>NC_092321.1:1252500-2502500 GCF_036785885.1 Coffea arabica | reverse complement strand
TGGGTTTTTACCTTCTTTAAGAAGAAATGACTGATATCACACCATACACCCAAAGTCTGATGCTTCTGCAATCTCCACATTCATGCGTCCTGCAATGCTCATGAGATATTTTCATCTCCAATAAATTTTCGTCTTGCCTTACGGTAATTGTAGCCATCTAATACAAGTGGAATGCGTTTGATATATTGCTTGTTTAACACTATTTACTCAATGACCATTGGAAGTTTTTACCTCACCAACAGAATACATGACATGAAAACCTATTCAATACCCTTTTTAACACTGTGAAGGGAATGCAGATTTGCAAACTCTCTCACGTATCCATGTAAAAGCAGCAAAAAAAGAAAATAGTTTGACCAATAACTAAAGAGAACAAGTGAGAGAGCCAAGATTCTGTACCTTGTTCCTATCACGCCAGCCAAGGCCAAAAGGGAGCAAACCAGTCCTCCTTGGCATATCCCGAGGAGAATCTGGACGAACAGACCTACAAAATATTTCAGCACAATTAAAACTCAAAACTTTGTCGCAAAGCCAAGAACAGCATGAAGATACGGATGGCACAGTGAGTTGTCCTGTCTATAAAACCAAACAGAGAGGATGGTAAGAGAGGAAACACAAATGACATGTCATATTCTTCGCCAAGAAAGGACATCTCAGAGAAGTAAAATCACAAACGCATAAAGCATCACCCAATTAACACTAGAAACATATAGCACATTTATAATTTCTGTCAGATTTAGAATTAATCCATTCTGATCAACATGCAGAATCATTTAGACATAATTTTGCATGCACCCTCCACCCCTCCAAACCCCAGCCAAAGACATTTTCAAGCCCTCATTTTTCTTAAATCCCCCATTCCCCGGTCCCATTTCTTTGCCCATCCAAAATGTATACACCACGTGTTAGCATATCTGGAGTTACAAAGACGAGAATCACATGATAAATAAACAGGAAACTGTAAGCAACACAAACCCGGGAGAAGCTAGAGCTTTAACTTGGCCAGATTCATATTGCAAAGTAGCTTCCAGCATCGATTCTGCCATAACTACTCTCTTTTCCATCTCAGCAATTGAAGCCAGAGCTTTGTTGTGTTTTTCCTGCATTAACAAAAGAAAATATATCACTACATATATAAAAACAAAAAATGGTGAGGAAGGGGAGAATCAACAAAGAATCTCAAAATTGGAAGTCCAGAAACCCCCTCCCACCCCCCCCCCCCCCAACAACCAGAAGGGAAATGCATCCAGTTAAGCAGATACACTGCAAAACGAAACCTGAAGAACTTCCACTGCATATCTCTGAGCAGCTGCATCTTGCTCAGCCAAAATTCGAGCATCTTCTGTTACTTTCTGTTCCTGCTCAACTCGCATCAGGACCTGCAGAATGTTGGATATGATTATGCAAAATTGAGTTATCATGACACAAAAACGAATCGTTGTTGAGATAAAATTCATATGAAACTGCTGCAAAACCTGAATCATAGCATTCTCCTGCTCTGTCTTATCAGAAAGTGCTTGCTGTAAGTCAGCTACCTCACGCTCTAACTGCTCAACCTGCAAAGTAAGAACACTACAAGGTCTAGAAAAGTGAAAAAAAGAAATTTACTTCCACAAAATATAAGCATCCAAGAGAAATTTGAAAAAGAAAAAAAAAAAGAAAGAATCCAGAACTGGATATCCTTATTGACAGAATATAAATGGTCATTTCCTAGATCTCTTCTGATTATTTTTTCTGGCCCAAGGGGCAAGAGATGTGCAGAATAGCTGATTTCATTGCTACTATTGAATATCAGATGTTGTGTACCATACTAGCAGATATCTTTAGTATATAGTTCACATATTCTACATACCTATAAGGATATCTAAATGCTGTAGCAACATTTCCAGTTGTTTCCATGCTGAATGAGGATGCAAATTTTGGGTCAAAGAGCAAACTGACATAACATTGCATGACAACAGACACAAAGAAGAAATGTAAGCAGAGAAAGAGGTTAAGACACTGTTGTATGAAACAACCTTAGACTGACAAGCAATACTTTTCCCAAACGTACAATGTGGTTACCTCTATGTTGTATTACAGAAGGTATGAGTCAAGAACTAAAACAAAATAGCAATAGGCAGGCTCCAAAGTTACTAAAGGAAATTACTGATCCTTTCTTTTCCTTGTTCTAAAAACTGGAGACATCAGGTAGTGGGCCAAGACGATGAAAGTTTTGATTCAACGACAACCCCACGAGCCAAGGATTAATGCTTGAAAGAGAACTTGTCTGACTTTAGAGTGAAAAACTGGTTTGAATTACTTTTTAGCTATATTCGTATTCAAGGCAATGATAATAGGCTGACTGGTGATGGCGATTCAAGGAAGCCTACCTTTCCTTTGATTGTGCGTTTACACTTTGTTTAAGCAGCTTTCTTCTTTCATTCCAATAGCTCCTCAGAAGGCTGCTAGCTACTTAACCCAGGGGAATCGGATTATCTTTATACTTATATTAAATTCCCTTAACCCTTACGCCCTCTGATTATCAGTCTTTGCTCCCTCTCCCTTATGGTGGAGCTTCAAACTTCTGCACCCCTTTACTACAATCCATCCTTTCCACCATCATGAAGAGCAAGCAAATGCCCTCTCCCTCTCTCCCTAACTCTAACTCCTTCTTGAACGAAGGGTATCATAACTTATGCACGCAACAATCTTAGAAAGTTGCATCATATGCTACGTGACACATCGTCTTCCAAAAACACATGAACCGCAGTAGGAATGCACTAGTTTAAATTATTCTTACCCTTGCACTCAGTTGACGTCTATTATCTTGCTTGACCATCTCCATAAGGGCTGTCTCCAACTCTTCAGCTCTGGAAAAGAGAACTTATCCTTTAAGACTTCAGAAGAAGAAAAAATTTCAAAGCTGATGTATTAATCACATTTTCCATCAATGAGAAAGTAAACAAGAAAAAGGTTTTAAGTTCATGTGTACTTAATGTCACAGGTTAAGCGTAGCACATATAGAAATTGCCCCATTTTCTCATTTAAGTACTGACAAGAACTATGTAGGCATTAAAGAGGAAAACTGGAAGCATACCAATACACCACAGATATCATGCAAGATCAAGGCACAATGCATGGCTGTTGAAAACAGCTTTGCTTTTGGACTAACATTTGATAGTTCACCTATCCTTGAACAAGATCTATCAATGACTTTGAAACCTTGAAAAGCACAGGAAAGCAGAAAATGGCAAAAGGAGTTTTAAATGTAAAAAATCGAGAAGACACCTTCTAGTTACTAAGAGGAAAAATCTTGAATACTTCCTTTTGGGACTCGGAGCTCACCGTTGCTCCTTTCTTAGAGGACTTGTTTTGTAAATTATGCACACACATACGTTTAATTTCTTCACTGCAGTGATGTGCATAAACCCATCACACAGACAAGAAATTGAAAAAATATATATAAAAAAGAAATTGAAAATGCAGACTGACCTTAGAATTGCAGTTCTTTTTTCCTCTAATAATCTGCACAGCTCCACCTTCATCCATACAACCTGCCAAGAAGCTGTTGATAAGTAACACTTAAAAAAGGACAAGGAGAATTTTTCATAAATATTCTGATTACCTCAAATTTGGAAAATAAAATGCTTTGACAGTGGACAAAATAAAATTACTATTTCTCCAATTATGAAATATAAAAGGGATTGTAATGTACAGTAAGATGGTGGGAAAATTGTACTGGCCCACACCAACCTATAGTTCTCTATGCACAAAGAAAAGAAAACAACTACATAGCTGTAACCTATGCCACAAGAGTACAATGACATATATACTTCAAGATATGTCTCATCTCAAAGTAAATTACCCATTTCGTCAAACTTCTGACCAATCTTTCCCAGTCAATTCTTTGAAGATTTTGACAAAAATTCAATTTTAAGAACATTTTTTGCAATATTAAATAAATTAATGAAACAGAATTCAGAGATATTGCAAATACTGAAAAGTGCATCTCTTGCTTGTGTTGAGCATCTTAATTCTTTAAAAACAGACTCTCAACCTACCTATGAATCAATGTTGCAGGTACCATGGATGAGACAAATTTCATGGATACCAATCAATAGAAACCAAAATAGCAAGGGAAAATTTCGTGATGAAAAACGGAAAAAATGGCTACCTGTTCTTGAAGATCTGGAAGTGAATCTACTTCTGAATCAATGTTTAAGCCATCAAGCAATTCATTCAAATCAGTAGTAGCATGAGACTCCGAATGTGATACATCACCACCAATTAGCTTGTCACCTGAAGCTTCTTCCACTCTAGGATCTTTTATCAGGGATTCAGGCTTATGCTTGAAACTATACAGCTTAGTTGCTAGACCTTTGGGGTCTTTCCAAACTCGAGCCCCTTTCGATCTTTCCTCCACAGCTGCAAGTACAGCTGGCCGGTGTTTCTCTCTTAGCCCTTGCAATCTATCTTCAGTGACACTCAAGAAACCCATGCAAGCCGTCAAAACAAGTTGGCTGCTATCAAAAGTTGAACCAGCCAAGGATTGCAATAAACTTATGGCATCTGCAGCATCCTTGGTTGTGACTATAACAGGACCTGTAGAATTTTGGATGTGACAAAATTGATATCACTAAAATAAAGGAAAATGCACAACCATTTATTGCAACTTGTTACTGGTATACCATATAACTCCATCAAAGCAAGTGCTGTCCGAAATAACATAACACGATTTCCTTCAAACAAAAGAACATCCCAAACCCGAAGAACTGCAATCCACAGTGTGCCTCGTTAAGCACTGAAGGTATTATAAGATGCAAAAGTACAATGGTTTACAAGACCAGAAAGTTGTCTTTCACTGGTAAGTTAAACTCGATTTAGAATTACTACTTCAATTTGCTCACCACTTTCCCATGGAAGCATATTAACAAAAATTGAAAGGAACCATGGCCCGGATATCCATGTAACCTGCACTCCCAAGTAATCGAGATGATTGACTGCAACAAACGGACCAGCAAGTAAGGAAGTTTAGTGTTAAAATAGCAACAAAAGCTAATCAAGGAAAATCCATGTGGCACTTGACTGACCCAGTTTAGGAAACCTTTCACGCATCAACTCCTCAAAAAGAAGTTGATCAACCTAAGAAATGACCAGAAAAGTCTTAGGTATGCAAAATAGCTCATAATAAGCATACATGTACCAGTGAACTTCAAAATAATAGAGGTTCAAACCTGGCATTCTATCATTTCCTGAGAGTAATAACCATCAAAGTAATCATCAATGATACCGACCAAAGTCCTGAAGGAAGCAAAACAAACTAGTCTATAAAGTCAGCGGAGCTTTTGTGCTCCAAATCAAATAACACACATGGGTGTGTTTGTGTGTTTGAATATGTGTTTGTGCTGATTGATGCATAGAAGTGACATACATAAACCTTACTTGAAAGAAGCAGGGCCAAAAAAGGGTATCCAAGCATAAAATTATCAACTATTAGTGTCAATATTGTAAACCGTTCAAGAACTTTTATTCACAAAAGTAATACAGACTATTTTTTCTATCTAGATTCTAACTCGCATGTACATTTCCCATCTGAAAGTTGTGTGTGCCACAGTATTTTAATTTTAGACATGCTACATTTTCTGCTCTGGGGATGCAATCACATTACACTAAGAAAAAAGCAACAGGTCCAGTCCAATTTCAAGTGAAATTTCCTAGAATACCATGATGAAAAGCATCAACCCTTTAAAGCAGCAAACATTTGAGACTTACCAAAAGGCATTTTCCTCAGGCATCATAAGAAGTAATAAGCCAGCAAAAAAATTCATAGCCTGCAGAACATTATAGATAAAGAAAATAGTAAAAAAAACTAAGCCTGAGATCCAAATCCCAGGAATAAATTTAATAAGGTGGATACACATGAATAACTAAATGCCATTGAGAAAACAAGTATTTGTTCCTTTTGCAACTAATGAAGATTGAATACAATTCTTTAAACGTCTTTACTGCTACTTCAAGTGAGGACCTAAGCCAAATCACTTTAGGAGCTAATACCACAAATGAATTCATATTCATCAAATCATATAGTTAATGTTAAAACTGCCACACATGGATAAGTTATACATCTCATCTAACAACCTAATAAGGGCAGTATAAGAAGGTAAAAGCTTCAGCCAAGAGTTACCTGGCAATACCCAACTGATGGGTTATGTCGAGCATATGCCAAAAGTAAACGCCTCAAAGAATTTCTACCATTTTCATTTAATGCAGGATGTCCAGGAAATGTTCTAGTCAGATCCTGTAAAGAATAGATTAGTAGGTTAGCCCTGGGAGAAACTTGGAATGCAATACCAAACATGGCGAATTTGGCATAAGCATCTTAGAATTAAAATGTGGACTATGAGAAATTGAACACAGAGAAGAAACCATGAAGCAAAGGGTGGTGATATATGTGCTGTGGAGCATTAAGAAAATGGACAATGCAGTAAATAGAGGCCAGTTCACATGAAAACTAGGTCAACGTTTCAAAAGAAGCAGAGACAGGTTGCTTCTTGCAGACAAGGGAAAACAAACCATACTGCATTTAGTGAGATATCTAAACAAAGAAGAAGATCACATAAGGATCTTTAGTAACTAAAAGATCCTCATTTGTCATCCCAAAACAGGCCCTAAAAAGAAGTAGCACCTACGAATTAAAAGAGTGAACGATAAAGTCCAGTTTCCATGCATCTAATGACCTTCTCAATTTGCTTTCTCAAACTTTCAGGCACATGGACACTATTCTCATTCGGTCCCTTTCTATCTTCAAGTGATTGTGATTTATCACCATCCCGGTCCTTACCAGCATCAGTTTCTGGAGCCAGCAAATCCTGGTAGTATCTCTCTACCCTGCGTGTCCTAACTCCAACAAAGGCTTGCCATACCTAGCCACCAAGATGAGATAAAAAACAAAATTTAGTTCGACCATAATCTTGGGTACTATTGGTAAATAGGGAAGATTAGTACCTCTCCCCTCAAATCCCTTGGCACTCCTCCGTGAACAAGGAACTCCAGTTCTTTCCAAGGAAACAAGGGTTCTGTACAGACTCCATTGATGGAAGCACCTCTTTCTTTAGGAGCATCAGGGCTAGCATCCCTTTTGCTGTCGTAGTGTTCTTCTTCATGTGCTTGCTCAAGTTCCTCTCCTGAGTGACTCTCCTCCATAATTGAGGGAAGATGGTTATGGTCAGTGGTTATAAGCTCATCTATCATGCTTTTTCCCTTCTTTGCACGAGAACTCATCATATCCTCTATGTGACAGAGAGATGGTCTAACAGGGACCCACTTATGCACCTCAGAAGATTCCTTTGGTATAATAGCTGGCACCTCCTTCTCAGCATCAGTTTCTTCGAGTATGTCTGGAACAGACTCAACTCCACCTGAAGCATCCCCTTCTGCAGTCAACTGCTGAATAGGCTTAATTTGCTGCTCCGTAACTTCAGGTTTCACAGTTTTGACATTCTCCGGAGACACAGTAGACTCTGTTTGCTGTTGCAGAAAGCAATTCCACTTGTGAAATCTTTCCTCTTCCTCTTCCTGAAATGAAGGATATAAGATTAAATAAGCTTCATGAGAAAAGCATGATTGAGCGGACAACACTTCTGTTTCTCTGTCAATTCCCCCTCTCTTTCCTTTGTAATTCTCCCTTGAGACCCAAAAGAAAACAAAAAATAAAAACTATTGCAGTCCCCTTCAACCAACTATGCAACTATAATTTGAGTCCATTTATCCTCATGGCTATGCAGTATTAAGTTAAATTCAGTCTCCTGCAAAACCAGAGATTAAGCAGAGGGAAAATGTCAAGATGACAATTTACCTTGTAGATGGTAGAGTACTCCCTGTATCTATGAAGATGCTGAGGTCTCACAGTAAATCCATATGCATCCCTGTCAAAATTGCATTACCATTTGAGCATTTATAGCCAAACATACCAATCCTAAAAAATCAACATCCTCCATTTCAAAATGTTCATACAATACTGTATTACCATATCTCTGAAAAGGAACGGTGATTATTACACATTATCTAGGTTAGCACGCTACATTCATTTGTGTGCCATTGGCTTTGTATATAAGGTGCAATACTGGCGGACGTGCAAATTCCCTAGAGACGGATTTTACCTGGAATCAACGTCCAATGAACGCTTACTCAACAAGGACAGCAACATAATTGGTCATGAAGAAATGGATTCCACTGCCCATAGCTCTTCCACATCAAGCCAATCTTAGATCACATTACCAGATTTCTAAAGTAACACACAAAAAACTTAAAATCTATTCCTACAAGTGCAACCTGACCACCTTTCTTTCTCTCTCTAATTATATTCTATATCTGAACAAGATCAAACCACCCCAATCCCAACACTGTATTATAAATCTAAAATTTAAAACAGAAGAAGCTCCTTTTACCAGACTAACTGGATCTACAATATGACCTCACACACGTAGTGATCAGCCAATGGTCTCCATAATTATCATTATTTTTTTCTCATTAGGGGGTGCCCACTTCCAAAGTAAGTTCCTAAGAAATGGTCTTGAGAAATAATAATAAACAACGTAAATAAGCAACAGAGAGTGTATAATAGGAACTTTAAAAAAGTAGTAGCAAAACGGTAGTGATGAATTTGGGTAAATTCAGTAAAAAGGAGAAACTCTAAACGCAACGGATTTTCCATGAATTTCGAGATTAAGCATCAAGGGTTGTGTGTAAAACTTAGCTACAAATTCGGTCTCCATGACACCTCACCACACCCATGTATTGCAATTCAAAAACTGAAGCATGCACAATACATTCATATGCATATACAAATGCTTAAGCAGGTTGAAAGGGAAGGAGGGAGAGGGGGGTGTATTACCGTTTGGGCTCGAAATTGGCGACAAAATGGGAAGCGTTGAGCGTCATTTGCAGGAGGTTGGTTGGATCGACGGAACTTGGGCCTTGGG
This sequence comes from Coffea arabica, assembly GCF_036785885.1. Lineage (NCBI taxonomy): Eukaryota > Viridiplantae > Streptophyta > Magnoliopsida > Gentianales > Rubiaceae > Coffea > Coffea arabica. Next base: position 2,493,537 of record NC_092321.1, on the reverse strand, counting down.
GCTGAATGTGAATTTGGGGTTTTGTTTCGATAGATTTGTTGAGTTGATCCCAGTCCCACCACCACCATCCAACGGCTACTTCGCTGTTCAATTCTCTCTCGGCTTCAATTCAACCGCTCGCCATAATCTTCGCTCTCTCCCTCTCTCTCTCGTTCGCAGTATAGCCTTTGTTTCCCTCCAGGATAAGTGAAGTGGACTCGCCGTCTCCCACGCCAGCGGTGAGTGTCACGTGACTTATTTGCCGCTTATGTTAATTTAACTACTACTATCTTACTATATACTAGTGGGAATACCCGTGCTATGCACGGTGCTGACATTATTAGAAAAAAAATAAAATGGTGAACAAATAAAGGTGAAAAAATTTTACCAATAAAATTAAAATATAATATCTATTTAACAATAGTTTGAAATATAATAGAATATATATATCATTCAAGAACCGTCTTTTTTCGGTTGTATGAGAATTTTTTTTATCATTGTATGAGAATTGTTAACAAAAAAATACAATAGTTAATATAGAATAACATCAATAGAATTTAATACAATTGTGTTGTAATCAAATGAAAAATACGCACCAATTGAATTGTTATTAGCACCCATAGTTAATGAAGTAATCCCTATATAAAAATATTTTGGTACATGTAGTAATTGGTAATCTATAAAATAAAATAAATTGCTAATCTATAAAATTACTAAGTTGTCTATAAATAGCATCAATAGAATGTAATACAATTGTATTATAATCGAACAATTGTAATACAATTGTATTGTATTGTATCTATAGTTGATTTAGCAAGATAGTGCAGCCAAAAAGTGTGTATGTAAGATGAGTATGACGATATAAGAAACTGTATATTTACCATGATCACGCAAAATCATTGGTGATGTGGATGCCTGGCGATCTTGAGAACAGTTAGATTTTTCATTTCTTTGATCTAGAAATAAAATATATATTAAATTAAAAATCAATAGTTTATGTATTTATTTTATGTGTAAATAGTGATACATTGTATGAGAACTGTTAACCAAAAAAATACAATAATTAATATAGAAATAACATCAATAGAATTTAATAGAATTGCATTGTAATCAAATGAAAACAATTACAGAGAAGTGGTTACGTGAACTAAGGAATGCAGTTTTAAATGCTCAAAAGTGTCTTGACGATTGCACATATGTCAGGGGCTTGGTGAGTTTTTTGCTCCTCTTGAATCATTTTTTTTTTCTAATTGTAATATATTACTTGCAGGTGTTAAGTAGGACTTGCCTCTAACCTTTCGTTTATGTACTTTAAGCAATGAACTATTTATTCCATGAGTTGAATTGTGCTGTTGCTAGATAGATGAATCACGTAGTTGTAATTGTCATTGTTGATAAAGAAAAGAAATGCTATAATGCAATTTTGCCAAAAGGATTTCTGACGAAATTAAAAATTAATCCAATTTTAATAATGGGCGTATAGTGCCTTAGTTATTAGTAATATCTGAATTGTTTTTCTTCAATTATAAATCATTTTTAATTATTTTTTTAAATTATAAAAAAATCTTTTTTTATTTCATGCACGATCATTTTTGTAATAAAATTATGAAAATAACTATCGTAACACCTATTTTATGTGATAAATGTGCAATAAAAAATAATTAAAAAAATTTCAGTAATACAAACAAATAAATTTTTATAATATACAATTTATGTTAGAAATAGTAGAACCCTCAATCATGAACCTATACCATCCACAATTATATAAGCAAGCAATATCTTTTTATCTTTGCTTTACAGTGTAACAATAAGCAAACAACCGTTCATAAGATTTTGTAAAAAATTTTCAGAAATAATGGATAATCAGAAAATCAATTCAATATCATTCATGACAAAAAACAAAGCAAAAGCAAAACATACTTAAAAGGCAGAGGGGACTGACATGGAAAATTAAGCCGGCCGCAAGAAGGTTGATTTCTGCTGGAATCTCTGCACATAATATCTTCCACTACTGCTCACAAAAGAAACAAAATCAATACATTTACAAAATCAATAGAGAACCCAAAACAAATAAGAAACTGAGAGAGAGGGCGAGGGAATTAACTCGATAAGTTAATTAAGTCAATCAGTAAAAGAAGAATTTGTAGGAGTAATTGTATGAGTAATTGTAGGATGAGTTAAGATAGTGGGATAGTGGGAGTGAGATAGTGAGAATATTGATTGGTGGTAAGGTGATAGTGGGATAGTGGAAATATTGATTGGTGATAAGGTGGGTTATAACCCACTACTTTTTTATGTATTAAAATAAATACAAAAATATGAGTTAAGATAGTGGGATAATGGGGAGTGAGATAGTGGGATAATGGGGAGTGAGATAGTGGGATAATGGGGAGTGAGATAGTGGGAATATTGATTGGTGATAAGGTGAGTTATAACCCACTACTTTTTTATGTATTAAAATAAATACAAAAATCTAGAAAAAAGTATGACAATTTTAGAAGGCATTGAGAGAGTTTCTGCTAAAAATCCCTTCCTGAATACATATAGATATAGATAATAAACAATAATATGTGTTACTATATATTAAAGCGTGGATAGGATTTGAGGTTAGTAGTTAACATTTACCCTTTTAAAAATAATCCTCCAACATTTATCATTATTTATCCAACTTGCCGTCTCCCAGTCTCGTAGTAAGTGTCACGTGACTTAACACATCTTAACGGATCTTAATTTTTCGACAATAGACATTTACATGTGGCCTTGCTTGGATTGCGGTTTTCCGTAGAAAAATTTCGTCATTTTCCGTGAACACATTTCCCTATTATCTTTTTTCCTCACACATCAAATCGCTACAGTAATTTTTTCATGAAAAATGACGGAAAATGCAATCCAAACGGGAAGTGATCTTAATTGATTAATGCATTTCCTCCCAAAAATCTCTCTAACTAATTTTTTATTCCATATCTTTTTTATTATTTACCTTTTTTCTAAAATATGCATACACATAATATATGCCCCGCTCACTAGTATTATGTTTTATTAAAAAGTGAGTTTGACCATTTTAATACGTATTACCATAACGTGGTATATATAAAATTTATATTTTAAATTTAAATTTAAATTAATTGTCATGCATTCAACTCACTAACGGGGTAAGATTATGTGTGTGCATATTAAGAAGAAAATAATCAATAAATAAATGTTAAAAAGACAAATGAATACCAAATTAATTAGAGGAACAAAACTTTACCTTTATCACTTTTTAAAATATAGTATGAGTATCACGGGTTAGTGGTAGTTTAGAGGAAATTGTACTGAATATTTTCCTTGAGAGAAAGAAAAGCGATTAAGTATGAGGAAGAAGGGGAAGTGGGTTGTAGAAGTCTAAAAGATGAATGGTATATTAAGCAATTTATTAATTGACAACAAATTTTGACATTAAAGGATGCTCACCCTTTATACATAGAAAGATATACAAAATTAGTCCATAACAAAATAATGAAAGTATGTACATTGATACTACTTACCATTAGTTATTACATTTAGCATGGATCAACATAACAGGTGCTCAATGAGCGCTTATTAAAATATAGTTCAGGTGTTAGAATATTTGAATAGTAAGATTAATTGAGAAAATTATATACATGTAAGAGAGATTAATAATTACTTGTGTATGTATGTGTGTATATATGTGTATGATAAGTTTTGCTAATAGCACTAAGAACCATTGCGAGGATTTTAAAAGGATTGAAAAACACACACGCAAAGCTTTGATACATTTTAAATTGGAATCCAAAATATGCATATGAATGTCGATTATTCAACCTTTTTTGCATCATTTGATTACTAGAAGTCATTTTATAACTAAAGAAAACCAACTTTCATCAATAAATAAAAGACAATATCAAGAAAATTTGTTTTATTCCTTCCATGTATAGATTAGTAAGAAAAACTAAAAACATTTCAAATACACTTTTCAAATTTATTTATTCGCAATGCAAACACGTTTTTCAATAACTTTCTCATCCCACATACTTCAAATCATAAAAGTGTTAATACAATAATTCGGAATAATGGATAGAATGTAAATTTAGTATCAAAGGAAGTTAACCCAACCTCTCTTATTTTGTGATTATAAATTTCTCATCGTCCCCTTCAAAGAAAGAGTAACTATAATAAATACACAACTAACGTTCATAATTTTATAATTCTACTAGATAAAAAAAAAAAAAAAAAAGAGAGCCCATTTAAGACACTAAAATTTATTCCAAATTATCATCATTCCAACTCAAGGTACAGGAAAATTTATTTTTTTAAAAAAAGGATCACCTTTTCTGGGCGAAACATACGACACTACCACATTTCAAAGCAAACCAACTACACACACACTCTATTACAGAACGGAATTTGGTCAAACCGCTCATTAAGGGAAAAATCTAAAATTCACTTTTCACCCATAAAACGAATCTTGTAGAGCTGAATGGTCTTGTTAATATCACATTTTGTTTGCTTGTAAGCATCAATCTTGTTGATCTCTTCAACCCATGCCGCCAATGCAGGCCTGCCCGATGTGATATCATACTTCCACACATCTTCAAAGAAGCCCTTGAACCTCTCGACAAATGGAGCATAAGTAATGTCCGGCAGGCTTATGGTCTGACCCAGGAAGAAAGGGCCATCATCAAATTTCTGGAGAGCTGCTTCCAAGTAATCAAAACCACCGCCAGCTTCTTTCACAGGGTCCTCTGCTTTGAAAGACGCATACTCTGTTCTCACAATTGTATCACTGTAGGCTATCACCTCTTCAGCAAATTTCTGCTTCTCAGCGTCCTGCAATTTCAAAATCAACATTCCAGCTTCACCCATGTATTGGGAGGGAGAAATAGACACGGAAGAACATCCATCGATCAAGAATAAATAGCGATGGTTTCTTGAAGTCTTACATCAGGTAGGAGACGCGGCCCTTCAAAGTTCTCATCGATATACTTGATCAAATCCAGGCTCTCTCCGATCACCTTACCGTTGTGCTCCAAGGATGGCACCTATGGGAAACCAAACACAATTAGCTATCAGATTCACTCAGCAATTTTATTTACAATTCACCACTGAAAAGAAAAATTCTTTGATTCAAGTAAATTGCATCATTATTATTATGATGATTTGAAGGTTCCAGAGAGGGGATCACCTTGTTTTCAGGGTAAACTTTTTCCTTGTACCAAGCGGGCCTGTTTTGGAGGTCAATTGCAACCAACTTAATCTTTTCTTGCAGACCCTGCATAAAGGGGAAAATAACCTTTAATTAAATTACCTAAAAAAAAGAGAGAGAGAGAGAGAGAGAAATATTTAACCTCAGAAAACTAGGTGCTAGTTAATCAGCAGTCACTATATGACCAGAACCGAAAAGTCGGGGCATTTGACAAACCTTATAGTTCCTGGCAATCCAGGGACGCTGAGCATATGGGCACATGTAATTTATATACAACCTTCCAGAAAAAATAGACACATCCGTATTACACAGCGCACTTATACACAAGTATCAAATTATACACAATACATATTAAGGGGGAAAAAATATGAAGGCAGAAAAAGAAAGGAAATAAATATTTATTAAAAAAAAAAAGAAAAAAGAAAGAAGGAAAACACAAATGACGAACCATAACATTGAAGAGGAGGAGGAAGAATGTGTGTACCTAGTGTTCCCATCGAAGAGAGGCGGTGGTTCAGATGTGGAATCCAAAGATGGAGGAAGGACCTCTATCACGCTTCTGCAAGATAGTAGCGGTGCACAATTGAAGTTATTATTCACAGCTCTATTCAGAAAAAGATTGAAAAGTCTCATCATAGTAGTATTTCCAGCTCAGGGAGCGAGGAAAAAGGACTTACGGAGCGGCCATTACTAGTTGAAATTGTTTGTTGAGCGATCGCAGAATCAGAGCTTCGGAATGGCTGAGAAAGGAGGAGGACGGGGAGGAGGCGGAGGAGGAGGTGAGAGAAGGATGATCGCCCGGGGGCAGCTTTATAGGAGACGAAGGAGTACAGTGCACAGGCGGCAGCAGATGGAATGTTGGACTTCCATTCTCCAACCTTCTCAATTTGCTTTGCTCCACTTGTCGCCAGCAGTGACGCAAAGGAAAGGAATGCAGTCTAGTCGCCAGAGTTGCTCTTGCTTTATTTTCTTTGTTTCTCTCTTTTTTCTGTTGTCAAACGGCAGTCATCTTTCTTTTCCTCCTTCTTGCATGCGAGAATGTATGTAACCAGCATTTCTGGAACCATACATTCTGCCTACTGCAAACTTCAAACAAACAAAATGGAGTAAATATTTAAGAGTAGTTATCTACAGATGATGGAATTCTTGTGTTTGGATACCAAAATTATTTCAAATAATATTTCGCTTGCATCACAAACACATTTTCCAACCTACCTTTTTATATTCTCAATCACCTTTTTATCTCACATACATCATATCACAAAAAGTGCTACAGTAATTATTCTAAATAATATTTCAAATAATACACTGTCCAAACGTTTTAGGCTAAATTCTGAAACATGGCAGGATGAGATTGGCAGCTCCATTCCATAATCCCCACGAATAGAAATTTTCTCTATTTATTTTGATTATCAGTATTTTTTTTTAAATTTTAGTATCCCATCCGAATAGAATTCGTAAAGCTATACCAGGTGGAAAACTGGCTGAGTAGAGGCCCTCGCTCGCGTACCGGTTAAAAGGCAAGTTCAGCCTGTGTTCAGTAAGGGCAGTTCTACTGTTCAAATAATACACTGTCCAAACAAAAGTGAAAATCTTTAGTCACGTTTAAGTGGGCACGTCACGGCACACAAAACCGTGACAAGCCGCCTTAGCGTTTCAATGGACGCTACCAACCAATAAGTCCTATCAGCTACCCCCTATTTTCTGTTTTGGTGGCGGAGGGGGGGGGGGGGGGGTGTCCGCAGGCCAGCACCCTTTTATTGAGAACTCAAAACAAAGTCGAAAGAACTGCCAGAAGAAGTTATTACTTCTATTCGTTATGTGAATATTATTGTTGTTATATTCCATATTAAAAAAAAAACAACAAATATGTTCTATTTTATCTTTACCTTCCATTCAATATCATTATTAGATCTTGATTTTACTCAGTTTATTATAATTTTACCCTTACCGACAAATGAAAATTTGAAATTTAGAAAAAATTTGCTTTTACCCCCGATCATTTGTAAAAAGTTAATTTACGCATGTTCTTAAAAGTAAGATTTCTTTTTATAGCAGTTCTTAACTAAACAACAAAAAAACAAAAACAGAAAGATATAATTCATTACTTTAATGATGACTACAAGTACAAATCCAATGATTTAAGGAGTTTAATCCACCAACAAATTTATTTTTATACACGAAATCTCATTCTTTAACAAATTATAGATGATTTGCATTTTTCATTGTGAACTAGTGTTGTAAATGTATGATCAGCATCAAAATTTTTCAGCGTTCATCTGATCTACAAGAAAGGCTGCAGAACCCACGTCCAACACATCTACGCAATCACACTATCTCGCTGTTCTATTTTCACCCTCCCTACTCGGTCTTCTTCAGCAGACTCAACAACACTCCGGCACTGAGCGATGTAGCAACAAAGCCCAGCGAAACCTCGGTTGATACATGGTAACCTACAGAGAAAATTTTATATAACGAATTTGATGAAATTTGAATGAATAGACGGAGAGGAAATGGGATAGTGTGTACGCAGAAGACCCACCAAAGAAGTCAAGGATCATCTTGAATCCAATAAAGCTCAAAACAACACCAATGGCAGGCTGATCAAGAAAACAGGTAATTAGATGAAAGCATTAATTTTGCAGCACGCTCTCCTGCTAGCAATGCTAATCGAAATGCTACTGCATGAAGTGAAGAATGAACCACAAAGAACTTTCACTTCAACAACGACACAGACAGGGCACCTAAAAAACGAATACAGATGCGGCGACGTCACCTGTAAATAGTCCAATTCCGCCATACTTTCTGAAATGAGTGAATATAATGATCTTAAACCTGCAAAAAGCAGATAAAGGTCATAGTCCTCGGTAGACATGGCGCATATCTCATCTCATGCGATTAGATCACAGAGATGAGACTTTAAAGAAAAATGTCATAACTTGGTGACTCTTCATCACTGATATGGGAGCTATAACCTCAAAATCTGAAAAGGAACAACAGAGAAGTTGTTCAAGAATAGTTGTATTGAGCATAACATACTATATTTTGGGCAGAACTTCATGTCATCCAAATACAGGTGGATTTCAGTGCACAACAACCCTGTTTTATCGCAGAACCACTAACTGCTAGAATTAAGAATGTACCTAGAATGGCAAAAAGGTTGGATGTGAATACTATAAAAGGGTCTCTTGTTACTCCAAAAACTGCTGGTATTGAATCGACCTGAGAGATAAAGAAAAATTCATCCTGCTCAAACCTCAAACTTTAGAAACTCTTCATTGCATGAATAAGGGAAATGAAGACATACTGCGAATGCAATATCACTGAGTTCAATAACAGCTACGGTCAGAAGCAAAGGAGTAGCCTGCCAAAAATGTGGACACGTCTTAGGAATCAGAAACATATCTATTTAAGAAAAAGTTGCTTCCAACTTCAGAGAATACAGATGTCCAAGGCTCATGTAAAAAAAAATTAATAATAATAAATAAGATCCCTGTATGCAGTTTCATGTGCCTGTATACCAAGCCACTGTGTGCAGTAGGATTTTGACAAATGTAAGTGTTGAAGTAAAGTCTTGGACAGCAGATGTAAATTTTTAAATCCAACATATTGCAGAAAGACTTACTTTCCACGCGCCATCCTGAATTGTCAGAAATCGGTTCCCATCATAATTTGCTGAAACAGTAGAAAAAGAAAGGACTCAGAATTTCTGCGATTAGGAAAGAATGCAACAATATGTAGTGAAGATCTCTCCCATCTTTTTGCCACAATCTAAAATGGTGAAAGGTTAATACGATGCACAATATAGGAAAAATGAAAAGGGCATGTTGTAAAGAGGTATATTGCTGAAGACCAGTTCATTGTGAGCATGGCTGCATTTAGCCAATAGTGGATAACATGAGATGTTGCCACTGGGCCAGCAGAAAAGAAAAGCTTGCTCGAGGTATAGAAATAAAAAGTTTCACAATTTTATGCTTATTACCAACAATGAATCAGTCACATATCAATGCTTAATTATTAAAAAGAAGAAACCCCTTAGGACAAACTAGCAACTCAGGAGTGTAGACATGGAAAGGAATAAGTTCAAAAGTAAGAACACATTACAAGTTACAGGGATGAATTTCTGGCATGTCTTCACTATGAAATTATCAGATAGATCACTATCTTCCTCTTCCTCTGCAAACAGCTACAGTGAGACAAGAAGAGCAATGTAATCATGAATTTACTAGTGAATAAGCAAGACTAAAGTACGAGATTATAGGGAAAAGATAGAAAACATGCCGATTCAAGAACATGAATTGAAGTTACTCTGCAAAATCAACAATACAAATAGCATGGGTTTAAAATGGAAATAATCAGCAATTCAAGAACGTAAATGCATGTCCTAAGAACCCTATTAGAGATGTGAATGTGAATATGTATACATGTGTTTTTTTATATGTGCGTATGGGCATACATGCACAATTAATGAGCCAAACCTGATTTATTAATATATTTCAAGAAATAAAAGAAAATCACAAGGACATCCAATTGTTCTGAGCAGGAGAAGTTATTTCATCTTGCATAATATAGTATTCCTACTCAGAAGAACAATAAGGAGACCATTTACCTAACTAATATTAGTTCAAGCTGTTGAGGGTCTTGGTTCCAAGTGGATAGTAATCTCTGATATGGCCAACCAATTATAATATAAGGTGAATCTGTTTTAGTACTTAGTTAGAAGCCAATATGTAAAGTGGTATAAGAAGCAGAGAAGGACCAAGTAATAAGTCATCTAAAAAACTAGCTCTATTCAACGATTTACAAGGAAGTCAAAGTACTATACAATCCATGGCAACTATATGTGATAAGAACATAAATTGCACCTTGAACGCGGAGTACAATAGTATTGCAGCCAACAGTAGGTTTACCACCTCGAACCTCTAAGAGTAGATCAGAGAAACAATGAACTCAGCATGTGGGATAAGTGGCACACATATTTAAGTATCAATCTTTGGGATAAGTAAACAAGTGTGTGCGTCTTCATATGTTTGTCATGGTGATGAAGAACCTGAAGTGTGGCTGTTCCAAGAAGTATCAGCGACAATCTGAAGAATATAGCACCAGCAATACCGTAGGACAGCACCCGATTCTATATTGCAAAGCAAAATGTAGAAATTCAGCATGATATATTACTCAAGGAACCCAACAAAAGCTGAACCTAGAGCTAAGAGGAAAATGAGAAGAAGAACTGTGAGAGTGGAACAGGTGACGTCCAATCAGCACCTGATACATGAGCGGAACTTTGAAGTACTTGAAGATCAAAACAAAGACAAACAGATTGTCAACTGACAAACTTTGCTCCAGTAAGTACCTGAAAGTGAAAACACTCATATCTCAATTGTATCAAGTTCAGGAAACTCCTGGAAGTATAGGCAGAAACTGTAAGAATGTGACGGGCAATGATCAGACATTCATACACACTGAAAGGTCACATTTGTACACAGATATGTAGACCAAATTTTTGGTTCTTTAGGAAATTTTTAGTACACCAATTTACTCGCCAAAATTGTTTAAGTTAGTTCTTGAGATTTTATTCCTCATGAGTTAACGGCACCTTTTCTATTTTTCAGTGTTTTCTTAGTCCACAGTTTGTAACTGTACTTATCCCACGAGGCAAGAACACTTATTTCATTTCTTTTCTCGAATCATAATTACTAAAAGTTAGCTGAATTTGTTGTATGCCCTCATAAAGTTACAAGAATTCTCAACATGAAATTCCATATGGGTGAAACAGTGTGAAATTACTTAGGCACATTGAGCAGCCTTTGGGAATAGCTGTTCAATTAAGCTTGGTAGAATTCCTAGAGCTTTTCATCATTACCTTCTTCACAGATTTGTAAATCTTACCAAAAACAATCTTACTTCATAACTCTGTCTATATATTCTAATAGAGCATTACTCTTCATTTTTCACCTAAATGCTTCAAAGTTGAATGTTCTCCTAAATGCAGATCAGGACCTAGATAGCCACTTAAACTCCTACTTCTTGAATTTTACTACAAGATATATGCCTCTGAACTTTTCAACCTTCTAAATTTTTGGAACTTTTTGCACTAAAAAGAGTAGGAAAGATGAATTGACGTTGAGGCTCTACAACCAGTATGAAAATTAAATAGTAGAATAAAAGGATGACGTGTTCTGATGTGCATCTAAATGTGAAAGTAGTCGTTAGGACAAGCAAAAGAGCTGACAAAGTAATTTGATTTATTGTAGCAAAAGCAGTAATCAATTTCTGTGTGATGCTTTAATGGTAAATTCTAATGGTGACCAAACAGCCAAAGAGAAATTTAAGTATAACTTGCCACTGAGGAATGGCCGACATGGATCTGATTTTGACGATCTATAATTTTGAAAAAAACTTTCAATCTTTGTGCTGTAGGTCAGTTTTTACATCCTCGTATACGGGTTGTAACATCTTAACACAATGTAATAAGTTTAAAAAATAAATGGTGTCAGAAAAGGAAGAGGGAAATGCAAAATTTGTTTTGGTATTTTCTTTTTCAGCCAAAATCATAAGGCTAAAAAACTCAATAATTGCTGCTATAACATACCCAGCAAAAAACTCAGATGCCTTGTCAACTCCATCTTTGAATCCTAAAGCAACACCAAATGCCACTGCTGAGAACACCTAAAAAAAAAAAAGTTGACTGCTTTGACTTCAATTCGTGGTTCACTAGATGACTTTCAAAGTACAGTAAATATAAATAACTTTCATGGTACTTACACATAAAGCAACAGTTCTGACAGAAGAGACATAATTTTCAGGTTTTTGTGCCTCTCGTTGTGAATTACCATCAGAAGAAATATTGTGAGATTTCTTTACATCATTTATGTCATTTCTAGATGGTGCACTTCCAGTCTCCCCCTCTGTGAAGAATTTCAAAAGTCATACTACTTGTGAAAAGAGATCATAATGAGTGAATAATTTGGAAAAATGTTGACTGTGAAAATAACCTGGAAAACCTTGAGGCTAAATACCCTAAACTGGGAAGTGTAGTTAAGAGACTATTTCAGGTGGTGCAGATGAATGGGTAAGTATTGCAAATGAGCAGCAATAAAAGAACATACTTCAGAATGCCACAAGTTCTCACAAGTAAAATAAGATTGCAATCGTCCAATTTAGTCGATTCAAATTTGAGGCAAAAATCAGTTGGTATAAATAACAGAAAGACATAGAAACCACTAAGCTGTGCAACCATGCAAGATAGGAAGGTGAGATGTAATGCATATGCAACATAAACACGAAAACTGAAACCTGCCCCACACCCCAACCCCCCCCCCCCCCCCCCCCCCCCCCCCCAAAAAAAAAACCAAAAAAAAGTTCTTTCTCACACTTAGAGTCATCACTTTGCAAAAGCAACAATATTCTTAACTCCATATGATATGCAAAATCTCCATTTTCAAATATTGGCAGCTAGGGTGGAGCAAGACCTTATTAGCTTAGACCCATTTCAGCCTAAAGCCACGTTTCACTTGAAGCAAGTTGGAGTGCTTTATACTAGCCAAATTTTATCCCATTTTTTAGTGTCGATATTACATACGGATTTCCAAATGAAAATACGTTGTTCCTTAATATGTGAAGATGGAACATTACTATTTCAGTACTAGTTCAATATCAAATTCAATGCAGTCAGGGGCCGAGGACGTTGGTGTCAAAGAAGAGTAGTGTGGTCTATGTCAGCTGTGGACCAAAGGTGCTCAATTCCTAGGCCTCAAATTGTTTATGATGGCAATCATCAATCATTTCAAAAGCCTAGCACCAACACTCGCATTCAGTTATGCCAATCTTGTTTATCTTTTGCCGCAGCCAAGACCAATTCATCGAACCACCGTACAAAATAAGTCATGCTAAAAGATAAAAGAAGAGAGGCGCAGACATGAGAGAGAGAGAGAGAGTGAGGGAGATATTTGAGCTAACTTTCTTGCATGATTAATACTTGAAGAATCAAAGTTGTTACCAGAAATAGACGAACTTTCCTCCTGTTGGGTTTTTCTGGTGCAGGCAATTGCTGGATAGAACCACCTTCCATTATTGTACCCGCCTACAATTCAAACAAAAACGGAAATGCTAATTCCTAGTTAGTGATGTAAAAGTGATGCTATGCTAGAGCACTAGCGGAGCTGACCTGCTGAAAATAAGAGATGAGATCGTGAGGAAGAAGCGGTAAACTGTAACGACGGAACCCATCTTGGGCGAGTAATTGGGGGAATAGGGACTGGCGGTGCTCTGAGAAATCCCAATTCCAGCATTACTGGAGCTAAGACAACAATGGATGCCATTTTCATTGCCTCCGCCTTTTTGTTTTGTGATGAAATTGTCCCCCTTCCACTGCCCAACGGTAGTCTTTTCCAGCTTAACTGCGTGGAAGTACAGCCAAAAGCAGCATATCCTTCTTGGATTTCATTAGTCTTTGGCAATTAAGAGAGGGGACATACAAAGGATTTATCCACGAGCAAAATACTCGGTCAATCTCTCGCTTTTAACAGTAACATATTGTAATCCCACGGGCATCAATTTTAAGGGAAAAAAAGTACTTTGGATAAAATATTATTTGAAATGATTACTGTAGCACTTTTTATGACGAGATATATTTGAGATAAAAAAATCATCGAAAATATAAAAAAAATGTGTTAAAAATTATATTTATGATACAAGCAAATAATTTTTTCCATTATTTGACTATCCACAAACTAATTATATCGTTTATCATGCCTATATGCTACTCCCTCATTCAATCCCAATATGATTGCTACTTCTCGAAAATCCAACCTTTTTAAATGATAGTGCTTTGATTACAATACTTGTAGTTTTCTTTTGAATTTTACCTTTCAAATTTCAAACTAACTTTTTAAAAATAGTTTGTGTTTTGGGTTGGGATGATTTGAGAAAAAATAATTTGCTTGGATAATAAACATAAATTTCGATACACTTTTTGACCTTTCCAATCACCTTTTTTAATATTTCAAATAAGCTCCTATCAAAACACACTCATTGTTTTGATTACTGTGTTTATACCTTTTTTTTTCAATTTACCCCTTAAATTCTAATTTTTGAATTTGAATATAAGATATGTACGAATAAAGAAAAGGATAACATTCGAAATGGAGACTAAATGCTTTTTGTAACATGACAATTATTTTGAAACATTCCAAAATAAAAAAGCATGGCAAACATTTTGGATTGAGGAAGCATTTTGTAAGTATTTACTCCATTTTGCTTGACTTATTAATAGAATATATCTATTCCTCTTCTTTACATGACCTTCTATTGTATTAATGTCAAGAAATAAACAAAATATAAATATATATATATACAAGTAATGGAAATTATTTAAGGTAGTTTAAACAAAATAGTTTAAGGACTCAAGGAATGCATATCAAACTTGTATAACGTCCTTGTCGCGTCTTGTCGTATGTCAAAGTATCATTGCGAGAATTTTTTTAGATTTCAAAAAAGAAAAAAGAGTTGCTTATAAAAATAAAAGCGAACTTTTGTATTGCACAAAGTAGAATTTTCTTTTGAGAAGACAGTACATGTAAAAATTTAATAATTATTGATAAATTCATAATGAGCTCATTAGTACACTTTTTTTTTTTTTTTTTCAATTCCTCTTTGTATACACGGGGGGATATAAATGCATGCCACATAGAAAAAAAAAAATAGAACTAAAATTCAAATTAAAATTAGATAGCATGCATTCATACCCATTAGTGTATATATTACCGGTGTATATAACTTAACTCTTTTTTTGTGTGTAAAAAAAGATCCTCACATCAAATTTATTTCATTAACTTGTAACTTTTTTACGATTTTTTTTGCATTTCTCATGTGAATAATTTTTTCTTTTCCAAATTTATATACACATGTTCATTATTTTTTCTTTTCAAAATGATCAAGAATAATTTATTCTTTCCCAAATTTATATACACATGCTCCTTTTTTCTTTTCAAACCACTTACTTATTTGATGACTCGTATCCATGATTTATCCATCGATTATAGGTGAAACATCTCACCACTTAAGCTAGAATTCGTTGTCTATACATATGTTCGTTGAATACCAATTGAAATGAATTACCCATTATTGTTTTATAAATAATATATTCAAAGCTTTACATGTTTCTTTTGATCTTTTTTTTTTGGGGCTGGAAAATGAATTTGAGAAGGATTTTTTGATCAAACGAACAACTGGATGGGCCGGGCTATACAAAATCTAGATTTCGGCTGACCCAACCCAGTCAGTACGTCTAAATATGGGCCTAGTCTTACAATAGGATTAGACATATCTGAGGAATATCCACTGAACTCCACGACATATCCTTGTTTTGATCCACGCTTCTCAGTTCTTACAATTTGGGTTCCTTGTTTTCACGCCCTTTTAAGGTTTCAACTCTCATCATCTCCAAAGAATCCTTTGCAGAAGCAAACCTCCGCGTCTCCGAACTCAACCATAATCGCAATTTCATTCCAGCCGCATCAATTGGTTTTCTTCGACGGTGGTGGAATTCATCTGCGCGTGTCTGTAACGCTATCTCACCCTTTTTCTCTCTCATCTAAAAAATGGCAACAGCAACGGCCGCATCCAAGGTCGAAAACCCTAAAAAGCCTCTAGCTCATCCTCAGCCTCAGCCTCAGCCCCAGCCCCAGCCTAACCCTTCCGACCCTAATTCATCGCCTCGCTCCGAAGATGTTCCTCCACTCACCACCACTCACGCACCATCGAATGCTTCATCTGGCGGCGGCGGAGGCGAAACCAAGGCTGCAGCGACGGGAAGCGAGAACGCTGCTGCCGGTGGTGCCGCGACTGACATTCAGAAGAAGATTCGTAGAGCCGAGAGGTTCGGAATGGCCGTGCAGTTATCCGAAGAAGAAAAACGAAATTCTCGAGCCGAAAGGTAACTATTTATTTCGACCCTATTATTTGGCGCAGCTTGGTGTCAGGGTTTTGCTGCTGTTGCATCGTGCGTGCTACTTAATATTCTTACGGACCAATTATATGTAAACTCTTTAATTTTGATTACAGCATGAGAGATTTATTGGTTTAGTTGGGCCGATTTTATTTGTCGACTTTTCAATTTTGATTGCGAAGTGAAAGATTTCATTGGTGCGTTTGGTTCTAATAATTAACCATAGAGGGTTTTTATACTAGTTTTGTCGTTTTGATAGCACCTTACTGCAGGTTTGGCACAGGGACTGGTTCTCATGGATCAGAAGCATCGAAGAAATCAGAGGAGAACAAGAGGAAGGCCAGAGCTGAAAGGTTTATACTTTTCATTCTTGTCGGCACGTATTCGTGGAAAGAAACAAAGGGTGGTTTTTTTTGTTTTTTGGTGGACCAGCTTATTCATATTTTTTTTATTGTTTCTCAGGTTTGGGCTTGCTCAATCTACTTCTGCTGACGAGGAGGCGAAGAAGAAAGCTAGGCTTGCAAGGTTTGCTCCGGCTTCTAAACCTGATTCAGTGGAGGAAGATAAAAAGAAGGCCAGAGCAATCAGGTCCGTCTCATTTCTGCAATTTTTAATAGAATTTTTTTTTGTGTTGTTTTTTGGGGCCAACTGGAGTCATGATCCATCTCTCTGGATCTAATTTTACATTTTCTTGACGTTACCTTACAGATTTTCGCAAAATCAGTCTACCTCCTTAGGACCAGCTAATGGGGAGGGAAACATAGAGACAGTAAGCCAATTTTCAATGGATAATTCACCTCAAACCTTTTTTTCCTGCAAAACTGTATTCTATGCTAATTTTTCTCGATGAATTTCCAGGAGGCAGCTGTTTTGAGCAAGGCTGGTGGAGGTCCATGAATTCTTTTTACCTATCCCTTTTGCAGTGAGTGTGTAAGATTGTGTTTACATTATAATGTACTGTTCAGTTATGATATGCTAAACTCTAGGTTTTAGTTGCTGTACTAAACCATCAAATGGTGCCTTAGTTGCGTTTCCTTTTGCTCCTTTGTTTCCAGATTGACAGGCTAAAGCTTTAACATCTTGTTACCCCCAGTAGCTTCACCTTTGGACTTCCAGACATAGCACTTCCAGTTGCAGATCATCTTTTGTTCCAGTGTTGTTTGTAATTCGTAGTTGGCTATCACATTAGTTTGTGTCTATCTGGTAAGACGTGGTATATGTGAAGCAACCTTCATCACATTGAAATAACTCAAATGATCAACTTCAAACAGAAGTTTAAGCTTTAGAGAATTTTTCCTACATGCTTGATCTCACCTGTTTGGTTGTGTCTGGAACTTTATTTTCTATTAAGTTTCTCCAGAACTTGTTTGTTTATATTTGGTCTGTTGTGCATGATAACCTTCTTGTTGACATTTCTACAACCATCTCATGACCATCGTCTCAGTCTGAAGGTGCATAAAGGTCTGACTGGGTTTGAAATATGATATTAGATTGGCATTTCACTTGGCTGATTTAACATTTTCCTACATATAAAATTGTGTTCCATCTCATGTCTAGCTCTTCTGCATGGATTTGAACATTATTAATAGACTCATCATGCAATTGGTCAATTGGCTCTGCTTTTATTAGTCAAAATTTTGTTCCTTAAAAGCTGCATAATAGTTTTCTAAATCAATTTGCAGGTATGTAGTTTGTTCTAACTTCTTATAATTAGTAACACTAGTTAATGCTGCTATGAAGTGGTGCATGTTATATAACTTTGTCATGGTCTAAAGATATCTTTCTTATCTTGTAGCATATGTTAAGCATAGGACAGCTGAGCATGGGTTTTTGGTTCATCTTGAGGTAGAGAGCACAAATGAAATTGCGACGTTAGGTCTGTGTCTGTTTGTATGTTGCTGTGGTATTCTCAGTGTCTTTTACAGTAATTGTGTTAATCGCAGTGTTCCAACCTGATCTCGCAATTATGATGGGTGACTTCTGCTTGATATAATTGGACAGATGGCTCGTCTGTTTTCTTCTTGCTAGTCTTGATTTTATAGGGTTATCTATTCCTACTAGACTATGATTTGGCTGTTATAAATTTTTAGATTGGTCATTTGAGATAAATTCGTGTGTCGAAGGTTGCTTGTTAACTACCATTGTCTTGCCAGATGGTCGCGCCATAGTGGAATCTATAGGAAGGTTTAGATGATTTCAAGTTGTTTTCTTTCCTCCTTTTTATGTTTTTTTGGTAGTCTTTTTTCTATATTTGCTTTTTGTAATATGAATTTTTAGGGGGACTATGTAAGAGCTCTTTGTGATCTGTGAAACTTGGCTTCCTGGGCTTATTATTCAGATTTTCCAATCATTCTACTAGCAATTTTTGTGCGTGTATCCCAAGTTGATTTTTTTACCATCGCAAGAAAAAGTTTTGTGATATAAATTTGGGGAACGCTGTGATGTTTGCCTATTTCTTGAATGAATGCAAGTAAACTCCGTCTTGCTGCGAAATGGTATGAAGTATTTTATCTTCGATATCCTTTGAATCAAGTTTAGCATACGTTAGCCTTCACTCAAAATTGTTCGAGTCCTATGATTGTAGAACTGAACAATTGAAAATACGATGACCGTTAGCGACTATGCCCTCCGTCTCGTCTTGAGTGGGCATTGGTGGTACGATTGTTGGGACGTGGAAGGTATATATTGTCTCTTGAGAATGATTACATTGAAATGATAGTTTTGATCCCACCTTAAAAAATAGAGCTGTAAACTAATTAGACTCTCAAGTCATCATGAGCCAGTTAAATTAACGATTCAACTGGATTTGGCGGTGATCTAACCTGAATTATGGTGTGGTGTCTGTTACTAAGGCCAGTTATTAGGTGTTTCTTTTTATTTATTTCTTATGCTCGACCGGACTCGGTGTTGATTCAAATTGAATCGATCAATATTTGATCTTTTATTATTATGGGGAAATGTCTTTTACTCGAAGGCCAGTTCTTTTTTTTTTTTTTTTTTGGGGTGCTCGATGGATCGCGAACCTGCAAGTTCAAGTCAAGATTAAGCTAAAATTTAGCTCTTTTAGGTATATCAAGAACGTCTCAATTGCACATACGAAGTTGAAAAAATGCAATGAAGCCATTTTTGCAGTATCTGAAAACAAGGCCAGGTGAAGACATTAACAGCCAGCCTACTGCAAATAACACGACAGTCGAATGCCAAAAGTTACATTTTAAGGGGGACGAATGTCGAGAGACAATACTAGACAGAGGGAAGGATGGGCAGAAATTGCACATTTACAAGCTTTGCCGGGGAATTTCACGTGAACATGTCATCATGGTGGTAGCCACTGCTTCAGTTGTATTCTGTCACCTCGTTGCAGTTCGACCAAAATGTGGAGGAATAACATGCATCGATGCATCACATTTCTGGAAAAAAGGCACTACTCCCTTTATCATCCGCCGGTACTCTTAACGCTAACGACTGAGGGAATTCCATAAACAGAAGAGTGGAAAAAACAAAACTAAAACTAAAACTAGACCCAAAATTATGATGATGCCCAAGCAGATGGGTATCCCTCCGTATTTGTTAAAAGGGAAGAAAGAGCTGCAGCACAAAATCAGAAAATGTTAAAAAGACTAGGACTTAGCATGGGAAAATACACCTCCACTTCCTCTTATCGAAACAGTTGAACTACGAGAATAGATCCAACTCATAGAAGGTGGATCTAGAAACACAACCAGAACCGTGATATCATCATGAAAATGTCTCCTAACACCTCGGTCAATTTTCTTCAGGTCAGAATATCTCATTTCTCTTTTCTTGGCCGCCAACTTGAGTGCAGCTTTAATAAGTCTCTTAGCAATGCCCTGTTCAAAAGTGCATGTTAGACTCTGATAACAAAAAAGACAAAAAAATAAAAATAAAAAATGGTAGGGCTTTTACTGCCCACCTGCAAGACAAGTTATGATATCATTGATCTACGACCGTGCAAAGATAAAAATAAATACAAACAAAATCATAATTGATTTAACCGTTAGGGGAGGGTTTCGCTGTCAAGTTCAAGGTTCAAATCTTGAACCTTTGAGGATGGGAAGGGTGATGGATCAAAAAAATAATAATAATCATGCTCCCTCAGCAAGTATATCAGTTACTCAGAAACTATATCCAAAGCTCTTAGTTCATTTTGAAGCCATATGATGCAACTAACGAGTCATCGAAGATTCAAGTCCTTTGGATGTTTTGCTGGCAAAACCCTTCCGTGCTGTACGTGAATCACAGTCAATACCAATATCATGATTATCCCCAAAAAAATCAAAACCAGTAAATATTGTTGGCATGTTTAGAGCACTTTGAAACATACATTGCGAGGATAGCTGTGGACAAGGTCTACTGCTTCCTGATTGCTAAGATGCTCCCACAAACCATCTGAAGCAAAAATGAGAAACTGATCCTTGGCGTTGAGTCTGTGGATAAATATTGATGGCTCAGGACTGAGGATTGGTCTGGAAAATGGTTCTGGTAGCCTGAATTTGGCAAGTAGTGGTTCTTTGTTAAATTCTGGCTTCTTAAGATAGGCATCACCAATTGATCTGGAAACCTGAAAAGATGACATTATAGAAAAGGTCGTTAAAAGATGACAAATTGCAAACCTTATGCCAAAATGAGTCTTTCCTATTCCTATTATATCTTTACTAGAAGTAGCTCCATAAATATAGTTATTAGGACTCTTATAATAGAGACATTTGATACTATCATTGATAGGGTTATCAGGACTATTATAATAGAGACTTTCGATAACATTATTGATTTTGTTAAAACTTGCGTTTGTTGGCTTTGCCATGTGCTTGTTCTTTTTCATGGATTTTGTTCGTGAAGCAAATCCTAATTTTTTTTTTATTTTTTAACAAAGACGAGGCTTATATAAGCACGCTCTCATTCTTTAACAATAAATTTGGGATCAACAAATTCTTTTAACAGTAAATTTGAGACCAACAACAACCGAACTCCTAAGTCATGGTGAAGACCTCGTGCACATGCCAGAATTACAGAAAAGTTACCTGTATGAGCCCCTTTACACGCCAAACTTTGTGTTTTAGAACCACGATCTGTGAATCATCTGGATGCAATAACTGAAGTTCATCCCTCACAGACTGAATACTAGCATTATGCTCTGTTGACAACTGTATAGCTGTGACTCCTCTAACTGTCTTCTCTGTTCTTCCCAGTACCACACGGGAGTCTCCAGCATTGGCAACGTATAGGAGGCCGTCACATATTACCCCAACCAAACAACACGCTCCAACTGATGCAAGCTGTGGGTTTTCCAGCCATTGCTGCTTTACACTAGAAAGGAATTCCTCTTCAGTTGCCAAAAAAGCCTTCTTTATGACATCTGCAGATACTTCTTGATGCTCAGTGGCAAATTCTGGAGCAAAAAATCATGTCATGAAAATCACCGTAAGTGGACGAAACAAAAGAGTTCTATGCCCTGTGCAACACCAAATTTGAATGTACATGTAGAGCAATAAATGTTATAAGTTACAAGAATCAGCTAACAGAGGCAGGATTAACAACATTGTCAATAATTTCTCTCTCAAGGTGTTGCTAATATCTATTCAACAGAAGTCATCAGGCAGACAACACCTGAAAATTCATCGGACTATAAGTACAAATAAAGAGTCCTGATACCAAATAAGAAGTACAAATAAGAACTTGGAGTTCTTAATCACAAGTTATGGTCCTCTCCCCTAACTTTTTTTTTTTGGCTTCCATTTGATTCCAAAGCAAAATTAAGTAGCTATGACATGGCAATAGAGCAGTTTGAATACAAGGTGCATATTTAGATGTCCTGTTTCAACTGAAAACTTGCTATTGGAGGGATGAGTAAGCAACACAATAAATAGCTCAAAAGAGAGAGTCCATTCATGATTAGCTAGGCATATTACGCTTTCACATAAATCCCAAATGCATCCACTGTTTAGCTCCCTTGGTCAAGCTCGACCGTAGCTGCAAACTATCAGTTCCATGTATTCATCAGATTAACTTGGCAGACTAGCTGATTTCAAGTTCATTGAATTCATCAGCCCGTTAGACCTCCTTTAAATATATATACAAAGCCAGAACATGCTTTTGAATAGCAGTAGAATTTGACAAATGTAATTGATCAACTCATTCTCACTTGCACTACTGTACCGAAACAAATGAAACACTTGGAAATCAAAGTTTGCTACAGTTATATGTAAACTAAAACAGACTGGCATCTAGATAGTAATGGGACACGTACTCTTGAAATTGTGGAAAAGATTGTCATTGATAAAGCGGGCCGTCTCTGGTCCTCCATGCCCATCATAGACTCCGATGAACGTTCCACGAGGCCCTGAGGTGAGGGAACTCAATGATCCTGATTCAAGTTGGCACTGGTCCTCCAACAAGCCATTAGCTTGAACTACAGCCATCGAAAATTCTCCATTCACATGGGAACCCAAATCCTTATACCACAGCAACCCATCGAATCTGCCGTTTGAATCCGCACCTCGCCTACTTCCATCACCCTCAACAGATGGTTTCCAACAAGGTTTAATCATCTCTGTGCGACCACTTAGCAGCTCACGTGTACGCCCCTAATTTTTTTTTTTTCAAAATCAAATCTATTCGAGAACCGTGATACTCATTGAACAATGTTTTTCATTTTTTAATCACGTCCACAACCCCAATTCAAGCTCTTGCACGTATATACAAGTAGTACTATTTGCTAACATTTTTATGACACATAATACAGAGATCATCCAAAAGAACCAGCAAATATATCTGTTAAACCCAATCTTAGCTCCAGTTTTTGCTTATGTTCCAAGCCCACAACTAGAACTCTTAATATTATATACCCACCAGGACTACAAGGCCTAGACACCATTAATATCTAACAAAACTGCACAGAACCAGGAAAGGACCAAACGGGTATGGGCAAGAATCTAGGCAGAAAATATGTCTTCGAGACAAGAAAGCAATAGTTTTTTGTATTAAGTTCAGAGAATATGGAGGTGTACTGATGGTTTTGTTGGTGCATACCTTGAACCTGGGTTCAATTTCTGTGGACCTTCCATGGTTGTGTCACCTTTCAACAACATCTTAGCTGTAAAACCCATTTAAGATTCGATTATGACAGACTTTGTTCCTGGATCAGAGGGGATGAGTAGAGGATAAGGAAAGAAAAGAACACTGGACTTTTTGGAATTTCTGGGCAGAAAATCTTTCCTGGATTGGTGTCAGATGAGATCTTAGATAGATTAATGAGACTGGACAAGAATTGAAGGATTATAAAACAATACTCCTACTACAAGAGATGATCTTTGATAAATATTTATATGTTTTATAGTAATAATAATATAAACTACCACTTCTCTCCTCTTGCAGCTAAATGTATATATTGCTGTTTATTTTATCGTCGTTCTCTTCTTGGCCTCGTTCTTGAGGCCGAGTAAATTCTGTGCTTTTTGTTACATGGCTGAAATTTTACTTTCTGGTTTCTTTTGACGTTTATGAACAGTAAACCATCATTTTAGGCAACTTTTGCTCATCTCAAGTTTTTATACCATAGCCATTATTACCATTTTTATGTTTTTTTTTAGCACAAAATTACTCTCTTCTAGTTGATTATAAGGCAAAAAGAAAAGAATATTGTGACACTTCCTACTCTAGTTCCAAAAAATCATTTTGCTGGGCTATAGTCTAAAATATATGTTAAATCATCTTTTTTTTGTGGTTAATAATTAAATCGTCTTTCAATATAAGAAGATATTTAAAACCCATAAAATAACTTTTTTTAAAGAGATAATTTTGATAAATATATTTTGTCACCTCCACACAAGATAGAGCACTAGTTACAATAACAGTTGATTGGTAAACATTTGTAAGGAATGGGTATTTCATTAATTTATCATATTTTTTCACTATTTTTTCTTTTTATGCTCCCTTCTTCTCCCTTTCAACTTCAAAGTTCCCAATCGGCAATCGCTGAAATTCAGTAGTGATTTGACTGCCCATTTTGCAATCACTGGTGGAATATCACGATCCAGTGTGTATAATATAATGCAAATACCATACAGTTTTTTTTTTTTTCTTATTTAGGTTCAAAGAAACGTCTAAACCTTCAAAGGAAAGGGGGGAAAAAAGAGAGTGTCATCAATAACTAATTCATGTCCATGTTAACTGAATTAGACATTGAAAACGAATTGTCCTGATAAGCTACACGTCCTGAAGTTTGTCGGGTCGATTTGTGGCAGAATATTCGCCATGCTTCTCTTCATATGATATGGGTGACAAATCGGGCCATCACATCGGGCTTCATTTGAGCGGACGATAAGTGGGCACTTCGCAGTACTGGTTATGCCCGACTATGAGTACCGAGAAGCAGAAAATCCTTTTAAAAGGCTTTATGAGTTTGTTGACCTTTTCAGAGGTGAAATCTTAAGACCATGTAATTTGTCCTTTTTTGGGAAAATCGTTCAAAATGACTTTTTTCGTCCCTTACTTTTAAAAGTATATTTGTACGTCCCTTACAAATTCACATTGATCAAATTTGGTCCCTATCTAGGTTTCCGACTAGATTTTGACTATAATTCATCACATGCAAGGCATGTAATCATTTTTTAGGGGTAAAATTATCAAATCAAAATTTACATAATCCATCTATAGTCCCTTACATTTCACAAAATGAATCGTTTCGTCCCTTACATTTCACAAATTAAATTTTTTCATCCCTCAGATTTCTCAAAATGAATTTTTTTATCTCTCATTGACCACGTGTACAAATAGTTTTTATTTTTTTTAATTCATGAATATATCTATTTGATTTCATATAAACAGCACAAATAATATGTAATATATCTCTATTTGATTTCACCTAAACAAATCGATATATACATGGGTTTAAATCTAATTATTTTGTTTTAAACCTATATATATGTGTGTGATTTCACCATGTGAATCTATTCAATATTTGTAGTCTTTTCTATTTTAGTAATAATTCATTTAT
The DNA here is from genome assembly GCF_036785885.1 of Coffea arabica. Lineage (NCBI taxonomy): Eukaryota > Viridiplantae > Streptophyta > Magnoliopsida > Gentianales > Rubiaceae > Coffea > Coffea arabica. Next base: position 2,468,388 of record NC_092321.1, on the reverse strand, counting down.
TGAGTTGTTTAATAAGAGTATCTAATTAATCGGTGTTAATTCGAATTCTATAGTCATGCTAACAAATTGCAGTTTAACTTTGAAATTTTTACTTGCTATCTTTAAGACCAATAGTTGAATTTCTTACCTTATGATTATTTTAAAATTTGAAAGTATCAATTACTTACTTCTTTTTGTCATATTTTTCCTTTGTTTATTTTTTCTGTCTAAATTTAATTCGATATAAACACTTGATAATGTTTAGAATTAAATATTTTCTTTGTTGTCAATTTTCGAGTAAAAGGAACGAAATGACTGAAAAACTAACAATTTTTTTAAACCCCTGTATATATCTATTTTAATTTCACATAAACAGTATGTTTAGGCGAAAATTAAATAGAGATATATTATATGCTATTCGTATTGTCCAGGTGAGATCAAATAGATATATAAATTAGTTTTTAAAAAAGTTATTCATACACATGAACAATGAAAAATGAAAAAATTTATTTTGTAAAATATGAGGGATGAAAAAATTCATTTTGTGAAATATGAGGGACGAAACAATTCATTTTGTGAAATGTGAGGGACAAAAAAATTCATTTTGTGAAATGTGAGAGACTATGGATTGAATTATGTAAATTTTGATTTGACAATTTTGCCCTTAAAAAGTGATCACATGCAAGGCACGTGGTGGATTCCGACAAAAAACTAATCAGAAACCTAGATAGAGATTAAATTTAATCAATATGAATTTGTAAGGGACGTAAAAGTACACTTTTAAAAGTAAAGGATGAAAAAAGTTATTTTGCAAAATGTGAGGGACGTTTTGAACGATTTTCCCTTCTTTTTTTCCATAATCATTATTGGATGGCAGAAAACATGGGAATACTAAAAAAAGCAAGTATTATATTTGCCTCGTTTACCTTTAGCATCAGAGAGAATGGTGCAATTCCCAACTTCAAACCAAAAGAGGAAGTTCTTTGACATGGCAATAAACGGAAATGGTGTTAACCCCCCAACCCCCCCCCCCCTCCCAAAAAAACCTTCTTTTTCTTCTTTAGTATTTTTACAATTAGTTCTGTATCAGGGGAGGCAGGCAGCGAGACAAGGATGGACCTAAATAAACTATTGAAAATTCAGAGGAGCCTAGACTACCTTCGAAGATATTTCAGGAAATCATACACTCAATGCTAGGGAGATAGGGATGAGAAATGTAAGCAAGGGGTTTCGAACCCCTTGCTTAGAGCTGTTAAGTCAATCGAGTAGATCGAAAGCTCGTTAGAGCTCGACTCGTTAAGGCTCTAGTTCGGCTCGTTAATTTTGGTTAACGAGTCGAGCTCGAGCTCGAAACATGCTCGTTTAGTTAACGAGCTGAGTAAGCTCGGCTCGTTTGATACTCGAGTAGCTCGTTAGAACTCGTTAATGAAGGGCATATTTGTCATTTTAGAAATCAAAATTATAAAAATTAAAAATTATAGGTTTTTATTAAGGTTAATTTGCACGAGCTCGAGCTCGAGCTCGTGAAGCTCGACTCGTTTGTGATAAACGAGTCAAGCTCGAGCTCGAGCTCGAGCCACATGTACATTTAACGAGCTGAGTTCGAACACATTTTAAAGCTCGTTTTCCTAACGAGCTCGAGTAGAGCTCGGCTCGAATTAAACTCGAGTCGAGCTCGGCAGCCAAATACTCGGCTCGACTCGGCTCGATTAACAGCTCTACCCTTGCCTACACTTTGGTACCTCCCTGGCGGGCCAACCGATTAATTTTCCCTCCTTTGAAGCTGTCGATTATCATTGAGTAACGAGGTAAAAATCAGAAACAATAAACTTGAAAATTATCTATCTTCACAAGTAATTACGAATTATTTGGAGGCGTTGCATTTATAGCTCATCGAATGAATTGACTCTTATTGAACTGCTATTAAACAAAAGAAAGAAAAATGGTTTATGGTTATTTACGCATGTGTTAACATTAGGGTTCAACAAAACAGTATAGACAGGGTACAAACGTGGATGAACCGGAGTTTCAGGCATATCAAGCTCTTTGTCTCCCAGATGTACATACTTCAGGGTTCGGGCAGTCTTCCGAGGAAGCAAATTAAAGGATGATTATAAACAAGAATTTAAAATATGGTTAAGCCTAGGGCTGCAAACGAATCGAGCCGCTCGCGAGCGGCTCGAGTCAAGCTCGAGTCGAGCTCGAGTCGAGCTCGAGCCGGCTCGAGTCAAACTCGAGCTCAGAATATTAAGCTCGTTAGCTCGCGAGCCGGCTCGCGAGCTTGGGTATATATATATATATATATTTTTTTTTTATTTTTATTTAATAATAAAATTACGTATATTATATATATATATATTTTATTTTTTATTTTCATAGTAAAATTACGTATATATCCTTAATATTTTATTATTTATTAAGAAAAAAGTATTATTTTATTTATTTTTTTAAAAATAAAATAATTATTTTTTATTTTTTTTCGAACTCGAGCTCGAAATTTGCCGGCTCGTCGAGCTCGGTAAAATTTAGTCGAAGCTCGGCTCGATTAGCTCAAAGCTCGACTCGACTCGGCTCGTTTGCAGCCCTAGTTAAGCCTGAGGCTCTTGTAAAGTTTGATTAGAGAAATGAAATTGTTGACATATTCGACCAAAAAAGAAAAAAGTTAAGACCACCACCCCCTCCCCCCTCCCAAAAACAATAAATCATAATTCGAGGATACCAAGTTGTAAACTAACTATTCCTAGAATAGTTGGTCATCAAGAGACTTTTAAGGCTCTACTTGAATGTAAGTCAAATGATCGAATCCCTTGGCTTGCATTCTAAAAATCTAGAGTTCCTGAAAAGTTTCGCCACGCATCCATCTGAACCGGTAATAGTTCAGTTCCTCAGATTTTTCACTTGGCCTCTTTGGATCACCCCCTCCTCCTAATATAGAGTAGGATTAGGTATAGATTAGAATCTATCATATCAGACAAAAAAAAAAAAAACCAAGTTCTGAGAGTGAATAAATCCACCAATCCAAATTGGACCCTTGAGCCAGTTTTATTAGATGGTAGGAAAGCACAAGCAGCATTCTCCTTTAGACACTATTCCTTTGCACGCACAGAATAATGCGAAATCCATGAAGGCAATATATATGGAATATACGGTAATTTTTTTCAAGGCTATAAGGAAATTAATGATGATACCGATGTTACATACAGAAGAACTTGTCTAGCCAACTTTAATCATGCGTCTTCTCTCCATTGAAGTCTGAAGCTTTTCCTTAGCATGCCTTAGAGCATTCAGTACTTCTTTTACAGTAGAATCAAGGACAGCCGGATCAATTTTCTGACTTGGCTTATTTGGCAAATCCACAGGAACTAATGCCATTGAGTCGTCCACGAAATGATCTTGCTCTTCATCAACCTCTCCATTTAAGAACAACTCCTCCTCTTTGTTTGAAAGTTTCAAGCTAAGAAGTTAAAATTACGAATTAATTAACAAAAGCAAAGTTAAAGAATATATCAGAATTTGCAGCAGAATGCAGGGCAATCAACATACCTATCGTTTTCCATGTTCATTTTGTTGTCATTTTGGCTGGATACACAATCACGGGATTTTGCTGAATGGGGTTCTTCAACTGAAGAATTCTGACATATTTTTGTTGGAGATAGTTCTTTTTCCCTTAATTCTCCAGTCTCAAATTTCCTGGATGTGGGTTCCGGGTGGCTATGAATCTCTTCTTCATCTGCAACAGGAGTTTGCCGACTCTCAGAGGCGGATGAACTAACTTTTGGAACATTTTGATCCAAATCTTGAGATGCGACAGTGGACCAGGACTTTGAAGAATTCTCTGTCGATTCTTGAATATTCTGAATCTTATAATTTGGGTTGGCATAGGCTTCTTTGTCTTCTGTTTTGGTGCTTGTGGAAGCTGCAGAAGATGCGGATGATATTTCACATTTGTCCACGAAGCTGGACTGTTCTGATTCATCTGAAACATAGAAAATCTCCAAAGACTCGAGCTTCTTCACCAGGAATTTGAGCCTCTTTTCAGCTCTATTTCTTGATTTAGTCTCCTCTTGCAGCCGAGTCTCCAATTCAATCAACTAATTTGTTTCAGAAATTTGGCAGATAAAACTAGTCAGAAAGTGGAAAGTTCGCTACCTCGTTGCAAATAGGTAAAGAAAACACGGTAGATTAACGAGTAGTCATTTCGACCAGAATATTAACGAAAATAGATTTACAGCTTGTATGCAACAAAAAAAAAAGGGAAAAGGAAAAGAAAAGTGAGAGGGGGGAAACAAAAAAACAAGGGAATGCATAAATATTCGAAAATAGAGAGAACGAACCTTGGTTGCCATTAGGTCAGCTTCTTGTTTAGCATTTCTTGAAGCTGCCCTTTCTGCCAGCAATCTCCCTCTCAGACATTCTACCGTCCTCAAAACCTCTTCTCCTTCCATCTGTTCACTGTAATAAGCACCCACACATCAGAAATTATATCTAGCTGAAGAAGTTACAAACGATTCAGATACAAAGAATCCAAACAACAACAAGAAACACACACACACACAAGGAACAGAAAGTGAGAGGGAGGCGCCACCTCAACTTTCCGTCTGCATTGCCTCCAGCTGTCGTCATACCTCGTCCTTTTTTCACTTAGAACAGCTGAGGAAGTACCACATAATCTGGAACTGTATGATAGGTGATAAACTTTTGCTCAAAATCAAAAGTAGTCAAAATCAGTTAAATTGTTCCAAAAGCCACAACACAGTGAAAAGGGATTTTACAGACCATAGAAATGTGATCCTTTTCTATTGTAAAAATTGAGGTATTATTGTTAAAGACGAAAGATTAATGTCAGGAGACCGACAGTGCCTGGAGTATGCTGCCCCACTGTAAATGGCTATCCCTTCACTTTTAAGTACAGGGGCTAGAGACTCGGGAGGGATAAGATAATGCATACGGTCTCTTGCTATACTTTTACCTTGTTACTGTGGGGACTGTTTCCGCTCCCAAAACTTGTAACTGTCCGTTAATTGCAAATTCATTGCTCCTGTTTTTAAGTCTCCGTACTAATAGTAGTAATTGGTAATTGGGCGTTAGATGCCAGTTCAAATTGTATTATGTCCCTCACCTAACTTGGATGAGATTTCTATTTTAAAATAAAAGTTGGTCGCTCTGGATTAATATATGTATTCTGGTGTAGTAATTTCCTTTCGGGAATGTTGATTTTTTTACAATAATAGAGGGAGTTTCGGATTTTGAAATTTGAAGTGCTAATAGTAGCGTAGCCTGTGTTAGAAGCACCAAAGTAAGGGTGCAAACGTGTCGAATCGAGTCGAGTTTTGGCTTAATCGAGCCGAGCTTTCAGTTAATTTTATGAAGTTCGAGCTCGACGAACTCAAAATGTTAAGCTCGAGCTTGAGTTTAAAAAATAAAAAAATAATAATTTATTTTAAAAAAATAAAAATAATTATTTTATTTTTAAAAATGTATAAAATAATAATTTTTTAACAATTAATAAAATATTAGGGATATATATGTATTTTTACTATTAAAATAAAAAATATAAATATAAAAAAATATATATAATCGAGCTTGCGAGCCTTAATGTTTTTGAGCTCGAGCTCGACTTAATTAGCTCAAGCTCCACTTGAGTTCGTATTCCAACCACTTGCAATCGGCTCGCGAGTGGCTTGATTCGCGAACAGTCCTATACGAGAGTGAAAAAAATATGATTCTTTTTTTTTGGATTAGTTTTTTCTATACTGATTGTCAGTATAGATGTTATTGTTAGTCAATATAGATATTATTGTTAGTATCAAATGAATGACAATTATGTAAATTTAAAATTTAAAATTCAAATTTTACATATATATTATTAATTCAACGGTAATAATATATACACTATTATTGATGATGTATATAAGTATGCAGTTTTGATGCAGTCACGTGATGCTTCCTGCATTAACCCTCAACTCCATCTATGGCTTCACTCATTGCTCGTGTTGTTGTTTAGCATGATGATCACTCGCTCACATTAAACCTGCCGCCAGCAATAGACAAAAACCGCAAGCAGACGCGTGTGGGCGGTGGGAGGCCTCCCCTCTACCCTCTTAATTCACCTTGAAAGCATACCAGATCAACTACTCCCTTCAAATAACCTTGCCTCCTCCGACCAATATGTTATTCTATGCTAAATTTATACGGATGCATAGTGCACTGGTTTGATCCGATTCTGGACTTACCTTCTCCGAAAAGCAAAATTGAACTTTTTGCTGCCCGAGCCAGAAAATTTTTTGATAGTAGGAGTAATAATAATGTGTCATGTGTTGTTGCCAAACACAAACAAAAACTCCCTATTGGGGTCGGTTTGGTAGCGGCAAGCAGCAATGATCGCAGGGAAATCCGTGTCCATTTAAATCGAGTATTGTTTTCAAAAGGCTAGCAGCAGGTTGCATTGCACTCAAAGTTAAGCGCTCTTGCCTTCATCTCTACTTGATTTTGTCCACCTACACACACCTTCTCATTACTAAAGAGAGAAAGAAAAGACAATAAAGAAACAGTAGCATTCAAATGGGGTTTGGATTGGAGGGACACAGCCCAAAATACACGACGAAATGGCTTAAAAGAAGCGGCAATGTTTTGATGGAATTGTTCGGGCGGACCACGGAGTAAGTTAAAACTTAAATTTTGATGAAGGGTTTGGTGGATTTTAAAACCATGCCATCCCCTCCCGAATTCCCCCATTTCGGGGGGCATCTACATGTACATTCATATCCTCGCCGCATTCATTTCCACGTTTCAGAACATGACATCATATAATGGGGCTGAAACATGAAAGTGACGGTTGGCTGGCCCTTCATGTTCTTTGATCAGGATAAAGATCATCGTTTAACAATACATCAATATATAAGTTCATTGCCCAAAAAAAAAAAAAATTACAATAAGTGCATCACGACAACTTCTACCATTGGCTGATAGTACAGTGGATCTGTGTAGATAGAGTGTGTTCTTTGAAATATTATTTAAAATAATTATTATAATATTTTTTGTGATGTAATGTATGCGAGATAAAAAAAGTGATTGAAAATATAAAACGGTAAGTTGAAAAAATGTGTTTATGATACAAGTAAAATATTATTTGAAAAAAATAGGATATCCAACTAGTTTTCATTTTTCTTTCCGAGATCCTCTTGTTCTCTCGAGAAATTCCTATACACAAGATATATTTTTGGGAGAAAAGTTAAATAGCTACCATAGCTAAACAGATGTTAAAAAAAAAACAAAAAACCGCTCCCCATATTTGACGGGCATCCAATGATGGCTTACACTTGGGTAGATTATATCATTTTTAAAATTCTGATGACTGAAATTATGTTATATCATTGGATGAGATGATGTGATTCAATTTGAATCATATTATTGGTTTTTTGAAAATTGGGTCAACCTAAGTTTGTTTTGGACATCCAGACACGATAGCTTTATTGGGCATTCTTCTTTTTCTGAGAATGGATTGGGCCTGATTCAAATCAAATAGAGTGAGCCTTGTTTGAATGTGATACCGTTGGAGTTACGTACTCCCCAGATAAAGCTCCAATAAACCTGGGCTGCTAGAGCAAAATGTTGGACTCTTAAACTATTTATTGGGCTTCATCAAGCCATTGACTAGAGATACCCCAAAAGCTCTGTTCTTCTCCACGGCTCCCGGCTCCACCTGTTTTAATCCCTTTTTTTTTTCTTTATTTTTTTGATTATATATATATATATATATATATATATGGTGAATTGATTGCATATTCTTATTCCGAAGTGTACGTACCCTCTCCCAAAATATTTCAAGAATCCTGAGATCCGATTGTTTCATGTATGTAAAATTAAGGTGCAATACACTTCAAATTACCAACACATCATCTACGTAAGAATACTGAGAAAGGGAAAAAGTAAATAAGACGGAGAATGTGAGAGGACCTAAACTCTTCTCTAGTCGATTCTCTCTTCATTTTTCGCAATACACATCTAAATGCATGACATGTGCGGGTTAGAATTAATTAAATTTAAAATGATTATGTCTCTTTCCTAGTAAATGAAATGAAACCTAGATGTGTATTGTAAAAAATAAAAAGAGAATCCATGGGTCGGAGAGAAGCCAAATGCCCCCAATGTGTGGGGAACAAATTTACCCTAGCAGAAGTTAGACCTAGTGGGAGTCCAGCGTCTTTTATGCATGTAACATTTTGCCACAGCAAAAAGAGAGAAGAGAAAGCAGGTCTTGGGTTCAATGCCCCCCTTGTCTCTCCCTACTTCTTATCAGTTATCCCTCATCTGTTTTTTACTTGACCCAAAAAAAAAAGAAAAAGTGGAAGAGAGAAAACGACAAGCTGCTTGGGCTAGTACCACCGGCAGCAGCTTAGCCATCACTCTTATCTCGTTAAATTCCTGCGTGACAATCTCCTATATATGCCGCAATTTAAACTCCTCGTGATTGATTTGTATCATTAAAATCTAGTCATGTCTTTTAATTAAGACTTGTAAACAAAATAATAAGATAGTATTACTATACATAATGTTTGTTTTTCATTTACTATACATAATAATGTTTGTATATTACAGAAAGTATGTAAGTCAAGGGTCAAAGTGTACTAATTAATGGCAGGTTTTGGTTGGAAAGCTAGCTTCGACCAATGGGTTAGGGTGGGTTATCATATGTAGGCCGAAGAAATGAATGTACGTGTATCACCGTCCTTGTCAATATTTGGATTGAGTTAACGAATAGGAGGAGACTAGCAAAAAAACATCTGGTTTGGAGTTTGCCCAACTCAAATCGCCAACCTAAACCACAGAAAACATGAAGTAACAAACACCGCATAAATCTATATGATCTGTACCTTCAAGAAGAACTTGTGATTCCTCTCATTCTTCAAACCCATTCCTCCAACCATTCCTTCATCAAGAAGAACTTCCAAGCATCGAGTATGTTTGTTTGGCCTGATTGAGCTACCCATCTCGGTAGCAGGTTCTTGTATTTGACCAACATATACACCACTGGAACAATTTGTATTTCCAAGGATCATATTAAGCGTGATTATCAGCGATTGATTATTGCATAATTTGACACATATATCAAGAGCAGAAAATTTCTTAGCTAGAAGGATCTACCACAACCATGTTATCCAACTTGAACATATTATTATTACTGCTTACAATGCCAATTAATTACCAGAAGAAGATAACCTTAAAAAGCTAACATGTTGGAAAGTTCGTATAAAGTTGATAGTTGGTACCCAGTACTCTCTAAGCTGGAGTACAGCATGGGATCCTCCCCTCCGAGTGAGGAGAAAAACGTTCTGCATCAGCAGTCATTACGCAGTTAAAGGCTAAAGCTTGCCCTCGCCGCCCATGCTGGCCATGACCTCCCACAACCGCTCAATCTCGCCAAAAACATCGTCGGTCGGCAGCCTATACCGGCAACAAGGACAAGTGTTCTTCTCCTTCAACCAAGGCAATATACACATCCAGTGAAACAAATGATCACACGGCAACTTGCAAACATCTCTTCCTTGTTTCATGTTTTCCTTACATATCACGCATTCCAAGCTATTCCCACTCACCTCCACCGAAGGCAGGGCCACAACTACGGCCACCGCGGTCGCTGCCTCGATCCCACCTTTTCCACCCACACTCACACTGTCGTTGCTGGCCATTACGCTGACAAACCGCTTACACTTGGTCACCATCTCCACGTACTTGATTAAGACTTGAGCACTGGAAACTTCAATTCCCGAGGGTTTCAACATGTCACGGGAGATGTAGTCACAAAGAATAGAGCGCCAACGTGACGAGGGAGTTTCAAGCACTTCCGGGTAGAGCTGACGGATTTCGCAAAGAAGCAGGAGGAGGACGACTGCGTCGAGGTCACGGAGCTTCATGGAGCTGGCAAAATTTGCTGGGACAGGGAAAGAATTACCAGTAGAGCTGTTTTGCATGAAGCGAGTTAGGATGGTGAGGTTGGACAAGAGGTGGCGGGCAATGAGAAGGGATTTGTGCTGGAGGGGAAGGGATTGGAGGTGGTGGAGAGTGAGGTTAAAGAGTGTGGGGATTGAGAGGATGGAGTAGAGGCGGCGGTAGCAGAGGTGGAAGAGGGAGGAGACGGAGTGGGTTAGATCTGAGAGTTGGGGAGGGGTTAGTGTGGAAAGTGCAGCCATGATTGTGGTTTCTGCGGAATTTTGGTCAGCCATCATGGGATCATGTGCTAAGGCGTTAGGAGGGACTTTACTTTGTATCTTGCCGTGGCCTTTTATACCTGGAGTTCTTTTGACTCAATCATGATTATCCACACAGCTCTTTACAACCCAGCCACTTTATTCACATTGAAAATATTGCAGTTATGTAGTAATTTCTGTCTTAATGAATCTTAATCTAAAGAACGCACAGTAAAGAATTAAATGTTTCGTTAAAACATAGTATGGCCGTGCTAATTCTAAATCCTGTTCAGGTTTGTATTATGGAATCGTTTGGATCATAAATTATTTATCAATTTTTATTTGTGTATATTATCAATACATTTTCTAATCATATTTTTATCTTATATATAAATATTATATTCAAAAGGTGTTGCAGCCCATTTCCTACTTTGTAACAAGAAAATCATTGGTGGTTGATTGATGCCATCCAAACTTCCAACATATGTAAAATCTCTAATTTTAATTAGCATGCAGTAACTCTCTCAATATACTCATCCCACTATGCTCATAGTTGATCAGGCAATACCCTCTATTTAAAGAATTGTACTTATTCAAGAATATATCGGTTGCAGAGCCATGAAAGTTTGGAGGTGACCAAATGAAGTGGTGAGGTGGTGGAGTAGAAGAGAAGCGAGTGGCTGGGAATGTCGGGCTTTTGTCCGCGAGTAGGTGTCCGGTTCAAAGAAGTTGGCCAGTCCATTCCTTTTCATTTTCTTTGGTTTTGATGAGGATGATAAAGAACAAGCAGAAGAGTATTAAAGAACAATTGGCCCATTCGTCGATTAAGTAATATGTCTTGGTCCTATAAAGTAGAATTAATAATGCAGGAGGCGCAATTCGCCATAGTCAGCGCTTATCAAGGGCTCTGTCACCGTTCGCACTTGCAGTCCCCGCCTTCATCTCTCACCACACTTCTTGGGCTATGGGCACTTCGTTGGGTATGATTATGAAACAATTAACATTAGATGTGGCGAGAGGCGATGACTCCTCCGTGTTTCTGTCCACAAAACCACAACCTCAACATCAAGTCTGGTGATAGCACTCGAATAATTGATTGCACATCACGAATTATAAGACAGACAATTGTTAGGCTTACAATCCTTCGGAGAAAAGAAGTTTGAAAAGTTACCATTTAAAGGCAAGAGATCATGGGGTTCCATACAGGCACACACCAAATAAGTTGCTGTATGGTTGGAAGGGTGCAGAAGAATGAAGAGAAATTGCATGTTCTATGTGCAAGAATTACATGCATTGGTTTAGTTGTCGCGGGATCCTAGGTCAGGTAGATGCTATCCTTGGGCATTGCGGGTTTAATCATGTTAACTAAATGGTAAAATGCTGCAGTGATGAATTTTTTGCTCTACTGCTCAACACTCTTGTCCCTAGATACGGTGAACGAGCAAAATTTAATCTTGTTTTGAGAATGCTAGGCTGCTAGCCTTCAGACTAAAGCAATTGCGTAGTTTTTTTCTTTTTCTCCCCTGCTCTTTAATTAACTGTATGTGGTTTTAGGATAAAATGCCTTTGGCAAAAAAATCTATATTTCACTTGACAGAAGGATTGGAGTTCTCCGTCATCCTCAAAATAAAGAACATCAGATAGATTCAGTGCACGTAACTAGTACCTGAATCTAAAGCAAACTAAAATTGTTTACCTCTAATAGTTGCTTATGCTCGTAGGTATACGTTGCAACCAGCTGAAATCTGTTCATGGATGAAATAAACCCATGGTGTATCCCAAATTACCAACGGCTAGCCATTTGGGCCGGCATGGCTGCTGAATAACATGGAACAATGGTCTGTGAAGCCAATGGAGGCACTGTCTTCTCTGCCATCAAACAGTGACCAGAAGTTGATTAGTTGCCGCTCTGGTGGAGTAGCGGAACTTCAAAAGCTCACGAATACCTCTTTAAAAAGTAATCTCATAAAATACCTGTCAGGTTAACGAGCAATACAGCTCCCAGTATCGCATGGGATCTTGATACATGGATATACTTCTCATCTCAAGTAAAGCACAAATGAAATGTTTGGCATCTCAGTACACAATCCAATAGCTCGTTCATCAACTTTGAACCCCCAAGTATGATACGCTTCAAATGCTGAACTGATGGAGAGGATGGAAGTTATTCTGCTACCTTCCAACTAATGTGTGCCTCAGTGAGCCAGAAATAGCTGTTTACGTAATATAGGAAATTGGACAAACATATTTGCTTACCAAATTGTATTTCATTGGTTGTTCTTATGTTCGGGAATGATTTATAGTTCAACCAGATATGTTCAGAAACCCTTGATATTGCCTGAGAAGTGATCTTCTTTTGACTGAGCTAACCAAATCAGTCTCTCAGATGAATTTCAACTCGTACCAACTCCTCAGCAAGCAAAAACAAATGCTCTCCACAGCACATCATAACATGAATTCCTCCTCCCACCCATTCAGGCAATCGTTTTAACAAACCACATATTTATTCAGATTTTTCATCAGATACATCTTCAAGGATAAGGCTTTGCAAGCCTCCATGGTTTTCTATCCAACTACTGCCAGCAACTTTCTTCATCCCAATATTCTTCATTTTCTCCCTAATCACTTCTGCTTCTTCCCATCTCCCAGCTTTTGAATATAAATTTGCCATTATGACATAGTTTCCTGTATTTTCAGGCTCCAGCTGGAACAAGTGGTCGCAAATGAACTTCCCAAGCTCCACATTACCAGACAAAGAAGCCGCATCAAGCAATGGACCCCAAACCTTGGCACTCGGTTTAATTGGCATTCCATTTATGAGATTTAAAGCTTCAGAAAGCTTCGCTGCCCTACTTAGAACTCCAACCATGCATGCATAATGCTCAGCTGACGGCTGAATGCCATACTTTGGGACCAAAGAATGAAATATTCCCCAGGCTTCTCTAACCAATCCTGCATGAGAGCAAGCTGATAAAACAGCCGTAATTGTAACTGGGTCTGGCTGTAACCCGCTATTTAACATCTCATTAAACAGACGAAGTGCTACACTGGCATCTCCATGGGCTGCATGTGCTGAGATTATAGCTGTCCATATAATCAGACTCCTACATACTGTCCTATCAAAAACACTTTGTGCGCCGTCAATGAACCCCAACTTTGAATAGGTATCAATAATGGCAGTTGCTACATAAACATTACCATCACAATTGTTCCTAATAGCGTAAGCATGCATCTCTTTCCCTCCTTTCAGATTCGAAAGATATGAAAGTGTGGGAAGTACGCTTGAAAGTGTCACAGAATTAGGCCTACAACCTAACTTTTGCATCTCTCGAACTAAATCTAAAGCCCCTACTCGCTGATTATTCTGAACGTGACCCGAAATAACAGCATTCCAAGTACTCAATCGCGGACTCCTCATCTCCCTAAAAAGAGCAACGGCTTTATCAACAAAACCATGAACCATGTATCCTGAAATAATGGCACCATATGTAACCTCATCCTTCTCACTCATCTCCTCGAACAGCTCTCTGGCATAATCCAAGCTACCAGACTTTGCGTAGAGGGAAATAATTGAATTGCAGACAGAAAGATCCACCTCAATCCCGCTCTCGATCACATACCTATGAACATCCATCCCTAAAACGAGATCGTTTGACTGTGCGCATGCCTGCAAAACACTGACAACCGTGACCCCATTAGGACGAAATTCCTTTGAATCCAACATTTCCCTGTACAGTTGCTTGCATTCCTCGTAATAGCCAACTTGAGAGTATCCCGAAATCATTGAATTCCATGACACTAGGTCCCTATAGGGCATTTCGTCGAACAAATACCGCGCCGACGCCATGTCATCACACCTCGAGTAGCACGTTATCAAACCATTCACCACGAAGATATCTGCATCAATCCGTTTCTTCACGACATAACAGTGCATAATGTCCGCAAAAACTGAATGGGTGGTCACCGCGGCCAGCGCCTTCAGCACGCAAGTGACCGTAAAACCATCAGGTTTTGCAGATTCTGAATTCGAATTAACAGATAAAAATGAAGAGAACAGGGTAAGGGCTTCCTCGTAACGGTTATGAAGAGAGTAGGCAATGAGGAGGGCATTCCAAGAGAAAGTGTTCTTCTGGGGAATGTGATCGAACACGTGATGGGCTTCACGGAGGAGATGGTTTTTGGAGTAGAAGGTGATGAGCTTGGAAGCAAGGAAATTGTCAAGAATTGTGGAGCAGAGGACGAGCCTGGCGTGGAGTTGCTTGGCTTGGCGGACAAGCTGGTGGTCGGTGCAATGCTGAATGAGGTGGCCGTAGAATGTGTAGTCGATAGGGTGGCGGGGAATAAATATCGGAAGGGCTTGGCGGGGGCAGCAGTTGATGGCGGCTGCGGTTTGCACTTGCATATGAAGCCGCAGTGTCTTTGCGAGCCTCATTCGGAAAATTTTACCAGTAATAATAACGCGGGTAATATAGTAGTACTAGCAATTTGAATTGTGCGAGAAAATGTTGCCAAAAAAAAAAAAAAAAAAGATAATTGTGCGAGAAAGGAGTGGTTCCACCATTCCAGGGCCCATGGCTATCTTGATACTTGGGCTCAGTAGGCCTGTTGAAGATTATGTCTTGACAATTGTCTAGAGGCGCTGTAACGATGGAGTGCGGAGTTATCTCGGGCCCAAGTCTAGATTTTAGTGTTTTTTTTTTATTTTAACAAATGTAAATGTTCCAATGATTCTTTTTGCTTGGAGCACCCGATGATGTTTTCACCTTTAGTGAGATTAATTCGGATTCGATTTGGGAGGTGCTTGCAGAATTCAACTCTTATTCGGACATAAATGATTTGATTTAGAATTTTTTAAGAAGTCATATGTAGGAGTGAAAGTTACGACCTCCTATTAACATCAGCAACTTGCTTATCAGCTGTGCCAAGATTATGGATTAAAATGTTCCAATGATCTTTAGCCGATGAAATTCTCCAGTTAGACGGACAAGGACTCCACACTCTTATTTGGAGTGTATGTGATGTAAAATTACGAGTTCTACTATCAAATGTGACGTATTTTTATTGATAAAAAAAAATCTAATTACTAGACTTGTCCAATTAAAGGTTGCGAGCAATTTATCAAAAGAATAAAAACTTCATAGCCTCAATTTTATTCAAAAAAGAAAAAAGAAAAACCGAAGAAAGCGCTGCTAAGGTACGAATTTTGGACTCAACGGAATGCTCAGAGAGAAATTAGAGGGGATACTTTTTTTTTTTTTTTTTTTTTTTTTGTCGACGGAGTGGGTGTCCGGGTTAAGTCCGTAAAGGCGGTCCGACTAATCCCACTTCGGCCCGGTCCAGCGCCCCAAATTAGAGGGGATACTTAAAAGAGCAATAATTATCCAAGACTCGGCGCAATCGTCCATTTGACCAAATATGTCATTTCGCATTAAGATCCTCCATGTCAGAATCGTCTTCCTCCTCTCTCCTCTTTTCAACTTCAACACCGATTCTCATTCTTCACTCCGTCTCTTCAGTCTTCACTCATCCATCCCGCTGCGCTCCTCCTCCACCTTCTCCTCTCTCTTTTCTATACGCCGAGACCAAGTGCCGCCCTCTTCGCCCCCATTTTTTTCCCCTCTATCTCTCGTTTTTTTCCCTTCTCCTTATGACCAAAAGGATTTACTAATCTAAATCCTTCTATAGTTTTGGCCTTAGGAACTGAATCGGGAGCGATCCAGACAACTTATGAAGCCATAAGGTGATTGGCTTTTGCAAATCATTGATTGTTTTTTTTCTTTTGACTTCCTTTTCTTTTTCTTCCTTTCCTTCGTTCTTTTTCGTCGGGTTTTTTCTTCGTGACAACACACTGATCGAAGTTGAACAAACAACTTTCGTAATCGTTTCGTGCTGCATTTCCCGAAATCGATTTTAATTTTCTTTCCCAATTTATTGTTTCCTGTTCGACAAAACCGATTGGATAATTTTTTCCCTAAATCTGAACCTTTTTCTTTTTTAGTCCAAGTTTGTTTACTTGTCTTCATCTTCGATAAAATTCGTGCTAATTTCGTCCGAGACTCAGAGACCGATTCTTATTGCTCGAGTTTTTGGGTTTTCTTCTCGCTGAAATCGATTCTTAACGAGTCTTATTAACACTTCTCGTGCATGCATGTCTTTAATGTGTGCATAGAGGTCGCCAAGCATCAACCCCTCACTTTGACAGCGTCATAAGTGGGTACGTCCCCTTATTAACACTTCTCGTGGATTCTATACGTCGTTTTTTTTTTTTGGGACTAATTTTCGTTTGGTCTGTGTTTTAATTTCGTACGTTTCTTGCATTCCATCTCTAATTCGATAACAAAGATACAGATGACGTTGATCAACTCGAATGAACTGGTTCGTTTGCTGCGTTCTTAAAGTTGGAGATGCCTTGGACTCGATTGTTTACTGTTGTGGTTTGGTCTTCTTGGCTTCCCCCCATAAAAATCAGGTAAGGTAATGTGGTAATGAATTTTCATTTTTCATCAATCTTAATTAAATTGATCTTCTGATCATTTGTTTGCATGACGAATGCAGATACTAGATAGGTCCCCGCGGCGGCCCCACCCCATAATCACCTAAATACTTCTTCCAAGTAAGGGCTGATCGACCCTACCCCTCCGGTACCTTGCCTACACTACTGTTTTTTCTCTTTCTCGTTGTTGGTCGCTTTCTTTTATGGTTTGGCATTTTTACCTGGTGCTTTATTTCATTCCAATCCAATGGGGTCTTTCCCTTGTGAAACAAAAATTGCATGCACTGCTGCTCCATTGATCATGCAGAAGTTGATTTATAAAGCTTCTTCTTCCTCCTAATTACACACTCCCACTACCACTGGAAGAACGAAGATGTTATTTGACTAGATTATATGAGTAATGGGTTTGGACTTCTGAAGCCACTTTCAAGTGTGTGTAGGATTTGACCACGAATGCTTTCTCATTTGCTGGGGGTAAAATTGTCAATCCGTGAATTTGCTCCCTCTCTCTGATCTTTGCTCTGAAACTATGGCTCTCGTATGGATTTGATGTATTGGAAGTATGTTTCAAAAATTTACTATAACATTATATATAAAACAAATTTTATTGTAGTTGCTTGTCGGAGTGTGTTTTTAAAATATAAAATTTTATTAGAACTTTTTTTTTTAATAAAAAAATCCACCCCCACTCCCCTCCACCATCACCATCACTGATCACTGATCACCACCACTCCCCTCCCTCCTCCTCTTTCCTCCCTCTCCCTTTTCCTCCTCCCTCCTCTTCTCTCTCTATTTATTCATTCTCTCCCTTTTTTGGCACGTTAGTGGGCTACCAATATTTGTCATCCTTCCTGCTGCATCATCATGAGTAAAAATGTGCATGTGTTTTGCATATAAAGATATGACATTATGACATCTATTTTCTGCTTTTGATTTGTGAAATTAATTACGTAGGAAGCTGCTATGAGAAACAAAGACTTCATTGGAAGAGTGTCACATGACATGCTAGAGCAGGAAGATTTGGATGCTGCCAATGTTTTGATGGACTTGGCAAAAGACACAGGTAAGCTGTGTAACAAATGACTGGAAAACTTAACGCTGAATGTGATTCATGCAAGTTGGACAATCATGGTAGTTTCTCGCAGGTTCGGTGGATCGGCTCCTTGCAAAAGCACCTACCAACCAGAATAGGAATCCTAAAAAGATATCCGCTTCTGCATTTGACTCGGAATTTTCCATTATTCACTTTCTTTCTGCTGTTCGGCTTGTATTGATCACTCCAGTCGCAGAAGATTTTACTGTAACACATAGCAGGAGAGTGGAGGTTGCCAACAGTGGAAAAGGACCTAGACATGGCCTCTGTATGGAAATCATTGGCAAAGATGCAAGAAGCAATTCTCTCTTTCAACTGCATAAGAGTGACAAATGCATCAATGCTTCAGAATGTGTACAGAAGAAATTGCCTTCTCTTACAATTGAAGAAATCGTGCAACGGCTGAGATCCAGCCCTGGAGATTCACGTATATTTGAGCTGAAAGCGTCTCTTAAGGATTTAGTCCGGGGAGCTTTAAAGATATTTTCATCGACAATAGCTCCTTCAGGGGTACCTTCCTGGCAGCCGCTGATTACGTATCACAAATCTAGTAAACATTGGTCATGGATTGGTCCAATCCCATCTCTCTTATTTCGAGGTGAATGTGTCTGTGTATCTTCTAAGGTTTGGGGCTTGAGGAGCCAAACTCTTAATAAGCTAGTTGAGTGCTTTTCTGAATGGTTGCGAGCCTCAAGAGACATGCTTCAGAAGATTTGGAATCTTCCTCCGCCACCATTGGAGTTCATGGTACATTGGAGCAGTGCTGAAAGGTTTAGCGCCACAAGAAATCTGAAGATTAGCATTGCCACCATTAGTCCAAGCAGTGAGCAAGTGAGAGCATATTTCCGCATGGAAGAAGCTTTGAGGTATTTAGTCCCACAACAGTCATTTTCTTATACAACTGTTGACGGCAAGAAATCTTCAGTTGCTCCTATGAGGAGGTGTAGTGGTAAGCCATCAAGAAAAGCCCGGGACCATTTCATTTTAAAGCCCAATCGGCCTCCTTGTTTCACTATGCTTTGCCTTGTGAGAGATGCAGCTGCTAGATTACCTGACGGCATGGGTACAAGATCAGATATATGTACTCTAGTTAGGGACTCTCAGTTCATTATTGAAGACATCGATGATGATCAAGTTGAACATGTTGTAAGCGGAGCCTTGGACCGCTTGCACTATGAACTTGACCCGTGTATACGATTTGATAGGGATTCTCGGTTGTGGTTTTACATGCATGGAGATAGAGAGCAAGAAGATTATGAATATGATGGCACTTCTTCAATCAAGATCCACAACAAAATGAAACTGCCAACCTTGGGTGTTCGGAGAAGAAGGCGTGCCTTATAAGAATTTGGAAGGGAGTTGGTTGCAAGCTGTAAAATAGTGCAAGTCCTGAACAACAATGCATTTGGGTTCAACGCCCTGCGCACTCTACATCTAGAAGATTGGCGAGTCCCCGGCCCCCTGCTTATATTAAAACCTTCCAATGCCCACCTCATGGTGTCCAAGTATTGCCGTCCGCTATTGGGATGTGAACATCATAGGTTGCTTGCATAAGGCTATATATATATGATGTTGGAGATTTTGGAAATACTTACTGGTTGACATTTGTTCAGTTTACTTGGTTTTAATGGAATGTTAGTCCCTTCTTTACTTGGATAATGGAATCATATCGATTGATTTCAAAATAGCCGTTCCAAAGAAGGTCAAACTCTAAAAGCCTACTGTTGTATCATTCAAGACACGGGGGTCGAATAGTCAGTAGTCTGCTCTTGAAGTTTAATGGTGCTGGAGCTCAAATTAATATTTGTGAATGATTAGCTGAATATAGTCGCAAAGTGATGCTTTGCTTTTCTTCAGCGACTAATACATTATCGTTAACCTGGAAATTACAAGTGCCAGCATTAATATTGCAGCAAAACTGATTTCTGAGAACGTGGATTCGATCAAACTTTGACATATCGAGTCTTAGTAAGTGTAATATGAATGGAGATGCATGTAATCTATTATTGTTTATTGGATGATAATTAGTTAGCTTCTTAATGGATGCTAACAAAACATCTAGCTTGTTCTTGCTTTGTTTCCACAACAAACACCATGTCAGACGCTGATGACAAATCTTTCTCTACGTAAGACAGTTCAGGAATAACCAATTTCTGGGTACTTTCTGGCATTTTCTTGAATTTCAATAATTTTCTGCCCGTGGATGGTTTTCATTTCTTTCATATCCTCAAAGCATGGACCCAGAATAGATTTAGCTTTCTGACATGCATCATCGTCCAGCTGTACTAAGTCTGCAGTAACAATATTCCATCATACGTCCGGACTCAGAGGTCCAAGATATCATCCTGATAGTATCACGAAGACAATTATGGTTGAAATAATAGTCACATTCTATCGAAGCTATGAGATTCCTCCGGCCTGTTCTTGATACTTTTAGCACGAATCGCATATTCCAAGAGTGTTAAGAGTCTCTTCCAAGGAATGAATTGATGGAGAAAGGGTGGCGATTAAGCATGTCTTTGTTCTTCCTCCCAAGAATCCCTCTAACAATCTTTTCAATTTGCTATCCCTGGTACAATGGCATCATCTTTCAGTAATTTTTCATGTTTAGGCTGAGAACCCAAGAATTAGAGATCCTAACCAGCTTCTTAAATCCCATCATTTCCCTGCTTTTTTTTGTTAAAAAAAAAGGAAAAAAAATAAATTGTGATTGCTTGGTTGACCGTTGCCAATGGCTATGAGACGTATTCATATGTCACGCAGAAATTCGTTAGAGGATTGCGTGAGGTGGCAGAAATTCATTATTAGAGAGTAATTGCGTGTGGCGGGAGGAATTCATTTTTCCTCGTTTCAGATATGGTCACCGGGAAATTTCACAACTGTTAGACCGAGAGAATCTCTATTGCAGATGAATTATATCTTTCTAAACATTTGAGCAATTTTACGAAAATAATAGGAGGAGGGGAAACTGAAAAGAAGAGGGCCGTATCATTTTGAGGAGGGGTTTGGGCGAATATGAATGGTAAGGGAGGGTACTCCAGGCAAACTCCATTCCTATGCTGAGAAACCCTCCAAAAACTAAGACGCTGGTGGTCAAAGGCCAAAGGGTCCTCGATATTATAGCTTCAAAGCCTGATGTCGTCCGCAATCGCAAAAACCATCTTCGCCTCGTCGACGACTTTCTGCGAACAACCAATTCACTTCAATTCCCGGAATCCCAAGGCGGTAGGATAGGAAACCCTCCAAACGCAAACGAGAGTTCAAAAGTTTTAGAGCTGTTTAGACGTCATCAACAAGGGTTGAGTGTTGGTCCAAGTGTTTTGTCAAATGCTTTGAGTTTATGCGGGTCCGAGAGAGCTGTAAGTGCAGGCATTCAAATGCATGGTCTGGCAGTCATTAATGGGTTCCTCTGCAATGTTTATGTTGGCAGTTCTTTGATCACGTTTTACAGCAAATGCGGAGTACTCAATAGTGCTTATAAAGTGTTCGATGAAATGCCCACAAGAAATATTGTGTCGTGGACTGCAATTATAAATGGTTTTGCGCAAGAATGCCGGATTGACATCTGTTTGCAGCTTTATCGTAAAATGAGGGATTTGACGTTGAAGCCCAATGCTTTTACCTTTGCGAGCTTTCTCTGTGCATGCACCGGTAGTGGGTGTCTTGGGAAAGGGAGGAGTGTTCACTGTCAAACAATTCTCACCGGCTTTGATTGCTACATACATGTTGCTAATGCTCTTATATCTATGTATTGTAAATGTGGCAGCGTTGAGGATGCTTTGGCTATATTTTGGGAAACAGATAATAGAGATTTGGTTTCATGGAATTCCATGATTGCTGGTTATGCACTGCACGGCCTTGCGTTGAAGGCTGTTGGGCTTTTTGAAGAAATGACGCACCAGAGGGTGAAGCCTGATGCCATTACTTTTCTTGGAATTTTGACTTCTTGTCGACATGCAGGTTTAGTCAAACAAGGCAGATTTTTCTTCAACTTAATGGCAGAGTATGGTGTAAATCCGGGGCAAGACCATTACTCCTGCATTGTGGACCTCCTTGGTCGAGCAGGTATGCTAGAAGAGGCTAGGGATTTCATCAAAAGAATGCCCATCAGTCCTAATGCTGTCATATGGGGTTCATTACTTTCTTCCTGTAGGCTTCATGAGAATGTTTGGGTGGGCATCGAAGCTGCTGAGAACAGGCTTTTACTGAAGCCATCGTGCGCTGTTACCCACTTGCAGCTCGCAAACTTGTATGCCAGTGTTGGGTACTGGGATCAGGCAGCAAGAGTGCGGAAATTGATGAAGGATAAGTGCCTGAAAACAGATCCTGGACGTAGTTGGGTTGAGATCAAGAATGGAGTTTACCAGTTTAGAGCTGAAGACATATCCAACTCCAATTACACACACATTCTAGCTATGATGGATAGCTTAGTAGACCACATGCGATGCTTTGGTCATTTACCTATAATATTTGAAGAAACCGATTCTCCATAAAAAGGCAAACATGATATTTCTGGAAGTTGCCAAGACTCTTGGCATGGTTTTTGAGGTGATTGTTTTCTTTTGCGTAAGGTACTTCCGCAGTGACTATTGAGGAGTTTGTATCTTAAGAAAGTGGCCCATTTTTCATACAAAAAGCTGGCAGGTGCGTGCAAAACCAGCACATAGACAAAAACAACGTTCCCATACTTGAATTGCAAAAGAAAATGTGCCTGATGCTTCTTGAGATATAGAAGAATTATTCTGAATTTCTTCTAAGACAGGTGACTCAGAAAAAAAATGATAAGGAAAAGAGGAATCCTCTTGCATTTAATTGTAGAGAGAGAGTGGGATTGGCGATGTTTGTTATTCCTCATGTTACGAAACTAGAATATAGAATGCTACCCAACTAAACCAAGCATTTTTCTTGTACTACTTTTCATCTGTTTCCTTCGATTGGTACCTAAATTCAGATTGTCAATTTGTTTCTCAGTTTCTTCTAATCCACTTGCAACTCAGTCACTCCTCCATTATCTTAGAAAACATTGAAAAGAAGACGACCTCAACATGACAAGATAGGAGGAAAAATAAAGCCAATATTTCGCATTACCTTGTTTCAGATATAAGCAGATATAATTGATACTGTTTGACAAGCGATGGCATCTCTGAGACTCAGAACTACGGCATTTAGATTGCCTAGATTTTCCTGAGATGTTTGACAGATAAAACACACTTTTACTGGTTGATTATCCTGGGCAAAGCAAGCCAACACCAGTGAACATATTGAAGAGATGAGCTTGCGCTGCTATAGCGGCAACAGTGGCAAGCAGTTAATAGCAACCAAGAAAAGGTACATAACATCAACATGCTATTTGAGAAGAAAAACATAAGTATTATAGAAATCCATTTCTGTCCCCACAACCTGACGGAATACAAATATAATTCTCCTTCCAAAGTTAATGATGACGAATGCACATCTCTCCAACTTTCCTTGTAGTTCCATGGTTAGTTTAAAAATTCATGGAAAAGTCAGTGCCTGATTGGTCAATGGAAATAACTCAAGCATAAGAAAAGTACAAATTAAACAAGAAAATTCAAACGTAATTGTTTCAACAAATTTTGAAGATTGCAAATTAGGGATACAGGAGTTCGGTCATCTAATTGCCACTTCCACATCCTAGCGTCCCTTGTATGCTAAAGCACCGCCCAAACGAAAAGGGCAACCAATGTTACCAGGATCCGCACAAGAGAAAAAACTAATGGAGGATCCGCACCAAGATTTGACTATTCAGACAAAAACCTTGATTTTTGGTAATGAAAGCATGCATCGCAAGAGCCTGTGAAGGGAAATGCACAAGTGCCATTCTAATCGTGTTTGGGAATGCCTGTCTGCAACAACAAAAAATATATATGCACCTCAGAGGATATTAGGAGAAGGAAGTTATCACATAACAACCATCCTTCTTCAAACTTCAGTACCCTTTCTTCTCTCACTCTTATTATAACTCTTCAGAACTAACCTGAAAAACATCTGCATGGAGGATGCATCATACTGGCAACCAGAGAGGAATCGCTGCACATCCTCCATCAAAGCATTACGGGGGATTCCTTGAAGTAAGATCTGCAAAGAAGGGGAGAAAAAGAAACGAGGAACAACATTTTAGTTCTAACAGCTTCTTGTAAAAGAAGTGTAGTTTGTATTCCACCAGGTGAACAAATATTACCACTGATTTTTAGGAAAAGACAGCAGAATTCTACCAACCGTGTATGTTTGAGGAGTGGATTTTAAGGATGGACAAAACAATGAAAAGAAACAACTAAGTAGAGAAAGACTTCAACATACAGCTTTTCCATCATAGGGTTTTAATGTTTCCCACTGCGAGCGACCAGCCTGTCATTAGAAGTAAGTAGGCTTGAAAATGGTCAATTTCTTGCTTCTTCTTTTTCTCTATAAAGTAAAAGAAAACAACTTCATTGTGTATACTGTTTAAAATTACCGTCTCCAATCTGAAGCGACCCTTCCTGCTAATTGACCTAATTCCAGCATTATAAGCCGATTGCGAAGGAAACTGTATGGACCTGGATGGCCACCACACATATAAGAAGAACTAATGTTTCAAGCATGTTGATAATACTGCCATGAAGATTTGATAATAAAATGATGCATAAACGTAAGAAAAATAATCCATTACATCAAATAAGCAATAGGGGGAAAATTGTCCACTATGATACAGATACGTCTTAGAGAAATGAAAGCAGCTGGTAATTAATTCCCCAACAAATAGTATAATCAGGATAATTACCGAAAGGACTACACAAAACTTTCTATGGAGGCATGGAAGTACAGAAACCATGAGGAAATGCAACAAGGGTTTCGACATTCCAAAACCACAATGCTCCAATAGTTTCCAGTTAAAAAGCAATTAGAAACCGAAGAAAAGAGGATATACATTGACATTGTCTCATAGTAGTGATCGTAACAAACTTTGACATCATCTGTACTCAAGTTACACCCTTGCAACAAATTGAGAACATCGGTCTTCATTGTATGCTTTGTCGTGCCAAATAATTTCCCATAAACTAGTCCTGATGTTTATACAAGAGATATATATACGTAAGTAAAATGCACTTCCAATAAAAACAACAGTATAATGGATATCCCATGTAAACTAACAGCCAAAATAGAAAAAAATCATATTAATTCTTAGGCATCATTCATTTGCAGCTTGCAGGGCAGGTTACTGTAAACTATGCATAAACAAGACGATATCAAGTCATACATCGCAGTCACTAAATCAGACTTTTTCCAGTATCAATCAAACTTGAATTATCAGTTGCATTAACTCCCAAAAAATGAGAAGCTAACTTTAGGGTGTGTTTTTTGGGTTTTTGTGGAAAATGGAATTCCAAATTTCTGCAGCAAAATTAAAATTGGCGTTTCTATACAAATACAAGTTTCAATTCTCATAAAGACCAAAGACACCCTTAAAGTAACACAGACTACCTAGATTATGCTCATGTATGTATCAGAATGTCAACAACAAAAAAAAAAAAAAAGCAAAAGCAAACTACACTAGCTTCGACAGTTGCTTCGTCACAAGGGCATCATTTAATTGAGATACCTCAAAATCCACCAAAAAAAATATAATAAGTAACTGAATCTTTTTTCTTCCTCCGAAAAGACAGTAACCATCAAAGAGAGAGGGATTGGAGGGAAGCCAATAAAAAGGCGAACCACACTTTTGATAAAATATTACGTGCCACTAAAAAAGCGAAGTTATTTGATTTGATATACGATGCACATAAGTAGACATTAATATTCAATGGTTGGAACAAGTCTATAAGGTTGTGTTTGGATTGCATTTTCCGTGATTTTTCATGGAAAAATTACTGTGGCGATTTGATATATGTGAGGAAAAAAGGTAATAGGGAAATGTGATCACGGAAAACGACGTAATTTTTCGACGGAAACGGGCAATCCAAACAAAAATACAAGAGAAGCCCTAAACTCTGAACCCTAAGTCCTAGCTCAATTTTAAATGTGATTCGTGATATTGCAACCGAAGAAGATGAATGATATTAAAAAAAATGGAAACAGAAGAGTCGTGAAAACCAGTGGCTGGAGTTCGAAGAAATGAATCGGAAGTTGTGTCCTGACTGGGCTGCTGGGTTTCAGTGGCGAAACGTCTGGGCGAGAGTAGCGACGTAAGTCCTTGATGTTGATGAACCGGTCTAATCAGACGGCTCAATTTCGTCGCGGTTCTGAATAAACTCATCGCCGGAGAATAAAAGCCAAATGAGATGCTCAAAATCGAAGGTCTGGAATTTGAAAGACAGTGAAAGCGAGTGAGCAGCCTGTAACTGTGTGAGTGGCTACAGAACTTGTGGACTGGACGACGCCGTCAAGTCACTGAAGCCTATATTCCTATGACTGGGCTTCGAAGGGACAAAAAGTCGGGCTGATTGTAGCCCAAAGTTGGTGCTCCTTTAGCTAGATACTACAACGTGGTTTACTTTCTTTACGTTTTCAAAACTGACATACATAGATTCAAGATTAATCATTTATACACTAACAGTGTATACATTGAGACTGTAAACGAATCGAACCACTCACGAGCGGGTTGAGTCAAAGTTTAACTCGAATTCGTATTCAAAAAATTCTCGCGAACTCGAGTGTGTATATAAATATATTTTTTATTTTTTATTATAATAGTAAAATTATATATATATCTAATATTTTATTATTTATTAAAAAATATTATTTTATTTATTTTTTATTTTTTCGAGCTCGACTCGACTCGAATTTGAGTCGAGTCCGAGCTCGAGCATTAAATTAACAGCTTGTCAAACTCGAGTCGACCTCGAGCTAGAGCATTAAATTGGTAGCTCGTCGAGCTCGAGTTTGATAAAACTAAATGAAGATTCGATTCGATTAGTCCAAAATTCGAATCGACTCGGCTCGTTTGCAGTTCTAGTATACGCCCTTACCATTTTGTGCATGACAATTTATTTAAATTTAAATTTAAAATTTGATAAGGGGAAAAATCTTAAGAGTCTTCCCTGAAGTCGATTCTAGTGATTCCATAAAAATTAATTTAATCTTTTATGTATCTAGTGATTCCATGCAAAAGAAAAACCCAGCTTTCATACACTTTTTCTATTTTTCTTTACTTTTTTTTATGGCCTACTTAAGCTGAGGGTCGTTCAAACAAAGTTGATTGTCAAAACAAAAACAAGTCATTGCAAAAATATGACTAAAACTATCCAAATTAACTGGTTAGTTGCCATGTTGTAATTTACATTGTGCGACCTCATGCTCGACTCGTAGCGACCTTAATTTGAAACCTTATTGCACACAAAATTAGACGAATAATTTACATTGTGATGACTTTACAGAAGGACCAATTTTAGAAAATTAATAAACGCTCATCGGAAATGTTAGTAAATATTTTTGTTTTTATAACTCTGCAGCAAAAAGCCAGATTTATAAACCTCTTGTAAAATTTCAAACAATGGTAAAAACCAAGAGAAGAGCTCCGCTGCGGAGTTCAAACGAACTAGACGGTTTAGTTGGAAAATCAATTTTAAATAAATATTATCCTTATCTTGGAACTTTGATTAGCAATCTGAAAATATGATCACTAAAATTAATTGGATTTGGGACCAATTGCATGAGGTAAATATTGAAAAGGTTCTGACCTATGAGGGTGCCTTTCATGCCTTGTATGAAAACAACTAGATTAGGATTAATACTCCAAAAGAGGATACTCTTAATCCTTATTAAATTGGAAAAGTGGTCATGACCACGGTTTCAAACAGGAAAGTCCTACCAGTACTAGTAGTGCTAATTAATTACGCGTATCGTACCTCGGATTGGATTTAATTCCGAGAAAATAATATATTTGAATTAAAAAGAATATTTGAAATAATTTATGATTTTTTTCTAATGATTGTCTAGTGAGTCTCGTCATATATTTAGATTGCTCTTAGACTTACCATGCAAATAAATACAATTAGAATCATTATCATTTTCTTCCAAGTGATCAGACTCTTTCCCAAATTAATTACATTTTTCCAAAAAAAAAACATAGAAATTTCACTTAACGTGTACTATTAATTTATACACCTTTCAGAGAGCATTTTCATGAAATGACCTCGCCAAATCACCAAAATTACGTCCTCTTTGAACTATAGGTCGAAAGTCCGAACTTTACCACAATAAAATCAAAAAATTAAATAAGGTATTAGAACATCCACTTGATCTAATGTAATCGAGTTTATATACTTACTAATCCTTTACACAGTCTCTTTAAACTCTTCCTCTCTATAGAATAGGATAAATTTTACCATTGCAGAAAAAAAAAGGGAAAAAGAAAAGGGGGGGGGGGGGGGTTATGTCCAGGTGCGATCTTCAATCACCCCGCCCCAGTCCATGCATTGCTTATCACGAAAGATACACACTACTACCTGGGCTTGTCGCAACTAGCCCGGCCTATATGTGTATTTTGAATCAGTTATAACTGCCAATCCTGTTTTATGATACTATTTTAATGAACCACCAAGTGTTAAAGACAGTTTATTAGTTGACATCTGTGATGTAGCATATATATTTTTTTTTGAAGTACATTGCGAATAATTTCTTCTCAACAAAACCAACATAATCGACTCGTCTTAAGTAAATTGACTATTAAAAGATATTTAAAATTCTCTTCAAACAATAAGTCAGGAATTCAAATCTCACACTCTACAATTAAAAAAATTCAAATCTCACACTCTACAATTAAAAAAATTCAAAAAGCTATGAATGTTACTCTAGATGGGTCTGTTGTTTTCTCTGTAATCCATTATACAATCTAATAGGATAAACATGCCCGGTCTCAATCTCTTGCAGCTTAGCGGGGAGATTTGCATCATTATTGATATTCACGGGACTGTGTTTGCCATGCTAAAATACATCTTGAGAGTAATTAGAATGCCAAAAAAGTCAGAGTTTGGGGGGTCATTAAATGTACTAGGGAAGTGATGCATTGAAAAAACGAACTTGGCAATCATGAACCTGGACAGGTATCTTCTAATCGTGTTGTTAAAACCTAAAACCAAACAATTAGTTCGATCATTGAGTGATAATCCTCTCGGGCCAGGTATGATTGCAGGTACCGACAACTAACTCAAATTCGGCTCCTTTCAGGTTGACACTAGACTGAGTCAGACTCTGGTATTAGGGTTTGTTTGATAACATAAAAAAGTGCTGAATTTGAATTTTTTCAGACATTCAAATATTTCGAGTGTTTGATAAATGAAAATCTATTTGCTGAATTTGTTAAGCAGTGCTGAACCTGTATGTATTTTTTTCAGCACACGAATCCTAACTGAATACTTAATTCTGATAAGAATCAATAGAATTATTCCAGCTACCTTATCTTATCTACCAAATCTACCATTGTTTGTTAATTATGTTCAAAATTCTTATCTAATTAAACAATATAATATTCTCTATCTAACGATTTTTAGTTTCCATTTTCTCCATTTTTAATGACTTTCACATCTTCTTCATACTTCTCATATAATATATTTCATATTTTATATTAATTTGATTTAAAAATAAATATTGTCATTTTCATACCTAACAATTTTAAACTAATTAAATCATAGATTCTATTTCTTTTTTGAATGAAAGGATATAAGGGCAAAATTGTCAAATTAAACTTATTAAGCATTCAGCTATAAATATTTATCAAACAGTATAAATAGGTTTAGCATTAAAATTCAGACATTCATATATTTTTTTAAGTACTTAAAATTCAGCAAATTAATTGTTTCAGTATTCAGATTTCAGAATTCAGATTCAGTTTTATCAAACGGAACCTTAGTCACATTAATTACTCAGTACCAAACAATGCCTATGTAATCCTTCTTGGAATCCAAACTATAGAATTACCCAATGTCAAGTAAAAACCTAGATTATCAAATAAAAAGTTAAGCACAACAAATAAAGTGGTTACTAAAGTTTTGGCGTTTTTCATTTTGTTGGTTCAAATGAGAAGAAAATTTTCAGTGCAAAATTTTTTTACCAGGAAAATAATTACTTTTTTTGTCGTTATTTTCTGGTGCTTGGTTGAGATTTCTAAAATATTTTCCTATTCTAAAATATTCTCTTCCGTCACGGAAAAGTCATCTTCCTTAACACGTACATAATTCCTGCTGCGCATAACCATGATTCGTTAATTTAAGAAAGCAAACATTCCATGTGAACCAGGTCTAGGTCCCCACTAGTAGACCATTGGACCACATATTTTAGCGAATTTTTTAAACCAAAATTCTTTCTCTTCCAACAAACCTTTTAACCATGCTACTATGAGACCGTCTGCTCTTTGTTTTGGTCCTTAAAATTGAAATTCCGACAACGGATCTCAAAGTTAAAACTTTGAAAGCACCAAGCATTTTGGGAAGCTTCTCCCTTTGCATCATAGAAGCACCAAGTTGAAACTTTGAAAATCAAATGTTAAGAATCAAAGAAAAAAATCCAGACATCGTACAAGTTGCAACTTGAGAAATAAAAAGTTGCTCATCCAAGACCCAAAAAATAGAAAACAAACAAAATGAGCAGAAGTTCCTCAGCCAGAAATTTAAAAAGAACCAAAAAAAAAAACACAAAAGTCAGATTAGATTTGCTCCATCCACAAATTCCTATACTCAAAAACTTCTAGTCTTCATAGATTTTTTTTTTTTTTTTGGGAACACTTCATCCTTTGAGCCGTGAGAGAGCAAGATTGCTTAATTGATGGGATCATGGACTCGTTGGTTTTGCTTGTTCCGGGGAATAGACTTAATTACTGGATGACTTTCTTTATGTTTTCATCTTGGCTGCATCTCTGATCAGATCTAAACGAAAAGCCGCCTTGATATTATGCCCAATCACGCACACAGCCTTAAAGGAAAATCAGAGAGATGTTTCTTTACCACTCAATCTCTCATCCTCTATTCTTAACTTTAATCTTCAAAACTCTCAACCCTCTTTTTTTATCGCTATGAATTTAGCCTACCCATGTGAATTTGAAAAAGAAAATTTTCTCGACCCAAGTTAAGGTATGTAAGTCATATCTTAGGCTCTATTTGGGGATTCTTCATTTTTTGAACAATAAATTTTTCATATATAATATTACAATAATACACAATAAAAAATAATTCAAAAATCATCACATCCATAAAGTATATAAAAAATAACTCCAACTATACAAAAATAAAATAAAATAAAATGTATACCATTTTTTTTTCTCCATCTATCACCTTCACCTACCACCACCATCGCCGCCTACCACCCCCTCCTCCCTTCCCCCTTCCCACCACAACCTCACCTCTTCCCCCTCCCTCTCCCCAAGCTATACGCAACTAGGTTGGGAAGGGGGGAGGAGAGGAGGGGGGTTGTGGCTGGAAAAGGAAAGGGAGGAGGAGGAAGAGAGAGGATGAAGGAGAATGAAGGAAGTAGGAAAGGGGAGCTTCGAATCCTCTGTCCTCAAAGTAGTTTCTGTTCCCTATGTCTCTTATTTGTGCAGTTACCATGTGTCTCTAACCTTTTGTTAAACCAAATTTAAATAAATCGATAATAATCGGTTTACAAGTTTACTCAAAATCAATTAAAACAGATAACTCAAAACTTTTTTAAATTTTCTTTTTAACAAAAAAGAGTCTTGTTGATTTGGAGTAAAAAATAAAGAAGAGTTTTAGTTGATTTCTATGTTTATGATCAACAAGACTCTTTTTTGTTAAAAAGAAAATAAAAAAAAGTTATGAGTTATCTGTTTTAATTGATTTTGAGTAAACTTATAAACCGATTATTATCGATTTATTTGAATTTGGGTTAACAAAAGACTAGAGACACGTGGCAGTTATACAAATAAGGGATAGAGGGGACAGAGACTACTTTGGGGACAGAGAATTCGAAGCCGGAAAGGGGAGGAGGAGAGAGGGGTTGTGGCGGTGGTGGGCGACGATGATGAGTGGTTGTGTTAATTTTTGAAAAATATATTAAAAAAATTTTCAATTTTAAAAATATCCTAAAATATATTTCAAAAACACTACAAAAAACATTTACAAAAAAATTTTTCATATACATTGTTATAGTAAAATATTTTAAAAATAATCCAAAAAATAGTTAATTCAAATGGAGCCTTAATTTTTTAGAATGATAAAATGCAATGCAGAGACGTGGTTATTTCTAGCCCATGGGGTCTATGGCCACGTCAGTGGACCAGATCTACGTAAGTATTTGCCTTCCATTAAAACACAAAAGCAGAATTTGACATGTTATAAGTTGAAGGAAGAATGCAATTCTCTTTGAGGCTTAGGATCAAGGCACATTTGAGAAGACAGAAAAGAAAAGTCACGATTCCATGTAAATTTTTTTTTTGATATCATAAACATATTATCTGACCCATTTTTTTATATTTATAATTATCTATTTATCTCACATACATCGTATCACAAAAAATGTTATAGTAATTTATCCAAATAACATTCTATCCAAACACACATGCTTGAAGAAAAGATGTCCCAATTGTTGCCAAATTTCAGCGTATGAAGTCGCCTGCGAATTCACTGGCATAGAAAATAGTTAATACCATCCGACTCTGGCTTCTTAAGATTTCATTTGTTGGCTCGGGGAAGTTACCAGCACACACTGCCCTCAGTTTGATTTCTAAGCTAGCTTCTTAAGTTCACAGATGCCGTCGTAAGTGGACGCGTTGGTTTAGGAAAATAACTTCAGTAACTCTTCTGAAAGGGAAGCTGTTTTCCAATATTAATGAAGGAAAACTTTTTGCATGGTAAAATGTTTGAGTAAATCTTACATACATTGATAGTGCATATACTATCACAGTTGGATGCATGTCATATAAGCAAAATTTGAATTATAATTTTAAATTTAGATGAATTATCATGGATCTAATGGTGATAATGTATATACGGTCAATGTATAAACAATTAATCCAAAATGTTTTTATAGGCTCTTATGCAAGCAAACATATCTGTTTGGATTGTAAGTTATTTGGGATTATTTGGGATATTTTTACTGTAGCACTTTTTGTGATGTGATGTATGTGAGATAAAAAGATATTGGGAAGATAAAAAGGTGTATTGGAAATTATAAAGTTAATGTAAGCAAATAAAATTGGGAAAATATGAAACAATCCAAACAAGCCCATAAAGGAAGCGAGGGAAAATCTCTTGTACTCCCTCCGTTCAATTTGTTTGTTATGTTTGAGGAATTCAAAATTTTAAAATCAGTGATTTGATTATGATTTTTGTGGTTATCTTTTTAATTTTAATTTTACAAGTTCAAAATTTAAATTTGACCGATAAGATGCATATGATATGATTAAAGAAAGGGACCATATTTAAAGAATGGATTAAAAAACATTTTAATTTTTTCAATATGATAAACTTTTGTAAACATTTCAAAATAAAAAAATACGAGACTTTCAATAATTTTAGTCCAAACAAACGGACCAAAGTAGCAGCCAAAGAGCACCTCCTCAAGTCCTCCCACGTCTGCAATGGAGGAAGAATTGGAGATTCGATGATCGATCTCTTTCAAGTGGTAGACCCCACAATCTGCAATGGTGCCCAAAAGTCGATGAGATCGCTTAAAAATTTCTACTAAAATCGAAGTAGGCCAGGGATTCCGTATGCGTTCGTACTCGTGCGTACATTCCTTCCTTTCTAAAGCCCGAACCACTTATAAATCGTCAAATAGAAGCGCCACGGGATTGTCTCAAAACTTTTTCTCCATCAGGGGGAGGTCTTTACTAAACTACATCTGTACCATATCATATCAACCCCACTATAACATTCACTCTCCACAACATGATGATGATACTATATAAACAGCTGGATATTTGAGACCTCAAGTCCTCCGTCCTAGTATCCTTTCTTGTTGGCAGGTTTATTATCTTCAGTATTCTAGTTTTCTTGAATCAGTATGGACTGGGAATGGCTGAAGGAGTTCGCAAGGGGTATGATCAAACCAGTTGCCGCTCTGGCCGTGGTGCTGATGGCCATGCTCTTGTCCTATTTGCAGAGGCTGGGATTGGAGGGAGAAATGATTTATTCAATCTTCAGGTCTTTTCTTCAGCTATCCATCATTGGCTTTGTTCTTCAGTTCATCTTCAATCAGAGCAGCAGCATCTGGATTGTTGTCGCCTATCTTTTCATGGTACATGATCCATCTCATCCCGTCTTCAGTTTCTTGATCCGACTCTCACGGATGAAATAATGACACCAGAAGAAAAAAAAAACAAAACAAAACTTGCATGTTAGCTAATTTTGGATTCACTGCGTGCAGGGGACTTTTACTGCAATCATTAAACCAATGATCTAACGTTGGCTGTCTTCTTCTTCTTCTTCTTTTCTATCAACCCTATATTTCTTGTCTTGTTCTGTTTTCTTTTTCCCCAGTTCCACAAACCAATTCGGAAAAACTTGCATTATTCAGCATCTTTTACGCATGCTAAGTCACAGAGAATTATATTACTAAATTTCTGTCTTAATCTGTCGGTCCTGTTCTTTTTCCAATTTTTTTTTTATTGTTCGGAAGTAGACTAATCTTTTCGGTAGTGCCAGTTGTTAATTAGTTAATACATAATGTTACACGCAATCATGTACCTGTTCAAAGAACCTTTCTGAGAAGATTATATATAGACACAATTGAACAAGCAAGATTCTGAGATCCTGAAAAAGTAAGCTCGATTTGTTTTGAAGCCCACCATAGTAATACGCCGAATGTTGCTTCCATAATAATAGCATCAGCACTGCGTTTCTTTCTTCCCCCCATCAATTTCATAACTTTTTTGTCAACTGCCCTGTTTGGCGTCACTTCCGACTCTAAAGCCAGATTAAATTGAGAATTTTAAAGCTGCTCATTGGATTAATTAATCCAGGAGTTATTCAATCTACGACAGCACAGACCTATAAAAGAATTTCTTAATGCGTATCCAACTTACAAGAATGTTTACGAGACAGATAAAACTCTGGCCTAGTCCGTGGTACTTGCATAAAATCAAACCTGAAGGAAGCAACACCGAGCTTACTAAAATGCTTTATTGAAACTTAAAATACCCCAAGAAATCCCAATTGTATTTTAAAATGATTGTGTTGGAAATGCTTATAGGCCGCCAGAAATTTTGGTTGCCTAACTCAGTCTGGGCTTGTTGCAGATTCTTTAACATGATAATGATGTAATGGCGTTAACCCCTTCTGCCTTTTAACATCCATCAAGGGTGGCCTTGACTTTTCAATTAGGTTTAACAAATTTCTTCCTTGCTCTGTTTCTCAAGTATGATCGGGTAAATTTTTTAAGGTTTCTGACATCGGCCTTGGACTTAGTATTAGTAATATTTTTTACTGCTGCAGGTATCTGTTGCTGGTTACACTGCTGGTCAGCGGGCTAAACATGTACCCCGTGGCAAGTACGTGGCAGGAGCGTCCATCTTAGCAGGAACAGCTGTGACAATGTTCTTACTGATTCTGTTGAATGTTTTCCCTTTCACCCCACGGTATATCATCCCTGTTGCAGGAATGATGGTTGGCAATGCCATGACTGTCACTGGGGTTACGATGAAAAGACTCCGGGATGACATCAAGATACAAATTACCTTGGTAGGTTCCATGATTCCAGCGCCTGCCCCAACTTTGATTGCGAAGTTCCATCAATTTTAATTGGCCACCAGCTATCTCTCAATCTCAACCAGTTGTCGTATCTTTTGTTACACCCCTTTATTTTGTATCTAATTATTTTGTGACCGTGATCTGATTCATAAATAAGGGACTTTGACCTTACTTTTGTGTTTGGAATTTTGAATTTCTGCCCTACTGAATAATTAGAAATCCCATGGTTTTGCTAGGTGGAGACAGCATTGGCACTTGGGGCTACTCCCCGTCAGGCGACAATGCAGCAGGTGAAAAGGTCCCTGGTTATTGCCCTTTCTCCAGTGTTAGACAATGCCAAGACTGTAGGTCTTATATCCCTTCCTGGTGCTATGACTGGTCTTATTATGGGAGGAGCTTCACCCTTGGAGGCTATTCAACTGCAGATTGTGGTCATGAACATGCTTATTGGAGCTTCCACTGTTAGCAGTATCATGTCAACCTACATGAGTTGGCCCTCTTTCTTTACAAAAGCTTATCAACTACAGACCAAGGTTTTCATTTCAGATTGAGGTTTCCCTAGTTGAGTTCCAGAGACTACTCCTGTCCGTTCCCAAATTGTGGGAAAGAGGATCCAGGATTAAGTGTCTTGTGATTGCATGCTAGTGGATGTCTAATCTCACCTAGACAAGAAGGCTTTTCACTCAAATATTAGGAAATCGTATGCTGCTAGCGAACTATCTTTTCATTTGTCTTCTACTTTGGATTTCAGGCTGGTCTGTGTATCCTAGCCCGTCCTCTTTTTTTTTTTTTCTTTTTGGGAGAGGGGGGAGGGGGGTTGTTGATAGAAATCCTAGCCTGTCCTATTTCTTTTTGGATAGAAATCCTAGCCTATCGTATGGCCAAGAGTGACTAATTTGTATTCGAGGTCTGTTGCCGCCCTTTTTAATGAACTACTACGGAGTATAAGTTTGTGGGGGACTGCCTCAGATTCCAATTTTCTTCTTTACAGTAATGGGTTATGCAGCTAAAAGCCATCTACTTAATGGTAGGCCAAGCTCCTATTTTTTCCTGCATATTTACACAGATAGATTAGTGAAGAAGCAGCACTGTTCTTAGATTTTGAATTTCTTGTTCATAGAACTTGCTCGTTCAATTCTGTTCTCTTTACTGTTGTAAAGCACAGTCGGCATGAAGTGCTACAAGTCCTTAATACCAGAAATATGGAGGGAGAAAAGATCACTATGATTCGCTCGAATTCCCTGTTTATGGTAGTAAAAGAAAATAGTCGATGGAAATGATTTCATAGCAGCAAAACCACCATGAAAAATCATTACATACGTTCTCATGCATGCAATCTGATTCAGAATAAGGTACAAGAAGTTGCAAAAACTCAATCAAAATTTAAACCTTTCGAAGAAGCCTGACACAGGATAACACTTCAGCATCAGAGAATTCAGTGCATAAACAACTTATCATGTCCAAAAACGGTTACGCGATTGTACCGGATGGAATGAAACGATTGGAAGTACTTCATAGATTTAGGTAAGAAATTGATTGTGATACATTTGCGAGAAACGACAGAGGATCAGAATTCTCACCATCCAAACAGGTCATTACTGCAAAGCGTATAAGCTAGTTAAAGGGAAAATTTTAGGGAGTATGCATTTCCAGAAACCAGGCGTTGGATTTAAAGGCCCGAAGACACAGAACAATTGCACCAATGAAGAAAAAGTACGAGCCGATACCGTTTGTGATTTGTGAATAAGCTTTGGAACTGTCATCCATTTTTCTTCCAACGAGTTGATGCGACGGCCGATCAAACGAGAAGTCTTATGGTGCACCAGGATTGAATGGGTTGACGCCCACAATATTTCCAGCGGGTTCATAGTTACAGACCACGAGGAGTCCTTTTTCTCCGGCGCAATAGACAGCGGAGCTGCACCCAACCCTCTGGGTAGTTTTCCACACGACGTTAAGGTAATGCCCGCACTCGCATTCATCAGTTTCGAACGGACATTTGCACCGATTGGTTGTGTGGTCGAAGAATCGCTGCTCGCTGAACCATTTTTCCACCACGGACGCAGGAGTAAACTCCTTGTACTGCATCCAGAAAATGTTCTCCCCCAGATGGTTCATGGGAGAGGAATGACTCCTGTAGTTGCAGTCGCTCTGGCGCTCCAACGCCCAAAAATGGGCGGCCAACGTGAGGTTAGGATCCCATTGCAGTGGGGGCATTCCCAAAATCCGCCTCAGATCATTGTGAGCGGTGACATATTCTTGCTGCTCCAGGTCGTATGTGGGGATGAAAGGCACCGGCAATGGATGGGTAACGTTTGCCGGGAACGGTCCCGCGTGCCTCTTTCTCAGTTTATGTCTTGGGGTGGAATGAAACACCCGGGCCTGAGCGGCGGAGAGGATGATTCCATGAACCAAGGCTATCAAGAGCAAGGCAGCAAGAATTTTGGGTCTTGACATTTGCAATTGATGATATCTCTAGTTTTATGTCTTGGGGGAAATTTCTTGATTGAGACCCTGATCTTTGTTGCCTTGAGAAATCTCTCAGGCCGTCCCCCGTGACGCGAGAGCAAACGCGAAAACAAGGAGGAATAATTAATCACGGACGAAATAAAACGCTTAGCTGATTTTTTTATTTTTATTTTTATTATTTTTGCCTATAAAAATAGTAGTAACATCATGATTTGAAACGAGGGACACCATCGACCTTGTTGGTGATGGACCAATCTTTTGGTTAGCGTCACATGATAACACAACCCATTATGAGACGTAAAGGCAGTATTATGACCACATTTTGAATTATTATTCGAGGTTTAGGGTACTCAAATGTAATGGAGAGTATATCATATTTTACATTCGGAATGTCGACAGTTGACTTGTTTCCGGTGAGGTTTGCAAATTGAACAGCTTAGAACTGCCTGCCGGAAGGGTCAATGGCCACCCCTCCTTCACGCTTCACTGGTCAACGAGTGTAGCGTAGTTTTAGCTCATCCACCAGGCGCCGGGAGGACGGGAGCAACAGCTTCAAATTGGGCTCTATAGCTTCTCCGGCTGTCGGTAAATACAAAAGGCCCGCAAAAAAAGAATTTATAAGACCCACTGATGATAGCTACAGAGGTTGGGCTAGCACCAGGCCCTGAGTGCGAGGTGGTAATTGGGCCTTCATATCGAAGCTGTGGTTTGGAAAGTCCAAACAGGGTTAAGTGGGTGGGCAAATCCAACAAAATCGCCATGCTCCAACTAACCAACCAACCAACCAACGACCGTTGAATAACCTGCGGGGGCGCGAATCGGTCTCAAGTTCTCTCTCTCCTTCCTCCTCCTCCTCTTCTCGAGTCTTGACTTGATCTCTCATCAACAAGCTTCCAGAAACCTCTGCTCTACGGCGTCGTTGAACTCTTGTCACCTCCGTCTTCGTCACCGGACCGATTAGAAGTAGAAGCGTACTGCTGACGCTGATTTATACCCTTGATATTTTGCTCTTCGGAAATCCTTATCAGGCGATTACAGAAGGACGAAGATAAAATTAGTGAGCAGGAAAGGAGAAATTCTTGCAGATGCATCTTCGATTAAATCGTTTTAGGGCTCATTTCACCGTCGTCCTCCTTTGCTCTATATTTCTTCTGATTTGGTTTCCAGGTATTTTTCTTCACAAGATTCAGCTTTCTAAACTTGCTTAGTCATCAGATTAAAACCTCGGGTTTTTTGCTCTCCGGAAACTGCACCATGAAGCCAGCATGTATCGGGTTCTTTTTTACAGAACCAACTTTATATCGGTTGACGAATCATGAGTGGGTGGTAGAATTCTTATAAAAAATAGTTGATTCTTCTCCCTGTTAATTTGTCAACTAACTACTGACAGAGGTGAGATGCAAATTTGTATATTTATTTACGGCTAGAAGGAATGTTTTTTATTCGTTTTATGCATTAAAAGGTATATACCATGCAATTGCTTTTGGTGCTTCTATTTAAAATCATTTCAAAATTAAGGAATACCTGAAACAACGTGTAATTAAAGTAAAGTTCATGGCCATGCAAAGGAATGATAAAAAGCAGTTCTAGTAAATATTTTGCTGGTTGATGGTCTTAGTTACAAGGTAGGAAAGTGTTCTGTTTTGTGGGATGATGCCATTTTGCAGTTTATGGTGGATTACTCAATTTCGTTAATCAACTCTCTTTTTGTTAGTGTTATTACAAGATTTAGAAGAACTCCTCTCTTAATCGGATGTTTTGCTTTATTATTATTTTTTAATATGGTAATTTACATTCATTCCTTGTTTAAGAATGCCTACAGTGTGCTGCTTTCTCTGGCCAGATATGATAGCTTCTGGTCACAGCAAACTTTTTGTCACTGCATAATGTGGTAATGTTTCTACTTTGCAGAGTTTATAGCAGGCGCAGTCGTTACACTTGATTCCATTGAGATATACCAAACCCATGAGTTACTCAAGGAACCTACTGTTTACTTCCAATGTAAGGGAGAGAACAAGACATTTTTGCCTGATGTCAAGAAAAAGAATGTCTTATATTCCTTCAAAGGCGAGGAATCTTGGCAGGTTTGTGATGACTCGAGTTATAATTTTGTAGAACTGATCAAGTTTTGAGGACAACTTTTGGCTCTGAGTTTTGTTGACTTGTTAAGTTCTGAAAGTGTAGTTGTGGTTGGCATAATGTGCCTTGGATTCATAAAATAGCAACATTATTAATATCTGTCCTTGTCCTCCTGCTAACTGGACGTCTTACGTTTTTAGTGCACCTGCAAAGAGCGCAATTTTTAGTCAAAGAAGACCGTTCCTTTTTGTTTTCTACATTTTATTTTTAAGTTATAGATCCTTATATCTGGTTGTAGACCTCCTGAATTTTTGTTTTGCCTTCAATAGTTGACTCATTTACTTTACACCTATTACACGTAGTTTATTGCAATCCCAAAATGGTTCATTTCTTGTCTTGTGATGTTATCAGCCTTTAACAGAACTTACGGAGAAAAAATGCAAACGGTGTGGGGTTTATGAGCATGACAGCTTTACATCAAATGACGTATTTGATGAATGGGAGTTCTGTGCTTCTGATTTTACAAGATCTGACGGTAAATATGTTCATATGAAAGAGAAGGAATTCAATGCTACTTTCTTGTGCCCAGAATGCGTTCCCCTTGGAAATGGTAAGCATCTTATTTTGTTTCCTCTTCCCTTATTTTCTGCAGTTTCCTAGACTAGTATCTGTGCCGTATTTCTGAAGTTTTTTCAACAGAGATGAATTTGTTTGTTATTTTCTCTGAAAGAGTTCAAATTTTATATGTGCATTTTAAAGTTAGAAGAGACCTTGAAATCTATTCAAGCTCCTTGTCCCGTCATAATGTAGGTTGTGGGAAGGAGAAATTGATATCTTGGACTTGGAGTGGTCATTATGGAATGTTTGTGATAGCCTCTTCATGGAAAAGATATGACTCGTTATGGAGTGAGTTGCAATTTAGTATTTGACTTGTATAGTTAAAGCACTGAGAATAACCGTACTAGTTCTGCAGTATAAATTTAGTATGGAAGGGAATTCCATTAGATGGGTTTCTTGGATTTTGTTATAATCATCTGTGATGGCATTTCATTGCAAGGTAAAGACTGTGTTAGACGTATATGCTGCTCTAGTGAATATTAATTTGAGGATGTAAAATGTGTCTTTCAGGCTGTAGGCTATGTTTTCTCTAAGGAATGCATAATTCGTCGGCATGCTTAGATGCGTTTGAACATAAAAATTTGCCAAAAAATCTGACCATTTCTCATTCAACCTTATGTTTTGGCTGATACTTCGTTCATTGTAACGCTTGTTGTATCAGCTTCAGAACATTCCTCTGCAGCACATAACAGGGAGAAGGGAATGCACTGGGTACTTGTAGTTTTGATCAGTGCTTCAGTTGGAGTGGTAGCGATTCTTGCAATGGTAGCTGCATACAAGTATTGGCAAAAGAGAAGGAAGCAGCAAGAGCAGGCTCGGTTCCTCAAACTGTTTGAGGAGGGCGATGAAATTGAGGATGAATTGGGTATTGGTCCTCTTAGCCATGTAATATAAATAAATATTAAAGGCTAATTATTTTTCCAGTTATCTGTGAAATCATCTTTGTAAATGTATCATTTTGGAGAAATATCATCTTGATTTGTACAGAACTGTTAGCTGCAGGTAAGAAGCTAGTAAGACGGTAGGCGTGTATATTTGTTTCTGAAAATCTGAGTGCATTCAACGGCGGCGGGAATAAAATCAATTTTGGACTACTGATACAGTGTATTCGATATATAAAATCACCTCTTGCTCTCGTCCATTACCACTCTCTGTAAATCAAGTGATTTCCGTTTACGGCTGAGTAAGAATGGAAGACATATACTTCTTGTAAACAGCAGCAGGCGTCAAGCAGAATCTCTCCATATTCTCTTCAGAGAGCAGCAATATATTTATTTTTTACTAGTACATTTCGTCAGAACAACATGCCATTGATGTTCACAAAAATATAGCAGCTGGAGTTGGGAAAGCAACCCCATGAAACCCCCAACATGAAAGACAAACAGTAGATGTCATGTTCAGTGAGCAAAGAACAAGGTAAACAGGAAATTAGTAATGACTTGGCACGGCTGGGCTTTCCCGTTCTGGATGGACGAGGCAAGGCCAATGATCAAAGACACTCTCCCAAAGTTTCGTTTCACTCCAGCAATCATCGTATACAGGTTGAGGGTCTTTCCAGCTATGGTCCTGATAAAATTCACTGATCCCAACAGCTAACCCAAAATCCAAGCTGGGCCATTGATGATCACTAAGAGCCTGCTTCACGTCTTCGTTGGAACTGTGGTAATCGCCATCTTCGTCTCCATCTGTGTATGCGCTGTCTGCTTTCTTCAGGCCGTCCTTGTATGGCTCATAGACTGTATTTTTGTAGTCTTGCAGGGCTACGTCCCAGCATCCAGCAAAATAGTAGGACTCATACTCGTCAAGCCAATCACTCCTGCCTTTGCAAGGCAACTGGATTTGGTCATTGCCCTCATGGTTAGAATACCAGGATCCAGTAAGAAAACCATTCTCGGCTTCCTCGTGTACCGGAAATTTTGATTCATATTCCTGTAGTTGATAGTGAAGAGGCTCTCCATAGGGACCAGCCCTGCTGTCGCTGCTATCCAACCAATTAAGATGATAATACTCACAATTACTGGATTCAGGCTCATCTAGCACATAATCTAAGAAGTGCATCTTCTGTACGTGGAAGATACAATCTCCAAGCAGTTATTAGGGCTGTGCCAGTCCCGCAGACCTTGGTATGGTAGAGGCTGTGCAGTCATTTATAGCA
This sequence comes from Coffea arabica, assembly GCF_036785885.1. Classification (NCBI taxonomy): domain Eukaryota; kingdom Viridiplantae; phylum Streptophyta; class Magnoliopsida; order Gentianales; family Rubiaceae; genus Coffea; species Coffea arabica. Next base: position 2,425,676 of record NC_092321.1, on the reverse strand, counting down.
TATTCTATCACAAAGGGGTTCGTGCATTAAAAATTTTTTTTTAAAAAAAAAAAATTTCAAGGAAATGATCAGATTCGGTTTCAGTACACAAATGAAGGGTTCTGTTTAAAGTGAAAAGGGCTATGAATATAATCGGTATCTTGAATTGATGGAGAAAGGGACTGAAACGGTGAATGGATAGAAACTGCATCTTATGCTATTCCCTTGTATAAATCTTTGAGCATTCACTGTATTAAAGGTGTTGGTAAAGGCAGCGGTATGAGATTCGTATGGCCGTCCAACAAAGCTCCGAAGCTCTGCGATCAATTTCATTGCCCTTAAAAGGCAACTAACTGATAATGAGTGTTGTTAGCATACATATCAAGATTCCAATCAGCAAGACTAGTAGGGGAGCCTCAATTTCATGTTGGCTTGAAAGTTCTAGTGCTACACATCTGCAGTGAACCACCCAGTATTGTATTATGAGTGCAAAAGTAGTAATTGACTTAAATATCTCCAGAATTTATGCGTTGATAAAAGTTTCAGTAACTTTTCTCTTTTGCACTTTTAGGTTGACAAGATAGAAAGTAGCCAACATCTTCCTTCAAGTGATTTACCTGAAAAAGTTGGGGACTCAAAATTTGTTACCTTTCACATTATTCAACCAAGTGAAATTTCGAAGTCTCTTGTAATGAGTAACAAGTGAAAGTATCTCATGATTTTTTCTAAAAATGTTTCAGTATAGCCAAAGAAGGGATCAACCGATCAAATATCTATCACTGATTAAACAAAAGGTCCGCATGGTACGCGGCCACCCTTGTGCTGCGCAACTTTCATAGCTTTCTTCGTGGGGACACATTTTAATGTATTATTACAAAATTCTTTATGTTCTGGTGAAAATTTCAAATGCTACTTTGCAGATTTCACACTACGGAAAAATTAGTGCGTGTGTGTGTGTGTGTAAAATTTCAATTTTATAATTTAAAAGTTCAAGGTTTAGGGCTAGGAAAAAGCAAGCATGAGGGCAAGCAGATTAGTGGTATTGTCAGATTGAAACCTGACGTGATTATTCATCAAATATGATATTTATAAGATATGGATTAGAAAGGATTCATATCAGAAAACCCTCCATCTGCAACTTCAAAGAGTAATAATCTCATAACTAGACACATGCATGGGATTGATCCTTGCTTCCAGGCATTATCTACACATTGTCTTTCGATTCTTTCCGGCCGGCACTTCTGTTGCTTTTTCCATTTACCATACCTCTAGCCCACTAGCAAGTCGAAACAGTTTCCGCTTATCATGAAGTACAGAGGATGAAAAATTCCACCTCCCATGCGGCATGTCTCTGCCATAACCATCCATAAGTTACGTCTCCATCCTTTCAGAATATCGTCCTTTTGGGCACACTAAACTTTGACCTAGATGGAAATATCATGCCGTACATCTACAAAAAAGGGAACAAGTAATACACTGATCACTGATGGACATGGACTCGTTATATAAGAATGAGCAGTCTGACCTGTTCCCAGCAACACTGAGAAATCATAACTAGACAACATATACTTGAGACTTCAGCACTAAGAACTACCAGAAGCTCTGAAAGGCATCATTTTATGGTACACCACGAATAACCTCTCACAACGGAGAAAGGGTAATCTAAAAAATTCAGGCACACCTAACCAAACTGATCACTATGAGCTCGTCTCCCATATGGCATGTTTGAAATTATTCAGCTCCTCCGACTTTGATCCATATATAGCTTTAATTGTGTCTATGCAGCAACTGAAATCGAGACCAAATTTAAAAAAAAAAAAGGAAGAAGGTTTAACTCTTGCACAATCGTCATTGGACTTGTACATAGCCATAAAAGCAAGAGGAAATGGGATGTCGTTACAAACCTGCAAGCCTCCTTATTGAACTTTTTCTTGTCAATTCCGTATAATGTCTGGAAAATATCAGGCTCCACCCGACAAAAGTAAGGACGGTCTGTAGAAAATAATCAAGACGAGTATTTTGCTGAAAAAGCAGCTAAATCAAATCAAGCCCCTCAAATGAAAAATTCATACAAACCCACCGGCATAAATGGAACACTTTCTTGTAGTCTTCTCGTAATGTATGCACCAGCCATCTGGTCCTATCAAGCTCTTATATTGCTGAAAGACAGCTCATCTAATTAGCCAAATTCATTAATTATAAAAATGGCCAAACTACTTGAGCAAAACATTAATTATATCAAGAGTAGAAAAGAGACCTGAATGTCGGAAGGGTCATCAAAAATCTCCTCAGGGGAGGGGAAAGTCGGACCTTTATTGAGCTTGCAGCAAGCACCGCAATTCTGGATACATTGCCAGAGGGGTTCTCTCTTTTTGTTACCGAACCCGAGCCCGAGACCGAGGTTGCTGCTGTTTGTAGCAGAAATATCAATGGATTCGGCGGGTTTCTGGCCGCGGTTAATGAATTTCTGGGTCTCAGTTTCTGGCTTCAGGCGTGGCTTATTGTCCGCCGACCGGACGGCGTTGAAAGACGGGAGAGCCACCATGCCAGTGCGCGACATGTCTTTGGATGCCACTCCTGCTTTAAATTACCACTTATTATTAGATAACATTAGATACAAATCGACCTTAAAATGATATGAGTGGGCTGCAAAGTTGGCAATGTAATGAGCCCGCGTCATTACATCCTCTTTCTTTGGGCCTGGTTTAGATTGTTAAAGTTCCATCCAAAAAGCTGCACCTTGCGAGGGCCATTCCATTTAGTTCAACAGATTAAGCACAATTATCAAAAAATTGACGAATTAATACCATCTACGCGAACATCTCTATCTTCAACAGATTAAAATGATGCTTTGGCATTCAGCTCGTATCCCTTTTTTTCCCTTCTTTTTTGAATGCTTGTAAGCTTCCTAAGGTTTGATTTTCTCAGACCGTATTGCTGAACAATGCGATGATTGTGAGATTTATTTACGAGAAACTAGCGACATGGAATTTGTCACATAGAGAATGGGAAGGAAAAAATGTTGCAGCGCCAAATGACAGGTATGTAATACTGTAACTTCACTCTACTTCCTTCATTGCTCAATTTACATTTTTCTTCTTCAAATAGTATTATTTCCTCCCTCTAAAGGAGTTGACCACCACATTGATTGTGAGGAGAAAAATTAAGGGTTCAAACTTACCTTCCATCCTCTATATGAAATTTGTTCTAAATTCATACGGATGCGTGGTACATCCATCTAATCTGATGATAATTCAGCCCTCGTTAGACTAGACTATATATGCCGTTATATCAAAAAAAAAAAAATAGTACTAGTCCCTTTCCTTGCATATTTAATCCAAATGACATGAATGTACCTTTACTTTTTCTTTCCTTTACTTTCCACCAGGAGCGCATCTTTCCTTTTCCGTCATTCCAAACGGTGCCCGAATCTAAGCCCAGTTTGTAAAACCCGTACTGGCACATTTAGATTGGTCATTTCACCAGCTTCGAGTTCGACCGCTTCTCCAGTTTCCTTTGACACAGATTCAATCGACGAAGATGATACGAGTTTCCAGAGAACCAGCTTCCCATTTTTTTCCTGTCCTGAACTTCAGAATCGAAATGATTCACGCTGCAGGTCCACGCCACTATTGTTTTTACACAGGTAGTTTGCATAGTCCACCGATTGCAATATTCGTACAGGATCTTCCCGGAAACAACAAATATCTGCTCGCGAGGAATCTGAGGATATCATGCTAACAGAAAGCGAGATAAAACATAAGACCTGCTGCATACCACTGTAAGAGAACAAGGCAGCCCATTTCTAGCAAGTTATTACACTCCACCACTAATACACAACAGTAACATATAATCAAATCCTGCTCCTCAAGCCAAAACCTATGCAATCTACTGTAACATTATGATGCAATATCATAAAAATTCTCAAAACTAGAAAAAAGGCCACAGATCAACCCCACTTGATGCATATTCTTGACCTGAAAACACTCGGTAAGCCAAGTTTTCATGGTGACTCGCTGCCTCTTGGACTGTTTTGTTCATCATTATCACCAACAGGGCTCCTCTCATCCCTCAGGCTAGGGCTGCGGCTGTGACCATTTGCTTCAACAGGGCTATTATCATACCTCCTATCATAGCCCACAGGGCTTTTGCTCCTTTCAATAGGGCTTTGACTGTTCTCATCTTGCTTGTTCACCAATCTCTCTTTCTCAATAAGAGGACTCTCTCTAGCCCTCATATCGGCTTCATCAGGTGTTAAGCTACGCTTCCTTGATCTGGAAGGAGCCTTCTTAAGATCAGGGCTACTGTATGGAGATCTAGATCTCCGATCCTCACGCTCAAGAACTCGCCCTCTAACTGGAGGTGATCTTGACCGGCTGGCAATATATACAAAGATTCAATTAGAAACTAATACTTCAGAATGCTAGCAATGTTTGTAACATGCAGAATTAGAAGACAAACAAGCAAGCAATTCAAGGAGGGTGGAAGTCTCAAGGATTTATGAATCAGAAATCACATAAGAGCTGGTCACAAGATGGTTGGTGCTTAAAAGTGGTTAAGCTCGCCTCTCTCGCCTTTCCTGAGCATAGGCCTAAATCAGACAGTGAGCCTAGTGAAAGGTTGATGGAGCACCCAAAGCTTACTAATTTTAATCTTACTGCAATGTATCTGATTCACAAAACTAGTTACAAAATAGTCAGATAAAGCTATTCTATATAACACAGTAGAGTTGACCATGAGTCGAGTCTAAAGTGAGGTACTTGCAACCGAGCTCGTGCTAAAATGTTGACATTTGAATCACATTAACAACATGCTAAGATTAAGCTCATGGCTAACCTGTAGCTGCGACTGCGGCTATAGCTTGGACTGCGACCTTTGCCACGGCGAGGAGTTCGTGATCTCACTGGTGATCTTGAATAACTACGACCACGTCTAAAGCAACATTATTGCATGAGCAACTAGATGAAAAGCAATATAACGACACCAGAAAATTATTGAGAAAATTGGATAGGAGAAAGTCCAAAGAGTGTACACAAGAACACACTATATTGCGGTGATCACAGGGATACTCTCAACACGAAGATACACATGCATGTACTGATATTGCACAAATATTAGGGATTTTAACCCTATGATGCAATAAAACAATAACAATAAGCTCATCTTTTACTTCTTTCCTCTTATAAATGCTACAAGCCAATCAACTTCAACAAAGACAATAAACAAGACTAACAATCTTAATAAATGTCTTCTGATGGCTCTTTATCTAAAACATGCAAAGGACTATGCTAAGCTTGCAGGCACTTGGAAAAAACACCAAATATCTAAAATAGGGAGTGTTTCAAATTCTTCTAGCAAAAAGGAGTTCTGCTTGATCATTGTGAGCAAAACCCAATAAAATCAAAAAACAACTGCTACAAAATAAGACGAGACATATAACTTTTAACGGACATAGCTGTTCAAATACAAGTACCTCAGCTTCTTAGGACTATTCTTGCAGTTTCTTTCTATATGACCTCTTTCCCCACAGCGATAACACTTGTTCTTCCAGTCGCCAGCTTTGCAATCTCTGGCCCAGTGACCATCAAGACCACAATTGAAGCAGCGTCCAGACCCAGGAGGAGGACCTCTGCCAAGATATTCACGAACACCACCAGGACCACGCGGCACCTATTCCCAAGTTGAGCATAACCAGGAAAAGTTTGGTTAGGTTTGTCACACCAGTTTATCATCTAAATAACTGAAAAAACTTCAGAAAGGCCTCCTGGAACTGTATGGCAGGAATTCAATCTAGCAATTGGAGATAATTTGTAGGTATATGACATGGAACCATATCTCTCTAATCTTAATAAAGAAAGGCCCCAAAAAGGTATTTCTTCTTCAGCGACTACTTACTCCTTTTGCAAGTTCGACTATGATACGCCGCCCATCAACTTCTCGACCGTTTAAACTATATATTGCATCATCAGCATCCCTTGGATCACTAAAATCCTATGCAACAAAAATGATGAAACAAAAATGAAGAGATTTGTGCAATTGGAGAACTTGAGCTTTAAGCAGAAAAGCAAATATCTTCATATGTATATAAGTAACAACAAAAAATGGAAGAAGCATACCACAAAAGCAAAGTCTTGCTTCATATCCACGTCTCGTACTCTGCGGAAATTGTTGCCAGAAACAGTAAGGCCATCATTACTTACTTAAGTACTGGAAGTGCATGAAACTTGTCCTTCAAGACGAACTAAACACCATTTTGAGATTGTTGCCAATGCCATAAAAATACGCAAAGACACAACAGAAAGAATCTCCAAAGTCTCCTAACACTCGGCAAGAATTTCCACCAAGGCCACCCACTCACCATTTGACCTTCAGGCCAGGCAAAAGTCGAGTAACCTTCAACAAGATCATTCAAGTTAATCTCAAACGCACCTGGGGATGCAAGGTTCCTTCATAGATAATATGATGTATGAGATACCAAGCAACACAGATGCTTGGGAAGTAACCGAATCTCCCATATGCAAATGGAGGACTTAATCCCACAAGCTAGATTAACTAACCACTGGTCTTATCACATTTGTGCATTTCCGGAAAATTTAAAGGTAAAAATGTCTAAGTGAACAGGTTTTGAAAATCTGAAAAGAAAAAGAAAAAGAAGAAAAAAAGAAGAGGAACTTAATTCGACCATCAACTAAAAATTTCACTGCAAAGGTCCCAGCCTCAGGGTAATCTGTGTCCAGGATGTGAAATTCTTTACGAAACCCCAAGATTTCGATCTTCAGGTTTCAACTCCGCATCTATTGAAGTTCAGAGTTTTCAACAACAATTGAACTTCAAACTTTAACAGGAAAAGCACGGAATTCGAGTTTCTGTTATCTATTATTATTAACTTTTCAATATTAAATTTCAATGGAAAGTTAATATTGTTGGTGGCATTTGTGGTTATCGTCCAAGTACACTGATAAAACATTGAGCTTGCTAGACAGACAGATATAATCCTACATAACAGCCAAGTATGCAATCACTTACTCAGAAGCATCATTTGGCACAACAATTAGCAAGAAGCAACACCTTTAACCGTAGGAAGGCAAGTTAAACTACACATGAAAATACATATACATATATACCTCCCATATCTGCTGAAGAGATGCTCCAAGTCTCGAGAACGAGTCCTTGAAGACAGGTGACCGACATAGAGACGAGTGGTATTCCCATATCGATCATCGTAACGAGGCATTTTCAACTGCACTTTCAGGGGAAAAAATGAAATTATTTGGTAACTTCAAAAGAAAAGGAATAAGTAACTAGAAAACTAATACCATGACAGTCAGCTCACAACCAAGACTAGTGAGCGAATACCACGCAACAGTTATAAGCTAAGCAGTGCCAAAAGTCTGGTTTAGTACCTCAGTAGTTCGTATTGGGGATACCACAATGCTTATTACATCCCAATATTATCTTTGGCAGATATAATGATGGTAGAAATCAAAAAGAGATGGAACCAAAGCAATAATAAGAAGAGACAAGTGCAACGAAGATATTTATCACCAGGGAAAACATCCAATTCTGTTCTGAGTACTGGTAATTCACTAATCATAGCTATAAAACCAACCAAAAAAGAACATGGAAGGCCAGTCCTCAACCAATTTCGTCCCCCATTCTACCTGATGGACAAGGCCACCAAAATATGCATAAACCCCTTAAATTTGCTAGTCAGCGGAGTTATTACTCGAGCATATTTCATTTCTAGCTACCCAAATTCATAGCTTTAATTTCAATTCCAGAATCAGAAGATGTAAAACAAAACCAAGAAAGATGCCAGATTCGATTGAGTATAAAAATTTAAGGCAAATACTGTACTGATTCATTCACATCAAAGAGACTCAAACTTCAATTGTCAACGTAAAGAAGAGAGTTAATAATCCTATAAGCGGCACAGAAATCTTTAGGAGCTACTGCTTAACGAGATTCCAATCCCAAACCTAATAGATTTACCCTATTTAGTGCGTTTGCGTGTTCAACAAGATCTGACAACAACCCATACTCGCATAATTATAACTGTGACAGCCATAGTTCAGCAAATAATCAAAGAAATTGCACAAAGAATCAGAAAATTGGAGAACACGCATGAATTACACTATGCCACGAGTCCACATGAAAATTCCCGACGAAAATTTTATACAATTATGCAGGTAAATAACAGAATCAAGAGAAGATTACCTAACAGTAAAAATCGCCCAACTGCTATTTCCGGAGTCAGCCCTAGCAAGTCTTGCGTACGAACAGAGTGAAAATTCATCAACACCATCGGTATGTTTATATTAGACGGAACCGACGAATATGAGCGGTGTGGATGCCGTCTCGTGGATCCAAGAGTCAGTAGAGAACAAACAATTTGGGCCAGGCTTAGTTTGAGCGCTCATGAAGTTTAGGGAGCCCATATCTGCTCTTTTAAGTTGCAAGATATTTTGAGATGCAGTCAAACTCAGGTGGCCTTACATGAAGGCCCTTAACTTTGGTTAGTCACAGAATTGTCCCTTCATCGTCAAGAACTAATGATTTTTGTCAAAAATATATATATATAATGATGATGTACATGATATTGAACAAAATACTAAAAAACAAAACAACATAACAATTTGCATAAAAAATTTTTGCTTGCATTATAAATATATTTTTAATACACCTTTTTTATCTTTTCAACAAGCATTTTTTTAAAATACATCATATCACAAAAATGTTATAATAATTATTTCAAATAATATTTCCAATAGACTCCTATCCAAGTACGCTCGTTTGCTGACCAAAAAGAAAGGAAAACTGAAGAAACTATTTGGTAAGAGTAGTCATATGGCTAAGGGAAAATGATGGATTAGGTGATTCGAAAAAAAAAATGTAAGTAAAAGATTCCGAATTCGAGTTTTCATATGAAATGAAAAAAAAGTTGTCATAGGGCTAGTTCTGTAAAACTCCGAACTTTCTAGTTTCCCGTGCTAAAACCAAATTAGTTCTTCCAAAAAAAACTGTTTTTTTCGTGGAGAAATAATTATTTCTTCTTGGCTAATCCACTTGGAAAATATTTATAAGAAACTCACAAGGGGATCCTAAGGGTTAAAGGTAATGTCGCTAGACCAAAAAAAAAAAAAAAAATCATCATTATGTGAAATTAGAGTGTAAGTTCTATATATCTCGCGCCTTCTTGATTTTGATAAAGAAAAATATATATATTGTTCTGACGTTTCATTAGTTGTATGTTTATAGAAATTCCAACCACACTTAGTTTATAAAAATAATTATGTCGTGTGGAACCTTAAATTTCCTTCCAAAGTGGATGGGACTATAAGAGCGGCAGCAAGTTCAACACTTTATTTAACCTTTGTGGCTTATTCACGAAATAATCTACAAGTACCATCTGGTGGCGGCTAGGCACAACGATCAAAACATCGTATGAGCGGTTCACCCACTCAAGCGATGGGTGGATTTACACGTAATGACAAAAGAACTGGTGCAGATTTAAGATTCCGACGCCACAATCAACTACTACGTACCAAACAACCATCTGAGGGAAAGGGAAATAAAAAGATTGAAAAAAATTAGACAAAACCAACACTAAGCCCAGAAAAAAAAAGCATGCATGCAGCCGCCAATTATTGTGGACGGACGGTTACTTTCTTCACCTCCTTTTGTTTTTGCTTCCAATTAACAAGGCAAAGTAAAAAAGGACTCTGAAGAAAAATCCCCATGCAATCGTGACCCAAAAGCTAGGCCATTTGCCGAGATCAGTGACCCCAGTCTGGTGCAGTATATCTGAGGCTGTTGTCAAGCATGTCGAGCGCGTAATGTTCACGTGCAATGTATCGCTCATGGACTTCAACAGCTTCAGCTTCATTGAATCAGGGACATCCCTCAGGGGTGAGGCATCGAACACCTGAACCCCCCTCACAAAACATTTGGTCGGGTCACTGAACTCATTTTGTAGCACGCCCTGGTAGGGATACTTCACCAGAGAAGCATAGTGGAACCATATCCAGTAAGGTGGAATCCGATCCCGGCTGATAAAGAACCCGCTGAACAGAAGAAAATAGGCTAGAATTGCGACGACCACGGTGTATCCCACCATGACGTTGTATATCACTCCGGAGAGGAACGTGACAAATGAACTTGCGGCCCAGAATGCCGCCACGGTGAAAAGGAAAAAGAGCAGGAACCCTGATATTCCGCCTGCTAATCCAACAGCCCAGAAGGTTATTGCGGCAAAGGCGATGGAGAGGATTAATATGGACGGGATGGATAGGATAGAGTGGGAAAGGACGTAAGATGAGCGGCGGTAAGCATTGTAAGCCGTCTCTCGCATGAAGATGTAGCGCTGCTGAAGAAAGACTGGAATGGCTTCCGCGCACGTGTAAAATGTTGTGGACATGGCAAAGGCAAAGAAGCCTAATCTCTCTTGGATGCCTCTAGGGGAACTATCTAGCTTGCGGAAGATAGTGGCTAGAATGAATCCCGTCACGATAACAGCACCCAACCGAACTCCGAAGAGCTCCGGAGCTCTTATAGAGTTTAAGATTGATCTTTTGGCAATAACTATCATCTCACTCCAAAACGGATTCGCAAACCGGGGTACTGATGCCAGACTAGCGTCGTTGCTTGTTGCTCCGGAGACTAATTTCCCCTTGGAAATGCTTGAACTAATGGCATCTATGAGTGATGGGGTGGCTGTTCCATTCCCCATATAGGTGTTACTAGGATTCCTGTTCTCCCTGAGTTGCCATGACTTGTTGAAATCAACCAAAGTTTTAGTCCCCCCGGAGGTACCTTCACGCTCGCGAACCAGATCAAGGACAAACTCGGTCCTGTCTTCGTTTGGTGGAATAGGGTGACCGAATTCAGCAAAGAATTGCGGAAGACTAGCTGGAGCGCCGCTAAACACCGTCTGGCCACGTGAAAGGAAAATCAAACGGTCCAGAACGTTGAGAATTCTATAGCTGGGTTGGTGAATTGACATGATCACAATGCTTCCGCTCCTGGCAATCCTTTGCAAGACCTTCACCACCATATAGGCACTGGTAGAGTCAAGCCCCGAGGTGGGCTCGTCAAGAAACAACAGCACAGGGTCATGAATTATGTCAATCCCGATGGAAACGCGGCGTCGTTCTCCACCCGAAACTCCTCTGTGGCCTTCATCTCCAATAACAGTCTTGGCCGCGCTTCTGAGGCCTAGTTGTTCGATCAGTGCTTGAACTCTTGCCATCTTCCTAGACTTGGATAAAGACCGTGGAAGCCGGAACTCAGCCGAGAACATGAGGGTCTCTTCCACGGTTAACATGGGAAACAAGAGGTCATCTTGCATGACATATGCCGACATGATCTTGAGAAGCCTGGACTCCAGAACTTCGCCGTTTAAGGTGATTGTCCCTTTGAGACTCTCTCGTGCTATGCGATCTGCCAGAGCATCAATCAAAGTTGATTTTCCAGATCCACTGGCTCCGAGTACAGCCAAAATCTCACCTTCCCTGGCCTCGCCGGATATGTTATTCAACAGGATCTTCATGTTAGTTTGACTGTCGACCCCGACGTCCGCTGGCACATCTGGTGAGGAAGTCCTCCTCCTGAGGAATCCGGGCAGGAGCATTTCGCGGCGGACTTTCACGCTGTAACTGAGGTCGCGAAAGGAAAGAACAAAAGGAAATGGAGTAGTGGTAGTGTTGGGAGAGGGATCTTGATCAAGTTCAAAAACATGGGCGTGGTCAGAAGAAGTGCTTCCCTGATCACTGGTAGAATGTTCTACTCGCCGCAGTAGCTCGCCGAGCGTAGGCGATACATGATGCCTGGGTCTTCGGCTGTATTCTCGGAGCTCCATCGCCTGTCTCGGGCCCAAAAATGGAAGGTCACTGGCAGTGGACACGTTATCACCCCCGGAAGAAGACATGATCGTTGGGATCGACTTCGGTTCGGTTATGTATATAGGCACTTGTGGCACTGAATTCAAAATTCTCTGCGAGCTGGAAAGGCCAGCAGTGGGGAAATCCTTTTGGAAAATTTCCAAAAGTTTGGTTTGATCAATCAATTCACGTTGTATCAAATCAAAGGAATAAAGCATGCACGTTGGCTAGATTTGGGTGGCTTCATTCTCTGTGAAGCTAGCAATGTTTTTGTGTGTGTGAAATTTTGGTTTGTACAATGATAAGAATAATTAAGGGGGTACGGTTTCGTGTGGTTATAAGTTTTGACAGTTTAAAGTATGGTCAGTAGGTAAGAAGTTGCACTGCCTTCCACTGGTTCTATCTACGCAGTGTGACAGCCAAGTCTGCTTGCATTTTCCATGTTAATTGTGAGACAAGAAGAACCTTACGTCATGGTTTAATTTTTGCTACGTTACAATTCTACAGTGAGGCTAACACGAGATGGCTTAATTCGTGAGAATGAATCACACTTTTCCAAACAAGATCATTCAACCAGCATTCTTAGTATTATGGCCTGAAGAGAAGAGAACTCGAACCTCCACGCTATTTAGCATGAGATTTTGAGTCTCGCGCGTCTACCATTTCACCACCAAGGCATGAATCGTATTCATGATAATGATATCTAATCTAATGTGACTTATGTAATATATGACAAAGGTGGGATATTTTTATTAATGAGTCATGTCATATAGGCCAAGCTGAACATCCAATTATTTCGATTTGAATTATCCGAAAAATTCCTTAAATATATATATATATAAAAAAGATGGATTATTAAACCTATTTCTCAATTTTAATTTTGTCCTTGATATAATGTTGCGTTCATGAGCGATCTATAAAAATATTTATAAGTGGCCTATAATAGGGTACAGGTAGGATGCCATAATCTATGAGGGTTTCTTGTGAGCAAAAGACTTCGTCATCTTGTTTTGAAGCAAGGCATACCTTCATTCCCAATGATGTTAGTGATGTACCACCGCACATGATATTTTTACACCATGACTGAACCCAACATTTCACAAATAACGCCAATTACATGCACATTTGGTCATACAACCGGACGTGCTTAATTTTATCTCATTTAAAAAGTCACAATTTTGTGCTGCTTCTTGTTACGATTGTCCATGCATGGCTATACATACATTCTGTCGGATACGTTTGCAATTAGGTGAAGTGCAGGGGATTAGTCGGGTACCGTAAGGATTGACTCAGACACCCTGTGTCGACAAAAAAAAAAAAAAAAAGTGGAGACCATTCCTTATTTCTATAATTTTTTTTTTTTAAAAAAAAAGAGAAGGAATTAAAGTGGAGATCACTGTATCAAAATTCACTAATTGTAGTAGTAGTAATTGCACTTATACAGAGTGAAAGAGATATAGATATCATCATTAAACCATTAATTAATCTAATCTTTCCCTTGGTAGATACGTTACAACTTACTACGTCTTTAAACAAAACGTATACTATATGATCTTTTTTTGGTTGCCTAATGAGGGCTGCACCAGTCGCAGTCAACCATTTTCTCGGTTCAAATTTGTCTTCTTTTTAGTGAAGCGGTATTCTTTTACAAATTAATTGTATGGATATGGATAGATACGTAAGTCAGTATATATTATTGTTCTTTTCTTTCTCGGATCTTTTTTTTTTTTTTGTTTGGTCAAAATGCGCTTTGACTGAAAATCACTACGGATTGTACGTTGTTGCTCTTTTGGAAAGTGATGTGGTTAACCACAATTCCTAATCCCTCCTGCGCACGCCTTCATTTCTTCACGACATCGAAATATTGAAAGTTGAAACGTTTCCAGGCCCCATGTTTCAATTATTTCAATGGATGGAATGTGCTCAGTAGTTGTTGTTCAGCTACAAATTAATGAAAATTTACTTCCCGTATCTTTCTTAATGAACTGAGTCTTAATCCTTCATTCAACTGCTTGCTTAAGAACTTGTATCAAGATGGACGCAGAGAGCACATGGGATCCTCAATGCCACTTCTATATTTATGCCAAGTGTTCTGTTTATTTAATTTGTCGTGTGTTGTTTATTTAAGTTTCTTCTACCATCACGTAATGAGTGAGATTGACACTGAATTTGACACCGAGAAGTAAATAATAAATTAAATTTCAGAAGCTAGTAGCTTTTTTTTTCTGCCCGGAAGAACAAAAATCTTTAATCGTTCGTTGTTTATTCATTTATATATTTCGGTGTCAAAATGGCTAGTATATCATTGGATGAAACGACCAGAACGTATGGAAACGAAATGCTGCCTGATTTCTTCGTTATCATTATAAATTAACTATAGAACTTTGAGGATTTTCAACAATCAAAAGAAGCAATTTATTGTTTCAAAAAAAAAAAAAGCATGTAAATAGAGAGAATATTTTCACTTCTCAATCTAATAACAATGCAATTTGACAATAAAAACACACACGTACGTACTTATATCTCACCTAAAATTTCTCTGGTAGAGTTTATAGATTTTGACACAAGGTATTAATGGCACTCCATAGTCAAAATGTCATTGTCCTGACAAGGAAAAAAAGAAAAGAAAGAGAGCTTTCGCATCTGCTTCAATTTCTTCTTACATTTGTCATACGAACACGACAAGTTTTTGACTCTTTTAATCGACTTGATTGAGATTAACTGTGGGAAAAGACAATATAACAGCACTAATTAAATTGACATCCATTCCCATTACAAATTTCTCCGCTTCAAGTGGATAATAATTAATTTGTACGCAGCCGTTAAACATGAAAGCCCAAAGAAGCCTCGGCTCCCCTTGCGGACTTTCTCATTGTTTGGTTATTGAGATATTGGGCCGGGACTGGTTTATGTACTTTGTTAATCCTAACGTAGATTGTCCCGTATACCTAAACGGGCTCCAGATCTGTTCGCCAAATTATCTGCTGTTTCACGGCCGTCTTGTTATCATTTTTGCGTATGACACTAAAAATAACCAAAATAAAATGTTTTGCATAGATCACATATCACACATCTTTAAACTCACTTAGACTAACGTTTAATCAGTTTTCACTCATTAAACATGCATAAATATTTTAGATTCCCAATCAACTAAGAGTCTAAGGTGGTGTTTGGATTACAATTTTCTGGAGTTTTTGCAGAAAATATACTATAGCGATTTAATATATATAAAGTAAAAAGGTGATTGAAAAATATGTTTACGAAAAACGTAGAATTTTTTTTGTGGAAAATTCCTTTCCAAACACGGCCTAAGTCTACGTAAAAAATTTTCCAATCCCGGTTCACTACTTGAAGGTGGAAAATCAATTTTTAAAAATCAGGCAATTAGTGGCGTGAACAGAAAATCTGGGAATTTTGCAGCTCAATTGCCAGTAGTTTAGCAAATACTCGATGCGAGGACGTCAGACTAACTCCAATTAAGGGCGTAATTTTGATTTTTAAACCAGTTCCGTACCCTTTTCAGTCTTCTTTAAGTTGAAGACATATTGAAAAAGCAAATTCCTCTCAAGATCTTTTTGTTCTTTTATCACTTGGAAAAAAAAAAAAGAATGATCCCACCAGGGAAATCAAGGATGGGTCTATCGAGATTTCCTTTTAAACTTTCTAATCGTATCAAATCAGAAGTTTTATAGGCCACTGGGCCTTTGGTCCCGGTGATCACTACCAAAACTATAAAGTCCTGGTGGTGTGGGAGGTCAAGAATTCAATCATTGTCTTCCACCAAAATTTGCCGCAATATGTGGTGGACTTAATTGGCTTTCTTCGATGGAGTCTCTACTCACATCAAGTCCCCTTCCTGCTCCCCCTATATTAGGCTATATTAGGTTATAGAAATTCTATCGACAAAAAAAAAAAATCAAAAGTTTTATAGATCAAAGATACATGCATTGGGAACAAACTGAACATTTTTGCTTTGCTTACCTCACATATATTAAATTATATGATTTTTTGTAACTTGTGATTATATCTTTGCATTGGGAACAACTTGTTTGGGTTGTGATTTTCTGCTCTGCAAATGTATTTTTTAATTACTTTTTTATCTCATATATATTAAATTATTACATTATATATTTTTTTTTACAAAAATATCCTAAAAATAGCAATTCAAACAGGACAAATCAGTGATATAGTTTATCGTTTCATCGGGATTTAATTAGGGCCCCAAATTATTGATTTCAAAGCTTGTGCAAATTTCTAATATGACCTGCACTCTTGGTTTAACGTGTTTAATTAAACAATCGTTTATGGTCGTCCTTGTAACACAAATAAAATTAGCTGTTCTTTTTTTTATTTTAGCAAAAAATAAAATTAGCCATTAACACTACTGCAAGTGTATCTACCATCGCAGCTTCTGTACAAATTTCACTACAAAGTAGACGTGCCCCATTTTCAGTCTTTCACCCAATTGGATCTACCACTAGTATAGGATACCACACCACGTGTAACGTTAAGTTAATAACCCATAACTTCTCTTCCAATTTAAGCTTCCACCTTCTCTTTATTAGTCTTTATTATACCTTCTTCCTAGAGCCCACGCTGAAAATTCCCCGTGCCAAAGACATCTAGGCTTAGTACTTAGCAGCTGCAGGAAATTATGACCACAGCTTGCATATCGGACTGCGTCGGCGACGCCAGATGTCCCATCCGGAGGACCAACAACTATGTCAGCCTCCAAAAATGGCCCGACTCCGAGGCAGAGTTTGTGAAGTCGACGGGGAACTTGGGCGGCAAAGGGCGGTTGCATAACAATTACCTGCATCGGTCTGGGGTGGTGGTGGACAGCGCGTCATGCAGGCAGTTGTACCTGAGGAGTGCCTACACGTTTTCAAGAGAAGAAGGCGTGCAAGAGAGGACCAAGAAATGTTTTGGGAGGGTTAAGGAGAAGGTGGCTATTGCAAGAACAGCAACCACAAGCAGGTTTCAGCCTCGTCGGAGGAAGACCAGGACCAGGTTTGTGATGGTGAGGAGAGTGAAAGACTTCTCCTGTGGTGCACTGCGTACTATTTTCCAGAGGTTGCTGTCCTGCACCGCTACTGTAGACGTTGTGGAGCACAAAATCTGATATTCTTCCAGCTACCTCTTCTTTGCGGTACTTCATCTGCAGATTGTGTCACTGCAGCTATTTGTTCTTCCCACTTTTTGTTTCATTTTATTTATTGGCGTTTTCTGATTCTGGAGCGGTGTTGAGACAAGAGGGTCGCAAATCCGGGTGTTGGAACGTCCCATCCATGATCGATGTGGGGCAAAAACGTGTACAAATTAATTAATATGTTGAATCTGCATTGTGGTACACTATCTTGTACTGTTTTTTTTTTTTGGGGTGTAAAATCGTTTACTGCTGAAATTTAACACTATCATGTAGTATTATTATTATTATTATTCACAAGTGACTGTAGAGTATGATCGTTGTCTCAATAATTGTGGGTTGGAATTTTCCATGTTTATCATTCTACAGCAGAATGAATGCAGGGCACCATAAAAGTTCCAGCATACTTATTTAACTTGTTCTGGCTTGAGGGTTGAGAATTGGGAGGTAGCTGGCACATCTGGAATTCTACAGGATATAAAAAGAAAGAGAGAGAGAGAGAGAGGGAAGGGAAAAGGTGCATCAGATCAGATGAGAGTAGTTATGGTTACCGCAATTAATGGTAAAAAGGAAGACATAATGATAATCCAACTGTGTTTGACCAAAAAGTTTTTTGACGGTATTGCATAATATATATGTATAGGATAGATATATATATATATATATGTATGTATATAATCAGCGGTTCAACTAATTAATCATCAAAGCTGCCTTTTGACAAACTTACTGGACACGAACAATAATAATATTCCGTAACTCCAGAACAATAATATGGTACATTTCATAGTATTAATTAGAGCAGTTGCCACCGGTCCACTAGATTAATAGCGATGGATAGGTATTAGGTCCTTCCATTCCTTCCTACCAGAACGATCCACTCCTATCTCGCTCGAATGCCTTGTGATCAACGGAAAACATGGTTGACAATCACGGTGTGCCATAAGCCGGCGTCATTACGAACGTTCTAGATCCTGTTAATGCCTAATTACCTATTCACCATGTTCACCCTACTTGTGTGATTTGGCGGATATATATATATATATATATATATATATATATATTTTTCATGTTTCTGTGATTTGAAAACCTATAATTTAACCTCTTGTGATTATAATCGAAGCGAGACACAGTTAGATTTTCATCATATCTAATGGTCAAATTTAAATAGCCAAACTTTTTAAATAAAATCATTAGAATATTACAAAATCACGCCTCAAACTATATTTTTAGAAAACTATGAGTTAAAAAATGAAATTTTAGGTGAAAAAGACTTTTTTGCTTGCCTCATCTTCAATGCTTAAGAGGTAAAATAAATATAAAATGTTTATTATAGCATTGAAGACAAAGCATATATATATTTATATTTCTAAAATTCATTTTCAACTCAAAATTATGTAAAAGTATAGTTTGCTCTCAAAATTTGTTTTGAATATTATGTTAACCTTAAATCGAAGGTCATTTTTTGTAATTAGCTATCATTTTATTGGAAAGTTTAACTATTCTAGTTTGCCTGTTAAATTTAACAAAAAATCTGAAGGTTTCACTTTGATTATAACTGCATGGGATTAAATTGTAGATTTCCGAATCATAGCAAAATAGGAAAATAAAAGTATACATACGCCAAACATAGCATAGAATATAATGCAATCTTATCAAACAAATATTTTCATTTCTAATGAATTTGATAAAAAAGAATGAAATAATTCTTATTAATAGAGTTTATATCTTTTTTTGAGTACATTGATCCTAGTTTAGTAAAGTACTGTTATGTTTTATTCTTTAAAATGATAGTCTTTACGACTTTGAGGTGAGTTTGGTCTAATGGTCCAGGATTCAAATCCCACCCTCCTTGCAAGAGAAAAAAAAAAAAAGAGATTATTGTCTTTACAACTATAAAATCATTAACTATAATAATATACAATTTAACAGGGTATTTGGTAAGTACAATAGAAGATTAAAAAAAAGGGGTACTCTAAAACGATCCAAAAAAAAAAAAAATCAGTACTAAGCCCACCTAACCGGAAACCCAGCAAAAAGCCTTTTTAACAACATTCTTTACACAACAAGCCCACTGCCCCAATCCCAATTCGCACCGCACTCGAACCCTGCGGCCACTTTCCGTCTCCTCGCTCCAACACAATCCTCCCCTCCGCTGTTCGTTTAAAGGCTTTTTGAGGAGAAATAGGTATGTGAAAATTAGCTTCTTTTTCTTGTTTTTGGTTTGTTTATTTCAAATTGATTTTGTCCAATTTTAGTCATCAATTCTTTTCGTGATGTTCTCGGGGGATCGTCATTTTGTTGTCATTAATGTTATTAAAGCATAAAGGTTTTTAAGATTGGGCTTTTTTTTTTGGAGTCACTGCTGATTATGGAGTCTCCGACTTGTACGGTGTCGTTCCCCCGAACGGCCAGCCAAGTTCCTGTGACAAACTCCGGCTCGGATCAGTCTTTGAACCATAGATAGGATTAGATTATTTTTGTGTAATCCAAAGTATTCCTTCTGATTTGATTGCAGTTCTAATGATTATATCTGTTACATTTATTCTATGTGTTTACAATGATTTTCAGCCAGTATTAGACTCAAATGAATAGTTGAGAGACTATCTTTGCTTCTAATGTTGGTTCGTTGGTCTTGCATTTCCTGAGTGGGTTAATACTTTAGATATCTTAAAATTAACCATTTACTGGTGGGAGCTGCCTTTTAAGGTGGTCGACTTGAAAACCTATAAAAATTGCAATGCCATGACTTGAACAATTAGTGTGAGCTTATGAGTTGCTGCTATTCTCTTGTTTGACATTACAAGGAGAAGCTTCTCGTGAATTTATGGTGTCTTTTATATCACAAAGTGCTAACAGGTGTTTCATTAAGAACAGCAGTGTAATAAAGCGAAGTCGAGTCAAGTTTGTGGCTTATGAGCTCAAGCTGAACTTTGAAGTATTCAGACAAATGAAGTTGAGCTCGAGCTGTTTTACTTGAACATTTACTGCTGAATGAGCTGGGAATTTGCTACTATATCGAATGTGAAGATTATGCTGTCCTAAATGTTCTTCTACTTTAGTTAATTAATGAGTATACACCGTTTATGTGTCTTTGTGTGTGTGTGTATTCTTTCTACAAGTCAAAATGCTAATTTCTTACTGTATTCAAGTTAGGCATGGACTCTGTTGATAGATTTAAGACGATTGTTAAGATAAGAAGCAAAAGTCTACATTCATGTCCAGTTAGTTTCAAGTACGTATAGTCAGGTTTTTGTATTTTTTGTGGAACTTGACAAGGAGTGAATGATGCTTGACATAATTAGAGTCTTGTAATAAATACAATTCTATTGCTAGATTAGAACTGACTGCAAAGCATTCAATAGAATAATTTTCTGCTGGAGACTTTGCTTGTGCACTTTTTTGCTTTCTGCATGTTTCCTGGTGTTTAGCTGATATTTTTTGAAATGATTGAAAAGGAACACCCTCCCGCGACCCTCCCAACAAAAAAAAGGAAGTAGTCAGGTTCTGGATTGTAAGGTTCAATGCTTGTTAATATAATCAATGTGGAGATGATTTCAGCTGCACAGGAACTCAAAAGAAATGTTGATTCGATCATACCCTGTGGTATTCAGAAATGAATTCTCCTTCACTTGGGAACTAATGCTTGACTAGGCAAATTATCCTCTTTTCTTTCCTTTTTCTTTTGAAGCTACATAGCTACCTGCCTAATACAGATTTTTAATATTAGAATTTACAGGAAATGTACTTCTGTTCTTTTCCTTTTGACTTTCTGTGAATAGAAATTTATACCAAGCTTAAAGCATAAGTTATTCTTTTTTGCTTTTTGCTGAATAAGATTTTTCCAGATAATGTCAGAAGGAGATTCATATATATTGTTTCAACCTGCTTCTTAATCAGCAAGAACTAGTGTCAATTTTTTATGGTTTTATTGGAGACATTACTTCTGTTGGCAAATGACAAAATTGCTTTGATAATAGAAGACTAAGCTGGTTGAAGGGGTTTGGCTTAGTTAACATGCCAAAGGTTAAGTGAAGCCCATGATAACATCCATCATTTGATGACAATAGTTTTGGCTGTTCAGATTGCTGCTTGTCAATGAGCATTTATGACATTGATAACTTTATTGGTTCTTATGCAATATTGTTTCTTATTACTATTTTCATATTTCAATTTGCTGGAAGAAAAATTACATAGGTAACCACTTTTGTGGAAGAGTATTAACTTTTAATGTTTCAAGGGAACCCACCATAGCGGAACAACTCTTAAAAAAAAAGATTGTGACTGTTGTGGATGTAAATAATCAAACCTTTTTCTAGTTAGCTTCATGGAATGAAAAGTTATTGGCTGTTGATGTTGTTATTCTAGTTTAGCTGCAGGGGCTGATGTTACTGCAAGATAATAATATTAAATTAGATCAATAGATAATAGATGATGCCATGTGCATTTGGTGTGTGGATGATGGCTTTTGTTTTTTCCTGTTGTCCAGATTCCACTATTATATGCCTTAAGCACAGTCTGACTTGTTTTTACACTGTTTTAATAGGAGAAGATTACTGATGGCAGCTTCAGCTGAAGAATATGCGGCATTTGAAGAAAGGGTGAGAAGAACAGTCTATATGGATAATCTGTCACCTCAGGTGACAGAGAATGTTCTGAAAGCCGCTTTGGATCAATTTGTCAATGTCGTAAATGTCCAATTCATTCCCAACTATATCAATCCAAGCCTCCCACGAGCTGCTTTGGTGGAGATGGAAACTCCGAATCAGGCCTCTGCGATCATTACTGAGATGGCTGATTCGCCCTTTATGGTTCTTGGGATGCCAAGACCTGTCAGAGCATGCGCTGCAGAAGTAGAAATGTTTGACAGTCGTCCAAAGAAACCTGGCAGGAAGATCACTTACAAGTGGCTGGACCCCGAAGATCCTGATTTTGAGGTTGCCAGGAAGATGGAGGTTTTGACCGGAAAGCATGCTGCTGAAACCGAATTCCTGCTCAATGTAAGATTCTTATGTTATTGCTTTTTTGATAAATGTTCTTATCCTTGTACTACATTGAGCTGACACGTATTACAGTTCAATTTTAAGCCCACTTTGTTCCATTAGTCCAATTCAATAATACTTTTTTTTTTTTCTCTTTTTTGGCATTTCCTTGAAGCAGCATCAACTGAAGGAGGAGGAAAACCTTGCAAACCAGCAGCTGGAGACCTTGAAAGCGCACTATAAGAAATACGAGTTGATAGATGGTGTCCTGTCTGACAATACTGCCAAGAAATTAGCAGATCGATACAGGACACGTCTCTCAGATGCTTGAAAGAGTTCCTCTTCAATTTGATTTAGCATGTGAACATTTGTGGTAGCTGTATATGCTGTTTGCGCTTCGTTTTGTATATAAGTTTTGTCGCTGGAGGTGATTTGGCATTCACTGCAATCTTAAAAGAGCTTAGATTAGTTGCAGGCTTCTGCTTATTGTTGAAGGATCTGCTTTTCCTTGCTATATTTGGTAAATTTTTTCTTGTTACGAGATTTGGTAGATTGGAGCAGAAGAAGATTGTGGTTCGTAACTGCTGTTATAAACCTATTTTTCAAAATGGTCGAATCTCAAACGGTATTATCACCCCAGGACGCAACTAAACTACCCATAGCAAATTAAACCCCCCGTGACATTCCCTTCTCCTTGATGGAAGTTTACAAGAGGATTGAAAGATCAAAAACAGTTGAGTAAAAGGCAGTGCATGGACAACTCCTCGGGACCCGTTATGATTAATTTCTGATAACATTCATGTTTTCTTTCATTTCGTTCCTGTTAGCGTAGGTGCTTTTGGGGTGAAGGCGGAGGACGTTGGAAATTGCCCATAAATTTCTGGGAGAAATATGTACTATTTCTGAATCGATTGCTTTAACATTATGATAATAGATTAAAAAGGCAAACAACGATGCTAACAGTTCAACATACACCAATGTTCCCTAGGACCACGCCATAGGCAATTTCAAAACTTAGCTACAACATCAATTGATGCCTGCCTGCACTGTAAGATTGAGCAGTGACTGTCCTTGGCACAAAAATTGGTCACAGGAAGTATCTTATCTTAGCGCAACGCTCATGAACGGCAGCAAAGCTGTTACAAAACAGGTGCAGCGTCTCCAACTCCAACACACTTTACTAATGGGATAAACAAGGTTGAATTGAAACATGTTTTGAAGCTAACAACAGTGTCTTAAACTAGAGGAAATCAACTCCTAGTCATAAAAAATAACCTATAACCAGAGAGATGAACAGATCGGTTCGAGGAAATATAGACATTTCATAAAGATCTATTGTGATCTCAAACAACGAGCTATTGTTTAAAGAGTAAAAAGTATAATGAGAATTTAAGAATTTTTATGATTGCCAAACAAAAGAAATATATGACAGAATGGCTGACCATTTTGAACAACAGTATCTCCTGTCGGAACTGGAAGAGCCAAGGGTCAGTAGTAACAACATCTGGAGGGTCGTGAGAGGAACAGAGTACACTCAATGACAAGTAGCATATCAAACAAAGTGATTAATGTTGCATGAACCATTATACATCCATCTTCACATTCATAAAGGCTTAAACCTCATAACTACATATTTCTTCCAAATCTTTACACGACTAGGGGATACATAAGTAACTTGTTCAGCTGTGAAATACAAAAGAATGTGCAGCTAAGAGAGTTTTCTACCTCTGTTAGCCATTAATAAGTGTGTCTTTACACTACAAAGATCTCATAGAGGACAAGCACCTAATTTTGGTTAATCTCAAAGTATAATCCCTAACTTTGACATCCAAATACAAGTCCAAAAATAAGAACATTTCACAGCAGGACCACCTTTAAGATTTAATGAACAATGTAATGCTAGCACCAAGCAAATACTGCAGGTAAACAAGGAGAGGAGAATAATTCCACAATGCACCTTTGAAACCTAAAATTTTCATACTCTATGAATGTTCTACAGTTCATAGCATTAGTATGCTTTACACGATGCATGAAACTGCAAAAACTCAAGAAAAAATCCCACCACAATCAGTCTGCTACAAAGCATGGCAATAAACCAAGGGGTTATCTATCTCTGCCACTACTTCTGGGCATAATGAAGTATGTGAAGCAACCTTCACTCTCCTCTTCAATACGCTTCCTTGATCAGATAATTCTAAGATCTTTGATTGATAACAAGACTGTCCATGATCTTGAACTAAATAGGAGACAACTTTCTACACATAATATGAGCAACCAAAGGAGCATCATTCAAGATTTGGAGTTAAATAAAAGCAACATAACAGTGGTTCAAAACAAGAAAAAGAATTTCAATCAAAGCAAAACACAATAAGCCATGAAATGACAAGCTACGCTATATATTTCCTTTAATCTTAACCAAAAGCAGCTGTTAATTTGCAATAAGATTAGCTGTTTAGTAACGGAAATCTTTCCATGTCTGGGACAGTAACGAAAACAATTCATATCAAAAATAATTGGATGGACATTCAGTAACGAAAACTTAATTAGTATCATCAAATCAACAGTTACTTGTTTATTGTTGTGTGATGCAAGCAGATATAATCTTGAACAGCATTCATCCTTCTATGCGCATGAGGAAGGATTGGCAAAACATTCATCCTTCTATTACAGTTAGGATAGAATCATACAGTAAAGATTAGCTTGTTAGAACACAAGACCAACAAATTTCATCTCACCAACCAGCAAAGCATAACTCAAACTTAAGCGTTAATAAAGATGTAATGTAAAAAAATCAGAATTTAATCACCAAATAACAATAACACATTCATACTGAGATCAATAAAACAAAAAATGGTAAGTGTCCAAGTGGCAGAGTGATTGCATGGTTCCAGAACTGCAAGGCGCTATTCCATAAAAGCCAATTGTTACAAACAGAAATACAAAACAGCCGTTAATCCTGATAAATCTACTTGAAAGAGTGTAATTTTATAACCCAAAAAGAAAAATTTCTAAAAAGTCAGAGCAATAGACTTGCAAAATCAAAAAGAGGGCCAACCGGATCTGAACTTCAAAGCTCAAACTCTTCATCGCGGAGAGCCATCTCGGCAGCCTCTTCTTCCTCCTCATCAAGGACAAAATATTCATTCTTCTCAACTGGCCTAAACATGTAAAACATCACGGTATAGAAGGCCAAACTTGCAATCTCTTCGGCTGCAAAGGCCACCCACTGATACTTATAAGCAGCGATCGTCCTCAATGCGAACACAATAATTCTGGTGAAATACAAGTAACCAATGACCACAATGTAAAACTGCCTAAAAAGTGTCAACTTAGCCAAATTCCTAGCAGCCTTCCCATCTGTTTTCGAAGTCTCCCTCAACGACCTAATGGACCATACAATTGGGAAAATAATCGCACAGCAGCAAATAATGTCCACCAGCAAAAACACCTGATTCCAAGTGACCCAATCTTTGATGAAAGGCCCCGTTTCCCCAATCACAACGGAAGCCACATTAGCCAAGACCTGAAGTGGGACCACAATCATCAGCACCTTCTTCTCCCTCTCTTGCAAAAATGGCTTCAAAAACGACCACCCGGTACCGATCAAAACAATCACAGTAAACAAAAGAACCACGCGAATAAACTGGAAAATGTAGAACAAAACATCCCATCCATGAGGGGTACCGGTGCTCTTCACGTAATGCTTGTCCTCTGCGGCGCAGAGCAGATTCAACGCCTTCATTACCACCAAGAGGCTCATCAGCACATGGATCCGGTGGACGGATAACCTATTCTTACAACAGTAGTATATCCAAAATCCCAGAAATCCAAAATAAATCATGGAAAACGTGAAATATAAAGCAGGCAGCTGGGTGAGGCCCGCGGAGAGGTAATCCTTAACGCGGCCCATGTTATCGAGATTGTAAAGCTCCGTGCGGACCGCCATGGAGACTTTAGATTCGGGGGCGCAATTGGCGAAGAAAAGGGAGTACTCATTGGGGGAAGTGACGGGGTAAGAGTGAACGAAAGAGGACGCCGGCGGCGGAGAGAGGCCCCGGAAGGTGAACAATGGGGTTATGAATTTGGAATCTAGGACGCAAAAAGATGGGGTCTGTTGGAGTTCAAGGAGGACTTGGATGAGGGATTCTTCGGATAGGAGGAAAAACCCCAGGCGAGATGGGTCGGGGGTGGAAAGAGAGGAGACGACGGACACGGAGGACACGGAGATGGTAGCGTGGCCGGTGTGGGTGAAGCCAAAGCGTTCGAAGAGGATCATGGGCCGGGAGTCGGAGGTGATCTTCAAGGTTTTGATCTCGGCAGAGGCGGAGGGGACAAGAGTAACGAGGAGGGGGATCAGGAGGAGGAGGGGTAGTTTCGCCATTTTCTAGGGCGTGAAAAGGGTGGCGATGCTATTGACGTGGAGGAAGCGGGCCGGCTAGAGGTGGCGACGGCTACGGTGGTCTCGATGGAGGACTGGACTAGTAAAAGTTAGTATAAAAATGCACGAGGCCCGGCCGGGGGATTCAGCTGAAGGTGAAGGAGACTTCTTGAGTTGATTTTACGCTTCGGTGCTTTTCTTTTTGTTCTTCATCTTCTTCTTCTTTTTTTTTTTACTTTTCCTTGGGTCGAAACTTTTCTTTTTATTCCAAATTTACCGTTTCCGAAAAAAATCTGCACTAACTGGGACCGCTTTTTCTAGGACAAGGAAGTTGCAACCCCCAACCCCGTTGGTTCAGCACACAATAAATACATTCCGTTGAAATAAAAACACTACTAAATGGAATAATCTTAATAGAGAAAATTTAATACAAAAACGAAGGAAATCAAATCATGGGAGGAGTTAGTTTCCGTTGACTAAGAAATTCTAGAGAGGAAGTGGAGAGGACGAGCATATGCCACAACCACAAGTTGTGGTTTTTTATTTTTGGGTAGATAATATTCCAAGTTTCCAACCAACCTCTTTTGGCAGACAGCAACAATAATATGTTCGATAAGTTTTATACTAGAAAAAAAAGAGAAAAAGAAAGAAAATCATAAAGAGAAATAACACAACAAAGAAAAGTATTACGCACTCAAGCTCAAACTCAAGGGTGACATTTTCTTTTTCTTTTTTTTTTATGTTTTTTATTTAACATTTACTTATAAATTTATCGCTGCCTATAGATTTTATGTTATAATTATTTCCACTTTACACTAGAGAAACGGAGATCTAAAGTGGTCAGGAAAAATCCGATGAACCAATATCGATTCAGACGGGTGCCTATACATTTGCTGGCGAAATATTTTTTAAGAAAATTTAAATATTAGAGTGCAGATCAAGGAATTAACAAACAATGGCTACCCTTTCTTGCTTTTACTAGTACTATTGATAATAATCACAAGTAAGTAGTACTACTACTTAGTATCTAATAAATTATGAATTTACTAATTTAGTGCAAGAGAAAACACGGACAGGCATTAATGACTCAGCTGGTTTGCTATCCAAACCTCTTCATTAAATTCTCCAAACTCCAAACTTCAAAGCATTTGAAGGGAAATGACAAATCTCTTTCCAGTTTCTACTTTCTAGTGCTTGACATTTTTGTATTCAACGGAGTGCGCAAACTACAGCCAAACCCACAAGCGTTAGCAAATCAAGACACTACCACGTTACTCCGAACACGCATCCGCCTCTCTCAAGTCTCCACTACTTTTTTTTTTTTTTTGGGTCAAAATAAAAAAAAAAGATACCTTCAAATATTCACAGAATCTTTTTGCACGCATGGTCGTTAGATAACCAAAACTTTATCGACACAGAAACAAGAGAATAGTTTTACTACTTGAGTTTCTTGAGCTGCGGAACAATTTTCAATTTGATCAATTGATCGGTGAAGGCGGCAATCATTTTTCAGGGATATTTTATCAATTCTTGAACTTGTAAGATCTTATTGACTTTTCCCCGCTTATCTTTTTCTCAATTGCACTTCATGATTATTTTCATGTTCCATTCATCTTATTCTCATCTGGGGTTCGAATGTGAGTTTTTTCGGACTGAAGTTGTGTTCTTTAGGGTTTTAATTTACCCCGAGATGAATTTGAATCTTAGATTTTTGTATGCAAGGTTTTCATGAGAGTTGTATTCATTTTGGATTATGTCTTCCGTGCAGATATTTTGAATGCAAGAATTCAAGCATTGCTTGCGGATTTTGCTTCTTACGATTCTTTTTGAGAAGATGGCATAATTCTTGTCATGATTTGGGTCCACTGTGGTTAATTAGGTTGTCGAATACTAAGATCATTAGGACTTTTAGATTGCATTTGTATTCTAAAGGGTTCATTCTTGGTGGATAGAGCAGATGAATGTGGTGGTTAAAGTCGGGAGCCTTCTTACACAAGGGGTGTACTCTGTTGCTACCCCATTTCATCCATTTGGTGGGGCTGTTGATATAATTGCTGTGCAGCAGCAGGATGGTAGCTTTAGGAGCACACCTTGGTATGTTAGATTTGGAAAATTTCAGGGTGTTCTTAAGGGTGCAGAAAAAGTTGTTCGAATAGAAGTTAATGGGATTGAAGCCAATTTCCATATGTATCTCGACAATTCAGGAGAGGCGTATTTCGTCAGGGAGGTTGTCTCTGCGGAAGATGGTGAACTTAATGGTGGTTTGCATCCTGCTGATAGTCATGAAGGTGTCCAAGAGGATAATAACATAGATCAAACTAATAGTGGCACTAGTACGAAAGATGATTCTCTTTGTTTAGATGAAAGTTGCGATTCCCATACTGGTGAGTTTCAGTTGCGAGATGAGCACGTTGCCCTTGGTGTAGATAGGTTGCAGAGAACGGAATCTGATAGTGAAAGGCGATTCTATGATTTTCCGGATGTCCAATCTTCGTTTGAGGGTTCAACTGAGTTATCAGAGTATGGTTCTGGCCGTTATGATAGTCTGGACATGGATCATGTGATGGAATCACAGAATTTGAGTTCAGAAGTTGTACTGGTGAGCGTGGATGGTCACATTCTTACAGCACCCATCTCATCATCGGAGAGGAATACTGAGGATGTGGAACTAGACACGCCTCAGTTTCATCTAGGCCCAGGTGAAGGGACCGAAGAGTTTAACAATAGTGAAGGTGCATGGGCTGCCAATTATTTGAGTAGCTTTGACGTATCAACACTTAAAGCTAATTCTGAAGATGTTTGCAAGACGAATAATGATGATAATATTTCTGAGCCCCGGCTGGAAGGAAATGAAGGATATGGGAGCCATCTGAATCAAGTTGAAGAAAATCATGAAACAGAGAAACAGGTACTGGATCTTCACTATGATAGTAGCTTGGAGAGTACATCTGCCAGCATGAAGGAGGAGGATGTCTTCGGAAGCTGTTTGGAGATACCAGCCCTGGCCATGCAGGTTGGAAATTCCAGCAGTCATGATGCCAATTCTCCATTGGAGGTTCTTGAAGTTGCCAAAGATTCGCAAGATAAATCTCCTCAAAGATCACTATCAATTACTGGAAGTGAAGGTGTGCAACTTGTCATATCAAGAGCTGAGGATGAACTTTCTCCTTCGATATCTAATACTTCCGGCAGTGTTTCTTCACCAGACTTGCAGGTCCCAGCTGAAACAATTGAGAGAAATACATTTGATACAGATATAAGTGGTTCTGCTAGCATGGTGGATGATTTCATTCATACTAATGGAGAACTCGAGAAAGAAGTCAATGTGTTATCCAGGCCACAAGCATCCATTTCTGAAGGAGAAATTACAATAAGTGACAATGTGGAAACTGAGAAATCTGCTTATTGCAAAGATATTGAAAATGATACAGGAACAAGTACATCCTGCCTCTTGGTTTTAGTTATGATTGATGTCATTGATTATGCAGGTTTACATGACTTCTACCATACTTTTCTTGAGTTATGAATTTTAAATTTTTGCAGGCTTAGAGTTATCTCTTTGCAGACACCTACTTCAATCTGGCATGGGTCTGAATGCAGCTGCACAAGCCTTTGATGCACACCGCATATCTGAAGAGGAATTTAAAGTTTCTGCAGCATCGATTATTAATAATGAAAACTTAGTTGTCAGAATTCAGGGGAAGTACTTGCCATGGGATAAAGCTGCTCCTATTGTTCTTGGTATGGTTGCATATGGTTTGCAATTATCTATTGAATCAAGCGATGCAATTTCTTTGGAACAGGATGACACTAGGAAAAGCAGGGAAGATGCATCTGGAATCTCTTCGACTCCTTCTGGGCGTGGATGGAGGCTTTGGCCAAATCCATTTAGAAGGGTTAGGAGAATTGAGCATGCTAATAGTAATTCATCAAACGAAGATGCAGTTGCCGATTCTGAATCTGGCTCGCAGAGTCAACCTGTAGAAGCAACCCGAACTGCTCCTGATGGTAAGGAGTCTCCTCAGAAGCCACTTATGAGAACAAACGTTCCTACAAGTGATCAAATTGCATCTTTGAACCTAAAAGAGGGACAGAATATGGTGACATTCACATCCTTTTCAAGGGTCCTAGGACCTCAGAAGGTCTTTCTTTTTCTTTGCAATCACGCACCCACATTCTTTTTTCTTGATAGACATATATAGTTAACTATATGCCATCCATTCTTAATGGGAGCCATATCTTCTTAAACAGGTTGAAGCTCATATATACTTGTGGAAGTGGAATGCACGGATTGTAATTTCAGATGTTGATGGAACAATCACCAAGTAAGCATGTCTTTGAATTTATATCTGCTAGAAACTCAGAGCTTTCCATATGTTGAACAGCATTGAGGATACTGCTCTTAATTTATTAAGCTGTTCATTCTTCTCTAGATTGGAATACTATCTTGTCCTGGATAAATGTTCAACTAGATAGTGATGAATCTTTTCAAATTGAGTAAATATTCATAGTTCATGAACTTTAGTTTATAAGGTATTTGTTTGAGGTAATTTATGTGTCTACATCACATTTCTCTGTTTTTCTCTTTTTCTGTGGGGGGTTACGGCGTGGATTAGAAAAGGATTGATCATGAAAGAGTTTGAAAATTAGAGATTCTAATCATCAGGGAAAGGTGAAATCGGGAATTTTACTTGTGGTGGTTGATAGTCAAAGATGGCTGTCTGTAAGATGTAATCCAACAAATAACTTTCTGATTCTTACTTTAATCTACTGTTTGTGAACATAGATGTGATTGTTGTGAGTAATATGCCATGGCTAAGCGGCACTGCTTATTTATTGCATTTCAAGTTACTCACTCTCAGATACTCGTTTATGCTTGTTTGTTAGGTCCGATGTTCTTGGTCAGTTCATGCCCTTGGTTGGTAAGGACTGGACACATTCTGGAATAGCTCGACTTTTCTCAGCAATTAAGGTAGTTCCTCCATTGGTTTTATCTTTTAAAGTTATCTTTTCCTTAATCTATGTCTTTCCTTTATTTTGTTATTTTGGCACCATTTGCTGTGCTGAGTGATCTAGTTTCATTTTACAAGCATAAACAGATGTCTTTACATGGATGTTTGAAACTTGTGTTTATTCATCTAGGTGTCCAAGGTGGATAACTTCTGTTATGTTTGGTGTTCAGAAGCAAGTTTTGGAGTTTTTCTCCTCCTTCTCCACATGTTATTTTTTTGGGAAAAGATGTGGACAGAAATCAGTGTTTCAGTGTTATTTGTATCATTTTGCCTATTTATGTACATCTTGTCTTTACTGAGAGCTCATTTTGCTGGCAAAAGTGAAAATACATTCTGCCTATTTATTCTTTCTTGTTTTTAACTGACACTTCTCTTGTGATTGTCCATTCATACTGACTCTAGTTACTTTCATTGCACTATACCACTAACATTTGTTGCTTTATTGGCTTACAATATTGATCCAAATGTTGTGCTTAAAAACAGGAGAATGGGTACCAGCTTCTGTTCTTGAGTGCACGTGCAATCGTTCAAGCATATATTACCAAGAGTTTTCTATTTAATTTAAAGCAGGTGAGCCAAGTTTCTGGTTTGATTGTTTTCCAACTCCTTGTCGTAATAAAATGAGCCACTTGTCTTTCCAAGACAAGTTTTTTCTGAAGTTTCTCCCAGGAAAGAGTCACTATGCTTTTGACTAATTCAAATGCCTTTTGGTTTATGCCATTGAGTGAACCTAAACCATTCAGCAATTATTGGCAATTAGAGATGGAATTTTAAGAAAATCTTTCACTTCTAATAATTTGTAATAAGAGGACAATAAAAATGTTAGGGTTTATGTTCTCAAAAATCAATTTGCAATTTGGGGCAGTTGATTGACATTATTTTCTTGTTCTTTCAAATCCTTGAGGTACAATGTCGTTGATATGACTGCTATTCTAAATGAACAGTATTATATCTCTTTACATTGACATAAAACTTCTATGGTCCTTTTATAGTACAAGTATTTTTTCTCTTGCTGTTTCTACTCCATGCATATTGATGATGTGATGCCAGAGAAATAGTATCACTGGGGGAGGAACATTGTTTTAATGCTCGCAGGATGGGAATACCTTGCCAGATGGACCTGTTGTCATATCGCCTGATGGTTTATTCCCTTCACTATACCGAGAAGGTGGCATTCCCTTCCCTTTTCTCAAGGATTTTTTGCTCTA
Source organism: Coffea arabica (assembly GCF_036785885.1). NCBI lineage: Eukaryota > Viridiplantae > Streptophyta > Magnoliopsida > Gentianales > Rubiaceae > Coffea > Coffea arabica. The sequence goes on along the minus strand of NC_092321.1, from coordinate 2,393,095 downwards.
CTTCTTGGTTTGTTTTGTGAAAGTGCTTAAACCATTATGCAATATTTTGTGCTTAGTTTTAGTGATCATCCTGTTTTTCGGTTTTGGCATTATCTTGGATACCTTCCGCTTTCATCATTATAAGAGTTTAGGCAAATAGAACAATGGATGCTGCAAGCTGCATGTATTTTGTATAGTCATGTCATTATGTTTTGGTGGTTCTATTTAAAGCATGATATTTTCCTTCTGGTCATTAGGTGTAGAATTGTTGGGATTTTCAACAAGGAATGTATCAATATATTCTTCCATAGCTAGCGTAAAACATCCCGTGAATGTAGTTGTAAAGCACCAAAATCTTTTGTAACCTTCGTTTCTGTGGGTCTTCACATATGCATATGAACGAACAAGTGAAGAATATCGCTTTGACATTGCAGTCTCTTTACCTGCCTTTGTGAAAAGGCTAGATTTATTTTACAGCTATTGTTATATTCTGTGAAGAGACATGTCCATTGAAATATCTGATTGTGTAACTAAAACTGAAAAATTTGTTATAGCTTGACCTTCCATCATTTTGATAAATTACTCTTCGGAAAGTGAAAAGATATCTGGTATATTGCTCTGTGTGCGCGTGAGTTTTTTCATAAATAAGGAGCTGCAAGAGCCAGTCACTGCTCTGTGAAAATTCCAATATTTAGATGATGGCAAGAACCTGCTTGTGTTTCCTAATGACAAAGAATGAGAAATGCTGTATCCTTCTCGTTCTCTTCAAACAGTTTGAATTTGGTGGTGTGCTGCCAGTTAATCTGTGTATTGTGCAAGGAAATGATGAGTTTGGAATACATGTTTTCTGTGGATGGCAGTGATAAGAAGAGCTCCTCATGAATTTAAGATTGCGTGTTTAGAGGTAAATATAAGAGCGAACTTTTTCTTAGTGATTAACGAATGAATCCTTTAAGCTTTGGATTTCTTTTCGATGCATCCCTGCTGGGACGCTAAAAACAGTATACTTTGCAGGATATTAAAGCGCTTTTCCCTCCTGATTACAATCCCTTCTATGCGGGTTTTGGGAACAGAGACACCGATGAGCTCAGTTACAGAAAGATTGGCATCCCAAAGGGCAAAATATTCATCATCAACCCTAAGGTTATTTATCACTTGCTAATGATGTTTTTAATTCTTTCTTCTTCTTCACTAATTGTTTGGTACCGCCAGGGTGAGGTAGCCATTAATCATCGCATTGATGTGAAGTCGTACACTTCACTACACACGCTGGTACATGATATGTTCCCGCCTACATCGTTGCTCGAGCAGGTACTCCCTCCTTAATACACTATAGTAATGCTTCCAAGTATTTCGGGGTGCGGCGCTGTCTTACTTTTTGGCTTGATACTGGCATTCATCAATCATTGGCAATGACATTTCTGATGTTTTATGATCCGCGCAGGAAGATTACAACTCGTGGAATTATTGGAAAATGCCATTGCCAGAGATTGATGGCTACTAGAAGAAGAAGTTTGCTTCTCACCCTCACTGACAAATTTTTCCTTCTTGGAATCAATAAAGTGCGGCAAACCGTCGTCTGTTAACGACAGGCTCGTAGCTGATTTCTATGAAAGAAAAGAAGAAGAAATGGGGCGGCAGGACTACGATTCTTAACTTAATGTTGATTTTTATGTAAAAAAAAAAAATCCACATTGTAAGCATAAGCGGGGTTCATATTGTACTGCCATTTGGCTCATTCATTTCTCATCATCTTTATTAATAATCTAATAAAGTGTCGTAGCAGCACGAAGAAGATACCTGGTCTGATAATAATAATAATGATAACAATGGGTAAGGTGAAGATCTCAGAAATTGGAATATAACCGTCCGGTCCGAGTTAATTACTACTCCTATTTCCCTGGTTTCTGCATTTGCTTACAGTCAAAGTGGGATTTTAACCTGAAAAATGCTGTGGTACTTAGTTGGAACAAGCCGAAAGGGTGTTCTTGATTGGGACTCCTTAGAAAGGAGATTTGGCCATGAGGTAATGAAATCCTAGTCAGACTGTATAGGCTTTTGGAAATGTCAGGTCCTCATGTGAACAATCTGAGGCGAAGCTCCAGAAGGGCGCACAGGAATATCAATCTATCATTCTTATGGGATGTAGGGGATGGATGGTGGCCTCTCACCTGTTACTTTTAACATTTTTTCACTGGTAATAAGAAAAGGCTGAAAGCTTCCTAATAACTAGAAATCAATTAGGTGGCGGGCTATCTATCCCTTTTTTTTTTGTTTGGGTGTAATGACGTATCTAGTTTAGTTTACTCCTACTCTAATCTATTTTAAGAGGGTGGTTCAACTGAATCAAGAGAATCGATATGGACTGAATCATCATCGGATCAGATGACTGTATCACGCATCCGTATGAATTTAAAAAAATTCATATATAGAATGGTATATTGATGGAAAATAAGGTTTAAAATCTTAACCTTCCACCCCTATAATTCACGTGGACTATCTATCCAAAGACCCTTTTCTTTAGATATCATTCCATCTTTAGGAGTATCTGTCTATCATTCTTATGGGATAGGAGATGGTGGCCTCTTACCTGTTACTCAACATTTTTTCACTGGTAATAAGAAAAGGCTTAAAGCTTTCTAATAACTAGAAATCAATTAGGTGGCGGGCTATCTTTCTAGTATCTAAAGACCCTTTTCTTTATTTATCTTTTTTTCCTCTCAGCTCCGTATGGCCCGACTGAAATAGTGCCATAGTGGGGTTTCATCGATTTGGAATCGTCCTTGAGGCTTGAGAGGGATGGGACGGAGATTTGTCAGTTACAACTTACAACAAGGATATGCAAACAAAAGAAACCCTCGAGCCTGGAAAACCAGAACCTTTCCATTCTTTAATGTTTACACTTTTCTTCGCACATCGCGGTTACCATAGTAGGGTAGGGGGTCAAAAAGACATTTTTTAACAGTTTGATATCTCAAAAACAGTAAAAGTGTTGAGGAATGGGCAGCGTTCTTGTACGTATGATGACATATTGTGCTGCAGAGAAGAAGTGGGCGTTGCAGGGAGGAGTATTCAACTGTTTCTTTTGTAGTAGTTTTGATAGCAGAATAGGTGTCCTGAAAACCTCAGTAGTGGATTTTTTTTTTTCCTCTTTTTGGGAAAAGCTGCAAACCTCAGTAGTAGTTAATCACGAAAACTGTCAAAAACGGTTTTTCTCTCCAGGAGAGAGAACGCCGTCTGTGGGAATCGAACCCACGACCACATGGTTAAAAGCCATGCGCTCTACCGGCTGAGCTAAGACGGCAGCTTGTCCTCAAAGCAATGGATGCTCTCTCTGTTGGTTGTTGGTTGTTGATGTTGATTATTTTATTTTAGCAGTAAAACGGTAAAATTATGCCCATCCATGTAAATGAGCAGCGTTAATACTACTATTGTGTCTTTTTTTAACTTGTCTGGCTCTAACATCTGTTTGGACAGCAATATGTCATCAGATCAGTCTGAAGTCTGAACATGATTGATTCCATAAGATTAAGATCCATCACACAAAAGTGCCAGAATGGCACCAAAACAAAAGCCGATCACTGGTCAGAAAAAGCTTGAAGCTGCTCTTCTCTCTAAGTCTAAGTGTCTGTTTGATAACAAAAAAAAGTGCTGAAACTGAATTCATTCAGACATTCAGATATTTTGGGTGTTTGATAAATAAAAATTTTTCTGCTGAACTTATTAAGTGGTGCTGAATTTGTATGTATTTTTTTCAGCACAAGAATCGTAACTGAATGCTTAATTTGATAAGAATCAAGAGATTTACTTCAATTACTTTATTTTATCTACCAAATCTATCCTTGTTTGTTAATTACATTCAAAATCCTTATCTAATTAAACAATCTAATATTTTCTATCCAAAATCCTTATCTAATTAAACAACATGCCATTCTCTGTCTAATGGCTTTCTACTTCTATTTTTTCCCTATTTAATGACTTTTTTACAATTTCTCCATGCTCCTCACATCTGTCTGCTCCTTATTTTTTTTCCATCTTTCTACTCTTTCATAATTTTGTCATTTTTTTCCTCCCAATTTTTTTTATTGCTACCGTACTCACCGATCTCAAATTCATTATTTCCAAGGTAAGTGACATTTATTTGTTGTTTTGCTTCAACATTTTTCCATTGAAGTAATTAAATTTCTAAATAATTTGGTATGAATTTAAAACTTGTTTATTGCAGCTTCCTTTTGCTTATATTTGGACTTTTCTTATCAAACTCTGATTTAAAAAAATATTTGCACCGATATTTGGACTTTTTCATAATATATTTATTCTTTTATATTACTTTGATTTAAAAATAAATATTGTCATTTTCATACCTAACAATTTTAAGTTAATTAAATCATAGGTTCCATTTCCTTTTTGGATTAAAAGATAGAAGGACAAAATTGTACAATTTAGCTTATTAAGCATTAAGTTATAAATGTTTATCAAACAGTATAAATATGTTCAGCATTAAGATTCAGATATTCATATATCTTTTTTCAGTGCTTAATATTCAGCAAATTAATTGTTTCAGTATTCAGCATTCAGCATTCAGAATTCAGAATTCAGAATTCAGATTCAGTTTTATCAAACGGAGCCAACTACAATGTGGATTTCTTCTTCATGGAACTTCCTCGAGACTAGTCCAATTTTCTTTCATGAATGTCACGAAATTTACGACATTTTCATCCATAAAAAAGCACGGGAAGATTAAGAGGAAATCCACTGCTAAATATGAAACATGACCAGCCCGAATTCCTGTCTTTTTTTTTTTCACAACGATAATATTTATATAATCTACTCTAATCTAATCTAAGAGAAAAAAAAAGGAGTCAGACGGAATTTCTCGAACCAGCCACAATTAAGTGGCAGTTCGAATCCCCTGATTGCGTAGTTCCTTTCGATCCAAACATACATAATACTCGTAGGCTAGCCTTTTCATGACAAAAACCACGCGTATATGACAGTCTACATTGAGGTTAAAGCCATGTTTTAGCTCGGCACGATTTTTTTTTTCTTTTTAATTTGTACTGTAGCAATTATCTATAAGTTTTTCAAAAAAAAAAAAGAAAAGGAAAGGAAACTCAAAATGACTGCAATTCTCTATGCTTTTTCTAACTTGGCACCATCTCCGCTTTAATAAATGATGCTCTGTCTGCCCTTCCTTCTCTCTTCTCTTCATCAAGCTCAGCTCCCCATAAGCATCGCAGGCACAGGCCACAGAGGTCACAGGGTACAGCAGCCTCTGCTCATGTGAAATGGCCACATATCTTTCATCCTGTCCCGATGCAGACGAAGACTATATAGACATGGAAGTGAGCTCTTGTCACAGCTTGTTTTGTTGCTCAGAAAAAGCTTCTCCGCAGAGCAGGGAATTTGAGTTTCAGATGTCCTCCTCTGCTTCCAACGACAGAGAAACCACCCCTTCCCCAGCCGATGAGCTCTTTTACAAAGGCAAACTCCTCCCTCTTTACCTCCCTCCGCGCTTGCAGATGGTCCAGACGCTTCTCCAAACCCCCACCATCTCCGCTTACGAGTCCAGAAAAGAGGCCCTTGCAAATGAAGATGACCACTGCGGCATTCCCTTCATTGGCAGCTTCACGGCACCCTCAACTAATACCAGCACCCCCCTGGATTCCTGCAACATATCTCCATCAGAGTCCTGCAGAGTGAGCTGCGAACTCAATCCATCCGAGTACTTCTTTGGGTGGTCAACTGAACTCAGCAGCTTCATCGGGGCCGGGGGCAGTCATCCGAAGAAATCTTGGTCTAAGAAGCTCAAGATGATTAGACAATCTTCCCTAACTCAGAAGCTCAAGGCTTCTCGGGCATACCTCAAGTCACTCTTTCGCAAGTCTGCTTGCTCAGACGAGTCCGCTGCCAAGGCAGCCTGCAATTTAGAGGCTGAACAAGTTCCGGGTAAGTACGTTAAGGTGGGAAAGAAGGCCCCGTTTGGACATTTTGGAAGAGCACGTCCCACTCTTTCTAATTCGGTAAAGAACGTCGACAAGGAAGGAATCGAGGAGAATATCAGCCAGCATAGGAGGTCATTCTCAGGCGCAATCAAACGTCATTCTCCATCCAAGTGCTTATCTTCATCCTCATCCTCTTCCTCTGGCTCTTCTTCTTCTTCTTCATCGTTTTCAATTAATTCGAACGTGCTTTATGAGTCGCACTTGCTCAAGAGGAGCAGCAGTGCTGCTTCCGACATCGAGATCTCAATCGAGTCCGCAATTGCTCATTGTAAAAATTCTCAACAGATCTTCAATTCAAGAAATACAGAGGACGAAGCTGGATTCTACTCATTGCCTATTTCCAGGATTTCTCCCACTGAAAATCAAGAGAAAGCAGGTGTCTGTAAGATTTGAATATATTTTCTTCTCTGTTTTCAGGAAGGGTAAAAAAAAAAACAGGAATAGATTTCTTGACGATCGAAAGAGCAGAAAAGTTCGTACTTGGTATAGGCATCGATTTTTGTCAGTTGGATTTCATAAAGTAACTTGTATCATAGTGATATTACATCAAATTTTTTTTTCAGTGCTTAAAAGCGTATGCACATTGAGTATTGTCATTTGCTAACACTTCCTCACTAATCCAAGATAATGGTAAAAATTATACTCAAGAAACCACACATTATAGTATACTTAGTATTATAGAATCCTGTTTAACTAAGAATTCTCGTAGACGCTGTTCTTATCAGTTACTCCATAATTCGAAAGAAACTCACATCTGACATGACTTTTTCTTTATTTTATCTTGTTTTTGAGTTTTAGCTGACCTGCTTTATTTTCTGCAACTTTTCATCTTCCATGAAGAAACTAAAAAACTGTCCCTATACATCATTACTGCAAGCAGTAACTTTAGTGAGGCCAATCCTGATTCCTAAACTCTTTGTTCATGAGTTGTCAATTTGTCATAATTTCATGCTCTCGTTCTTGAGATAACTTCGAGAAAGTAAAGTGAAGAAGAGAAGACAAGGCTTTTGAAGAAGCTCGAGAGAAATGAGTGTCTCCTCCAATCCATAGACCTGAATGATGGCGAACTTTCCAGCAAAAGACTTTACTCCTCCCTACTTTTAGAACAAGGTATTATTGTCCTCTCCAACTGGATTCTGTCACAGTCTATCAGGCTTTATCCACTGTCCGAATTTTGTACAGGTCGCAACTAACACTCCACTTCCACTAGGGGGATGAATAAGAAAGTTACTATTCCAGTCAACTATATCGTGAGAGAAAGAAAAAAAAAAACTTGAAAAGCTGTTTAGTAGGCCTGCATAAGTGGGGCAATGGAATTAGAGTTTTAAAATTAGACCCTTCCCATGAAGAATTATCTAATCTGTCAAATATCTATGATGAGCTCACATGAATCTGCACTCCGCAGGCTTCAAATAGGAGATGTCTGAAGATTATTACGCCAATCGAATAGGGCTCAAGATCTAGAAACTCTCAAGTACATGAAGTTGATGATCTCAAGTGTAAGTCATAAGGCTAATGAACTTAAAGTTCGACGAGTCTATCAAGTTTCACATGACCTATTATAAATTATCGTCCGACCCAAAATGTAAACAAACAGAAAGCTTGGGCTCTGGATAAGTATACAGGCATGCAGACAAATAAACCTTATACTGTATTATGCGTGCATACATGTCATCCTATTTTCCGATATTGACAAAACATCGTTTCAGGGGAACATGTCGTCCTGATATTTGACAGTTGCAAATTACCAAATCATTATCAACAAACAAGATAACAGGAATGGGCTAAGTGGTTAACGCTAACGATAAGCAAACAAGCGATCTCAATGTTTAGGCAATTCTTGATCAAGTGTTGTCTCTGATATATTTATATTTCTGACATGGTTATTCCCTTTTTCCATGCTTGATTCAGCTCTTAGTGCAACGCCTGTTTCTAGCATCTGTAGTCTTTGTTTTTACACAATAGAGTTCATTGCATCCTTTTCTCTTCTTTTTTTCTTTGGTTCTGAAGATTTGATCGACGATCCAGGCTAAATGTAACATTTTAACCGGACGTACCTCAATGTATGGTTACCTCAGTAAGGGATTATAAACAGAAAAGTGGTGCCAGAAAAAAAAAAATTACTAGTACTATATCCATTTCAACCATATATGGTTCGCCCATCGGTCGCAATTGTTCTACGTTCGTTGCGACATATCGATTGGATATCGGGTAACCATGATTTCAACAATGCTAGGGTCAATCTAAGAGCAAGGAAAGTAATTAATTGTTGCATGGCTCTACAAACGAGTTCTAGCACACAATTTTCATGATCTGGAACGTATAACTCATCTGTGCTTGTCGAAAAAGAGTCCCTTTTTAATAGGGTTACGTAAGCTCTGTTAGAATTTCTTGCTTGTTGCTTTGTATTAGAGGATTCTTCAAGCGCTTCATGCTAAGGTTGCGTTGTGAAACCTGCCCAAGCTAATAAAAGGTTAACCACTTGTGGATCCGAAATCAAAGTCAGGGACGAAGGTAAAAGCAATAACACTGATCTGCGGAATATAGAAACGAAAACATCGACGCAATGCACTTAGTTCACAGCATGTGCCAAGTGACTTCCTGCATTTGTTCGGGCACTGTTGGCTTCTTCGTTCCTCCCCTTAGAGATTTTTTCTGGACTGCAATCCAGCTCCTGATAATTGGGATAAGAGTAATGCTCCAGCTGGTTGGGTTCAATGCATTCAGTCAGCACTGCTTGACAGTGAAACTCCAAATAATTGAAGAAACTGACGTACGTACCTTGATTGATATATCTATGGAAATGCATGCATGGTACTACGTACTATGGTACTAAAGGTTGGAAAAGTGACCTTCGAAAGTTTTCGTCGAATTGAAACACCAATGGCACAACCGATTACTAATTGAGAAACAGTGAACAAAAAAGAATTATTGAACTTTCTTAAATACTTTTACCAGAATAATCCAACTGGAGGCGGAGAGCAGCACTGTTTGCTCAGTCTCGCTATCCTCATCTGAGTTTGGAAGAGACGATTGAATCCAAGTCGGTGATTTCGATTTAAATCAGCAGGGATTCCCATCAATCAGATTGCCAAACAGAATTTTTTTTTTTTTTTAAAAAAAAAGATGTTTTGCAAAGCTTTTAATTGTTTCTAATCATAAATTCTGATTTTCATTTTCAGGGTAGATGACCTGATTTTGTAATTCTTGTGGAGGAAGAACTTTTCTGTTGTATAACTCTGTTTTGCACCATGCAAAATTAATTCTAGTTTAGGTTTGACTTCGATTGCGAAGATGAATACTATTTCCGATGCATTCAGATTAAAAATGCAACTTGGTTGAATAAGAGCTCGCAAAGGATATAAGAAGAGCCCCCGGGGAAGGATGGGTTGAGTGATTCGGGGAAAAGGAAGAGTGTATAAGAATAACCTTAAAACTCATTTGTTAGCAAGTGTAGTACTATACCAAATTATTCATTTCAGATGTTTCATCCTTTAGGATGAGAAAACGTGCTGTGTAGCCACTAAAAGCGTCTCCTCATTGGGTTAAAAACCAACAAGAAGGCAAAACTCGACAATGATTTTCCGTTTTCAGAGGCAAGAGTCGTTTTCTTTTACGTTCCCTGCTCATTCTACTCGTATTTTTGCTTCAAAGGAAAAATGTAGACTTCCCAAAGGGCTTCATGAAGCTCCAAAAAGCCATCCATCCATCTAGCTGGGCTCAAACTGGAGGTCCGATATTTACACTGCACGCTTGATAGTTGCGCCTCTTTCATTTTTCCTTGCTCAAATTGCATATATTGGGTTAACTTCTGAATCTGAATAATCTGACTTGTGATGATGATACGAGTTTGCACCTCTTATGCTCTTCTCTCGTTTCCTTACTCTCCTCACCCTTCTTGATTTCACCACGTAAAAAGTCATGGTACCCAAGACTCCGGCCATAATAACTGCCCCTGTAACGGTAACTAAGATTGCCGCCCACCGATGATGTCGACCAACAACTATGTAAGAGGAAGCAATGAAAGCCACTGTGGTGCAAATGGAGGCCAACCACATTAACTTATTGATCACTTCAACAACCCTTCTCTCGGACTTTATCTCGCCCCTGACAACTGTAATTTGTACCACGACGACAGCCAGTGATGTGAAGAGGGCAATTGCATTGGATATGAAGAAAACTTTGAAAGAAGCAGAGCCAACAATTACGGCCCTTCCATTATCATCATCGCCCCCAGGAACTGTGAAAATAGCAGCAAAAGCAACAGTTGCAAACAGGACAGCCACCACCGTGACTGAATTAGTAGCATTGTTGATTCCTGCTCTGTGGAGCTTCCTGAGTTCTTTTGCAATACCATTCATGTTTTTGTTGGTTTTTCGGGCTTGTTCAAGCTGGGTGTGGACATCATTCTTAATCTCTGTGACCGTTTTCCTGAGCTCATCTCGAGGTTGGTTCAACTCATTGGCTCTTACAGCGCCAAAACGAGTCAAGCAATCTCTTATCTCTGCGGATTCCTCAGAAAGAGGAAGCCCTTCAGCTATGTCAAGAGCTGTCTTATGATCTCTTGTCAGTGCATTGACATTTGTATCACGAAGCATTAAGAGCTCAGTTACTATCTGCAGCAAATTCACATCTCTTAAATAATCAGCTTTCAGTTGCACACACTATTATCGATACTTTAGAGTCTAGACATATATCAGGCTACAAATAGACCAAAACTGAAAGTTAAACCACATTGAACTGTACGGTAGTGAGGAGAGATAAAACCTCGAACTCTGGTGCTCAAACACACATTACATGCTTGCTTCAGGCATGTTGTAAACCCTCTTATTCCAATAATTTGATAGGTTTACAGCAACCTAACAGACTATGCTGCTTTTAGCAAAATATTCTTTGCAATGTATAACAAGAAAGTCTGAAAGATGATTGCAAAAAGCTAACTATTTACACATTTGGAATTTAAAGAAGTACAATTTGAACCCCTGACAAGTAAAATTTAGCTTAATATACAAGTCCTTGGTGCACCAAACTGGCTAGAAGCTGACTTAAGGGCAGGTTAAGGTCATTTTTTTTTTCATACTATTTCTTCTCTACAATTGGTATTCTTTGATGCTATATCTGTCACTATTGTGACAACTCATAGTGAGAGCTAAGTTCATTCCTCCAAAACTATAGATTCCATAAACAGATGTCATTTCTTTGGAAAGTGTAAAACTGCAATGCTTAAAGCTTAATGCAACTCAATATCAACATATGTTAAAGAAATTCTGACCAGGAGTCAAACCAATTAAAAGAATGTCCAAGCTACGTAAGCATTGAAATAAACACGTCAGCCAAGAATAGCCAAAAACCAAAAATCTTAAGGGCATAATTTTGCATAAATTTTGAAGTTTGTGATAGCAAGAAATAAAATTTTGAGTCCTAGGGCAGCTGTAGCAGTTTAAATTCCACCATGAAATTATGAGGAGGAATTCATATAGATAGATAAACATCTTATGGGCTAAAAATTAAGACTAAGAATCTAAGACATAGAAATAGAAAGTGCAGCAAAGATTCTGTACCTCTGCCCTCTTTTTTCTAGTGGCTACATGAAGCGCAGTATTACCAAATCTGTCTGGGAGCATCACAATAGCTGCATCAGCCCGGAGAAGTAACTTCACCACCGGACAACTGACTCCTTTAACAGCCATATGCAATGCAGTCTGTCCTTTCTTATCAGTTCTTCTTGCCAGCTGTGGATCCTTGCGAAGCAATGCTTGAACAATCTCTACGTGCCCCTGCCTGGCAGCAAAATGCAATGCATTCTTTCCATTGGATTTCGATATCTCTAGCAAACTAGGATCCCGAGAAAGCAGTTCATGAACAACGGCCACATGCCCTCTTGTAGCTGCAGATATGAGAGGAGTTGCATTTGATTGACCGAATGTTTTGCTCAGCTCTGGATCATGCTCCAACAACATCTGAACAATAGCTTGTTTGGTTTTTCAAAGGAGAAACAAAAGGGCGATAATTAGAGCTTGACCAGATGACTGGATCACGGATGTACTGGAAGATAGTACTAACAGTTTGGAGACAAATTTGTGCAGATTTATGGATAGCTACCTTGATGGCCTTGACTAGCAGCAATGTGTAAGGGATCAAAACCGGAGCGATTCTTCAAGGTGATACCTTGTTTGGTGGTATAAGGAAGCAACTCCTTAACCACGTCAATGTGGCCTCTCTCGGCGGCGGTGAACAAAGCCGTCTCCCCTAGTTCATTGACCTCATTCACCACTGCCGCCCTTATCTCCGCCACCTCAGCATCAAAATCAGCCGCGCTCGATGTCTTCATCATCTGCTCGTTGATCTCCCCCAATATCTGCCCCACCGCCGCCACGTCCCCGCGCTGCGCTGCCAAATGCAGTTCTGTATCGTTGTGCCGCCCGGTCACCTGCTTCACGTATTTCTTTTTCCCAGATGGGTCTATTCTTTTTCCGGAATTGGACACCACCAATGCCTTGCCGGAATTCGACACCACCAACGCCTTACCGGAATTCGACACCACCAATGCTTTACCGGAATTGGACCCCATCAATGCTTTACCGGAATTTGACCCCATCAATGCTTTACCGGAATTCGACACCATTAGACAATTTCCGGAATTGGAGACCACTAAAGCAGGTGCTCTTGGAGAAGGAGACGGCGATGGTGGCTCGATGTTTAATCCCATTTCGAGATCCCTCTCGCCTATTTTACATGAACAATGTACATTATTTAATTATTCAATAGTGGCACGTTTAAATGAATAAGTAATTTTTCCAAAAAAAAAAAAAATTACCATCGGCAATGTAAGAACCTTGGGAAAACATCGTGATGGAAGACGAGTATCTTCAAGGGCCTAAAATTTGGAAAGGGACTAACGTTTTATTAGAGGAACTTTCATAATCTTTTAAGTTCGGGTTTTAACAGGAGAGAAGGTGGACAGACCGGACGAGAGGAGGAGAAGGGGACAGAGGGGAATGTGACGGTGGAGATGGAGGTAAAGACGGGAGTCGCGATGGTGGCGATTGTGGCGGTGGGTTGAATCAATTCTTTTTTCAAATGGTGCGGCATATTGGCGCCGCTGGGGCTACCATATTGTTAACGACCAGCCGGTTGGTCAAATGTTTCTTCCAACATATTTCCAGTTCATTGTCATTATTAAATTTTCTTTTTCTATGTGATTGGTGATTATGATTAAACATTTTCTGGCCATTTTGTTTTCCTATTTTCCACTGTTCTCATTAAGCTCCGAATTCCTCCAAAAAATTTAGAGCAAATTATCAGGTTGGCCATTAAACTTTTGCGATCATCGAGTTTTGGCCACTCAATTTTTAAAGATCTGGTTTTGGTTACTAAATTATATAAAGGTAGGAAATGAGACTATTCTGTTACATTTAACCGTTAAGTTCTTTGATCTATCCATTAGCGTGGTTTTCAAGACAAAAGGCAGGGTCTTTTTAGGAAGTTCAAAATAGCATTCAATGCTTCTCTCAAAAATTGTTGCTCTTCTTCCTCCCCCTCCTCAAATCTTCGTCAGGCCCTTTTCATCCATCGCAGGCATCACTCCTCCAACACCACCAGTAGATTTCTGAGCGTCAAATTCTTCGCTGTACCTGCAAATGCCAAGACTGCCATCCAGGCCTTGGCTATAAGCTCCAGGAGGTCAAGTTCGATGGCTGATTTGAGTACCATAGGAAGTACGGATGCACTAGCCAGGTGCATGGCGAATAAGCAAGCTTCCTCCTCTGCCATTATTTGATTTCCCTTTTTTTTTTTTGGTTTGTATTCCAACTTCAGCTTTAGAAATCAGAAATGTCCTTGTGGGAGGTTTGTTTGGCTGGACAGGAATCAAAGCTGATGGAAAAGCTTCCGGGACGAATGCAAAGGTGAGATTGGAATATGAACGCACCCGGCAGAGCAGAGGGAACTAGTTTATATAACTTCAAAAACCCGCGGTCTCTGTGTGTGTTTTTGTTTTTTTTACCGGAGGGCTTTTCTTCCCTCAAATCCTTGCTCGATCTCACCATCTGGTGGTTGGTAGAAGTCACCATCGGACCCCACCACTGATCGCACACCCACTGCCTTGATCTGGTGTAATCTAATCGCTGCGATTTAGCGTTTTTGAGTGCGAAACCCTAAGCCCCGTTGGAATTAAACACATGATGTACCCAGGAGGGAACTCCAGGAAGGCGGGGAACGACGAAAGTAGCGGCGAGATCACTCTGCTACTCCGACTGAACCAAGGACAGCAAGTTCCCGCAGGAAGACGACAAGGAAGACAGGGAGGGGGAAGATACAGAGGGTGACAAGAGACACGGCGAAGATGAAGGAGACGCAGCGGAGGACGAAATCGAGATGCGAGGAATGAATTCGGGAGCGCGGGCGATGAGCTTACTCAAGGAGGCGGATTTATAGAGACATGGATCGGAGGGAGATGAGGATAAGGAAGAAGATTTGAAGCGATAGAATGGACAGTCGTGATCGAGGAGAGAGGATAAATAGGACTTGCTTAGGGTTTCGGGAAGATAATCAGATCCAGACATCGTTCACCTTCAATGCTATTTTGAAGGCAGGGTCTTGAATCCAGCTGATGATGACGATGATGTCTTTGATCTAGAGAAGTAGTCCCTGTAGCAGATGCGAATGAGTTCATGGGCCTTGAGCCCCAAATGTTATACTGCATTATGTCGATCGCCGGAGTTCCGCTCTCCAAGCTTCCATTTCCTTCTCTCTTGTGGTTTCTCGGGTGAATCTGTCTTGTTTAGGTTTATGCAAGAAGAAGAAGAAGAAGTGCTATTTTGAACTTCCGAAAAAAACCCTGCCTTTTGTCTTGAAAATCGCGCTAACGAACAAATCAAAGAATTTAACGGCTAAATGTAACAGAATGGCCTCACGTCTTATCTTTATATAATTTAGTGGCCAAAATCAGACCTTTAAAAGTTGAATGACCAAAACTCGACGATCTCAAAAGTTTAATGGCCAACCGGATAATTTGCTCAAAAATTTATAAACATACCAAAAATATAAAATTGCGCTAAAAGTTTGAAAGTAGTCCGACGTTCTTAATAAGAAGGGAATACAAAATTGAATCTTGAACGTGTATCCTTTAAAAAAAAAATCAACATATTGCCTCACTGACCCGGATATTTGGTGTCTTCTCTCCTAATTTTGCTTCTCAAGTTTAATATACTAGTATAAATACCTGTGCTACGCACAATAGATTACATTTGTGAAAAAGATTACAATCTATGGAAGAATTTAAAAATAGTAAAATATTATAATCACGGGCACATGAAAGTATCTTTAAAAAAATGAAACTTTGTAACAATAGTTCAATATATGATTAAAACATCTCCATTATTTATAAACTATCACTTTGATGAAGGTTAGATCTTGAAAAGAAATAGAAATCTATATCATAAATTGAGCGACATAATGGTCCAATTAAATATAATTGAATATTTAATTTGATAAGTAAATGAAAGACTTACAAATATTTTGCCTTTGATTTGATGATCTTCTACGAATGTGTGAACATTTTTCACACCAATCAACTCTGAGTACGAACGCCAGTATTGGGGGTTTAATTAATTCTATTGATTTTTGTGGAGTTCGCACTATAAATGAGAATGCACGATTTTTGCACGAATTAATGTGTTGGTCGAACAATGCACCTCCATTTTTCTGACAATTAAAGGTATACATAGTTCAAAATTATCTTTTGTTTTAGACAGTTTGTAAATAATATTGTCTAAATATATATATATATAAATAATGTATACCTTTGTTTTTAAATCTTTAAGATAAGAAACATCACAATGAAACATGAATCGTGCATGCCCGTCTTGAAGAGCGAGGTGTAGGTTATCACTGGAATCTCTAATTTCTATGTTAACATTGTATCTGTTAAGAAGAAACTGTGATGTATAATGCAACAAATTATATTAAAATTCAAAATATATAAAAATAATTACCTGATAATAGCATTGATTACGTCATTACAATGGATACACACCATTTTTGCAAAATGAAATTGACATGGTTGCCCACAATTTTTGCATAACTCATGATGGTGTTGTCAAATGGGGCGCCTCGTGCTGATGCATAAGGGCGCGTAGCCATGTAGTACCTTGCTGGCTGTTGATTGGCGGTAAGAAGGACATCCGTCGTCTGCCCTCGCCCTAGCATGATGACTCTGGTTGCAAAAGGCTTGTGGTAAATTGCATCGGCTCCAACAACCGTTAGCTGGTGGTTGGCAATGGTGAAGAAGAGTTGTTGATTGAGTGCAGCATTGATGACTCTCAGAAGAACTGTATCCCCAGAGTTCACAGAGACTTTGTAAGTACCTGTATCATATAATTTGAGGTTAAGGCATTTATTTATTTAAGTGCTCAGCTATCTTTTCTACAAAAGATGGATTCTTGGTACGGAGAATTAGCAACCTTTACTGGAGCATCTGTATAGGTCACCAGGTTGACCATTGATGGTATAAGTATCAGAAACTTTTGGAGTAGCCCCAGTGAAAAGAGCTTGTCGTAGAACACTGATGATGTCTCTGTCCCACCATTCTCCTATTGACTTTTACCATTTTACTTTAATTAAACTTGGTGAAAACAACACAGGCTATCAAACTTACAAAGGGAACTGAAAGAATTACCAAGAATAATAGGGACTTCATGCCTGGGCTTGGGAAAAGGATATGGGGATCCCAGTTTAGGAAGGATGACAAGGGCTCGATAGACAGTTGCTTTGAGCCATTTGCTATGAGCGTGCTACCACAACGTGCCCTCTTGGTTTTCAATGGTGAATCGGTATGTGTAAGTTGCTCCTGACTGGATTGGGCATTGGGTAACATACACTGGACCATCTGCCCACGGCGTTCGAATTGGAAGAGTTTTAATGTAAGTGGGAGTTAACTTCTTGTTTGAAAGAAACGTGGGAGTGTTAGTTGGAGTTAACTTCTTATTTGAGGGAAACGTGGAGGTGTAATGTGCCCATGATGTTTTTTACGAAATAAATTAAATGTAAAATGCTAGGAAAACAGAGTTGAGAGTGGGAAGGGTTGTGAAGGCTTGTTGCTAAAAATTCCTTCTCAAATTTATATAGATATAGATATAAATTGGTACACATGAAATTAGAATGCCATTTTGCACTTCTATAAAAAGGATAAAGAAGCATGTGGCATACCCGTCATTTTATCTTTTCCTTTGAGAACTTGATCTTCACACCTCTTGTTTCTCTATTAATCTTCTCGTCAATTCGATTGAGATGGTGCCTTGCTCTCCATTACTTTTTTGACATGTTAGATTTTGATTTTAGAAAATTTGTTATGTAATGTTCTTAAGTGATCTTTTTTCTTATTTTGATTTATATTACAAGTTGGGAAAAAATAAAAGTTACAAAAAAATCTGATTTTTTCAGTTTTGACATTTTATTTTTTTAAAAAAATGACTTGTCTTTCGTTCATCACATTTTGGCGAAATTTTTTTTGTCATTTACTTTTAAAATGAAGCAAACTAGTCTCTCACATTATAAAAATAAGATAAATTAGTCCCATACTAATAGTTGATATAGATTTTAGGGATAAATTTGGAACATCACTTTAATTTTTTATTTTTTTTACAAATCTAACTATATGTGATATGCACATAACATTAAATGAACATAAAAAAGAAACATTTTTTTAATTATAACATCTAAAACAAACCCTTATGTCTAAAAAACAATAATATTTTTTTGATAAAAATGACATTAAGTCAACATAAAAAAGGAAAAATGAAAATTTGTAACATAAGAGAAAAAACCCCTTAGTTACAAAATTTTGTAACTAATTTTTTTTTTAGAGAAAAAGTTTTTTTCAGATGTTATAATTCTTACTTTTGTTGTTAGAGTGGTTAATTCCACTTTGTCCCCCCAAACTTTGGACGATTATCCACTTAAGTCCCTAAACTTCAAAATGGGACACTTAAGTCCCTAAACTTATAAATACCTCCCACTTAAGGAAAATTGTTAACAAATCCTGAATACCGTTGGTGGTCGAAGTGTCCCATTTTATGAGGGTTTAGGGATTAAAGTGTCCCATTTTATAAGTTCAGGGACTTAAGTGGGAGGTATTTATAAGTTTAGGGACTTAAGTGTCCCATTTTGAAGTTTAGGGACTTAAGTGGATAATCGTCCAAAGTTTGGGGGGACAAAGTGGAATTAACCCTTGTTAGAGAGAATGGTTTGTTTTTTGTTGTCATAATTTTAATATTTTTTAATGTTGACCAATATCATTTTCTCAAAAAAATTTAAATTTTTCAGAGAGAGGAATATTTTATGTTATAATTTTTATTTTTTTGTCTTTTTTCATACTGACTTAATGTCTACGTAATTTGGAAAAACTAAAGTGAGATTCTAATTTTATAACTAGAATCCATATCAGGTTGTGGGCTACGTGTTTTATAGAATGTAAAGGACTAATTCGTTTCATTTTAAAAGGTGAGAGATAAAATAGAAAAGATATTTCCAATACATGGGTTTGAAACAGATTATTTTGCCAAATCAAGGGGTAAGCAGGCCGCATAAAGACAAAACTTATAGATGGACAGATCTGGGTCTAAGCGCTGCACAAAATCCACTGGCCCAGGTCATTTTAGTGCTAGAGACTTGGGCCACGTCACAAGTATAACTATCCAAACCACGGACACGGATTCCAAAACTGAATACCGTTTTAGTCTCTGGGCGCCTGTCGAAGAATGAATCTGAGGAGAAGAATCTTTTTTCCATTTAAAAAAAAGAAAAGAAAAGAGGAAGATAGAAAGGAAAACAGTGTCGGTCGGTTTCACTGTCATAAAGCCCGGGGGTTGAGGAGTGAAGGTGATGGGAGTAATGAAACATATATCTTTCAGTTTTAAATTTTCAGGTACTGTCATTATTATAACTCTCTGATCAATTGCCATTTAATAGTAATACACACCCCAACAAAAAAGAAGAAAGAAAGAAAATCTGCAACTGCAGACACTTATCAGAGAGATGGGGAACCAGCAGGTGCGTTACTGCTTCGGACGGCACAAGAAGAAGCACCAACCCAATACAAATACTGCTACAAATAACCCGCCAATTCCACAAACAGAAACCCAAACACCTCCTCCTCCTTACAAATATCCCTATCAACAGCCCTCAGTTCCCACGTCAACCACTTCCACTGCCACCAACAACTTGGCTATGGGATTGTGTTTGCCGTACACCCACGTGGACTCCGCCTTGCGAGCTCTCGCTGCCCAAGCCGAAGGTTTTGGCCGCTTAGCCATTGGCGGCCTTCGCGGCCCTCTCTACCACGTCACCACTCTTGCCGGTGTGTATTTCCCCTCTTCAGTCTCTTGCAGTAGTCTTTTCTACTGCTACTGTACTTCTTTCTGTTTCTACTTTGTACTACTATAAGGCTGGCTAAGTTGCGAGTGGATTATCCGCTTTTGGGTCCCAAACACTTGTTTTTTAGTGATATTTATTGGGTAATCCATTTTTTGTTTGGGTTTTCTGTGTTGGAAATAATTGTTAGTCAATCTCTGACACGATATGCTACTGATGAATCAGATTTTTTAAACTTTTTTCATGATTTGTGCCAATTCTTGAAAATGGCTCCAATCTGTCTGTGATTTAGCTGCATCATAGAAACTTAATTTATTCGCGTTTCACTGTTGTGATAGTGTACTTCTGTGAGAATTAGCTGTGCTTATTTGAGAGACCGCCTTTATAAAGACTTGATTTCCTTTTCTTTTCTTTTCTTTTTTTTTGCGTACTATAATAGCGGTAGACAGATTATGAAATGTTCCCAGTTGAGAAACATTTCTCCTAACTTGCGTGAATGGGTTCTCAACTTAGGGGCCGTTGTGGACAGCTCCAGAACATTTGCACTGAGGGAGCAAACTTTATGCACATACGGGTTCTGGGGTCAAACATAAGAGATTTTGAAGTTTTCGGGGTAGCAAAAGTCTTAATTTATGAAATACATTTTGAAAACTTTCAAATTTTGAGGGTGGCAATTTCTTAGATTTGCAACTGCCTTATGCTCCTTCCATGGACCCCCTAGTTCCATTCTTGGGGACATTATAGTGGCATTTGCTGTTTAAAGATTGTAAAGGTCAATCTAGTTGTTGAAAGCAAGAAATTGCTTCGATGCTTTTCTCTTGATTATCTTCTGTTTATTACTATTGTCGTGCTTTGCGCCGAAAGAAGCACAATGTTTATCATATTCAAGGAGTGAAACTTTATTGGGCTATATAACAATGGCATTTTGTGAAACTTAAATGCTACTGTAGTGCCTAGATTATGACTTCGTTGTTTGTGATGGTAGATGATGGGCCAGGATCACTTCGTGATGGATGTCGTAGAAAAGAAGCTCTCTGGATCGTCTTTGAGGTTTCAGGCATAATTGAGCTCAAATCCTACTTGAACGTCTCATCTTATAAAACCATTGATGGTCGTGGCCAAAGGATAAAGCTCGTGGGAAAGGGTTTGAGGTTGAAGGAATGTGAACATGTCATTATCTGCAATCTGGAGTTTGAAGGGGGCAGAGGACCTGATGTGGATGCAATTCAAATTAAACCAAATTCAAAGCACATTTGGATTGATCGATGCAGCCTTTCCGACTTTGATGATGGTTTAATAGATATAACCAGGGAGAGCACTGATATTACTATTTCTCGGTGAGGCTTAATAGTCTGGATTAGCGATTATTTCTCATCTTCTGGCCACATCATTAACCTTGTGTTTCTACATTCAGGTGCCACTTCTCAAAGCATAACAAAACTATTCTTATTGGGGGAGACCCTTCTCACACTGGTGACAGATGTATGCGCGCTACCATTCACCATTGTTTTTTTGATGGGACGCGACAGCGGCATCCTCGCGTTAGGTTTGCGAAAGTACATCTATACAATAATTACACCAGAAACTGGGGAATCTATGCTATTTGTGCGAGTGTAGAATCTGAGGTATCATGAAATCAGCAATGTGCTTATTCACGTTGTCATTTTATTTTTGTCTTCAATGACATGAAAGATGTAGTTATTTTGCTATTGCGGGCAGAATTGTTACTGCTGTTTTATTCTACTATGCAGATATATTCGCAGTGCAATATATACGAAGCAGGAGAGAAAAAGGTGGCTTTTAAGTACCTCTCCGAAAAGGTAAATAATCCAACATTAACTGAGCATAAATGAATCCATGCTATTTGTTCGTGTGTATCTATGTGTATGTATGCAAGATGGCAGTTCGAAGAATGAAAATGCTGATCCTTGCAAAGAGATGTTCAGGTTGTTTTTCTGTTAGATTTGTCACATTGCTGGATGTGTTGCATTGCTAATTGGTTGCACAAAAGACCAGACTGGGGATCTCAGTTGCCGCTATGGGTTGAGTTGTTTATTTTGGCCGAATCATTATGGTTTGTCTTAAACACTAGATGCTCTATAGGACTTTTACACTGGTGACTTGTAGTGATCCAACATAATCCGCCTTTTGATGTTATTCCTAATAGATACACATCATCTCTGTTTACAAATGTTTTGGCAGACTAACGCCAAACCAATTTAAAGGAAACTCTTTTTCCTTTACCCCTTTTTGATGAAACAAAAATGCCCCTTTTGGACAGGATACAGGAGTGAGAGACAGAATATCATGTTATAGGGTATCTTATACTTTTAGGGACAATATTTTTCTTTCAAAGTATTCATAGTTGCTTGTAATTTGTCTCACTGAGAAATTTCTGCAGTAATTTGGCTCTTTCCTTTCCTTTTTTTTTTTTTTTTTTTTTGTGGTTTGCTCAAGGAATTGAATTGTTTTCCTGTATTGTCCCTACCATGAGGTCTTTTACCATCTGGTTCTTTTTGTTTAATAATAACAAACAGGCAGCTGACAGAGCAGAGGCAAATACTGGCTGTATCAAATCAGAAGGAGACTTGTTCGTCTGTGGAACTCAGGCAGGCTTATTGACGCAATCCCATGAAAGTAACACATTTCATCCTAGTGAATACTATCCTAGTTGGACGGTTGAACCTCCAAGTGATGCACTTAAACATTATATCCAGCACTGCACCGGATGGCAGCACATACACAGACCTCCTGACCAGTCAGCTGTTGCTCAGCCATGCTCATAACAGTGTATACACACACACACACACACACACACAAAAGCACATAGCCACATACACAGACAGACGCCTGGATAATGAATGCCTCTCGTGTTTAATTCCCTGCAGAAGTCTAGAAGAACAATGTCAGTCTTTCTCTAATTGCCCCTCTTGATTTTTCCCCCCCTTCTTGTAAGATGGAGTATTTCTTTAGGCAGAATTCTATCGTCTTAGCTAGTTGGACTATTCGATGTGTATTATTAAAGCTCTCAAGTTGATTTGTTAATGTTGGTTTTTCCTTTTATGTCTGGAATGAAACGCGATTCATCGGCTAAATTGTCCGTGTGAGGGTTTTTTTTTTCCTTTTTGGGAGACGTCATGAGGCGCCGTTAAAGAATAGATCGTCAAAAGCTGCGCACGCCGTTTAATACATTATAAGACCGCAAATGAAGAATCCAAAATATGGTCACAATGTCAACTCATACAAATGCTTAATTGCGTATTTCATCGTGGCATAGCTTTGCGTCCTGATTTTTGGCTGTTTCCGTGGATCTCTTTCCTTTCCAATGGTCAACCTTTGAAACCGTTCCTTTAGGCGTTTTCGAAATTTTTTAAAAACAAAAGAGTTTTTAAAATATATTTTAAATATTAAAACTATTTATTACCTTAATGAAACAAATCACGTCAATCACATCATGTTTCGTCTGAACGCCTCGAATCCACTTCGTATAAGTACGTTCGGGGAACTGGATTTACCACTACGAGACATGAGCAGAGGGCAACACAGTTTGAGTCCCTCGTATACAAATTTATGTTGCGCGAAATGCATTCACATTAGAGACAACAAAATAAATTTTCAAAAATTTAAGTTATTATAAACTTTTTCTCACTATACAGGTTACGTTTTATGTCAGGGTATCTTTACAACACCACTTGTAACAAAATTCAAAACTTGATTGTAGGAGAACCAAAAAAAGAAAGTGCGTATCGTGTTGTGAGACCTACAAAACTGGTATAAAATTTTTTTGACCGCGTGTGGGAAGGAGGAGACCGGAGAGACGATGAAGAAGAACTCCCAGACCCGACGTTTCCGAAAAACAAGTCCGAAAGGCAATGTCCCACATCTTCAGGGCTAAATCTAACAATGGACCCCAAATTTCTCTCACTCCCCACTGTTACGGCTTCGTGCTTGTTGTAAAATTCCCGGTACACTGGCAATATCCTCCTGCTTAAATCCACTTTTATATCGTCCCGGAGCTTACTATCTGGTATGACGCACGCAGACTGCTTATCGTGTGCCTGCTCGAACGACGCATTGAATCTCTTGAAACATTCCCTGGCTTCCTCTGGGGTCAAAGAAATAGCGGGAACCTCGGGCAGCGACTCGATGACGTGGCCCCATGCCAGCCGTTGGTAGTTGGCCGCAAACTGTCTGACTTTGACCTCCTGCTTTGGCAGCCAGTCGTCACCCAGGAGGTTTTTGAGGTTGGATGTACGGACCTTAGTGATGACGTATTGGAAATTGTTTGCTAGGAAGAGGTACGAAAGGGACGCGTCCTTGTACAGCTTCGCCTTGCCGTCGAGTTTGGCCAGGAGCAACAGGATGAGCCAAGCAAATCGGAGAGATATTGTGGGCGCCGGAGACTCTCCGGAGTCGGAGAGACTAGAGTAGGACTCCAGCAAGGTCGACGTCGACGCAGGTGGAGGCGGAGAATCGGCTAAGATATCCGAAAGTGGGTTGCTGTAGTCGGCAAGAAGAGAGAGGTAATTCATGGAGTCGATGGTCAAATGATGTACGGCACCGCCCGCTACACTTGATTTTGAACGCTCCTTCAGGATGGCGGATTCGAATTCCGCCAAGGCCGTCCTCACGTATTGGCCCATTTTTATCAGTGACGTGATGGCCTGAGACCGGACGGTTGAGGATGACTCGGAGGAGAAAATGGACTTGATGTCCGGCCAGTGAGTGGCAATGGCGGTGTACATATCGAGCACGCGGATCGCCTTTGCGGGAGATTTCTTGCTATTTCTGACAACACTTTCGGGGAATCCAAAGAGAATCATGGCTCCTTCTCTTGAGATTTCCGTAAAGCATGATTCCCTAATGGATTCCGAAGCGGCGAAAACGTGATCGGAGAGGATTCTTTCCCCATTGAACAGAGTCTTGACCGAGACCTTCACAGCATCCAGCCACTTCTTAATTCTGTCATCCAAAACCTCCCAATCCATATTGTGAATACTCGACGAGCTAAATTTCTCGACCCCAAGTCTATACATACCTTCGTCAATGATGGATTTTCGAATAATATTGTAGATTTTGACGCACTCTTTGGCGTAGCCAGAAGATATCATGCACTCCGCAATCAGTCTGAGATCCGCCATGACTAGACTCGAGGCGTCTTCGACTTGGACGATGGAATCAGCCGCCTCGTCGTCGTCGTCGGAATCGGAATCGGAATCGGAGGTGGAGTGAATGGAGGTGCGGGTGGAGCAGGAGGAGACGGATTCAGGATCCAAATAAGCCCGGTTCATGGACAGTAGCTGGTAGAATTCTCTCTGGAGTGTCTTCATGGCGGTCTGCATGAGGTTTTGGGCGCTGGCGAGTTTTGGGGAGGTAGGATTTTCGGTGAGGAGGAGGTGCATGGCTTTCTGCAAGTTGTTGACGCACTTGATCAAGTGTTTGGCTTCTCCACGGTTGTCGGGGAAGAGTGAAGTGACCACCACCCTGGCACTGGCAAAGGGGGCGGTGTCCGGGCTCCATTTCGCGATCACCGGTCCGGCTAATTCAAGGGTTCGGTCCATTACGGACTCGGAAAAACTCGGCCGCGTTGGAGTCGGCGAAGGCGAAGCAGAGGGCTTTGATGCTGTTGGAGAAGAAAACACAGTTCTCATTGGTTTCCTGGGCATGATGGTAAGTTGCAAAAGGAGTAGTTAGTTACAGGAATCCCAAGTTCTGTTTTCGTTTTAACGTCCGGGCGAAAAGACAGGTAAGAGAAGAAGAGATGTCAAAAATGTGGTGAGCGGAATTTTCTTTCAGGAGGGAGCAGAGTGTTTGTCTGATACCCAAACCCAGCTGTGGCTTGCTAGCAAATGTTCCTTTAACTAATTAAGTTGCTTGGGGTTTATATAAAGATGAAGACTCGGAGAGAGAGAGGGTGTACCTTTGGACTGCTGCCCTATCTTGCTGACATCATTGCATAATTTGCATCAATAATGCAATGAGAGCGAGCTAATACTAATAGAACTAAATCGATTAAGTCGCAGTCGTCCTTAAAAGGTGGGAATTTCCGGTCAACCGCTAACGAGTGCTATGACGTCAGCCGATTGATAGATATCTCACGACCTACGCAATTCGTTAAAGCCATTAATTATATCATGCTCCGTAGCGAGTGAAAAATGAAAAAACTCTCCATTTCAGAGGCATGACGTCAACGGGGAATCCACGTGTCTCGTCTTCTTTGACTGATACCTTTTATTTGTCGCCTATTCATACCGCTGTCAGTTGAGATGATTCAATCTCCAAATGATTCAATAGCTGAAACACGTTAAAAACGAAAAGTAAAAGCACTTGGGATCTCCTCCACTCCACACACACAAGTTGGCGGCTGCCCCCTTACGTCATCATGCAAAATCTAATCGCTGTCTTCTTGAGAAGCACGAACAAGCAAGCACGAATTAGAAGAATCGTCATAACTCAACCTTAACATTTGTAAACTAGCTTAATTTGGTCAACTAATGCCAAGATGCGCCATTGACAACGACAACGACAACGGGCTTCTGCTGTCACTCGTGATGACAAGCACCGTACAGTATAATAGACACACAAGTACGTTGAGAAAGCGAAAAGTGAAAACGACTGAGAAGAAGTAGTTTCGACCAAAAAAAAAAAACTTTCCTCAAATTCAAGCTTTACTTATTAATCTGCTAAACTCTCCGCAAATTCAAGAAGGCTTCTTCTTCGTTGTTTTTGGCAATTACCACTTTGTTTTTTAAAGTAAAAAAAAAAAAAAAGTTCTAGCTCCTGTTATGTTTACTGTCGGCTGCAATCTAAACATTATTATGTTATATTATCAACTGCAAATTAACATCGGACTCTCTCATGAAAAAGAAAACATTTGTATTGTTGCACTCTTAAAAAATTATACCACCACATTTTGGAGCATCCTATTACTTTGAAAGGTTGTCCGACTGTAATTCCTCTTTTTTTTTTTTTTTTTTCCGCATGACAAACGCCTGCACATTGGGTTTGAAATGCCATAATTGACTACAAGAAACTTCCAACCCAACCAACAGCGTGGTTTAACTTGAAACCTGGCAAGTCAGTCGGGGAAATAGCGTAAGGAAATTGAAACTCGTACCGATCGAACAAATATGTTGAATTCGATTAGTCGTGTTTCCATTCAAGTTTTGAATAAAAGCGTGACGAACCTCATGTGAATGCTTCGAACAAAATTTGCACGGTATGTAAATCTATGAATTAGCTTATACACGACAATTATCTTACGAGTTAAAAATGCTACTGGTTTATTATCTAATCTAATAATAATCGATCATCGACAAACGTTCGCGCTACGCGTGGCAGCTGCTTCGCATCTGTTTTCCCTAATACAATTCCTGAGAGGGATCACGTCCAGATTGACCGCATAGCGCAGTGGATTAGCGCGTCTGACTTCGGATCAGAAGGTCGTGGGTTCGACTCCCACTGTGGTCGCTCTCCTTTTGCTCTCGTCAACGCAAGCCTCATGCAGCATTACCATCTTGACTCCTGAGTTGGGCCTGATTTAATCTTTCTTATGGATTGTTGCAAGGACCAGATTGTCCCAGGCACCGTGCCTTGCTTCCTCCTGGTTAAATCTTTCTTACACCAATAGCAAAGACATTTAATCCAAGGTAGCCTATTTAGCTCAGCTCGGCCTTGCTTCCCTTGAAAAAGGGGTCGGGAAGCACATTGTCTGATAATAGGCTCCAAGAAAGTGGAATCAAAGAAGAGGGAATATTTTTGCTTCATTTTTTATTTAACTTGCCAATATATAAAAGAAAATTTGTGGTTTATGGATGGCTCATTATCTATTAAACCCAAAAAAAAAAAAAAAAAAACTATTGCAATTCTTGTATTACGACGACGATAGAAAACTACTTCCCATTGTGTTCTGATCATTCAAACTTGTAGGATATCAGAAAAATCATAGCAAAGATCTCAATTTTTTCCAACGTGAATATTAAGCACACAATTCCATTGCAAAACATGAATTTGCTATGAAGAAGTGATTTCATTTTGTACATCATCCTATTGAAACAGACACCAGACTCTACCTAAGATAACCCTTTGGTTTTCAACAAAACACATATAGGCACAGTCAAGGTGGACTAAAGAAACAAAACTGGGTCGGTCCTTTTGGGTTATCGTGCATTGCTTGATGGCTCATGAGACCATCCACGTTCGTTCCTGGATCTGACAACTTATGGCGAGGGCCCATAGTCGGAGCCCACCCCAGGATCAGAGTCGGGGCCTGTCTGGAAAGCCGAAATTAGTGTAGAAAAGTCAATTGCACCGAGTTCCAGTAACTAACTTCACTGCACCCTCTCATCTCTCTTTTTGTTTCTCATCATTTCATCATCAAGTTACACACCACAAGAGACAAGTCCAATCCTCGGTTACAATTCTCCGATCAACTTCTTCGCGTCTCCATATGATCTGAAAATTTTTCCCAGTTTTCTTTGTAGGATTGAAATTCTACGGTTACATTTGTTGAATATATCAGAGCTTCGGTTGCAGAAACAATAAAAAGAAAGAAGAAGGTCCGAGTGAAGGGAGGAGGAGGAGTGGTGGGCGGCCATGAAACAATTACACAAGCAATCAAGCACAAATCACAGGAGAGATGAGGAGATGCCCAGCGGACAGAGTCCCCCATATTCTCCCAAATCCCTCAAACACCCCAGATCTCTCCCTAGATCTCTCAGTTACCTTCTCAAGGAACAAAGACTCCTCTTCATCCTGGTTGGCATCCTTATTGGTTCCACATTTTTCATCCTCCAGCCCAGCCTCTCCCTCCTCAATCCCTCCTCTTCTCCTTCGGCCCGTCCTCATCCACTCGTCTCCTCTGTGGATCACGAATCTGAACGTACTTCTGGGTCGTGGTCTACATCCTTGGCCACCACCCCAGGTGTAAAGCAGAGCCACCTCAACAAGGGGACCGGGAGAGTGCCGGTGGGATTAGGGAGGAGAAGGATGAGGGTGGTGGTGACGGGCGGGGCCGGGTTCGTGGGGAGTCACTTGGTGGATAAGTTATTAGACAGAGGGGATGAGGTGATCGTGATCGATAATTTCTTTACCGGGAGGAGAGATAATGTGAAGCATCATTTCGGGAACACACGGTTTGAGCTGATTAGGCATGATGTTGTTGAGCCCATCCTGTTGGAGGTGGATCAGATCTACCATTTGGCCTGCCCTGCCTCCCCTGTTCATTACAAGTATAACCCTGTCAAAACTATCATATCCTTTTCCAGTTTTAGTTGTTATCCAGATTCTGTTGATTATGCTACCATGATGTGATGTTTTGTATTCTTTGAATGTCCGTTCATTTATCTGTATCTTGCTCTGTTGATCAGTTTGCTGCCGTTGTGGTACTTGTAGAGCTGTGATAGTAGTTATGGTTATTTTCTGTGCGGAGTACTCGGGATGGTTGAGACATTTTATTTGTGTGCGGATGTATTCCCTCTGGTTCATGCGTTGTTCGCTGAAACTTTTTGGAGTAGAAATTATTAATTGTTGAGTTTGGGTTGGTTTGAGATCTTTAACTTTTCTTTACAAGACAAATGTGATGGGTACACTTAATATGTTGGGCCTGGCCAAGAGAATTGGTGCAAGGTTTCTACTAACGAGTACCAGCGAGGTTTATGGAGACCCTCTTGAGCATCCACAGAAGGAGACGTACTGGGGACATGTGAATCCAATAGGCAAGCAGAGAGAAGTTATATTTTCTGGTGTTTGTTTCATTACTATGGTATCAAACCTGATGATTTTAACAAAATGTTCAGGTGTTCGAAGCTGCTACGATGAAGGGAAACGTACTGCTGAAACATTGACTATGGATTATCATCGTGGTGCAGAAGTTGAGGTGTGTGTCAACATCAAAGTTTTTGTTTAGCACTGAGTTTAATTTGTGAACAATTTAGATACTGGATGTTGGTTAGCTGTTTACTTTTATTGCTTCTATTGTCTATGTTCTGTTGAACTTAATGTTCGTCATGTTTGCTTTTAATTCTTTTTCATAGCACCTGTTCAACTTTAAAAATGTCCCTGTAGCTGTTTTCGATTATGGTTCCAACATGGCAAATGGTTTTAATAAGCCTCATCTTTTTTTGCCATGAATGCAATATAATGGCTAGGAGGAAAGCTTCTAAACACTTTGCAGGTAATAGAGATTATGGACTAATAATCTTTGCTGTTGAAAACCGACATTCCAAATCATGATTGAGTGGTAATTTTATGTTTGCCACATCCATATTGGTGCTTGTGGATTACAGTTCCTGGAGAATTTTTTTCGACCTGCTTGCACAATTCTAAAATTTGTGGAAGTATAGAAAGAAGATGAGGTTGATTGTTTTTGTCTGCTTTAGCAATGTAGTTCACAAACCATAAATCTAGCTTCAAGAGTACATGAAGAATAAGCAAATGATTTGATAAATTGGATGGAGTTGAGCGTGTTCTATTTTAGCAAAGCCATTATTGTGCCTATCCAAGTGGTTTGTCATTCATTGAACACCTTCATGCTGATCTTGCTTGAAGCATCAAGTTTTTTTTAGTACAGGACTCTTCACCTAAGCATATGTATTTTTTTTCCTTTTTTCTTTACATTTTTCTGTAAGGTCAAGCAGGACTTCCCTAGCAATGCTTGTACTGACTCATTTTTTTGATTATTACATTTTGCAGGTGCGCATTGCACGTATATTCAACACATATGGGCCTCGAATGTGTCTAGATGATGGACGTGTTGTTAGCAACTTTGTTGCACAGGTTTCTCATCATTTTTGAATTGTGATGCCCCAAATTTTGCAACCAGATTTTGGCCTATTTGGGTGTAGATCTTGTGATGAATCGTAAATCTAATGTTAACATCGCTATTTTTTCTGACGGCTATTGTTATCTTATTTAGGCAATTCGTAAACAGCCACTAACAGTGTATGGTGATGGGAAGCAGACGCGAAGCTTCCAATTCGTATCTGACTTGGTAGGTCATCTCTGTATTTTTGGAGAAATTTTTTTTTTTTTTATGATTTGAGATGCTTGTTTTGTATACTATCTTGTCTGGCTGTTTCACAAGGAGCAAAAGTAAAGTTATGTATCACTTGGTGTATTTGTGTGTGTGTGTGTGTGTGTGTTTGTTTGTTTTTATGTGATTGTCTTGGAACTATGCAATATTGCATTTTTATACTCCCATGAAGTTCCATGGCTATCATTACCCTGTATGGTTTGTGGAACATTTTGAATCAAGCATTTTTTTGTCTTTCTCCTGTAAATTTTATTCGTCTATGAAATAATAGATTAAACTAAGAAGTTAACTATATCTTTTGCCTCTTAGTTTTCTTTGCTTCCTATGTATCGTGAATTGATGCATTATGGATTATGGATGATAAGCTATCTCTAGGCATCGTGTTAGATTATTGATGGGATTAGTAGTTCTTACTATTTTCTTGCTTAGACCTGCATCCATAGGAGCGTAGTGCAATGTTAGCACATTGCTGCCTAGCTACTCAAATTATGGTGAGTTTTCAATACCTGAATGCCACTTGTACAAGTTTTTTTTTTGGTTCCCCCAGCCCCCTCCCCCCTTAATGTAGCCTACTTTTACCTGACTGAATTGTTGTGTGTATATCCGTAAAATGAACTTGAAATTGCAACATCTGCTGCATATCAGAGCCAAAAAAAGGCAATATGATGGTAATTATAGCTGGGCATGCTCAAGCTTAGATGTTGTCCTAATGTCAGGTTGATGGTTTGGTGGCATTGATGGAAAGTGAGCACGTGGGACCATTCAACTTGGGCAATCCTGGAGAATTCACCATGTTAGAGCTTGCTCAGGTTTGTCATGCTGGAATTCTCAGTTGCTACAGGTCCTATTGTCACGAGGAGTGGGTCGTCCCTGGATTTGGTCTAAAATGTTTTAGATTGATTTCTTCTTCAAATGCAGGTTGTAAAAGAAACAATTGATTCAAGCGCAACCATTGCATTTAAACCTAACACAGCTGATGACCCTCATAAGAGAAAGCCCGATATTAGCAAAGCAAAGGAACTTCTGAACTGGGAGCCCAAAATATCCCTCCGCGAAGGGCTTCCTAAGATGGTGAGTGATTTTCGGAATCGCATCTTGAATGAAGACGAAGGAAAAGGAAACAAATGAGAACTTCAGAACTAGTATGTATAGAGACTGGAAGCTGGTTGTGCATGTTGTCTATTCCATGAGTGATGCATTGACCTACCTCTTCAAAGTAGTTATTGTTCCCCAAAAGAAACGTTTATAGCTTACAAATTTTTTAGCTCCATCATTAGGCAGATGTCTCCATTCTTTTTGATCCTAAATCTTGATTTTCCTGGGTAGATTACGTACCTTTGTACACCGATGTTAGCTGCACCTTTTTGAAGGTAGCTTCGAGCAATTTTTTTTTTTTTTTTCACAAAGTGGTTGGTTTTGTATACAGACGATGTTGAATTCGGCAAGTTATATATCATTTTCTCGGATTTACGTGAAAAGGAAATAATCGATAGCTAAGATTTTCTTGGAATGGCTGGAAAAAAAATTCCTGGTTCTTGGTTCTTGCTTTCTTTTCTAAAAAAAAAAAATCTTTATTTCTCTTCGTTTTAGCCTCTTTCCCTTGATTGAAGACCTTCCGCCAGAAGAAGGCCGAGTACAAAGATGATGGTGGTGTCGAAACTTGAGGACGTTTATCAGCAAGAAAAGGAAAGAAGGCAAAAATTATATTTAAAAAAGAAAGCAAGCCGTATCAGAAGAAAGTGAACAGGAGTCTTTATTTATTTTTTTTGACAAAGAAGGAAAAAAAAAGGGGTGGGGTCTGAAGAAGCTGAAGAGTAGAACATGAGGATAGACATTAAAGAAGAGGAAAAGGAAAAGAAGATCGATCTTTTTCCGTAAAGGAGGAGGAAACAAAAGAGTGAATTGCACAATGATCCAAAACTATTATATTATTTCGCTTGAACCCTACAGTTATATCAGGTATATATGCCCGGCATTTTTATTTTTATTTTATTTTATTTTGTTTTG
Source organism: Coffea arabica (assembly GCF_036785885.1). Lineage (NCBI taxonomy): Eukaryota > Viridiplantae > Streptophyta > Magnoliopsida > Gentianales > Rubiaceae > Coffea > Coffea arabica. Next base: position 2,360,701 of record NC_092321.1, on the reverse strand, counting down.
GGGGTAGACAGGAAATATGTGAAGGAAGGAAGGAAGGAAGGGAGAACCGAAGAAGTTGCAAGAAGCGAAGGCGGTGCTCCTAAGGTTAGTATTACTATTTATAAAGGGAATCCGCTTTGTAGTGCAGGCCAAAAGATCGAGCACCCAATTCGTTTTCTTTTCGGATCAAAAGTAAAGCTCGAAAGACACAGAGAGAAATGTTGCCCCCCGAATAATTAGCCATGCTGTTTGTGGCCCGCTTTCTGAATCCCATAAAAGTTGCAGAGAACAGAAGGGGGTTCTGACTTCTGAAGAAGGAAAGGCAAGAAAACTTAGAGACGGAATCGTCTTGGGTTCGAGTAGCGGGAGGATAACTGGGGTTTGATGGAAAGCAAAAACCCCCCCCCCCCCCCACCCCAACCCCAACCCCAGGCATCTGATTCCCATCAGCTTTTAAGAGGCGGTCGAAGGAAAATTAAGGCAGAAAAGGTTTTCATTTATTTATGTATTTTTTTGGTTGCAAGTGTAAAAGAAAAAGAATGGACCGACCGACAAAATCACGCAAGCCAGTAATAAGAAGAGAGGTGTAAAATCGAAATTGTACGCGCAGGTGCCATGTTCGAATGGCTCGGAGAGTTAATAATTTGATTCGCGTGCTCTTTTGGCCAACGAGCAGATGGAGCATGTATATATGATAACGCATGCGCAGGTAAAACACGAGATGATGTTCGGTTCATTTGCAACGTTTTCCTTTCTCTTCAAGCTTCATTCATTCATTTCATTGGTGGGATTTGGAAGACAGTAGCAGCAGCAGCAGCATTGAAAACACATTTTTATGCGTCTGTCCTTTGGACATAGCAGTAGTAGTAGTGGTATTACTACCATTTACCAGCTAGAGCTAACCGTTGCGCTGTCTGTCTGGTGATGCTCAGTTGCTGTCTCATGATGGCCCATGCAGTTGAGTCTTAAAATCCGTAGGACAGGGGATGCTGTACTCAAGTCAGAGAAAATTTTGATTGGAACTTGGAACGGGCATATACATAGATAGATAGATATATATATATATATAGAGTACAGTTGTTTTTTTTCTTTCAATACAGAGACACAGAGAGTATCCCAGTTTTATCAGACTAATCTTTCTGCACCTGTGCACCCCATCCCTAAGGATACACAACACAAGTGATAGAAAGGTGACTCGATCACACGACTTCGAGATCTAACTAGACTACCCAAAACTATCTATCTGAGCCAACCCCAAAGGGCTCACAGTACAGTTGTTAAGGTTGCTTACTAGTAGTACATAGATTCTATTTGTAACGAGGCCAAAGCCAAAGGCATAGTTGTTTGTTAATTGTTACTTGGTAGGAGGGGAACGGCCCCTGAATCTTTGCAGGGAGAGTGTCGTCTCCTCGACCACCGGGATCAATTGGGTTTTGCACTAACTTACCAATGGCGATTGATTAACAAACGTAGAATCCATCCTACCATTCCTTCCTAGGTTAGCGCATGTGAATGTGAATGTGGAGGAGTACATTTACATTTATCTTGAAAATGCCATACAACCATTGGAACTCTTGATGTTTTCGGCATCACCTTTAACCGGGAAAATTGTACGTACGTAATTGGTAAATTTTACTACCACATGGAATTGGAAGGGAAGAATCTGAGGGTGGTCCTGCTCCCTCACTATTCTCTTTTTTAATGGATTGGATACCTGCATGTGTTGATAAGGGTAAACAGTAGCAGTACAATCAAATTCCAACTCCTTAATTTATTAATTTGATGAAGAGCCGAAGAGGTGCTGCTGCTGTAGTCCTGTTGTCCTCATTTCTTCCACTTCCTACAATATATCACTGCCTCTCTCTCTCTCTCTCTCTCTCTCTATCTATCTATCTATCCTCATTTGTTCCACCACTTCTTCAGCCTAATTAAGAGAGTCCTTGATGATGAAGCAACAAATAATGAGCTAGCATCTTCTTTGCCTACTCTTTCTTTTTATCTCTGTCAGTCTCACCCTCTCTTCAAAAGTTGAAATGCAGATTCCCATACCAATAATTATCCATCCATCAACAACAACTCCTCTCCATCATCACTTTTTTTAATACTACTACAGCTTACTAAATAAAAGATGAAAGGAATTGATATATTCTGCGCATCCCATGCTGCAACTTCCATTTCCTGCCTGAGCATGGACGATCCCTCCTCCTCATCCACAATTCATCTCGGCGGCAGCGGCCGAGCAATCGATCGTTATAATCCAATCATCAGAGATCCTAGAAGATTTGGCGGCGGCGGCGGCGGCGGCGGCAGCAGCAGCAGAACTCTCCCTCATGTCCCTTCTTGCTCTTCTCAGACGCCCATCAACCCTAAGCCCTCATCCCATTCCCACCAACAAACTCCTTACCCTCATCATCAAAACAAGAATGGTACTCTGAGTGCCATGAGCAGCTCCTCAAAGCCAAGAAACGAAAAATCCCACGGCAAGAGCACTAATACAAAGAAGAAGTTCAAGATGAACAACAGCAACAGAAGCAGCTCCGCAGCTATAAAGCCGCCATCTCCAAATGATGAGGAAAAGAAAAAGAGCAGCGGCTCCATCAAACCTGCTTCTTCTGTCCACGAGCCCAGTGATTTCCGTAGTAGTACTAGTAGTAGTAGTAGTTTTGGAAATCGGAAAAGCTGGAGTTGCAGTTCCACTAAGGCTCCAGCAGGTGACTTTATCAGCCCACCTGGCTCCTCCCGGTACTTGTTGAGTGATCAGGCTTCTTTCTTCAACCTCATTACGGAAGATTTTGATCCTCTCAACAAATTGCTGCCCCCAGTGGTGGAAGCGGAACCTCCCGTTAATCATTCCAAGCCCAGTAATAGTGATGATAATAATAGCAAGGCCCTGCAAAAAGATGACCAATCCAAGTCTCGCTCCCCGGACCAGGTTCCTCCTCCTCCGAATCCACAATCTCCTTTGCTCTATACTTTCTGTACTAGTAGCACCAGTTTAGTGCATGTTTTGACTGCTGCTGTTAAATCCTTAGTAGTTCATCATATCCATGTAGAGTTCATTCATTACTAGTAACAAATATTACTACTGGCATGCTATTGGAAGAAGCAAAAATTTTGCCGAATTAGAACAAAGAAGGCTTCCTTATTATCAGGTATAAAACCAGAAAATTTAATTTACATATAGACTTATGAATCAGCTAGCATATAAACCAGAAATTTGAAGAATTTTTTTGGGGTAAATAGTAAAAGATACTACATAAGAACTTTTTTTAAAACTTTTAAAATGTTAAGAAGAAAAAACAAATAAATATTTAGAACTTGGGGGGGCGCCCTTGCTTATTATTATACTTGTAAATACACTACTAGTATTAGTACATCGAAAGGAAATGGTAAGGAACCTGTGTGCGTGGGTTGGGGTGGGGACTCGGTGGTCCTCTTATTAAACTCCTTACTATGGATTGGTAGTGATCATGTTGTTCTGGGGTTGTGTGGGGTACGATCTGTAAATGCATTTTGTTTGCAAATTGCAGGTGGTAGTTCTTAGAGTTTCGCTGCATTGCAGAGGATGCGAGAGAAAAATGAGGAAACATATCTCCAGAATGGAAGGTACACATACATACATATATACATATATATATATCCATTTCACTGTTACGTAATTATCCCTTTTTTTTTTGTGGGTTCAATTTCTCTTTCTCTTTTTCCAGTTTTCATTTCATGGTTCTTTTTTAATTCGCAACCAAAGATGAGCCAAAATTTAAAAATTTAAAAAATTTAAAAAAAAAACACACACACACACAAAAAGAAAAAAGAAAAAAGAAAAAAGGGGGTCACTCAAATATTGAACTTAAAACCTTTTGATCATCTTCACAATAATGACTGATCAACTGGCTGGCTGTTAGTGTTGGGTGGTTACTTGGTCTCTGTCTTGATTTATGAATCATTAGATGTGCATGTTTATGTGGTCACCACCTGCTCCCTGACCAACTACTACCCAACAACATGTTGTTGTTGTTGTTGTTGTTTTTGTTTCACGGGCTTCAATTTGCCTAAAGCCCAACAGTTCCAGAAATCATTACATCCGAATTCAGTCAAATTCCACCCGGGCATAAAAGGACATATTGTTATATGTACCGAGTATTTGTACTGATTTTGTTCAAGATTACGCGAAAGTTACAGTTGATGAAATCAGTAAACAACAGCCATGACTTGGAAAGTGAGAGTTTAGGATGTTTCGTTTTTCACCCCCTCCTTTTCGTGGTGTCTATTCTGTCCAATTTTCATGAATTAGACGAGCAAACTGAGGAGCAAAGATCAAATTAACAATCCAAAAGACAGGACAATTAGGCCTAACATTCGGGCTAAACTGAGGTTCCAAAATCATATTTGAGCTCCTTGACTAAACGCCCAAAATTGTAGAACTAGCAAGTTGTGTAGTCCTCACGGAAGCATCTTGTGAGACGCGCGGTTGTTCTTTCTTTTATTTATCTATCTTCTGCGGCTATTCCAGTATTGATGAAAGTCGAAGACATGACATGAACAGGAATTTGGTGGCTGTTGTAACAGGGGTGTCGTCTTTCAACATAGACTTCGCGGCAAAAAAGGTGACGGTGGTCGGAAACGTGACGCCATTGGAAGTCCTGGCTAGTATATCAAAGGTGAAAAATGCTCAATTATGGACCCCTGCAGCTGCAGCTGCAACTGCTGTGCCGCCTTTTAGTCACACTAACTCGTCGGAGATCAACAGAAATAGCCAGACTACTCTCCTTTCGCGATGAATCAGCCACTCCTCTTTCGTAGTATTCCGTGTCTATCATGAGATGAAATATATTCAGGGGGCAAGAATCATGACGGTGGTGTTAAAAGTTAGAACTAGTCTCTTCATGCGTAATCTGCAATGTCTAGAATCAATATATGTACGAGAGACTGCATGGCAGGATTGAGGTTTGAGACTGTATATTCCGATTTTATTAGATTTGCTTTATTTACTGGCTGGTATAAGAATGACATATGCAGAATGGATTTTAATTTCAAGTAACTATGACCACAAAAACGATAAATTATATTGATTGAGATGATGCTCCTTCCGTCTCATAATTACAAACCAACTTATGTAGAGAGTGTGCCATTATGGTAATGTGGGATGAAACTACAATACTTAGATTTTAAATTTTTGAAGATTTCAATGGTATGTGAAATGTCTACCTTTTGAATGGCAAAATAGGGAAATTAATATTTAATTTTTAAAAGATGACTTGTATTAGGATATCCAAAAAATGAAACATAACGTTAACAATAAGATGAAAAGAGTAATTGGCTACCATACCATAAAAATAGAGAAAGATTTCGAATGGCCAAAACAAGAAGCACAACTAGAAACAAAAGCGTGGTTTTTTGCTCAAAAATTGAAAAAAATTAGAAAATTTCCGACCTGCCGGATTCGAACCAGCGACCTAAGGATGGCTTTGAATGTACCACTACAGTCCTCCGCTCTACCAACTGAGCTAAGGTCGGGCTGTATCGTATGATTGAGCTCATTTTATAATATTATCAGTAACAATAGAGATCCAACAGGTTTAATGAAATGTTACGATTACCTTTTTCATACAATAATAATTGTAGTAAATATTATTCAAAATTTAAAACAAGGTTTATCTATGATGGAATGATATAGATTATTAGATGTTAATACCATTCACCAGGGATCCAAATGCAAAAAACCTTTTTTTACTTAATTACAGCAGGAATATTGGCCGATGTGCCAGACACACTATCAAAGGCAAATTGTATCAGCAATTTCACAGACCCTTTGTCTATACGAAAATCAATGTTTTGTTATCATATTAAAGTGTAGCAAAACAGATTCTTCTCTGAGAAAATTACAAGAACATAATGTTTGATTACGAGAATTTGTGCATTATAGTAATAAAGTCCTGTAACAACAGATTATACTTGGTGGAAGCATGTTGGAAACTGGAAAATAAAGTACACTTCAAAGGGAATGACGGTCAGAGGAGAGCAGGAAATGGCTCCGCAATTAAAAGCTCAAAGCTTCCTTAGGCTCCCCTCCCTTCATAGATTAGGATGGAATATGTTATACCGTTGCTGAAAAAAAAAAATTAAAAGCAATAGACCCTGACCCTGAAACCCTATATGTTTGAATTTAACAACTGGATTGCAATGAATCCGCAGATACTCAGATAAGCATTCCAACCAAGTGGATGCCTCGGCTCTCATGCATCGTGAATCCGACCAAATATGAGCACGCACTAACTTCCTCATTCTAGTTCGGAAACTAGTGCACCAAATGCGGGCAGAATACTGAGGCCACACTTGGCAAGTAATACTAGAACGATGTTGTGCAAGGATTGCCATTTGAGACACGCCGCAGCCGGCCTTGAAAGAGAGAGTTTGCGGCATGCGAAGGACTGCTGTACTTACTTTTTGAGTTGAGTCAAAAAGGTTCAGGCACAGATGCAGGTGCCCCCAAAAACGGACTACTACTATAACAAAATTGATTGTAAAGATCTTATGTAACGTCTTTTTAAAATTATTAACATTCTGCTAAACAAAATATTCCACCTATGTCATCTGTCTTTGTAGCTGTCAAACTAGACGAGTTTTGCTTCAAAACTCTACAAGGCTAAAACCTCTCCTATTAGGTCATCTATCAACAGTTTCTCAATTTCCTTGCCGATCATATCAATATCATCTCTGAATCCTAACCAATTCATCTCCCTGTCCAGCCTATTTTCTGGTCTATCTCCTCTCACATTATGCTCTCGGTTAGCTAGCAACTTAATTAAATAATCTTTGACCCCATGCGTTTGCCATTTTGATGCTCCAATAATTTTTGGCTGCACCCTAGGACGTTGGTCCGCATGCTTCTGGAAAATCTCAAGAAGTGCAGAATTGATGCGGTCAAACAATAGCCTCCTTTCAAACTTCAGATCGCTTGTCTTTCCACCATACTTCTTCTCAAGATTGGTGAAGACCCAGGGACCTAAAGGGCACTCGGGAGAATGCCATGACGCAAAGGATGTATCAGAGTCAAACTCCTCAAGGCCAGAGTAGAGAAGTGTGTCAACTATGTATGAAGACTCCCAACTGTCACCTCCAACAAAGCTTTTCTCTTCATATTCCACTATTGGTTGCTGCAGCATGACATCCTTTTCGCTTGGGCTAACCACAGTTGCACCACCATAACTGCCTGATTCGATCTTGAGGAGCTGCAGCTGCATTCGGAGTACTAGCAAAAATAGCAATAAAGAGAAATTAAAAATGGAAAAGCAATTAATATTATCAACAAACCATAACTGCATGACGTATGATGCCAGTTAATGTGTGCTTTTCATCATTGTATTTTATCACAAAAGAAGCTGAAAAATCCTTTTGATTTGTAGACTAGCCTGGATTTGCTTTTCTGAAGCAGATTTTGGACCAAAGAACCTCATTAAGTTTTTTCAAACAGCTATACCAATGACACGAGAAAAAACCAACACAACATGTTGATCTATTTAAATGATGCACGGTTTTATGTTTGTGAGACTAGAGGAATAGCCTGACTGGATGCTACTCTGAAAGGATGGACAAGATTAAGATCAAAAACCTTTTGACTGCAAACTTTACAGTTTAAGACAGACAAGAGAACTGAATTTGAGAACAAATAACAAGTAGCCATGGCCAACAGATGACTCTGCCATGACTTTTAAATAAGGAAGGGAGACAAATGTAACAAACTTTTGCTAACAATTAAAAACGATATGGAGTGACTCATTGATTGTCGATAAGATACTAAACATAGTTTCAGAAACATCTAATTACCATTGAGTTGAGCATTGACAGTCTCAAAGCAGTCTGAGCTAGATGACAAATCCTCCGCAAAAGAAACCTCCAAAACTGAAACTGGACTAAGATGATCAGCCTCCTTGGAGCTCTCTGAAGATTCTGGTTCAGGTCCAAGGCACTTCAAGGAGGAGGTTCGTTCAGACTGGCCCAGCACTGATTCCTGAAACAACATTAAATATGAGGAAAGTTTCTTCTGCACATGCAGTATCCTTTAATTTATGGAACACAATAAGTAAATACAAAAATGTGATTTCTACAAAAAGACCCTTTAAAGAAGTGAATGTATCATCGTCTTCAAACTCGTCCAAAGAGAAGGTATCAGTAAAGGTAGATTTTAGATTCATTCTCAGCTTTAAAATAAGCTAAAAGTGGGAGTAAAATCCCAAAGAGAACACCAAAGTTGAAAAGAATTCGTGTATGTAGTTCTTAATGCACTTGACTTTCAAATTAATACTACCAAGGAAATATAGAGAACTGGAGAAGCTTGATCCAGTTCATAAACTCCAAGATACCACCTATTATCACAAGAAAAGGTGTGCTTATATTTAATTACCCAAAGGGGAAAAAGAAGACTTTTATTTAAGTAGAAAATGCATGAAAAGCTACTGATTCAAATGTTAAACAACCATGCTTTTTCATCCATAGATGCAATGATTAACCTTCTTTGTTAGTCTTCAAATGCAAGGAAAATAGTAATTGAGAGGAGCACATTTATGAAATCGAGACAATGCAAAATGAAACCACAAATTAAAAATATCATTTGCCAATGTATTTAAAGCAGAAAAAATTTAATGACTCTCCGATTTCCATGTAATGAATATTCATAAGGTTCGTTGCAGTAAATATCTCATTAGCAGATTTTCTCAGTCACATGGGTATTTACGCTCCCTTTTTGCGAGGGGCTAAGCATGTTTTTCGACCAATTACCACCAACCAACAGTGAGGGCATCAAGACAGCCAGCAACATGTGAATTATGTAATCATCTGCAGTTTACTATGCACCAGTCAGAGATGAACAATCCATTGCAAATAAAAAGGAACCAAATATTTTCGGGAAATAGAAGTGGAATAATCTATTTGCCTCACATTTCCAACAAATGCAGTTATTTATGGAAGTAAAATAATAAAAGATTAGCAACTAGGGCAATGCAGTTTACATCTTGCAGGCAACATAGAAAGTGTGCCAATATGGTATAGCATTTAAAATAAAGAACTCAAGGAAATTGATTAGAAAGCTATCATGCAGACCTGTAGATTTGCATCTTCTTGGTCACAAGCAGCAGAATCATCATTTTCTTTTGTAAAATCAGTAGGCTCAGGTTGCACATTGAGAGAGGAGTCCAAGGACGACAAGCTTAAGCTCCCAGGTTTTGTATTTGTCAGTTCATCACCGACAAATTTTCTAAGGGAATCAGCAGTATCAGGTGTCTGGCAATGTATCAAGTGTTTTTCATAGGGATCCTCTTTACAAGCACCGATGTCTGATTGAATCAGGTTGGAACTCATATTTGGTGACAAGCCACTGTCATTACCTTTGCTATAACAGGCGAGAGATGTCCTAATACTTGATTGAACATCTTTGGCTGAGGTTTTGTCTTTTTTACTAGGATTTCTCTTCCTTTCTTTAATTCTATCCCTGTATAGTTTCTCGTTCTTTACCATATCACTCAAAAGAGGTTCATGCCTTCCATTTGTTCTATATATTCTGCTTGCAACTGGGGAAGGAGGAAGAGATCTTGATCTAGACGAATGTCTGATGCATCCATCATTCCAACCATCCCTACTGCTGATACCTAAAGGACCACCCCAGCCAGAACTATCACTACTGCCAGCAAATCCTTCACTGGCTCCATCCAGACAGATTGCAGCATTAAACTCCTGCACAGTTTCCCTCTCGGGTACAGCAAGCATTTCACCTAGTGTGCTACCCTTAGCAATTGGTGCAAAACTACGAGACTTGTGAGTCATCTTCCACCTCTCAGACAATCTCTTTTTCGCTTCTCTACTTACCACGGATTCATATGGACCAGATGATGAATATTTGATCCTGTCATTGGCATCAAACGAATTTCTGGAAGACAGAGTCACCACCTCTGAAGCACTGGAAGAGTCACTTTCATACGCATCATATGAACTCTCATCTCCCGCATATCCTCTAAGTCCACCTGACAATTTAAAATGCTCTGCCATTTGTCTTGTGATATCCTTGGCAATCTTTCTATCTTCCCTTGACTTAGTGTTCAAGAAGCTTGCTTCACTGAAGGAATTTTTCCTTTTGCATGACAACATTTCCTCAGAATAAGAACCCCTAGGTTGTAAATGATTCTTCAATGATGCCATATGAGTGCATGAGGACTCCGGTGAGGAAACAGATGTAACAGCATTAGCCCTCTTTATTAAGTTTGGCTTCAAAACAACAATTCTCGTTGGAAGTATCTCTGTCTCATTCTTGACATTTAACTGACTCTTTTCGGTCTTACAAGAATGGTATGGACCATGATGGTTGTGCAAATGAAGTAGAAGACCATCCTCACGTTTCTGGCGAGAACTAGTGTCACGTTTACACAATCCATCTCTAGCTGATTTCCAGGTTTTGCCCTTGCATTCATACTCAGCAGAACTCAATAGCTCCGAGGATGCCACAGGACCATACAAAGAGCTGTAAGGGTCGATTTTCATATCATGCAACTGCTTTAAGTGCACCGGATGTGGCTGCTCAAGATATTTCAGCAGCAAGTCCTTGCTTGAGTCAAGGATCTCAAGAGTATCATCAAACTCTTTAGAAAGCTGAAGCTTTTCATTATTTGAACAATGTTTTGCATCCATAAACTTCTGTTGTTTGTGTGCTATCTCAGGCATGGCAAACCTGGAATTCGCACTCCATCTCGATGAATAGCGGTGATTTGTGACATGTGATGCTTCCATATCTTCATACACATCTTTGAAATCTTGCTGATCAACTGGGCTCATCTTACTTGATCGACTCTCATGTGGTTGCTCATTCTGATTGATGCCTACTGAGGCATTCCGCTGTTGATGCTTCTCCGACAACCTTTTTTGTTGTTTATACTGCGGGGATGGCAGTCCATCAAGACCCATCAATCTTGCGATGACATTAGGTGACCGTCTCCTGTTTTCGCTTTCTTTTGCCATTTCTTCTGCCAGTAGCTTCTTTATTGGTGCGCCACTACCTCGTTTGAAAGAGTTCTGTCCAGACTCAAGTGTCGACTGAAATTACCAAGTTTAAATGCTTTTATGTGTTAAGAAATAATATGTAAGAAACCCATAGTTAATGTATCTAACACTACAATACGTATATCCAATGATCACAATCTGGGAAAGTAAGTTAAGTTGAGCATGTTGTCATAATTTGTCGCTCACCGAATCTTCCTTAGTGATTCCACCACTACGCAAACGAGAATCGGCAATGGGTTTTGGAACAGCTTTGTGTCTGTGAACCTGATAATTTCCTGGATATGAATTAAAACAATATCAAAACTGACATACACGCAAACTTTATAGCACATACAGAAGATAGTCCTTCTTTAGAACTTTCTGCTTTTCTTTTCAAGAACAAGAGCAAAGAAGTAATGTACACTCCGATGTAAGTAAAACAATCAGGGAATGCAGATCAATAGATCGAGAATAAGAAAACATGACAATAGAAAGAAGAATTGAATGGGTAAGAAAGAAATTTAAAGTATAAAACACAAAAAGTAGGTGGCAATGAATGTGTAGGAGACAAAGGCCCAGCAATCATAACTCATTATAACCATAGAATTTCATAAAGAACAGAGCAAAATTATGCCGAGACCACTACAGAAAAGCTCCTACTTCACAAGCAAGACTAGCTTCAAAAAAGCACGAGCAGAGGCAATTCTCACCCCAACCTCTTTTTATGAACTCTAGTCCCCAAAATTTTGAGAAAGGGAGGACGTAGAAGGCAAATATGTAATAAGACAACCTTTTAAAAATTAGTGATGGAGATTTTGCTGACGAACTTTTATACATTGACACCTCGAATCACAAAAAATCAACAAAATTTAATGGAAAAAAAAAATTTGTTGAGGGAGCGAAAAAACGGAAATAGAAAAAAGATACACTGTTATAACCTTACGGGAAAACCTGGAGTACGAAAATTGTATTTAAGAAATTAAAATTTTAAAAAAAAAGTCTAAACAAAAAAATTTTGAGAAAATTGAATCACTTTTACGTCAGAATTTGTGTAGTTCAACTCATCTTCATCGGGCTTTTTTCCAACCACAGCTCGGTGTTTTTGAATTTGATTGAAAACAAGTTGTGCTGCTCATTCTTTTTCAAATAATCTGTCAATTTGAAGCATACTAATTGAAAAAAGAGAGAGAGAAAAAATCAACACTTTGAAACATATATGCCCGCTTTCTTTCCTTTATGAGCCTTTTTAACTCCAAACAAGATTGAGATGATCACACATTGAAGAGTGTGTGTGTGTGTGTGTGTTTTCCTCTTTTTTGAGTTTTCTTAAAAAAAAAAAAAATGGGTGCCTATGTCTTTTTAATAAGTATACATTTTATCTACATGAATATCAAACGTAGACTTTAGAGAGAGAGCGAGAATAAACCTTGAATAGCTGTAGCACTTTTGGACCTCTTATGTCGAGTTGTCTCCATATTCAAAATGCAAGCCACAGACAAAAAAGAAAGAAAGGGAGACAAGAAGAAAATAAAAGGAAAGAGGGAAAAAAGAGAGAGAGAAGAAAGAAAAGAAAGACGGAAGATTCCGACAAGAGAAATCTTAGATCGGAAATCTCGGAAAAAAGCACGAGAGCACCGCCTCGAAATCCATCACCGTAGTCGTCGTCATCATCAACACCAACAGTTACCACCGCAAGGAGGACGAGCAGCAGCAAGCCCAACCTTAAACCCTAGCTATCCAGCTGTATGCTAGCAGTGGCTTTTCCTTGAACATAACGGCTGCTTTTTTTCAAAATTCAAACACCTACACAAGCTAAAACGCGCAGATGATTAGCCTCTCCCCTCTCTCACTAATCTTCATTTTTGAGAGAGAAACCAGAGCAAAGAACACACACACACATATACATACAGATAGAGAGAGAGAGAGAGAGAGAGATGACTCACTTTGGAAGAATGAGAGGGCAAAGGTGAGGGGACGGCATTAATGAGAGCCGCGGTCCCCCTCTCAATTCAGCCACCCAACAACTTGTGTTTTGTTGTTGATGATGATCGGTATCCTCTCTCTTTTCTTTTCTTTTTTTTTTTTTCCTTCAGTGTAGTTAGTAGCAGTAGTTAGTTGTGCTGGAAGGGGAAAACATCTATACCTACACCAACAACAGCAGCAGTAGTAGTGTGCATCGCATCTGTGTTTGTTGGGAGCGTTTCTGGTACTGGGGGGCGGTGGGGTGGAGGAAAATGGGGGGAGTGGTGTGGTGTTTATTTGAATTGGAGTTTGAAAATGGCAAATTCCGGGGGGTGGGGTGGGACGCGAGGGAAAATGGGTTGGAAGACTTCTTCTGTTCTGTGATGAGAGGGCTCCGACTCACGAGTACTGAAATGAAAATACGGGACGGCCTAACGGGCCACGGCTGCCCCTATATCGGCGGGTGCTGTGGTGGGGACCATTAAAAGACTGGAAAAAAAAAAAAAAAAAAAAAAACTAGGTGAGTGCCCTCTGTCAAGTTGGAGGGTTTGGGCTGTGCCACGTAATGTCCTGCTCTATTTCTCTTTGGGATTTGAGTAGCTTAAAGTCCAAAGCTTTTTTTTTTTTTTTTTTTTTTTTTGTGGAACTTAAACGCCAATGTTTGGACTTGGGAGGATTGGGGACAGTTCTCAAGTGAAAATATCAAATTTGCATAAAGATTTTCGTTGCAACATTTTTAATATGGTAGTAGTAGTAGTTGAATTTATAAAGCTTAACAATTTCACTTTATATTATTTCTTTTTTATCCTCACAATTCAGTTTCACTTTATATTTCTTTTTTAACCCTCTAATTAACTGTTTAATTATTGCGTATGTCATACAAATGCCACTCTTAATACCTACCATACAGAAACTAATATATCACATTTACTGCCTTGCCTTAACTTTTTTTTTCTCTTGACCTTCTGCCTCTCTTCGCTCTTTTTCCACCTTCAACTGTCACACGTAGATTCAAGATTCGAACCCTAAACCAAATGATTGGAAGAACTGCAAGAGTTCTCTCCTGATAATTGAGTTAATCCCGTGGTTTCTTGACTTAACTATAAATGAATAATCCTAAACTTTTGCCTCCATCTCCTCCATTTCGATAAAAACTTCTCTTGCTATAAGAATTTTTTTATGTTTATATTATTGAACACAATGATCCTGTAGTTGATTGTAGATTTCCATCACTAAAGAGAAGGTGTGATTTTCTCTCCTTTTTTTCATTTTTTATTCTTCAAATATTCCGTTCAATTGAGTGGTTGATTTGTTATGTTTCCTCAACTCAAGAGTCAAGATATTGAATTCATTAGTTCAGTTTAGAATCTTTTGTTGGTCGCAAACACATCGATCGACTGTGTGCGCGTGTTAGAACTAACTACTCACAGGATTCCAGGGACTGTAGCATTTTTCTTCGATATAGAGCATAAAAATTCCAAACGTCCACTGCAGCTTTTTTTCCCAAGCCTAATGTCTGTTTACTGCATATTCGGGCAGCAAATTGCAGGTCAGTTTGAAGTTTTATACACCTTCCAAAATGTTAGCTTCCCTGTGTTTTCTTCTAAGATAAGAAGAAGACATGACAAAAAATTTTTGCTCGAAGCTGTTAAGTACGGTAAAGACAATTGGAGCGAATGAAGAAGTCCTCCTGTTACTAATTAATTTTGTTTGTCCCGCTTAAGTTAAGTGTGGTCAAACCCTGGCCAGGAACAAATAAAAGAACGCGCCTCCTTTCTAAAAGATTATTATATAATCCCGTGAAAGACAAATTTTAGCCATGAGATTTTGGTTTGTTAAAGGAAAAGGCCAAAAAAAAAATTTTTTTTTTTTTTAAATGACCAAAGATTATTATTTTCCCCGCTTTTGGCAAAAGATCTAGCATGTGGATCAAGATCTAGTTTGAATACGATTGATTTTAACTAAAGTATTCAATGCATGCAAAAATCATAGATGAACAAGTTCTAAATTAGCAAAAAGTTTACTATAAGTTTGATAGATATACCTGAATGGAAGCGAGACTTCCCAGTATGGCTGCTGGAGTTAAGCTCAAGCAGAACCCTTCGGGTTTGTTTGGATTGTAAGTTATTTGAGATATTTTTACTGTAGCATTTTTTGTGATGTGATGTATGTGAGATGAAAAAGTAATTGGGAAGATAAAAAGGTGTATTAGAAATTGTAATAATGATGTAAGCAAATATATTTGGGGAAATAAAAGCCAATCCAAACAAACCCTTAGTAGAGCAGTTGCTCTAATTATGTACTCCGACATATGATTAATAAAATGTTACCGTTTTAAAAAAAAGGAAAAAAACAAAAGGATCCTCGAACAAAATGATTTATGAGCTACTCACCCCGTACCTTATTTCATCAAGATGCAAACTTTGCTTAAGATTTCACGACGTTTATTGCTTAATAACTATAAAGTTGAGGTATTTTATGGTAACTTGAGTAACTTTCAACTTCATTTGAGTTAGATAAATATTTAAAACTTAGTTAATCGTAATTCGAGACGGACGCACTCATACGCATTTCATGCATGAAGATACAAGTGAAGTGGTAAAATCTCCATGAAGTTGCCCAAAGATTTCACAATTCCCAGTATATCAAAACGTAAAATTAAGTTGTGATGGTTTGGAAGGCTTTAGTTTATGGTAGTGAAATCAACAATATAATAATCTATGGACAAAGGAAAAACAGAGGTCACAATTTGTGATACTGAAGTCAACAGAGGAAAAGTAGCTGTGGCAATTTGTCAAAACCCTATGGTTTAGTGCCGCCTATATCTAATCTGGCAGTGGGTACTTTTAAAGAAAACATTTGACCGGGTTGCACTCCGTGCATATTTTCTACATTTATTACTGTCAACAATGAGCCTTCGATGATGTGGAATTTATAGTTAATTATTAGGTTACGTATGACAATTTGGGACCTTCCATGGGCTTCATTTGGATGACTGTCACCCAAAGTGCTTTTAGAAAAAATTTGCTGCATGCATTATTTAGTTTACAATATATTTATATATATATATATATATATGAGATGAAAAAATAACAAAAAAATGCGAGTTTTCTCTTCTTTTTTTTTGGGTTTTTATCAATTATTACTTCTTGGGAGGGGGGAGCTTTGATAAATGGACAACTACTTGCTGTCCATTTTTTATCTCGATGGTGAGTCGGGCCTAATAGTATGACAAACATTTGTACTACATTATTGCTTTGATTAGATTAGATTAGATGGTTGATTATTGTTGTGGCCAATGGTGATCTCGTTGATACGGACGTGGATTAGAATCTGCAGATGCAAATTTGTCCGCTGGCCGATTTTTCGTTTACTCCTGTCCTGTGTGTGATTTAATTAGTTGTGTGTGTGTTTATTTCCGTTTCAGAAAAAAAAAAAAAACAAAAATTTTTTGTCCGCTGGGCTGGCGAGGGCGACATCGTTCCGATTGACTGACGGGTGACCAAAACCCCTCCCGTAAACTTAAAGGGAAAAACGTGTCATGGACCCTACAAAATCTATGTGAAATTTCACCTTGCCATTTTCCTACCCCAATAGCACTTGCCATTTACCAAGTAGTAGTACCAGTGGAAATTTGGTTTTGTCGGTCGCAATAAGGCTTCTGAAACAGGACAACTTCTATATATTTGGATGATTTTATATCAGTTGAATTATTGTACTGCTGCTGCTACCAATATTATTGCGAATCGATTGTTCAAGTTTACCACGTAAAGCCACAATCTTAATTACATAATCAACCTCTAAACTAATTCTTTTTTCAAAAAAATTGGGTCAATCTTGTACGCCAAAGATTTATTATACTAACAACTACTCGTACATTCTTTTTCCACGCACGCTATCGCTTGTCGAAGCCAAAGGTGAATGCATTCTGAATTTCAGCGTCCGATCACAGCAACTAGCAAAAACCAAATTTTTTTGTGGACCCGAAACAAAATGAAACATTGGGAGAATCATTTGATTCTGTTGTCTCCACATTTACCGCATAACAAGCAAATGCTACCAGTCGTGAATGGTGGGCTCTCTTGTTAGACCTCCCAATGTCCATGCAACGCCAATTATATGCTTCCTCATTATTAAGGTTTCTTCTCGAGAATTTCTAAAATTGCCCTAACTTCAAATAGTATATGTTTGCAACTTTTTAGGAAAATATATCGTAATATTTTTTAGGACGTGACGCGTGTGAAGTAAAAAAATGATTAAAAATATTTTAAAAAATAAGTATTTATGAAAAGATGCAAAAAAAATTTTCTTACAAAATAGCTGTCCAAACAATTAAAGACTTGTTCAAAGTTTTTGAAGAGTCTTCTTTCTTTTCTTATCAAATTAATATTCTTCACTTATAAATCTCATTTTTCTAGTGCCATTTGTCAGCTGTAGAAAAGTAATTCTAAGATAGCCAGATGAATGATGCTAGAGTTTGTTTGGATGATTTATTTGAAATAATTACTGTAGCACTTTTTGTGATGTGATGTAATGTATGTGAGATAAAAATGTGATTGAAATTTGTGAAATAAATTATTTTATTTCAAAACTATGCAATCCAAACACACTCTAAATTTAACAAAGTACTGATTCTACTACGTCTATCATCCAAGAAACTGAGCATTATGTTTTACAAATGCTCATTTTGCCTAGGAATGATTAACAGGAATGACCTAAGTTTTCAATTTAGTGTTTAAGCTTTGAGCACTTATCAAGATGAGGAAAAGATGATTAATCCCAATCCGTTGTGCTAATGGCACATTGTAAAATTCGATCCTTTGCTCGCTCGTACACACTTTTGTCTTAGTAATACAATCCTACCGTATCATAAAATATATATATATGTAGAGACACACGCGACGTCTATCACCTGCTTTCACTGTGCCTCTATGGAAAGAAGGCAGATTAATTAATGTATAGTAGTAGAAGTAGTATAGAAGATCGAAGCAGATTAGTTGGTATTCAGGGTGACGCGACAAGGGCCGGTTGCTTCAGGTCAGGACAAATGCATGGTGCTTTCTTTCTCGACATGGAAGACTTTCTTCGATGGTACTATCCAATAAAAAAAAAAATTTGCATCATCTCTTTCGCTGTCAGCGGATCTATGGCAAAAATTTCATGCACCAAGACCTAAACTCGACAAAAAACTTCCAGAACCAATAGAGTGGCAAGTCTAGAAACTATAAAGCCTATTCACCTACAAACAATGTAGCCTCGTTTGTTATTGGTTTTTTGTCCATTAACGTTCAGTCAAATTGAGCATGCCTCATCACCATTGATCTTCAAGAGGTAAGAACCCAAAAAAAACAAAAAAAAAAGGGAAATTGTTTTTCGCTGTTTAACCGCATAAATTAACAAAGATAATGATAAAGCAATTCCCTTAATTGAAGCGGTTTTGTAGGCCCCAACCGACAACCATTGCCTTTGCAAGGCCATGAATGATTAGGTTAGGAGATAGAATAGGGTGTTAAAGTCAAGGCACACCATTTGGAGGGTTAAACACAATGCATAATTGCCGATTATAATAATTTGTCAAGTAAACAATAGGCATGCCAATGTAAAGAATTTCCGAGCTTTTCTATTTCTTAATGGGAAACAGAAAAGACTTTCTGCACTAATATAATATATTCCCACCAAAACGGACCAAGTCTTCATGGCATACAGAAAACAAAAGCGGGGGAAAAAAAAAAGGAAAAGAAATAGTTTGGTTATTCTGACATGCTGGTTTTGGAGCGAGAGTAGAGTCGTATTGCCAACAAATTTTTTTTAAAAAAATAAAAGTCAAAAAAAAAAACAAAAATTAAAGTACATAACGTCTGTGAGTTTGTTTGAATTACACATTATTTACACACGCACTGACTTACTTACTCGCATCATCAATACATTTTTCAATCATCTTTTTATTTTGCATACATCATATCATAAATGTGCTATAGTATTTTTTTTTTTAAAAAAATTAGCCCAAATAATCTCCTATCCAAAGACACACATTATGTTAATACCGTATATTAATAAAATAAAATAAAAAGCAGAGCGGGCTTAAAGTACATGGCCTCAAAATTTCTAGTGCATTAAAGAGCTTGAACTTCAGCAATAGATCGACACACTTGCTTGTGGGTCAAGATTTAAGGGGGACATATTATTAATTGCAACGCAAGATGGAAAGATTTAAGAAATGGCTAAAGTGAACGAAGGGTTGATTCTGGAGTTGTATGCTTTCGAGGGAGATTCCATCGCTTCTGGTAAAATAGGTCCAAACGCGACGCAGCCCAAGTCTGGATGGGTCATAGGGCATTGAAGATGGAGCAGGCAGCAGCCCTTTGCACCACCAAATTCAGGCGAGGAATCAGCTTCATTGACGACTGCCCATGTTATTCATTCAATCATTCATTCATTTGCCATAAAAGGAGGACCTCACAATTCCTACAAAAGTTGCTGTTATTATTTCTATAACTCCCAACTCGACGTCCATTCAATACTACTAACCGTCGTGGCAATTCTTCAATCAATAGTAGTGTAACAATCTGTAATCAGCACTGCATAACCACAGCAAATAAGGCACTGTCACCATCTTGAAGGAGGGACAACCCAAGGAAGGGGGGACCCCAAACCATATGCGGTCGTTAGATTTGATGCGTCGCTGTTTTCATCGGACGAGGAAAAGGCCCGGCAAGAATTTCTGGGTCCAATCGTCTTTAGTCCCAGCGTTTAGCGGTTCGAAATGTTCCTGAGATAAGACCAAAAAAATCCGGTGTCCAAATTCTCAATTAGTCCTAGTAGCTATAGGTAGGAGGGGGCGCGGCGCCGGTTGTTTCTGGAACTGGAAATTTGGGTTAGATGCAATACAACAAACATATCCATTCCGACAAAATATTCCTAACTCAATCGGGTGGGTCTTGCAAAACTGAAGCCTAGAAAGTTGCCAAAGCCTTGCGGAGTCATCAGATCCCCATTGAAACCCCCCCCCCCCCTCCCCAAAAAACTCTTTCTTCTAAGTTCTAACAGGTTAGAGAGAAGGAAGTTAACTTGCACCCACACCCACATCATTTGTAGTTTACAGTTTGCACTGTGCAGCTGAAGTTGGATGCAGGATAAGATGTCGGGTAGCTGGTAGCCTGGCACCCCAAAAAAAAAAATGTATCTAATTTCCACATCAGGATCTCCATCAGAATACATAATCCTTGGGATTACAAGCTTGAAGTACATTACATCCTAGAACAGGGCTGAGAAATCTTTGGTTGGTGCAGCAAGAAACAGCATATGTAGGGGTATTAGACCGATCATCAATACTTAAACCTCATTCGGTTTGATTGTATCAGTGAGAAAAGCAAGACAAAATTGAAAACTGGATTAAGTTGTCCAGTCAATACTGCTTTTTACTTCTAAGTGAACATTAAAGCAAAGCAAAACCACTGATAACCATCAGGTTCAAATCTAAAGTACCAACAATTAGCTAATACTTCCCTTCTAGCCTACCAAAACAAAAAACCATAAGAATCCTAACACGAAATGTCATGACTTCACTCAGAAATCTGGCCCCAAAACTCCATAGGACGGCATGCATTTTGCCACGGCGCAAAGATCGTTGGCAGCAGAAGTGATACTATAACCGGCAGAGTTTCACAAAGCATACTTCATACTGCTAGGCCACTAACATTAAAGATAGGCTCGATGTAAGTGACAGACAATAAACTTCAGGACTTGAAGAATTAAACATTTCAATCTTTTGACAGGAATGCTTGTCAAGACTACATTCCTACGTTGATTAGGATTTTGCTGAAGCATATTTCTAACCAACCACAGAGTTCAGGTTTACACGAGATGCAGACTTATGGGTATCTTATTGCATAAATACAGCACCATGAAGAGCGCTCCAAAAACATAAAACAGGATGCTTTCTGTATTCTTTCTTCATTGACTAAAGCAGTCGTCGAGAATACCATTCCAAATAATTAGAGAGCCCACGGCCACTACTTTCATTGCCACTACCACAAAATCTCCCCACCCTATGTCACCTCCATTTAACCACAGTAAGTACAACTCCACATAACAGCCTACAAAAGAAGAAATGGAAAAAGGGGGAAAAAAATAAAATATACCACCTCAATGTCCAAAATACCATATTGTAGAAACATAGCAAAGCAAACAAAAACCTTAGTGTATCGCAACTCCCCACCAGAAAATCGAAAGCCGTTCTTGACACCTGACAAACATCCTCAACTCCTTGAGCGAACCTTGTCATTCTCCACCTTTTGCGCAAAAACCTTTGTTGCAATCATATTGTCCTCGAAATACCTCGCATAAGGATGCCCCTTTGGTACCAACCTACGATACTTCTCAAAACTCTTCTCGGCCTCATCCTTCTTCCTCAACAGAGTGTATATTATCCCTTGACATAAATACGGCCTAAAATCCCTTGGCTCCTCCCTAACTAATTCCTGATAAAATTTCAGTGCATCGTCATACTTCCCTTCGATCACCCGAATTTGGGCCAGTAAAAGGTTAAAATCTCTCAAATCACTCTTCTTATTTTCTTTCTTACACAGCTTCATTGCATCCTCAATCTTCCTCTCAATATCCTTCAATTCCTCCGTCGAATCATCCTGGGATGCAGCCATTACAAGGCCGTGGTACGCCTCCACTCGAAAAGGGTCTTTTGATATGATCCCGCTGAACCCATTTTTTGCAAATTCAAGCTCACCACTGTAAACGTGCAAATGAGACTTCATCAACGGCCACTCCACTTCATTCGGCTCCAGTTCTATCAATTTCTCCACAATCATAATGGCCTCTAGCATTTTCCGGTTTTTAATTCGAATTTCCATTAAATTTCGGAGGGCTTCGACGTCATTCGAGTGGGAAAGCAAGTGCTCTTCAATGGCTTTTTCCCTTTCTGCCTCATCAAGGGTGTCCTTTGAGGCAGCTTCAACAGCAGCGGCAGCTGCCCCAGCAGAGGAGGCGAAGGCTGGTTTGACATTAAAGAAATGGAACCTCGAAAAGAAGATCGCAGCAGCCGCTGTGGCTGCAATGAGGGTGGTTTTGATGAAAGTGGACGGGAATGTGGCGAGGGTTTGGGAAAAATAAGGGTTAAGGTTTTGCAGGGGGTTTAGGGGTTTGTTAAAGAGACGGGGCTTAGGGTTTTCATTGTCAGAGGAGTTTGAAGAAGGGAATTCAGATGAGGACGAGGAGGAAGCTGTGATGGGGGTGAATTTGAAAGATGCGGTTTGAGATGGAGGTGGGGCTATGAAGGAGAGAGAAGAGATGGGTCTTGAGAAGAGCGGACGGCGGTGAGGGACTGAGGGGATGAGGGCCTGGTGACCCAGGTTTAATTTAGCAGCAACTGGTTCACCAGTGCAATACATGGCGGCGGTGGTGGTGGTGGTGGTGAGGTTTTATTAACGTTTATAAGAGAGCAAAGAAACACGAGAGGAGGGGAGACCTAAAACCCTGGTGAGGTGGTGGCTAACCAAGAAATCGAGGAGAAAGAGCAAGAAGGCTCTGAAAATGAAAAGATTCTGAAAGACCGCTCAACGCATTATGTGCTATTGGGCTTTCAATTTCTGTTTGAAGTAAAAATTTGGGCTTGCTACACATTATTGTACTGCCACTTGTGTCGGGCTACTGATTGGGTTTCTCCCGTTGACTGCTTCGTTGATATCGCTTGTGGACTCATGGATACTTGTTCAGTGTTGGGTTCGCGTAACAATAAAGATTTCTTCCCCCATCAATTTGAAAATGAGCGCTGTGGACTTTTACCAGATTAAGATTTCTTCCTCCCGTCAAATTTTGAAATATTTATAGAATTAATTTTCAATACACTGACTGCCAATATATATAATTTCATTCTTAGATGCATGAAAAATAATCTAAATTTGAATTTGAAATTCAAATTTTACATATATATCATATATCTAATCATGATAATGTTTATGAGCTTGTTGAAGCAGATGATAGAAGTTTTTAGAGCACTTCATTATATATCTAATCTAAATAAAAGAAATCGTGATTGGGAACACGTCAAAAATAAGGAAAAACCAAAAAACACAGCTGGGGTAGGGGGTCCCCTAGGCCTAGGGACACGTACAATTGAGAGAGACACATCATAACACCTTCCAAACGGTCCCCCTTCTTTGCTTCATTTAATTCATCATCAGGCAAACAGCAGAGCTCATTGCTTACAAAAGAGCAAGAAAATATCTTTCGAATTACAACACAAGTCGTGTAATAGTAGTGAAGGATCGGGAAAGGCAAAATGATGATGATGATTAAAATAAGGAAAAATGGCCAATTCCGTTTCTAAATTTTTTTTTTAGAGTCATCAATTTAATCCTTAATTTTTATTTTTGGCCGATGATCCAATTACAACCTTCTGAGGCGGCGCCGCCACCACCTAAAAATTTTGGATTATCCCTCTCTCCACTACCAACCTCCATCACTAGTCACCCACCCCTTTCTCCTCCTACCCTTCTCCTTCCACATCTCTCTCTCCCAATCCTCTTTCCCCTACCTCTGAATTTATATTATAATTGAGAAAGTTGAAGAGGAAATCTAGAAATGCTTTATGGCTCAAGTAAAAATAGCATAAATATGCAAATTTTATCACTTTTTGCTACCATTATGGCTGGTGGAGAAAAGAAGATCCCAGTCATTTGCGCAATCGTTGCTGGAGCATTTGTTAGCCACAATTGCTGCATTGTCATAATCATCACTCCGGCCTTTTGCTCAATTGTTGAAATGGTTGATGTGAGGGGAGGGGAGGGTTAAGAAGTTAATTAAAATTTTTTAAAACCTTAACAGAGTTTTAAAATTTAAAAATACCTCAAGGACTATTGATTTTTTTAATTTACTTAGTTTGATTACAATCTATACCTAAAGTTTCTGAAATACCATTATTTAACCATTAAATTAGAAATCCGATTGCTTTTAAGTGATGGCACCGCCGCAAAGGAACTTAATTTGAATTCAAAAAATAAATTTAAGGAGTAAATTAATCAGAAATAAAAATTAGGGACTAAATCGACTCTAATTAGCCATTTTTTCTTAAAATAATCAGTGTGGACTGTGGAGGCAGAAACCATCCCACGGACGGACACGCGAAAAGGTGCGGCAGTGCGGGTGAAGCCACATGTCACCACTCACCCACGTCTGAGCCTACATTCACAATGCCAATTTGGAGACGTGGAAAAAGAAAAACTAAGGTTGTGTTTGGATTGCATTTTCCGTCATTTTTCATGGAAAAATTACTGTAGCGATTTGATATATGTGAGGGAAAAAGGTGATAGGGAAATGTGATCACGGAAAACGATAATATTTTCCGACGAAAACCTTCAATCCAAGCAAGGCCTAATCTACGACGAGACGACACTACAGATTACAGAGGGTGGAGCTGTTTATGGCCCTTGACTAGGACGGACGCAGTCCAGTCCACAGAGTTCTACTAATATTTGATCAGCCATCAATCACAATGCCAATTTGGAGAGAGAGGGACACCATCCCAGTTTCGTAAACGACGTTTTGCCTGAATTCTGAGATAGAATAAAACAAACTAGTCATCCTCCCCGGTATCTTTGGCAGCGGAAGAATGCGAAAGCATCTTCTTTTGGATCCTTTGTCGCGTCTCCGTTTCAGACGCTCTTTCCTCCCTATCCTTCGTGTATGCTTGGAAGAACTCCTTGTTCTCTTTCTCCAGCTCCTTCCACACTGGATCATCCATTTAAGAAGCTATAATAATATATGTATACGACATATATTATTTTTAACTAAAGTAATAATAATCCATCCATCATTAACTTCCTTTCCTTTCAGGAAGTAAAAAAGAACCGTGGTCGGGTTAATTAATTCACTGTACTGTACCGTAGCCTTTTTAATTTGTTCACTATTTTTGTTTTTCAAAATCATGAGATCCGACAACAAGTCAAAACTGTTTAAAAGTACGTGGAGTTCTTTACGAGGTACGTACCAGTGGCTTTGAAATTCCGGATGAATTATCATCGTTTAATCAATTGAATCTCAAAATTTGACAGTATTTTCTTTTCCTAAAGACAAACTTGGGTAAAGGGCAATCTCACACGCAACATGTGTCTCACTGCACAAACATACATATACATACATACATATACATATATATATCCCGATCCGAGAACTCCAATAATCCAAATTGTGGAATCAATTGAGACCTATATTAATGGGTTTGTTTGGATAGTGGATTATTTCCCCAAATATATTTGCTTACATCACCGTTACAATTTTTAATACAGCTTTCTATCTTCCCAATTACATTTTTATCTCACATACATCACATCACAAAAAGTGCTACAGTAAAAATATTTCAAATAATTTACAATTCAAACAAACCCTTAGCAGAAAAAAAAAAAGTATTTTGCAAAAGATTACTTCTTTCATTCATATATTCGATTTCAACGAAGAAAAATGACTCATTTAATAAAAGATTATTTTTACAAAGAATCTTTTTGTAGAGAAGTTTTAAATTACTGAAAAAAAATTCTTCAAATGGATTCGTTATTCTAGTTTAGAGGTTCTTACTGACTTTCATAGATTCTATGTTCTTCTAGAATTGAACTCTTATAACTAAAAACTTACACACACATACGTATAAGTAAAGATTTATAAATCTGTTGGCGTGCATGTGCTTTCTAGCTGATCACCCGCGTAGTAGATCATCATCAACAGCTATAAATAAATAACTAAGCGCGGGGGGGTTTTGTGTTTCAACTTAAAACTTTTAGTCTGTCTCTAACAGCATGGCCAGAAGAAGGGGTTGAGAGTAAATTCAGAGCTGTTTAAGTTGACGACTACTAACCGGTGGCAGTAATGACCGGTTTGATATTTGCATGCTTGAAGAGAGCTTCCATGCATTCCTCTTTGCTCATATGGAATAAGATACACTCTTCTATCAGATGCTGAATCTGCATATCATGATCCAATATCCTATCATCTACGTACCTTGTAAATCCTCCCATTTGAAAAAAAAACATAAAAAAAAAAAGAGTAGCCGCAGCTCTACCTCTATCAAGTATCTTAGGATACTGAACATTAATTGCGCTTACCAGATGGATGTACTCGCGAGGTGATGAAGAATCAGCCATGTTAAACGCCTCCAGGGAAACTTCGTCTCCACTCAGGACTTGGGAGCTAAGTTCTTCAAGGCTTTTTCAGTGACTACACCGGAGATCGATTTATGCAATATATCCACGGGTAGAGTTGAGTTGAAAATAAAGCAAAAATAAGAGCAGCCGAGCTGAATAGGAGAGGATCAATGGAAGGGAAAGGAGAGCAAAGAAAAGCGCTGGAACGAAAGCAGAAGAAACTACTGGACCGATAAAAAAAAATAATAATAGAAAAGGGCGAAGTTAATAGTTGAGTTGGCGATGCAGATGGTGTCAAACAATTTCAACAAAAGAAGTGATACGGTGATGTCATTGGGTGGGGTCAGCAGCCCCACGTGGGAGCACAAAGGCGATTGGTTACGAGGGGATTATGGAAGATTTTGCTAAGCTGCCGTTCTTCGTTCTACTTAATCCACTCTGGCATCTCCACGTGACGCATTGGACCCACCGGGTCCTGAATTAGCGCGCCCTAAGGAGAATTCCTGTATTGCAAGAAGCAAGCCCACAGTCAACAGTAAACAACGGCACGTGCAACTGTCGTAGCGTCTTTGCCCACTCTTCCTCCGTCTCCGTGCCGACTGCCTTTCGAGGAACCAACGATCGTGCTTGGCTGCTCCATGTTTGATAATTCAGTTCAGCATTTAAATTGAATGAATTCAAATCTTAACATATTCAAATCGTTTGATAATAAAAAATTAAACATTCGAAATAATTAAGTGACACTGAATTTTCTAAACAAAACTTACTCTCAAAATTAAGTGATAATCTATTCACTTATCACTGAACTGAATGTGTGATATACACTCAAATATATTACGTAACAATTTCATAATTTAATGAATTCAAATTTCAATTTTCAAATTTCAATTTTATCAGGTACACCCTATCTGTTGCAATGAGAGTAGAGTCCACGCCCATTAAAAAAAAAAAGAAAAATAAGGATTCTTTTAGTACTATTTTGTACACTAAGGGCCGGCAATAAGGGGTGGACCAAGAAGTCACGTGAGTTTATTCACAAGTCCATGTCAGGGGTTCAAAATTTTCACCTCCACACTTCTTAATGTCACCATTTAAAATAGAGGAAAATATAATGACTCAAAATTAAAATATTGGATAGACCAAAAGTGTAGAGTCTAAATTGTTGACTAATGAAAATTTGATATTGATCTTTAGTCATTCTTAAATTTCTATTAATAATTCTAAATATGCTTAAAATCAGAAACTTTAAAGATCAAATTTATTTTAGACGAAATATTAGGGACCAATTTAACGCACACGCCAAATATTAAAACTAAACTGCAATTTTCCCATAAATTTAAGCTACCATAGAAAGTCAAAGTTGAATATAGGCAAATACTAGAGCTTGTTAATCTTGGATAAGAAATTACAAGTAGAACATAGGCAAATACTAGAGCCCTTGTTAATCTTGGACAAGAAATTACAAGTAGAACATAGGCAAATACTGCCTAATACTAGAGCCCTTGTTAATCTTGGACTAGAAATTAAAAGTTGAACATAAGCAAATCCTAGAGCCCTTGTAAATAAGAAATTAACTTTGTCATAATATGGATAAGGTCGGCACCAAGACCCAACTTAACTTGGCGAGCATGAGTAGTGTGAATTGACCTTCAAGCCCCCCTCATATTTCTTTCCCCTAGTAGAACTTGCAATCTGCCCTGGACCGAAAAAAAAAAGAAGAAAAATAATAGTTTATTTAGTTGTCAATAATTTTACCTAGACATATCAATGGGCAAGATTTGGGTTGAAATATTTTGATTCAGGTCTAGATCTAGATTCATTAAATTTAGTTAGATTAATACTTAGACTCAAACCCTTATGGGCCTAAAAAAGTAAACCTAGACTTGTACTCTCATAAGTTTGGGAATCTAATGGGTATTTATAGATATTTTTCTAGACATACAATGAAGAAATAAATTAAATTATTTTAAAATCATATAGAGTTAAAAAATTAAATACTATCAAAATTTTGTTTTCAAACAATAAAATTAACATTCAAGAAATTGAATTCAATATTATAAACTTAAAGAAAGAACTATTATCAACTACTTCTATTTAGGTGGTGTTTTCTTATATTAAGAGCATGTCCTTTAATTTAACAATTATGAAGTATTACTGCAATCGATCCAGTCTAATATATAATATTAGATTAATTTATAAATTTATTGATTGATATGTATATATATATATATATATATATATATATATATATATATATATATATATATATATATATATATATATATATATAGACACACATGAATCTAGATAGGGTCTAATTTAGATATGATGTATTCATAATGGATCATAGAAAATTGAACCTTAATCAGACTTATAACTCTCTCACAAGGTATTGGTTTGAGAAATTAAATACAAAACCTATCCAACCATATAGGATTTGAGTCGAATTTGGTTAAAATTCAACCTATTAACATGCCTAATTTTATCGAAACAGGTATTCTTCCAAATTTTATAAGCCAATTTAATTAGAAATTGACGGCTCTCATGAAGTCAGGCTTTGGGGTTTGGTTTGGTTTGGTTAGCTGTACTTGAATATGCTCGCATTGATCCACACAATAAATCGGGGCACTAAAAGAACCAAACAACCGGGTACATGACCTGGCCAGTTGGCACAGTTCCTCCTTTTTAACCAAATTATTTGGCACTACAACCAAACAACCGGGTACATGACTTGGCCAGTTGGTTCACTTCGTCCTTTTTAACCAAAGGGTTAAAAACAAAAGAACCCCCGCCGTATACCTAATATACAGAAAAATCCTCCGTAAATTCAAAACATACAAAACTGCACATCATGCTTTGAACTAAATTGTAAACTAACAAAATTAATTAAATTTAACAAAATTTGATAAACTTAACGAAATTCGATAAGTTTAATCGTTGAGACCGTAATTTTCGTCAAGTTTAACGTATTCCGTTAGTTTATAATTTAATTCAAAACATGAGGTGTCGTTTTGTATGTTTTGAAATCACAGAAGGCTTTTTTGTGTATTAAGTATACCCCAGGAAACTTTTTTATTTTTAACTCTTAACCAAATTATTTGCCACCAACCAATCACACATTGACTCAGAACTTCGTCCAACTCATCATCAATATGATATTACACAAGAAAACTGGAAATAGGAACCAAACTAATGCTTTCAATTTGAAACATACATAGGATCATCGAGTGATTTTTCCAATTCTCACCGGAATGGAGACATATGACCCTTGCTAAAAATTTTAGTCTAACATTTTCTTTTAAAGGAGAAGGGAGAAAGAAACGCGATTGGCATCAAAATTAATTTTGAAATACCAAAATGTAAATCTTTGCGTTTTTGGTAATTTCTCTTTTTTCCCTTTTAGTTACACATGATTAATTTTTTTTTTAAATTTTAAGCAAGGCTCACATGACTACACTTTATTCCGGTCCAATAGGAATTTTAAAAAATATGTCAATTATCCTAAATGTGCTTCAAATTTGAAACACTAGGGACTAGATTTACTATGGTATGGAAACTGCATATTCTCCCTTCAAGCAAGTATTAGAAGTGAGGAGTACCACTACTCGCATAAAGCATGGCATTCCGGATTTACACAGAACTACAACTATGAGCTTAAGAGTTGTGACAGGATCACCGGCCAGAATCCCCTAGCTATCAGTAGCCGACCACGTAAACGTGCCATATAAAAAATTACTAGTTTCACTTCAAGGATACTTTTCAATGACAAAGCTTTTGGTGATTCATGCAGTTTTTGTTTCCTCTCTTTCCCGAAAATGCCTTGACGCTTTCACAAGATGAGACCCTTCAAGGAGCCTTTTCACTAGAAAGTCGTGAGGGCATCGGCGTTTTCACTCTAAGGATCTGCTGGACAAGGCAGTTCATGATCCGCGCAGTTTTTGTTTCCTCACTTTCTCTATCACACTCACACGATGAATAGTCCCAATCTAATGATAAAACAAATGTACATAAACTCATTCTAGCTTAACGAGTGCACTTAATGAACCAAAGGCATATGTACACTTCCCAGATCTTTCTGTTTCTTTTTCCCCCAATGACAGACACGTCTGACTCAATCCAGTTTTCAGTATGCATCCGAGACCTGAAGTATCCTAGCGACCCAACTCCAATTTTAACATGCACAACTCAAGCATGATAACAGAAACATTGGAAAGAACAAGAAAGTACCGGAAAAAGACAAACTTCGATACAATTAAAAAGGGAAGGGAAGAGTTGATGGATCACATTTTCACTTTGAAATTATTCGATATAGATACACCCAAGGTCCGTTACAGTCAAGTATACCGTAACTGGTAAGGTTTAATGAAGAGCAGACCATTTAGCTACAGCTGCACACTCTTACTATCATTTGATCAACCAGGTATATTTTTACGTGATTCATCTATGTTTATTTGAATAGTTAATCACCCGATACAATAATCCTAAAGTAACTTGTGATTGACATATTTATGTTTATCTTAAATATTCATCACCCGATACAACAATTACAAAGAAACTTGTGAAATAAAGTGCATACCTTCATCTCTTATTCTTGTCAGTCCATCAATTTTGCCAAAAGATCAGTCCTCCGATTTGTACATGAATCTGGATTGATATGCAGCGAAGAATGGACTGCACCGATTCTGCATAGTTACATATCCCCTTATTAATGTCCAGAGTTCTGCAGGTAGCCAGAAAATAGTAGCATATTGTGAAAACCTCCGCAAGGTAATTAGTACAATGAAAAAGGAGGATATTTCCAGCAAATAATCATTAATCACATCATAACCTCTTCACTTGAGAATAATAAGAAAGAAATATATTTCCTACAAGGGAGAACCAATGACACATCCAAGCCAAAAAAGCAGGGGTTCGGTATATGACGCACAGAAAGTGGCAATGTTGCTATACAGAATACCCGAGAAATGTGGCTTGAGTAGTAACAGCAAGGGCAAAACTAGCACACTTCCCCTGCTTTTCCTCCCTGCCTGACAATTCCACTACTTTCCTTCCAAATCTAGAATTCTAGATGGAGAGAGCTCAGTGTGCCTTCTATTGTCACACAAATTACCGAATAGATCATTTACAAAGAATATCCAACCCTTCCGAAATTTCTATTGAAAAAGGGGTGCCTCAAAGCCTCTCTTGCTTTAAGACGCTCTCCAGGTTCATAACGTAAAAGACCTTGCAAAAGATCTATCAAATCACCAGCAGAATGGTCTACGTGCTGCATGACCAGATTCTGTAAATAAACATGAGCAAATTAGAGTATCAACCGGGTGGAAAAAATGCATAAGCAGCATACTCAGATTCTATAAATAAACATGACAAAATTTGAGGTCTACAGGGTGTAAAAGAAGCATGAGCAAGAGACACCATCTAACCTCCTCCTCCCTAAAATAGCCATCACAAGCAGCTTCCTTACATATCCTTCTCTCCACACCCTCAACCAAAAATTTTATGAATAAACAAAACCTCTCAGTGTCCTCATCCCACAATATTTTCTGATGACAAGTTTTTCCTTTTACTTATTTCTTTCTCTTGTTGGGCGGAAAGGGTAGGACACTCTGTCTAATTTTTGCATCCCAGCTCAGGGAAAAAGAAAACAAAAACAGAACACAGAAAAAACACTACATAAATAAGGTCATCAAGTACAAAAGCCAAATTACCGTCAGGGTGTTGTGTCCCTTGGACAAAATAGAGGTGACAACAAAGTGCATATTTACTCGATCGATCTTTCTTATTGAACAAAACCTCAGTCTCAGAATCTCCAATCCAGAGAAACTTTGTAAGCACATTACTAGATTATAGGTGGCAATCAACAACCAAACCTTCTCTTTGGCCAGTATTTTAAAACTTTAAGTTGTTTAAACAGATTATCATCTCAATTCTTTATGATCGATTAACACATAATATAGCAAAAAGAGTTTGCTTTCAGAACCCACCCATCAAAAGAGATGAGAACAGAATCCTGATAACAATAAATGCATCATCAACAGATACCATGTCCCATAATGGGTAAACACTGATAGAAATGACAAATGTAGTGTGCTTACCTGAAGACGGGGTAATTTCCAAACGGCCCTCATACTCTCTCTTGAAGTCGCACCCTCTGGCCAATCCAACCTTGCACCCCTTTTAAAATATTTCACAGCATGATGGCTTCAGAAGATACCACCGTGTTTAGGATTGAGTTAGCAAGGTAAGGCACAACCCATAAGAAACATTAAGTAGCAGTCATTTAAGCTTACTCTGCTCTCATGATCATGTGTTGAGGCAAGGGACCAAGCACTCGTTCCATCATAGCAAGATGCTCGAGATTTTCATGTGTTTGGAAAAGAGCCTCCCCCTATTATGAACCAAACAAAGAAGAAAAAAATATCAAAGAGGCTAAATGTGTAATAATCAATGGTAACTAAAAAAAAAATTAAAGCTGTAATATGAAAAAAAAAAAAAGATCCAGCCATAAAGGGATGCACAAAGTACTTCACTATAATCTTTTGGGAGAAGTAAAGGAGTTATACTGATGTATGTGTTTCTGAAATCAAAATTGAGAAATATATAGAAGGGAGGGGAGGAATAGAATTTAATATTCAGTTCTCACTTACAGAGCAAAGCTCAACTAGTATGCAACCTACGCTCCACATGTCACAGGGATAGTTCCAACCAAGACCTATGATTATGAACAGGATTAAGCCACAAAGCTCAAAAAACATGCTCAAGGTTCAATAGGAGAATCATACCCAGAATAACTTCAGGAGCACGGTAATGACGTGTTGACACCACATAGCTGTGATCCTGATGCTCAAATGTTGTACTACCAAAGTCAATGAGCTTAATAGCACTTGACTTGGGTAGATTTTTGAAATAGGAACCATCTTTTATGGACCGTGATAAGAACTTCATTATGGGAAGGTGACAGATAAGACAGAAGGCCCATCAGAAAAGAGTTGAAACTTTCATATTTGAAAGTAAGCCTTAGTGAAATTAGAAGTTTCAACCATTAACTGCCCAAATATGCTGATCATTCACACAAGAAGCAGAAATTTAGAAGAATTGTACACAAGGATTCACCTTATAATCAGGCACTTTGACATATTCTGAGGAGACAAGAAGAATATTTTCCGGCTTTAGATCAGTGTGAATCAGGCGAAGATCGTGCATGACTGTCATAAAAACATTCCAAGAATGAGACTGGACTGGTTCAAAGATGCTTCAGAACTTAAAAACACTTGCATAATAATCCAATTGTGCCAGTAAAAGAGTATTTCCAAACCCCAGTGTAATCTTAATATATCAACAATAGAAACGTGTAGCAGGAAAATTAAGCTTTAATGAGGTTTTCATTTATTTGGAAAAATAACTGAAATCAAGTTTTAAAATAAATAAATAAATAAAGTAGTATCACAATGATTCGTCTACACACATGCTACAGACTCCAAAAGTTGTCTGCCAAACTCCCGAACAAGGTCAATGGGAAAAGAACGATAGCTGTTTTTGCGGAGGAAATCGTATAAGCTTGGACCAAGCTTCTCAAAAACCTGTTAAGACCATTTAAATCCATCCGCAAGCTTTCAACATACACAATATTCAGGCATAAGTGGAGCACAACTTTTCGTTTAAATGTAATAAACTATATAAACACCAATCGATACTTACAATACAAATATGATTACGATAGTCAAACCAATTCCGTATTTGCACACAACTGCAAAGAATAAAATCACTTGTGCCAAAATCACTTCAATTTTAACACCCAAAAAGAAATATTTTTTTTGCGGGGGGGGGGGGGGGGGGGGGAATGCACTAACCGTGCACCGCCAACATCATGCCTTAAAAGTTTGTGTAGGACATCAATCTCAATCATAGCAGCTTCACGATACTTATGTACTGAACGAACAACTTTAATTGCAACAATTTCCTTCCTTTCATTGTCTAAGCATTCAAGAACTTGCCCAAAAGTCCCTGCAATATTTTCCAGGAAATGGACAACCAAAATGTGACCCTCTAGATATTGAAAATATAAGAGATAAGGTCCTCAACAGATGAATACTGCAATAAAGTAACTACAAGAAGTACAAATAAAAAGAATGAAAAGAGTACAAACAGGGGAAAAGACAAAAGAAAGGCTTTTAAGTCAATAAGCTATGAAAACAATAAGTAATCTAAGACAATGCAACTAACCTTCACCCATTTTGCTCAGTATCCTGTCTGCATATTCAGGAAATAAAGAATTATACTTCCAAAAAATACAAAGGAATCATGTTTTACTAAGTTAACTGAAAGGAAAAAGGTAATAAAAGGACTTAAGCTCAGATAAAATAGAATCACAATTAAACCATCATATCATTCTAACCAATCACAAAATCATAATGGAAATATACTTACAACGAGGTGTTAAGTTCTCCCCAATCGCAAATACATAATGTCCATCTTTATCATCCGACCTCCAAGGTGGGGATCCATTGCGAGAAGCCCCTTTATAATATATTGAAGAGTATGCATAGTTTGGTAATAGCCCATTTGCGAACTGTTGCCCATAATATATTGTTGGAAGGACCTGAGATGATGATGAATTCATTTAATGTGTTCACGGAACCATCTTTTTATGTTTCTGGAAAAGATCTAGTCGGATTCATTAACACACCAATGGATAGACAATTGATTGTACAATACAAGCTACCAGCTCAAGAACATGAAGAGACAAATACAGTAGAGTCACACTAACTGATAAATTAGTCTGAAAAGACCATGAAGCTATGATTCAAAACAAAGAAGTGATTAGAGTTGAATAATAAGCTTCTCCTACAGAATAACACACTTCAATTGCAGTGTGTACAGACAAAATGATAATATCACAGACAAAAATACTCCAATCCGTCCGCATTCATGTACTCATATACCTACGGCCTGCCTCAGTTGCTTATAATCAGCTGATTAAAGCTTAGTTCAATGCTAAGAGGAGTTTCGAGGTGTTCTCCTTTGCTTTTTAGTTCTGGTTTTAGCTTTATCTTAAGCTGGGAGATGAAAAAAGAAAAGCTGATTCTGACGGTCAACCTATGAACTGGCTATGACAACTGCTTTAGCATTGCAATACATTAAAAACAAAAACAAGCTTTCATCAGTAGGTGAACAGATTTTTCATTAATCACTGAGCCATGATAAGCTTAAACCAAGCTGAAATCATTTTGAGCCATAATATGATACTGTATTGCATATAATTTGCAGTAAACGCGTTGAGCATACCAATAACAAGATCTAACCACAGAGCACAAGCAACGAGTGGTAAATACAAAAAGATAAAACAAGAAACGGCATACTCATTTCTGGAAATTTTCCCAACAAAAATAATTTTTACTAATTCAAACTTGATCAAGGTGCTACAAGACGGGCCATATGCATGTATATGTTCATATGTGCGCTTGTCTGTGACATTCAAACATTTCATCATCAATAAAAAAAAAATGCAAAATCCCAAAACATCAAAGCGAATTATCTCTAGCATATTACAAACAGTACATTGTACAAGATATCGACCTTG
Organism: Coffea arabica; assembly: GCF_036785885.1. Taxonomy (NCBI): domain Eukaryota; kingdom Viridiplantae; phylum Streptophyta; class Magnoliopsida; order Gentianales; family Rubiaceae; genus Coffea; species Coffea arabica. Next base: position 2,325,010 of record NC_092321.1, on the reverse strand, counting down.
GCGGCAGCAGAAGGAGGAGGAAGAGGAGGAGGCATGTCCCAAGTCAAACGAGGTCGCTTCCGAGGTCGCTTATCCATACTCCTGTAAGGAAAGTCTGCGATCTTCTGCGTCTCCATTTCTTTAGCAGGAATACTAATGGAATCAGCTAACAACAATTTTCTCAAAAAGAATTCAAATTAAACAAAACTTTGTAAATATATGAATGTAATTGAGTTAAATGACGAGATCAATTTTTTAATGCCCAAGCAAATTGAACCGCATACGTTCGCAATTTTGAGCGGCGAACGCAAATAATCGGCAAAACGACACCCTAGATTTGAAATTGAATAGATCTAAGAGAGAGGATTGAGCTGGGGAAGGTGAGAGAGCTGACTCAAACCATCAAGGGGATGAGGATAAAGTAACCCTAGTTAAGTCACTCCTGGGTCGAGTTCAAAACCATGGTTAAGAAGCAAACGTGGAGCTTAGGAGTTACAAGAATTATCAATTAAGCACGCCGATTTGCGTGGGTGCCAACTGGTTATTAAGCGCCTTCAAAGTTTAACCTTCGTTTAGCTATTTCAGCCTTGGGCCTGACTTACATGTTCTGGATCTGTTTGGGCATTGGAATGACCCATATTTCTGGTTTAGCAATTGTATGGACTGTGGTTTTCTACAGAAAAATTTTAATATTTTCACAAACACATTTTGAGCCATCTTTTTATTTTACATATATTAAATCATTACAATATATTTTTATGTAAATATTCCTAAAAAATAAAAATAATTTTCAATCACCTTTTTACATTACATACATCAAATCGCTACAGTATTTTATTTTATTTTTTTTACAAAAAACTCCTAAAAATAGCAATCCAACCAGGAAATCACTCAATTACGCTAACCAGTTCCATTTTCCTTCTTGGGGAACTTTTTCTTTTGGGGTTGTAATTGGGAGCATTGAATGAAGAAACACCGAATTTAGTCTTTTCTTCCCCCTTTTGTTTGAGGATAACTGATAAATGCATGCTAAATTTATCTACTATTTCATATTTTCCTTCATTGGTGCAGTGTCATAGAGGTCAACAATCAAATTCATTTATCACCATTTTTAGATTTTAAAGTAGGGGAATAATATATTATGTTCTGAATGGAAAGGATGAAACAGTCTAATATATCTACTTGAAGGATAAGCATCTTTCATAACTCAGACTAACCTTTGCTGCCCATCACACTTACCAATTCTTAGAGCATTTGCAAATAGTTGAAGTGTCAAATTAGTCCCTTGCATTTGTTAGAAAAATCTTTGTGTTTGGATAGGAAATTATTTGAAATAATTACTGTCGCACTTTTTGCGATATGACGTCTGTGAAATAAAAAAAAATGTTGAAAAAAATGTTTGCAATATAAGTTTATATATATATATATACACACACATACACACAAATAGGAGCCATCCAAACAAATAATATCCTGGATAGAAGAAGCATTTTGTTATCTTAGTATAGCATTCACTTTATTTTTTCAATCGAATTCCCAGTTTTACAAGTCTCATCAATTCGTGTTAACAAATCCAGAGATAGGAGTGACTAAACATGAGAATTGGAACTTGGGCATGACTTTCTCTGTCAAAATCATGTCCAAACTGAAATGGATGCCCGATTTTGTTATATTTAATACTCATGTTACCAAATGCTTCGTTCGGGACTAAGACCGTAAAGTCACTGCGTAGCTTCAACTCCATTTTCTCCCTGTAACTGCACATAAGGAATCTCTGTTTCTTTTGTTAATTCTCTGCTGTATTTGTTCTCATGCATTCTTCAAGTTTCTTAGAAACTTTTCACCGTGCTCGAAATTACATAACCAAATCGATATCTTGAATTTCCGTGATTGTTAACGTCAAGACGTCATGTATCTCATCTCGTTGGGCATGCCCCCAATATTCCCCAGTAACAAACACATGAACTTTGCTTTTTATTTCAATCCAACTGCAACCGGGAACCCTATTCAACCCTTTCTCATTCATCTCATGCCTTATTCTGGACACACACTGCCATCTTCCGGCAGCAGAATGTGCATTGGAAAGCATCAGGAAGGATGATACATCCCCAGGATCTAATGCCAGTATCTTACTTGCCGCAAATTCTCCTAGTTCCATATTTGAGTGAATCCGGCATCCTCCCAGTATAGCCTTCCAGAATCCAATGCCAGGGTCAAAAGGCAAATCAGCGATAAACTTAATTGCTTCCTGAAACCGCCCTGCACGTGACATTAGATCCACCACACAAGCATAGTGCTCTGCCTGTAGCATGCTAGGTTCTTGAAGTCTAGCCTGATTGAAATACGAGTAGCCTTCCTCAACTAGGCCAACGTGATTACACGCCAACAGCAAACCAAGGAGAGTAACGCTATTTGGCCGGACACCACTGGATTTCATTCTCTGGTAAACATCTATTGCCTCCTTCCCTTTTCCATTTTGTGCATAGCCACATATCACGGCGTTCCAAGAAACAACACTCTTTCTAGGAAGTTTATCGAAGGCCAAGCGACTTTCCCCCATGCTCCCACATTTGGCGTAAAAGCTAACCAGAGAATTGCCAACAAATACGCCAAGCTTGCTGCCTAAGAACTTTAAGGCACAAGCATGGAAGCTCCTTCCCATTCCAAGTGCAGCTATATTCGCAGCTGCCATAATAGCACAGGGAAAGCTAGACTCACTAGGCAAAAGCCCTTCTCTCAACATTCGCACGAAAAGATTCACAGCCTCTTCATTATTCCCTGTTTGGCTACACCCACTAATCATAGCATTCCAAGACAGGACATTTTTCTCGGGAATTTTCTGGAAAAGCATCACGGCTTCATCAAACCTCTCTTCTTTAAGGTAGCCAGAAATCAATGTTGTGTACGAAACCACATTAGGCTTATCAGTTTCCTTAAAAGCCTTTTGGGCTTCCTCGATACGACTTAATTTTACGTAAAGATCAAGAATCGTGCTACTAACAAACACGTTCGAACTGAGACCTATTTTCGTCGCACAAGCATGAAGCTGCTTGCCTAGAAGGAGGTCGTTCAGAACAATAGATGAGTGAATCACAGTGCCGAATGTGAACTCATTCGGCTTAATATCCAGTTCAAGCATTCTTGAGAAGTAACATACAGCTTCCTTATGGTGGTTCTGTTTGGCCAAACGACAAAGGCGGGAAGTCGCAGACACAACGTCGCAGTGGGACAATTCGTCAAACAGTTTAGGTGCGTCCAGCGATGCAATAGGCTCACAACGAGAATGGGCGCGTGTGAGTTCAATAGCCGAGCCTCCTAGTGGTGAAGCATGTACATGAACCTTTTGGGTTTTAATCAGGGGAGCTTGAGTTGAAATTTGGGCTGCATTTCTGGTCTTGGAGAATTTGTAGTTGGGCAAACAAATGAACCATCTATTACATGTTGCTGGTTTCATGGGTTGGCATTGGGAAAGCAATCGAATGCCTTGCAGAACTACAGTTTGTACTTACATTCCCCAGCTTTACAGGTCACGTATACCCAAGTGATCCACTTTGGAAAAGAATCCTTCCCTCGCCATAATCGCCACCCAATGATTATGAGGTGCCTCAGATTCCCCATTTTATATTCACTAGTGGCTGTGGGATAGGCGCACCCCATGTGTATATTAATTTTGGGTTATATTAGGAGAGAAATGAGCCAACCTATTTGATAATCGAATGGAATTGAATTTGATAAGAATTGTTCAAATTTGATTTACTGATCAGTCAAATCAAATTTGAATAGCATTTTATGTTCGATAATATTAAAACTCAATTTGATAAATAAATAAATTAAATTTGAACAAAAATTTAAATTCGTTAAAATAATCAAATATATTTAAACACTATAGCGTTCGACTTGATTATAATCAATTTACATGCCTAAGTTAGATTGAGGGATTTTATGAAAGATTTGAAATTTTTTCAAATTCTTCTAATTGTTTAGATTATTTAGAAGACATTTAAATTGTAAATTACTAATTATTCTAGTCTTTAAAATGTATTTAAATAATTAGCAAATTACAATTTAAATACTTTTTAAATAATCCAAAGAACTAAAACGATTTGGGTGAATTTCAAATATTTTATCAAATTATTCAATCTGAAAAAAAAATTAGAGAATTGAATTGGAAAAGAAGGGAAAAAGAGGAAGATAAAAGTAAGAGTAATAGGATTCAGTTATTTAAAATTAGGAATATGGTGGTTTCTTTAATTAAGCTTTGGGCATGTAGTGGCGTTAGATTACTTCAGAAATTTTTGTGTGCGATTAGATGTATAGTTTTGGATGGAGCTGGGTGAAACAGTGGCGTTGGTTAGAATATTAACTTTGAGGTAGAACAGAAACAAAAAGATTGGCAATGCGTACGTGGGAGAGTTAGTGATGAAACAAGTAAAACAAAAGATAATAAGAAACTGTTTTTTTTTTTTGGTAATAAAAAATTTAAGTGGATCCAATTTCGACCAGGACAAGAAAAATAGTAACCCCGCCAACCGTCGTCGTTTGAGGCCAATACAACCCAAGTTTGAACTTTGAAGGGGCATAGCATAATTTACTCTCAATGTTGGTGACTGCATTTCCAATCGTTAACTAGCTACAAATGCGTTCGGCGCCAGCGCTACGTTCAATTATTTTGACACGGATGGACCCTCATCATTTATTTTTTTTATTATCAATGATAGTACTGTTAATCATATTCGATTCTAGAATTCATCTCATACCTCTGTCGAGCCACGTTCGAACTCACTAGACTAAATGGACGTGCCTTGTTTCGACAAAAAAAAAAAAAAAAAATGGACGTGCCTTGAAATGTGCTCAATATCTGTTTGGTGAATGAGACTTGTGATTCGAGTTTGAACTTGAATTCGATTCATTTATCACATGCGAGTCGATCTCACACGAGTTCAAGCTTGAATTCCAAATCTCAAATAAATTTTATTATCAAATTTGATGATATTCATATAAATATCACAATTCAATCACACAAGTTTTATGAAATAGCATATATGTCCTTACTTATCGATTCCAAACAAACTACTCGCATAATAAATGATTCAAGGTTGGTCGACTTATTAATTAATTAAGTATATTTCTCGTTCGAACTTGACTTGTTTACTAAAATTAATGAGTCTAGTTCAAGCATTATTGAGTTGAGCCCATTTGAACTTTTGAACTACTCGTTTCATTTAATAGCACTAATTAATGACAACTCCTCTAGTAAACTCGCCCGCTCCGTTGTTGATATATATATATACATATTTGCTATAACAATAGTATTTCTATAACTTAACATATTTTATTTTACAAGTAGTGGGTCTAAAAAAACCGTGTAAAAAGTTAGCAAATATAGAGATCTAATTAGATCAAACGGGTGTTCCGACATTACCTTTGAATTTTTTTTTTACTATAAATAGATTCGAACCCCCGATCTACAGCCTTAATATCTTTTTGGTGGCCACTTAACTTTGTAGCCAAAGGTCAGTGGTTCCGTGGTTGACACCGACACGGAAAATTGTTGTGGTAAGAACGAAACTTGGTATCAGTCTGGCTCCAATATATGCAAGTAATTGGCCTTTTGGAATGCTACAAAATTTGTTTTTCCTTTGATAACTGATATGGACAGTTTAGGAAGTAGATGATGCATTGAAATCTGGACGGTGGGTGGTTTGTGGAAATGAGCCGGAATTGGGTATAATTCTTACGCATACGAGGCGTCGAGGCCTACACAGACATTTCGAGTCCTTAGGCCTTGTTTGGATTGTCGTTTTCCGTCGAAAAATTATGTCATTTTTCGTGATCACATTTCCCTATTACCTTTTTCTCTTACATACATCAAATTGCTACAGTAATTTTTCCATGAAAAATAACGAAAAATACAATCCAAATGGGGATTTTTTGTTTCGAATTATATATTGCCTCAATTCCAAATACTCGAAACATTTGGTGCTATTTGGGCTGAGATAGCTTCACGGTCTTTGTCTATTTCTTGGACAAGTGGAAAATGGATAACATTGCAGTCTCCACTTTAATCACGACAAGTTACACGAATAGCAAAAGTAAATTTTTTTTTTTTAAGACTAGCAAAAGTAATTTTAAGTCAAAGTGTTAGGAGGAAAGAGAGGGATTATAATTGAGAGGTGATCTAGATTTGCATCATGCTGAAATAATATAATATGTTTTCGTTCATCTCAAATCTACTTCTCCACCTGATAAGCATGACTCTCGTGGCTTAACCTACTTGCTTAATTTTACTTGATCAAACCAGAGTTTTAAATCGTTGCATAATTTCAGTCAAAATTTTCACGAATTTGATAAAAGTCACATTTTTATGTATTTTTCAATTCACCACTTTCACATGTTAGTGGATTTAAATTCTCCTATTAATTCCTTCTCAACCTCCTCCTTTCCTTTAAGTTTACACCAGTCTTTCAGGGATGGTCTACAGCTTAGGTTGAGCAAACTGTATCTGCCAGCAATAAATCTCCATTAATGACAAACAGGTAATCAGCTTCTCCACAGCCATACAACTTACAGCAAGGGATATCAGCCAACGAACCATTCCTCTTCACTCCTTTGATATCTATTCTCCAATTCATACCCTCCCCGTCTTTGTTTGGTTTCAAAGATAGAGCAGAGGTTTGGATTTGAGATGGAGCAAAGACTTGATCTCATCAGCGGCTTGCCGCACGATGTTCTGCTGCTCATTGTTTCAATGATCCCCTTAAAAGAAGCAATCCGAACTGCCATCCTTTCGAATGCATGGAGAAGCTTGTGGACACCATCCCAAGTAAAATTGGAGCTGGGCTCTGCCCATGATCGGTCTGCTCGGGAGAAGATAAGCCAAATCATCGGTGCATTTTCCATGTGCTATGATTATCCCGAGAAGCTAAAACTGTGTCTTCACTCTGTCGATCACACCAAGCAAAGAGCGGAGTATCCTAGATTTGAAGACGAATCATTTGCTATCGTCACGAAAGGGGCTCAGGGAGAGCTCCATTTTGATTGCTCCGGAGGACGAGAAAAGTGGAATAGTACTGAGTTCAATCTAATTCTTGAAACAGGTCGTGTGATTTGTCCAAGATTTTCTTATATCAAGAGTCTACAGCTTAGATCTGTCACCCACGTCTCCGGAAATCTGGCAGCTGATTTGTTCTCAGGTTGTCAGATTCTGGAAAGCTTGAGGCTTGAGAAGTGCAGGGGATTGCGGAAAATTGACATCAGCACAAACGATTGCCTTAAGAGCTTGACAATAATGGACTGCTCTAACATTAATAGCATCAAAGTTTCTGCTCCCAGACTCGAAGCCTTCTCCTACGGGGGAATTCTTCCAAATATTGTCCAGCTCAACGGCACACCACATCTAAATGATGCTATATTGAACTTCAAGGACGGGTTGAATTTCAGCGATTTTCATTGCGAGGATGTTTTGAATCTTCTATCCTCTATCAGGGATGTAGAAACGCTAACTATTAGCGGGTGGCTTCTTGAGGTAGTAAATTTTCTTTTTTTTTTTGGGGGGCTGTTCTCCCCTTTAATAAATTCGGGATTTTTAATGAATTCGACCTCTAAAACAATATCTCCTTTCATTTTTAAAGTGGTTGTGCACTGCGGGGGTTATTTTCGGACGACTGGAATTCAAGTTCAGCAAGTTGAAGGAGTTGGTGTGGATCGACTCTGTAATGGACGCAAGGAAGCGGGATTCCTTGGCTTGCTTCTTGAACATGACGCCCAGCTTGGAGAGACTTTTTGTCAAGGTAAGTTAAGATCAATCTTGAACTTCCTATACTAGACTGTCTTCTGCCTCGTTCGTTTCTGTCGGTACTTTTTGCATGCGTGGTTTTGACAGAATGTCAGCGATGATGGTTCTTCCAATGTAGGCAGTAAACTAATATTTCTTGCCTGTGAAAATGAAACGCAGATTGACAGGGATTGCAGTCCAATCCCAAGTCCATTTTTTCAAGAATATTGGCACGAGCCTCATTTGTGGATGGGTTACGCAGACGTGAAATGCAATGGTCCTCGGTTAATGTATCTGAAAAGCATTGAAATTGCGGGTTTTACGAGCAAAGAGAATGAAGTGCTGTTAATGGATCTTCTGCTTCACAAGGCAGTTAATCTCAAGGATATGATTGTGATCTCACCAGACGATGAGACTCATAGTGCTTGGAGAGTCAGAGTTACCCCTAGGAGTCAACTGGACTACGTCCTGAGGGGCAACCAAAACCACAGGTTCCTTCCTTCTCCCTCCAATGGCTACTCCCTTTACGTATTAACCCAATGCAAACGCTTGGGGCTTCAGCTTCGCCTCCTCGACGACTGAAACTTCGGCCTTTCTGTAATTTCCTTCCCCTGAAAAACTGTAAAATTCCTCTTCTCCTCTTTTAAGTTTAATTCGTTCCGGTGAATGTACGTGGCTTTAGTCATTACGTATTGCACAAGAAAAAATAATTGCATACAATTATGAATTTATCCATACAAGGAAGGGCAAAAAAACTAAGTGGCCACTGAACTATTGGTCAGATCATATTTTGGCCATCAAACTATTTTTCGTCAGTAATTGGTCACTAAACAACTTAATCAGATTGAGTTTACAGATTAAGTTATTTTTCGTCAAGTTAATTTTACAGATTGAGTTTACTGATTAAGTTATTTAGTGGTCAATTACTGACGAAAAATAATTTGATGGTCAAAACATAATCTGACCAGTAATTTAATAGCCGCTGAGATTTTTTACCCTACAAAGAATGATACTCTACAGATTGCATCCCTCCCCCGAACCATCTTCCTTGTATAACGACTTGGCCACTGGTGCAGACCTGCTCACAATGGCAGCTCTCAAAGACTTCGAAGTCAACATATAGGTTGAGATATCCCCCTCAACGATTTTAATTCATTATTACTTTAATTAAATGGAGACCAGGATTTACAGCTGACCCGAAATTTAAAATTTGTACGATTTGAGTTCTCCTACCTAAATCAAGAAACTGCACAAAACACCAAAAGATTTGTTTAAAAAAAAAACTTTTTAAAAAAGTTGAAATGCGTATAGAGGGAAACAAATATTAAAATTTGATCTCTTACTTTATGGCATTCAAATGCAGCATTATAGCAGCTCCCCCCGCTGTACCTTGTTGTTTTTTTAGTGTGTGCAGGATATTGACTTTTTAGGTAACTTCGACGTATGATAAACTAATGCATTGAAATGTGTATAATATGCATCAAGTGCGTGTAACACTCCGGAATTAAAATTGCAACATTCTTAGTAGTACAATCTTTTAGGCATAGTCAGTCATCCACTTTTAAGTTTTTTTTTTTTGGCATAATAAAAAAAAATTCCGAGTCTTGATTGGATCATCTTTTACTGTAGTGATTTAATATATGTGACATAAAAAGGTGATTGAATAATGTGTTAATGAAAAACACGCAGCAATTTCTCTTTAAAAAATTGCAATCCAAATGCTAAATTTCTTGAGAATTGACAAGTCCACTTCAGCTTGGGATGAATTAATGCTTAGCTCTTTTGAGAAATCTTGTGCACGGGTTTACACTACGTCGCCTACTCCTTGAAGAAGAGGAAGAAAAAGGCATGCAAATGCAGTTGGATCAAATCGACCTCGTTTTTTCAGTCGTGGTTAGAGGTGGCAAAATGGGCGGGATGGGCGGGATTTGCTTGGGTTTGTGATGGAACCAAGTCATATGGGTATGGGCCCAATCTTACCCATATGTGTTTTGGGACTAAGTTGGGCGGGATCACTTTGGGATGGGTTTAGATTGATCCCGCCCAATACCCAAATCTATTTTCTACATATTTTTTTCCCTTTAATTCATTTTTATTTTTTATATAATTTTAATATTTTTGATTTATTAAATTTTTTTAATTTTATTAAATAAACATGCAAGTGCTTTATACTCAGGATTCCCATCAAAAATTGGATTAGCAAATAAAGGAAAAAATAGATATACAGTCATATTCCAACATATATCAAGATGGCCAAGGTACTTAAGATATTGAATATTTATTCTCATCATTGTCCAAAGATGACAGGTCTAAATTGACTGAAATGTTTAAAATTCTTGTGGATAATGACTAGGAAAACTACTAGATTATATTCTCTAGTATGACTATAAAAATTGTTAAAGATAATTTTTGAATCTAAGACTCCGTTTGGATTGGCTATTTTTTCAAAAAATAAGTTTTTCAAATACAATGTTACAGTAACATACAATAACTCAAAAAACATCCCATCCATATTAGTATATCAAATATTTCAAAAAAATTTTATAGTAAAAATTTTTCATATACACTGCTATAATAAAATATTTCAAAAATATCCCCCAAAAATAGCTAAACCAAACAGAGCCCTTGTTATTTGAGCCCAATGGGTACCCAAGTATTTCCCACCCTTTCCCATTCATTAATGGGTATAGTTGGGATGTGTCCCAACTTAAACCCAATACCAAATTATAATACCCATCCCGCCCAAAGTTCCTTTGGGCATGGGTAGCCCATTGGGACTTGGGACAAATTGCCAGCTCTAGTCGTGGTTCTTGTTTTTACGTACGTACGAATTAAATATCAAGACAAAATTCTCAATTCAACTTCGCTATCCGATCATTTTCAATTTTTAACGATGTTATTAAATCCACATTTTTCACCTTAGTCAATAGAACTGCTCAACCGCTGGATCGCCTCATATGCTATGTTGGTACTGGAGAGCTTGCTGTTATTGGAACGGGGAAAAAAGATCAAGGTCCACAACACCAAAGATCGTTATTTTTTTTTTTGCCCATTTATTTCAACTAATATTTGCTTGTACGAGCTTTTACTGCAAAAGAAAATTTGAACATTTTTATTTTTTTTACGTGAGGAAAACTGAAATTTCTAAAACTTAGTTCCGTCCCTGCCATTGACTTGCCTTAAATGTCAAGCAGTGGTTGCTCGTGAAAAAAGGAAAAACAAAGAATTGGTCATACAAGAGTTGATCAAAGCATTCTTTAGTAGGGACCGAGGAAATCAGCTTCACAAACTTGAAGCTTCAACATTTTTTTATTTTTTATTTTTTTTGTGTTTTGGGGGCGTAAAGCTTCAACATTATCCTCGCGGACATGCATATATTAAGTCGGGTAGACTTTCTTGACAAGAGAAGTTTAGATCGACAACTAGGGGAGCTTAGGTCTCGTTAGGGTTGCTATTTTTAGAAATTTTTTTTTAAAAAATATTATAATAATTTGATGTATGTGATATAAAAATAGATTAAGAAATATATTTACGACAAATATAAAAATTTTTCTTTACAAAAAAATGCAATGCGAACATGGCCTAAATTCGTCTTAGCCCACCAAGAGAACTGAGAAGTCTAGTGTATGATAGGCATTACTCCGCCAAGAACTTTTACAGAATGGGCCTGGAGCCTCCATCTAGGTTACAAAACAAAAAGGTGAACATATTCTTTAGCACAAAAAGGGGAAGAAGACCCATGTCTAAGGAATGGCCTACATAACTAAAATTCGGCCCATTATATATTGTCCTTTGACCCGAAAGAGAGAGGCCCATAAACAACCTTTCTGTTGGAATTTGGAAAGGACAGAGCAGAGCATAACTATCATCCACCGTCGTGATTTTCTCCTAGGTTGTCTCTCGTCGAGAATTTTGACTTCAATACCACGACTCAAATGGCGATAGCCGCCGCCAAATTGCTGCCTGCCGCCGCCGCCGTCTCGAAAGGCCGCAGCCTGTCTTCTCCTTGTTCTGTTAGTTACAGTACATTATACCGTTTGTCCTCTTCTTCTTCTTCATCGTCATCTTCAGCTGCTCTACAGCTAGACAGTCTCAAATTCGTTGTGAGTAGCAAGTTTCGAAACCCTAGCTCTCTTCGCATTTGCTCTGCTGCTTCTTCGTCTTCAATGAGTATTCAGGCTCCTCCGGAGATAACTTCCGCAGCTTCTTTCCTTGAACGTAAGGAAAGTGGTATCCTCCATTTCGTCAAGTACCAGGGCCTCGGAAACGATTTCATACTGGTAATACGGCATTGTTTTAAAGATTGCTCTATTTCAGTTTTCGACTATCATTGTATCTGTATGCTTATCGTGAATTGATCAAGTGATAGGCTGTTACGCTGTTCTTAATCCTGATTTTGCGTGTTATAAGTTGGTTTGGATAGGTTGATAATCGAGATTCACACGAACCCAGAATAACTCCAGAGCAAGCAGTAAAATTATGTGATCGTAACTTTGGGATTGGTGCTGATGGAGTCATATTCGCAATGCCAGGAATCAATGGTACTGATTACACCATGCGGATTTTTAACTCGGATGGTAGTGAGCCGGAGGTACTTTATTGTTTCCTCCATTCTGCTTATGCAATTTTATAAACTGGATAAAAAACCATCCTTTTGGCTCCATTAGATAATCTCTTCTTCTTTGGTGCTTTTTAGTGCTTGTGTATATTGTCGGTCCTGAAAGTCTCTTATGGGAATCTTTGTCCTCGCAGATGTGTGGCAACGGCATTAGATGCTTTGCTAGATTTATTGCAGAGCTTGAAAATTTACAAGGGAAGCAAAGGTGCGGTTCTTGCTGTTTTCTATTTGTAAAATACCATAATTGCACCACAGCTTTGGTCCTTTGGATCATTGTGCGTGCTGTCTTCTTTAACATTAATTTTGCGGCTTGGTTCGATGTATCTTCTATTTTTGGAGATTGTGTTGATTTAAACATCTCTCTTGCGTGATTATTGTTACTTCAGCTGGCTTGTTGATCCATGTATATTTGGAATATAAATATTCTGAAGATGTTGCAGAATTTCCAGTCAGATGTACTGGATTTACCCTTGCTCTTTCCACCCACATCATCCATTTAAACAGAGCAGTTAGTTAAACATAGACACTTGCATTGTCCCTCAATGTTATTTCTAAGTTGGCTTTCTTCTCTCATTTCTGCGAATGAAATAAAATTTTTTTTTGGGGGTGGGTCCTTTTAGTTAGATATAATTAAGTTTTGTTTCAGGTATGGCCTTGCATTTAAGTCTGGCAGTTGGTTGCTGATGTTCAATTTTATTTCCTCCTCTAGTTTTCCTTTTCGTGCCTTCTATTCACTTTATTGATTCTTACAGCTTCACCATCCATACTGGTGCTGGCCTAATCGTTCCTGAAATTCAAGAAGATGGACAGGTATCCATAATTATGTAGTCTCTTGAACAACTGTTGGTGTGCACCATGCTTTAGTTTCCTTTTTCTCATTCATGCACACTCAATATTAGCAGCCTTGAGTAACCAAAGTCATCACATCTTTTATGCATGTAACTTGATTGAACCAGTTGTTGCTCACAATACCAGGTTAGAGTTGACATGGGTGAGCCGATTCTGAAGGCATCAGATGTTCCCACAAAATTGCAGCCAAACAAAGGTCAATCTGTAGTCAAATCTAAGCTAGAAGTGGATGGGGTATCCTGGAATGTAACATGTGTCAGTATGGGAAATCCTCACTGTGTCACTTTTGGTACAGAAGTGAGCAAGGTATAAATTCTCTTTGAAGATTTAGACCAGGAGAATGCCATGCTCCAGCAAACTAGTTTAGCTACAACTGAACTCTTAGTTACCAAAGTGCTCTTAAAGGTGGTTAGAGTTTAGCTAGAGAATTTTGACAGCATTAACAGTTTTATTCCCTTTTTGAAAGAGGAAAGGTGTGTAGTTATGTTCTAATGTGGATTACTAGATGAACTTCCTGTTTTATTGCAAGAATGACTGATAATATAGTTTAATCTGTTATTTAAGTATTTTGCAGCAATGATGGTTTCGATGAAATTAAACTCAAACCTTCTTGTATCTCACACCTGCTTACTTTGGTCTCCTCTGCTTTTGTGGAACAGAATTTGCAAGTTGATGAACTAAACTTAGCAGAAATTGGCCCGAAGTTTGAGCATCATGTCATGTTTCCTGCACGAACCAACACGGGTAAGTTTTAAGCAAAAAATGAAGTGCTTTTATCTGGTACTGTCTTTTCATCTTCTTTCAAGAAGTCTTTGATGCTAAGCTTCTTGCAAACAGTCTTCTACCTGACACCCATACACACACAAAAACCATCATACATGGGACACAATAACACATGGTCATATGTTGACCCATGCTTGTGCCTAGATACAAGGTTCTCTTACTTTCGGTTACACATGAATAGATACTGGATCTGGACTGCTGTGGGTTTCTAATTTTTTTTTTCTCTACCCTTGGACGGTTATTGTGTTTTCCTCTTGGTTTCCTTCTTATTTTTTTCTTGGCTTTTGTTTTATGGATCATAACTGTGCTTTAATTGTTGTATGCATTAGCTGATCGGACTAATCTATTTGTATGAATTTTCAGAGTTTGTACAGGTGTTTTCTCCTACCCACCTCAAAATGCGTGTTTGGGAACGTGGGGCAGGTAGGTTATCCTTGGAGCTGAAAATGTGAAATACTTGTGTGCTATACGAATAACTTGCTTAGCTTATTGCGTTTGATGTACTCATCAAATGTTCATGGTCTTTGTGTCTGTCATATGTGCCTTGTCTAATTTGACGTTTGATTGGCTGCTTCACATAGGTGCCACACTAGCATGTGGAACTGGAGCTTGTTCAGTTGTTGTTGCGGCCGTTCTCGAGGGTCATGCTGGGAGGGTACGTAACTTCTTTCTTTTGTTCCTTTGGAATGTTTGGAAATGATTCTCATTTCTGTCTGTGAGTGTGTAGTGATATGAGCTGGGATGACATTTAAATCCTTATGTTAAGTTTGATTTCTTTTCCTGGTGGAGCAGAGTTGTACGGTTGATTTGCCTGGAGGTCCACTGGAAATTGAATGGAAAGAGGAAAACAACCACATCTACATGACAGGCCCAGCAGAGGTGGTTTTTTATGGATCTGTTCCCCTGTAAGCCTCTAGATGTTCCGCCATGGAGAATATTTACTGTGTTCTCTACCTGTACCTTTGGAACGTCTTCCCTAGCTTGCAGTTCTTCTGTATTTTGTATAATTTGGATAGGTAAAAGTAACGGAGATGGGGGAAAAGAAGCATGGGAATGTTATTGCACTCAATCTGTCGAGGCTCTGCGAGTCCCCACTCTGCTGGATGCTGCAAGCACCCAATTCTGGCTTGCATTTGATTGGTAAAACGATAGTGCCGGGCCTATTGCGCCTGTGCGCCTCCCTTGTGTGCGCGCTCTTAATCCAAGAACATGTGCCTGCGGAGGGCTTTCCTTCCGCGGGGTTGACAAACTTGTTTGTATTCTTGGTGCAATCCATATTTATCACCTTATTTACCTCTCATTCTGTCTTTTATGCTGTTTTTTTTTTTTGTGTGTGTTTAATATGATTTTGCTTGGAGATAGAATAAATTTTGGATAGATTGTAGGGATCTCACCTTATTACTAATAATTTTTTCTAAGCCAACACCGAGAAATGCAACTTTCTATGTAATACTATGTAAATACTGATAAAGAAAATCGAGGCCATAAAATTGAAAAAATGGGACTAATTGTGAAACATAACTTGGAAAACTTCCGAGACATGTCACTTTCTCTTCCCCTTTTTTTTTTTTTTGGGGAAGGGGGGGGGGGGGGTTGTTGGGGATAGGGGGTGGCTTTCATTATGATTAAAACGAACTTTAATGAATTAATGATCAATAAGCCAATAAGTTAAATCTATTTGATGCTTTTTTTTTTTTCATTTATTGGTTAATTTCATTGTTTTAAGAAGAGAGAGGTAAAAAAGGAGAAAATCAAACACGAGAATTAATTTCTGTAGTATTCCTTGGTACATAAAACCCTAGAAACAGATTAAGATCCGTCACTAATGTATTTCAATACGAGGAAGGGCTTAATGGAAAATCAATTATTAGGTATCTATAAACCCAATGCCAAAATTTATTTATTTTAAAAAAAAAACTAATGTGAGGGAAATTTTCAGTTTCGTACTTTCATGTTTTTTCTCAGATTTCTTTCAATATGGCTTATAAGTGAATGTCCGTTTGGATACGAGATTATTTTCTTTTAAAAAAAATTATCTACAAAAAATACCGTAACACTTTTTGTGATATGATACATTTGACATAAAAGAGTGATTGAAAATTGTGCTTATGATGAAATAGGACAAAATTTGAAATTTTTTTTTTTTTTTTGGCAAATCGTATAACCAAACAAAATGTGTTTAAAATCAAATTCCCACGTAAGAATATTGGAGGTAAAAAAGCACGAAGAAAAGAGAGAAACCCTACGCGCCTCAAATTTGAATTTCGTAAAAGGGACGGGGCCCACCGGTTGAGAAGTGTTTTCAACGTCGCGAGCGTTTTTGTTTTTTCCTTCCATACAAAAACATCACCGCCTCCCAAACTAGCCGTTTGATTATCTTCATCAGAGTTCAGACACCCCCCGACCCGAGTCTCTCACTCTCCAGTCTTCAGTCTTCTCTCTGTTTAGACCGTTTCTCTCTTTTCCCTCTTTGTCTCTGGAGAATTTTTGTGAATGAAACGACGGACCAAAGAAACAAATACAAAGTTCACCTGACCTGCAAGCTACACAAGAAAGAAGACAAAAGAAGACAAGGCGACTAAAGTCTAAAAGACAAAAACAAACATTCTTCAGTCCTGTGGGAGTGCTTCCTTGGATTCTCCTCTCATCTGTTTTTGAACCCAAAGGATTTTGAGGTTTGAGATGATGTCGAGGACACCGGACCAATTACGGAAGGTGGGGACAGGACTATCAGCACCATCCCCGCAACCCTTCCTCACCCCCAGACCAGAGAGGCGAATGCCGAGGCTTGATTCCAGAGCTTCTACTCACGAATGGAATTCCAATCGTCCAGACAAAGATACAAACAACAATAAGGAGGTCAATATTCAAGTGCTCCTTCGATGCAGGTCTCTGGATTTCTACACCTCTCTCTCTCTCTCAATTCTAATTCCCTGCTTGCGGTCGTTCGTCTGTGTGGGAAAATACATTCTCTGCACTTTTTCCCCACCTTTTTATGCTTAATCTGTAGTCTGGGCTTGCGTGGGTGTTGGGCCTTTTTGTGGATGGGGGTCTGGGACGTAGGAGGTTCCACCGGTGTTATGGTGTGGATCATGATATACTTGAATACGATTTCGACTTCTTTTTTCTTCTTTTGTTTTTTGGTTTAAATAAAGTTGCGAATTTTTTTCTTCTTGATTTAAGATGAAGTTTCATTTGATGGCTGTAGAGACAGTTGCTTGTTTTGATTGAAATTTTGGTCCTGGGAGGGTGTGAAATTTGATGGACAAGCAGTGCATTACACGTGAATGGATAGTTTCTGATTGCTTATCTTTATGTGGGTTAATATCTTGAAGCTTCATCCTTGAGATGTGACACAACTAAATTTTCATCGAGAATGATGACCAGGATTCAGGATCCTGTATCAAATTTCTGAATTTTTTGTTATTGTTTTATTTTTGGTACCTTTTAGGCCGTTGTGCGACGATGAGTTAAAAATGAATGTGGCCAAGGCAGTAACCTGTAATGAGAGTAAAAGAGAAGTCACTATTTTGCAAAATGTGGCCAGCAAGCAAGTAGATAGGGTTTTCACTTTTGACAAGGTCCGTTCATCCTCTTATTGAAATTCATGTACTCCATCTTTACTATACACATGCAATATATGTTAGTGATACCATGACATTGTCTGGAAATGTTTGTCAGGTTTTTGGGCCAAAAGCACAGCAAAGATCAATATATGATCAAGCTATTTCCCCAATTGTTAATGATGTTCTTGAGGGGTTCAATTGCACTGTCTTTGCATATGGACAGACAGGAACAGGTAAAACCTATACAATGGAGGGAGGAATGAGAAACAAGGTAGAGAGATTTGTGCTGGATTTTGTGAATATTGTCGAATACCGTTCCCGTTTTATTTCACCTAGGACTTATGGAACCTGTTTTGCCTCAGGGCGGTGATTTGCCTGCTGAGGCGGGTGTTATTCCAAGAGCAGTTCGACATATCTTTGATTCCCTTGAAGCTCAAAATGCTGACTATAATATGAAAGTTACCTTTCTGGAACTGTATAATGAGGAAATAACTGATCTACTAGCTACAGAGGACTTCTCTAAACCTCTGGAAGAGAGACAAAAGAGGCCCATCTCCCTGATGGAGGATGGGAGAGGTTGTGTTGTTGTAAGAGGACTGGAAGAAGAAACTGTATACAGTGCGAACGAGATTTATAACCTTTTGGAACGAGGGGCTGCTAGGAGGCGCACAGCAGATACATTGTTGAATAAGCGTAGCAGGTATGGGACATTTTTCTGTGTAGCATGGTGCATAGAGAAAAGTATAAGACTAAGACATCCGGTTTCTGTTGCAGCCGTTCTCATTCTGTATTTAGCATTACCATTCATGTAAAAGAATCTGCTATTGGAGATGAAGAGCTTATTAAATGCGGCAAGCTCAATCTTGTAGATTTGGCCGGATCAGAGAATATTTCTCGTTCAGGTGTCCGAGAGGTAATGTGTTTAGTTTTGTAAAAGTGACCCTGGCATATTGTTATGTTGATAATCATTTTTCTCCTCCAACCTCACTTGTGACAGAATCTTATTTTACTAACTAAAGCTGTTAGTGTGCCTGAGAAAAACGTTAACCTTACTCAGTTACATATGGAATCGAAACGAAAGTCCTTATTTTGCACAAAAGAAAAATGCTTTCTCCCTTTTTTTAATCTGAATAGAATATGACTCCACCTGTTAGATCATGGTGGATATTTCACTCTGATAATTTTTAGTAAAGGATTGCTATCATCTCTCTTTTCCTTGTTTCAATTGGCGCAGGGGCGTGCGCGAGAAGCTGGAGAAATAAACAAAAGCTTGCTGACATTAGGTCGGGTCATAAATGCACTGGTGGAGCATTCTGTTCATGTACCTTACAGGTTTGTTTCCACAAATTGGTTATATCCTGTAATCTGAACTTCTTTTGTTTTTAATGGCCTCTGGTACTGTATTATGCAGGGATAGTAAGCTGACAAGGATCTTAAGAGATTCACTGGGAGGCAAAACGAAGACTTGTATTATTGCAACGATCTCTCCATCTGCTCATTGTTTGGAAGAAACTTTAGGCACACTAGACTATGCTTATCGTGCTAAAAACATAAAGAACAAGCCAGAGGTGTTATAGAATTTTCATGTGGTCTCACTTTCATTAGATTCTCTAGTTGAAATGAAGCTCAGATAGTATATCTTATCTTTGCAGGCAAATCAAAAGATGCTGAAGGCTGTGTTGCTTAGAGATCTGTACTTGGAAGTGGAGAGAATGAAAGAAGGTGTTTGATCTATCTGCATATCTTAATTCTTGCTTAGACATATTCAATTACTTACGTTTTAATGGAACCAAACCAGATGTTAGAGCTGCAAGGGAACGAAATGGGGTTTACATTCCACATGAAAGATTTCTTCAAGATGAAGCTGAAAAGAAGGTATTTGAATCAGAAGCTCTTCCACAATTCTTTTGTAGTTTTATATTCAGTTTATAGGATTTGATTTTTGTGTTTCAACCCATCACCTCGTGCAGTGCTTCACATAGGGCATTCTCATACTTCAGCTGCCTTGTTTCTTATAGTCCATTAGTAGGGTATTGGATATGTGATTTATAGAAGTCTTACAAGTCGCAATTTGTTTCTAATGTAAGTTCTCTATCTCAAAGTTTCCCTTTTTGCACTTTCTCCCAAATGACTCGTTTTGAAAACATAAAAACATAATGTGAAAGCTGCATATGCTTATACACCAATATATGGTGAGCCATGCCAGATGATGATCTCCAAGACTCCAAAAGCACTACCTTCTCTGAGTAAGAATAAGATTTCTGCCAATTGAACTCTGTGTAACACTTCTTCTCATGGATCTCTTAGAAAGTAATGAGGAACACTATTTGCATGAGGTGGCTTCACTGTAACAAGAAATCCTCATCCATCCCGATTGTTCAATGCGCTTGAATTTCTGAAGGTTTAAGCTGTATTTTTATTTTGTAGGCAAGAAATGAGAAGATGGAGCAATTAGAGATTGATCTAAACATCAGTGAGAAGGTATAACTACCTTGCAGACTTGAACTACTTATTGCTTTTCTTTTTTTCCTTTTGGTTGCACCATTTTCTAATCATGATTCCTACTGTTCCAGCAAGTTACAAAGTTCCGGGAGTTATATCTCACTGAGCAAGAAGAGAACTTGAATGTTCAAAGTGAGCTCAAGGATTGTAAGGTACATGTAGCAGAGTGCTATAAATATGTTGAGTTCAGTTATTATTTGTTTTATTAATAATTTTAAGGTTCTGTATTTTAGTTAAATCTTGAAAGACAGAGCACGGAATTGCAAGATCTACAGGAGAAGTACAACATAGCTACTATCAAGTTGAAGGAGAAGGAGTTTATGATATCCAAACTACAACATTCAGGTAAAGAGTGTATGTTTCTGAAATTAAGTGCCTCTGTTAGCAAGTTATCCCACACTCTGATTCTCTTGGTGCTCAAACAGAAAGCTGTTTAACTGATTGTGCCAAGGAGCTGCGTGTCAATTTGCTGCATGCATCAGAAGATATTGCTGCTCTGTTTGCAAAACTAGGTATGTTTTGCAAAACTACTCCTACGTTCGTAATCTGTTTTTGCTTACGCACTCTTATAAATTGTTTATTGATCAAAATCTTCGTGCTTTTTTGAAGTTGTTGTGGAAGAAGTGATGAGGTTCAGTAAATATTTTCCAATTCTTACAGGAATTTGTTTCAGTTAAAGATGTAGAGTTGTAGACATGTTTCTATGCTGACTAACACCAAAAATTATCAATGGTTGTGAAAGATGTGATATTTTTGGAAGCAACAAGTCAACCAACTGCACTAACATGTGCACTATTTTCAGAAAAGAAGGATAGATTGGAAGCAGAAAATCAAAGTTTGCTTCTTACGTTTGGTTCACGGCTTGACCAAAGCTTAAAGGACCTACATAAAACCATTCTTGGGTCAGTAGGTGAGCAACAAGAACAACTCGGAAGCATGGAAGAGCACATCTGCTCATTTCTTGCAAGCAAATGTGATGTAAGCAACTGATGCAATACAGAAAAAAGTTTTGAGATTTGTTTGGTCATACAGTTGAGTTTCATACCTTCAATATCCATCAGGTGGCCCAGGTTATGGAATCAAAAATCAAGAGAATGACAGAGACTTATACTTCAGGAACGGAAGCTTTGAGAGAATTTGCTGATGCCCTGCAGATGAAAGCTTCTTCTGATATGCAGCAGATGAATTCTATGATATTATCTCAAGCAACTGAAGTGAAGAATGTACTAAGACCTTCATTCTTTTCATTTTATTGTATTGGATATATGTGTATAGTTATTGCGTAGATATAATGCCTTTCTTTGTATATGTAGTTCCTTGGAACTGCAATTTTAGAGGCCAAGGATATTATTTTAGACATTCAAAGATCTGTTGATGAGCAAAGACAACTAGTAGCTTTCTCTGTCCAGCAACGAGAAGAGGTTTATCTTGTTATCTTATGCTGATATTAGCAACGCCATATTTATTTAGAATTGCTATCTTCTCTGTCATTGTAGTTGACTATTTTATGGCTAATGCAGGGATTACATCGAAGTCTGATATCAGCACAAGAAATTTCGAGGGCAACACTTAAATTTTTCACTGATATTAGTTATCATGCTTCTGAACTGATGAAAGTTCTTGAAGAAAGCAAAATTGATAAATTCCATGAGTTTCAAAGTTTTGAAAGGAGCTTCAAGGTGGTCTTTTTGTCTTGGCATCATATGTGGTTGATATTGAAGACAATAAACTATTCCTAACATGACATAGTTGTTATCTCTCCACATAAACAGGAGGATGCACTTCGAGATGAAGAATTGGCTATGGAAAAAATTGCAGCAATACTAGCAAGTCTGAGAGCCAAGAGAACTGATATGGTGAGTCACTTTGTCCTTTCTCATCTTGGATTCTCTAGAGGTAAAATAACTAATAACATGTTCATCCTTTTGGTTTTGAAAAAAAATTCAGGTGTCTGATGCCTCAAGAAAATTTGAGGATTCATGTTTACAAGAGAATAAGAAATTTCTCAAAGTGCTGTCCAATGTACAGTTGGTTTCAAGTAAAGCAGAGAAGGAGTTAGATCAATATGTGGAGAAGGTGAAGTCCAGTTATACGGAGGACACGTTCATCTCAGCACAGAGTAGAGCAACAACGGAAGATTTCCTGCTGGAATGGTCTGCTCTTATATATCCCTTTGCAGCATATCGTGTTATGAGTTTAATATATTGTCGACTACCGGGGGGGGGGGGGGGGGTGGGGAGAGAAAGAAGACAGTTCACTGACAATAGCAAATTAGTAGTACCCAACAGACAGAGCTGTAGTCTAGTACTGCTATCAAAATTTGAACTTGAATGACAATAACTGTTATTGAACTAAAACATTTGTAGGGAAGGGAAATCATGATCTGTCTGATTAGCAGTTGTTGAATCCTTGAGAAAACTACTCCTGTGAACTTAAGCTATTTTTTGTTGTGTATGTATAGTGCAAATAAGATGGAATGCATCAGTCAGCATCAGCAAAATGCACAGTTAGGCATCAATAGTCTAATAAATTCGGGTCTTGCAGAGATAGAGTCGGTTGCTCGGTAAGCCTTCCAAATTATTTCTTCTACTGATGTTTTTAATAGTCTCTGCCTTGATTATATACTCTTTGTACTTGTGTTCATTCTTTCTCCACATGACAGGGAAAGAATCAACGGAAATTGCGCAGCACATCAACAACTCGTATCAACTTCCTCATCTACTGATGCACAATATGAAGCCCAGCGCCAAGATTTGCTGGTCTCTGCGAAGGGTAATTAAATCTCTTTGCACGAGTTGTGGTTTCCTTTTGCTTGAATTTTTCCATAGAGGTCAAAGCCAGCATCTATCTAACACAGAAGTTCATTTGCAGATTCTTTGATGCTGGACCATCAAAACAAGAACCAAATGCAATGCATGTCAAAGATCTGCTCAGATACGCTGGATACATTGCGAGAGAACCACGGTGTCCGCATATCTGACATACGGAAAAGGCTGGAACAAGGCCTTCAAAAAGATTATTTGGTGCGTAGTTGCTTATAACTCCTTTAGACACTAAACTATAAGAGCATATAACATAGATTCGTAGTTTGTTTTACACCTATATCTAACCTATCAGAAAAAAAAACTCTATGCATTTGTGTCAAAATTATGAAGATCATAACAAGATGTAGTAAGATAATGGCGGACACAGACAATCAATCATAAGTATTCTTGCTGCCACAAATTCTGATTTACTGAATGATGCTTCTTCCCAAGCAGGTCGATCAGAACACTGACTATGTTCCTGAGAAGCGAAAGATAGAAATTCCCAGCGTCACATTCATAGAGGAAATGAGAACAGCGGCAACTTTAGAGAGTAAACGAAAAATAGGCAGTGACGGGAACAAAACTCAGCAGCAACTAGGAGGAAAGCGTTTGGAGATGTCATCCAATAGGACTCCTTTTGGTGATGTAAATTAGTGGGTGTGGTTGGAAAAAGATCTTGGTTGTTAATAAGCTGTGACTTCTAATCATAAAGCACTCATCACTTGATGAGTAATTTGCGTTTGTTGTGATCGCTATTGTTTTTCGAAGTTGATAACATGCCTAGAGCTCTCTCTATTTTTTTTTTTTGGAGTAAGACGCATTAGTCAAGCCTTGTGCGACGGGTGGATATCCCAGGAGAGCTCTGTTTTCAAGTGAACGTAGTGAATTGAAGGCAGGCTCCTTTGGCAAAGTGAAGGGGAAATCAATGGTTATGATGTATCCTCTCCTCTGGAATGGGAACAGTGAAATCACGAAGAAGAGAAAGAAATTAATGATAACAACGACAATTAACGTCTCTGTAAATAAAAAAAAATCACCACCCTACATATAAATTATAAATTATATAATGGGGCTGTTCTTTTTCTGTTAGTTATTTATTTATTTTTGGGACAACAGTGGCTGCTGGAAAGCTGGTCTACATCCAATTATGAAGCAAAAGCTATCACATGAGGCCACATGTACTGCTTACTACTATAAAGGATAAAGGGGTTCCAAAGATTGCACATCAAATTCTGTAGAGTCATGATATGGACCTTGGTCAAGAAAAAAATCTGCAAGAATCAAACTTAGTCCTGTATCAATGGGCTGCTGGCACACCCCGCCAAGTTAATCTCTCTACAGAGAAACAAAGATGAGTAGTAGTAAATGGTAGATTTTAGATTGGTCGTGCGATTCTATATTTTTTTAGCAAACAATGAGATGAGGCTGCTCTACTTTGCAAAAAGGCAAGATTCGTAAAATATTGTCTTGACGATTGAAGAGTGGCCACCTCCCAAGTCTTACATGCGCCTACGTACCTACGATACGAATTTCCATGACCATGACCATGACCAAGACCAAGTAGTGTGTGTGTGTGTGTGTGTTTATCCAAACTCGAACGCCTCTTTCTTTTGATTAGCTTAATCATTCTTTTTTAAACCTCTCCTGTTCTTGTCCGATCTGAATCTCACTTGAAACTTTAAAAAGCTGGTCCATGTCAACCTCAAGCCATCTTTGTTGATGCGTGTGTGTGTGTGTGTATATATATGGAGTACCATATTGTTTATAACTGAACGCCCCTGTCATTTTTATTTCATTTGTTTACACACCGGAGAAGAACAACATCATTGCATTTGCATTGGATAATTTCATTATCTGCAGACCCAACTGCTTCATGTCTCCCCCACCACCCCAATACTATTATCTATATCTATATATCTGGGCATCCAAATATCAATGCGAGCAACCATCTTAGATATTTATCCCACTATACGTTTTTTTTTTTATACATCATCTGTTTCGGCCGATCAATTGGTTACCTGCTTCATTTGCGGGGCTATTATGCAAAGGGTCCCAACATTTTCTTCTCCTCCTACTACAGTACGTTGCTGCAATGTCAATTTCAAGCCATCGTTGTTGATGCATATGTATGTGTGTGTGTGTGTGTCCATATATACGAGTACTAGTATATTATTTAGGTAGGTGTTAACTGACCGCCCCCTATCACTTTTATTTCATTTATTTACGCACCGGAGAAGAGAAGAACGTCATTGCATTGCATCTGATAATTTCAAATCTGGAGACCCAACTGCTTCATGTCTCCCCCACCACCCCAATACTACTATCTATATCCATATATCTGGGTATCCAAATTCCGCGCGAGTAGCCATCTTAGATATTTATCCCACTATACGTTCTATATATACATATATATATATATATCATCCGTTTCGGCCGATCACTCAGTAGCAGGGTACTTGCTTCATGGGCGGGGGTATTATCAATTATGCAAAGCAAAGGGTCCCAACATTTTCTTCTTCGCCTGCTACAGTACTACTAGTACGTTGATTGATGATAAGAAAGGTTCGTTAAAGGGTTGCAAACGAGTCGAACCGAATCAAGTTTTAGCCTAATCGATCTGAGTTTTGACTTAGTTTTATTGAACTCGAATTCGAGCTCGAGCTCGACGAGCTGACAATTTAAAACTCAAGCTCGAGCTCGAAAAAATAAAAAATTTTATTTTTATTTTTAAAAAATAAATAAACAATATTTTTTTCTTAATAAATAATAAAATATTAAGGATATATATAATTTTATTATTAAAATAAAAATATAATATATATATATATACACTCAAGCTCGGGAGTCGGCTCGCGAGCTAACGAGTTTAAGATTTTGAACTCGTGTTCGAGCTCAAATTTGACTCGAGCCGACTCGAGCCAGCTCGAGCTCTAGTCTCGCGAGCTAACGAGTTTAAAATTTTGAACTCGACTTCGAGCTCAAGTTTGACTCGAGCTAGTTTGAGCTCGGCTAGAGCTCAATATCGACTCGAGCTCGGTTTGTTTGCAGTTCTAGTTCATCATACTTACTAGCATCACAATTTTCCGTCGGCCTCGTCTGGCACCGTGATTATGCAAAATCCCTCTTCTTTCCCTTTAATTTTCATGTGCTCCAGAATTCATTGGCGTAGGGGAAATTGCTAGGTTGGACATGCAGCTTACGAGGCATCTTCTCCACAAAACTTGTTTTAGCAATCAAATACTCAACAATAATAAGAGGTCCACTGGATCTCATGCAGCCAATAGGAATAAGGTCAACCAAACTTTTGGGGTGACCATCACCACATACTGCCCGATGCGATGCCTCGCTCAGAAGCTTCCATTAATCAGTTTCTCAGTCACACTTGTGTGGTTTCTTTCATCTTTCACCAAACAATCAGTTTCTCATTCACACTTGCGGTTTCTTTCATCTTTGACCAAGCAATATCCTTCTCAATCCAAAAAAGGAAAAGTGTAAAGTTTCTTCGACGCCCAGGAAGGAAGAAGAAAGCGATCTCCAACATTTTCGATTCCACCACCTTCGTGGATTTCAGATTACTGCACCAGCAGCAAGCAACACCTGACATGACTTGTCCAAGTTACGAATATGTTCTTGTTATGACTTGTGACTTACTCGGTTTCTTTCTTTTCTTTTTCGATTCTCAACGATTTTAGTATCATATCATTTTGTGGATAAAATTAAAAATATCTTATACTTTATCTTCCCCACCCCCACCCCCACTGTTTCAGGCTTTCAGCTAACCAGTTTCTTATCCCTCTTTTGCCCCAAAAGATTTAAGCATCTTAACTTTCATTTGAACTGAAAATTTTTTCCGTTCTCAGTATCGGAGGATTCATTCTGCCTGAAGTTCCGAGTCGATGGCTTTATTTAAATTTATGTTCATTGTTTAGAAACTTTAAATTTTATATACACTATCATTGTTTGATTCATAACGTGTATGCAAAAATTGCATTTTAAATTTAAATTTTACATAATTGTCATTCATCCAATACTGACAGTGTAGTGTGGGAAAGATTAATCCTGATTCTTATATGAAATATCCATATCACGTTCAATAATTGGTTGACCTTCAAACTGTTGCCAAAGTCGGTGGTGCTCGTAAGCCGGTAGCCTAAGCTAAGCAACAACAACTTGCAACAAGATTTTTGTCAATATAAACCGCAAAAAATAAATGCCTAACAGCAAACATGTTTCAATTAGGGAGGAAAAGAGACAAATTGCTTCAATTAGGCGTCATGGATGAGCTCATTTTTTGAGTGTTCCATGGCACACTAACTCTTGGTTGAAAAATGCAGTTAGTGACAAATTTATTCAGAGCGTTGCATAAACTTCTGGATATCGATCCAAAAGGCAATATACATAGTAGTGATTCAGTCAACAAATATTGGGTTACGCTAATTTTAATTAGGCACGATCTACATAATCTTTCTCCACCAGTTGAAACAGGCCACCCGCTCTGCCTTGCCCAGAGTTGATTAATATTTTAATACAAACCTTTCATGGCTTCCTATTCCTAGCTACCATGCATGGCCTTTTGATTAATGTGCTAAAAAGGTCCTTTTAATTCCAACTTGCTCCTTCCAAACTAGTAACTCGGTAAATCGTTTATGGGCATAAGGAACCATTTTCCTTCAATCCAGTGGTCTTTTACGCCTCCCACATACGAGCTAAGGTACAGAACTTCACACCGGTCAAGGAATAAGGCGTACGTTTGGGGTTAGGGATTGCTCAGTTGAAGGGATAATCCAATAACTTGAATGAAAATTTGATTACCCAAATGATAGTTAATACTGCATAATCATCGTTTCAGCGACGTGGGTTGTTTTGGCAATTACGTATGCCCGTAGCACGGCTTTTCAACACTTGGTCGGTTTAGATATTAAACAATTGAAAGGTGAAACAGGAAGAGAATAGCTAAAAAACTCGTATACATTCTTTAAACTTTAGCCACCTGTTTGACAGTAATCGATTGCGCAAGCTGTAAGAAATACCATCAAATTAACAAATAGGCTGGCACTCGTTTATATTTGTGTGCAAAAACAAGAAAGAGAGAGAGAGAGAGGGGTTTCTGCCATTTTCTACCAACCGCTTGGTACGTAGTTTATCATGGAGGATGGAGGGGATGGATTGTGAAGTAGGAAACAAGTCTCCGCACATGCTCCGGCCTCGGTTCCATGCAGGTTGATAATATTTACGCTTCTTGTTCAGAAATAATAAAGGGATAATTTCAGAAACTTCCCTTGAGGTTTTTGATAATTTCATGTGGTTCCTTTAAGGTTTTTAAAATTACACCTACCTCCCTTACCGATTTAAAATGATAATTCCAGCCTTAATATTTTAATAAAACTCTCTTGTTGCCATGTTTACACAAAGGATGGATTTTATAATTTTTTTTTCTTATTCATTTCTCTTATATTTCATTAGAAGTATAGAAGAACTATCAATGTTTTTACTAATATCTATCCAGATCAAACGTTAAACTAGTAATTTTTTTATGACTTTTAATATCATCCAATTTTTTGTAACTCTTTTTTTTTTAATCAAAATCAAGAATAAGTCAATAATAATTAAAAACAAATGACCCAAAATCACTACAAACTATGGTAGTTCCATCACTAAACTAGTTCGTAAACTTTTATTAAAAACATAGTCCATAAACTTAAAAAACACAAGATAGCACTTTGTTCTCTATCTTAAAAAGAATCTATATTCCCAATAAAACACTGTAAAAAATAGCTTATCATAGCAAAAGATTTATTGTTATAGTTGATTATTAAATAACAAATATTAGCGTGAAAAACTTGAGACTCCTTTTTTTTAAATAATTGTATCAAATTACTTTACAATTGTTTAGAAGAATGAATTAAACTTTATAAGATAAGGGCATTTTAGGGTATTCATTAAATTTTTGACCTTATTTTAAGGTTTGGTTACCAAAGTATCAAATTAAGGGAGGTAAGTATAATTTCTAAAACTTCAAGGGAACTAAGTGAAATAGTCAAAAAACTCAGGGCAGGTTTCTGAAATTATCCCAATAATAAATGACTTCTCGTCAATGGTAATTAAATTTGCTTAATGATTCCAACGCTGGGAGGTTAATGATTTTGCCTTTTCAACAATATTGAAGCCTGAAATCATCTGTCCCCATTTTTCTCTGTCCCGCCCCTATTTTATTATCTCGGTGAAAATAGCCGAGTCAGGTTCGTTGAATTGGCTCGAGTGCTTAGATAATGAACGATTTAGCCTGTGTAACGGTGCATGCCAAGGATCAATTAGGCATGATTTACGAACTGACTATTGGCTACTCTGAAGCAAGCCACGTCCTTTGTTCTCTCTGACTTTGAATACTTCTGTTGTTCCCTCTTCTGTGTATATGTGGGATCCAAGCTACGTAAGCTTAAGATTTATAAAATTACAGAACGGATGTGGTAATTCTGTGCCAACACTGCGACATAACAAATTATTTATCCCTGAGTGGGGCGACGTACGGCCGACAGTTTTTTATCCTTAACATGTTTCCATCTTTGAAGATATCTACGTTAAATTTGGATTCTCTAGCTGAGCTACCTAGATCCATCTCTACGTAGGGCGAGATTCACGTTAGATAACATCCAGTACGTATGCATCCAGTTGTTGCTTGACACCCGTTCCCTCCGCCACTGTGTGTAAGTGCTTATCTTGTTGAAATGTAATAGTAAAATGTTAGCTTACAATAGGTGAAAAAAAAAAGATAAATCGTGAACAGGACAAAAAAAAAAAGTAATATACGTTAAAAGAATTTTGTTTCCGCATCAAAATCAATTGGCAACAAATGAAGAGATCTAGAATCTTTTATTAATCAGTGTAAATGATCTCGGGCTAACTTGTGTGGTATTACTTTCTTTAACAAATAATATTCTTTTTTAAGTAAATCTTATATATACTGACAGACAGTCTATACAATATCAAAAGATTATCCTCTTTTTTGGGAGGGAGGAGGGGTTTTAACGAGTTGGAAAGGCAACCAAAGGGCAGTCAATATAATTAACACAAAAGATACGGTGGTATATAAAATAAACTTACTGGTCAAAGACTCAAAATCAAATGTATTAGTGGGTTTTTGCCGGTACATAATACTTACTGTATACAATGTACGTACTAATCAATCAAATGTATTAGTGGTGGGTGTCCGAGAAGGCGGTGTTGTAGCTGGAGATGCTTTGCCTGCTGACAAAGTCAAGTGGTCCCCTACCCTTTTACTTTCAACCGGTAATGAAATGTATTTTTCGATTTTGCCCCTAAAAATATGATCACGTGAGAGAGACGTGCTATTTTTAGTCGAAAAAATGAGCAAAAACGAGCATTATGACCAAATTGGATCACAATTTAAATGTGAGGGATAATTTTGGCTGATTTTATATGTTAGGGACTAAAAAAGTATTTTTGGTAAATGTTAGGGACCAATTTGATAAATTTTCCTACTTTTTAAAGCAACAAACACTTAAATTCATAAAGGCACGCCAACCATTACAAAGTGCCTCGACGCTGACTTGTCAGTCTATAAGGGATGAGAGGCTGGTGTGATTGCAGGCGAAATTGTACTGCACTTTTCACCATTGATGATTCATCGTGTTAACTCGGTCCGATTTGAACGATTCATTTTAAATTTAGATTGTTTATTTTAAAATTATAGAACTTGAAATAAACAATTTAAATTTATAATTAACAGTCTAAGCCTAAATCAGACCGAGCGAAGTGTGATCCAATTTGGACCGTAAGAAGCACTCTGTTGTTGCATGCAACCACAACGACAGAGGCCCTCCCTTTATTAAGGGATAATTGCAGAAACCTCTCCTGAGATTTCTGACATTTGCACTAACCTCCTTTGTGGTTTGAAAAATTACACTGACCTCCCCTGATGTTACTAATCCTTTACAAATTTAGTCCAAACGATTAAAATATTATTTTGTACCAGATTTGCCCATTGTGCTACATATCTAATGAATGATAAAGTACTATAAATCAATTAACAATTAATAAATTTTAAAGAGTATAATTTATGGGCAAACACGCATTATTCATTTAAAGTACCAGCTATTTACGAGTACTTTACTTTCAAATATTTAATTTATGATAAATATATCAATATTTGTAAATAAAATTTAAAAATTGTTATAGTAATATTCTTGCAAAAAGGAAATCGATAGGTTATTTATTTAATATAAATTAATTTTTTTAAAAAATAAATAAATGGCCCATAAAGTATTAATTTTTTATGACTTTCATCAATTACACGAGTAAAGTATTCGCTCTTTATGTGCATTTTATTCTGAATCATTTAATTTATGTTAAATACATAACTATTTGTAACTAAAATTGAAAAAGTGTTATATTAATATTTTTACAGAAGAGAGATTAGTAGGTTTTGTATTTAATAAAAATTAAATATTTGAAAGTATTACAAATTTATATTTGAGCGTAAATATTTGTATTAAATTAAATGTTTGAAAGTAAAATACCCTTAAAGAACCGGTATTTTAAATAGTTACCGGCTCTTTATAGGTAAACACGCATTACTCATTTAAAGTACCGGATTTTTACGGATATTTTACTTTCAAACATTTAATTTATGATAAATATATTAATGTTTGTTAGTAAAATTCAAAAAGTGTTACAGTAATATTCTTGCAAAAAGGAAATCGGTAGGTTATTTATTTAATATAAATTAAATATTTTTTTTTAAAAAAATGACTCTTAAAGTATTAATTCTTTATGGCTTTCATTCATTACATGAGTAAAGTATTCGCTCTTTATGTGCATTTTATTCTGAATCATTTAATTTATATTAAATACATAAATGTTTGTAACTAAAATTGAAAAAGTGTTATATTAATATTTTTACGGAAGAGAGATTGGTAGTTTTTGTATTTAACAAAAATTAAATATTTGAAAGTAAATACAAATCTGTATTTGAGCGTAAATATTTGTATTAAATTAAATGTTTGAAAGTAAAATACCCTTAAAGAACCGGTACTTTAAATAGTTACCGGCTCTTTATAGGCAAACACGCATTACTCATTTAAAGTACCGATTTTTTACGGATATTTTACTTTCAAACATTTAATTTATGATAAATATATCAATGTTTGTTAGTAAAATTCAAAAAGTGTTACAGTAATATTCTTGCAAAAAGGAAATCGGTAGGTTATTTATTTAATATAAATTAAATATTTTTTTTTAAAAAATGATCCATAAAGTATTAATTCTTTATGGCTTTCATCCATTACATGAGTAAAGTATTGGCTTTTTACAGGTATTTTATTCTGAATCATTTAATTTATATTAAATACGTAAATGTTTGTAACTAAAATTGAAAAAATATTATATTAATATTTTTACGGAAGAGAGATTGGTAGTTTTTGTATTTAACAAAAATTAAATATTTGAAAGTAAATACAAATATGTATTTGAGCGTAAATATTTGTATTAAATTAAATGTTTGAAAGTAAAATACCCATAAAGAGCCGGTACTTTAAATAGGTAATGCATATTTGCCTATAAACTATACTCCTTAAAGTTTATTAATTGTTAATTGATTTGTAATATTTTGTCATTCATTGGACATGTAGTACAAAGGACAAATTTGGTAAAAATTTCTAATTTCACTCCCTAAAACAATATTTTAATCGTTTGGACTGAATTTGCAAAAGATTATTAACCTCAGGAGAGGTCAGTGTAATTTTTCAAACCACAGGGGAGATCAGTCCAAATGTCAGAAACCTCAGGAGAGGTTTCTGCAATTATCCCCTTTATTAATTACTAGTATTCAATGCACACCTAATATGTGTGCAATAAAAATATATATAATATGTATGGTCATTATTTTAAATAAAATTTTTATTACTAAAAAAATTTTAATCTTTTAAATATTTTCATAAAATGATTTTATATTGGTAGTTATAATACTTATGGGTAGTTATGTTAAAAACACATACTTAACTAGTTAAAAGTATTGTTTGACAAAAAAAAAAAAAAACTAGTTAAAAGTAAAAATAGTCATGGATAGTTATAGGTAGTTAAAATAAAATTAGCTTTTATAGGGTCAAAAAACAAAGTTCATAAAGTGACGATAAAATGTTAACTCTAATGTTAATCCCAAACCCTTTTTAAGGCTTTATATATAGCATAGATGTCTGGTGTTTGAGGTTGTGATAAATTATTGAAAAGTACTTACTTATTAGAGTTTTTAATAAAAGTACTTCTTAACTGCTTAAGTGCTTTTAAATATATTGTTTGGAGATATAGTTCAATAAGTACTTATTGTATTGAATAATGTGTAATTTAAAAAATTTTAAAAGTGTTTATCTTTTTATTTAGTTCATAATATAGGATAAAATGATTAAATTTGGTATTATATTTTTCAAATCACAAAAGTTACTGTAAAAGTACCAAATTTGAACTTTTGCTAAAAGTATTTTTAATACCAAAAATTTTACTTTTAATTTATAAGATGATATTCACCAAACACTTTAAAAGTATTTTTAGTATCTGAAAGTGCTTTTTTTTTTAATCAAAAGCACCGCAACGCCAAATTTTATGAGATGATATTTACCAAACACTTTAAAAATATTTTTACCATCTAAAAGTACTTTTTACCAAAATCACCGCGACGGGGCCCTGCGCTGCGTTTGCTTTCTTACTGAATATGCTTTCTAAGCAGGAACCACGCATCCTAAATTGGGCTAGCATACAAAACAAGAAATCAGGGTTTTAGTCCTTAGTTGTTACAGAAAAAGTTCTCATGAGTAGCCCCAATCGGTTTGGGGTGAAGCATGTTACCAGACGGAGTAATGTTGCAATGTCATAAATTATCGTGAAATTTAGAGGTAAACAAACAACGGCTATTTAATATATATATATATATATATATTTATATAACAGATGAGGAATGGGATTTAAAAAACAAACAAGGGGAAAAGGGGATCTCAATTTTGGCTACTTAGCAATATATAAAATGAATGGAAGATAAAAATATTAGGTATGTTTGGATATATGATTATTTAGAAAAATATTTATATTTATAACAAATACGTCTTTTAATCGCCTTTTTTTTTAATTTTCCTATAAAAAGGGAACAATGTTGCACATTAGGTTTCCATAATCTTATAAACCATTGAGTTAGTCTCACTATGCATTTAATAAAACTGAAATTTGAAATCTAAATTCGTTAAGTTATTAAATTAAAACGATTCTTCGAAAAGTTAATAAAAAGTGAATGTATATATTTTAAAATCGTCAGATCTATTTACTTTAATTGAAATGACTCTCCGAAAAAATTCATTGACATTTAGAAAAACTAATAAACCAATTTTATTTGAATTTAGTTGCTTCATCTTCCTCCAGGAAATTTAAGAAAGAAAAATGCATTCAAGCTTTTCACTTGAACACTTGGATGACCATAAAGCCCCTAAAGCAGTAATTGTTTGACTTCAATGTCCTCACGAAGTACCACTAATTATTTTAACTTCCCAGTTCCCACGTCTCTCTCCACGGTACTATCACTACTAATATATATATATAGATCAGCCACCGCTCCTATTTGCTTTTCCAAGGAACGTCTCCCAGTCTTTCTCTGCGTCCTCCGCTTCATCACCAGCCAATATAGTACGAGTCAAACGTTTGCATTTACATGCATCACTCTCTTCTCTTCACAAGTGCAGACTACGGAGTCTCTAAATCTGGGGAACAGAAACGAAAAGGAAAGACAGAGAAAAGAGGCCAAGGGAAAGGGATCTTTCCCCCTTGTACAGCCATCCCATACCATACATGCTCAGCAAAGTCTGTCTCCACTGGTGTAGTTTTGTCATGAATTTTCGAGCTGCTACTTTTCAGATTTTGTTAACAAAGAGA
The DNA here is from genome assembly GCF_036785885.1 of Coffea arabica. Classification (NCBI taxonomy): domain Eukaryota; kingdom Viridiplantae; phylum Streptophyta; class Magnoliopsida; order Gentianales; family Rubiaceae; genus Coffea; species Coffea arabica. Next base: position 2,290,204 of record NC_092321.1, on the reverse strand, counting down.
AATTTCGACTTCAAGTTCTTCCCCTGCCTCGATTTCATCCGCCATCAGCAATGCAGTTGACCCCATTCCGGTAATATAGCCTTCTCATATTCGCAACAACCTCTCTGTTTTTCTATGCTCTGTTTTGGTGTTGTCGATTTTACACATTAAATTGACCTCCTCTCTGTTTCTGTGTCACCTTCTGCCCACTTTCAAGACTTCTGACTGATTGTACAAATATAAGATATGGGCCATCACAAAGCATTAATATCCTTAGAAATATTTCTGAGCTCAAACTTCACCTTTCCAACTTTTCAACAATTCAAGTCCATACAAATAAGGCAAGAATATTAAACGTGTCTTCATTTGCGGGTCCTTGATTAAAGATTTGATTAGATTGAGTTTCCAAGATCATAGAATTTCTACTTTTTGATATGCATCTCATTTTGGTCATCCCTGGTTTTTTTGGTTTCTTTTCGATGTGTACACTGGGGGGAGTAGTAGTATATTTTACTGCTCGGTTTTTCGTTATATCTGATAGGTAGCTCTGACTGCAATGAACTCTGAAAAAGGTGACTCTTTTTTTGGCCATTCATGGATTCATAATCAAGACTTGGTCTTTTAACTCCTAAAAAGTTTGTTAGAACTTTTCTCCTCCTCCTTTATTTTGCTGCTCCTCCTCTCCTCCACTCTGTCTACCTCTCTGTAAAGTGTTCAGCCCGAAATTCTGAGATTATTATTCTTAAAGAGAAAGGAACTAACTGGCCTCTTTCTCCACCTCCCCCTTCGTTCTCTCTCTTCCATCACCCGCTTTAAAATACTACTGGTGTTATAAAAATACACACAGTTAGTATTTTAACAAATACACTGCCTTCCTTTCCCAGTAACATTTTCTCAAGTCTTGTGTTGCTTTCCTCAGAAGCTGTCTCCGTTTCCCCTGCAAATTGGTCTTTTAATAATTAATATTACCCGTCGAATGCTCCATTTTATCAATTGTTTATAACAGGGAGCAGGCCTCCAAACAGTTTTGAGTTGTTGACATATTTCAACCTTTCTTCCCAATGTTTCACACCCACATAAATATATTTGATCAATTTCGTTATTTAAACTGGGGTGTTAAATTAGTTCAAATTGCATCACAAAATTTATTCCCGAATCGATCGATATCTATACGCTCCAAAGTCCACTCCTCCTAACACAAACTGGCTCTCCTCTCTCTCTCCCTCTCTCTATCTCTCTATTTGCAGATTGTTTGCAAACTTCGAGCAATGAGAACGGAACGGATGAATTCTAAGGTACTTCTAAATCGCAAGACCTCTGGGCTACGGGACGTTTAAGCGTAGATCTTTCGGGCATAATTCTTGAACTTCTTTTTTGGTTTTTTTGCAGGGCTCATGGCCAAAGCTGGTCGTCAGAAAATTGTTGAACATAAGGAGCGGTGCCGATGAATTTCATTCGGACTGCGCGGTAACTGGTAAGATTTCCGTAATTTCAGACGATCATAGGAATTTATATTTGATGCATTATGAATTACGTCGAAGGTTTATTGATAGAGTTGTTAAATCAGGTATGATGGATAAAGTTGAACGGAGAAGGAAGAGTTGTTCAGATCAAGGCTCCCACGTCGTTGTACCGGAGGATTTTGCTGGTAGGTTATTTTTTCTGGCGCCGCACTTTTGACATTCGATTGTTTCCGTACTGTAAAACTGTCGACTGAGGTTGCAGTTGGAGGGAGTAGTAGTTTTACCGAATTTCAGCTCATTTAGTAGGCGGCTGCGCCTGTTAGCCACCTGATCATTGGTCTAGTGGCCACCAGGAGGGCGTTTAGGTCCCTGTCACGGCGCTGGTTCGGGGGGATTAAATCTCCTCACCAGTATCAAACGCCATCAATTCCTCTAATTCAAGGGGTGGTTTAGTCGCTTTTGAATTTCAATGGCTCCATTGAATTTGTCCCCTTCCCCTGTAGGATAAGAGTAAATAAAAAGTATAAAATGCTGAGGTTTGACGGAAAAATAATAATAAGAAGAAGAAGAAGAAGAAGAGAGAGTAGGCTGTGACTATTGCCTGCTTCTTTCCCCATCGTCATTGATTAGCTTCTTTCATTTGCTCATGAAAAAGGGTACTTGGATTAGTTGAGACCTTTTTTGGCTTTCGTTAGCCTCTAACGAACCTGAATCCCCTCTGCCTATTGTGTGCCACGTCATTGTCTTGTCTTCTCTTTAATTTTTGGATCAAAGTCTTGATCTGATGATGATGATGATGATGATCAGAGGGTTGCTTACTCGAAGCATGTAATGGAATTGAAAGCCCAACACTTGAACTGGATGGAGCCGCAGCGTCGGATAACCGCGACCTTAGGTAAGGCAATAACAGCTCTGATTAACCGAAAGACATATTTTTAGCAAATTTGTTAACTTCTCCCAAGGCCTTATGCAGATATCCTGCTTTGATATCCTGCTCATCTTAGTAGTAAACTTCCATCAAGTATCACATAATATTGGATTCATTTCTTATTGGATTTCCAGTACAACATAATAATATTCATACTGCAACAAGTTGGTTTTATTTGGTTTTCTTTTTCAGAACATCTTCTAATATTCAATGTTCTCTGACATTAGACTTTTTCCCTTTTTTTTTTTTCAAAGATTCTTTAAATTATTCGCAAATGTTGGGATTAGATGTATACAGACATCACAGTCCTACCGTTCGCATCTAGATATTCTGTTGATGAATGCCATCTGCTTATTCTTCTGTCGAAAATTTTTTTAGTCCGCATAGTAAAAAAATCCATAGAGGACAAACAACTCTGTGGTGTTTTCTTGTCTCAATCATTAAAATTGGTGGAGTGTGCAATTTTTTTTTTCTTTTTTATCAAAGTTATTATAGCATCTACTTGATGTATAAGCACCATTTTGTGGTGGATCTACACCATAATAGGATGTTCGTGGCGACGTGGAATGTAGGTGGCAAGTCACCGCATGAGGGATTGACTTTGGGCGATTGGTTGAGAACATCTACACCGGCTGACATCTATGTGCTTGGGTATGCTTGTTTTCTACTTTTTTACAGTATTTTTTCCCCCGGAACAAGACCATTTTGCAAGTTAAAAGCCATAGTTATAGGCAGTGATTTACTTTGTTAGAACAAAAATTGAAAGAAAAAAAAATACTTCTTTTCTAGTTTTCAAAAAAATAAAAAAACGAAATGGGTCTACAGAGTTGCATAAACCAAAAAGCGATCCTATTAAGATTACCCCAAGAGAAGCTTGCTAGGTTCGGTTGGAAGATTTCTCCATGTTTAACGGCTTGTCCATTTCGTCAGCTTTCAGGAGATCGTCCCTCTTAATGCCGGTAACGTACTGGGTGCGGAGGACAGCGGTCCATCTGCCAAATGGCTTTCTCTGATTCGCCAAGCTCTCAATGGAATTCACCATTCAGCCACTGATGATTCCCCGCCGGAAGATCTAACTTTACCCGCCTCACAATCCCCACTTGACCGGCGACAATTTGCTGTAAAACCAGGGGTCAACTTCTCGGATATGCTCTCACCGGAAAATGGAATAGACCAGCAAGAAGGGTTGGAAAGATACATGAGTTTGAATGATCCAAATAATTCATTTGCAAGTGAAGAAGCTTCAGCAGCCAGTCCATCCGCCGTGTCAACAGGGCCCAGTAGTCCGAATGGGATTAAATACTGCTTGGCGGCCAGCAAGCAGATGGTAGGAATATTTTTATGCGTGTGGGTACGTTCAGATTTGCGCAAGCACATTTCCAGTTTGAAGGTTTCCTGCGTCGGGAGAGGCATCATGGGATACCTTGGAAATAAGGTACTACTGCTGGTTATTATGCTATGCGGCCGTTGTTGTTTAGGTAAAAAAAAAAAACAAATTTGTTTGGAAGATTCTGCATTGGATCTTTGTGTAACCCCTTGGCTGGTGGTGTTAGTAGGGATCAATATCAATGAGTATGATATTGCATCGGGCGAGTTTCTGCTTCGTTTGTACTCACTTGGCCTCTGGAGAGAAAGAGGGTGACGAGATAAAAAGGAATTCGGACGTGATAGAGATTTTGAGGAAGACAAGGTTCTCTCACCCCTGCGGAATACCGGGAAAACCAGTTCCACCGGATGGAATTTTGAATCATGAGTAAGTAACAAGTACTGCTACTACATTACTAACCTATTAAATTTGAATTAGTCGGTCCATACCTTGGATAGATTTATAGTGGTGACCCAGCGGACTAACCTATTAAATTTGGATGCAGAAAGATAATATGGCTTGGGGATTTAAATTATCGGCTTGCACCCAATGGTGGAGACGCAATTGAGCTACTCAAAAAGAATGACTGGCAAGCACTCCTAGAGAAGGATCAGGTATTTCAAATGTTTCTGCATAAAGGGAAATACTACCATATGCTGAATTGTAGTACTATTTATTTATTACTCTAGTAGTAACTAAAATACAACCTTGGATGATTGGCAGTTAAGAATTGAACAAAGGGCTGGTCGTGTTTTCATTGGTTGGGAAGAAGGCAAGATTTACTTTGCACCAACATACAAGTACCTCAAAGATTCTGACACCTACGTTCTTCAAACCTCCACGTCTAAAGAGAAGCGGCGCACTCCTGCTTGGTAAGAATATGGTGCCAAATTCCCATTTTTAGTGCAACGAATCTTCTGTCCCACATCCGTGCCACTCTCTGTCCCACTTTTTATTATATTGCTATTTCTTCTTCATAATCATCATGTTTTAGTTCTTTTTTGTTTTCTTAAAATTCAATAACTATTAATTAAGTAATACACAAAATTTAACAAAATCAAAAAATCAAAATGCCTAAAAAATGAGATTTTTTATGAATTTTCTGCTGTATTTTTTAATTTTCTATTATATATTGCTTTTTTGAGGTTGTTGTATTTATTTTTTACTGAATTAATAGTTATTGAATCTTAAGGAAACAAAAAAGAACTAAAACATGATGTTTATGAAGGAGAAATAGCAATATAATAAAAAGTAGCACAGAAAGTGACACAGAGTGTGGGACAGAAGATCCGTTGCGCATTTTTAGTTCCAATATTCGGGTTTTGGTTTGTTGGATCCCTGACCCCTTTCTTTATTTGTTTATAAGCTCCCGTCCTTCTTACCAGTTACAACCATACCAATACAACCATTGGGTTAGGGGAGACTCTTTAAACTTTTCTATAGAATCGATCACTTAAAGGATATAGATAGTAGTACACTTGTCTGATCTAGTGGTTCATCTCTATAATTTTAAGTTAGCGTACGTTGTTGCTAATGACAAAAAAAAAAAAAAAATTACAACCATACCAATGCGGTCTAAATTTCAACAAGCTTCCAAAAGTCAAAGTAATAATTGTAGGGTCGCCAAATCTGTTTTGCCCCCACTAAAGGCCAATGGAACCAATCAGCTTCTCTCATTTGGTAGCATTCCACCTTTGTTACATTTGACGTTTTGGCTTTATTTGGACAACCTTGAGGATACAAGTATTCTTCTGCGCTATTAGACTCTTCTGTCGTTCTAAAATATCTAACCTTTGACAACAACTTCAGCTGGGGCCTCTATAGTCTGTACCACAAATTTATACAACGATTCTTAAAAAACCAAACAAATTTCATAGCAGCAGTCGGGAAGGGAAATGAGCACCATTAGAATATTGTAATAATAACCGTTGACAAATTGTGGAGCAAACCATTATCACATGTCATGTTTTCACTCGAAAGATGCTAATTAACGAAGTGATGTACACTGAGAAGAAAATAAGGTCAAAGAACTAGACCTAAAATTTCTGAAATTTGATGCATGTTCAGTGACAACCTAAAAGAAATTGGAAAAAAAAAAATCCCAAATTCACGTTTGCATGCTTTAACTTAACGTTATTTGGGTTTGTTTTAACCCTCTTCACTTGGAATCAATCATGTGCTCCGTGAAGCTGATGTAGTTAAAATTCCAATTGTGTCACTATTATATTACTCAAGAACTGGAAAGGAGAATCATCAACAATTTTAAAAAAAAAAAAAAAAAAATTCTCCTGTATTTTGCACTCGTGACGATCCCAAACCAATTGGGCTAACCTTTATAAAATAATTTGCTTTACAAAAATAATTACTCCATTCTTAAGATTCATCACATGTCACGAACCAGTGCATCTTGATTTTGATAGTTTGTAATTTTGTTACAGGTGTGACAGGATATTGTGGAAGGGGGAGGGACTAAAGCAATTGTGGTATGCAAGGGGGGAATCAAAATTTTCTGATCACAGGCCAGTTAATTCACTTTTCTCAGTGCAAGTAAATGTATCCCAAACTGACAAGGCTGCTCCACCCGTCAGTTCCAACGCCACCGTGCCTCAAGCAGAAGCAGCAGCGCAACCCACAGTTCTATCATCATCAACTTGTGCTGCAGTTGCCAAGGTTCAAGCTGAAGAGCTATTGTTCTTGACCAGGGCAGAGAAATGCATCCAGAGCACTCCTATGTTGTTTTCAATCAACCAATAGCCGGAGAGAGAATCGAGACGACATTCAAAGATGGAAAATGTGCACAATTTGGGGCTCTGATTATTCATTACTGGCTTAAGCCGACTTGTTTGCTTCTCGATTGCATGGTGCTGCGTCAGTCAGTCCTTCGAAGCACTACGTGACAAAATCACACGCTGGTCAGAGGCGGGGTTAGTGGGCTTTTGACACGTTTAAAGATGCGAAACTTTTTTGCGGGCGATGGCGGGCATCTGAAGTTCACGATGAATTGGTACAGGATGGCTTTCTGCAGTATATATGCATATAGAACAGCAGGGAGCACGAGACGCAGTAAGTGCCTGAATTTGTCTGGGCACTGTTGGCCATGCGGCTTTATTATACCTTGTTCTTCTTCTGGCAGTTTAATCGAGGTATATGGTCCAGCCTTTGCAGAAGCACGTTTTTATTTCAAGATTTTTGTACCAGTTTGGGAAAGATGGGGGAAATTTTTGGTGGTGACTGATTGAAGCGAAGCTGTAAATGAGAAGGTGAAGAAATTTTTTTTTTTGAAGGGAAGAAGGCGGCTGATTTCTGTCAAGGAACTGATAAGCGGAAAGGGAGTTCCGACACCCGAGAGGTTGATTTTTGGGTCAATGATGTTTTTGATTTTTGTCCCTTAATAGCCTCTTGTCAAATTTGTTAGTTCGTTTTTTTTTTTTTTGGAAAAGAATTTTGTTAAATAGTTTTACCTGGAATGAGAATTTTGCTTCAATCTAACTTGCTAATGTATGGTTCCCCTCTCTCTCCCTCTCTCAACAAGTTAATTAAAGCTGTCATCCTCTGCACAAAAACATAAAAATAAATAAATAAGAAAAAAAAAAGCGAGCATGTCGGTTAAGAATTAGTGACAGATGGGTTCAATCCGATGGGTGCGTAACGCACCGATTTGATCCGATGATGGTTTAGTACTATCGATTTTCTATAGGTCCAGTTGAACCTCCCTTTAAATTAAAGTAGAGTGAGATAATATAGGTAAAGTTACTACATTTCTAGCTCATTAAGGAATAGATATTTGCTAACCGTTGGATCCTAAGACAGAGAATGTACTATCTGAATTGGGACAAGTTTGGCAGGTTAAAAACTCAAACTGGAAGTCCACTTTCGAGGCCCAATATGATCTGTTTAGGATTACACGTTGCATTACTAGTCTTGTAATTGACCTCGGGCCTGAAACATGTTGAAGTCTCACAGATGACTTATTGTGGAGGTAGTGGAAGTATTTCATTGAAAAAAGATAGCCTGGTTACCAAAATGAAAATCTTGAAGCTGACATTTACTCGTCGACAATAAGTACGAAAACAAAACTTCAGAAAAAAAAAAACGAAAAGGAGAGAGAGAGAGAAATTAAAGTTATGCAATACCATGTGAGAAAATGAAAATACCTTTTTCATCCCTATTGTTTGGGGGATGAACTAATCTCATCCCTCTATTGTTTCATTACAAACACATTTCATTCCTTAAATTTTAATTTTTGACCAATTAAGGACAATTGACATTGGTCTCTTAATTTTGATTTAATTAGTTATTTATGATCAAATAAAGTGCATGAGAGATACACTGATACACATATAAATCAAAAGATTCTAGCGACGACAAAAACCAGCAAACTCATTTTTCTTCGCCTTTTTTTTCACTTGTCTCTACCCATTTTTAACTTTCGGCTCTTAATCATGACCCCCCCCCTCTGTTTCGTGGACCCTAGCAAAAATCAGAAACAAATTGGTGCAAATTCAAGCAAAAACCACATCAAATCAAAGAGTTAAAAGCATAAAACGAAGTAAGTAATGGTGTAGATTGACCGTTGATTGGCTTTATTTCAAGAATCTAAAAGCATAATTTCTCTTTAAAAATAGGGATTCAACAATAGGCCAATCCCAAATTATGGCCGTTCCTTTTGCTTAATAATTAGCTCAATATGGAGGGTAAGAAATGAGTCTGCTAGCTTTTGTCACAGCTTGACTTTTTTGACTCACAAATGTGCCTCTCACACTCTACATATGGTCATACTTGACCCATTAAATGTTAAATTCAAACGAAATTCATAGATTAATTGTCAATTGTCCTTGATTGGTCAAAACTTGAAATATAAAGGACCAAATGTGTTTGTGGAAAACAATAGTGATGGAATTGGGCCATCCTCCAAACACTAAGGATGGACAATGTATTTTCACATCCCATGTGGGTCAGCCTGGAAGGCAAATTCTCTTATAATGTGGGCCCACTTCGGATTACATCATACCCGCTCTTTCAAAAAGCCACGTCCCACAGGTCCCAGCCCCCGGGCTATAATCTGGTGCATCCAAGATCTTCCCATGGAAGCGGCTTGATTCTTGATCCCGACGAGCTCATAACATAACAGTCCATTGAACGGACCAGATAAATCGTTCTTTCCCCACGTCTACCGAGAAAATCCAAGTCTCACTCACCGATTCCGCTGACCGACTGCACCACATTATCAGCGCCATTCCCCAGGTTCATGACAAGCTCTGATGACTTAGATCTCGCCGATATCCTACTTCGCCGGTTCCGTGTTCGTAGCCGGAGAAGTTGTTGATTTCGTTGACAACTACTACTGTCATCTTTCTTTCTCCTACAACCGCAGGTTCGTATTCAAATATATATATCGTTCTTGTCATTACTTTTTGTGCAATCTCGAGTATTCGTTTCTTGTTGAGTGTTACTTTTACACTATGCTATCACTATGATCACTCTTTGTCTTTGCGAGAGCATTTTGATTATTTTCTGGACAGGAAAATCGTAATTGATTTATAGTTCAAGAGAGCTTAGCTGAAGCCAGTATATCTAGTCTCTAGTATTCCAGCTGAGAGGGAAAATGTAGAGGAATGAATTTTAGTGTCCTTGTGAAAGTAAGTAGCTCTTCTGAATTATTTTAGTCTCAATTTTACTTAGCTATTAAAAAATCGAATGTCATTCTCGTATTTTACGGTTTTCTTTTGGCTGTTTTATTTGTTCAATTACCAGAATGAACCAATAATCTTGACGATATAGCTACTTAAAAATGGTGACGGACTTCGATTGGGATTTATTATTGTGTTAACAGAGAATTTTTTTGAACTCATCTTGAGGTTATTTACTTGAAGATAGTGAAAAGTAGTACTAGTATGAATCCGTTATTTGTTATGGCAAGTGCCTGTGCTGTGGCCTAGAGTTCTATTGGAGAGAATAAGAGGATTGTGATTCCGTCAGTAATTGATGATGACATTGTAGGTCAATTGGTTCCATATGAAGGTTTCTCAGAGTGTTACCTGCACGACTTCCGCTATGTGGCCAAAGTACTATAGTTAGATTGAAGATATCCTTGCCAGTTGGGAGTTTTCTCTTGATTGAAATTTTGGAATATTCGTATTAAGTAGAGTTTTTGCTCTGATAGTGTTGGTTCGCGTTTGTTTGCTGATTGTTAAATGATGTAGCTCGTAATGTACCTCACTGTGCCGCTTTTGTTGCTTGTGAGTATTCCCAGATATTTAATAAACCTTTTTAGTTACCTAAGAAAAAAAAATAATGAAAGATATCTGAGTGTTTTGGATTTAATCAGTTTGTTTCAGAATATTAAAGGAATCCACGCTGGTCTTTTATTCGTCTTTCTGGTTGTTATTTGCCTTCTAACTGATTTTGAAAGAAGTTGCAGCTTTTAGGTAGATAGAGTTATTGCTTTGTGTAAATTGCTGATCAAACTTGACTAATTATTCAGTTAGATAGTGAAAGATTTTTTGAATGGTTAAGTGTTTCTCTGACTACTTAGAGCTGGGTGATGCGCTTTCGTTTTCTCTAAACTGGGGAACGGGGACTGGGTAATCTTTTGAACGTATATAGAATGGTTTTGGAAAATTTTGTAAACAGATTAGAGCATAAGATCCGAGTAATTCATTTCCGTTCAGTCTTCAACTTCCAAAAACCTGCAATGTAGAAATTTGAACATCTGATAGAAATTTATGGAGGCATAAAATGCAGTACTCAGGATTAAATGGAAGGTTGGTGCTTTTGGGGAGAGCACTTTTGATCTTATACTGCTTTTTCCAGATGAGTTTACTCCTATGGTCAGAACACTCTTGAAGCTAAGTTAGTCTAAAGTGGAGTCTGTCTGTTGACTCAAAATATTGTTGTGACTTGTTGCTTTTGAATGCAATTTCTGTTTTCCTTTACACGAGGTCATATCTTTTAAATTTTGAATGAAAGTACTAAGCATACTCCACCTGATTTGCTCTTCAGTTCCGGGATTTTGGGATCATGGCTCGTGGAAAAATCATAAGTAGTTAGCTACATTTTGTACTTAACAGTACTATTTCCAGAATTTGGGCCTTTAAGTAGCAAAATCCTTGAGATCAGATTCATTCCAAGATGGCTTACAATACTTCATCAAGAACTGAGCCAACAAATTCTCATCAATGGCTTATGGAAAGTGCTGAGGCAGAGTTGTTCCCTAATAAAAAGCAAGCAGTTGAAGCTCCAAATTCCAATTCATTCTCTGGTTTTCTAAATTCAAATGTTTCTCATTGGGGACATTCTTCCACTTTCCATTCAGTTGCAAACCAATTCACACAAAGGCTTTTTGACCCTGAGACTGCAAGGACTATCAACTTTGGTCAGAGAAATGTTCCATCAGTTGACTTGGGAAGTATAAGTATGAAACGAAAGGTTATTGAGGATTGTGTTGAAAGTGATTTCTCATTTGGTTTATCAATATCTAATTCCCTGGAAGATCCTAAGACAGGTCTTAACTATGGGGGTATCAGAAAAGTTAAAGTCAGCCAAGTCAAGGATACAGAAAATCTCATCCCTTCATTTGGCCACACATATGACACAGAGGACAGCGGTTATGTGTCAGTGCCTCATGCGTTTGTTAACACAGATGATAATTCTGTTTCTATGGGACTTTCTTTCAGTAGAGCAGATAAAAATGTGATGTCTATTGGAACTTCCTTCATGAGGGAGGATAACGATTTCGTATCAGTGGATCAACCTGGCAACCATCATGGCTGTGATGGGACTTCAATAGGTCCTGCATACAAGGAAAATGGTAGTATATCACTCAATACATCTCTAGATAAAGATGGAAAAAACACAGGAGCACTAAGTTTCCAAAATTTCGGTATAAATGAAGGAGCAGTGAGTCATTCCTTAAACATGAATGGTGCTGTTGAATCAATTGAGCTGCCTTTCAGCATGGATGCTAGTAATATTGCCCATACAGGGCAACTTTTTGATAAAGAAGCTCAAATAGCTGCATGTATAGATCACTCTTACAACAATACTGAAGATCATCATATGTCAGGGTCTAAAAGCTACAACACAATTGATGACAATAATTTGTCATTGGCCCACCATTGTGGTAAGGGAGAAAGTAAGATCATATCTTTTGGTGGAATTTCTGATGATGATAATTTGAGTGCTTCTGAAAGGCTCATATGCAGTTATGACTTACTAATGGGTCAATCTTCAGTTCTAAAATCTGAAACAGTGAAAGGAAAGGTGTCAGTTGAGTCGAATGCTGATGCACTTGCACAAGCCACTGAAATAGTTACTAGTAAAGAAATTGTTTCAAGGAAAAAAGAGGAACATAAAGTAATTAAAAAACCTCCTCCAAATAATTTCCCTTCTAATGTTCGAAGTTTGCTGTCAACTGGTATACTAGATGGAGTACCCGTGAAGTATATTGCGTGGTCACGAGAGGTAAGCTTTGATCGCCATTACTTCAGCTTGAAATTGGCTTTTCTGACACTTATACATTTTATATTGCGTGACAGAAAGAACTTAGGGGCACCATAAAAGGTTCTGGTTATCTATGTGGTTGTGAGACATGTAATCATACCAAGGTCAGTGAAACTACAAAACTTCTAAATTCTTGCATGATTATGTAACTGCTTTTATTGCTACAAGTACCTATGATGTTGTTTTGTAGGCGATTAATGCCTACGAGTTTGAGCGTCATGCTGGATCTAAAACTAAACATCCAAACAATCACATATACTTTGAGAATGGCAAGACAGTTTATGGGATTGTTCAAGAGTTGAGGAATACTCCACAAAATCTGTTGTTTGATGTAATTCAGACAATTACTGGGTCACCCATCAACCAAAAATCCTTTCGTCTTTGGAAAGGTGATGCATTATTTTTTACTTATTATTATGGTTCATTCCATGGCCTTTCTCATGTTCTTATGAGTTGCGTGTTGATTTTATTTCCTTATCTTCAGAATCATTTGTAGCTGCAACACGTGAACTTCAGAGAATATACGGAAAAGAGGAAGGAAAACAACTATCTTGAAGTGGGCAAAATTAGTGTAAGATGTTATTATGTTTGTCCTCTAGCTTGTGGAGATTTTGTTACTGAATTGAAGTTAGAGCTCTTCATAAATTTATTAGTGGCTAAAATTATGTAGATTCTCATGGTGATAGACAAGGTGCCTTGCGGGATGATAAACTGAAAGTACAGAAAATAGAACTGATTGTTTGTAATAGGATGAATTATGCTGAAGGAAACTTATGGAACGGATTGTAACATTTGTACAAAATGTACAGTATAGTGTCTGGTTTCATTGTTGCATAGTGTCCACACTTGCAAGAAGTGGGTTTCATGCGATTTCAATCTAATGCAGTAACTTGATAGCATTATTCCAAATGAACTGGGCATTAGTTGGAAAAAATGAAAGTCCTGCAGAGGCAAAATGATGACATGTCTAAATCTTGACTTTTGATGAGGAAGAATACACTTGTTATTTTTTCATTGTGTAGGATACATTATTTACTTTCTATTTTATGCTGGGCGTTGGACTTGAAATTCACAAGAATCTATTTAGCCCACAACATGTAGTGGGAAAAGAATTGTTGTTTGAATTGCAAACGTTGGAAATGCTTTAACTGATTGATTCTCCTCAAATTGATGTGGTTTTGGTCTATATTGCCTTAGCCTGCTTCATTAGAGTTTGGCAGGAATTAAGCGCACATGGCCAGTAGTTTTTCTATTGGAACTTGGATATTAGCATATGTATTTAAGATCTGGCTGCTCAATTAAGATGAGGTGGGTGTATTAATTCAGATTATTTCAGAATAAGTCTCAAAAAGTGGTATGATTTCAATTATTCAATAGGCAGGGCTGTTACATCGGCGGTTCTATGCCTGCCAAAGTAAACAGTTTCTATAGCTCCTGATGTGACCTTTCTTGATGTTTTCTTGTCCCTCTTATGAGTTTCAACATCTATTTCTCCTCAAAATATGTTACAAGAGAGGTTGATGTTTAGGGTACATATCTAGGTATTGAAGAACAAAGCTGGGACAAATACCACATTTTCAAGTACCCAATTGCCATGGTCTTGGATAAAATTGTTAGATGCCAAGTTCTGTCAGCATGTAGAGTGTTCACAATTCCACAAGCTGACTGGTGTCCTCAAATGCATGCTTGTCAAGAAATATAACATGTCAATTACTCACCCACATATCCTTATCTGGGGTAAATGTCTTATGATAATTGACATTAAAAAACATTGCAGTGGTCAAGTGACTCTACACCACATATGCCGTCATTATGTTAGACTGGCTTTAGTCGCATTACAATTAGAATATACTCTACCTTTCCCTGGAGTCATCATGAACAGGGGGTACAGAAAAGAAGTCTACTGTTTCACATGGAGTTAAAGCAACTTTCAGAATGACTATATAGAATCTGAGAACCATTGTCATTATACTTCATCTCCAGTGACAGCTCCTTCTTTGGATGAATTAATGTTGACAACCTCATGATTATTGTTTTCCTTGCACTTGGTATCTGCACTCATCATTTGAATGTCTGTTGGAAGTCCTTCAATAGACGGGCAATCATAGTCCTTTCTTTTACCCCATACAACAAGATAAAGGCCAACAACTATGGTAATGGCTCCAAGCACCCTGCAAAATATGATGTTAGCTATGTGTCTGTGTAGCCATAGTTATTCCTTGCGGGTGAGATGGTAAATTGTTACCTTCCCAGATCCATTAGCTCATGCAGAATGAAAGAGCTTAAGACAGCCACAATAACCATGTTCAAAGGACTAAAAGCTGTCACAAAAACAGGGCCTCTTTGTTTCATGACTACTCCTTGGATATAATAAGCAAGTCCAGAGCAGAAAACACCCTGCATATGGTTGAAATGCAAACTCAGCTGATTACGCACATAAAACATCTATGTAGTGGTTGCATATAATGTGAACAAAGTGGTTTTATAATAGCAAATATACTCTTTTGGTGATACTGAGCTTTCTTTTCTTATCTTTTATGACCAATTCCTTAATTTTTTTTGTTCATCATTTGTATTTTCAATGGTTCCTGTTACAATAAAACATCTTCTGGTTTGGTTCCAATATGCTGACATTTTGAGAATGGAATTACTAGAACCTCAATGATGCGGATGGAGGAATGCAAGAACTGGAGTTAATAGTAACACTTTTGCAGGGGAACTGGTAATAAACATGTATAACACGATCACTTTCCAAAAAGTAAAGGGCTTGTGCTTGTTTTGGCCATGTTTTTCTTACGCTGTATAAAGCTGCAAGAAATTTAGTATCCCAGTTTATGGACCACACTGCAGCCTTTCCCCTCTCCATTATTAGTGCCAGTATGGCTCCTTCAGCTGTTCCCAGTAGGCATATCCAAGCAGTGAGAGAGAGCTCAGCTGGATATGCCCGAAGTGTAATTGCCTAGAAATGTAGAGGAAAGAAATTGGCTTATCATGATATACTACAAATTTCTTGTATACATTGTATCATGTCATTTCTTACTTGTAAAACCATGAAGCAAGACCAACCGAAACATCCAATTGTGATAAAGAGTCCGCCCTTGATTGAATTTTGAAGATTTATACCACCACTTTGATGTTCAGGACTGGTGGTTCCTTTTGTCCAGGGCAGCTTAATAACTGGTCCTCTAAGTAGTGTCATGAGCATGGCACCTCCAACGGTGGCAACAGTGCCAACTATCTTTGCTTGGCTGTTAATGCTCTTTAATTTCACCTTCTCAAGCCTAGCATAAATGTACTTTAGAGCTTATTCAACACTTATCTTATTACAAGAAAGTTATTACTTGCTTTTACGGTTGCGTGTGCATGTATGTGCATCTAGCATTCTTGTTTACATATGCATGTAAGACTTTATTTGTTATGAACTTTGAGCTTTACAGTTTCCGATTGAAGTTGGAAGAATGCTGTATTATTCACCTGAAGATCCAGGCCATCAGAAAGGTTATGGCAGGAAGAATGTTGCACATGGCTGCAGCAAAGGTCGCTGTGGTGTATTTCATGCCCAAAAAGTAGAGATTCTGGTCTATAACTGGTCTGTTAATTGGAGCCATATAAAAGTCATTAGTAAGTATTCTACAATTGATACTGAGAAAACAGGATCTGATTCGAGACTTACTCGAGTAGGCTGAGAACCAGGATCTTTGCAAATATTGAGAGTCTCATCTTCGGCCTTATTTTCCTGTTGAAAAGTATGTTCAGCTATTTGATATGTACATTTTATTACTGGAGTAGTTGATCATGGACATAAAACTAGAGGCATGTAGTGGCTTATACATAAATAAAGGCAGGATTCACAAGCAGATAGAGAGAGAAAGAGACTTGTCCAGTATGATGGCAAAAGGGGCAATAAGAGCCGTGGCAATGGCATGGCGGTAGACCACAAATACATAATTGCTCATCCCTTCATTGAGTGCAACTTTTGAGAGGATATCCATTCCTGAAAGCCCAAATTGCAAAAAAATTACAGCAGCAAAGGGCTTCGCCCTGTTAAATAGCTTGTAAATTATATCCTTTGCAGCAAGTCCTTTTGTTTCCATCTTCCCTACTCAGCTATTGTGTTGCTTCAAAAGGAGGTCCTGAAATGTAGCTAAGTTGTTCTATATATTATCGCGATCCTCTAAATCAATTGATGCCACCTAGTGCAATTCTGTAAATTCTGCTTCAATATCATGGAAGCTAAGTGTGGGGGAGTAGCATAAACTTATGAAACTTGCCTATTGTTTGAACTTGCCTCAGGTAGCTATATAAAGGGCAAAAATGTTACACTTAGTTGCCCGGTCTGTTCCATTTACTTTATTGGCTGCTTAACTGATTCTGTGGAGTTGCTTTAGTGCTTTAGTGAGTGGAAGTTCATTCGGAGATGGGAAATGATTGGTTTAGTTTCTTTATTTTACTCATTTAGGCATTGTGGAAGCCTGTGTTACGATGTGACATGTTTTTAATCTACTATGTTTATGAATCATTGCAGCAAGGATCATAGCTGATGTGATGACCAAATTGGTTCTTGATTGAATTTAATACAATCTGGTAAGCATCGAGTGAAATTCTTAAATGTCAAAATTGCTTTTTTTTTTTTTTCAGGATTTACAATCTGAGATTCGTTGTGGTCTTTTTTAGAATAAGATGCATTATGTACCAGCTGTGATCAAATGGCAAAAGAAGTGGCCGTAAATTTTTCAGAACTATATAGAATGAGTTCTACGTCGACATTGTTTATGCTTCAATTTCTAATATCTGCAGGCAATGATGAGCAGTAAGTCGCATCTGAACTGTTTTTTTTTTTTTAAAAAAAAAAAACCCATAAGCCTAGTTTCTTTAGAGAGGATACGTAGAGGCAGTACGTGGCATTGCAGTTTCTTTTTCTTTGTGCTTCCTGCATTGGCAACGCACCACCGATCCCAGACGAATCCATCGTTAACAACATTAGATGTGTAACGCGTGCTGCTGGGAGTGTACTATAGATGCCTCGTACCCAATCATGTTTGGCATGCTGTGTTGGTGTACATGCATAAACGGTTCCCAGTTTATGTTGCAAGAACATCATCTACTTCCTGGTTTTGATATGAGTGCGGAATCATCTCGTATCGTATCTGAGTACATACATAAAGAGTAATATGCGAGTGCGAGAGTGGGAAACGCACCGACCAGGAATAAATTTAGAGCCCTTTTGGAATGACTCCATCGAGTGGATTGTTTTGTGCCAAGGCGGAAACACATTCCTATCCTGCAAAAATGATTTTACTACCTTCCGAGTCTTTTTTGCGTGTATTTTTCGTCTGTCTCCATACGGTGGACTCCTCTTGATTGAACTTTTGACTCGAACAGGAAACCTGGAAAATCTATTTCCGGTGTGGCGTGGTTGAGTGTCCGTGCATGAAAAAGTTGATTCATGCAAGCCGCTTTCCAAAAAGTCGAAAAGATATCCAGGGAAAGCGAGGAACAAAACAAACTATCATCAACTTTTGTAGTCCCATTTGTGGTGCATATTCTTCGTCACGGTGATTCAGCGGTGACGGTGAGTGACAAAAACTAAAAGGGAGGTTTCTAATAATTTTACTCAATTTTCTCTATGTTTTAATAATTGCATAGACCTCCCTTGGTCCAATCAAATGATTAAAACATTCTCCACTTAATAGTTAATTCATAAAGGGACATTTAAAATTGAAAAATACGTCTTATTATTCTACTTGCCATTTCATAATCTCAAAGAACAATTTCCATCAATTTTTAATTTTCATCTCTTCCTTCCTCCCTCCATGCTTCTTTCATACTCTTCTCTCTTTTCTCCTACAATTGTTTCTTCCTCTCATCAAATACCGCATTCCATTGTTACCAACCAAACCACTATTAATTTTTTATCATCTTCAAAATTTATCTGTACGTTTTTGTCCTCCTGTCTCTTTTTTACTATAAAAATTTTAGACCCTCTTTTTTTTAAAAAAAAAAATAGTTTTACTCTTTATAAATGTTAGCCAATTGAAGTTACCAAATTAATAATGTGCAGACTGTGGATTTTATTGTCAAACTAGGGGAAGCTGAAAAAGGTATCAGTGATATGGGGGGAAAAATGAAATTGAGATTTGGAAGATAAAGAAGTGACTATTATGTCTTTTAAGCAAAAAAAAGTCTAGCAATTAAAAAATTCATTAGTTCTCTCTTTTATTTACCTATTGATTGTGGTTTTACTATGAAGGTAAAATTTTGTCTCTATTTCTAAGAGTGGTACAGCAATGATGAATTATGTTCTTAGGGACATGGGGTACTTTTTGGTTTAGTATTGGTAGTGGTGGTAGTGAGTTGTATTAGACAAGAATTAGCAAGTAATGAATTTTAAAATGAGTTGGAGTCACTCAATTTTGTTTGCTTTAGTGAGTATGCCACGTACAATAAGTTGAAAATTAAAACCTTTTTTAATTTTGTCTTGTTCTCTAGAAGAAGTGTATTTTAGGATATTTGTGAAAAAAAATGTAGGCTATTGGATCTATATTGTTACATAAATCTTAAAAGCGATAAAGATAAGTGTAATTTTTGAAACTTGAGAGGAGCTCTCTATAATTGCTGAAAATCTCAAGGGAGGTATCTGAAATTATCCCAAATTATATCATACAACCACAAACCATGATATATCATCACAGCCACAAAGGGATAGGCTGCTCGGCATTTGCCTGGATTTCGTTATAACAGATTGGACTATTACGTGAGCGCGAATAAAAATGTAAAGCGCCACGTTTGCGAGGTGTAAGTACTGATAGTAGCAGCATAGGTCAGCAGGAGTGGTACCAGAATCCATATTCCGGTTGTGGATGTGAGGATGCGGGCTTACAAAGTTCGAATCCAGAGATCATCCTCTTATAAACTGGTGATGCTGCTAATCGACATTACTGTTGCACATTTTATGATTTAATGTATCCGAGATAAAATGGTAATTAAAAAAATAAAAAAATTAATTAAAAAATGTGTTTATAATACAAGTATGTAACTAATATCTTATAAATAAGCATCAATCCAAACAACAACTCTCCGGAGTTTTGCCCGCATTTGAATATTCATTCATCGGTTCTGTTCCAGTGATATTTGGCTTTAGCCAAAACAACAACTTGGGTCCGTAAAGTAGGAAGAAAATGGTAGTGGTTTCAAATGTGCATTCCACAAAGAGGTACAAAAGGGATCATCAAGTCTGGCAAAGTTGCTGTAAAATCAGCAGCGCATCAATTCTGCGGGCGGCCAGCGTGCAGGAATTTAACATGGGAATGACATTGAGACCATCTTCAAGAACGTCTGTCAGTCGTGTCTCCTTCTCGAATGATCGCATCCGTCAGATTTTACGGGTGATTCCTGTAATTTTATGTAGTACACTCGTTGTTACATTCCCCTAATGCTAATGCCTAAAACAAAAAAAAAAAAAAATGATGTTTATTGGATCTTAAGAAAATAAAAAAAAGAATTAAAACATGATGTTTATGTAAAAGAAATAGCAATATAATAAAAAATGAGACAGAAAGTGGTATAGGGTGCGGGACAGAAGATCCGTTGCAATTAAATTGTATCTGTAGTAGTTACGTAATACACACCGAGTACGCTTAATTGTCATGTTCTTCTACTGCCAAACTAGGCTTGTATGCGGATTCGGGGATGCCTAAGTAGGCTTGTTATATTCTCCTACTGCCTAAATTGTTAGCATGTTCTATCATTTGTTAGACCAGATCCCCATTTTTCAAACGAACTACCAGACCAAATCCCCATTTTTTTTGAATTTTTGAACGAATGAATTCTCTTAATTGTCACGTTCTCCTACTGTCAGACCAGATCTCCGCTCTTTGGATTTTTTGATCAAAGGAAGAAGTCTTTCTGAATTTTCTTTCAATTGTCGTGTTCTCCTACTACCAGATTAGATCTCTACTCTCTGGCTGGATTTTTTTTTTTAACGAAGGAATTCTCTCAAAGAAGTTCTCTTAATTGTCATGTTCTCCTAATGCCAAACTATAGATCCCCACTCTCCAGATTTTTTGAACAAAGAAAGTCTCTCAAGTAAGTCTCTTTTTTTGAAAAAAGGGATAAAAAAAAAAGTTCTCTCTAAATTTTTTGAACAAAGGAAGTAGGAAGTACAAGACTTTTTTGTAATCTAATTCATAAGAGAATTCTGAAAGACTCATCCTGACCATTGGACCAAAACTCAATTGAATTCCCAAAAACTTAAATGTCCGTTTGAAATGGACTTTTGGGGTGTTTTGTTTTATAGAAAATAACATATTCTTTTTTGAGGTGTGATAAATGGTGATTAAAAAATGTATTAATTATGTTCCCTAAAATTTCCAAAAATAAAATTTTCACCGTATTTGCAATCCTAAAATTTACAAACTGGACACCCTACAGTGAATAAAAAGGAGAACTGTTAATGATTAACAAGCTTACGGAGATATTTTGGAGGCGATGAGCGTTATCCTTATTTCAAGGGATATGGATGGAGATACATGCACGACAGATTGACGTTAAATTTTAACTCAGAAATACTGGAAAACAAAACAAATTAAAAAAAGAAATGTGTTCTAAACATCCAAGGCTTCAATTCAATTAATCGCAAGAAACCAAACAAAAACAAAAAGGGAAACAAATTTGATCTGTGGCTTTCAGTTTATCTTGCCCATTCTACATCATCATCCTCCCTTTCTCCGGTCGTAAAGGAGTCTTTGAGATTTAAAGGAAGCTTTTCTTTTGTCATCTTCTTTAATCTCTACAGCTTTTGGTCAACCAAAGGCACAAAGTCTCAATAATTTGATTCACGTTTCCAAACACCACAGGGAGCAAAGCAATGTCGCACATGAGGATCCCATCATTCAAATCTGAGATTTTTAGTGCTTGTCTACGCTCTACGGAGATCTGATGAATGGCGGTTTGGATAATATTTATTTGTTAATATACTCCGAAAACAACACAGTCAAATGAAATGGCACCAAACCAATGCATCCTCATTTGACAGAAAAACAGCAGTTTGAAGCCTCTGCTTGAACGAAGGCACCATGCACTAAAAGCACAAAACAGAGTAGCTTTTTGTATAATCGCCTAAATCATGCATATTTCATGTCATGGTGCCTCTTGCATGAAACACCCCCTGAAATGATGGAAATAAAAACCTTTTTTTTAAAAAAAAAAAAAAATTTCTAGCAAGAGGGAGACGAGACTTAAGAAACGGAGACAGGATAAAAGGGAATTTGAATCCATTAACTTTAGTTACTCTATCAACGCCGCCTCATTAGAGAAATAAAAGCCTTTTTCTTGTTAAGGAGAAAAAATTAGCTTTCTAAACAGCTTTTTTCTGTCTTTTATTGGATGCGTTATCAATAATTGCATCAATGGCTAAAAAATCGATTGCAAGCAACTCATCTGAGTTGGACAATAATTGCACGAAAAGGCAATAGCATTAATCATTTAAGCAATAATTGATTTATATATATATATTCATAGACTCCGTCACCCTGCACTGATCTACTTTATGTTGAAAGAAACCTTCCTGCCCCATCGACATTATTGATAATTAGAGCTTTCTCAAGCAATAAAAGTTCAAAGGAGAGAAAATGATATTGGCATCCGCCCCACTCACTATTATTATAAGATTAAAAGGCTTGTTTCTTTTGCCTTTTCAACGACAGTGTCCAATCGACGCAACTCAACAACTTGAAGCTGCTAGTGTATGTGGCACAACAAACCACAAATCAGACCTTACCCCTCTGCTTCTTTTTTTTTTTTTTTTTTATCGATACAGGAGGTGTCCGGGTCAATCCTTACGGGGTCCGACTAATCCCCCTGCGCTCCGAGAGAGGAAGCCCCACTCCACACCCTGGTTGCCACGGGACTCGAACCCTGGTTGCCAAGTAAGTGGCCATATCCTAAAGAGGAGGAGCGAGCTACCCCGTGGGAGCGACCTTACCCCTTTGCCCGTCAGCCAACTATCCCTACCCTATGGATCACAATCGAGATTTAAAAAATCTTGCATAACATTTTCCTCCTCATTTGTACATTCTTAGCATCAAAAGCTGATGGCAACAATAATAGTTTGACAAATAATTTCAGACTTGAAACACGACAGAACTTCATCGATTGCTTTCCGGGCTCGATGAACTATTGATTGCTACAGATGAGAGTGTAATTCTTACGACAAGAAATGAAAGATGCTCATGGTAAGATGAGGTGCAAGTGTTTTTAGCCCCTTAAAAGTTTGAATAAAAGCAAATGTAGTCTCAAATGTTACAATCTTTTACGCACATTTAATCCTAATGACTACTTTTTACCAATTATTACCTGAATAAGGTCATCTGCTAGTAATTAATTTTTGCCAAAAATTTTAAAAGTTGATAAAATATTACTTGCTATAACGTGCAATAAAAAATGACTAATTACTCATACTGATCATGAGAATAATTAGCCTTTAAAAATCAAAATTTTCTCTTGTCCGTCGAATTTTTATATTTATGAAATAAATATTAATTATTCACACAATCAGCTTGCAAGTAATTAATCAGTCCTCTTTTATTATAAATTGTTGGCAACAACATTTATTTCAAGTTTTGTAATTCTTTTTTTAAAAAAAATAATTGCCGATATTTAACAGCACATGACCGAATTTCAATAGCAATTGGTAATAATCAGTTAATGGGACTAAATGTGCTTATAAATTAAAACATTTGAGACGAAAAATGCAATCTCTCTATGCAGAAATATGTCGGTCACTATCAAACCATCCATAATAACACAAAGGACATGTACGGATGGCAAACTACGTCACTAAATCATGGCAGGAGTTCGACCACAAGTAACACAAGGACACAAGTGTTCATACTTTCAACTATCAAATCAAAAGTAACAGTTTGATTTTTTTCCCCCCCTTTTACTTCAAAGCAAGTACTAATTAGCAAAGTAAAAATGAGACTTGTATACTTTTTCCCCGTTCAAGTAAAAGCTGCCAACATAACACGACTAAGGGCTGAATAAAATAAATGCTAGTCAAAACAATACAACCAAAACCAACATTGTTATGACAAAGATTAGTTTCCCAACAGAACAGATAACATTAGGATATTGCTGTCATAGCTTGTACCCTTTTTCATGACAGCCACCTCATCATTTATCTCAGACGCACTGAAATGCTCAAGAACCGCAGCACGCTGATTTCTGGGCAGCTTGAGCAGCCCCTGCCGCCTGGTCTGGTTTGTTTATTTTGATGGTTGGGGGCTGCATGGAAACAGGACCAGAAAATTAGTAGTGTTTCCGCCTTATATCCCAAAATCCACCAGTGCAGTGCAGTGGACGTCTTTTCTTTACTTTCGTTCCAGAGGGAGGTAGGAAGGAAAACACAATTCATGAGCAATTAACTTTATCATCTACTCATAACACCATATCTCAGCTGCCTATCTGTACCCTTTTTCCTTTTTATTAGAAACAGCTTCACCATGTTTACTTAAAAAATCGAGTCGCAGAAAGCAACGGGAATATTTTAATCGAATGAAGAAGAAAAAACAAATTCGTATGTAAAATAACATTAAGATCTCTGCTCAAGAAGCTTGTACCTCAGCCTTGGAGTCAGTTTCAGCAAGTCTTTGCTTGATATCCCGAGCTATTGAAAAGAAAACCTCCTCAACGTTCAAGTTTGTTTTTGCGCTCTACATGTCATCATATTATTAACATTTAGCTCTTTGGCAGATTAATACAAAATAACCAGCTGCATAAACTTACAGTTTCGAAGAATTTAATTCCATATTCATCTGCCAGTGCTTGACCCTTGGAAGTCGGAACAGCCTAGAGAAGATGATTCACATTAAATTAATCTTTGGAAAGAGAGAGAGAGAGAGAGAGAGAGAGAGAGTACCCTTTTGCTCTCATCCATGTCAGCCTTGTTACCCACCAATATCTTGTTGACATTGTCAGAAGCATGTTGTTCAATGTTCCGAATCCAATTTCTAATGTCTGAACATTGCAAATTTAGTTATAAACCAATGTCGAAGCAATCAAATAGAGAGGAAGCTCAACTATTCAACCAGAGCTGTGCCTTCTTGATTAGTTTTAATGCAAGCCAGAGGGCATAATAAACAGTCAACCATATAAAAGTCCAAGGCCAAGCACCATATAAGAGAAAAAACGAAAGAAAGACTTACTGTTAAATGATGACTCATCTGTCACATCATAAACAAGCAGAATTCCCATGGCTCCCCGATAATAAGCTGCACAAAATAAATGATATAAGAAAATTAGGCCAAACATTTAATAAGTTCCAACAAAATTTAGACATCATACAACAAACATAAAAGACAAACTTCCAACACAAAGGAAAAATAGGCACATGCACGGAAAATAGAAGTCAGCTAGAGCTCAGTTAAAGCACATGCAGAACAGAAGAAGATTAATTGCCAATTTGATCTGGTCAGAAGCAACATTTTGTAGGTAAGGTTGGCTTTCGAGAAATTTTATTCATGCTAATTTCTGCTATAGGTACAAATTTTCAATACAATCCCTAAATCATGCGAAGGCATTTTCAAGATTAAGCTCTCTCCCCGTCAAATGCAAGGTTTACATCGATCAAACATCTTCTGCTGCTCCCCTGAAGGAGCTAGTGAATGTTAATATGTTAGCATCATCCACCATCGAACAACTCATTAGATCATAGACAAGTATAAACATTTGGAAATTGCAGCAAAGGAGCCATCTACTATATTCGATTTTATGTTGTCCCTTTAGAATTCCTTAAATCATGTTGCAAAGGGCTATAAACTTCATGCTGCTGCTTTGAGATCCAAAAGACAGAAGCCCAAAAGAATTCAACTCAAATTTCAATGGTTGTTAGCTAGCTATGTATACAAGTTCAACTACAAGAAAGAATTTAACTGGGAAACAACAACTTTGAAAGCAAAAAAATTCTTATAACACATTCTCAGTAACATAATTCTTTTTTTTCTATTATTGATAAAAGACATTAGTGTTTGGATAATAGATTATTTGGGATAATTTTTTTTAAAATACTGTAGCACTTTTAATGTGATGTATGTGAGATAAAAAGTTGGTTGGAAAATGTGTTGATGATGTAAGCAAATAATCTACAATCCAAAATCACTGCTCTGTATGTGCAACAAAGAAGACATCTACTAACTTAACAGGATATGCTTTGTCTTCAATCCAAGAAACCATTTCCCAATAACATTTCTAGGGAAATGACGTGATACCACATGTTCACCAACACTGCTCTGTATGTGCAACAAAGAAGACATCTACTAACTTAACGGGATATGGTTTGTCTTCAATCCAAGAAACCATTTCCCAAGAACATTTCTAAGGAAATGGCGTGATTCATTATCTTGACAATTGATCAGAAGATATTTCTCACTATCCTTCCAATCCATTATAGCAGGATTAGCGAAAACATAAGCATTCAACTGGATGAAGCAGTTGAGAGAGGCGTCCGAGGTCACACTAAAGAAAGAAGTCAACAAGGTAACAGCATACAAAGATTACACACTCACCCGTTGTGATTGTTCGGAAACGCTCCTGTCCTGCAGTATCCCATATTTGCAGTTTGATCCGTTTCCCATCTAGCTCAATAGTACGAATCTTGAAATCGATCCTATGCAATCAATTTCGCATCGTAACTAGTTTGTAGAAAATAATCAAAAAGACAACATTCTAGTAACATGAAAATAACATCACCAACCCAATAGTGGTGATAAAACTGGTGGTGAAGGAACCATCTGAGAAACGTAAAAGAAGGCAACTCTTACCCACACCTGAAAGTCAAAAACACAAATTCACAGATATATAAGAATCCAGGATACAGTTAAGTTTCACAATAGCATAGTCACAAGACATTAACCGAGCACCCTATGTTGAAAACAAAATCAGAGTCAAGTTCAAACCAAATTCATATACTTCCAGTCTAAAACATGTTGAGCAAGAGAGTTCCAGCACCTTAATGTCTGAAAGTTATGATAGAACCAAAGTCCATGAACTTAAAACCTTGCTTTTATTGTTACGCCTATATATCACTGCTCATGTTTGACTAAAAAACTCACCATTTTTCAGTCTGAGTATAAAAGGCACCTAACTATCCTGTACATTAAATGCCTTCTTATCCAATAGACCCGAAAAAGAGAGGAAATATTGAGTCTTAAACCGATCTGTCTTAACAAAATACTTAAACAACATAATACACCAAAGCCTAATTATTGTAACACTAAGAGGTGCATTACTCTCACAATCTATAACAAAAAGACAACCTCACAAAGACCAGACATGTGAAGATAAAACTTATGCTAGAGATTCAATTTCAAGAGCAGTCCTTTGAAATTGAGAACACAATAGCATATCGAAATCCTTTAAGTTAACAGAACATGGAAAGGCAAGAAAACCACACTGATACCACCGTCCTTCAGAATACAATCATTAATTACATAGAAAAGCACATAGGAGTCTCAAAACTACAATATTTTAGTATATTATAAAGTTTAATCTAAAATGAATGTTTGTTTTGGATTTACAACAAATGTCTTCTGGGGAAAAGCTAGAAGGATATTAAAAGTCTTTCCCATTCACTAATCTTGAATGGCTAGCCCCAAAATTGGATCACAAAGACACGTCCAATAAGGGGGGGATGAAACCAAAGTCAATATCTTAGAGTTCAAATAAATGCCAAAAACAAAGACTAAAATTTAACATTTTCCAATCTTCTTAACAAATTTTCACAAAAAATGATGTAACCAAACACCAACTTCAGTACATAACTTAACTAGTTACACTTAACTTCAATTTACATCACATATGCGAGATCACAGTCAGAACATGATAGAAGAACTATCAGATTCAAACACAAGAAATTTCAAGTTGCTGCAATTGACAACCATGGGTTGTATAACTTAGAAAAAAGTTAAGATTACATATTGAACATCTTTTATCAGAAAACACAAATTCCATGACTACAAATGAGATAAGTAGCTTAGTGGATCATACACTGAAAAGAAGAAATATTTTCTTCTTTTCCTCTTTTTTTTTTTTGGAGGGGGGGGGGGGGGGGGGGGATTGGGGTGGGGGTGTTGGGGGGCTAAAGAGAATTCTATGTCATCTGACTGGCTAATAAAAAAGAACCATGTTTAGTTAATCATCCAAAATTGATAGTTGTTAAGAATCTATAACAATACCCTCATGACAACTGATAAAAATCAAGGCAAATGAACCAAAACTATTACCCTCCACAGAGGATCACCAAACTTGCCAAACCAGTTAAGCATAGCTGTGAAAACTCAATTGAGTACTCTAACATATCGACAAACATGCAAGTAGAACTCAGGAGACCTTTCCGAACATTACCTGTTGCAAGTAACCGCAAAACAGCATATTTAGCACTCCAACATGAAAAAATTGTCCAATTCAAGAATGTTGGTTACTTTTTGCTTGCTCATTCCAATTTTGAACTCAAGGCTAAATAATATAACAATTCTAATCTCAAATTTTCCCCAAATCATTTAATATTGTTGTCCTTGCACTAAACAGCTCCAAAAGGTCTAACTACAAATTTAAAGCTCAAGCTAAGTCCCTTAGTGCAATCAAGTGAAGAAACATCACTCTGTGTTTGACAAGCCAAGTTGACATTACTGACAATAAAGGTTCTATATCTAGGACGCAAAAATGATGTGCATTTTGGACGCCATTAAAATTCTGCATGGAATACTTGGATTCAGCATTTTAGCTATCCTGAATAAAAAGCAGTTAAAGGCAAAAGTCTGTCCAACTAAAATGGCCCACGAATCATATTTTTAGATTCAAACTTCAACAAAAATCCCCAAGTTACATTGTTTAAAGCTTTATCAATTTACAAGTTGTACGCTATCAAACATTGAGGAACAAACAACAGCCATACAAAATGCATGACAGGCAAAAATGTGGAAGAAACAAAATCCAAGACCAACAAAAAAGGTCAACATATACAGAAATGACAAATGTAGAGGCATGAAAAAGGGTGTCTTTTACGAAAATAAAATTGGGGAGACAATAAAAGAAAGAAAAGGAACAGAAGTAGAAACTAAGGAGGATTGAAGGACGTTACCGCTGTCGCCGATCAAGAGGAGCTTTATGAGATAATCATAGTCGGCTCGAGCTCTAGCGGGCGGAGCAGCCATCTGATTTGATTGGATCTCTCAGATGCGATGTAATGGAAAAATATATAACCTAAAATCGAACCAAAGTAAACGATTAAAACAAAATTGCTCTTACATTAAGCCGTAGATGTTAGGGATTAACAAGAATTTGAAATTTCAAAGAGCGATAATAATATGGGATAAATTTTAACTAATAAATCTAGAAATCGAGAAAGAGGGAGAAATATATATATTTACCAGATCGGAGACAAATACAGAAAATAATAGAGAGATCTAATAAATGAGGGAAGAGGAAAAAGAGGAGGGAACAGGGGATGCGTCCCTAAAACGTCAGCACCGGTCGGCCGTTGAATTTTTTTTTTTCCCCCAAAAACTAAAATATTTTGTTTTCCGTTTCTCACTAAAAAAGTGAGAAAAAAATGCAGTATCCTGTTATCAAGATGCAAGTGGGTCGGATCGCCGCCCCGCCAAGATCTCATGATTACCTGACTTGTATCCGCAATTCATGATATTCGTAATTTTGGATATTATCAAGCCAATTCCGGATATTATATCATGTCCGAAATGCGGATTTACAAAATTAGCTTACCTAATATGTTCTTCTAAATAAATTTAGATAAAATTAAATCATTGAAACTGCTTAACGATAGAGAGACGTCATTCCAAATAAATTACACAGTTCACAATTTTACTAATCAAATACGTTACCCAATTCTTTAAGAAAATAATGTCAAATAAATTACAAACAACAATAGCGAGCGGCCCAATATTTTGGTGTACACAAATATCGGACCATATTCATCTAGTCATTTATATATTAAAAAAAGAATCCCGGTATCTTAAAAATTACACTAAATACGATTATACTGGTGCGATTATCCAAAAAATGAAGCCTCTATCCGACATACATAAAAGTAAAATGCTAAAAATGTAGTTTTGGTTTCCAATATTTGATATCTATGCGATTTTAGTATTTAAGGTTTCAACAAAAACAAATTTGATTCCCCAATGTTTGGCACTTTTGCTATTTAATGGACACATAATTGTATGTAACTAAATCATGTTAGAGTGTGTTTGACAAGATTGAAATTAGAAAACTGAAATGTAAATCTATTAAATTACTGAATTGTTAAATACTAAGTGTGTGTTTGATAAAATTGAAATCTGAAAACTGAAATTTGATATCTAAAATCTAAAATATGAATTCTTTAAGTTATTAAATTGTTAAGTACTAAATCTAATACATTTGAGTGTATATCATATGAAGTGATAAGTGAATAATTTATCACTTATTTTTTAAAACAAGTTTTGACAAAGAATTTCAATGCCATTTAATTAGTTCAGGTGTTTAATTTTTTGTTATCAAATGCGTCTAAACATATTAAGACCATGTTTGACAATTTAATTCAAAACTTAAATTTAATGAATTTATATCTTAACATATTCAGACGCGTTTGATAACTAAAAATTAAACAATTGAATTAATTAAATGACATTGATTTTTTTAAGGCAAAACTTGCTTTAGAAATAAATGTTAGATCCTATTTGATAACCCAATTTAGTATTTAAATTTAATGGATACATATCTTAACATATTTACACTGTATGATAAAAAAAATTGAACATTTGAACTAAGTGACACTAAATTTTCTAGGCAAAACTTGTTCCAAAAATTAAATGATAAGTTATTCACTTGTCACTGAATCTGATACGCACTTAAGTGTATTAGATTTAATACTTAACAGTTCAATAATTTAACGGATTCATATTTCATATTTCAATTTTATCAAATGCACCTTTAGTCTGTTCACTTTATCATTTAACGTGTTATCATGTTATACATACAAATGTATCAAATTTAGTACTTAACTATTCAATAATTTAATATATCCAAATTTCAAGTTTCGATTTTTATACTTCATTTTTATAAAACCGTACCATAAATTTTGGATATATTAAATTAAAATATTGAATTGACTTATCAAACAGGATATAAATTTGATACATTCAAGTGTTTATCACATTAAGTAATAAGTGAATAGTCACGAGCAAGTTTCGCCTAAAAAAATTTAGTACTACTTAATGAATGTAGATGTTATATTTTTTTATTATTAAATACATCTAAACGTATTAAAATCTGAATTCATTAAATTTAAGTTCTAAATTGGATTATCAAATAGAATTTTAGTATTAAGAAATTGTCCTCAATCTATTTTAAATTGAATACATTAGGACTAGATTTTTTTTAACCTAAACTTTAGGGATTAAAACTGTATGTGTCAAATATTGATGACTAAATTTATTTTTTATCAAAATTTTAAAGACTAAAACTGTACATGTGCTAAATATTGGGAACTAAATTTTTTTTTCCAAAATAAATCCGCATATTGTAATGATCCAACGGTTCAAATATGTTCAATTTTAGTGACACAAGCAGTTCGGATATGTTCGGAACCATGTTTTTTTTTGGACATAAGGGTCAATTTACACATTCGTACTAGTTATCGTATGGAATTGTTTCGATAGATATTTATGTGCACAATGAACAAACATACTTAAAACAACAGCCTTTTGGATTATTGACCATCATAAAAGCGATTAAGATATTCGTGAGTAAAAGATCAATAAGATTTCAAACTTACTTCCATTAGTTGCCACTCTATATGCCCGTTTGTCCCCTTCTCAAAGGGCTTCCCTCCAATTCAAAGGGGGCTTAGTCGCTTTTGATTTTCAATGACCCAGTTTTTTTTTTCAATGACCCAGTTGAATATGTTATATTCTCTTTACTCTTTAGTGTAGGAATAGGCATAGGTATAAATTGTTAACTACGCGTGGAGGTGAAACTGTCACGTGGTCAACGGGATCAGACCCCAGTGTTGAAAACCTTCAGAGCTGCACAACGAATGTGAAATGGCCACTGGCCACTGGCCATTTGGTCCAGTGGTCATCACCATTAAAGGTGATGATGGAGGTCAGGGGTTCAATCCCTGCCTCCCACAAATTTACCACAATTTGTGGCGGTCTTAATTGACCTTCATCGATAGAGTCTGTACTCACATCGAACCCCCTCCCCTTCCCCTTCCCCTTAGACTAGGCTATATTAGGTTATATGACATCTATCGTTTCGACAAAAAAAAAAAGAATGTGAAATGGCCACTTGGGTAGGAGATGGCCCATGTAGCTGAAATATCAAACATAGTTGGGCTTCAGCCTGGAGAGGGTAGCCAGACTTAAAATTGGCGTTGGTCTTTATTATCTAGAAAAGCAATGAGGCAATTGAAATGGAGCTTGTGGCTTGGATGCTGACCCATTAGTGTAGTGTAGTGGTTAAAATCTCCTCTGTTACGAGTTACTTGATTGAGGTTCGAACAAGCCTGACCGACGTGAGGGAGTAAATCCGTTGTTACAGCGGCCTTAAAATCTCCTGGCTTGGAATTGGAACCAATCGTTAAGTTGGTTGGAATAACTACTGTCTAGTGCAATCGCTCGTCTGCCTAATATCCAAAAGTCCTTATCGAACGAAGAAACATAAAAACAGAACGGAACCACCCCATGCCGTCCAGTTGACAGTTATTATTGCTCATTGATAATTTATTTATTTCATTTTCTTTTAGTGAGGGAGAAAAGCCAAAATTCTAAAACTCGACTTTGCTTATCTATATAACGACTAGTTAAGACAAGACTGACTTGTTCACCACCTGACTTTAGGGCATGTTTGGCAAATAAATGTTTGACAAATTTTGTCTGCTATAAGTTTTTTAACAAATTTAACTACAATAAACTAAAAAAACTTATCAAAATTTTTAAACTGTACATTTTAAAATATCAAAAAATTTACACATTTCAAACATTGAAAAAACTCATTTGTAAACAAACATTGAAAAAACTCATTTGTCAGATGGGGCCATAATTAGTTTGTCCAAAGCATGTTTTTATTTTCATTTTTTAATTACCAATTAGCCACTGGTAAAGATGGACCTGGATATTGCTTCACCACCAGGCATCTGGTAAGTCCTTTAAAATACCTGGTAACAGGGGAAGACTGGCAAGTTTGTGCTAAGTCAATGGAAAGTGCCAGCCAAGCCACGGCGGTGCACTCGTTTCATAGGTATTTTTTTTCCCCACCATTTTGGTATAAGCATTAAGCCACGGAAGTCAGCGTACTTGCCAATTCCTCTTATTCAACTGAGGCTCAGCATGTTTCCATTTGCTTGCAAAAATTTGGATAAATTTGGTTTCGATCATCAATCAATCCTCGTGTCAGCAGTGAAATTTAAATATACAACTTTTAGAGAGAAAGCGGTCCGTTCTTGTCAACGTAATCAATTTATATTGACAAAAACGAGATGAGATGCTTTCCTTTGAGCGGAATAATAATAGTTCACACTTAACACGTGAATGGTATACATACACAAAATCTTAACGGGATAGCAGTCCCTTATATAATACATATGTTTGTTGAGGAATGTTTGGTTGTTCATCATGTAATGACTACTAATATTATGACATTGTGAATTCTAAAGAATTGGCGAAATCATTTTGGCGACTAATTTATTGCGTTCAACTGTTCGAATGAACTTGCTGACATTTTGTTTCTTTGATAATTTTCATAAGTATTGCCAAGGCCATTATTCAGAGATGGGAACAGAAATTTTGCTAGCTACAACCCATGTTTATAATTTTGGTCAGCTTTTATTTGTTCTTATCCTTGTTTTTTTTTTTTTTGGAACCGATCAACTAGTCAGATAATTTGTTGTCTAATTGATATTCGACTTTGCACAAGTTCTGGATTGACCTTGGCTACGCATCAAATGCATGTCTAAATAGATATACTTACAGGAAAGGTTGCTTAAATCGCAAGGAAACAATTGCGAACACTTCAAGCAATTGCTTATTCTTTTCCCCACCTTAGTTTTTTTTTTTTTAAAAAAATAACTTTCATTAATTAAATAAAGAATGCGTGTCATGTCCTGAGTGGTCGATTAAAGGGATCCAATCAGATGGAAACTCAGAACGCTCCTAAAGGTTCTAAGGTCCTTATTAGTTACTCCCTCCATCCTATTTAAAGTGTCATGCTTTCCTTTTTGGTCTGTCCCAAAATTAATGTCACTTATTATAATTGGCAATAAACTTTCCCTCATTTCCATCTCATGCCCTTAAATATACCAGATTCCTTTTAAGTTTTTGATGGGTCCCATAAAATTACAAGAGTTGCTCTAATATGCGTGAGTCTCACCGCAAATGCAAACAATGGCCGTGCAAGCTACTTTCTCAAAAAAAAGGCTGGACACATTTGTAAAGTATGGGTCCCACACATCTTGTCATCCTTGCTTTTTCTTTCTGCCACTCAATGGAGTAATGTACGGAAGGGGTAGCGCTGGAACTTAGACCAAAATGCGACACTGTTGAAAAGAAGCTCAAGACCCGAAGTGCGACATTCATTTCGGGACGGAGGGACTATCATTCGATGAGAAGCTTTTTCAAGATGCAACAGAGATTCCACTAGCCAAGTAAGCATTCAAACGTACAACAAGTGCACATATATTCTGCCTTAACGTATCACACTGAGTGATTCTCCTAATGATCGTATTCTCGAATAATAAAAAACATGCATATAGGAATATAGGATCTCAGAAATTAAAGAAGAAAAAAAAAACATGTTTGTTTTGATTCCTCTTTCATTTTTAGAGCTCAAATTATACAACTACTAGAGTTTGATTTGGAATGCCAAATATGAAAAATGACAGGAACGTAGATAATTTTAGAAACCTTTCATAAGATTTGAAAAATTATGAAAATCCCCTTTAGAAAGTATGCATTGGTAACAATTGGTGATGTAAGCAAAAAAAAAAAAAATTAATATCCAATATTACCCCTCCATGATATAAAAAACAAGTTGAATGATAAAAAAAGCAAACTATCACCATTATTCATTTGGTGAAAATTTCAAGTTAAATTTTTTCTGGAATACTCAAGCCATATTTTGAAAGCAGGTTTTTGGACTTTTTTTTTTTTTGGTTAAGCAATTTTTGAAGATATTTATTTTAATAAATGCCTCCCTAATTGATTGATCAACTTTTTGTAAATGGATCAAGAAATTTAGTGAAAAATTGGAAATGAAATATACTATACTAGATTGGATGACGTTAGAGTTTTAAAATAAAGAAGTATTACCAAACGGGATTTCTATTTTTGTCTTTTAACTCATTTTTTCACTTATAATTTGTAAAGTTTGTGAAGGAGGCAAGTATAATTTTTCAAATCTCATGGAGTTGGCCTCAATTGTCATAAACCTCAAGGAGGTTTCTGAAATTACCCCTTGTATTATCCTCCATCCAGGACGGGGATTTGAGGTGGTACTAAAGAATATTCGATCTGACCGACCACCGCCCAGAAAATAAGAAAACGCATCGGTAACCGCTCACCGTCCGTTTTCGATGACGCAATGCGTAAAGAAAATGGGAAGCGCGACGAGCAAGAAGACCGTTAGGAATTCCGTCCCCGTCCTAATGGGGTCCCACCGATTTTCCAACCTGACCCAGTCAATTCTAACCATGCTCCACTAGACACTGCCAGTCGGACCGGGAAGGGGACCCAAACCCAAGTCATATTCCCCTCCCTTCCCTGGGGAAGAGAATCCTGCTCTGATTCCGCATAAAAAGCAAAGGAAACACGAGAATTGTCTCTCTTTTTTTCCCATTTATCTTTTACTACTCCGCTTATATTTAAGCGCTCTTTTAAATGCTGAAAGCTTTTCTATATATATATATATATATAAGAGCAAAAGGTGGAAGAAACGGAGAGCGGGAACGCGTAAGGTATTGCCTACCTCCCTCCACGACCAGCATTCCTTTACTCAGCTTCCCTCTCCCTCTCTCTCTCTCTCTCTCTCTCTCTCTCTCTCTCTAGGGGGGTGGTAGGAGTCCCTGTGCTGCTTCTATTTCTTTCCCTTTTGCCCTCTCTATAAATCCCTATAATTATTCTCTTTCAGCTTCAACTACACGCTTATTTTCGAGATCTGAGCTTTTCTTCGCCCACGCGTTTCTGCTCTTCTCTCCTCTAACTTCTTCTTGGATCATTTTGGGTAAGCTTCTCCATTCGTCGTCCTTTAACTTTTTTTTTTTCTTGCGGTTGTTCTTCCTCCGGTATGTGACATATGTCCCTTATTCTGAGTATTGCTATTCGGTTTCGTTTCGCATGCATCGATAACACGTTCAAGATACTAGTATGTGCACACTTGCTGCCTTGTGCTAATAGTTTCCTTCATTTTTAAGGGTACATTTATTGCTATACATCTCTGCCTTTTTCAAGTTTCAGTTTATGTACTGTAGATCTTCGATTATGGCGGTTCCTGGTGTATATTTTCGATATATGATTTGCTAGTTTATTTTTATGTTGGTTATTCTCGTTGTTGTCTTTCTTTTTTTTTTTTTGGGGCAAGGCGGCGGGGAGGGCGGGGTCGTTTTATACGTGGATCGTTAAATATCATGTCCTGTTCTGGGGGGATCGGTTGGAGTGGTGGTGATTTTGTTGTGATTACCCGGTCCCCTGTTGTTGTTTTTGTACTGTTGTTTGTATTATTCATCTTTATTGCTTAAATTTATTCAACCACAGGCGTATTTCTGAATTTGTTCGAATGTGCAGATTGAAACTATGGCTCCACCAGGCGAGACCCCGACAGATATTGAGACTCCGGTTAAACCTCCCAAGTCTCATCACTCCTCACATCCACCTCTTAACGAAAGGATCCTCTCTTCCCTGACCAGGAGATCAGCTGCTGCCCATCCTTGGCATGATCTTGAGATAGGTAATTGAACTGTATGCCTAGCTAATGCTGGTCAAGTCTGAATTAAGTTTCCTTTACTGATTGATGTCTTGGAGTTTAGCATGCGCAATGACTCCTTCCACTTGAATTCGTGCAGGACCTGGAGCTCCAAAGATTTTCAACTGTGTGAGCTCTCTGACATTCCTTGGCTTTGTTTTGTAGTCATACTGACCAAAAAAGGTTCTGCACACTTGAGTTAGCTGCTCATTTTTCAGCGGTGAACTTGTTAATAACGTAGCACGTTATCATTAATGTTAAAACAACTTGTGTGTATACTTATTTGATTGTATGGATCTTTCTAAAGTTAATAACGACTTAAAGGATACCTGATGTATATACCGCATACGAATTCAACTACATTATGGAACTGAAACTGGTTAAGCTCAATGACTTTAGGAGCTGACCACATTTATGGTTGATTTTGTTTTCATATTTGTAATCATAAGATGGTAAAGAAGGAATATGAGACGTATGAAGTAGAAAAACAATCAAATGACTCTAGTTGATTGTAAAAGGGTATTACTCTAGCATTTGGGTCCTTAAACATATACTTTTGTGCTCTATCCAATGCCATAATTTTTTGCAATAGTGTCAATGAAGAGCCAAGCTCATTTTAATCAGCATATTTGTGGTTATTATTATGCAATTCCTTGTCATCTTGGACATTAATTAGATATAGGATGACTACTTTTTACAAATGAAGAAATGTAAGGGCTAGTCTTGGATAATGTCCAATATTCCACGAGAGTCGAGATTTTATCAAATTCAAGGAAATCATTCCAAGTCAAGTACTGATAGTCCTTGCTTTTCTTCTTCTTTTTTGGTGGTTAAAGTTTGTTGAAATTTCCCTCTTCAAGTCTGACTACAAAAATTTGCCAATTGGTACACTTAGTGCATAATTTAACACTAATCTATGCCAGAATATCTCATATAACTTTATAATTTTAACCAGTAGCCGAATCATTATGGAGCTCTGATATATAAAGTATGATTATGCCATTTTGCCTTCACAATTGCTAGTTGCTGCTTAGATCAATTGATGCAGCCATTGGGTAACGTAGACATGCTGTGTAAATGTGCAACTGGATATCGCATCTATGGCTATGAATATTTGGAAGTGCAAAATGTTCACCTTGCAAGAAAGCTATGGATATTGGACTACTGAAAAGTTTAATTAGTCTGTGAATATATATTTCGTTACATTACTAACTGTTTGGTTTGACGATTTTGGTCTGGTCTCTTTCTTTCTTACTAAGTCTATTTTGGAATTTCACAAATGTACCTCCACCAGGATTGTGGTTTTAGTTATCCTCTGGTTTAACTGAAATAGCCGTATAAACTGGGTTAACCTTGGCAGGTGGTTGAAATCAGCAGGGGAAGTAAGGTGAAATATGAATTGGACAAGAAAACTGGACTAATCAAGGTACAGAGTATAAAAATTTCTTTTATTGTAATTGTATCATAAATTACCAATTGATTTTGCATCTTCAGGTTGATCGTGTTCTTTACTCATCTGTTGTGTACCCGCATAACTATGGCTTCATCCCTCGTACTCTCTGTGAGGACAATGACCCCTTGGATGTCTTGGTCATTATGCAGGTAAATAGTTGCTATTCATTGTAAATGCAAGATATGAACAAGTGGATAGGTTGTTGAACCAGAAAAATGCACAGTATTGTGCACATGCAACTATGGCTTACTATTAACCTTCCAAAATGAGAGTACAATGCCATAGTAAAGTGGCTTGGTCTTTGGGTTTCACCCATCCACATTCATGAACTCTCACAAAATGGGAAGATTATGCATGTAATTAAGATGTGGTAAAATGTTTGATGACGTTGTCATGCATTCTTGCTACCATCACTTTCAAAGTGGTGCACGTGTGAAGGATATAACTCGTTTCTGTAGAGGTGTGCTTCTTGAGATTTAATTTTCTTCATGTATACATGCAGGAACCAGTTCTTCCTGGATGCTTTCTTAGGGCTAAAGCAATTGGTGTCATGCCCATGATTGATCAGGTACGGCTATCAGTCACAGAAAGAACAGCCTTGCTTTCCCTACAAAATGATCCTAACTGTTTCGTAATACAGGGGGAAAAGGATGATAAGATTATTGCAGTATGTGCTGATGACCCTGAATATCGACACTATAACGACATTAATGAACTTCCACCACATCGCTTAGCTGAGATCAGACGTTTCTTTGAAGATTGTATCCTTTTCAAGAATAAAAACTCTTGCACAGAAAAACCTTTGTCACATGCCTAAGTTCTGTCTCTAATGGCATGTTCTCTATCTTTTTTGTGTATGTGGTCTGTTTTTTTGGGTTTCTTAACAATGAACCAGACAAAAAAAATGAGAACAAGGAAGTTGCAGTAAACGACTTTCTGCCTGCATCTAAGGCCTATGAAGCTGTTCAGCATTCCATGTAAGTGATTTAGCTACACATTGCTCCTGCATATATTTTAGTGGCATTTGATTATACTGCATTTCTTTAGTTATCTGAAACTGCTGTCATCATCTACTTGGATATGGTATAGACTTGTAGGCAAAGCAAAAGAAATTATAACCTTGAGTTCAAGTTACTTGATTCCAGCAGTGTCACATAATGGTGGATTGCTCGATTATCATGGCCAAGGGAAACTCATTGCTTTTGACTGCAACCATGTTTTGACTGTTAAAAATCCTCTCTTTGCTGACTTTTAATGTACTCTTAGTTCAGTAAGTTGTATCTGGCATCATTAGGCTTGGCACTAGTCTACTTTGCACTTCTAACCAGAAGGCGACTGACTGAAGAGAAACAAGAAAATGTTAGATTAGCTCTACTACAATGAACTCCTAGTGTCATTTTCAGTTTGATGATTCGCCTTCTTTTCCTGCTCCGTTCAGGGACCTCTACGCAGATTATATTGTGGAAAGCTTGAGGAGGTAGTTTGATCCATGCTTGCGAGAAACGTGCGGTTCTTGGGGCTATTCGTACTATCTTTGCTGTATCGCGTAGGCACACTTTCAAGTTACACGTGTCATACTACTACTGTTTTGGCTTGATTCAATTGGTATATGATGATGAAGACGAAAAGAACTCAAAGGAGTTTTATTTTATTTTTTGGTACGAAAGATAATCGTATCTCAAAGGAGTTTTATGGAGTACTAATGAACAGATTATATTCCTTTTGTTTGTTCTTTTGTCTTCTCTTTTTTTTATTGCAATCCATTTTATTACAGAAATAAATATTGGTGCATATCTCTCTAATTTGATAGGTGAATAAAAAGAATCGAGAATAAAACCACAAAGATATGAGGTCTTCAATTTTCATGATAAAACTCTTTTTTTTTTACTTATTTATCTCTTTCAAGATAAAATCTAGAATAAAACTTTTTGTATTGACAACTGTCTTTGATTAAATGTAGAGGACATTAATAAGAAAGGTAAAGGTCAAGGTAAAGAATGAAAATGTAAAATCAAACTATAATACATATTAGATTGATGGAAAACAAATTGAAAACGGAGGTCCATTGGTTTGTTTGGACAGCAAATTATTTGGTCAAATATAATAATATTCTGATATTATCATTATAATTTTCAATACAGGTTTTTATCTTTTCAATTACTTTTTTATCTCATATACATCACATCACAAAAAGTGTTTTGCTGATATTACCATTATAATTTTCAATACAGGTTTTTATCTTTTCAATTACTTTTTTATTTCACATACATCATATCACAAAAAGTGTTACAGTAATTATTTCAAATAATATCCTATCCAAAGCTTGAAAACGAGAAGAGTGGTCTCTAACTTTTATAGAAACTAGAGGGGAGATTAGTGTATTTTTTTTTTAAAAATGTTTATACGGCAACAACAGTTAGTTATTGTCGAGCAAGAAATAAGTGTTTGAATACGAGATTAATTGGGATAATTTTTTTTAAAAATATTGTAATAATTTTTTATTTGATATATATAATATAAAAGATAATTAAAAAATATATTAATTATATAAATAAGTCAATGTATGTAAATAAAATGCAATTCAAACACAAAAAGCCCCAAATCCAAACGACAACACTGCGTAAAAACAAATCAACTCCTTTTTACGTAATTCTCCTCCAAGCCCACTCGCTCCGTGGCCCACAACACCTCATTGAATCATTAAGTCCTCCTTTTCCCATCAAAGACTCCCCCAAAAGGCCGAAAAACCCCACCTGAAAAATTCCCAGAACCCTGCAGCTCCAAATCAAAACCACCCCAAAGGCCGAAACCCTCGCACCATCGCCATGAGCTCCTTCAACTCCACCACCTCCACCCCAAACTTCGACAACCTCCTCCTCCAAACCCTAATGGGTAGGCTTCAACTCCGCCCTCCTGCTCCTCTTCACAACCCTTCTTTCCTCCCCCCTCAATCCCTCGAAGACCTTCTCTTAAACAACTTACCCTCCGACTTCGACTCCGACTCAGACAACGACGACTCCTCATCATCCTCTAAAACCCAGCTCGCAAAGGAGGAATCCAAGCTCGAGAAAGAGATCATCCGCACCATCCTTAGTGGCAAAACCGAAATTCTGAAGCCCAATTCCGGCCAGGCCGTTACAGTTGGCGAGCACCATATTTGTGTCGGGTTTCATGAGGATACTGATTCTGATTATCGGGTTTGGGAGTGGCATGGACATATAATGTTATTCGATGAGGAAAATGGTTATACGCCTGAGTATATTTATGGGAATTACTTTGAAAGAGTCAATAAGAAGCTGACGAAGGATAAGAAGAAGAAAAATGAGGAGGCTAATGCTGATGCTCGTGATCAAAAGTCTGATGACAAGGAGGAGAAGGTTTCAAATTTGGGGCTGAGGGAATTGATAGATTCTGGAGATTCCTGTACTGGCCGGATTCTCCATCGGAACATGAATGCTGGCTCTCCAAGGTTTATTTCTTAAATCCACCTTTTGTTGTCTCTACCAGTGTAAAGTTTTCTTTATCTATATGTAAGATTTAGTTATGTATACTTGGTCAGAAATTCATTTACTGTAAAGTAAGCAGTTTCAGTTCTTTTTTCAATGTGATTCTTCTTGAAAGCTGTGGTATTACTAGGCATACTGTCTATTGTGTGATTGCTAGTGTTACCTGATGGTTTTGGATAATCATATATCAACTGTGCTTGCACATAGTACATCCGTACGTAGATTTAATTTTCTTTTCTTTTTTTTTTTAACTGGTTAAAGGAAACTTGTTGATTATTCAACTGCAAAGTGATGATCTGAAGGATAAGTGTATAGATAATCTTGTAAGGGATGCAGTTCTTACTTTTGTGTTGCATATAGATATATCATGCATGGGTTTGTTCAGGTTTTGGAGTACAAGGGGAAGAATCAACTAGACCAAAAACTGGACAATCCACCATCCATAACCCTCTTACTATTGACTCAGAAATTCGTTAAGACCCCCATCCCTGTAGGGAAGAGGAACGATTTGCATTGTAAAATGCTAAAAACATTGTAAAACTGCTCATGATGGTCTTTCTGCTTCTGCTAAAAAAATCCTCTGGGGTATGACAAGGAAAATATGGTAACGATGTACATTACCAATCAAATTGGGAGTTGTCTCACATTTTGCTTTCCATGCTGCTGTGGTGCATTGAAGCAAAGATGGAGATGTAGTGTTTGTTGATTAATTTACATAAATAACTAGAGCACTAATACTCATGGTTATACGCTCGTAAGGAGTTCCAAGTGAGTGAATCATGTTTCTGAAGAAAAGTAGCCTTTGTTGTTCCCGGTTATCTCTGTGTCACTCAGCAAACTAGTAAGTTCCTGACCTTTAAATGCCTGTTCTGGTAGTCCACATAAGTAAAGCTTTATCATTCACAGTCGCAATTTATTGTGTCATCTTCCGATGTGAAGAGGAAAATAAGAAAATAAAACTGTGACAGGATTCATGGGCAGTGTTGGTTTACCGTATCAGGTAACTTGATGAAGTACCAATGAGGCATCTGAAACACTTCAAACAGTCTACAATTCTTCAATTGATAAAAGAAGTTGACAAGAATGTCATGCATCCCGTCATAAGAATTGGACAGGAAAGCGATGTTTGTTAGCCTAAATAGTTTTTTTGTGAAACACTTTCTACTATTATATTGGAGTCTGCTCAATATAGCTATAGTACATGCTCGATGCACCCAGCACCACAATAGAGCTATTGTAATTTCATTTGATTTGTTATCTTGAATGGTGATTTGGATTTGAACTTTGAATAGCTCCAAAGGATACAGTGAATCTATGTATTCCCAGTTTGCATTTTGCTTCCTCTCTCTATCTCTCTGCTTGAAAAATATCCTGCCTGCTATTTATTACCAGTCTCCTCTGATTCTGGACTAACTACTTTATATTTTTCCTTTAAAGCCATTTTGTTAAACTTGAGCAAGCAATTCTCTGTTCACTGGTTTTGCTGATACTTAGCATGCATAGGCATTCTTTCTCCATTTCCTTTTCTAAATCTTTTTAACTTAATGAGTACAGGCTTCACTAAATAGCTGGCCTGGCGCATCAAGTCTCTTCAGCCAAAGAAGAAGTTGTTTCAGGTTAATGGGGTTTCTTTCACATGGAGATCAAGTTTTGTGGTTTCTGGCAAAGCTGCAGTTAACGGTATCAGGACTTCAAATGGCCAATCTTTGGAGGAGTAATTGGGAAGTAAACTATTGGGAATTACGTGCTTGTACTGTGGGCTTAGAATGTTATTTTACATTCCTATAAAAACAGTAACAGTGGA
Source organism: Coffea arabica (assembly GCF_036785885.1). Lineage (NCBI taxonomy): Eukaryota > Viridiplantae > Streptophyta > Magnoliopsida > Gentianales > Rubiaceae > Coffea > Coffea arabica. Next base: position 2,247,194 of record NC_092321.1, on the reverse strand, counting down.
AGAAAGGTTCTAAATATTGTCACTTATTTGCTGGTAGGCAGCAGAGGCTGGCTGTTTTTAATTTGTCCAGTTACTTGTTAATACTGGCAGGTAACATGCTTTTTTCCTTGGTCGGGCAGATAAATTACAGTTGTGTAAATGTTTTGAGAAATACGTGTCTGCGTATATTGCATTTGCATTCATAATGCGGGGTTTTCTTTTTTACAGTAATACGAGCTATACAAGTTGGTTATTTGGCCATTTAATTATTTGGTCACTTGAAATCTGTCATCATGCACTCAGGTAAACTGGAGTTTCGCTGGGAGACGGAAATGCTAGATTCCCCTGTTAATTTTGGAAAGTGATTTTGAGTCTAGCAGGCTGGACCGTTTAGTTTCAAAGATATTTTATCCCTTCCTCAAAGTAACACCTTTTATATATATATATATATCAAATATCAAATTGGATCGCAAAATTTGGATTTTCTACTTGTTGAAAAAGATCCTCTAAATTAAATAACAAGAGGTGATTCTTCTTTTTTTCCATTTTCCCTTTCTCTTGGGCCACTGCGTGGAAACCCAAGTTGAAACTGCTTATTGGGCCCAAATTGAAACACCCAACAGTTGACATCCGAAATCCGCAAGGAGTAAAGTAAAGGCAACAACACAGAATATCTAACATCACGACAGTTCCAAAAATCCTAAATTCCATTCAACAGCAAATCCCAGGAATCAATTTGATCAATCAATCCACAAACGGAGAACAATACACTACTAATATGCGGAGAACAATACACTACTAATGTACTAACATCAAAAAAGTAAACAATATTATTCTACCATGTAATAAAATCTAAGAACTTGTAAATTTGGTAACAGCCTTGGTCCCTTCTGAAACGGCGTGTTTGGCCAATTCACCGGGCAACACCAGCCTCACCGCCGTCTGGATCTCACGGGAAGTGATGGTGGGCTTCTTGTTATAGCGAGCGAGGCGAGACGACTCCTGGGCCAACTTCTCAAAGATATCGTTCACGAAACTGTTCATGATCCCCATGGCCTTGCTCGATATCCCTATATCAGGGTGCACCTGTTTCAGCACTTTGAATAGGTATATCTTGTAGGTCTCGCTGCTCTTCTTCGTCCTCTTCTTCTTCTTCCCATCCCCAACTTCCTTGGGGATCTTCTTTTCCGCCTTCGGTGGCTTCTTCTCCGCCGTGGCTGGTTTCTTCTCCGCCGGCTTCTTCTCTGCCTTCGGCGGTGCCATCAGATGATTTTCGAGATTAGGGCTTTTAGCTAGATCGGGTGACTAGAAAAGAAGGAATTCCTAACCGCCTCGGTTTGGGATGGTGGTGGTTTGAAGCCGATGATTTGTTTATATAGGGAATGGCGGTCGGTTATTATTGGTGGTTTAGGTTCTCCCTGGATCGTTGGGTTGGCATCTGTTAAAACCGTTGGATTGGGTTGATGAACAGACGGTCCCGATGTATCCCTATCCTAGGTCCGCGATATTAGGTCTTTTACTACATGAATGCGGCTGGCCGTTGGATTGATTTTAATTGTTTTTATTCTTTTATGAAAAATAAAAGTTTGATCTCCCTACTTAAAGTACTTTTTAATATTTTTTTTATTATAAAAAAATATTACTTTTTCGAATTGGACTAATTTTATTATCAAACCTTAACCTCATAGGAGGTTTGTATAATTTTACATACTTCAGAGGCTAATGAAATTAACAAAAATCTTAGGTAAGATTTCTAAAATTATCCCTTTTTTTCAAAGAAACTCCCATAGCAGCATTGGAGGAAAAGAAAAAAGGCAATCAGTTATTCCCTCCGTTTTATTTATTAAGTCATATTTGAGGAATCCAACTTTTTAAGAATAATGATTTGATTGCGATATTTGTACTTCTCTTTTCAAATTTATCTATATAAATTCAAAATTTAAATTTGAATGGTAACATGCATATAATTAGAGAGAGAAATTAAAAGGTATTTTAACTTTTTTAACCTAACAATTGTTTTGAGATATTTCAAAATGAAAAATATGATAATTTCAATGGCATAAAGTACGGCAGTATCTAACAACACATAGCAATGATCAATTTCGGAAGCAATGCATGCATCGAACGCATACAAATTCTTTGCAGAACTGGCAATCACATCCAAGCAATCATAGCGGTTGATTTTCACAACGAATTGTACACTTACTGGAGCATAACATATTATTCAAGCATGACCGCAATTACATTGAGAAATAAATTTTGTACCATGACTTTTGATGCAAAGGTTAGTGACGCTACCTTATCATCTTTTGATTAAAAAGGATCCCACCTTCTGGTAGGGATGGCAATCGGGTCCAAATCAGATAGGCGGGTTAGGTCAGGCCAGAAAATTTGTTGATTTGAACCCGATCCGTCAATCCGTGACGGGTCAGGTATGCTGACCTGAACCCGAAAATTTCGGGTTGACGGATTGACCCGAAATGACCTGAAACTTAATTTTAATTTATTAATTTATCACTGTAATTTCTAATAAAATCAATTTCTCACAAAACTAATTACATAATCAAGTAATAAAAATTTAAATAAATAATTTCAAATCAAATCTAAAATAAATTAAACACCGTAAAAGTGTTTTATCCCAAATAAAATATAAAATAGATTAAAATAATATAAAAACAAAAAATAATATAATATATTATTTGTCTAAATATAATAATTTCAATTTTACACAAATTAAATAAATTCATTTAGAATTAAGTAATTAATACCTTTGAAAAAAAAGAATAACTTAATTTAGTTAGATAAAATTATTTTTATATTTATTAAATTATTTTTAATTCATAAACGGGTCATATCAGATCACCACGGATTGACCTGAAATCGACGTGTTTTCTTTTCGGGTTCATCAGGTTTAACCCGATTCTAACCCGAATTCCAAAAATCTCAACCCAAATCCATTAATTTCGTATTAAATTCGTATCGTATTTTCAAGTCACTCGAAAATTACCACCCCTACCTTCCGGGACACAAAACTCCCAACTCCCATCCTGCCTGCTTTCCTCCAAAAAAACATGAGAAAAACACTAGTGAACTTGCAAATTGCGATTCATTTTGGGCATGCGTTAGCCAGTTTAAAAGCAAAAGTTCCCTGAGAAAGACCAGAAATCCAGCCAGAAACTGATCCACAGTTAAAGAATTCCATGTCCACGAACAAAATGTGCAGCTTCATTGGAAGTCAAATGTAAAGATCTTTCACATTAATACGCGCACAGGAAACTGAATGTGTTTTAATAAGCTAAAAATTCGTTTCATTCATCATAATCCAAGAATTTGGGACCATCAGAAGCAACAGTCAATCCTAAATTCTAAAAATCTCTGACCCTCTTCTACATACGACCAACAGATACAGGAACTACATACAAAGAAATTCACAGGACGACAAGTCCTCTTATTCACGAATGACAGATTAGGCCTTCTTGGGTGACTTTGTGGCCTTAGCTGGAGACTTAACAGGCTCCTTTGCTGCCTTTTCATTCTTCTTTGGAAGGAGAACTGGATTGATGTTGGGAAGCACTCCCCCATGAGCAATAGTCACACCAGCTAGAAGTTTCCCAAGCTCTTCATCATTCCTCACAGCCAATAACACATGCCGCGGTATGATCCTGTTCTTCTTGTTGTCTCTTGCAGCATTTCCAGCCAACTCCAGAACCTTTATATACGTTATAAAACCAAGTCAAATCATCAGATCCATCCCAAGTTCAGTTGCCCAATATATTCAAAGCCAAAATTAACTTCACAACCATAACCTTAACTTGTTAAGGAATTAATTGCTCCCTATAGGCATGTGACTCAACAAAACTCAATTTTCAATCAGCATCTTCGGAGTTTGGAATTAATTGCTCCCTATATGCATTTTCGGTCTATTTCAAATTCTTGCACAAACTCCAAACTAGGCTCAAGTATTTCTGTGCCATAAATGACATATAGATTTGATTAGCAGTAGTATTAACTGTTATCAGTTAGCAAGTCTGAATAATAAATGCCTCGTGACTGAGTTGTTGTGGCAACCTAGGAAGTTCAAAGGCAAACAAATGGGAAATTACTTGTAACCAAAGATTTAATCCAAGCAACGCTCCACATAAATGCAACTACAAAGTAAAAAAAAAAAAAAAAAGCTTGGATAATCTATACCATCTCTAGGTCACTTTAACCTCGAGATCCGCCCTTTTTTTTTGACGCCCCCCGGAGGGGGGGGGGGGGGGCAGCGCAATTGCAACAGCAATTCAACAAGGAGAAAAAAATAGTAGCAAAATACAGCAGTTAAATTATTCAACAGAAACGAGCATTTATATAAGGAAACCACCCAAAAAAATTTTTTTTTTTAAAAGACTGTAATAGGATGCATAATAAAAATGTAAGTAGGTACGGGTACCTCGGCGGCAAGGTACTCGAGGACGGCAGCCATGTAGACAGGAGCGCCGGTTCCCACACGCTCAGAGTAGCGACCCTTCTTCAAGTAACGCCCGATCCTGCCGACAGGGAATTGCAAACCGGCCTTCACGGACCGGGACACTGGCTTCTTCTTTGGACCGCCCCCTTTCCTTCCACCAGCTCCTTTCTTCACTTTTCCACCTGCGCTCTCCATTTTCTCCCTAATCTCAACTCTCAACTCACAATGGCCCCCCGAAATTAGACTGCGAGTAGTAGACCGGCCGGGAAATATGAGACTAGTCTCACATCAATAGGTACTTAAAAGCACAGTCGAGATCTTTTTCTCTTTTCTGTATTTCCCCCCCGAGGAAAAAGCGGCTTTATGAAAGAAAGAAATAGGGGTAAGAGAAATACTCGACTGAGCTTTGGGTATTTTGAAGCGTTGGATTGAAATTTAATCTACGCTTCTGAGTCGACGATCCGAGTGATCTGAAATGCACCAATCAGGAAAGTAATTGTCGAGGGACGCTGGAGGGGAAACAGACATGGCGCTCTCACGCACGCAGAACAGGATAAGCCTCACGCTTTTGATGCCTAATTTGGACCTTGTCAATTTTGATTGAAATTTTAAAGAATAGAGCTCGTGAATCTGCCTTTTTTTTTTTTTTTCCCCCGCTTCATTGGGTAGTTGTTGTAATCGTACTCGGGAGAAATAAATTCCGTAACATGCAGCAATATCTAATTTACTTCAGTTTCCCATTAACCATGTACTGGCTTGCCTCTTTCACCATTTATTTCATGACCCTTTATGATTATCTTCTTCGATAGAATGAAATCCACTTCACTTCTAAATCAAACGTGTAAGGGGTAGATGACAAACTCATACTCATAATCGGATTTATACAAACGGATGTTGGTGCAAGTGGAAATGGGCTTGCATCCCTTATCCATGAGATCTTGAGTTCGAAATCTATAGGAATGAAAAAAATAACGTTAGGAGAGCTTCTCCCCACAAGGGATCTAACCTGACTCGAACAGGATTAGTCGCACATCGTAAAACGGATGTGGACACCTGTGAATTATATAAAAAAAAAATCAAATTTATAATTTTAACCATGGTTCTTGAATGCGAACCAAACCAAACGCCGGATTGATGATTTATGAGTACTCTTGTGATGGGATTTATTCACATCACACCAATGATAAGTACAAGTTAATTATCAAAACCAAAAAACTACTTGCTACATAACGCATAAACTTTTTTTTTTAACCAAACCAAGAAGTGACTATCGGTTAACCGCTAGGATAGGATATATTCAGGAGATGATAGGGCTCTTAAAATCTCCATTATTATCAGATTTAAGATTCAAATTCCATGTCTGACACTTGAGAAGTACAAAATATATGGAGAAGGGCGAAAGGGTCAAAAGAAAACAGGAAACAGTAGTGATGATCAGTGGATTACTCCTTGTGTAGTCAGGTGGGCTCATTTGGAGCTTCTGAAAACTGAAAAGCAAGAGTAAGAGAGCCCAGCCCATCCCAGCTCAAGATCTTACAGTTTCAGGCAAAATATCCCAGGCAGAAAATTCCAAATCCGACCCCCCCATCACGCGTGTATGCCTGCTGTTAACATCTTGTCAAACCTGACTTGTCTTTTGCGCCATCTTCGTTGACCAGATAGACAAACTCCCATTACATGATGATATACATGCATGATACTCCATGAATGATGCTATGACATGATACTACTATGTCTACTTTTTCTTCTATAATAACAACAAATATCGTTCGTTCGTTTGGACAGCTGATTATTTCCTCAAATATATTTATTTACATTATCATTATAATTTTTAATACATCTTTTTATCTTACATACATCACATCATAAAAAATACTACAGTAAAAATATTTCAAATAACTTACAATCCAAACAAACGTACGCAAGAACCATTGTTGATCACCACTAATGACTTAAAATCTTAGTGAAGCGGGAGGTTAAGAGTTGTAAATTTTACTTTTTATCATTTTGTCACTACGTGACTTTTTTAAATTCATGCAAATGAGTAATGTTGTTGTCTAGTTATATAATAGTTCAGTTACTGCCAATTTTTTCATTGATTCAGTCTTTGTTGATTTTTCCATTAATTCAATTGGGCCGCGCTCTAAAAAATGTCAGAGTAAGAATAGAAATACAGTGAATGGTGACAACTAACCAAAAAAAAAATTCAACAACAACAAATGTCGCACATTCTACGTAAGTGCATAAATGTTTTTTTTTCTCCATAACTGATGTAAAAGTAAGTCTAGATTCCAGAGGTTGAACGTAAATAAAAATGCATAGGGGTCTATTATCCAAATAACCTTAGTTGTAAGAAAAGATAATTATGGAGAAACAGAGGTTTAATGTAGGATACGACATGAGTCTATATGCAGTGTATGCATGTCTGGTGCCACTGCCACTTTTTCTTCTCTCTTTTTTTTCATCAGGGTTTGTTTGGATAGTGTATTATTTGAAATATTATTTGGAATAATTACTATAGCACTGTTTGTGATGTGATGTATGTGAGATAAAAAGTAGTTGGGAATATAAAAAGGTAGGTTGGGAAATGTGTTTGTGATGCAAGCGAAATAGGGTTTGTTTGGATTGCTTCATATTTCCCCAATTTTATTTGCTTACATCATCTTTACAATTTCCAATGCACATTTTTATCTTTCCAATATCTTTGTATCTCACACACATCACATCACAAAAAGTGCTAAAGTAAAAATATCCCAAATAATCCCAAATAACTTACAATCCAAACAGTTATTTGAGATAATTTTGGTATCCAAACACTCTTATCATGCATATGATGCGCAGATTAGGGAATGGTGCATCACATGTCTCCACCCTCACGGACCATCACCGTATCTCTCCAGGACAGCTCATAATATATAAATACAAATAGTTGGTGGGGTGGGCAACAGGCCAAGAGAATTCTTAAAGTAATAATAATACGATCTGACAATTAATTTATTCATTTTATCTCCGACTCCGAGTCTAACCCAATTTCTCAGTCTCCCTTCCACCCTCTTTGGGAAAAGAAAAAAAAGGAGAAAAAGTAGTAGAGTGTCTCTCCATCTCCATCTCTAAAGTCATGCTAGCTAGGGTTACGATGCCGACTTGCTGTCCATGACGATTAGTTGATCTCACTCCCCGGTGGCCTGAAAACTCTGATCAACGCCATTCTCTCCTATCCCCATTAATTGATCGTTTCGGTTTTGATAATTACTCAAAATCAATCGTGGCTTTGTTTGGTTGAGATAATCATAGGGTTGGGTGGTATCTGGGAAGAGCATCGGATTGAACAATGCATTCGGTGCCTTCGTCTTTTTCTTCTTCTTCACTTCAGCTCCCCACGCGCCCTCACGTTACGTCATTCTATGGCGGATCTTCGTCTCATCGTCTGAAACGTCAAAACAAAGCTGATCGGCGTGGTAATCTTAGTTAACATTAGGTTTTCACTAAGCATCTCCTCCTCCTTTTCATCCTCGTCCTCGCCAACACAGTCATCGTTGTACATCTGTCTTCTTTTCCATTGACTGCGTTTATTCAGCTTCCATTCGCACACTTCATATTTCCTGTTTGTGTACAAATCTATGTAATTAGCTGATAATTCAATCCACCCGGAGATCTGGTCATCGCGTCTCCAAACCTCCTCCTTTCTTCGTTTTTATTGGCTGAAAAGGTGTAGCTCGGTGACTTTTGGGATCGGTGGCATATCGCTTGCATATTTTATAGTTGTCATATCCTCGGATCAACAGAAAGGTACAACTTAAGGTATTTAACAAGTGGTATTAGGATTTACTGTTTATCAGACCTCCTCCCACCCCCCCCCCCCCCGCCTTCTTTTCCCCCCAAAAAAAAAAAAATCTTTTTCAATAATTATGTATGCTTGGATGCGCAATGTTTTCTGTGCCTAGATGAATAACTTTCTCAAATTGATTGGAAACTAGTGGCATGGCATGGGTATTTTTCATTGTTACTTGGATAGCAAGAAGGATAAACTAAAAGGGGAAAAATCCCTAAGTTTATAAGGGGGAAGCTAAAAGATTTAAAATGACCTTACTTTCTGAATTCAGGTTGAAATAACGGCACGATGTTGGTATGAGGAGTCCTGTATGTCATCCTCAATTGCATGTAATGGGTCTTTTAGTGGATTGAGTTCCGTTGGGCTGTGTGATGAGTTCAGTTTTTAATGCTCATGTTGTTAATTATTAGAGGAATACAAGAAAGGTAGATTGGAGATGTGTAATTCTTTTGCGCTTAGCGATGAGTTCAGTTTTTAATGCTCATGTTGTTAATTATTAGAGGAATACAATAAAGGTAGATTGGAGATGTGTAATTCTTTTGCGCTGAGCGATGAGTTCATTTTTTGATGCTCATGTTAATTATTAGAGGAGTACAAGAAAGGTAGATTGGAGTTGTATAATTCTGTTGGGCTCAGTGATGAGTTCAGTTTTTAATGCTCGTGTTGTTAATTATTACAGGAATACAGGAAAGGTAGATTGGAGTTGTAATGCTATGCTTCAAATTAGGATAAGTATAAAGAAATGGTAGATTAAACTTGTGACTCTGTTGACTAAGGTTTGTTGATGCGGCTCTAAAGCATCCCTGCAAAACATCCATGTCAGTCATGTGACTGCCTGATTGATGATGAAGACATTCCTTGCCTTTTTTCTTTTTGCTTTCTCCTTCCAGCCACTTGTGAATTATTTCCGTTTTTAGAGGGTTGTGACTATACAATGTTTTATGTTGACTATTGCATGTCGTTTGACATAATATTCTGAAGTGTACTCCTCTTGCTCTTTTCGCTTTCTTCTTCCAGCCACTTATGAACTATTTCTGTTTTTGAGGGACATGACTGAACAAGGTTCTATATTGACTATTGCATTTCATTTGACATAATATTCTGAAAGAATTGTGCTGATCCATTCACTTTGACGTTATTTTGCAGCTCCTGTACTAATTGATGGACATCTGTTGTCCTCATGATATGTCAGTTTCTGAAGATGTAAGCAGCTTCTGTGCGTTGTCATTGGGTCCACCTGATAATCCTAATGATCACAACAAAAATCTGTATGATGATCTTGGCAACCGTTTGACTGAGTTTCTACATGTTCAAAACAAGCAGAAGTCATCATCTGTTGCTGTTCCATCTCCCAATGATGGTCAAATTGGTACTTCAGCTAAGGAAGTTGGGTATAAAGAATCCCATGTGAATGAATTGGACAAGTTAACTAATGAAAAGTGCTTGGCTAAATGTGCAACATTTCCATGTTCTGCTGAGAGTAAATCCTCTGCTGATGTACTTGACATGGAAGAACGTCACAAGGAAGACCTAACACCTGGAGATTCTGTGGAGAATGGACATGATCAATCTGCTAATTGTCCATATCCACGTTCAATATCTTTACCTGTAAGTATTGGATCATTCAGTGGTGCATTTAGATGTTTTCTTTTCCCTTCCCTTGACGTATTAAATTAATTTACTTTCGTTGGTCCGATAGACTAATTACATGGTTATTGAAGTCTTCTTGGCAATCGCTCATATCACTGATACTGTAATCTAATATGCTGAGTTGAGGTTTTATTGAATGTAGTTATGATTGCTTTGCCATATTCTTGGTGTTTATGAGGTAAGTGAAAGCATTTGGTGTGATCTTCTATCTTCTTGTTTTTGGGATAAAATTCCTATAGACTGAGACTTGTATATGTTTTTATAGTGTTCAAGCCGTGTAGTTTTGCAAATTATGTAATAACAAATCCTTGTTGCCAAGCCCCTTCTAGCTCCCTGGTGATTCTTTTATTTCCCTGTCATGTGCATTGGCTGATGTGTTTTTAATTCAATGCTTTGTTAATTTAGATTGAGGTAATGCAGGCATCTAAAGCACTGGTCAATATTATACCCAACAGAAGTAGGCATTTTCTTGTGTTCCTTTGCTCAATTCCAATTTCTTGAGTTCCATGCTATCTTTTGAATTTACTTGTGGCTCCGAAGTTTTTATATTTTGCATGGATGCTGACAAGGGGGCAAACGGCACTGGAGCAAAGTGCAAAAATTGACTTTGTTTCAGATGTGCTGGAGGACTCTTTACAGGGATAGTTGAGGTCAAGCTATTATTTTTTGGTGAAAAATCGTTGACAGTTTATTTTTTTCCCCTTTTTGCTGCACTTTATTCTCTCACAGACTCCTTTGAAGCTTGTATCTGCCATGAAAGGTAGCCGTGAGAAGCAAGGGGCTCCACCTCAGAAGTTGACAGTGACTTGGGCTGCTGATGTGTATGATCCAGTTCCAACCTCCGTATCACATGTACCAAGCAGTAAGCCTCAACGATATAGGAACGATAACAGAAGGAATGGAAAAAATAAGCTGAAGGCTAGTGGCAAGACATCCCGAGGAAACAGGGGCAAGGACAAAAAGCAATCTCGGAAGGGTGGTGGGAGGAGTAACAGGTCTTTCAAGCCCGTGGATGACGAGGGCAATGGAGCTTGCTTTAGTGGACCTCGTCGCAATGCCATTGATTTTGATGTTGGTAGCCCGGATCCATTCTGTGGGCAGAGTTTCCTGAAGAAATCCGTCACTTCGATCCACTTCTCGGTTACAGAGGCTACTTGAGGATTCTGTTTTAATGTTGTCTGTCTTAAACCATCTGACCGGTTCTGTAAATAAATAATGGTAGTCTGCGAGGTTCTGTTGAGTCTAGGACATGCGAGGCAAGAGCGACAAATGGAGACAGGTTTTGTTTAACGACTTGGATCTGCGTTTCAAAAACTACTTACTTCGGTTGATGTTATAATGGTAAATAAGTAATTAGTGGGATTACCTTATTAAAATAATTGTTCTTCTCATTGCGGGCGACATTTTGGGATAAGGTATTGTACCGCCACTTAAGCCCGGAGTATGCCGGTCAGACATGCTGTGGTGAATCCGCTTCCGAGCCTTGTATATGCAGTATGCTACCCATCACACTATTGGGAGCCGGTCATGCCTGATGTCCTTCCTTTAACTGTAAGAAGGGGAATGGGAAGGGGATGTCCGAGGAAAGGGGTTAGTGATTGGAGTGAAATCATAACAAGGTAAGAAGGAAAGGTTAGTGATTGGTGTGAAATCATAACAAGGTACTTGTATTGGAAGATTTATAATTATAGATTATGATTTTTAGATGTTTTAAAGTACATAAAAATTGAAGTGATCTGAGAAGGGATGTTTATTTATATCATATGAAACGCTTTATGATTCGACCCAAATCAATGATACCTCATATTGTAGATATGGCATCTCTGGATCATTGCAAATCCAGGATCATGCTAGAGAACTACGTTCACTGGAGGGTGACGGCTATCAATTAACCAAAGTGGTACTGTACACGGATATTGTTTGGATGGCAGTATGCAACTAATCAAAAGACATGCAGAGTCTGCGGGAATGATAAGCCGCAACATATTTTCAAACTCAAGGTCTTACAGCGGCCAGGAAAAAAGAAACCATATCCATTCATCCTTTTCACCCAATATTTAGTGGGGACTTCTGTATCCCTAGAGTTTATGCTCTGGAGCCATAAAGATCCAGCAATTGGCAGTAATCCTTCATATGACGTCTTGAATCACGATTCCACTGTTTACCTGCAAGCTTATTCACGTGCAAAATTATCCAGCGATTGGGAAGAGGGTAATCAAATCTGTTGAAGGCAGATCTTCTAGGTAGTATACTCCGCATTGATTTTTATATAGTCATAGCTTAAGTCACAGCCCCAAGCAAGACCATTGCCAGGACCATCACCTGTTGAAAAGTAGAACGATTACATTAATTGACAGGATTGAACACAAAATGGAAAAAGTGGCAAGCTAGAATGTTCCGCCAGACTGAAACTTCGATTTTGCTTCATCATTTCTTCTGAAGCCTATTGGGCTAATTTGCAGCTAGCACAGTAACAGACACCGCTTTGTGTTAAATTCAAAAGCAGGAATAGTGAAAATAAAATTTGTAGCACAATCAAGAGAAGGATATCTATATACCTAATAATGTAAAAATGACATGAAAGCAGAATAACTTCTAATTTATTCAGACAAATATCATGACAGCTTCAAGACCGGACGACCATGCATCATCATCAATTAGCAATTTCACACTGTACCATACAAAGTTCAAGCACATTTCAAGCAATCGTTGACTGGAAGAGTGAAAAAAGTAGGTCTAGCTGCTAGTCCCATAATTGAGCATGCAAATCTTAAGAGTAAACTGAATAATAACGCACATTACAAATTTGACCCATATCTCCTATTTAACAAGTAAACTGTATGAGTAATGATGGCTTTGCATATGATATGAATAAAATACTGGTGCTATTCTCATAAACAGGTTCCCTGCTATCTTTTTTACTGTAACAAGGTTTGTACAAAGTATGACAGTTGAAATTCTGATGTGTAGCTCAATTTTCTTAGAATGGAAGTTACATTAAACCGTGAGCAACATCACATGCCAGGCAACAGACTCTGCAGTTGTAAATCATACTGACTAAAAGTTTCAATAGATACATGATCATAAAGCTTCGAATGGTTATGACATAAATTTTCTACAGCTTACCAATAGATATTTGAATTTCAACTTTGCCGTGAGTCTCTCCAGCCTTTCTCAGATAGTTACTGGCAGCGGGCCTGCAAGGTCTCACATTTTAGATTGCCATAAAAAAGTTAAAGCCAAACGAACAAGAAAGACTGGAAACCAGCTGAAATAGAATAAGCTGCTAGATGCAAGGAAGATGCACACTCCAATTGCCTAATTATCTCAACAAAATTTGCCAGTTGAATAAAAACTAGAAAGACCACAGAGATACAATGAAAGCACAAGCAGAAAGTAGAAAATTCTAGCTGATTCAATGCTCACAGAGGTGACAATAGCAAAATTGTTCAAGAATCTTCCGTGGGTTGCAGTGGATTGCTTTGCTTGCTTACCTGTCAAATGGAAGAGGCTGACCTCCATCCATAAGTAGAAAATTGCCAAGCATTATACGAAGCTTGTTTTGGTCAAAAAGAATATCTGCTTTGCCAGCAGCAGCCGCAATACGTCCCCAGTTTGGATCTCTACCATATACAGCAGCCTGTATGTCCAAAAACTCCTTTCAGAAAAGCCGTATACAAAAGCATATATATTAATTTATGAATACAAAAACACATACAACAATAACATACCTTGGTAAGAGAAGAAGATGCCACTGAGCGTGCAATTCTTGCTGCTTCAGCTTCATTGTCTGCACCATTTACCCTGACCTACACATGCACTTTAAAGTTAGATTGACAGCCACAGAAAAATTACTTCCATAATCCATTATTCCACAGAAAAATGAACACAGACCTCAAACAGAAGCTAATCAGATAGTTTGTTGCAAAGGACTAATTAGGACAATTCTAACTGACCCTTTACAAAGCTGACCAATTATAATCTACCCAGCAACCCAAAAGCCTCCTGCACCAAAATCTATAACTTGAGTAAAAGGCATTTTTGCTATCAAATACAAGGCTCCAGAGATGGAAACTTTGCAGCTTTCTGGACATTAATCTAGAAACATTAATGGAAAACCATTATAAAAATAGTGAATGGCATAAAATTCTTTGACTCAAGTCTCATTCGTTTCGATGAAAGTTGCTCGTCACATAGGCGTAGTGGATTAAAAAAAAGGTGATATTTTTAATTTGGCCAATATAGGGTACAGGTGGAGCAGACCATTTTTAAAGAAAAAAGAAAGAAAAAAAAAAGCATATATGATGGGCAGCTTTTCTTTTACTTTCTTCTTTATACAAGATACAAACCTCAATTAAACATGTTGCTCCTTCCCCATCCCAAGCTATAGACTTTGCAAGACTTTGCATTACCTGAAAAAGAATCATGTTGCAATCTCACTATCTATTAACGTCACCAAATTATCATCAGCAAATCAGGACTAGAGTTTCAACAAATTTTAGACGAAATTCCCAAGTAGCAATAGTTTCCTAAGAGACAAAAGGCATATGCTGGAGAGAGAGACAATTTCACAAGGAATGTAACTTCGACCAATTCTTGGACACCTCTATAGTAAATCCACAGATATATCACTTGAAATTCAAGAGGGAAGACAAAAAGACCACTACATGTATAAAGAATTGTGCAATTTCTTGATATGCTGCTTCATCAAAGAAGATACCAGCACCCTAAATGCAATACATAAGAATAGAGGTAGGTTAAATGTGCTTCAAAGAAGAGTTAATCCAGAGCTATTGTAAATGTAATTTTATTTTTAAGACATCATGGCTAACCTTGTCTAAAACACAAAAGGCCTGAGGGACACAAATGAGGGCCAACGGAATACCACTGCATGGAAACAAGCTTAGACTGTATTCTCTGATTATGGTTGGGAAGAAAGTTAGAAGGTGGCTGAACTCACAGCATCTAGGCACAGTTGTAGATGCTCTGCCTCTAGACTGTTCAAAGTAGAAATTGTTTTTGTCCCCGAAAGCCCACTTGCCAAGGCAATGACGGCATCATTAGTACTGGTATCTCCATCTACCTGTAAGTACACAGTTAAAACTTCAGAGAACCAAAAATATTTAGTCAAACTGGAAGTACTATTTTCAGGACTATAAAAACCTTATATTGTTATTACAAAATATAGAAAAGACAAATAACTATTGTAACTATTGCATGCTTTCTCTCTGAAGCTTTTGTTAGAAGTGAGATTGTAACTATTCTATAGCAAATAATACAAGACAAAGAACTTTTATGGAGCAGTAAAATGTTGTATTTCTGACAACTGCATCTTACATGATGCGTAGCATGTGGAATTTCAAATGCCCTTACTGTGTAATGAAAAACAACAATGATGCACGTGACTGCAAAAATAAATAAATATGGTTTCAGATGCTCAATAAACAGCATAGAGCTACTTTTTCACATATTCTGTACAAAGGCCAGAAAATGCAATTTTACTGGTGTTTAAAACATATCTACCAGTAAACTCATACCCAAGCACATGATTTCCAAATTCTTATCTTTATTGGTGCGCTCCAAGAATCTCCCTTTTCTTTCTTTCTCCTTATGAACTTTGCATTCCCTTAAATCTTGCAGCATTGTTAACTCTTTCCAAATTATTATTTATATACTCCTTATTCTTCTTTTCCTTCAGTATTTATTTATCACCCATCTAGACAGTTATATCTATGAGTCTTAGACCATCTTAAATGGTTTCTCCTAGTTATTTTTCTTCAGGTGCTATTTATATCAAATCATCAGATAAAACTTGATTCCTGCTCAAAGTAGCTCTATTGTATATCTTTCACCGTAGCTTCAACTCCCGTAGAGAAATCCATTAATCAAAATTCAAGAACCTAGTATTTTGGAACTAATGCTGTCAGAAACTGTAGACAGAAAACCAGAGATCAACTATACTCACGGTGATTTGGTTGAAACTCCGGCTTACAGAAACCTGCACCATCTTTCTCAAAACATCACTTGTGACCTGGGCATCAGTTGTTATGACCTGGAAAATTCTCACTGTCACACAGCAATAAGAATACCAAGGTTTGAAGCAGTAATAGGACATCACGTAAGAGACATACTCCAAGCATTGTTGCCATATTAGGGTGGATCATCCCAGAACCTTTTGCCATTCCCCCAATTCTTACACGAGTGTCTCCAACCTGATAATTTCAGAGCAAATAGATGGTTTTTCAGATTCAATGCAGAGGAAAGATAATTCTTATTATACAGCAGAATTAATGTGCAAATGAAGGGAAAAATCCATCGAAAGATATGCACAAAAATATCTTAAACCATAATGACTCAAACAGCAACTTAGTTCATAAAGATCCTGGCACCAAATGCTTAATTTTTGAAATATATACAGAGAGAGAGAGAGAGAATGAAAAATAGATGAGTTTCAGCTAACTAAGTATAGAATAATGGTTCCATGTACCTCGGACTCAATTGCTATGCTCTTACTAACAAGATCAGTGGTGGTTATTGCCACAGCTGCAGAATCTGCTCTGTTAATCCAGTAAAGAGATTCAACATAGCCCAAACAATATAGGAGAGACACCAAACAGTGGAAAAAAGAATGATAAACCTTCAAATAATCAATAAAATCACATAAATATATAAAAATATCTACTTTAAAAGAAATGAAAGAGAGAAATTGAAAAAAAAAATGAGAAGAGCCACAAAATCTACTTTTGCAGTTCACTAAATAAACAAGAGTGGACAGATTGTACGTAGATAGAAAACAACAGTAAGAGTGAAGAGAAGATGTACATACCCCTCAACAGTTGATGACAATAGATTAACTAATTTAGGAAGTGATCTGAGAAGAGCGTCCTGTAGAAGATGTGGACATCAGTGGATGTATCCTAAAGAATTAATTACAGTATGACACTGAGTATTTGCAGTTGGGGATGCATACGTAAAGTATCCCACATGGTTTACTACACCATTTATCAGGAATAAAGCAAAATCAAAAACAGCAACAAATAGAATTTCCGTTAGATTTTACCTTCTTTATTCTCTGACCAATAACACCAGTGGATTCAATCAATACTTCCCCAGGATTCAGCCCAAGTAACTGCAAGATTTCGAACATCAACACTACAAAAAACTAAGGTACTGTGAGGATCGTTTGAGACACTGAAACTTGCACACCTTCTCAAGGGATTTTGAACAATCTATAACATCCTGGTAGCCTGCATCACCCTGAAAAAAATAATTTTAGCTTAATCATATGAAATTTAATAGATAGACAATTTTATGCAACATGCTGGCATGATGACTTGATAAAACTCTTTTGGTTAGCTCTAGATTCAGATAACCTAAATGTCCAGCACATGACCATCAACTGAAATAATATAAAAGATAAGTTCATGCAAGCTGTCAACTGCTTATTGAAACTAGGAACAGCCCTCAATAAACTGGAATCCCAACTCCTAGATAAACTTACAGTTGCTGCATTTGCTTGACCTGCATTTATCAAAACTGCTCGAGCCTGAACATTTCATTCAGCGAATTAGAATACAACTGGTAAATCAGAAGGTAAAAAACCCAAACACAAACAAGATCAGATTGCATTTAGAGACATTGAACAAGTTCATTTGCAGTTCCATGGGATAATCTTCAAGGCACAAGCAAAGCTTAGGCAACTTATTAGTATTTAGTAGCTTCAGCATGAGCAAACAACCTAATGGAAATCGGCCATGTTAATCTACAGTTGAGACAGGATGCAGAAAATCATTTTCATCTCCAGCCTCAAAAAATAGGTGCAGTAGCAAAGACAGATATCCATGTGGATGAAAATTCACCTAATTGGCTTCTACGTGCAGAGAATGATGTCTACTTACAATAGATTTCTCATGTCATTCTATTGATGATAAAGTAGAAGAGAGGAATAGCAAACACTTCCTCAGCTCAATTCTCTGCTGCCTTTAATACTTATAACCAGGATGAATTTCAATATTTTGGACTGTGATCCTTTACTGTCAACTAGTGACTTAACGTAATACAACTTTGAATATATCAATATAATATTAAGACTCGGACTGGTGGATACAGATATCTGAAAGATAGTAACAGTTCTGTATCCCTCATGCAAATGTGAAAAAAGAAATAGATCGAAATAAAAGAACATGAGTTAAGCAACAAATGGTAACTAAAAGCAGAATAATGTGGAGGCAAAGTTCACGTATCTTGAAGTTCATTTTGACATTACAATTTCTGTTCTATTTATTTTATCTAAGCGTTTCACCAACATCAGTGATAGGGAACTTGAGAACTAGCTACCAATTGTTGTTTACATACTGTTCTTGAACTTTCTAATACTTTTTTGCAGTACAACACTGGTGCAGCTGCAACCATGTTCTTGGTAAAAGCCCCTGCAGAAATAGTTCAAGAACAAAATTAACAAAAGCTCTAGAAAGTGAATCACGGGCTTACATATGGAAAAGTAGAATAATTCTGATGGTTAATAGTCCCAAAACGTAATTTGAAAATGAACACGACAGAACTTACCTGCAGCTATCGCATTTACATCACAAGTGACAAGCGCAAGATCAGGCTTCTCACCTACTGCACGAAGTCCTCCATACATACCTGCAGCCTGAAAACCTTTGGCAGCAGTAACTCCACCTGGTATCTATACCATTCAAAGCCCCAGGCATGTCAAATTGCTGATTAAATTCGCAAGTAACATATTCAAACCCCACCCCTCCCCACCACCCGGAGCCAAAACAATAAAGAAAGAAAAAAAAAACCACTACCTCCCCAATCTCTGTTCTCTTTCTGGCTCTGACAGAGCATAAAGACTTAAGTTCCTCCACTAAATTCTAAAATTAAGACAATGCAGGAAAATCTCAAGCAATGAGAATCATTACGGTTGCTGACCTGCCGCCAAGGCCCTTCAGGCAAGAAACTCGGTGCTGCTGGAATGTAATTTGAAGCCTCCATTACGGTTGATGAAGCTGCCATCACTATAAAATTTCTCCGCCTACTGCCGACCACTCTAACATTCTGCATAATACCATCAAATTTGCTTCGACATAATCTTTTCTAACACAGCAGACGGGGCAAAAAAAAAAACCTACACACAAGTGGACTAAACATACATTTTCCAAGCAGTTTTAAGTTTTCCACTGCAAGTAAAACATACATTTTGTCTAAGAAAGTAAACGGATAAAAAAAAAAGGTAAATGAAGAAAATAAACCAAAATTAGAATTCCAAGTGGTTGAAAAACAAAAATTTACAAAGAGTTGCTGACCTTCAGCTCATTGAGTTGTGACAATCTGATGGAGGCATAGTGAGGAATGCAGAGATTCATTTTTAGGGTTTAAGAGTGCCCAATTACAGAAGGAAGCTATGGGTTTCTTCTCTTTGGTAATGGCTACTGAGATTAGTTAGTAGGGTTTAGCAGAGTATTTCTGTTCTTTTCTATAATTTCTGCGGCCGGGTCCCACGCCGACTGCATTTGTAGTAATTTGTTTTTCTTAAGGCAAAAAACCTCAGCGACCACTAAATTATTAGTCAAATAATGTTTTGGCCATCAAACTATTTTTCGCCAGTAATTGACCACTAAACAATTTAATCAATAAATCCGTGATCATTTAGTCGATAATTACTTTTAATCTGTGAAATTAGCTGTACACGTAGCAAAGTGTGAGGTAATTTTGTCCAACAATTACGCGACCCTATTTCACATAGTAACTGTTAATTTTACAGATTAAAAGCAATTATTGACTAAATGGTCACGAGTTTACTGATTAAGTTATTTAGTGACCAATTACTGATAAAAAATAGTTTGATGGGCAAAACATAATCTGACCAATAGTTTAGTGACCGCTGAGATTTTTTACCCTTTTCTTAATTGTGGAATTACTATACTACAGCAGCTGAAATGAGTGTTAACGCACTCATTATGTGACTATGAACTCTCATTATATGACTATGATCATTAGATTAAGATCCATAATTTTTCTTCCTCTAAAACTCCTAATGCTAAGAAATTGTCATTAAACCTGTACAAGTCAAATTATAGACAGAATCTTTAAAACACGCTAAAGTAATAAACCTTTGTCATTTTAACAAAAAAAAAAAATAAATTTTTTACATATGACTTACAAAATATACTAGATTAAGTGTACTTCGCCATACTTTTCATTGTATTTGTTTTTGCAAACCAATACCATAGCTTTATCATATTTATTCAAAATTCGTGCTCATGTTTTATCCAAACTGTTTGTATACCTTACAATTGAAAAAAAAAAAAAGAACAAAAAAAATATCCTTTCGGGCCAACATATTTACCTTAGAATGTTTGAATACATAAAATCAATTAACTATTTGCATCTTGCAGTCAATAAGAGAATTATCAAAAAAAAAAAAAAGGGGTCAAAAAGAGAGAGGTGATAAACATCTTGTGGAGCCGTAAAGCCGGAGCCAGAAACAACACTAGAGGATACAACCAGATTTCCTCCATTAAACCAGCTCACTTGCTCCAGTATACACAATGCCTCTCGCGCATGCTGCTCAGCAGCTAGGAAGTTAGTTTACCCGGGTAGAAAGTGCAACTGTTCTCCCAAGTTTTTCAGCATCAAGTACTTCTTACCAAGGTTCTTTATTTTCCTTTCCCGTTGGTACATTCGAATGCTGTAGCATAGGAAGCTTTTAAAAGAAATTAAATTCACTCGGAAGATATAGAGCAAGGTCAAGTAAGAATGTAAAGGCAATCCCAATGCATTCCCAAGTTAACAACAGACTTTGGATAGATCTATTAAAGAGTTTTGTTTCAAACAATTCATCCCTCGTAAAAAAATATTCCATCCCACAATTTAATCACAATCCGCAAAACCCTCCTCACAGGATTAGCCACACCAACCAATAGTTCTGTTTACTGTATAACCAGGTTGAGAAGGCTGTCCTTGTGACTGAGCTGGAGGTGGAGGTCTTGGCTCCCTTGGCTTGGCTGGGTCAACAAAAATAACCCAGCCATCCAAGAACTTTCCACTCATTTCCTGTCGAGCCTTCTCAGCTTCTTCTATAGTTTCATAAGTAACAAACCCAAATCCTTTTGATCTTCCAGTCGCTCTATCTGTGATGACTTTAGCTGCAAAAAGGGCAGGTAGACACACCAGCTGTTTATATTTGATGTTTACCACAATTGTCACAAAGTCACATGAAGTGGAGTGGTATAGGCTGAAAACACAGTACCTTCGACAAGCTTGCCAAATTGCAAGAATGCATTATTGAGTGCTTCATCATTTGTAGTTCTTGAAAGGCCTGCATCATGTTGAGCCAGAAAAGTGTTACTCTAACCAGTCAATTCACAAAGGCAACTCAAATCCATCCCCAAGGGGGGGAGGGAGGATCCAAAAAAAAAAAAAAAAAGAGAAAGACTCTTCAACACACTGAAATGAAAGGACAAGACAGACCCTGTTACCACCCCAACAGAAGATATCATAGAAATCACAAATTATTAAGGACTTTTTTCGTTTACTGCAATTTACATAAACAACCACTCTACATCTGCCTCCTCTGTTTCCCACTCTGTAATCTTTCCTCATCACTCCGGTTCAACAATATGTATCAAAAGATAAGATCGTTGTTACTTAAAAAATGATTCTAGATCGTGGCAAATTATACACCATCAACAGTCATGTAATATAAGCCAAAGTCGGACATCCTATCAGTTCAATTTGAATTAACATTAAAATACCAGAAAAGAAAAGGGGGCATATTCATATCTAAATTCAAATAATAAAGATATCTCCACGGCACTTCTGGCATAATGCTGCTCAATTAGAAGCCAGAAAGATTGTATACTTAGAAAATACATGTGATCGCAAAATGCACCCAATACGAACGACCACCGGATCCAAAGAAAAGGACAGAGTAGCAATTTCAACTAAATGCCGACAAAATAAAAATATCAACAAAACCCCGACTTCAAGTTAGAAGAGCACCGTGACAATGCATCTTGGATGATAACTGATCAAATTGTGGCTAGAAAAAAAATATATTACACTTAGCATAACGTATCAGAGTTAGAACACTGACAATGAAGTGCCAGTTAGAGGCAAAGCGCAGCTGAGTGCTTACATCAAGATTAAGCATACAAAAAGCAGTAGTTTTCAGACTTGCAGACTGGAATAAAACACAAGTATGAATGGAATAAAACCCAAATACGGTCAAGTATATGGTGTTTTCCAGTATTACTAGCTGCTTTCTTCTTTCCACCATAATAGCAAACAAAATTTTGCAGATGAAGTAACAAGTAACAGGCCCTAGATGAAATTCGTCGTGTAAGGGATGCACAATATTACGTTAATGCCCAATGGCAGTCTAAACCTTCTTTTATTTTTTTCCCTCCTTACAGAATCTTATTTTCCCCTTCCTTATGGGGAAAAAAAAGAAAAAATTCAGTTTTCAGGGGTAGCTGCAGAACCAAGATTAGAAATGTGGTTGCAAGTATTTTCTAGTAAATTACTAAGTGAATAAAGAATTCGAATGATATCAGTAGATATTACTAGCTTCCAGATATTCAAGACCAGCATACAGGATAAATGTTACTCTTTCCCTAATTGAAATAGTAAAAGGGGGAAAAAACGCAGAAAGTACAGACAGCAATGACAGAAGCTAAAAAATTGATAGAAACGATCTGACGACTAAAAGAATAAGACTTTCTTCATTAAAGGCGAAAACAGAATACTAGCAGTTGGATCTGTTTCCAAACACTCCACGGCACATTATATTTCGTGTTAAAAGTAAATGCAAGTCAAATTGAAGTTTAATTTTAACCAGAAGTCTAATCACAATTTCTGGAAAACCTACGACCAGCAGTATTGAAAACCATAGAAAACATAGCATACATAGCAAAGGAATATAAAGATAGGGATCTTTGTAGCGCACCACTAATGAAGAGTTTAGGGGAAGTGAGGGTCGACTGGAGACGAGTTGAAGCTAACAGACAAGGACGAATTGAAGAAGAAGAAGAATTTGTCGACGACGCTAAACTCAAAATCCGACGAAAACCAGACGCAAATGCCATATCAAATTCGTATCAAATGAGTGAAAAATCAGCCGTATTGCACCGGAGAGATGTCGTAAAACCCTAGTTAAGCCCTAGTGTCGAAATGCCGTGGTTTGGTGCGGGCGCGACTTTAAGTACTCTTGTGTGCTGACCTTTTTCTAACCCTTGATTGTTGTTTGATGACAGGAGATATTACCACGTGGATTTGCGTTTTCTGAATTCTGTTTATTGAGGGAATATGGCTAAATATGAAGATGACAGCGACCTTCTTAACCCTTGACTATCGCTTGATGAAAGGAGATATTACCACGTGGACTTGCGTACTCTCATTTCTATGTAGTGAAGAAATATGAAGTTTGTTGGGGAAAAAAAAAAAGGGAAATATGAAGATCACGGCAGCTGTAAATGTAATTGTGACAGTTGCAAGTTACCTTCAACCCCCCAATTCTTATTTTTTATCTTTTGAATAAATCTTATATATATTGTTAGTGTATACGCTATTACGGTCGGATAGATAACACTTGAACAAATTTTGGATTCAAATTTAAATTTGGTATACACTGATAATATATATAAAATTAATCTTTTTTTAAGTATTGCCACCTTGATTGTGCATACTTTTCCCATTTTCCCCAACTTAGGCTAGCAAAGAAAGCGTAACTCTATTTCTTGTACAAGAAGTCCCTCTCCAATCCAAATAAGCCAGTTAAAGCTAGGTAAAAGACTAGGTTAAATAAATCTCCGACCACTCAATGTCGCTATTTGTGCGAGTTGTAAGGAGTCGGTGTCTAGAGTTAAACTGGGACGTCATTTCATTTTTGTAACGAGAATGAGGCACCACAAGATCAAACAAGTTGCTCCCTCACCCCGCAACGGCCGGCAGCATCTGTCTTTTAAGTGAAGTCACTTCCCCTGATTGTACATACTTCCTGATTGTACATACTTTCCTGATTTTTTCCAATCGATGTAAATGTTGGGGGAAGTGTTCGTACTTGAGTAGTGCGCTTGTCTTCTTCAAGGAAAAAAAAAAAAGAAAAAGTAATGCATTTGTCACTTTACTGTTTTAAAGATTAAACCACCTTGAGTAATGCACGTTGATTAGAAGAATAAAAACGTCATTTTCATTTTTCTTTGAAATTATGAATGCTCAATTGAAATCAAGTTCAGGTAAAACTGAGTTGAACTCAAACGTTAAGCAAGCATAACACGAAATGGAATCAGTTGATGATAACATTTGAGTGCGACTCAACTGGAATCACTCGCTCACTCACGTCCCTTGTAGCCCGTACAAGCACTGTCATGAATGTTAACTGCTCAAGGTTTCCCAAGGTTTCCTGTTTAAAAAATGTTTACTGCTGAAAGCATTCGATGTAATTGGTAATAAACATCAATTATTCAAGACTTTGAGGAACACGTCAAGTAACATGTCTGCTCCTACTCGAACAAGACGAGGTATTGAAAAAAGAAAAAAGAAAAAAAACAACAACAACAACGCTCCTTAAGCTTTCCAACCAGACCACCTTCATCTCATTTGCTACCCTAGACCCTAGCATACGAATTCAGAACAAGCAGCGCCAAACTGACGTTTTTATGTACATATCCACAAGGTAGTTGCAATACTTGAACCAAAACCAAAACAAGCATTGTTCGCCGAGGGCATGCATATTAAAAGGTCAGCATGCTCCAACGTTCTGAATGAACTCCCCCTCTTTTGCTATTTGTCTATCCATGGGGCAAAACTCAGAACTACAATGGCAAGAACAAACGAACTGCAATATTACAATGAAAAGGATAATTCCTATAGAAAAATGCAAAACAAAATTGCTGATTCTAAATCTCCTAGCAAACTGCAAAAAGAATATAACCACGAGATCAGTTTTTAAGGGCTTCAACCTGCCCCTGATATCGTTGTCCCTGTCCCCTATTGATCAACTTTCCCCAGGTATTGATGCATTGTCAAGGATCAACTTAGAGGACCTTCACTCTGCTTTGTATAGGATGAACATATGAGATTAACTTGCTATTTCCTGCACCACAATTTTTAACATAAATATCATTTGAACAACGGTGTATGCCCATCTATCACCAAGGTTGTATGGCCATAAATGTCACCAAACGCCAAAAGACAAGGTTCATCTTCCAGCTTCGTGTATGTCTGAGAGACAGACAAAATTACTGTCCAGCCCACTGTACCTCCTTTTCTAGCATAGTTGTCCCCTTGAAAACCGTAAACTGGAGTTCCCTTGTATACCTTGACACCTGCTTACCAAAGTAAAATGAATTAGAAAAAATGGGGGGAAAAAAAAAAAGAGAGACCCAGCCACCAAGTGGAGCTGCTCTATTTAGCTCTAGCATCAGACTCATCACTCTCTTGCGATTGCATTCTCAATCCTATAGAGTTATTAGCTTCTTGGCCATAGTATTTATCTCTCGAATGGCTCTTTTTTTATGGTAGTATTTGTACAGCAGGATACTGTATATAGGGCAACAAAGAGCTGCTTGCTTCTCTAATTCAAGTGAATCAAGCCTTTGGGCTACCTAACTTCGCATATTTTTCTTCTGTTGGAAGCCGAAAGGCGAGTTACCACATTGACTCGAATGATCTAGCCAAAACCTTTCCCCTCACTATGGTTTACCCTCACCGGACATTTTTTAGTCTCTACTGTAGCATGAACTGAGCTACAGCCTACGAGCTTCTGGGTCATGTCACGTGATCTCTTTGTGATTAGATCTGCTCAACATGCAAGCGCTTTGCTTTAGCCTCCACAATCATTTTGAGCCGGACATTTCACTGTTCTCTACCATCCTGGATGCAGAAATTGTCTCTCTAGTGGCTATTTGCTCACAGTAGTACTTGTGCATCGGGAATCACCATAGTGTATCACTTTGTACATATACAATATCCCATAGTTCATATACATATGTTTGTGCGTGTGTATATGTTTCTGAGGAAAGACATTGACCATCACAATCTAAAACAGGTCATTCTCAACCTAGAAATATCCTCCACAAAATTTAACCATCAATATTATTAATACTATTGCAAATGTTAAGTTCTCAATGTACACTAGACAAAAGCACCTACCCGCACATTGCTCATCTTTCTGAAGCCTAATCTCTTAGTCCAGATGGACTGAGCTTCCTCAGCAGCAGGGAGCACCAGCGTTTTAACATCCATGGAAAACAGTAGCCTCTCAATGCATGAAAACAATGCTAGGAAATAACCCTACACAGAGGTAATATTGACCAATGAATCAATCTGCTTCTTAACAAATAGTTCTTTTCCAAAATGGCTAACAACAGCAACAGATGACAGGCCTAGAAAGACAGACTGGCAAATATCTAACCAGCTCAGCAGGATAGGAAATCCGTAAAAAATTGAAGTTGGACTACAACGTCTTGCTCAATGCTTGTAACTTACCTTTCCTTGATTATCTCTACTTGTGGCCACTAAAGGAAGCTCAGCAACCTCTCGTCCAAAAATCCTGAGAAGACCAGCTGAAACCACCACAGACCTATATATTTTATCCAAAGAACCGTCACTCAATTAACACAGAAGCAGTTTAAACAATATAAGGAACATTCAGACTTGTTGGAGACAGTCAAATCGAGCAGTTTTAGATCAAGTGACTTACTTCACAATTAAAAGAATGCAGTACATTCCACCAAATTCTTGTCCAGATATGTTTCTCCTGCACAAATTGTAAAATGGCAATCTTAGCATTTCGATCAACTAAACTTGCACAAAGTTCACATAACCCTCCATTGCAAGCTTTAAATGCTTTCCAACAAACATAAAACACAATAAGCTTAAAACTATAGACTCTTCCCCTGGATGAAAAAAGCAAGCCCCCAAGGATAAAGCTATTTAACAGTTCCATAATGTAGAAGCTCAAGTTACTTATGCGACCAATAATGAAGCAGGTAATAGTAACAGAAAATCTTTTAAATGCAATGCATTATCAGCCCAAAACCTACATCCTTGATGTAAAACACGTTCTATATCTCATTATCACTTGTAACGTTGTTACCCTCAAAACAAACTCCCTATAAAGTTACTAGTCTTTCTGCCAATTAACCTTTTACAATTCATCATATTTTACTGGGCATCCACTTCCTAATGGCATCAGCTAAATTACATTATATATGACCCTCGAATAACTTGGATGCCCCATGTGCGATGAAAATCTGCAAGTGAATTGACCAATAAAGCTTCCTTCTAATACTTTTCGGGTCTACATCTAGAACAAGAAAAAGGCAAGATAACTCACCCATACACCATAATCGGAATGAGATCTCGACCAGATTTGGCAACAATAGGATCAAAACACTCCTGCACAAATAGATCAAACAAACAATCAAGGTACCCATTTAGTTGCAGCAGAAATTGAACTTGACACTATTAATCAAAGCTCAAGTTCAATATTTTAAGAAGCATCCTTAATGATATCCAGAGTATTCTAAGATTTTGAAGTGTCTTGCAGCAATAAGTACAATACTTCATATCCCAAAAGCACTACTTGCAAAATTTTTCGAACTTGTTATTGTTAATAGATAGAATCAATATGAGATCAGAGGTTAGTAAACATAGCTTCTGTTCCCCTTTAAATTTCATGGTCCTCCACAAGGCAAAACCATTTCAATCCACTCAAGTCGTTACAACAACATTTTCAATACATCGTTACGCAATTTGCTCCGTTAGTTGACACTGACAAGAATGCTAGACTTAACTTCATGCACAAAAATGCTATCCGGCAACAAGGAAACTGAATTTACAAGATACTTGTATAAATTTTTGTTACACAATACCAAAACCTTGATGGTATGTTATTATATACATAATATGTATTAAAAAATGTGATGTCTATATGGACTCTGACCATCCTCAGTCACAATTATTCAAGGATGAAAGGGGGAAACTCAAGCTCAAGGGGGCACATGGCATTCTCCCTGCTCCGCTAGCCCTTCCTGAGCAGGATGAACTTAAAATCCAGCATAACAGGTTCGCATTTAAACGTCATCTAGTCATATTTTCATTAAAAATCAGTCCCACGACTTTGCCAGAAGTGTTGATGGATGCACTTTCAGCAACTAACAAAACTTCAATCAAATCTGTGACATCTATATTTTAGCAACTTAAGCAGAAGCGCCAAATGTAGTAAATATGGTGCATGAAATAGCCATTAAATTAGGTCATGCCCCTTCAATACCCAAAATTTAGAAGGTAAAAGCAAAAACTTACTCGGAAGATGGCTGCAGCTCTGGAAAGTAAAGGTAGATGTTCTGGAAAACGACTTTTGCCACTTAAAATTCGCCATTGAACATCATTGGCAGTCACACTAGCAAGGCCTTTCTCTTCATGCTTCTTACTTATTTTAGCAGACACTGAAGAAGGAACCACCTCAGCTCCATTAAGAACAAAATTCTGAAGTGCCGTATAGATCATATTGCAGTCATTGCAACAAAACCATTTATCCCTAGGCAGTTCCTGATATAGTTTCGCAAAACATCAATAACGAAGCCATTATAATATTGAAGTTTTACTGCGTCTCACCAGATAATTACCTTCAGATCACACAGACCTCTTTCCCTTAAGCACCCAACATGGTATTCCTTCTCGCACTAGACAGGAAAGTTTTAGGGAAAAAAAATGAATGAACAATGAGGCCAAAAGCTAATAGCAAGACAAGGATAATTGTGGCAACAAAGAATAAAACAATAATATCAACAAATAGTACTTGGTCACATAGCAGAATTGTTCGGTCATCAAATTTAGCAACACTGAAGTCCGGTGTCCTGCAAGACAAGAAAAGGCAAACAAAGTAAATTTAAAGTTAACAGAGCTAAAAAAGAAACATATTTGGATATTTAAAGATGACTCAGCAAAACTGAGGATAACAAACAGCCACATCAAAGCAGATGTACCAACAGGAATTCACCATAAGTTAACACCATCAATACAATGCAGTAATAATTTCAAGATAAGGTCAAAGATACAGAAGACAAACACAACAAATGTACTGAGTCAATAAATCTGCCGACTAGAAGTATAATTTCATATTCCAAATATTTCTGCAAAAGCTAATAAATTTAAGAAAAAACATATTTGAGAACTGCAATAACAGTATACCTGCAAACAACACAACCACCACCAACAGATTGTGGTGCTTTAACCACCCTGGTTTGGCGTGCAATGGAAGGCCTACCCGGAGCTTTTCTAGCAGGGAAAGATTTGTCTAAACAATATGGGCAATGCCAACCACTGGTAGGGCCAGACTGCAAACACAAACAAGCTGCAAGAAACGCATGCATCAGTCAAACACAAGTTATCCAAATGTTTAAATATAATTAAAAAAAACAACAATAAAGTAGTCTCCATAGGTCATTATGAGATTGATTCTAGTAAATCAGGTAGAAATTCACGTCAACAAAAGTCAAAATTCTTGAACAATCCCAAAGTTCAAAATTTGTAGATTGCCCAGTAATGTGATCACAAGATTGATTCTAGTAAATCAGTCAGAAATTCACGTCAGTAAAACTCAAAATCCTTGAACAATCCCAAAGTTTAAAAAATGTAGGGACACTGAAGAAACAAAAGCAAAGAAAGAGACCTACTAAATCGATATTAACATTAACTTGAATACAACCTGGATGAAAAGCACGTGGACATCCATCACATATTATTAACTCTCCTCCATCACCACAGACAGCACACATATCATCACTGTTGCTATTGGCAATATTTCGGCCATTTGCCAACATTAACGCTATGTCATGAAGTGTCAAGCCGCTTGAAGTATAAATATGGCGATATCTGTGGAAAAGAACAGGTTTAAATTTCAACATCTATCACTTATTTCAGCCAAACTTGCTACTTCTAATAAATAACTCACGGTTGACGTTTAGCTGCCCAACCAGCATGAGCCTCAAACTGTGATGGACTAATCTGTTAACACAAATAAAAACCAGGTGTGAGAACAAAGGGAAAGAATGAAATTCAGCAAGTAGATAGACACCCAGCACCAAAATGAACTACGTTTCAAAGTGGGTAAAGTTCAAGCGAGTATGCTTACCTCCGAATGACAACAACTGCAGACTATTCCATTCCCCTGCTTGTAGCCCCCAAGAATTTTCTGCAAGAAAATGACATATAAGTTCAGCACTCATAAACATTTAGGATAAACAAACTATACAGTGACGAACATTCAGCACAAACAACCTTTCCCTTCGAATAATAAGCTAAATCAGTCCCATCTGGAAGTCCATTTGGCATAAAAAGTAGTCTATGTAGGTCATTATCCCTGTCGTAAAGAATATCACAATCCAATGTCAAGCAAAGCAGAAATACGTAAACAAAATCAGTCTTTGGAGGAAAGAAAATACTTTCTCACATATAGGCAACGAAAGTGTGTTTAAAATGCCAAACTTTACCTTTTCTTTAAACCACCTTCACTACATTTCTTATCCTCAACATCGGAGCTAGCAAGTAACCATCCTGGTCTGCATAACAAGTCAATAATAAGGAACCACCAATTTAAATAAAAGACTTGCTTGTTTCACCTATTTATATTCCATCAAACCAGAGAGAGCAACTAACTTTTTTATCACACGCTTCCGATGTTCTGCCTCTGTATGGCTGTCCAGATTTAAGTAATTGTTGGTAGTGCAGGAACCAGAAGCTGGAGTGAACTTGTCTTTCACCATTCGGTTCGGGCAACTGAAGTTTCAACGCAGCAGAATGGTTAGAAGAAAGTCAATGAAAGTAAAATAAGGATTAGTTACAAGATACACCTCAAAAGATACAGATTTCACATTTTTCCCCTTGTTGTTAAATGGATCCAACCACCCCCCCCCCCAAAACAAATCTTTTCAATTATTATTTCAAGTAATACAATCAATCAAAGCAACCTCCAAGCTAAATCCGACTTTTAACTATAAATTCTGAACACTTTCTGAGCGTGCATTGTTCCATTCTCTGACAGGCATGTTTTGCAGAATGACAGTAGGGAGTAGCAGAAAGTTAAAAACATATTACAAATAGTACCTTGTATCAGAGTAATAGGTATCAGAAAGTTGATCGTGCGTGTTCACATGGGAAGTGGCCACCAGATTGTTTTGCTGAAGATTTGCTGCAAAATGCAAAAAGACTTTTATGGTGCGACCCTGCTGAACAAGAGTCCACTACATGTCCATTTGATCCACCAAGGTGAGAACTCTTTTGAGTTTGGTGAAATGCTGATTGGCCGAACCCAGGAACACATAATAAGACCAATCATACTTTTCTAAATGAAAAAAAGACAAAAGTTCTTGACAAAGACTTATATGTCAATCTACACCTCTGTGCCCCCTTAAAAATAGTTAAGTTATACACAATACTAGCACAAGTGTTTCTTGAGAATCAGAGAAACTAAATTACTTGAAGAACAAGAGTTATCTATGACTTGTGTCTTTGTACAAAATTCTACAACATCCAAAGGAAAAGGCATACCTTTCCAGACTTGGAAGTTTTCCTCATTTACTGAAGAGCCAGCAACACCTTTTATCACTTCATCTATCATGCTGAGAGGTGCAGTCTTCAGTTCCTGAATGATACTATAAACAGGTTTACCATTCGCCAAATATATGTGGTTGTTAGGGTGTCTAGTTTTTGCGCCTGCATGCAGCTCGAACTCATACGCACTTAAAACCTGTTTGCACCATTCATACACTCCATAAACCAATCATGCAGCATAAACAGAATGATCGTTAATAAACTGTTGATTGACAACTTACTTGACAAAAATTGCACAAAGAACAGCTACACAGATATCCACCATCTCTAATGATTCCAGAAAGCTCTCTCTGGCAAAGATTAAAACAGCATTTCAGGCAAAACTGATTTAATACTCCTATGTTGAAAAGTAAAAGCACAACCAACTCCTTACCTCTCCATTCATTGAAATGTACTTTACTCGTGCTCCTTCCAAGATTCCAGTAGATAAAAGTTTCTTTACATTTGCTGGATAGTTGTCTGGAACTACCTTCTTGGACATCTTCAACTCCTTATTAGGAGTGGATAAGAAGGGAACTCTTGTTTCATGGAAAGGTCTCCTGTACGTGTTAAGATACACATCTCTATTCACACTGGCAACTGCAGTGGTACTATGTGCATGGACTTCAGGGTAGCCAAAACCATATTCCCCAGGTTCAGGCTGAGCAGCCGAAAGATATGAAATGTTTTCGTGTTCATCTTTGCGTTTGCTGAACTTTAACGTGATCTTCCTGATACCAGTCGTGCTAACGTGCTCAGGGATTTCAAGTACAACACAAGACGTGGAAACTTCTCCTGATCCATCATTCCCACTATGCTCTTCTTCATTCAAACTTTCCTCGGCACTAGAATTCCCAGAACAAAGAGATGAAACCTCTCCACAACCACCTTGTATTTTAATGCCTCCCGGTTCAGTAGACTGAATACCAATTTTTTTACTACTAGAAGTTATTTCCCTAGGAGACAAATTTGGATTTGAAACTTCCGAAAACATGTCTTCATTAGAAGCTTCTTTTACCCCATTCTCCATTTCAATATCATCCGGTACCTCATTGGTGTGCTTCCTATCACGTAAAACTACTTCCTTATTATCACTGGAAGCTTGCTTTGTATGCCTTTGGTCACAGTGTTCTAATCCATGACAAGGTTCCAAACTAGTGTCACTAGAATCCTCCTTTCTCACAGCTTGAGCAGAATTTTCCCATTGACCATCAAAAGCCTTTTTTTCGTTACTTTCGGCACAAGGCTCTGATAAAGCAATGTTGACATAATCTTCATCTGGACTTTCAGCAATAGGTTCTAACCTGGTATTGCACTGGGCTTCTTCTGTTGGAATCTCAGCACTAGGCTCTAATCCAGTTTCAGTGTCATTAGAAGCTTCTATCAAGTGCTTCTTCGCACGCGGCACTTTTTCAGTACCATCCACAATCCATTCGCAATTACGCTTCAGTTCAGCCGTCACTGAGCTCTCCATTTCCGTTATCCCATCATTCATCACGGCTACACAAACTTCTCCTTCAGCTTCCCCCATCCAAATATACCCTTTCCACCACCTCAAACTGCAGCATTCAAGTGCAGGTTCAAAACCAAATACAGAACTACAGTGACAACAGACCTTCTTCAATCTGCAAACCTCCAGATATAATATAACCACTGCAAAAATACATAAATTAGCAATACAGCTAGTGTCCAATTTTAACGAAAAAAGTATTCAAATCACGCCAAGGTCCTATAAGCAGCCTACAGCAGTCCACGAAGGAATGAAGAAACTAGGCAATCTTGGGCAAAAAAATGGGAACAATAAACACGGTACTAGTGTGATTTGAACAACTGAATGTGCTGGTTTCGAATTCGAAAATCAACAAAGAGAATAATACAAGATATTATTGGACCTACCTCTTGGATTCAAAACTCCATAAATCGATCATGAATGTAAAAAGAGTGAGTGAGGAAGACTCGGATAGATCTGATGACTTTGTACAGAACACTTTTTGGAGGAAAAGGCTTGGCATATACTCATTCTGGTTTTCTACCCATGAATTACATATAGATCTGAGATTTAGTTCAAGAAACGTGGGAACGAACTATGTTCAGGGTTTTTCAAATCTTGGTTTCTTTGTTTTCACGAACAAGAACGAAGAGAGCGGCAACGGACGAAACTGAAATTTGGATTCGCGGTATAGATTTGAAGAGAGAGAGAGAGAGAGAGAGACTTAACTAAAAAGAAAATGGAAAATGATGAGATTTGGGAAGGAGCGAGAAGGCAGATGAAGATAGGGTTTGATGGAAAAGGGAAAACACTGATGGGGTCAAGATTTTTATATCTTTGGGTATGGTCCACTTTCCGGATGTCCTCTGTACTACTGCCGCGTGGCTCAGTTCGTTTCTATCTGATTTTTTGATCTATGTGAATTTTCTTGTTTTGCGATTTAATCCGTAGCAAACACCATACCTCTATCCCTATTTTACTTCTTCCAATTTATTCTTTTGGAGAAATTAGAAAGTTTCTTTTTTTATTGTTACACTTTTTATGCATGATTCAATCTAATGTCATAATTATATGGAACCAATGTCTACGAGAGAAGAAGTAAAAAGGTTAATTATTTTCGCCTCAATTTATGAGGTAAAATTGTGATGATGTATGAGATATTTTTTCTTTCCACTAATAATGCATCGAAAGAAAAATATTCCCCTTGATTTAAACACAGCTTATAGGAATAAATTTTAGTTTATTTAGGTACAAATTTATGCATGTTAATTTTACATCAACCAATCCTTTTAAATATTCAATAATACGAAAAAAGCTTTTTATGAGTGGATTTTTATCAAGATCCATTATAAATTATGATTGCAAAACCACTTGGTCTAATAATATGATGTAGCTTTAGAGGACATTTTATGGGGACTGTTTCCTCGCACAACAAAATGGTACATACAAAACAATAATTGAGTCTGTATGGATTGTGAATTATTAGAGATATTTTTATTGTAGCACTTTTTGTGATGTGATGTATGTGAGATAAAAAAGTAATTGGGAAGGTAAAAAGGTGTATTGGAAATTGTAATGATGATGTAAGTAAATAAATTTGGGGAAATAAAGCCTAATCCAAACAAACCCAATGTATTGATAGCCATATGTTAGGGAAGAGAGAGAGAGAGAGAAAACGTAAACTTCATAATAATTGGGTTTGTTTGGATTATAAGTTATTTGAGATATTTTTACTGTAGCACTTTTTGTGATGTGATGTATGTGAGATAAAAAGGTAATTGAAAAAATAAAAAGGTGTATTGGAAATTGTAATGATGATGTAAGCAAATATATTTGGAAAAATAATCAGCTATCGTGTCCGGTCATTCTTGTGCGCGCATGCATTTTTTTTTTAGTCCAGCAAATAAATTGTCAAGACAGCTTATTTGATTAAAGAAATTCAAAAGAAAAAGGAGGCATTGGATGCAATTATAAATAAAATTCAAATGTGCTAGGGAAATTTGGAAACTAGTTTTAGAGACGAGTTGAATTGAAATTAATCACCGCGAAATGGTAACCAAAATACTTAGGGTCTGTTTGGATTGCGATTTTTCTCAGAAAAATTGTTATATTTTCCATGAACACATTTCTCTATTACCTCTTTACCTCACCTATATCAAATCGTTACAGTAATTTTTTTACAAAAAATTCAGGAAAATACAATCCAAACGGGCCGGTAAAATCCAGCGAGTAAGAAAACTTAAAATTGTAAAATAGCAAGAAACCAAAACCCACTTTGGTAATTGTATATATCATCGATGAACGTCAACCGTCCAAGTGGATTACAGAATCTCCAGCAAATTTATCGCGGAATCCCAATGCAGATGGATAAATTCGGTAACGGGCCTACTTCCATATAAACAGAGTCAAACTACCCTCGTCCCCCGGCTCCATCTGCAATGTGCAAACTACCAGTCCACCACCCACTCTCGCTGTTTCCCAAAGCCCAGTCATTCACTTACATATTCACGGTACCTAACTCCCTCATCGCTCATCGCCAACTTTTCTAAGTAGTAAGTAGTTTTCTTCGTCGTCTGGACAGAAACGGGATGTCGCAGAAGACTAATCGCCACCAGAGAAAGCCTTCTCAGGGCGCTTTTGTGTTCCCGGACGACCTGTCGGATCCTCTTCCAAAGAACGATGCCGGAGGAAGCAAAGCTGCTCCTGCTCCCGCTCCCGCTCCTCCAGGTTCAACTGCAGGTGTCGCTCATCCACCGCTGACGGTTGATAAAAGTGGTGCTCCCGGCCTACCACCGCCGCCTGCCAAGTCTTTGGAGGAAATGTCAACTCATAACCCTCGCGAATCCAAGGCATCCAATGTTTCTAGAATCGAGTAAAAATCTACTCATGATGTTGGTATACATTTTATATGCGGGAAAAACTAGCTGGATATGGATGGTTGGATGTCTTTCTACTTCTTCTTTCTTGCTGTTGAAACTTAAAACTACGAACTAACGAGCTTTTTGTTTCATTTATGTCGACAAATTAGTACTCCTCTTTATTTTTCGCTGTCATGAAATGAAGAGCTTATAGATCCTTTGCAATTCATGGTTTTAGTATTAATCTTGGCTATTTAATTAAACCACAGTAACGAAGTGTGATTACACATGGGCCGGTCCAGTTATATCACTTTCAAAGCGGGCGACTGACTGCGGAATACTTGTCATTTACATCATCACGTTTCATTTATGGCGCTAAACCACTTCATGTTAGTCAAAAGCATTTATTAGTATTTGGAAAAAAATAAAATTTAAAAAAAAATCATTTCATGATTTATTCATCCCAGTATGTGTTAACGTCATCCCACTTTTAGGGTGTGTTTGGATATTTCATTATTTCAAATAATATTTCGCTTGTATTATAAATATATATATATTTTTTATTTTATATATATTACATTATAAAAAAATGTTACAGTAATTATTTCAAATAATACTCTATTTAAACAATAGATAGTTTTGTCTGATGGTAGGATTTTAATCTATTGGCACAAGAGTGGCTCTTAGCAATAAAACCATATAATCATTGGTAATTGAGGTCGGGATTTTAAATTGGATCATCACACCTTTCTGAAGTTACAAGCCACTTGATTTTGCTGGTAGGAAGCCTTTCATCAATTTTACAAAATCATGACAACTCAACTCTCTCTATCTCTCTCATTATTATTATCATTATTATTATTATTATTTATTTTCGAAAAACTCAACTCCCCTAATATTTAATCGCTCGGGCATCGGGCCCCTTCCTGGGCATCTCCGTGACAAGCTCAAGCCCAGTAATCAATCCATTTGTTTTGAACTGGACCATACTCTGCATTGACAATATATCAAGGCCCAAATTTAAGTTCTTTATCGCTAGGAAAGAATTCGACTAGTTTTTATTTTAAGCGCAAGTATAGAAGGGTTCGAATCCCGAAATCTCTAAAATATATTTCCTCCTTTTCATTTCCCCGATTTAAGTAGGATGTTGAATATCAATCAGCCATACCGTGTTATTATTTTTATTTTTATTTTCCTTTTATTTTTGATAGTAAGCCAGATCCACGATACATGCTAAAGGGCTTTTTTTTAAAAAAAAAACAAATATGAGGTATTGAATTTAGAACCTTTTAGGTGCAATTCTTTCTCCATTGCCATCCAACCCTATCCTCCTCGTGCTAGAAGCTTTTCTTGATGCCTCCTTTGCCGTCATTTCTTTCCTTTGTTCTTAATTTACTTTCCTCCAGACCCACCACCAAAAGTCAAACCCCTTAATGGCAAGAGATCCTAAGTGTAGCTTTCTACTTTCTATCATCTACTAAGCCTAAATTCATCCATGTTTTCTTTCTTGACCGAAGATTTTGCTGTGTTGTTTTAGTTGCAAAAAAAACTAATTATGTTTCTTAGCAATAAAGAAAACATAAATTTATTAATTTTTAAACAAATTAAAAGCATCGATCTGACACTTTTATTTTAATTGTCAATGGAAGAAGGGATTTTATTGGAATGGCATAAAGTGGCACGCTTTAATTAACTCTAACCCATATTCCAGTTGATTATATAATAGAGATAATTTTTATAACATCAATGTCGAGCCTTGTTTGCATTGCTAGTTTTGTTTTTTAAAAATATTCCCTGAACATATTTTCATACCATTTTTTTACGTAATATACATCACAAAATCACATCTCAAAAAAAAGTGTTGCGATTTTAATTTTTAATAAAAACTCTAAAAAATTCCAACGAATGCGATTAAAATGGACTCTCCGTATCGCACTTTTCTTTGTCATTTTTTTTTTTCTGGGGGACCTTTTATTATCCAAAATTGACCCTATCGCTTTGTCCTTTTTTTACTGGGACCTTATTATCCAAAATTGACCCTATGACAGCCTAACAACTACGAAAAAACCCATGGGAGGGTAGCGTTGGATTAACGCAGTGGTGCACCGAAAGAATCTTCATGGGCCCGTCCCTCACCCGAGTGGCATAACATTTGTCAGTGCCAAATTTTTTTTAAAAAGCGGCGGTTTGGACATGGAAAATTTTGTATTTACATGTTTGTGTTATGCCCATAATTTCACAATTAACATAACATTTTTTCTCCTCAAGAAAGAAAGTTTCTTTCAACAACTCTCTTTTTAGCTTATAGTAGTGCGTTTCCTTATTTTAGGACAAATAAGGAAATGTAGACGGGCAGTAACATTTAGAATTTTCTGTTCCAAAATTACCTTTTGTCTCATTGATCTCATATTTATATAGTTGCCACGTGTATTCATTCGAATTCACCATAAATTTGCTTGAGTTTGTTTATATAGCTGCTACATGTGATGTATCAATACACATAATAACTGTATAAAAACGGGACAGACGAGATAAAGAGTGATTCCGGAGTTACGAGTTTTAATTTACTTCCAAGCACCTCATCGGCGGGCTAACGAAATGTTTTTGTTTGACTTCGGCTGAGCTACTTAATCAAAGCCTTATTGAATTGGTCCAGTGGACAATTTTTTATGGTCAGTCATAATAAGAGAATTAGGAATATAGTAATGGGAAGATTAAAAATTTGTAAGTGGGGTTTAACTTTTGAGGAATTTGTTAATGTTCACGTGTTATTTTAATTAGTACGTGTATTAAAGGTAAGCCCAATGTATGTGCAATTTAAAAATAATTATTCTTTTTTTTATGAATTTGTAAATTTCATTTTTACATGAATAAATTTGATAAGAATTTTTCATTAACAAACTTCAATTTATAAGTAATTTTTTATTAGATTAAAAAATAAATACTTTGGTAGTTTCAACTTTCAATGCTTAAGGTAGTTATGAATGATTATATTTGACAAATTTGATTAGGTGATTAGGGTAAAACAATTAGTTTATATAAGGTTAAAATTGAAAATTTTAAAAATGATAGAAAATGTTTAACCAATTGCCATTACTCTCCTTTCTATATATTATTGTACACTATAAAGATTTGAATGCCACATTTAAGGGAAATAAAATAAGACTGCAAATAGAGAAATAGAGTAGCAAGCTGGCTGCTACTTTTTGTTTTCTTTTTTGCAGTCGGATGCAAACAAGCATCAATGCTGCATTTCACAGTCATTGCAATTCTTTTAAAGAGAATCAAAAAATGAAAAAGAAACAGGAGAGAAAAGAGCTGCTTCGAGCCTTTACTCAATTCATTCAATTGATGGTTCTCTATCCATTTCAATACAAAAATAATCACATATTCATGATGCGAATAGTTGTTGTATTTGGACTTGTTTTGTACGTGGATGTTTAGTGGTAGTATTTTTTCTAAGTGATGGCATTGCCACCATTTTCATGCCAAAGCGAATAGTAGATCTATTATCTATTATTTGAGCTGTAGATTTTAATACAATTTTTGTAGAATTTGGTCAATAATTTGCAGATGGCATGGCAAAATCGCCTCCGATTTGGCCTTAATTGGCTATCATCCGCTCATTTTCACATAGATTGTTTACCGGATTTGTATTCATCTTTAAAAAAAAAAAAAAAACTAAGCCAAATGATGTATTTTTCCGCTAATGGCCCAAATAATATCTGTAATAGAATGCATCTTCTTCTTCTTCTTTTTTTTTTGAAGAATTGGTTAATTTGATTAACAAATGTGTAATTATTTCACTCCACAAATATGTGTAAAATATCTTAAGTTGTAAGGATAGTAGACTCATTTCACCATTAATGATGTATGCGTTCGATTCAAAATTGCTGATAAAGGTGATAAGTGATATTTCTAAAACCTCGGAACAATAAAAATTATCAAAAACTACGGAGAGGTTTTGAAATCATCGTGGAAGAATTTTAGCCACTGCAGCTGTGCAGTGCATTGATTTCTCGTTTTTATCCATAGTTTTTTTTTATTTTTTAACTGTCCCTTTCTCTTCTCCTTTTTAATTTAAAAAACTAGTACTTTTTTGGTTTTGTTGGGTTTTCATCCAGCAGTCGACTTGAGCTAGCCAGCCGCTACGTATTGGTTGTAGCTGGCTATTGACCCCCAAAAAAAAAAAAAAAAAAACCACGTAAGCCGGGTGTAAATTTTAAATACTAAAACATACGCGGCGTCACGCCACTGCACATTGACATAAAGTGCAACCCAAGTTAATGTATAATGCATTTACCAGCCGCAATCACATACAAACCGACTGATTTGAAAACTTGAGCTCCTTGCCTTGGCGGATCAGCACTCTCTCTCTCTCTCTCCAAATTCTCTCTTCGTTCAGTTAGTCGCGATCTCTGCTTCTACCAATTACTCCTAGTAGTCCAAAGAATGGTAAGTCCTGAATGTTAAATTAACACTAGTACTTTGGTTTCCATTCTACGCTCTTTAATTCGCGCTACAAGGTATATAATGTCACTGTAACTTGGTCTTAGTCTTTGATCTGTGACTGATCCGATGATCGCAGGTTAGTTTTGGTTCACACATTAATCTGGGTCGTGTAAAATCGTTGTTAGAACCAGCGTTGTTTTTACAATTTTCTCCTGTACTAAGATCTTACGTACCTTGCACAATTGTGATTTGGAGGTGGTAGCAGGGATTCAATCTTCGCAATTACTTTATGCACCGATTCATTGTTGCGTAGATTTAGGTAAAGATAGAAAGAATGGATCTAAAGTGGCGTCAGACATATGTTTATTAATCCCCCGACTTTATCTATCTTACTCCACCGGTCCCTTCTTGCTGTCATTTTGTTTTTGACTGATAATAACATATAGCGTAATGCTTTTGTTAGATCATCACACCCTTGTGCAAGTTTTGATCTTTTGATACTGAGCAAATGCATTATTTCATGCCTTAAGATTAAAGCGTCATTGACTGCAGCTCCTGGCTCTGGGCTGTGCATTATAATCTTTTCTATGGACCCCTTTTGATCCTAGATTACTAATGATTCTGGAAGGAGCAGAGGCAAACTGGAAATGTTCTACACTTTGCCAAAGAAGTTTGTTAGTATATGTTATAGTGAGTCGGAACAAGATCTTTGATTGCTTTTCCTATGTAAATTCTGCAAACTGACTGTAGTGTCGCTCTATAGAAGAACATATTGACTTAACCACATACATGTCCTGTAAACAATGCAGCTTGTGACGGACTCATTTCTTGATTGTCCCAAAATCTGGCTGAGTTTTTCCATTTAGCTGTTCCCCGCAGCACTAAGTGCAAGATTTACTATGGGGGGAATCAAAATTGCGCTCTAAGTTGTATGCGGTGTTATGATTCTTCATTGTTTACTGTAAAATGTTCATGTCGTGTAACAATGCTTATGCAAATTGGCCACTTTTACTTTGTCGTTTTCTGTTGATTGAAGCTGATATTCATTGGGAAGTAAATTGGGTGCTTGACTTTTTATTTGTTTTTGCTTGTTTTCTCACCTGCATATTGGAGATGTTCTCAAGTGCTGCTGTTGACGTTTCAACTAGATCACTTCTTCCAACAAAAACTTGAATGGTTAATATACAGCATATACTATTTTTTTGACAGGCCAACGCAGCATCTGGGATGGCTGTGCATGACGATTGCAAGTTGAGGTTCTTGGAGCTGAAAGCAAAAAGAACTTACCGTTTCATTGTTTACAAGATTGAGGAGAAACAGAAGCAGGTGGTCGTTGAGAAGGTTGGTGAGCCGACCAAAAGTTACGAGGACTTCACTGCAAGTCTTCCTGTGGATGAATGTCGCTATGCTGTCTATGATTTTGATTTTGTGACTGCAGAGAATTGCCAGAAAAGCAGGATTTTCTTCATTGCATGGTAGATTTAGCATCTCTTGCATACAAAACAAACTAATTATCACTTTTTGGGTGAATGTAATTTATTCATGATTTGCTTATATCTGATCCCTGTCTAAGGTCTCCTGACACATCAAGGGTGAGAAGCAAGATGATTTATGCAAGCTCAAAAGACAGGTTCAAGAGAGAGCTGGATGGAATCCAGGTCGAATTGCAAGCTACAGACCCAACTGAAATGGGACTTGATGTTATAAAAAGTCGTGCCAGCTAAATATGAATTGCTGATATCTTACAGGGGAGAGCTCAGTGTACTTGTCTTTTCTTGGATGAAATGTTTATAGCCTGTGGTATGAAATTGGCTAGAGACGATACTTGCTACCCAGTGAAGTGAACTCATATTTGTCTTCTATTTATGTTGAATGACATTTATGATATTAGTACATGATGTGATTTACTGTTACTTTTAGGATGTAATCATTGAGTGCTATTACTTGTAGTCTGATGTCTACAAGATACCGTGTAACTGTTTGTGAAGATCGCGATAAGAGTTAAACACGCACAGGAACATGTTAGCTTTTTCTGGTTTTGGGATTTTCGATTCGTAGTTAATTGAATATGTGATTTTGACTCCCTGGGCTTTTTGGAATTCCTCTCTGGACTGGTTTGCTTGCTAGTGCTACTTGAAGTACAACTTTGTGAGATGGAGACCGTAAAATTTTCAAACTGATGGATGTATCTCATATTAGTCTTCCTTTACTCGTAATATTTGCCTTGATAACGTTATGTTCATGTCAATTTTTTATTATATTATCTTTAATGCATCACATTTGCTAGTGCCAGGCAGACATTTTGCAGTTTGTTGGTGTTTCCCGGATTTGTATATTTCAGTGTGCTGGAGCTTGTTCTTCTGCTATGATATATATAGCATGCTAGTGAGGTTATTAGGGAACAGTAGTATTACCAGCCTGATGATGCGGCGTTCAGTTTGCTCTCCATATCAGAATATCCTTGTGCTTCCATTGGCTGATTTTCTTAGTCGTTTGGTAGAGTGTGGCCTTGTTCAGGAAGTAGTTCTGAAAATTGGGGGCTCTGTGGAGAAAGAATTACGGGCTACATTGGAAAATGAGCATCAGGGCAATGCCATGCTCATGAACAAGGGAGTTTATCATGTACTAGGGAGGCAAAAGCTGCAATATTAGCTTTTTCGTACCACCTCTTGTAGAACTTGCCAAAGTGGTTTTCCTCTTAAGCACATTGTTGATTTTTCCTAACCAGCTCTCCCAACAGAATTGATGGTAGGTTCACGAGGTGCCATATCAAAAGGGTGACTCCATTTCAACTTGAACTCGAACTAGAGTCCGGCTCAATCGAGCATAATCAAGTTTTCTTAATCAAGCTCAACTAGCAATTACTTAT
Organism: Coffea arabica; assembly: GCF_036785885.1. NCBI lineage: Eukaryota > Viridiplantae > Streptophyta > Magnoliopsida > Gentianales > Rubiaceae > Coffea > Coffea arabica. Next base: position 2,204,009 of record NC_092321.1, on the reverse strand, counting down.
GACTTTTTTCTTATTTACACCAATTATCTCAAGTTTTGGAAGGAATTGATCCGTTGACACATATCGTTCATGGAAGATGTATAAAATTTGATTAGGCTTTTCAAGCCTACGAGTGTAGAAGTTTAATGCTTAGACTTGACTCATGGATAGTATCGAGCAGTTCGAGCTTGATCAACATCGAGTTCGAGTCAAGTAGTTGATAAATCGAATTCGAGTCAAGTAATTAATCGAATTACTTGCCAACTTGAGTTGAATAGTTTGGTTAACTTTTAGCCTTAGCGTGAGAGCACCTATGAAGGGTGTTAAGAAATAAGAAGCCAAAAAAGCAAATGAAGAAAGAAGCTTAACTGGATTTGCTTATGCAAAGCTGCATTCCTTAAAAAAAGGTGCAAGTTAACTTTCTACTGGGACAGGAAAATATTGGTCGAAAAGCGCTTACAACTACCCAGCCCCGTAGCTCTTGGTTGCTGGCCCCAAGAGACGAAATTCATTAGGAAAAAACGGACGTGAGAAATGAGCGTCATCTGGAGGCTTGAGAGCCGAAAAATGAAAATAAATCTGCTACTTGATTGGGAAAAAAATATCAGACGCTTAATTTTGCCGTTTAGGAACCTCGCTGACTGCTGTCATTACCTGCTTCTAAATTATTGAAAAACGGAGTATGTGGAAACACCATCCTTAACAATCAACAGCCCCTTTACGCTGATGGCCACCACAAAGGCATTTAGTTAGTTTTTATGAGATGAGAGATCAAAGATGGTTTGGATTGCATTTTTCTGAATTTTTTGTAGAAAAATTACTGTAACAATTTGATATATATGAAGTAAAAGTTGATTGAAAAATGTGTTTACGGAAAACGTAACAATTAAAATTGCTGTCAAAACAAGATTAAGATTTCCAACCTTATCTCCAATCAATTATCACAATAAATGAATTCTCCAAATCCAACATTGACATTTGTAGTTTGGTGAGAGATGGTTTGGTCTCATTCGATTCTCAATGATATAATTGGATTAAATAGGTATAAATTGTTACTCCCTCCGTCCCACTTTAATAGTCTTGTTTTCCTTTTTCGTCTGTCCCAAATTGTAGTCCACTTTCCCATTAAGAAAGGTAGTAATCTTTCAAATTGTCTAAAATACCCTTATTAAATATCTTGTTATTAATACATTTTGTTATTAAATACTAACCCACTACATTGAATACATTGAACTTTTCCAATACTAACCCATTAGCTGTAACTGATATTAATTGGCACTCTTCGTGATTAGCATAAGGGTATTTTAGGAAATTATTAATCTAAATTTATGTTTCCAACCAAATTAATTACACTTTCTTAATCTGTGTGAAAAAAAAATCAAGACTAACAAAACGGGACGGAGGGAGTAACAAACATAAGACCATCCTTAACTCATGGTCCGCTTCAGACAATTAGTGGTCGGAATGTTACCTTTTTCCTTAAGTGCCCAAGTTCACGACTTCAGCCAGTAGTGCATTAGGCGTATTGTTTGGGTTTGGGCCAATTCCTGATTCTTTGCATAAGAAAAGTGTTGCTTTCAACGCAGACATATACTTTTGGAGTAACTTCTCGAAATCCGCCCACTTCTATCCCGGGGAAGGAATAAGAAAGAAAGGCAGTTATCTCCTTACCCCGTAGTTTGGCTGCATCCAACAAGTTTGTGTACTACATGTTCGTTGAATCGCCTCAATGGCGTTCAGCTCGTGCCTAAACTGCCATACCTGGACTCACTCCCAGAATCTGAACCAACCATTCCCCTTCCATCCATCTCCAGAGCCCACTAAATCCATTTCTTTCATATTTTCAGGACTCACTTCTCTCTCAGCCTCCAAGCCATCTTCTTTATCCTCTATATCTCAGCAGCAACTGTCGCCGGATTTCAGCTCAAAGCAACTCCCTGACACCCTTCGTCGTGAAGATGATGAAACATCAGCGCTTCGGCTCTTTGAGTGGGCTTTGGAGCAGCCTAATTTCGCACTCGCTTTGCCAGTATACGAGGAAATTCTTCGTAAGCTTGGGACTGTAGGGTCTTTCGGTAGAATGAGGCAAATTTTGGATGGCATGAAGAGCTCAAAAATTGAAATAACAGAAGGTCCTTTCCTTATTTTTATTGAAAGCTACGGGAAATTTGAGTTGTATGATGAGGCTATTGGCGTTCTTGACATGATGGAAAATGAATTTGGTGTGAAACCTGGCACGTTTAGCTACAATATCTTGCTGAATGTTCTCGTTGATGGCGCTAAGTTGAAACTAGTTGAAAATATCCACTCTAGGATGTTGACCAGAGGTGCAAATCCTGATGTTTCAACCTTCAATGTATTGATAAAGGCCCTCTGCAAAGCTCATCAAATTAGGCCGGCTATTCTGATGATGGAGGAGATGCCTCACCATGGTTTAGTACCGGATGAGAAGACTTATACGACAATAATGCAAGGTTTTATTGAGGAAGGCAATCTGGAGGGCGCATTGAGAGTAAAAGGGCAAATGGAGGCTGTTGGGTGCGCATCTAGCAATATAACAGTAAACGTTTTGACACATGGCTTTTGTAAAGAGGGAAAGATTGAGCAAGCTTTGGAGTTCATTCAAGAGATGGCGAGTGAGTGGTTTCATCCTGATCAATTTACATACAATACCTTAATCAATGGTTTGTGTAAAGCAGGGCAAGTGAAGCATTCTATAGAGGTGTTGGACTTGATGCTTCAAGAAGGATTTGATCCGGATGTATTTACATACAATAGTTTGATTTCAGGACTTTGTAAAATCGGTGAAGTTGAAGAGGCAAAGGAAGTTCTCAATCAGATGCTTTCAAGGGACTGCTCCCCTAACGCAGTAACATACAATACTATCATTAGCACCTTGTGTAAGGAGAACAGAGTGCAAGAAGCTACTAATCTTGCTCGTGCTCTTACAGAAAAGGGAATTTTTCCTGATGTTGGCACATTCAACTCACTGATACAAGGTCTCTGCTTGACTGGCAACTACCATAGTGCAAAAGAACTGTTTGAGGAGATGAAGGGCAAAGGGTGTCGACCAGATGAGTTCACATATAACATGTTGATTGACTGCCTTTGTAGCGGAGGGAAAATGAATGAAGCTTTCAACGTGCTAAAGGAGATGGAATTAAGTGGTTATGCGAGAAGTGCTATAACTTACAACACACTGATAGATGGTTTCTGCAAAAATAAGAAACTCGAAGAAGCGGAAGAGATTTTCGACGAAATGGAGCTTCAAGGTGTTTCAAGAAATTTGGTGACTTACAACACCCTTATTAATGGTCTTTGTAAGAGCAACAAGGTGGAGGAGGCTTATCAGCTCATGGACCATATGATAATGGAAGGTTTAAAACCAGACAAATTTACATACAATTCCCTTCTTTCACATTTCTGTAGAGGGGGAGATATCAAGAAAGCAACAGAAATTGTTCAAAGCATGACTTCAAATGGGTGTGGACCAGATATTGTCACCTATGGGACCTTAATTCAGGGCCTGTGTAAAGCAAATAGAGTTGAGGTTGCAAGCAAGCTCCTCAGAAGTATCCAGATGAAAGGGATGGTACCAGGCCCGCAGGCATATAATCCTGTAATTCAAGCACTGTTCAGAAGGAAGAGAACAGGAGAAGCCATGAGACTTTTTAGAGAAATGGAGGAAAATGGACATCCTCCTGATGCTATCTCATACAAGATCGTCTTCCGAGGGCTCTGCATGGGAGGAGGACCAATTGGAGAAGCTGTTGATTTTGCCATGGAGATGACTGAAAAGGGTTATATTCCAGAAGTTTCTTCATTCTACATGCTGGCTGAAGGCCTTTGTTCTTTAGCCATGGAGGATATCCTAATCAAGCTGGTTGAGAAGATTATGAGGATAGCAAACTTCTCAGAAAGTGAGAAGGCCATGATAACGGGTTTCCTCAAAATTCGCAAGTTCCAAGACGCTCTGGCCAGTCTTGGCAACATGCTGAATAAGCAAAAACCTAAGAAGAGTTACTGGTCAAGATGAAAGTGCCCGATTGATCTATGAGGATAGCAAACTTCTAGGAGGATATCCTAATCAAGCTGGTTGAGGGGATAGCAAACTTCTCAGAAAGTGAGAAGGACATGATAACGGGTTTCCTCAAAATTCGCAAGTTCCAAGACGCTCTGGCCTGTCTTGGCAATATGCTCTGAATAAGCAAAAACCCAGGAAGAGTTACCGGCCAAGATGAAAGTGATAATTCAGTTCCTTCAAACCCTTCCTGTTGTTGCCCATTTAACTCCATCAAGAATTCAAGTGTGGTAACACTAGTTCAAACTATATCATTTCAAGGTGGCTTAGTGACGCACCTGGGTCTTCAATGATCAGTACAGTGATGACATTTTGCTCTTGTTCTGACGTGAGAAAATTCGTATATGCGTTAACAATTTTCAGTACAACTTTCTCTTCTTGGCCATTTTACTATGATCTCAGATCGAAGGTCTTACTTTCAAATGAAAATCTAAGTAATAGCAGTATTTATTCAGGCGTTCTCACGCATGCCTGTGCAAGTTTTCTCATAACTACAAACACGGCTGTGCAGGTTTTTTAATTTTATGTAAGTGAAAACAGGCCTGTGCAGTTCAGAACACAAGTCACGTGCTGTAATTCAATCTATAGTATCTTAATCTGGCAATGGCTAAAAGTAAATAGCATATCTCGTGTCCTAGGCTTGTAGCTGCGGCAATTAGGAAACCATCGTGACCCAAAAATAAATAAATAAGAGCAAGAAGGACATGACAACATAAATTAAATATGCTTCCTGCTCTTATTATATTTTTTACCACGACACAGAAAACCTCTTTCTGCTTGGTGGATAATGCTCAGAGAAAAGCCTCCATTAGATAGGATGTTTATTAGTATATTATCCTATAAACCCACAATTCTGAATTTTGTGTCATCATATCATTAATAAATGTTTCTCCCAATTGCAAGCACTTTTAATCTTTTCTGTTGACAACTCCAGCAATTATAATCACTGAATAAACGACACGCAATATTTAGTATACTTAATAGCATGTATCTTTATTAACGCATTGAAGTCACCCATGTGATCTACGAAAAGTAAAAGCGTGTCACGTCAAGGAATATTAGGAATAAAATTTTGAAAAAATAAACTTACAAATTTTCAGCATTGTTTTTTTTTTTTTCAAAAAGGTAACTACCATATATGAAGAGAGAGTTTAGAGTTTTGGATTTGGTGTAAACTCTTTTTGTCACTTTTTAGATTTTCAATTTTACTCTCATAATTACTCACTTATACATACATATATATATATATATTATAAAAGTTGCACATTTATTTGTAGACACATTTTCATGCTTATTACTTGAGAGTAAATCTTATATATACTGATAGTGCATACACTATCACCGTTGGATCCATGACACATGTACAAAAATTGAATTTCAAATTTAAAATTTGCATAGTTGTTATTCATCCAATGCTGATAGTGTATACATTGTCAGTGTAGAAAATATTAATCCATTACTCAATATAAACAAGGTATAAATGTCAATATATGCTATTTTTATCAAGGAAAGAGTAACATTCATTGAAATTAAAATCAAATTGTTAATGTAATCCGAGGCAAAAATATAATTAGGGACATTATTGTTATATCTCAAAAGGGTAAAAGAAAAAAAAAAAGAAAGTCAATTTCCTAGTGAGCAATGGAAAAGGAAAATCAGAGTAAGAATACGAGAAAGGGTATTTTGGTAAAAAAAAAAAGCTTTCTAAATTGAAACAGATGAACCGGAATGCTCGACGGTCCAAACTTTACCAGTAGAGTAGTAGTAAGGGTCTAGGGAGTGGAAACAAAGGCTAATTACATTATCTATCGTCAGGTCGCTCTCTTGGTTCTTCTCAGGTTTTAGGGCAAGCAGAAAAGAGGCGCCCCCGCTGCAACCAGAAATCGAGGCCGATTAAGTGGAACACCGGGAACTCCAACGCCGCTACCAACGATTCCTTCCTTCCCTTACAACTTCCGTGGGCCGCAAGTGTCGACACCCAGCAGCCCGCGGCACGAATAGATCGACCACACAGACTTCTCCATTAAAGCCCTCTATCACAGGTATCCTCCACCATAATTCGGAAGAAAATCGGGGGACGGCAGCTAGAGATAGTTGTCCGGTAACCGCTGCGAGGGGTAAAATTTAATTGACTACAGGAAGAGGAGGAGAAGGAAACTGATAGATGTCAGATAGATATATGTACCTTAATAATTGGATTTTCTATGCGTACCATTGGGTATAATTAGAGTCACGTATATAGGGTTTAGAGTTGTTAGTGTTTCGGTTCTTTTACCATTTTGTCTTATCCTTCTTTTGTTGGTTATTTTTCCATTAACAACTTCTAGAAGTATTCCTATTTATATATGGTAAGAATTTTGTGGAGATAAGGTTACATCTGATCTTAACTCTGCTCTATCTTGTTTTTCAGCATCTTTGCTTTTGGTGATTTTTCTGTTGCATTCTGCCGTAGACCCTATGATTTTTTTTTTTTTAAATATTGAGTTTTGACTTTGGATCCAAGTTTTTGGGGATTTGCGTATGAAGTTTGTCTGATGGATTCATAAATTTGTTGGAATACCATTACCTATATCATAGTGCAACCAAATTATCATTGGGGCTCAATTGTCTTTATACCGTAAGTGTATGTTTTGAACAATGCTCTCCTGATGGTGTTTCTAAATTCTAAGCTACCCTTTTTATTGCTGCCACTGGGAATATTCTTGTGTAAAAAGACATTGGATATGAGCATACTAGATTCATGGCAAAATGAATAGCAAATGGTAAAACCAGAAAACTTTAATATTACAGTTTTTTATGTTGGTAAACCATTAGCGTCTTTAATGTGATAGCTTGACCTTAAGGGCATTAATCTTGTTTCTTACATAACTCCGTAAGGCGTGTGGTTTCTTCCCCCTTCACCCAGCTTTTTGTCCAGCTGACTTTCTTTCCTTTGTCACAAAATTCTGGCACAATCCATACTTCTTTGCAACAATATAAACTTTTTTGTTCTGCTTTGTCTGTTCTATCAGTTGTATGACAAGCAATTTTGGATCTTTTTGTTCCATCCTTGGTGAATATAGGTTGATCTGTGAAAATTCAGCTTTGCTTGCTTTGTTTTTCTTTAGCTAATTTTGGTGTATATATGTTGTGCAGTTATTATACCTCATTGACTAGATTTTCAGAAATGTCGACCTTTGCCAAACCTGAGAATGCTTTGAAGCGCGCTGAAGGTTAGTGCTAATACTTTCATGTTTTACATTCTCAAACCATTGGAATCCACCCATAATGATATCAAACTACACTTCTTCCACCTATAAGCCTACAGCCTTGGTGATATATATCTTCCTCATGTCTTTTTTTTCCTATTTGGCTGGCTCTTTTTGTTCATGTGGCTGAAAAATTTTAATTAGTTGTCTCCTTGTAATTATTGTAAGAGGTTTGCAAGATCTGTGTGCGCTTGCGTGCCTGTCTGTCTGTCGCTCTAGGTTCATAATTGATTTGACCTTATAATTTTATGCTCTGTGAGGTGGCAGATGAAGTGCTTGTTATAATACCCATTACATTATATTCATTGGAGGGTTAATTGTTGAATGATACTTTTCTTCTGAAGGTTTTGGTGCTCTGTCACATAATCTTTGGCTTACATATCCTAAAATTATGCTTTTCATCTTGATACGTGCATGATTTTTGTTGTCTTCTGATGCAGAGTTGATAACTGTTGGCCAAAAGCAAGAAGCACTGCAAGCTCTGCATGACCTTATTACCTCCAGGAGGTATAGAGCATGGCAAAAGACTCTCGAGAGAATCATGTTCAAGTATGTAGAGCTATGTGTTGACATGAGGAGAGGGAGGTTTGCCAAGGATGGTTTAATTCAGTACCGTATTGTATGTCAACAAGTCAACATTAATTCACTGGAGGAGGTGATAAAGCATTTTATGCATTTGGCCACTGAAAGAGCTGAACTTGCACGCAGTCAGGCGCAAGCTTTAGAAGAAGCTTTGGATGTTGAGGACCTCGAAGCTGATAAAAGACCTGAAGATCTTATGTTGAGTTATGTTAGTGGCGAGAAAGGAAAGGATAGATCTGATCGAGAACTTGTTACACCATGGTTTAAATTTTTGTGGGAGACATACAGAACTGTTTTGGAAATTCTACGAAACAACTCAAAATTGGAGGGACTCTATGCGGTACTGCTCTCTTGTTTTTGCTTAGGAAATTCTGTTATGCACAAGATTTCATGAACTTGTTATTCTACCATCTCATAATGACTTTAAGGTCCTAAAAACATCATATTTCAAAACTTTGTTGGCTTTACTAAAAATGTTCTTTTAGATATTATGTAAAACGAGATTTGTCATATCAATGTACACTTAAAGGCTTTTACGCTTGATTGTTATTTATATGGTTAATGCTGTGTACCTCTTGTTACTGTCGTTATCTGATTGTGAGTTTTTAAGTCAGGCATAATTATTGCTTCATTTTTGTTCCATCTAATACAGATTGATATATTTATTAAATGATATCAAGTATGATTTGGGACTTGAGATTCTCATTCTTATGCTTATTGTTAGAAGGAAATATGATTTGTTTTCTTGTCATTCATAGGATTTATTTTCTGTTTTTTTTTTCTTTTTTTTTTCTATGTAATTTTTTTTCACTTTAAATCATTATTGAGTATATTAGTGTATAACCTCCATGCAAGAAATAACTTCTGATTGGCTTCATAATTGTGTGTAGATGACAGCTCACCGTGCCTTCCAGTTTTGTAAGCAATACAAAAGAACAACTGAGTTCAGACGATTGTGTGAAATCATCAGGAATCATCTAGCAAATCTGAACAAGTACAGAGACCAAAGGGACCGGCCGGATCTCTCTGCTCCAGAAAGCTTACAGCTGTATCTGGACACCAGATTTGAGCAATTGAGAGTTGCTACTGAACTAGAACTTTGGCAGGTCTGACTTATCTTCTTCTTAGGACAATAAGTAGATGCATATATAATTAACCATATAATTAACCTGTATCAGCATAGTGATTATTGCCTTCCTTAATATTTCCTGTAGGAAGCTTTTCGGTCGATTGAGGATATACATGGATTGATGTGCTTGGTCAAGAAAACTCCAAAAGCATCTCTGATGGTGGTTTATTATGCCAAACTAACAGAAATATTTTGGATATCATCCAGTCACCTCTATCATGCTTATGCATGGCTTAAGCTTTTCTCCCTTCAGAAGAGCTTTAATAAGAACCTGAGCCAGAAGGATTTGCAATTGATAGCATCATCTGTTGTATTAGCTGCACTTTCAGTTCCTCCTTATGATCACTCACAGGGTGTGTCTCATTTGGAGCTTGAGAATGAGAAAGAAAGGAATTTGAAGGTTGCTAATCTTATTGGATTTGATGTTGAACCCAGATCTGAAGGCAAAGAAGTGGTAACAAAATGATGATTGCATTTCTTCCATTTAACTGTTGCCATTCACTTATCCCTTAACTGATGGTTTTTCTTTTTCCCCCCCAGCTATCTCGGGCTGGCCTTCTTGCAGAACTGGTAATTTGATTTCTGAGTTGGTTTTGTTGACTTCCATGTGTGTGTTATGCTAGAATGAACAACCAAGGTCATGTTGTAGTGTATTGATAATGCTTGCACTTGTTATCTTTATTATTTAAGAATCTAGATTGTCCTGCACAGGTATCAAAAGGAGTAATGTCATGTGTCACACAAGAAGTAAAAGATCTTTACCATCTACTAGAGCATGAGTTTATCCCATTGGATTTGGCTACAAAAGTACAGCCATTGTTAACCAAAATCTCGAAGCTTGGGGGTAAGCTTTCTTCAGCTTCTTCTGTTCCAGAAGTCCAACTGTCTCAATATGTTCCTGCTCTTGAAAAGCTTGCCACTTTGAGGTTGCTGCAACAGGTTGGATTTAATCATTCTTGTCTATTTATTTTATTTGATTTCTTTGATGTGTATTTTACCGTTGATTGTTCCGTGTTGGTTTCTTTCTCTCTCTGTTTTCAGGTATCTCAGGTGTATCAGACGATGAAGATTGAAACTTTATCTAAGATGATCTCTTTCTTTGATTTTGCTGTTGTTGAGAAGATATCTGTTGATGCTGTCAAACACAATTTTATTCCTATGAAAGTTGATCACATGAAGGGTGCTGTTTTCTTTGGTGAACAAGTGAGTTTCTTGGTTGCTTCAGATAATTGATCCTGCAATTACATGAACAGTGCAATTTATAGGACAATTCCACTGTGTAAAATGGGTTTACTCCATTAGTCAATTTTCGTAACTTGCAGAATGATAAAGATTAACATGATAAATGTAAGTAGATACCATTAGCACTAGCCTAATTTCTATTCTTTTGTGGTCAAGTATTTTATACATTCTAAAGCTTCATCAATATGTGCAATTTGTTTGCCTGAACTTTACAGTTGTGGTCGAAGTATTTGGGGAAATGCTTATTATGCACAATATATCTGTAATATGCTTCCCTTAAATATGTGAAAACCTGAATGGAGTGCTTTGACATTTATCTGCCTTTGAGAATTGAATGGGAAAGGCAAAGTTTGTTGCTTCCATTCAATTAACTTTGAATAAACTTGATTTATTATGACCCGTATGCTTCTGCCAGCTAACAAGGATGCAACAATTAGAATCTTGCCTTGTATGGGTTCAAAAAATGCTTGTACAGGAAAATCTTGGTCTAGTATGACTTGTTACTTGGCCTTTTGTTTTTTCTTAAACTTGCCACATATTTTTTATTATGTTGGAGGTTATAGTGGAGTAACAGTAATGTTTCCTTTCAGACTTTAGAATCTGATGGCCTTCGGGATCACTTAGCCCTCTTTGCTGAATCACTGAGCAAAGCAAGGGTCATGATTTATCCTCCTGCGAAGAAGGCACGGAAACTAGGGGAAACGCTCTCAGGTTTATCAGAGATTGTGGAAAAGGAACACAAAAGACTTCTTGCACGTAAGTCGATAATTGAGAAACGCAAAGAAGAACAAGAACGTCAACTCTTGGAGATGGTAAGTTCCTAACCCTCTGTGTATAAGATGACATTTTTTTCCTGACCATTGTGGACTGTGAAACATTTTCTTGTCAAACATAAATTTAGGAGAGGGAGGAGGAATCAAAGAGGTTGAAATTGCAAAAGATTACTGAAGAGGCAGAACAGAAAAGGCTTGCTACTGAGTATGAGCAAAGGAAGAATCAGAGGATCCTCAAGGAAATAGAGGAGAGGGAGCTAGAAGAGGCCCAAGCTTTGCTGCAAGAAGCTGAAAAACGCAGCAAGAAGAAGGGGAAGAAACCAGTTCTCGAGGGAGTAAGTATCAAAAATTATAATCTTAATTTCCCTTACAGTAGGCACTTTTTACTGACCTTTCTATGGATCCAGGAAAAGATTACCAAGCAAACCTTGATGGAAATGGCCCTGACTGAACAACTGAGGGAGAGACAAGAGATGGAGAAAAAGTTACAGAGGCTTGCTAAAACAATGGACTATTTGGAGAGAGCCAAAAGGGAAGAGGCAGCACCCCTGGTTGAAGCTACGTTTCAACAAAGATTAGTAGAAGAGGCTGCTGTTCATGAGCGTGAGGAACAGGTGTGGACTAATTATTTCTGCGTTTCCTTAATTTTGCTCTGGAATGCCAATCTAAACCGGGAGAAACAAGCTATTTCCACTGTTTCCCTTTATATACTTGTATCAACCTGGATATTCATAGAATTTGTTATTTCTCTTACTTGGAATTTACCTATTTGGTTATTTGAATGACTGCTCTGTTCAATGGCTTCGTACAGCAAGAGATTGAGCTCAGCAGACAACGGCATGCAGGAGATCTTGAGGAAAAAAGGAGGCTTGGACGCATGTTGGAAAACAAGGTGATTGTTTATTGTGTTGGAAAAAGTTTTGAAATTAGATGAAAAATCATTAATAGCTGAGTTGCAAAACTGCGTAGAGGTGTGTGCGCTAAAGGTCAGTTTCAGGTAAGGTTGGGCCAACCTGAATAAATCTGGATGGGACAAGTTGGGTGTGTTTGCAAGTATTGAACCATGTCTTTTGTTGAGTGAGACTCTCTTTGGTGTGCCCTGAGTGTAGTTTAGCTTTTCCCCTGTACATGCCTATTGTTGAAAAAAAAAGTATTGAACCATGTCTTTTGTTGGGTTAATTAGCTCTGTGACTTGCCAGTGCCTAGTGTGGCTTTTTCAAAGAACTCAAGCTTTCCATTAATACTTAAATGCTGTGTTTTAATTTTGTTCAGTTGTGTCATTGGTAGTGGTAATAGTTTGAATTGACATTTTCCTGCCTAAGCATCTTAAGTTGTTTTGTCCTGGAGTATTTGGTGCGTGAAACTGAGTACACAATGTCAATTGATGCTTGCAGAAACTATTTCACGACAGAGTTGTTAGTCGCAGGGAAGATGAATTCAACAGGTTAAGGAAGGAGAGTCAAGATCGAATCAACCAAATCATCCAGACACGGAAACAGGAGAGGGAGATTCAGAGAAAGATGATATATTATCTGAGAGCTGAGGAGGAGAGATTAAGAAGACTGCGTGAAGAGGAGGAAGCGCGGCAGCGTGAAGGTAACTTGTTCTGACATTTTTTTTTTGATTTACTTAAGTTTACTTATTGGGGCCTGGAAGAGAGAAAGGGGGGGGGGAGGAGGTGTTGTGATGGAGGAGGAAACTTCTGGTCCAATCTTGGAATAATTACTTGTCTGGCTCTAGTTTCTGTGCCCTCTTTTGCAGTGAACTAGAAGACAGTAACAAATGGAGACACACTTCTGCAATGTAAACATATTGTCTAATACAATTTTTCCTGCTTCTTAGTTTCCTGAAGTTTTAAAATGGAGGCAACTTTATGTGTCCTAGCCCCAATCTTTTTTGTGGTCATTGTAGGATGCAAATTCAAGTCAAATTCTTGCTTTGCTGTTGCAGAGGCAATTCCAATTAGAGCAGACATGTTGAAACTAATTGCCTACTGCTTTCTATGGCTCTAGTTTTGTTTTTCGCATGCAACTGCAAATATGTTCTTGCTTCTCTTTCACCTGAGTTCCATCATCAAGTGTTATCTATATTTTGCTTGTTTTATCAATTGTGAACAGTTTGATCCAAATAGCAACCCTGGATTGTCAAAATTAGTGTCTTAAATGTTTCAAGATCGTTGCACTATTGCTGATGTTTGTCTATTGTTAATTGGCAAAATTTTCAGAAGCGGAGAGACGAAGGAAAGAGGAAGCTGAACGAAAGGCTAAGTTGGATGAGATTGCTGAAATTCAGAGGCAACGAGAACGTGAGCTGGAGGAAAAAGCAAAGAAGATGAGAGAAGAGGCTTTGGGAAAACCATCTTCTGTGGCTCCTAGGCCTGCTGATCCACCTGCTGTTGCGCGCCCAACAGACCCAGTGCCAACTGTCCCAGCTGTTGCTGCACAAAATACTGGAAAATATGTGCCCAGATTCAAAAGGCAGCAATCTGAGGCTGCTGGGCAAGCCCCACCTCCTGAAACTGGTGGAAGCAGGCTGGATGATCGAGCATCACTGCCTGGTGATCGGTGGCGTGATGATCGTAGGCCATCCTATGGTGGGGGCGCTTCAAGGCCTACTTGGTCATTGAATAGGAATCGTGAACGTTAATTCTGCAGCATATTGGCTTCAAGGATTTTTTGCCCGTGATTTGCCTATTTGAGCTTTATTTAAGAGACATTTGCCAAGTCATTTTTGGATTTTATTGTATGGTTAAGTTCTGGGAGCGGGTGTGTTTCGAGTAAATTTACATCTTGAGCAGCAGAAGCCATTTTGGGGATTTTCAAGAGACGACATAATTTATTTTTCCCCTCATGCCCAAGAACCCTAGGACGTTGCCGCTTCCATTTCATTTGTGCACTGTTTCTTACTGTTATTACAGCTATATGGTTTTGTATCAAAATGTTTGCGTTTTTCCTTGCCTGCTTGAAGCTGTAAACGTGAAATTTTATCAGCTTTGTGAATATTGTGACTTATTATGGTTGTTGCTTTGGTTCTTGGGTTTAGGAATTTTGCCTATTCATGTGGTTTTTTTTTTTTTTTTGCGGATTTAGTAGGTATAATTAAATCAAATGAAAATAGCTGGTAAACTGGGAATGCTAGAGCATGGAGTGTTTTAGGGATCATGCCAGTTCCTCCGCATCTGTGGGAGATCATGACTGCAGCTATTATTTATTAGGTGTATTTTAGGGATCATGACTGCAGCCAATTTTACTTGTATTATGTTAGGATCAATTTCTAAAACGAAGTCGTTTAGCTCAATAATGATTGATCAATTGTAAAACGATGCAGTTTTGTTTAGCAGAGTTGGTTGGAAACGGTTAACGCAAAGTGGCTATAGAGGGAAAAATCCGATTGGCTGTAATCCGTCTGATGAATGACAGAATTGATTCTCTTGTCTCTCTCTTTCTGATCTGCTGAATCTTCCCTGAATTTACTCTACTAATTCTAGTTCCTGACATATCGTTGGAAAAGCTTGCAAAAGCAACAACATATCATGGGACACCGTCTGACTTCACCGAGTTTATTCGCATCAGCAGGTTATGTTGGGTGGACCATGAAGGCAACCTTGATTGATTAAAAGATGTACTAAGAAAGCAGTTGGCGTTCAAGATCCTCCCCGCGACCGAAGCATTGTAAAAAGAAAGAAAGACCCTCTGATTAAAGAGATGTAACCAAGAAACAACTACCATTAGAGTAGTTGTCATCACAAAAGATTTAAAGTCTTTGTGTGGTGGGATTTTTTTTTTTTTTTTTATCGAATACGATAGATTTATACTATTTTATATTATGAGGAGAATAGACGTGAAGAGATGGATAATTCAGAAAGGATTAAATTACTATTGATTATTGAATCACACGGATACATTACATACTCGTATGAATTTTTTAAACAAATTCACGTATTGTGACAATTAATGAGAGGAAAAGTTTGAACCTTGACCTTCACTGAGAAATCAACGGTTTAAATCTTATCTCTCCATATGGGTTTAAGTGCGTCGCTATTAGTTTTATCAAATGATTCATTAATCTCTAACTTGGTGGTGCGTCACTGTTATGATACCCGGTGTGTGGTTACGCCTGCTATTTTTTGTCGAATGCATCCTAGCGCTTTCACAGGAACAAAAGAGCTCCAATTTGAGAAATATTACTACTTAACAAGTACAGCAACTCCTCCTAGAGGCCACGAAGACAGTCAACCACCAGAAATCCAAGCAAGCAAGGACGGGGGGGGCAGCGTATCTACAATAGCACTCTCTGAGTAGATAAATGGAAAGAAAGCATTTCCCCTGAGGTTACTTATTATTGTCCTTGTCGAGTTGTCCTCTTAATTCGACAAGAAGAAATCAGCTAGGACTAGCTACAAGGCTGAATTTGACTATAAAATATTTCTGGCAGCATTACAACTAGTATTATAGTGCAGAATTACTTGTATATCGTACCATAGATAGAGCTAGAAGATGCAGTTGAGATTATGACCCATTGATGATTACCCCTTCGGCCGCCTAAACTCCTTTGGCTGTTTCAAATTGCAGATCCTTCCGTGGCCTCAATCCAATCCCTTTTGTCATGTCGCCTTCTTCCTATTAGCTCCGCCGGCACTATATGTTTTTATATGCAAGAAATTTTGCCCCTTTGTCATTATAATTGTTTTTATATTCACGATACACATAGATCACCTGGTTTGTACTTTAGAACACGGACATCACGTGTTTATAAGCCAAAGAAGACTGATTGTTTTGTGTGAATTTTGGTTGATTTGACCTTGATTTAAATTGGGTTTGGGTTTTTTGTTGGTCTCTGTCAAGAAGCTTAATGGCCATGGATGAGGAGACACCACTGGTGGTTGATCATGTCAACTCATCAACTCAAAAGAACCACACCATCGTCAATTACAAAAGAGATGTTCATATCCTCAGCTGGGCCTTCCTGTTGATCTTTTTGGCTTATGGAGCTGCTCAGAATTTGGAGAGCACCATTAATACTGTCTGTACTAGTTTAACTTCTAATTTTATTTTCAACGAAACCCATTTCATCTTTTTATTTCTCTTGAGCTTTATCATACAGATTTGAAGGGTGAATTTTGATTTAATCTTTTGTTGTTTGCTGAAAAAGGAGGGAGATTTGGGGACCATTTCACTGGGGATATTGTACTTGTCATTTACATTCTTTTCGGTGATTGCTTCTGTGGTCGTTGGGAACCTTGGTTCCAAGAACACTCTGATTCTTGGTACCACTGGCTATTGGTTGTTCATAGCTGCCAATTTGAAGCCTACCTGGTAACTACTGTATTAGCCTAAACCATTTTCCCGTTTCTTTTCTTGCATTGTGTGACTTAATTTTATGCTGTAAGCTTCATAAAATTACAAGTAGTTATGATCATGAATAAAATCCGTCCCCCCATCCACCCCACTTTGATTAAAAATAAAAATAATAATAATAAAGGAAAGGACATCGCATTACCTTGATTGACTATTGTTTTGTAGGTATACTATGGTGCCAGCTTCATTGTACCTTGGATTTACTGCTTCAATAATATGGGTTGCACAGGTGCAATTTCAGATTTATTATGACTCCGAATGTTGATCCGTTGCTCTTCATGAAAAAATACGTACCTTGTTCATTTTTTGCTTTACTAGGGAACATACCTTACATCAACTGCACGCGGTCACGCATTGGATAATGACTTGCCTGAAGGAACTGTTATTGGTAAATTCAATGGCGAATTTTGGGGGATGTTTGCTAGCCATCAGGTAACGTTGTTGGAGTTCCTAAACTCAAATCTCTATCAGTTTTTTGAGTTTTGAGTTTGTGTAACATAAAGTCACTTTGCATGTGAAACTTACAGTTTGTTGGGAATCTCATCACTCTTGCTTTGTTGAGAGGCGGAAAGGTACGCGAATAAGTTGTTTTGTAGGCCATGTTACTGTTACAAGTCCTTTTTCATTTCATTAGCTTATTGCTATACCATTTCTTCATTAATCTTAAGATTGTTTCCAATTGAAGCTTTGGTCAGAGAGCATTTGCATGGATGTTTAGAAAATTATAATATGCTGTTTCCTTGATTTCAAATGGATGTTACGTGCTTACTGGCAGGAGATGATGTGCCAAACCGTCAGTTGTTTGTCAAATGACTGGTTTGGGTTTTTCACGTTTTCAGTGCATTCAGAATAAGTGTTCATGATCTGTTATTTTTACTGCAGGGAGGGAGTACCACTAGCACAACTTCACTGTTCATTGTATTTCTGTGTATCATGACCATAGGTACCATCCTTATGTGCTTCTTAAGTAACAGAAGTGCCACAGAGAAAGAGGAGGAACAAGACTCTTCGGTTAGTTTCTGTTATTCAGTGGTGTCCTTGTTTAAGGCTGTCCTGGCTCTTTTACTTGACATAAGAATTCTCTTAGTCATCCCTCTCATCGCGTACTCAGGCTTTCAACAATCATTTGTGTGGTAAATGAATAACCCGATTATGCTGCTGTAATCCTTCCATTTCCATTCAGTTTTTCTTGGATGGAACTTATTATTTCTCTTTCTATTACTCCTGTTGAGCTCAGAAATACTTCTATTTCAGGGCTGCATTCACAAAGCATGTGGTTCAACCTACATTGGGTGAGCGCGGTGTTGGTGGTGTGATGGCAGTCTATGGAGTCTTTGATGCAGTTGTGAGTATGCAGATGCCGATATAACAAGGCTCAAATTTGATGTTATGATCTGTAGATGTTATTTTCTACTCGTCATGCTTTAGTTGAGCACCAAACTAATTCTCTGCCATAAAAATCAGTCATTTGGAGGAGTTTCTACAACTACGTTACTGCTTAGCATGCTTTGTGGCTTCAATGAGATATACAATTCCAATGCCTTTCTTATTTCTAATTATGCTAGACATGTGCCTAAAAGTTATGTTTACTGTAGCATATAATAATTTTGATGTTTTTAGCTTAATACATGCTATAGTTTCTTAATGCTCTCTAATAAGAGTGGTTGAAATCTTTTTCAGTGTTCGCTTGCTGCTGGTCAACTTACATCTGGTCTTTCGACAATTACCGTAATAGTTCTTAGTGGGGCTTTCATTCAGACTATTGCATTCCTGTTGCTTTTTGTGCACTATAGGTCTGCTCCTGCTATTGCTGCTATTGCACCTTGTTCTTTTGCGGAAGCTGATGTTCTGTGCTCATGTAATTGATTCTCTCGATCTTATAATTGCTTTTTGGTCTCTGATGTAGCATGCTTCATGGAGTAGTTGGCCTTTTATATCCTTTCCTGATAGCTGCCTTGTTGGGTGTTGGTGATGGAGTTCTTAATACACAGCTCAGTGCATTTCTTGGGATTATTTTCAAGCATAATCTGGTAATGATTTTCTTCATCTGATGCTAAGCTGGCAATTTTCATGGTCTTATCATATGATGAAGACAATTCTTTTTAGATATTTACGAATTAGCGCATACCTAGTCTGTGATAAGATGGTGACTTTCCATTTGCCACTGAGTATGAGCTTGTAAAACTTATTCACTTGATCAGAGTGTTTTGCAACCCAAATTTTTCTGGATTTTTCCAAGAATTAGAGCTGACTCTTCCATTCTCGTTCAAATGTGAAGTCTTTAGTATTTTTCTGCTAGGAAGTATTCAATCTGTAGTAGAACAACTTGGTTACACTTCTGGGATTCAACACCGGGAAGCATACATACTGAGAGCAGTAAGGATAAAAGCCAGATGGAGTGCAGTTTACATGGGTTAGCAATAAACTTAAAGTAGACTAGTGCTAAAGGCACACGCGATGTGTGTGCAACTTAAAATGCATGAACGTTTTCTGCAAATTATTGATTGTAATTTTGGTAGTTGCAATGTTTGGAGGCAATTATGTTGTTAACATTTGTTTAGATGGTTAAGGTTAACAAATGGTTACGGGTGATTATCTTGACAACATTTGTTTAGGTAGTTAAGTATTGAGTAATTTTTATAAGGGTGAAAGTGGAAGTTATATAAAGTGATAACAATTGTTTACCCCAAACCTCCGTCTCTCCCTTAACATATAGTATAGATATAGATATACTTGTCACAATAGTAACCCTTTGGCCTTCCATAGGGAACCCCTCACTCCTCACCCCCACCCCCCCTTTTCTCCCAAAAAAAAAAAAGGATAGCAAAAGAGTCATGATTGAGTTCTCTCCTTGGCGTAGCTACTTTTGATTGAGTTACAAAAGGTTATCAAATTGGCTTTGGCCCAATCAAGTCTTAGCTCTGTCGTTTCATTTTTCTTAATCTAAAATGATTTGGATTGTTCTGGAATATTCTCGATCATTTTTGTCTTTTTGAACTTTGAATGCTGGATTAGTCAGAAACGGTCTTCATGTCTTGGTTCATGAATCTTTTCTTCTAAGATGTCAGAGCATTCTCATTGGCTTGATAGTTGCCAGCACTCTGCTGAACTGCTCGTGTGCTGAATTTCTTATGGTGCAGCAAATATCTAATGTCTTGCTCTTGTGCAGGAAGGGGCATTTGCACAGCTTAAGTTCTGGCAGAGTCTATCAATTGCAATTCTGTTTTTCATGAGCCCCCACATTGCACTCCACATAATTGTAGTAATCATACTTGTCATACTCTGCTTCTCGGTGGCTGCGTTTCTCTTCCTTATACTCAAGGTAGAAAGAGCTTTTTCCTTCCGCACTGCTGCTTAATTTTTTAAGAAGATGGTTGCGGGCTTGTTGCTGAGGATATCATGTATCAGCCCCTTTTGAAGTTCATCTTCCATCTCTTGGAAAAGTTGCAGAGAGTTGTAGTAGGATATGCTTGCTTCTCGGAGTACTTCAGGATGTGGTTCTACTGTCTGCCAATCGGGTTGATTTCAATCAAGTGAAAAACAGGCGTTTGGGGGGGCGATACTGGTTAGGAGGATTCCTAAGTCATGACTGTCTGCAAGATAAAATTGGTGTTCTTCTTCTATGTTTGTATCTGTAAACTGAATTTGAAAGACCTCAGAGCGAGGGAGCAGGGGTTGTGTGAGTGGTTGTTTGCTGTAATCTCTCTCTCTCTCTCCCTCGGTCTCGCTCTTTTCTTTTAACTTCGACTATCCATTTTGGTAGTGAAAAGAAATGTATTGTGGTTCATTTTATGACATGGGATTTCATTTGTTAGAATTCTGGAAAAACAGTCAGTTTCCATCTTTGCAGACAATCTGTTGAGGAAAGCTCAGTGGTGGTAAAAAATTATGAAGCGTTTTTAACAAGAGTGATTAAAAAGGGTAAAACAGAGAGGAAAGGAAACATGAACGCAAAGAGAAAAAGATGTGCCAAAAAAAAAGGAAAAGATGTCGTAGACATATACCTGATTATTATCTGGGTAATCAAGTGAGCAGGATTTGAAAACAGATCATTTTTTCTATTACCTTCTTGGACCTGTGCAAATTGCAAATCTGCTCCAGCCCTATAGTTAATAGTTAATAGGCAATGGTGCCGCGTTCACCAGAATAACCAATTCTCGGTTATGTTGTAGCTCTCCTAACACAAACCAACAAACCAACAAAAGTCTGTCTGATTAGAGAATTAAAGAGGAGTTAGTCGACAGTTATTTTCTCTTGTTTCACTTTAAGACGTTTTGAACGACAAACCAAACTACTCGAAAGTAGTTGAGATTAGGTCCAATCCATTAGCCCAATACTTTCAGGGGTCGGGCATCCATCTCCATCTATCTATTCACAATGTGTGTGTATTGAAATAAGGAAACTGAGCAGCAGATAAATCATCCCAAGAAGTTCATCCGCAGTGTTCTTTTAGTACAGGACAGGATGAGTTTTACTTTCACATTGTGGAAGGCAATGCTGCAAAGGCTTTCTCCGCGGTGGCCTCTACTGCTCTATGCCGCAACGTGGACCACAATCCTGACCATAATAGTGGCGGTGGCGTCCTTCTCCCCTGAGTTGGCTTTTGTTTCTGCGGTAAATCCCACTTCTTCCTTCTCTCAGGCCTGTCGACTTCAACGACAACAAGATCAAAGGCAAGGAGGGCCTACGACGGTTAGAGTTCCGGTCGACGTTCCCGGGGAACTTTTCTGCCTGCCGGCTCATTTTTTCAAAAGGTCTAAAATGGACTTGCTGGTCCCCCCGGTTTTCGCAGCGGTAGTTGTAGCTACCTCCGCTTACGTAGTTAAGGCTTTGGCTTTATGGGAGATGGAAGATCCCCGAGACTAGGCCACGTACTTAGCTTGGGTATGGACCATGTACGGTCTCTGCACTCTGCATCCTTCGGATCCCAGGTTATTATTTACAGAGGATTAGTCGTAACGCATGCAGGTCCCTTTTCTTTTCATTAGTATTTTCTTTCAGCAGCGAAAAGCAAAGAACAGATAGCTACGTGCCAATCAGTGCAATGTAAGAATTTTTTTCTAATAGATCATCATTTTTTGGTTCAGAGGGGGAGAGATTCGATGTCGTCTGCAGGACTTGCAAACAAATGAAATTCTTTGTATCATAGTGGGGTATGGTTTCATCGACCACTTCAACGACCAAGTAAAACTTTCTACCTGTACTTAATTTCTCATCTTACTCTCAAACAGGCAGCCAGATTAGCTAGCTACATGGTGTACAAATGATTGATATAGGACCAAACTAGGAAATACAGTAGTAGTAGTACTAGTATATTTCATCAGTTTTGAGCCGCTGCATTCACCAACTTGTCGCTGAAGTCCCACAATCTCTTGGCTAAAGCTTTATCTCTTGCCAACTTGCTCGGTGGAAACTCATTGCAATCAAGAAAGTATTTTCCAGTCACACCTTGCAAACTCGGGTGGAGTGCAACATAGCATGTTGTGGCTGCCCCCTGCAAAGCGAAAACCCAAGCTGAAATTTTTATGCTTTACAAAACTTCTACCAGTAAATGAATGGACCACCAGACTGGTAGAGAGAATGGGATCTAGTCTCGCAAAGAGCTGCTCCGGGTAGGCAGTGGTTTCGTGCCCTTCCAGATGGGTTCTTTATACACAGTAGAGATGAAATTCCACCTTATCTAAACATGTATAATTCAGCAAACCTGACTAACTGCGTTCAATTTTAGGGTGTGAAACGCACCGATAAATTCTACTAAAGACCACTTTGTTATGTACAACAAGAAGCAATGGATCTCAATCTCAGGTGTTTCTTAATAACCCCATGTGCGTCCTTGAGAATCTTTGTGATTACTTTTGAAGGAAACTTCAGAAATGAGAAAAATGGAAAGCACAGAAACACCTGACTCTCTGTGTCTTAATCTAATTTGGAATGGGGGAAATCAAAACATTTAGTCAACCTCTCTATGCATTGATGTTTGCTGGATTTACCTGAGGCACATTCTTCCACAAGATAAAAGTGAACGCCTGCAAAACTCCTGCCAATGAACCTGAATTAATATCTGGAAAACAAAATAAGGCCGAAATGAAAATCCTCCTTGTGACATCAATACTTACTCATTAGCAGTGCAGAATGTCTCATGAGGTTAGTCATTATCAATCCTGGATGCACTGAATTGACCGTTATGTTCGCTCCCTCTTCCTGCCCATAGCAGAAGTTTGAAACATATTTGAGATGGAGAATCAGAAGTAGAAGGGCCACATGCTTTAAATCCCATTTTAGCTGCTGGACCAATGAATACACTTTGTTTGTTAAAGACCTTCAAATTTTAATGAACATTACTTTTTGCTCGCTCATCTTAAGAGTCTACTTGACTTCTACTAACCAGGAGGACGACATCAATATAGGACGTTACATCAGAGATGGGCAAATTACTTATTTTTTTTTCATGTTTTCTTAATTGATAATCGCAGTTTCCAAATGAGAGCATGACATTCTATACTCTTGACTTGTTTACCCAACAGAATGAAGAAACAAGCAGAACATGATTGTCACCACGTCTTTTTGCCTTCTACAGAACAATAAAAGTAACAGATACACACTTAGTGTAATGGTGGTTTTCTGAAATATAGACATAGAAGCATCAAGATCACCTGCAGACGTCGAGAGAGTTCATTGGCATGTAAAATGTTTGCTAGCTTGGATTGCCCGTAGGCCTTTTTGTCTGAGTAACTGGTATGAGGAGCATTACAGAGAATAGGAAGAACATGTAAAATTAGAATGGTGATCATTCTTTGCAAGAATAATGGGAAACAACCTGCACTCAACAGAATGCTGACGGGAGAAAACTGGCAAAGCACAAAACCTGTCTTTGTCGTTGATGCGATCAAATCGGATTCCTCCACGGTAAGTATGGACATGAGCCACGGATGACAAATTCACAATCCTACCCTCGATGCCTGTAGAATTTGCGGTGTGCTTCATTTTGTCAAGGAGAAGGTTCGTCAAGTAGAAATGACCTGAGAACAACCATTTACCCGACAAAAGAGATATGAGAGCGACAGTGACTAAATTTAGAAGCTGCTCGTTAGTTGATAAAAACACATACCAAGGTGATTAGTTGCAAATTGCATCTCTATTCCATCTTGAGAAAGCTGGTAGGGACAGAACATGACACCAGCATTGTTTCTGAAGATTCAATCATCTCATCTTTAGATTAGACTGAATAACTTCGACACTCTTCAAGTTTGACATCATTCAACAGGAATTTGCATATGAGAATACAGAAAAGATATATTAGGAGGGGAGAAAAGGAGATCACATTAGGATGTTGAGAGGAAGACCAAGGGCATAGAAGTCATCAGCAAAGGCCTTGATCGATTTGATCGAGCAAAGGTCGAGTTTTAGGACATCGACGCGAGCAGTTCCATTTTCCTTCACAATATTTTGCCTTGCCTCATTTGCAGCCTCAACATTTCTTGCAGCAATAACCACATGGGCTTTCCTCAGGGCCAACACTCTTGCTGTTTCAAAGCCTATCCCACTTGCACCGCCTGCACGATCTTGTCAACTGCATATCAATATACTGAGCCCAAACCACAAAAAAAAAAAAAAAAAAAAAAAAGAAGCCACAAGTTGCCAGGCGACATGATAAGAAAAGGGCATAAACTAGCATGATGCATGGCAGCTAAAATTTATTTAATTTTTTTTCTTCTCTGGGGAAAGAAAGGCAGCCCCCAATCCAACTTCCTTGAACGACGAGTGGGGATTAAAAAAATAATAAACAATTGAACCATCCAACCATCATGTCCTTTGTTCTTTTAGTCGTTGACTTTTTTTTCTTTTCTTTTTTTTTTTTTGATAGATCAACCATATGTCTTTTGCGCACACAAGAAGTGGTATCACAAACGCATGTCAGTCCTAATATGCAGTATAACATAAACGCAATGATGAAGAGTGCCACCACAAAAAAAAAAAATTTTTTCTTTTTTTAATGTATCAACTGGATATGAACGGGGCTCATCACCTGTAACGATAGCAGTGAGGTTGGAGGCATCAATCCCTTGCGTAACTTGTTCAGCAGTGGAAGCCGATCCGAAGCCACTCGGCCCTGGTATTCCCGTTATTAATCTAAACATCTTCCCACCCTAACAATCTATAATCAAGGAAAATGCTTTTCAAGCTAGTACCAGGTAGCGCCTGATTTCTTTTACACTGCATATAGCAAAGGCCTGGTTATATAGGATAGCAACCCGGGGAGTTATGGTGGGGTTGGGAGGTGAGGAGTTATGACTTGTGACTTTTATTTTTCTTTTGGTTGGGCCGCCGAGGGGGGGAGGGGGGTGTTGCGGGGGACTTGTGAGTTGTGACGATGTGTGTGTGTGTGTGTGTGTGTCCGTACGTGACATATACATATATATCTATACCTATATAGATTTACAGAGAGAGAGAGAGAGGGCGTAGAGGAAAATCCGTGGCTGAATGCATGAGTAGAAAGGGAAGGAAGCAAACAGAGCGAAAGAGAGATAAATATATATATATATGTGTGTATATGCGTACACGGCTAAGTAAAAATTCGGTGGTGATATAGGTGATAAATTTGGTTGTATTTACACTTGTGGAATACAGTCCTGGACACTGGACTCGGCATGCACGCATTTAATGCCCAGTTAGGCGTTGGTGGCTATCTCTAAATACTTCCACCAACTTTTCAACTGTACCTTACATTGTACAATCTTCAATCTTCAAGTAAAAATTGGACTTTGCATCAAGAAAAGGTAAATTGAACACACGAAAAAATGAACCACTCCACTTTTTATCATATTTCTCTTACACCTCTAGTTTGGTTGGTTCGCAGGTGTACCGTTTGCATTTTTTCTGAAAAACTGTGTACCGTTTTACTTGAACTAGATTGATTAAATTTCATGGTGTACTGCTACTATTTAATGAAATACTATGTCGTCTTTCCCAAAAAGATGCAAGGGAGTGAGTAGCTACGCAACTGCTGTATCTATAATGTATGTATGGTGCAATTCATGGTCCAGATGTATTTAATTTATAATTATATGATTGTGGTATACAACTTTTTTTTTTATTATTATTATTGTCCAATTTGTCATGTTTTTGTATATTAGTATTACTTTCGTGAGTCAGTAAACATACATTATAGTATATAGTGTAATTGAAATTGATAATTGCAAAAAATGGGGTCGGGATACAAAGGGCCTTTCTAGTCTCCAAAATAAAAAAATGAGACGTGTGGACAAAACTTTCTGTTGGCTCAGCATTATATTTTTGAGTAAATACTATATACACTGACAGTGCATGCACTGTGTCACCGTTGGATCCATGACACATATGTAAAAATTAAATTTTAGATTTAAATTTTATATAATTATCATTCATCTAATGTTGACAATATATACACTGTCAGTTTAGGAGAGATTAATCATATTCCCTCCGTCCCACTTTGATAGTCCTGTATTCCTTTTTCATCTGTCCCAAATTGTAGTCCACTTTCCAATTGAAAAATGTAATTGTATTTTAATTTTTCTTAAAATACCCTTATTCAATGTAAGTAGTTGTTACTATAAACCTACCTTATTTAAATGAGAGTTGATTCTTTTTTTACCATCAATTCAAGTTCCCATAAAGTTGTACCATATTTAATGTGAGGGTATTTTAGGAAAATAGCAATCTAAATTTACTTTTCCAACAAAGAAACAGGACTATCGTAGCAGCATTAGCTCACCAGGGACCGTTAGCTAGAAGCAGTTATATCTCTGCCGATAGCTTTAATTGCGTATTCATTATATTTGCCAGATTTACTCTTCAACTAATTTCGAGAGTTTCAGTTTTTGTCTTTAAAACAGAGCACATAACTATTTCATTCATTCTGTCCGTCATTCCTTCTAGCTATGCTCTTCTGGGCTTAAAACAACGGTAACGGCAACTGTTGGTGTTTTATCATCCCAAGTGATGGACTTGATTTACTGCTACTGCAGTAATGTACTGCCTATTTGAGGAAACCGCCCAAAAGCCTAGTAGATACAGCCTTCAAATCTTCCAATTTTTAAAGTTAGCGGAAGTGCAATTAGGACATATATATATATATATGTTGCTGCATGGTTTTGATTATTCAAGTTAATAATCCTAATAGATATATATATATATATGACTTGATAATAATTTTCCACACACGGCCTCTTTTGAATTGTAATTTTTTGCAGAAAAAGTTTGCTTTCCATAAGTACATTTTTCTATCACCTTTTATCTCATAATCATCAAAATCGTTACAATACTTTTTTTTTTTTAATAAAAACTCCTAAAAAAAGTAATCCAAATGAGCTTTGCCCAGATAATGCATTCACCGCATTGGGATTGATTTAGGGAACTACTATTAAATTAAAGCACATACTATAGTAAAACCTCTATAAATTAAGACCCTTGGAACAATATAAATTCTATTAATTTGAAGAGGTATTAATTAATCGATAAATTACTAATTTATTAATTTATCAAGTACACTTACGATTCTATCTAAGGAATATAAATCAATTAATATCTCCTTGATTCGTATCTATAATGTAATTCTAATTAATATTTTCAGTGTATGTTGTAATTGATACCATTTCCTATTATCAATAGATAAAAAAAAGATTTAGAAATACTAATTGATGGATGTCAACATACAATGAATTAGATTAACAATATTATGTATATAAATGACAATATTTTCGAAACTTTTAGATGCAATAAGAAAAATTAGGAATGAGATTCCGGTAGATTTAAACTATAAGAAAAAACAAGCAACAATAGCCTCATATTTTAGGATAATATGATATGTAATTTTAGTAATTCATTAATTTGTGATATGAATCCGACCAATATGTTATATAAGGTTCTCAAAAAAAGTAGTATCTTATTATTTGACCAAAATTATTAATTTAACTCATTAGCCCAAAATTGGGATCGAAAAATTTTATTATTTAATAGAGGTTATTCATTTATCGAGTACATGGTTTAAGCCTTTGGAAAAAAGAAAAAAAAAACTAAAAGGAACTAATATGACCGCCGAGAAGTTTATTAATTTTTAGGTCCCAAATTGAAGAGCAGGCTTAACATACATGTGGATCTAAAATATTTATCCAAAATGCTTAAATAAAGTCAGTATTTTATTATCTTAAATATCACCAATCTCGTGCGTTATAATTCCCTTGCCTCCTCAGGCGAAAGTAATACGCTTGCAGTTGCACGTCCTGTGTGTGAACATATAACTGTACTTCGTTTGCATCCCTACCTCTAATTATGGTCTATCAAAGCAGAACATGAGAGATTATAAAGAATGAAGATGACATTTTTGGTGGGCTGGCTCTTGCCAACTACTCGTGGTCTCGGTCGCCGCCAGCACCGCCACCTCCCCGTTTGCTACAGCTAGTGGCATTTAGTATTTATTCTAGTACGAGTACCATTTCTTGGGTCCATACTACGTGACAATCGACATGCCCTTTCTTCACCGCAGAAGGCTTCATTTCTTTCCTCCTTTCGCTTTCTTTCTTTCTATCTTTTTATTTTGGTTGAGAAAATGCAGACGGCTGCCGAATGAAGCGACCTTAATTACTGTGAAGGAAAAATGGCCAATTTAGTCCCTAAATTTTTTTTTCCGTCGATTTCGTCCTTAAATATTATTTGTAGCTAATTTAATCCTTAAACTTATATTTCGATTCCAATCAAGGAACTCAGCGGCTGAGCCACCGCACAATTTCCTTCAAGCTCCTAATTGAGCAACCCAAAAGGGGTATTTTAGGAACTTTTATGCTGGGGTTGTAACAAAAATTAAAAAGAAGTGGCATTAAAAAAAAAAGTATACACAAAATGTTGATTACTAAAACAGCAGTAAGAGGAGGAGGAGGAGCACCGACACTATTGCCGTTGCTTCTCCTCCTCCTCCTCATCGTCCCCTTCAACAATGCTGCTGCTGCCGCCTACAATTCCTCCGCTAAGCAGCAGACTCTCCAAACACAATCGAACTCCTACTTCAACCCAAAGCTTGCCCCTAAGTCCCTCTCTGCCTCCAAGAAATTTGAGGGCTTCTCCGACTTGGTTGACATTCGCTACCACATGGGCCTCGTCCTCTCCTCCCCGATCAACATCTACCTCATCTAGTACGGCCGGTGGGCCGCCTCCCACCAGCTCCTCATCAAGGACTTCCTCCTCTCCATCTCCACCTCCGATCGCCACGCCGCTCCCTCCCCCTCCGTTTCCCAGTGGTGGCGCACCGTCTCCCTCTACACTGACCAGACCGGCGCCAACATCTCCAGCTCCGTCCTCGTCGCCGGGGAGTACTCCGAACCCCACTACTCCCAGGGCACCCACCTCACCCGCCTCTCCATGTGGCAGGTCATCGCCGCGGCGGTCCGATCGAAGCCCTTCCCCGTCGACCACAAGAATGGCATCTACCTCATCCTCACCTCCGGGGACGTCACTGTCCAGGACTTCTGCCGGGCCATTTGCGGCTTCCACTACTTCACTTTCCCGTCCGTGGTGGGCTACACGCTGCCGTACTCTTAGGTAGGCAACTCCGGGAAGCAATGCCCGAAGGGGTGCGCGTACCCGTTCGCCGTGCCCGGGTACATAGGGGTAGGCGGGCTGGGAGCACTGGCCCCTCCGAATGCGGATGATAAGCGTGATCGAGCACGAGCTGGCAGAGCTGGCATCGAACCCACTGGTGAACGCGTGGTACGCGGGGGAGGACCCCACGGTGCCAACGGAGATCGGGGACCTGTGCGAGGGGCTGTACAGGACGGGGGGCGGGGGAAGGTATATCAGCGTGGGCGATGAGGAACAGAGAGGAAACGACGTACAACGTGAAGAGGATGAGGGGTCGGAAGTTTTTGGTGCAGTGGATCTGGAGTCCTATTTTGAAGGCTTGTGCCTGTCCGAATGCATTGGACTAGGATTCCCGGAGAGGCGATTCCCCTCTTCTCCTCTCCTGTCATCTAGAATCCTACTACTACTACTACAACTACAGTAGCAGTAACACTTTGCTAGTAGCGGAGGAGTAGTTGTAGCATACTACGACGATAGTACTCCATTATTCTTTTTAAGTCTGTCTGGTAGTCTACATTCATTCATTCTTGTTACAGCCTCACCATTGAAATTCCAAAAATACCCTTTTTGGGTTGCTCAATTAGAAGTTTGAAAGAAATTGTGCGGTGGCTCCGCCGCTAAGTTCCTGGATTGGAACCAAAATATAAGTTTAAGGATCAAATTGGCTACAAATAATATATAAAGACGAAATCGACGGAAAAAAAAAATTTAGGGATTAAATTGACCATTTTCCCTTACTATGAATAAGTAGTACTAGTGTATTATTCAAGGACAAGAACTGGCATGTGTTTCCACGTAACTCATGCATTTACTTGGATACCGATTGAGTTGACTTGCCCACTGCCCTTGCTCCCTCCGCTCCACTGATTACGACTTCGCAGTTTGCATCTTTCTCTGATTAACCCTTTGTTTCATTTTGCCCCTCGGGATCGGCTCGGATGGTGATGGGGTTGTCTCATTAGGTTCTACACCGTGTGGTGAGAGTTCGATTCCTTCTACTATCTTGGGAGGCGGGTGCACAAGCGTAGGAAGATTAGTTCGAAAGGGATACTCTTTGTATTGACAAAAAAAAAAAAACCCTTTGTTTCATTTTCAACATAATTTAGTTCTTCTCTATAATGCTATAAAAAATGTGGGCATCCCACTATAGGAGATTCCAACATAGGCAGAGCTGTTCATATATCCCCGTCTTGCTTTTCTCATACGGAGCTCCCTCGGTCTGGAATTCCATTTTGGTGCTCCATCTTCTACGGAAAAATCCCTTCTGCTCAGACGAGGGGATGACTGATGAGTGTCAATTTTATACATGACGAATGTTTATGAACTCAAAATCTTTACCATGTTTGTTTCAAGTGTAGACCATTATTACATGCTAACAACAATCGGAAACCACCTTTTTTTTTCCTTTCTTAAAAATAGGCCTTTTTCTTGTAGAGGTAGTCCTTTTTCTAATTAGTTCTTCTCGTTACGTGTTATGGATTTTGTGGAAAGATTTCGTTTGAGGATTAAGAAATTCATTTGTTTTTCTGGATAATAGAATTCTGATGAAATGTTGTTTTTGGTCCCGGAAGTTGAATATTAAAATTTGAAAGAACGTAATAAAAGCATAAGATTGAATTAAAACAATAACCTAATAATTTGGCAAACCAGCAGATCGCATTAGTCATTATGATGAAACGCCATTGCTTGCGAGTTCGATAGGCTCCACCCGGCCCAAGACGTCCAACTTCAACTCTGATTTCAAGTATGGGCCAATCCACTCCACTTCAATCTCTAAGTAACGCGACACATTTCAGGAGCTTATACGGGCTCTTTGCGAGCTTTCTGTCCAATTGAACCTAGCCTCACAGAATGATCTCACCACAATAAGAAAAACCAAGATTGGGTCGGGGTGGTAGTTTCATGGTGTGCTTTAATTTTCTACTTTAGTTTTTTTTTTTTTTAGTGAAGAAATGAATCTTTAATTGCTAGTTTGGGAGATTAGGAGGGAACAGAGGAAAAACATAAAAGATGAAAAAAGGAGGGAATAGCTTTTGATATTGTTTGGTTGTTTAAGAAGGAATTTGAATTATTTTAGATATAGGATTTATCCTTATACACTGACAGTATATACATCACTGCTATATGGATAATAATTAATTTGAATTTCAAATTCTATATATTTATATGCATTTAACCGAGATAGCGTATATATTATCAGCATATTTTGTTCAAATCAATCCAAAAATTGTCAAAACATCTTTACCACAGGGTAGTATAAAAAGCATATCTATCCAAATATTATAATCAAATTATTTCAATAAGTACATAGGTTATTTATAATATACCAAAAAAAAGAGTTATGGTTCCTCATACAAGGTAACAAATAGCATAGCACGATCATAAACAAATTATGCAAAAATTTATAATGCTCAATAATAGATTTTAAGGTAATTAAGTCAATTAAGTCAATTTTATACATAATAGTGTTTGGATAGCACAAATATTTCAAATAATATTTCGCTTCCATCATAAACACATTTTCCAACCCACCTTTTTATATTTTCAATTATCTTTTTATCTCACATACATCACATCACAAAAAGTGCTACAGTTATTATTCTAAATAATATTCCAAATAATAATCTACCCAAATACTAAAAATGGTATGGACATTCCATTTCGAGATCAGACATTATTGAAATGACTTTTTTTCCCTATCATCATGAGCATTTCGATGTACCAAACGAGATGGAAGAGTATTCTCCTAACTCCCGATGTACCAAACAAGGCATAATAGTTCTCGAATTCCACGCGTACTTTTTTATTAAAAAAAACCACAACAGTGTTTTTTTTTTTTTTTTATAACACCAGAACGACAAACATGTTTGAAACAAATTAACATGAAAAAGAGTAGGCTAAAAAAAAAGAAAAAAAGAAAATGATGCCTCTAGAATATACTGTTAATCAATACCGAGTGTAACCAGAAATATACGACTCAAACAGAAATAGAAAAAAGAAAAGATTTTTCCCTCGAATAAATACTGGACTACTGGGTAATTTGTGGCCCCCCACCACCCCAAAAAAAAAAAGAAGAGAAAAAATCCAAATCAGCTCCGCTCCGTTGCCAACTCAGTGCATCTGCATACCAGCCGTTATGCACATCACAGGCTTTTTTGACGCTGTCGGCCATCTTCCTTCTTTCTTCTCTTCCCAATTCTCTTGTAAGTTGTTTCATTTTTTTTTTTTAATAATAAAAGACAAAGACTAATTGGAATTCTTGCTCTCTTTCCTCTCTCTCCATATGTCTTCATCCATATGTTTCGATCACATTGTCGTAACTTTTATTTAGCTATCTTTTGATCTACGCGGATCCGGGATTCGCAGCATATCGGGATCGGGTACTCCCAAATCCCCATCATCGGAGAGGAAGGAGATCGGATACGGCCGTCCAAATTGATCCCTAATGGCGGCATCCCGGCGCCTCAGAGAGCTCCAATCGCAGCTTGGCAACAAGATCTGCGTCGACTGTTCCCAGAAAAATCCGCAGTGGGCTTCAGTCTCCTACGGCGTCTTTATGTGCTTGGAGTGCTCCGGGAAGCACCGGGGCCTCGGCGTCCACATCTCCTTCGTCCGATCCGTTACCATGGATTCCTGGTCCGAGATCCAACTCCGCAAAATGGAGCTCGGCGGCAACGACAATTTCAATAATTTTATTTCCCAGTATGGGATCCCTAAACAAACCGATATCGTCACCAAATACAATACCAAAGCCGCCTCTGTTTATAGGGACAGGATCCAAGCCCTCGCCGAGGGCAAACCTTGGAGGGATCCTCCTCCCTTCAAGGAAACCCTCAGCGGGGGCCCCACCAGTAAGCCGCCGCTGTCTAGTGCTGGGGCATCTGGGGGTAGTCGGACTGCAGCCTCTTCGGGGTGGGATAGCTGGGATAATTATGACGATGGCGGGTTTAGTAGTAGCAACACTAGTAATAATATCAGGAGAAATCAGACGGTGGGGGATTTTAGGAGTGGTGGTGGCACCGGTAGCACTCCTGCTCGATCGAAGTCCACTCAGGATATTTATTCCCGGGCGCAGCTGGAGGCTTCGGCTGCCAATAAAGAAAGCTTTTTTGCGGGGAAGATGTCGGAAAATGAGTCGAGGCCTGAGGGGATTCCGCCCTCCCAAGGGGGAAAGTACGTCGGATTCGGGTCCAGCCCTGCTCCCATTCCCAGGAATAATTCTCAGGGAGATGTTTTCTCTACTGTTGCTCAGGTACACTTTTTCTGATGTGTGGGTCCACAATTACAATAGCGTTTCTTCTAGGTTATTGATGCCAATCAGCCTGTGTGGCATATAGCTGATGAAAATGTGATCGTGGTTTAAACAGGGATTCGGCAAGTTATCGCTGGTGG
Source organism: Coffea arabica (assembly GCF_036785885.1). Classification (NCBI taxonomy): domain Eukaryota; kingdom Viridiplantae; phylum Streptophyta; class Magnoliopsida; order Gentianales; family Rubiaceae; genus Coffea; species Coffea arabica. The sequence continues at coordinate 2,170,617 of NC_092321.1, read as the reverse complement.
CTGCTTCAGCAGCACAGTCGGCAGCTAATGTCGTTCAGGCAGGTGCTACAGAGTTCTCTTCGAAGGTACTGTTATGGCTATCCATATTGCTTGAGTGGTCAGTGATTTACTCATCTTAAAGTGCCTGTAGATGGTGTGAAGAGCAATGACAGTATAGTTATAGCAAAGTCTTGCTTTGCTGTTGCTTAGGTGTTGAATGATAATTGTTGTTAGCACTTGAACGTTGTAGCATAGGTTTAGCAGTTGTATTTAATTCTGCTACTTAAGAATTTGAAGTGATTCTTTCTTATGGAATAGGTCTATAAGGTTAGGCTGATGCACTACATGTCTAAAGTGGGTTTCTGAATGGTATACAGATTACGTTGGATTTGTTATAGAATGATGGGCCTCAGGTTCTAATCTTTAATTCATGAAGGATACTTCTATCTTTATTTTTCATCTGTTCTGCTTATTTCCTTTATTTGCATCTTGCCCATGATGTAAGTGATGTTCACCCTAGATCAGTTTTTCCATGTACCATATTTTTGAAGAAATGTCTTCTAGTGGAAATTATTTTCCTCTCAAACCAAAGAAATCCATTTTTATGTGGGCAGATTGGATATTACTCAGGGACAGTCTAAAAAGCAGTAGTGCATTCATTTTAGGATGTAGGTAGATGTGTAAATAAAGATTTTATGAATACATATCATGCCAATACCAGTAATGATCCTTAATATGCCCAAATGCCCCATATGCAGTTAAGATTTGGCAACAAGCTTGTGAACTCTTGACTAAGTAAAATGAGTGATGTGTGATGACTGCATTTAGAAAAGGAATAATTTCACATACCTCCCCTGAGGTTTTCGGTATTTGCGGGAAGCTCCCCTCTAGATCTAAAAATTACACCTAACTCCCCTATTTTCACTGTTTAAGTAACATTGTAGGCCCAAAAGACTAGGCTTTTTCTGAAAAATCCTAAAATACCCTTGGGATATAATTCACAGCAAAAATAAAGAAGGAAAAAATGGTTCATTATCTCTATTTCATTCATCCTTGCTTGCTTTTACCAGTGCCCATCTACATCCAATTTATCACTAAATAAACACTCGCCTTTGCTCCAAAGTCCCTCTTTTGTCTACAGCCTACCAGTGTAAACCATTGAATCAACTAAAAATGCAGTATCATATACCTAAAAACTTACCTACGATCTCATATCAACCTCATATATCCCTAAACTCCACTTTCATGATTGCCACCTTTCTAATACAAAATAGTGCAAGTCATCACCCTAACACGAACACCCAATATACTCCAGCACCGAGTTTCAAGTTAGTAAAATTCTATCTTTGTAGGACCATCACCAATAATTGCAAATAAACACAATGTAGTTATAGATATACCAGGAACATATTTTCCCATAACAACCATACTAGTATAATCTTTATTTAGTCCCTCTTCCATTTCCGACCCATAATTTTTTAATTTTTTACCACTATCTTCATTTCTTGATTTCCATCTAGTTTGACAACGAAATCATCACTCAACTTGTTGTTTGACAATTTCAATTTGCTAATACCTACTAAAAATTGAAAACAAAAATGGGTGCAAAGAAGCTCTTTATTAGTATTGAAAGAGAGAGAATTGGGAATAGACACCCTGATGCGTAAGCACTAGTGGCTGGCATGCATGGTGATTTTGCTAGTGGTGGCAATACACATTTGGTAAATGGGAATAGATAAATGAGTTTGGAAGAAATGAAGATGTAGGATGGATACGATAGAGAGTTAAATGTGGAAGGCTATAGTTTGAGTCATTACTTGACAATAGATGAGAGGAGCCGAATGAAATTGTCAGAAACCTCAAGGGAGGTTTCTGAAATTATCCTTTTAGAAAAGCTAATGTAGCCCTAGCAGCTAAAAAAAGAAGTAGCTGAAGATGCGTTGAGCTCTTTTCTGAATTTAATTTTCCAAAAGAAAGGCCTTAAATTCTTAACCTCCCATGAGCAAACAAACCTTCATGTAATATTGGCAATAGCTGCTTCAGCTGTAGGGGGGTTTGTGTTATTAGAGTTAACATTGAAGAGTCTGATCTTGTATTAGACCACTAGAAAATTTAAGGCTATGAAGTTAGGCACCTGAGTTTTTGCATTTACTAGTTCTAACAATCCATATCTGTCAGTTTTTTAAGTTGTTAATGCAGTGTTGTGATTCCTTAGTGGTTGGTTTGACTGAAAATTTAAGCAATTTGCATTACGATCTTCTTGCAGGTGAAAGAGGGGGGCTATGACTACAAGGTGAATGAAACTGTCAATGTTGTAGCTGCTAAGACGACAGAGATAGGACATAAGACATGGGGTATCATGAAAGGTGTCATGGCTTTGGCATCACAAAAGGTTGAGGAGTATGCAAAGGAAGGTGGTGTTAGCTGGAAGAATGATGGCTGGCAAAGGAGTGAAAGTGAGACAAATGGTTATTATCAGGAGTTTGGACAGGATTCGAAAGGATGGAATTCTCCTGCTGCTGGGCAGCCCTCATCTGGTCGGCAGTTTAATTCTGTCAGTTCTGGGTCCTGGGATGATTGGGATAGTAAAGACAATAGGAAAGAAGAATCAAGTAAAGGGACAGCATCTCATAATGGGGATAGCTGGGCAGGCTGGGATGATAACAAAGATGATGGATTTGATAACTTCTACCAGAGTGCATCTGATAGCAAGGCTGTCGGTTATAATGGAAAATCAGATGCTAAGTGGACGGAAGGAGGTTTTCTCTAAGGTTAGTGATTGGCATTCCGAATGCTTATTCAAAATGCACCCGTTCGATTTTTTGGTTCTTCCAATTCAATTCAACGACATAACTTGTTGGAACGATCTGTCTGTTAGAAATAGTCTATATATGTAAAATTGCCAACTCAATTGGCTAATTGCCCACAATGGACAAAGTATTGACTCCATAATTTGTGTTTTTGAGGACTGATAATTGTTTCTTATAACCTAGATTTGCATTTGGATTTGTAAACGACTTTTTTTTTTAAATGTCTACTTGGTATACTCGAACTTTTCTGCAATTACTATGACCCTAGTCATTGTTAACTGTGCTTTATTTACAGATATGTATCTCTGTAGAGCAATTTTGATATTTCTTTTGTCAAATTCAGAAATTTCCAGCTGTTGTTGCTTGCACACGTCAGATTGTACGAGAAGTTATTGCTGTTTTCAATTATTTGGTATGCTCGCTCGAGTGATTCTGGACTTGGGCTCATTCGTGTCCAACTTTGAAGAGGCTGAACTGAGTACGCGCTACTGCAGCCAAGTCTATTAGAAGGAAATGGAACTCTTTTGTCAAGAAAATAGCTGATCGTTTTTATATCATCCCATGATAAGATCAATGGATAAGTTGGACTTTTAGTTTCATTTGTCCCACTAGCGAGTGTGCATTTCATTTGGCAAACACAGAATTTAGATTTCTCGGCGTCTTCTGAAATTTAGATTATATATATATATATATATATATATTCATGGAGAATGATTGCAGCAGAAACCTATATATCAATATAGTGAAAAAAAAAAAAAAAAACGTGCAGCTACATTGGCTGGTATGAAGTTGTAGTTGCAAATGCAGATCAACATACATAGTAGTTGTTTTAGAACTAATGAAAGAGTTCCACGCGAACATGCAAAGGTCCTACTTAACTTGATTTCACAGGCCTTACTTAATTTCATTTAACGTGTTCGCTGAGCATGTTAATTAGCAAATAGGGTATACATGTGTATGTCATCTTGCATTTTAGGCACATAGGCATCTTGTAAAGATAATATTTTTTTAATAAACAAAATACTTTGACTCTTTTCTAGAGGTGTTAAAATGGGTGACTCAGGTGGGTTTGAATTGGTAAAATGGGTAATGAGTATAAGTGAGTTAACTTATTTATAACTATTTAATTAGATGGATATAAATGGATAAGTCAAAAAAAAAATTGGGTAATCCAATTATCCATTTATAGTCCATTTATTTTAACTTTTTTGTAAATTCATTTAAATTCATCGTTGCAAACTAAGTTATCAATTTATACTATCATTTACACTCATCATTAGTTTTAAATATTTACTTATAATACACAATAAACTTAATTACCAAAATTTTCTTATCCGTACTCTATGTCGTAAAATTACATACTATTTAATAATAGAACAATAAGAGTATAAAAATTTGAACTGAGTATTATAAAAGTTAACATAAAAAATTAGTTCAAAAATTTTGAACCCCTAACATTTTTTTCATATGTAAATTTAAAATTTCATTATGGAAAGGTAAGAAAAGAGGCTAAAACTTGTCATAAATTGATCATATTGAAACATGAGTAAGTTAACAAATGAAGAGAAAATAAAATAATAAGATAAAATCAATAAATAATAATAATAATGAAACAAAAGTAATCAATATCATGATAAAATGAACAGTTTAAAAAAAAATGGGTAAGGGAAGAGAGGAGGTTTGGGAAAAGATAATTTTAAATGGGTTAATTGGGTTTGATGGATATTATTGATTAACCCATTTATACGTATATGTAAAAACTTAATATACCCATATTCATCTATTCATGGGCGGGTATAAATAAATTTAGTTAAATGGGTTTATTTGCCACCTATACTCTTCACCTCCAATTATATAAATATTATGCTTTCTTTCCAGTTAGTCATAAAATAATGGAAAAAAGGTATTCAGTTAAGGATTTTGGTTGATTGCCCTTAAAAATTGCTTATTTCACTTTGGTCTTTACTTTATAAGAGCCTAAGAGGGAATGAATTAAAAAAGAAAAAAGTTTTCACATATATTAGAGGGGACAGCATATGGACAAGCGACGATGTAGGTTATGGGCCCGAGGTGACTGTTAAGTCGAACAAACGAAAACAAAGAACGTTACCAATTGGCATCGCCCGGACTCGAAACGGAGACCTTCAGTGTGTTAGACTGACTGATAACCAACTACACCACTTCTTATTGTTTTCTTATTGTTGTGTTCTTGAGGTGCCATTTTATTTGGATAGAGTATTATTTAAAATAATTATTATAACATTTTTTGTGATGTAATGTATGTGAGATAAAAAAATAATTGAAAATATAAAATGTGAATTAAAAATTATATTTGTAATGCAAGCAAAATATTATTTGGAATAGAGTCACCATCCAAACAAACCCATCTGGACTGTGCCGGCCTTCCACAGCCCTACCTTGGAAATGAACAGAAGATTCCTGTTCCAGTTCCAGTTCCACCCACCCGAACGCACGAATTCTGGGCCCAAAACATGTGAACAGGAGCTATTTTCTGAAGTCGGCGACTTGAAAAGGTGTGCTGTTCACTATGATAAGAGTCGCAAATCAAAGGTATCGTCACCAAGGAACTTTTGGCTTGAAATGCAGTCTTTCCTGGAATATACTCTTCTGCTTCTCGCAGGGAAAAGCAGAGGTGATTTGTTCCCATGGAAAAGATACAGAGGCAGCAATTAGACATAAAAATCGTGTTGAACTAGATGGAGAGCCTATGAAAGTTGAGATTGTTGGTTGGAATGCAGCTGCTCCTTCCATTTTTTATCTGCCTACTAATGTGCAGAAGACTCAAAACATTGCTCCCTGAAAATTAGCAGTTAGCCTTTCAATGCTCTTCATGAAGAAAACCCTTCTGTGATTGTGGCGCTGAAATTGGGTCATTATTCTTTGAATGTGTTTCGTGGTATTTGCTTGCACTTAAGTCACTCCAAAAGGAAATGTCTTGTTAGATGCCAAATAATCGTCCTCCGGAAGAACACCGCACATCAAAATCAGTCCTATTTCTCTTTTTTTTTTTTTTTTTCTGAACATTAATCTTCTCTTTTAACACAGCAAATTAATCAAGTGGAGATATCCTACTAGATGATAGCATCAGACGTAAAATAAACCACATAACCACAAAGGAGAAATTGAAGGGAAGAGCCAGTTCAGGAATCCCTCTTAAAACAGTTTTGAAAAAATTAACATTTTTTAACATCCGTAATTCCCAACCCTAACCCTAAAAGTCTTACCCAGTGACCCAACCCGCCTATTTCGAAAAGATATACCACTACCACATGATGATCAATTTTCGCAACAGCGCGCTAAAACCAAACCAACTACAATCATTCCCTAACCCCCTCTCTTTCTTCAGCCGCCAAAGCCGTAGAGAGTACGTCCCTGCCTCTTCAAGGCGTAGACAACGTCCATGGCGGTTACAGTCTTGCGACGGGCATGCTCTGTGTAAGTGACGGCGTCACGAATCACGTTCTCCAAGAAGATCTTGAGGACTCCGCGAGTCTCCTCGTAGATGAGACCACTGATACGCTTGACTCCACCCCTCCGAGCCAAACGCCGTATCGCCGGCTTCGTGATGCCCTGGATGTTATCCCTCAGGACCTTACGGTGCCGTTTCGCACCTCCCTTGCCCAATCCCTTGCCTCCCTTTCCTCTTCCCGACATTTGAAATCGAAACGGATGCAGATACTACCACTAATCTAGTCGATTAAGAAGGAATAAGCCAAATAAGAGAGAATTCCGATTACATTGGAGGCTTGTGTTTGCAAACTTATATAGGGGAGCCTTTGTGGAGCGGAGAGGAGGAGGACCGTTGGGTTTCAAATGTTAATCCACGGCTGAAATTCGCGATCCGGAACGAATAGATTAGATGATTTTGAGACGTCGATAAGGCTCAAATTGACGGTTAATAATCCATGATTCTGGATGACGCGGATCGTGGCTTTTTTTATGTTTTTTAATTTTTCCTGTAAACGGTAGAGACGCGCGCACACAAATTAGAAACACGGGCAAGTTAACTCAATTCATGTTTTTTAATTGAGGGTGATCTTGGTAAATTGGGGTGGTCCGGGCTATTGCGTGATTTTCAAAATTTGAAATTTCATCAGAGAATTTCGAATTTAGCGGCGGAGCAATTTTCATCTTCTGGGAGCCTTGGACATCATAGCCACAGGTGGCAAACAGTCCTATAGGCCCAAATTCAGCCCATCGTTGCTGATTTTATTGAGCCCGAATGTTACAACACCACTAATCAGAAAAAGGGCCTACCCTTCAACATTTTTGGTTTCTTTCTTGAGCAAAATTTATTTATTTTATTTCAATTGCAGCATTTTTTTTTTTTTTTGGAAGGGAAAAGATAGCACAGCATTCCTTAATAATTTCCAAGGATGTAGGATAGATACAAACACTACACTGCTGGCAACAGGAATGCCACCGCATGCATCTACAGTGATTAGGTCCACAAAAAAAAAAAAAAAGGCAAAAGAGGGTGTTGAAAAAAGAAAACCTTATGTGTCATTGCTAAAGAAAAAAGGAAAACAATAGAGTATCATGTTGACATCGCTAACAGATTGCTGCTTATGTTGGCCCACACCTGTTAATAATGACATGAAAATCTCATACCTTTCGCCATCACTGGCCAATAAGAGCGCGCTATTATGAACAGTCACCGCAGTTGCCTTTTCTTTCTTTGAGGTTCAGACCTACTCCCTTAACAAAAGAAAAGCTTCCATGTGAATGACAGTCAATATATAATCTCCAGGTCAATTACAGTGGTCACAATTAACTAATAAGGTTAAATAAAAAAAAAAGTCCAATAAACCACGGCTCTCAACAGTAGAATGTAAATGTCGAAGTAAAGATTCTACCATAAGATTAAAAAATGAAAAATTAATGATGACATGATGCAGTTCACAATGGAATTGTGCACATAATTTTCGCCTTCCAGATTCATTCTATCTCCTTTTCTCTGTTCACTTTATTGTCTATTACAAGTCTTGATATGCAAAGACACCACACAGAAAACATAAAATTCAAATAAATTGGGCATAAATTTTTCTACCCTTTGATTAGTGACAGCACACAAGGCACATTCAGATTACATTAGTTCCAAGGTCTAGCAGAATCTATCAAATTGTCTTCGCCTCATAGAGCAACACACCTTTAGTATGCTGGTTGAGTTGCGGGTCCTTGATTCCCATAATTCGACGATCCTGAAAAAAAAAAAAAAAAATCAAATTATACTGACGTTAACAAAAAAGGGTGCAGAAATAAATCGGAGATGCTTGAGCTGAAAGTGAAGGTATCTTGTAGTAACCAACTAAAAAGCAAGTTCAGAAGACATGAAAAATCTGCTTAACAAAGGAATTCAGATGAAAACTCCTTACCCTATATTAATTTCCCAGCAGCTATTAAAGATATGTTGGCTAGCGTATGAATGCATTAATTGTATTATTTTTTCACGCCATTTTTTTTACAACACGAAGATTTTAGCCAGAAAAGAAGTTGATAAAATAAACCAGATACGTTAGATGTTCAGCATGTACCCAGACTATCCAATCAGCAGAAAAATGTAGCCAGAGCATCCCGAGTATCTTCCAAAAACATAAAAACAAATAGAACTCGTACGAAGCGATTCCTTCATTTAACCTGAAGCAACGTATCATAGCCCACAAAGATGAATCTGCAGATATATCTTTTCGAATGTATTACTTGCATGCATAACCTTATCTTAGGAGAAGATTGTCAGTAAGAATCTTGGCAAGAACTACTTGTAGCCTAGAGGTTGTGAAAATGTTAGGTGCACAATACTAAATGCAGCGACTAACCGCATCATACACCGCTCTTTGGTTGCGCCAAAACTGCATGGTAGGAAGAAGCAATCTCCCTGCACGACATGGATTTATATAGTCAAAACCCCATCAAGACAACGTCACTCATTCTCAACCTATTTAGACAAGACACACAGCCATACGATCTCAGGAACTAAATATTACCTTAAAAGTACTCTAACAATTAGACAGAATTGTTTGGCAGGGGTTTGGGAGAAAGGAACAGTCACCGTTATGGTTGAAAATCTTACCAGATCTGGATCTTTGAAGACTTAGAGATTCAGGTAAAGCAATAAAGCTCTCCTCCTTCTTCTTACGAGTTATAGGACTTCCCTATGCAAACAGATGGAAAACGAACCAATTTATACATCAACCAAGAATAAGCTAGTACTAATAAGAGAATGGAGCATAAGTCTCAAAACAAATATGGAAAAGAATCAAGTCAGAACTTTGCGAATACACATGTAAGCATTCACAAAAGATACCATAAAATTCTCCAGTTTCACCAAAAAACTCCTCAATTACGAAATTTGAACTTCTATACCTTTCATCTACAGCTGTTAGACATCCACGTACTCTTATCTGATATTAGACATCAAATTAAGATCGTGAAGGCAGAATCAAGTTAAAACCACACAGATTGGGGTAGTAGGATTTTTATACTTGACAAAAATAAATATCATGCAAAAGAGGCATCCTTTTAATATAAATTCCTAAGATATGTGAACCCAAGCATCATGGAAGACCAAAAGGGACCAAAGAACACAGTTTTACATGCATAGTGATATAGACATACTCACAAATAGGTATACATCTTTGATGAAAAAAGGCAAGGCATGTGTTTTCTAACCTTCTTTACCGAGAAGTTTGCAGGGTTAGGTATAGGTCGTTTACTAGCACCTGCATTTTTCTCCCTTTTTTTACCTACACCGCCAAGCCAACTTGGCGAATGCATCACTTTACGAGCCCTTTTCCTAATGCGCTTGTTTTTCTGATCTTGTTTTCGATCCCCGTCAGTAAACATATTAGCCTGGTCAGATGGAGGATCAGAGTTCTCTTCAAACCCTGCTTGTGCTAGAGGTTGCCTGACATTATCATCAAGACTATTTCCAGATAGTTCAAGAGTTTCCATTTGTTCGATTGAACAATTACTTGAAGATAGTTCCTTTCCTGAAGCTTCAGGAACCATAGGAGATAAACCTGACTCATCCCTACAGTAGCAATCACTATGACAAAATTTTGCAAGAACCCGACTTTCTTGCTGTGAAACAGCGTCAGAAGGTTTTGCCCCTCCACTTTTTGACTTACTGCTACTTTCGTTTCTGCCTCCGGCTGGACTATCTTCTATACTGGAATTTTTTTTGCAATTGTCATCTTCTGCTTCTTCACTACTTGCATTCTTGTGATTTATGCGGGGACAGTCAGTAAAATCTACTGTAACTGGCACCACTGTAAGAAAAAATAAGCAGCAAAAGAATTTAGAGACAGTCATACATTTAGGAACACCCCACAAAATAGAATTTTCAGCAAATGTGAATCATCCAAACAGCTGAACAGTGTACCTATTCCTGCTTCTGGGGATAAATTTTCAGAATCACAGTTACTTTGTGCAGCGCCCATAGTGGGAGATTCTCCTCCAAAGCAATTAAGTGCATACTCCTCCCAATAAGGAGGAAAGCCAATAATAAAATGGTCAAATACCTGTTAATAGAATCAATCAGAGCTATGGGACAAAACAGCTAAAGTGGCTGCAGAAAATTTTAGAGTGCTCAGTCAGTAACCCATAGCAAGTATGATGCCATTAGTTGCTTCAAATTTTGAGTGGGAATAAGTTGTTGGTTTGTTATATAAACAATCTCCGTGCTGCTTAGCTAACTCAAGTGAAGTAAAACTCTTTAACATGCCTCGGATGGAAACCCATTTTCTTCTGTTCTAGCCTTGTTGATTAGGCCTTTGATGATAATCCATACACCGTCAGCAGTCTCAAGGTTAAAGAGATCATGTCTCTTCAGGATTGGTGCAGAGGAAAATACACGCAGAGCTTGTTCACTACAGCACAACAAAAGATGAAGTCAATACTTTAAGAGGTTTGCTTTCCTTGCAATGGATAGTTCACTGAGATCAGTATAAACGGAACAGGACGATTTGCAAACCAAATAATGCCAAAGGACCAAATGTTACAGAAAACAACAGAATTCCCATTAAAATATAAAATGCGTTGCTCAAATTCTTGAAAAGTGGGCAACATTACACCAGCAATATGAGTACAGAAAAAGGAAGGTGGCAAAAACATAATGAGATAAAAAATACACCCACAATTGAACTAAAAGTAAGATTATAAAATTAACCTCAAATAGACAGACTACGGAATTGATAGCACCTGTCCAGACCAGTGCGAAGGTACATGGATTTCCAACTTAAAAAAAAAAAAAAAAAAAAGCTCTGGCGTTTGCTTCTACATCTCATTATGACAAATTAAAACCCAAAATTCGTCAACAAGTTTAACGACCATGGATGATATATGAAATATGACTGCACAAAAACAGAAAAAAGCCCACAAAAACTAAATGAATGTACTCTCGATGAGGGATCCCGGCGATCGCAAGTCGCTTTCCGCGAAAGTCCTTTTCGGCCTTGACCAACCACCAATCGCTGAGGCCAACCTTTTTTTAGACCCAAAAAAAAAAATTATGAGGAGACAAAAAGAGAAAAATTAAAGAGTGAAGTGAAAATTAGGGATTTTCCTCTACACTTGAAACCAAACTTACAGTGGTCTGAAAATAAGATCTGGAAGTGGAAGTGCAATTGTTGGGGGTCGAAGGAGTGGTCATTTGCATCTATGAAGCTCTGTCGACGAGCGCATTGGCAGCAGATGATGATGATGAGAGTTGACAGTTCAGCTCTAATGTAGCGGGAAACTGAACGGTTTTTGCTTAATTATTCCGTCGTACAAGTAGTTTAGCAGTAGTTAACAGCGAATGTATTACTTTAAATTAGTGTTTACGAATCCCCTGACAACGTGATGTGGCTGTAGTTTAGTGGTAAGAATTCCACGTTGTGGCCGTGGAGACCTGGGCTCGAATCCCAGCAGCCACAGTGTTTTTACTCATTCTTTTGTAAAATTTTGGCCTGTCCCCATATTAATTCATTCTTCTAATCTACGGGGCTATTTCTCTCCCTTAAGGCGGACGCCACGTCGATGCGACGTCGTAAACTTCCACAGCTCCCAGTGTATACGCACATGCTTCTTTGTGTTTCACAGGTTTCCAAACTCTCCGGCTTGCTGCGGTTCGTCTCTGGGTTTTGCACAGTCGCTCAAGATCCAACACCTCCGACCAAAGTTCAATCGTAAGATGCTTAAAATCGCCCTTTTTCTTTCGGCTCCCGATTTCATCCGCTATCTCCTAACTAAGTTTCTGGCTTTGTCATCCAGAAATTAAATAGCATCATTTGATGTCAAAGTCAATAGTATTTTCGCTTTGCTTTTGTTATATCTTTTTTACTTTTTACCATCGTTCACTTGATTCTTAATTGGCTCGAATTGATATTTAGCTCGTAAAATTGGATGGACTAGCATCCAAAGTTTCTGAGGGGACAAGTATGAGAAGAGGAATAACTGGATAGTATTTTTAAGTGATCCCGGCGGGGATGTGGAGGAGTAGAGACGAATTGATTGGTTTTTTTTTCTCCTGTTTTCCTCCGCATTTCACGATTTTTTTAGCTCTGCTCACTAATGTGTTCTCCACTGATTTAATTGATGTTCTGACGTCTTTCATCTTCCTAGTATTTGAACTTGAGCAGTTTACTGAGCCCTTTTAATGGATTTTGGTATTTGTTCGAGTCATGGGGTATATATTTTGTTGCTTAACCCAAACTGCTTTTCTTCCTTCATGTGTCATTTGTGATTTGTATGCTGGTATATTGGAAACACTAGGTAGAATTCTCTGCTTCTCAAAAATAATAATCGGAATTTACCTACCCTATCCACCTCATTGTAGTAGTGTTAACTGCTAAAAAGAGCAGTTGTAACGCTTTATAGCTAACTGCACGCTGACATTATTCTTTTCTAATCTGCTGTTACAGATGATTGATGATCAAGACCTCGGTTTCTTTGCCAATTTTCTTGGCATCTTTATATTTGTACTTTTGATTGCCTATCATTACGTGATGGCTGACCCCAAGTATGAGGGCAACTAAGTGTTCATTGTGCTATCTATTTACAGCATGACTTTCATTTAAATATAGTTGTTTGGGCAGAGTATTGTCTCTTAATTTTGTATTCTGATGTAGTGAAATCCTTGTCTTTGAAATCGTAAATGGGATGCTTTTGATTCATACATAAGTTCTGCAAACAGGAAGTTTTGGATAAGTTGCTTTTCTGTGGTCTCTTCTGCTTATTTTGCCATTCTTTTAATATACGATATAATCCAAATTGTTTGTTCATTTATAACTACTAGCGACGCTAATTTCTAGCGGAAGGTGTAGTCATGGCTGCATGTCATTCCAAGGGCCATGTGTAACTTTCGGTGGCAGGGAAATTAATTCTTTATGTGGTCTAGAAAAATCATTTTACCTGCTCGTGAAGGTATTTAGAAACGTTGGAGCTTGTAATAATGAAAAGCTATCATTTCACTCGTCTTTAAAATGGACAAAATTTGCATGATGTTTGGCAAGAATCTACATTTAGCTTTGTCTCCCATGCTACTACCTCTTTGATTACACTCTTAGTATCTTTTATTATTTCTCTCATGAAACCACTTATGCAAAAGCCCAGGGAACAGAGAGCAAGAGCCATCTTTTCTCCAAGTCCATCCTCACCTTCATTTTCTTTGATTTCATGTTCACCCTTCTTGGACTGCTGAAGAAGATAGTTTACAATGTTTCCAATTTGTTGGTCCGTTGTAGTCAAAGTACTGAAACTGTTTTCCCTGGCGAAAAATGCTTTCTCGAGATCATTATACATACCCCCCTGTTGTACTTCTTGAGTTACTTCTAATGACTTTACCATTTTAGCTTTCTCGAGGCACCTTAATGAAGAGCTTAAGTTGTCTTTGCACAACTCCAGGTCATGATGTATGTATTCTTGAAGGTCCTTCCAGAGAGCAAAATGATTCTTTGGTACTTGTAGAAGGTATTCTAGGCTGTAGGCCATACAGTGTAGCAGATCGGCTGTATTTGACAAATAATTGTGGAGCTTCCAGTAGCTAGTGTTCCTAAATGGCAAGAACCAGAAATTGGGTTCCAGCTCAGCTTGCCCTATAAGGTTCTCAAACTCATGGACATAGGACTTCAGATGTTTCTGCTTTCCTTTAAATGCTTGTAGATCCATAGATGCTTGATCCTTTCCCTTTGAGTAGGTAATTACTTGTGTTATGCATTCTTGAAGAATACCCAGTGTTAGATGAAGATGCCTCTTGACCAGAGTGGATGCTCTTGTTGGTTGTAAGAGGAGCTCCACTAGAATGAAACAACATAGGCCAATGAAAGCCTCTGTTAGTCTGGCAATGGCAAAGTCATCTGGAGGTCCGTAATTATTTCTACCAAGGACCAGTAGAGCTCCTATAACTGCCGAAATTCCGCCAGCTTGGCCATACATCCGACTGTGCCTTAGAAAACTGGTAAAAATGATCCAAGGGATAAGAGCCACGAATCTTATTTCTGGTAACCTGCTGAAGACGAAGCATCCTAAGACTCCGTAGACTGATCCAACTGCTGTGCCTTGTGCCCGAGCATTTGCAGTTGTAAAAATTGCTTGCCTTCGTGTTGCGAAACTGATTGCAATTGTAAGGCCTGACCAATAACTATTTTCCTTGTTAAATATGAGACCAATCAGAACAGCCAAACCTAAAGATAGTGAACATTTGGACGCAAATAGTAATCTTTCATTTCTAAGATTTGCGATCCATTTTCTGCACGTTTCCTTGAAGCTAATTTGTGCATGCTTTTGTGAGTTTTTTAGTTCTTCTCCTTCAGCTGCCAGACTTTCTAAATTGGGCTCCGGTTTTTGTACCATGGTAGAGTCATTGAGAAACTGTTCCAAACAAGACAAGAAGAAAAGCGCTGACAGATGTTTATTGTTCAATGGGATCGTATCGCAGCTGGGCAAGATGAGGTTGTCTAGGCATCCTCCTTTAGGCTTCGGGACGGTTGTCGAGTTAAAAGGTTGAAAGCATCTAGCTTGCTTAAGTTTTTGACCAAGTTGCACGGACAAATCCCGGATGGTATCAGTAAGTTCTTGAGTAGCCAAGCCGGCAGATGAAAGGGGACAGAATTTTAGGGCAATTTCCATTCCCTTCATCGATGTTTCCATTCCTTGCAATCTGTCTCCTGGATTCGCAAAATGGAGTTTTGAGAATCTGATCCAAGGCATCTCCCACAAAATACCTTCCTGCTTGGAGTGGAAAAGCAAAGGAGTTATCGTGGATTTCACGCGTAAAAGCTAAAATATATCAAGCAGTAGACAAGCAAGATGGGTAAATTTCAGGCAAGTAAACAGAACTGAATGAACAAAATGGAGTCACCTGCATGAGAGTTATAGTGCGGAGGAGCTTCTTTCCTGTTGCAGCCAAGGGATGGGCTAGAGAGATTAGCTCCATAGCATTGAGATGATTTTCCGCGAGGAATGCATTCATGGAAAGGTTGATCCTCTCAGCAGCATTTTCAGCGTACAATCGGCTAAGTTTTCTAACCTGTCAACGCGCAATCCCAGCAAATTAACCACTATAATGCCATGTCACCGTAATAATGAACCATTGGTTCCGGCTGTGTATGTCCATGCCCGTCCATTACTAGGATTAGATGGCACTGTGAGTTAAAAAATATGATTAAAGTTTCAACTAAAGGTTTGCTAAGGAACTGATTAATGGTTCTTAACATTTCTATGTAGATGCAATGACGGACCTAGGATTTGTCAAACATATAATAAAACAATATTTTAGCAAATAAAGTAGGGTTTTTCCAACGGGTGCTCATAACACACTTAAAATTAATTTAAACTACCATGTATATACATATAATAACAATTATTCTTCTCTTTTGCATATATATATTTTTCTTATTAAATCTTACCTACCTTTCTTTATATTTATTTACTTTGCCTAATTAATGTTACATTTCAAAAAATATGGCACCTGGAATATATCTTAATAATCGCCCAATGTATACCCGTTAGACAGACTCGATAAAGTATAATAAATGTAAAACTTTATTAGGACTTGGTTTATTATAGATTTACATCAAAATAAGTTAGTGTTTCCTTAATTAGGAGATGGTGTTTCCTCGATTAGTTAATATTTAAAAGCTATACTAGCTAGATTGTTTACTAACATAAATATTAATCGTAATCATAAATAAGCTTAACTAAAAGTTAGATTGTTATAGGATAGTTTTCATAAAGAAAACTTGAAGGGGATAAAAAATAACTTATCGTATATTTAGAGGGCGAAGTGATATTACTTTCTTAAAAACAAATAGGTTCAATAGAGATTTTAAAAAATTTTGGGGGAGGGAAAAACTGCCGCTGCCCTTCCCTACATCCATCTCCACATGGATGACATAACCTAATATACTTGATTAAGTTACTTGAACAAGATGGACACACTTGGAAGTAGAGCTACAAGTGAATCGAACTCGACTCAAAAAGAATTTGACTAGACTCAATTTTATCGAACTCGAGTTTGAGTGCTCAAGTAGTAGATCAAGTCGAGTTCAAGATTCAAAATGCTATGTTCATCAAGCCTAATTGAATATAACTTATTATTTTTTGATTTTTAAAGGTTATTATTTAATTTTTTAAATTTGAGTAAGTTATTTAATTTTTACTTTGCCATGCTCGAAGTCCTTGATATCATGGGTTATTGAAGAATTATAGTTAGATTTCTTTTTATCAATTTAATGAAGACTGCTCGATTAACCTTGAAATTTGAGTTTGAGCTCTAAAACTAGGTACACGATTAGTGGCAGAGTCAAGATTAAGAGGGAGGGAGGCTGGACGCACATGTGTATAAAATTATTAATTTGTGTGCGTAATTATTTTTTTGGACGCTTCTTTATATCTGGATATGTAATTGCAATTTAAAAAAATTAATTGAATTTCTATAATAATAAGGTTTTTTTCTCAGCAGGATTTTTGACAAAATAATAGTAACACTTAATGAAGCATAATAAGGAAACCGTATATTGTGCAATAAATCAAATTTTGCATTAAAATATGCTATTAAAAAAATTAGCAGTGGAGGGGTAGGATTTTAAACATATTAAATGATTATAATAACTACCGGAATTCTTACAACTCTAAGGGGACAAAATATGCGTTAGGTTTTCCTGATATTAAACTTTGGAGGATAAAGACTAACATTAATGATTAACTATATTTTGATTTTAAATGTTTGCGAAGTTGAAATTCTAATTAAAATATATGCCTTATTAGTTCTCAAAGGTCACCTAAATGTGGAGAAGTACATAATTTTGAAATTTGGCTAATCAATATTAAGAATCGAAATAAAATAGCTTATGGAAAGCTGCGCACAACTTAGCTAACAAGAGATTCTTCTTAACAGAGTGATAAAATTTTAACAATGCAAAATGCAATGGTAAAACAATTAATGAAAAGTAATCAACCAATAATAATGCGAGATAAAAAAAATATTCAAAAATGAATAAAAATTCAAATTTTTCATGAGGCAAAAACTAGTTGGAGAGGGCAGGCAGCTCCCCTCCCTGGCCCCCTACTCCCTCCCCTCTTGAACCATTTGGGTTCCAAGTATTTATATTTTTTTTTCAATCCTATCAAACTCGAGTAAGATGATACTCGACTCAATTACACCCCACAGCCGGCATATTATGTTAAGCTGATGGTGGAGATGAGTTGCCGGCATATTCTATCATCCAGTAGTCATCGACCAACCTACCGGCGGCATCAAATTCACGCATTAATTCTTATATTAATTTTCTAAGATTGACGACTCTATATGGTTCGGGAAAGTTCCATCAGAGCTACACCTGTTTAGCAGTGGGGAAAGGGCATATTTCTTGGCGTATGAATACTAAAGTGAAACCAATCTCGTTGGTCATTGTGTTAAGCACTTGTGCTCAGCGGCCACACGCCGGGAATCCCTCAAATATCCTGGCAAATATATTCCATTCAATTCAGTCTTATACAAGCAGCATCTCCAAGTTGTAAGGGGGTGGACAATGAAGATCGCTTTTTTTTCCTTGGAAGTTTCCGAAAGGACCAAAACTGAATCAGAAAATCTCGGTTTCCGCTGATGAGTAGGCGGCGGGACTGCAAGCTGCAACATAAGTGGAGGGAAGGGAATAGGTGTGCCGACCACCTAGCAAAGATGACTCTTCATCAGCAACTGGGAGCAACTGTTTTTCCAACTCCCCCCCGAATCTATTAGAACCATGCATTCTGCTGATGTAATAGGTGTGACTGCCTCTAGGGTAGTGCCTGTTTAAGGGCCTAAAACCCTCCATAAAAACCAAGAAATAAAAAAAAAAAATCTCGGTTTCCCGTTTCTACTGGCTGATGTGCACTGCAGGGAGTTCGGGGAGGATAGAAAGTGTTGCATGAATAACACTCTATTCCTGATTTGATCTTTAAGGAGAATGAATGACTTTATACTCAGTACTCAATCTGGATTCTCATTAATGGTTTCAGACCAAAAAGAGCAGCAGACTTTTTTTTTTTTCAATGATAACAGTTATATAACATATTCTAACCTATTCTAAGGAAGGGGGAGTAGACGGAGAACCCCGTCGAAGGAAGTCCTTCGACCCGAAGGTGGCAGCTACAATTAAATGACAAGTTTGGTGGGAGACAAAGGTTGAAAGGTGACTAGTTTTGCACTCAGAATTGGTGTGAAAATGGAAGGTGGCAGCCACCAATATATAGACTAGTTTTGCACGTAGAATTTGAATGAAGTCACAGTTACCTCGTAATAGGCAAGCCGAGGGTAGGGAAGCAACAAAGCCAGGAAAGCAGAGGCGGCTCCAAGTGCTGTACTGGACGCAACATGAACCGGGTGCACCACCACACTTGAACTTTGCTTGCCATGAATGACAGCATTCACACAAA
Source organism: Coffea arabica (assembly GCF_036785885.1). Classification (NCBI taxonomy): domain Eukaryota; kingdom Viridiplantae; phylum Streptophyta; class Magnoliopsida; order Gentianales; family Rubiaceae; genus Coffea; species Coffea arabica. The sequence goes on along the minus strand of NC_092321.1, from coordinate 2,151,910 downwards.
CAATCACTATCTGCCCAAAAGCAATACGCTTAGACATCAGAGGTGTAGAATTTGGCAGAGCCACCAAGAAAGAGGCTAGAGCCGCCGCCGCAGCAGCGATGCTAGGGGAGAACCTCGCCGGCCCGATGATCCGTAGGCCTAATATGGAAAGCGGCAGCATTTGAAGAGTGGCATAAAATGCATGCCAGCAGCCTCTTATGGCGTCGCCTAAGTTGGCATCAGACACAATTAGTACGGCTGTAACGTAAGAAAATGCCGGAAACGTTATCTGCCTTGTGAAATGGGCTGGAGCGTAGAGGGTGGTGCAGCCCACGATGGTGCAAGCTAGGGCGGTCCGAAAGGCCGACTGCAGCTTCACCCACCACAGAGCCCGGATTCTGCCTGCAACTCTTGCTGCCATGGACATGCAAACTTTACTACGTACCGTACTATATATGAGATGGAAGAAATAAATAGCAGAATTCTTAGTTGATAACCAGCCGCAAGTGAAATCCGGCTAATCCAACTACAACTATATATTGGTGTGAAAATGGAAGAGCCAAAAGATTTTACAGACAATTTTTAGGGAGAAGGTGCGGCCTTTGGAAGGGTGATCATCAGACCTTCTACTTACGGACAACAGAGTATTATTTGAAATATTATTTATAAAAATTATGAAAGCACTTTTTTTTGTAATGTGATGTATGTGAAATAAAAAAAAGTAGTTAAAAATATAAAAAAGGAATTAAAAAGTATGTTTATGAACCAAGTAAAATATTATTCGACAAAATTGAGTTATCAAAACATATTTGGAAGATGGAAGGAAGAGAAGAAAGGTTTTAGTTTGTCAAGCAACTAAAAACTAGCAAACAGAAGTAGGCTGGCTAGTATCAGACTTATGTTCTCTGATATTATGATACTGAAGTGATATTTTGACCAGCCAAAAAAAAAAAAAAACACTAAAATGACCTGTTAACAGAACACCTTCAATGTGAACGAAGACAATAATAATGGTCGCGAGGTGTTTCAGTTTGATCCGTAAAATCTCAGAATCTTGTACATGTTGTCCAATTTTGATCCTAATTTCTAAATTGACGGCTGAAATAAAAAAGACGATGTTCGAGTACTCTTTTTTTTTTTGTCTATATATATATATATATATAACAAATTATATCGTAGCGATAGAAAAAAAAAAAACTTGTTTAATCTTTAAGACTTGAAATATTCAACATATTTTCTTTTCATAATCACTAATGTTAACTATTCAAGTCTTTTGTAGTATAGATGTTCCTGTCAATAGTAATTTGCTTGAGAAGGGCAAGGTTTGAAATTTGAAGATGGCGATTACTCGAGTGAAGATTTTTTACTGTCTTTATGGCAAGGTTTGAAATTTGAAGATGGCAATTACTCGAGTAAAAATTCTTTGCCTACTTTTTGGCGTGGTTGAAATTTGAAGATTGCAAATACTCGAGTCAAGTTTTTTTTATTGACTTTATGTGTAATGTTGAAGATAAATTTCTTCATCCAAGCTCTGTCGTTGGTTGAACAAGGCTGGCTTTCTTTCTTCTCCCAAGTCAGAAGTCAGGAATACAACAGAACAGAGTAGTGTGATTACGCAGTAGTATGTCCAAACGAAAAGTCAAAAACCATTTACAGTTTTTCCAAGGTCACCTAAATAATCATTACGGATTACTCTTTCTTTTTAAAAGTCATTACTGCTTACTTCATTTATGAAGGAGATATGGACCAAAGCTTTATTATTAGTTTTCGAAACAATACGAGGTTGTCAAATTTCTTGCTCTCCCATGTTTGGTTGGTTCCTCGATAACATGAACTGGTTTGTTTGGACAATGAATTATTTGTCAAAATTTATTTACTTGCATCATCAACATATTTTTTTTAATCATTTTTTTTATCTCGCATACATTATATTAAAAAAGTACTACAATATTTTTTTTTCTTTCAAAAGATTATCCCAAATAATGTTATATGGAGAAGAGCAAAATTTCTCTATAAAATCTTTCACTTGGGCGGGCTCGTATTTCCTGCAAGAACAAATCGTTCCAACTATCCATTTCTGTTAAAAAATTTCTAGCAAGGTGTTCCGAGGCATAAAAAGATCATTCTGCACAATATTATACTTCTACAAATGCGTCAATAGTGGATATTCAACTTTTACAATGGGGGTAATATTTATTTCTCGCCGCCTCTTGTTTAAGTGGAAGAAATTTTCTACTCGATCTCACGGAGTTTCTTTAAAGATGATGAAACAGCATCTAGAAGGAGTGTTTCTAGGTTTTCCTCTGATCTTCTTCCCATATGCACGGATTGACTGGTAAAATGCGCCTTATGACAATGAAAGCATTAGGGCACAGATTTGTCTTGGCATTCTGTAAAAATGTAGCTAACAAATGTGGATTTGGTGGAAACAAGTTTTACTATAAATAAACAAAGATGAAGACATTTGTTTTACTACAAAACGGGGTGATAGGTTTTCCAGAGGAATCTACAAAACTAATTTACCCTAATTATATTCATTTTTTCTTTCCTTGGACAAAAGACTAATATCCGACGTCAATAGAATTTAATATATATAAAATATTTCAGTAAGCCCAAAAACAAAGCAAATGCTTAAGATTAAGGATTAACTTTTTATATACTGATAGTATAGTAATTTTTTATACTAGTACTTATAACTATATGCCACATGTGTATTATTTGAATTTTAAATTTGAATTTATATTATGTGGCAATGATCTTAACTTATTAGTGTAAAAAATATATATATTAATAGTATATAAAAAATTCACTCTAAAATAAAACCCCTAGTACTAGGAAAAGGAAAGGAAAGGAAGTCAGTTCTATGTTAACTTTAGAAATTCCAATCCGCAAAATTAACGCCCGCTTTCAGTTAAAAATGATCATCAAGATGGTCTACTCCTTTTATCTATATACAAAACGCAATAAGTTAATGAAGCGGGACGAAATTATTCTACTTTGAAAATATAAAGAGACGTTGGGATGACATCATTTCTCTGGGATTGGGGGGTTAAGTTCCCAAGTTTGCCTCAAGAGTTACCGGCTTTTGGGTTAAATATATATATAAGAGACGGAATTAGGTCCAAGTACGACTCATATGCTTCACCAAATCCTAATAGGAATTTTACGACCAGAGCGTAGAAATATTCGTGTCAGTTCGTCGTTGGGAATTGACTGTAAGGAAGAAGAAAACCACACGCTAGTAGTCGGAACTGACGTTTTCTGGAGAATACAAAATTGCCGAGAAGCACCGGACAAAGAAAAGAAGCACGGCTGAGAATCTGAGATCTGACCCAAAAAACCGAAAAAAAAAAATGTTTGAATCAAGCGGGGCGGCAGTCGGAACACCATACCATGATGACACTCTTTTTCATCCTGCGAACAAAAATTTTTAGGCCCAATTTCAAGGAATAATGGTTGACAGATTATGGCGGCAATTGCTGAAGGAATTGAAAGGAGATTATCGGTCGAACTCACAATAAGTATTGGGTTGAAACGTGCGGGTGACGTTGTATGTAATAGAAGCTTTCGAGATGAAAAGTGACTCAATCAACATATATGGTTAGAAGAATCAGAACCGATTCTTCAGGCACCTGATTGAAGGATTCGTGATTCATGTTTAGTGGAAAAAGTCAGGCACCTAATGGAAGGATTCCTGGTTCATGTTTCTAGAACTAGGAATCTCCCAACTCATTTGCTTGCTAACTCCCAACAGATTTAAATTTTTAGAGAATAGAGAGTTGTATGGTATGGTGAGATAATTTTCCACCACCCCCATTGCAAAAGCCGCTAAAACTGATATGCAGTAATGACTCCAAAATAAAAAGGTTGACAAATTATACACATTTCATAAAGCAATTGATTATCCACAAAACTTCAAATCACCGATAAACAAGAAATTGTTCCTAACATTGAAATTGTTCCAATGTCAAACTCAAAATATAACAAAGAAATGTATTCCCAACACAATTTTTTAAAACAAATGATCAAATAGAATTGGAATTGAGAAAAAAGTGTTGCTTGTGCAATAAAGCTAGCTACACCTTTTCTTTTTTTTAAAAAAAAATCCTTGAGGCTAATCTAGCTATGATGGTGACTTGCACTAGAGATTCTACAATTAACCGCCCATAATTTTTTTTTTAAAAAAAATGCAGTTTAGTTTTCAAGTTCCATGCACGTACGAACTAGGAAATGAGGGAATGCGAGTTAGATTCTTCGACAATAATGCTATTACGATGATTTCCTGTTGTCGATATTTTTCTTTAACATTTTTGACAGAATAACCAAAGACTACAATGTCTGCACGCGTAGCGGTGGCAGAACACCAATTAATCTATTGCATAAATATCAGTGAAATATGCGTCAAGGTTGGTGATTCAGTTAAAAACCATGAAATGTAATTTTTTTTTTTGTTCTGATATGGAAACTGAACAGCTAAATATGATCCCAGATAATCCTGCATTAAAGAAGCAAAACTTGTATTTTACTTAAATCTAGAACTAATAAATAACTTTTGATAAGCAGTAGGACTATGTGATGTTGTTCACTGTCTACACGGCGTTTTAAGAATATAAGCGGAACTTCTGTCATTCCCTACTAACAAACAAGGGGGTCTGATCATATTGAGAAGATTGTTTGAGCCTATCCTCAAAGATAGGTAACTCGAATTTTACCCAACACAAAATAGAAGGAAAAAATCATAAAAATACCTCCACGAAACAGCTGAGGGACTGCACTTATAATGGACTGAGAGAGTCTGCACATTGCAAATATGTATGAAATCCTACCAACTCTCGAGTTACAGCTTCATTCCCCTAGTATCTTTCGCATGCTAATACCTTTACAAGGGCTTCTTTCCTTGCGAGCTCAGGACTTGGTTCTGGGAACGAGTTCGAGGAAGATATCTGAGGCGTGGGGAAAAACGTAGCTCTTGCTTCTTCGGAGCAACTGGCTTTCTCTTAACACCGTGACTGCGTCTATCATTGCTGGCGACATCACCTAGACCATCACAATAATTTAATTTTCAATAACCACAATGAAATCCACAAAACAAAAATACTCGCTGGATAGGTCAACGATCAACTCAACATGTGTTTTGTGTCCATTACTCTGAGACAAAAGACGGTAAACACTGAACGCCCATGGGGAATGCAGGTTTGTGGAAGTACAAAGGTTCGCCGTGACAGAGTGTAGCAAACTTTCATCATGCATATGTTTGCTTATAAGCAAAACATCTATATCAATTATACGATAAAATTAGATCTAGGAAAACTAGATTTGATTAGTGATGAGTTCCATTGCACAACATAACTCAAGTTCCTTGAGAATACCTTCGATGTCTTGTTTGGTCCTCACAAGAGATGACTTTTGCAGTTGCCTACATCTTTCCCTGTCATGAGTAGAAGAAATCCCATTTTGAAGGGTTGTAGGGATTGCATTTTCTGCCTCTGATGCATTGCTCTCTGAGACGTTATCACCATTATGGATATCTGTTTTGGCATAATCAGATAACCTGCTTTCCTCAAATGTTTTGTGAGATTCCACACTATTGTTTTCAGTCTTTTCACGAACTGCAGAGCGTGTCAATCTTCTGGAGTTGTTTAAAGTCAGCATTCCTGCAGCACAGCTTTTCTTCACAGAATGGTTACTTTTATAGATCCCCGTGTTGGTTTCTGGATCCGTAAATTTGTGAGTAATGGTTGAGGCAGTCTCAGCATCAATAGGAGAAACAACAGTTTTCTGATCTTGTGCCAAAGCACTTTCCCGTACTGATGATGGATTTTCTTTAATCGCATTATTAGCCTCAGCAACAACTTTTTCCTCTGCTTTACGAACTGCTGAACGAGTGGACCTTCTTGTGTTGATTGAAGGCATCGGTTTTTGCCCAGCAATAAAGGTCATATCAACATTTTTACAAGACACCTCGGAGCTTCTCTGTTTTGCTGAGCAAGAAAGTGTACTTTCATCGGCCACATCCAGGTTCTTCTTTGTGGAAACATTGGCAACGGAATCAACAGTCTGTGGGCGGCATTCCTCAATTTTGCTCTCTTGTTTCATTTCTTCAGTTGATGCATCAACAATTTTAGGTTCCCTGGTTGGAAAGAGTGTCTTTACAATGTTCTCGTATTTTGGGACTAATGTAGCAGTTTTACCATCTGTTTCAAAGGGAAAGCCATCATCCATAGAATAGGTGTTATTCGCAAAAGAATCATAAAAAGTGATGCTCTAATCAGTAACACCTAATTGAGGTCCTAATACTTTTCCTTGAGAGTGGGTGAACAATCCAGTACCTTGAGAACATTTTGACATCAATGAAGCAAGAGCAGCACATCCAGCAATCGGATTCGGATTGAGAGGAGTCCTAGATGCATCAAACTCTTGAGCAGGTGATGAGCCTTTGTCTTTGATCTCCTTCATGTGATTCATAAAAGAAGGCAGCTGGATGCTTGAATCACTTGCATTCAATTCAGAAATTGCTTTGCATCGAGCTTGGCCCTTGAAATCGACTGCAAAAATAGCTGAAAGCATGAATGACTAGATAATAACCCATAGTGACACATAAGCCCGCAACTACATGCCCAATTCAGGTTCCATGTATCCCTTCAAAAAGGCTTTGTATGAGAAGACCAATCACACTAAGTTGGATCATACGGGAGAATCAGTTTTGCAAGGTTGTGGTCAGCAGGGAATGATAATGCATAATTCATTTTGATTACTCTTGCATACATTAAATGTACTAAATAATACAGGCTTAACCAGCAAGATGGTAGAAAAGAACCTTTCACTATGTGCAATATAAGTAAAAACTTTATGTACCCAAAGGACAATAGAGTAGGAGCTTACTGGTCAAATAAGATAATTTTTATATACCCCAAAGGAATATAGCAGAAACATACTGGTCACATTAAGATACTTGGCCTTAAATATAAAGAGAAGTCACCACATAAGGTAGTATGTCACCGTCAATAAGGTTTTCTGAAACTTTAATTCCTGAAGAATCAGCTGCATTACTTATATCTTCTATTTGCTTTTCTAGTTGAAGAACATCTCTTTCGTAGTCCATGCCCTTGAGTACAGTAGGTAATGGTGAAATAGTGCAATGATTTGGTGTTGTCAGACTACTAAAGAAAGCAACAATTGTAGGATGAAGAGTGATGCATTCGGTAGACATTTTCATGATTGCAGAAGACGGAATTGTTGCAGTTTCTCCTTCACGTCCATGGTGAATCCATCTGACCACAAACATACATCTGCAATGGATCTTCTTTGAGTGTCTTACACGTAGTGGCTGCATAGCAAGGACGATTAAGCAGTTTGCAGTCTGTTTAATATTTATTAAAAAAAAAGAACTACCATTTCACAGACCTTATACTAAACTGCAACCCTGAAAGTGCTCGGCAGAAGACTATGAATCTATTTATTAGCTTTGGAAAGCTAAAAATGAGATAAAAATTAACCCAAAAATGGTCCAGCGACATTTGAGTTGGAACGAAAACGAAGGTACCTTTTCTACTTGAGCATCAAAGAAGAGGCTCTTAGGTGGTGACTTCCTGGTGGCAAGAACACGATCTCCTTCTCGCAGGAGAGAGCATTCATCTCCATGTAAGGGAGTAGATCGAATGCGAAGACCAGAAAGCGCTTCTTCTTTAGTTACGATACAATCGTCAGAGACATTGGTCCCGTATTCCACAATGAGACCAATTCCACTGGAGCTGCAGAACCAAAAGAGCTAGAGTGAGCTTTGATATTGTGAGAAATTAAATAAAAGCAATCGCAAAAGAGTCCTAGCGGAAAGCAAGCAGGGGGTCTTAATATTTCTAAATAGTCACGGCGCCGATCAAGCGCCATTAGCCATCCATCCTCCTCCCTTGATTTAGCCCCCTGCACTTATGATTCATATCTATTCACAGCACGGCAGCAGGACAATACTCGTTTCGATTCCAAAACTCCTCAATTTTTTGAATAGAACATCGATAACACAGGAGCAGATACACTTGCGGTACAGAAGACAACCCCAAAAAAAATAAAATAAATAAAAATAAACCTCATTATTAAAAATAAATAAAAGATTCGCTTTTCTTTTCTCTTGATAATTCCTAATGTTCAATAAAAATGAACGAGGCAATATATCACATTACTCTTCATCGTGAACCTCGAAATAATATAATATTTGCTGGAGTAATAATAAAGTAGTAATTATCAACTTAATGACATTATTAATGCGGAGAAGCAAAGCAAGAAGGGGAAGAAAATAATCACAAACACCTAAAATGGACAAATTGCGTACCGGTACTAGTACTGAAACATTGTTTGCATTGATCATGTACCGGGAAATAGGACATGCATTGTCTCCTCCGGAAGCAGAAGCGACCAAAGGACTTCAGTTGAAATACTTTTCTTTTCTTCTATATTTTTTTTTAAAGATACTGGGCAAAAAAAAAAAAAAAAAAATTCCAAGTTACCGAAGCGAGACACTGCAAGGATGCCACGAGAAGTCGTGTTTGCGCATGGCTTCGAGTTGGAGCTCCATCTCGACACGTCGTCGTTCTAGGTGATTTTGTTGTCGTCCCCGGCGGCCCCTGGATGATTTGGGGCTGGGCGCTGGCATATGCGTATCCATTGTACACTTGCACTTTGGCGTGATCGGCGAAGGATGCTCGAGTCGAGTCTGGACAGTGGGGAGCTCTCCTCTTTGAAAGTATCGTTTCTGTCTTTATAACACTTTTTTTTTTTTTCAAAAGTAGAAATACATCTTACTAGTTCGTAAAAGGTAAACACTCTTTCCTTTATAATTATCAATTTCTAATTTTGGTGCTTACTTAAAAATGTGCAATTTGCCTTAGGACTGGTGGTTAAATGATTGAATGCCTTCTCCGTAGACCACCGCCCCAGCATAAGAAGAGGAAAAAAAAAAGGTGCATTTATTGTTCAAAAAAGTTACTTACGGTTCAAGAATTAGTAAGATTTAGCAATAGGTTTTGGTAAATTGACAACAATAAACAATTTTCGTACTAAATTCTCGGAAATCACATCTTAAGGTAGAAGGTATGAGAATAAAAGACTTACTTAACGTTCAAGAATTAACATCTAGCAATCAATTTTTTTTTTTTTAAAAAAAAGAAGTAACAGAGAGCAATCAATTTGATAAACTAACAAAAAAAATAACCAATTGGTACACGACTAAATACTAAATAGGAGTATTATGTAACGGTGCAATTACTACTCTTTTTAGAACTACATAGCTTGGATTTATTTGCGTCTCCCGTATGGAAAATGAACGTGTTGGATGATTTGGCAGGAAAATTGTTAGCGAGAAGTTCTAATACTTTCAATTACACTGTTAAAATTTAAAGAGTAAAAAACAGTTTCCCTCCCTCAACAAAAAAGTAAATTTAGAAAAAAAACTTATCTAGTGAGACTCATCAAAAAAATTTAACTATCTTATCAGTAACTTTTACGTAACACTAGAATTAAACGCTTGTGATACTTGAATGCATTTTGAAGCCGCATGATGCCTTGTTGATTGTTGAAGGTCTAATTGTTGTTGGCTGTAAATATGGTCACGGTTTAAGTCTAAATTGGAACTAAACTAGAATTGAAATAACAATTTATTGAATCAAATGGAAACCATGACAAAAGGTTGCAAGTCAGGTTCATAAAAAAAAAATAGAATTAAAGTCGGAATCGACAGTTTTGGAACTGGGACCATCTATTTTAAGAATATATATATATATATATATATATATATATATATAGGTGCGCGCGCGCGCACACACACATATATATATATATATATATATGCCAATTTAATGCAAATTGAGATATTTTTCCTATTTCATTTCAATTCCAATAAAAAAAAGTATTTATCTTTTGTTTTATTTAAAATGTTCAATAGATATAAGGTATTTTCTCATTAAATTTGAATTATTTTCTTTCTATAGTCAGCTAATGATATAATAAAAGTGTTATTTTCCTTCTAAATTCATTTTCTCTAATTTTCTTTTTACTCTAAATTCAGTCATATTATTTTATCTTTAATTTTGCATAAGTGATTAAATATAACTAGAACTGTAACTGGAAAGAACTGATACCATAACTAAAAGGAACTGGAATTGTAATTGAAACCTGAACCAAAAGTTCTAGAACCGGAACCGTAGCTATCCAATCGGTCCCACCATTTAAAGAAAATTAGAACCGGCAATTTTTGAAACCGAACCAACAATTTTGGAACTGTGGCTATCGTTACTTCTACGTGACATCAGGAAACAAATAATAAGGTTGATACCATGCATGTTGAATACTGACGGGCAAAACGGTAATGATAGCAAGCTTCTCTATTTTTATTACTACTAAGGGTGCAAAATGCCCAAAGCCCTTCTTAAGGGTCCAAAAATATATCCAAACTAGTTTTTGTTTTAACGGTCAGGCCTTATTTTAAGATTATTAAAAGTTAATTGCGTAACAAGCCTAAATGACTACTCTTATCCTACTACTTAATATTTCATTGATGAACGGAAATATCATAATTCTTAAATTCGGCCCAGCCTAACGGTCAAACTGATCAACCCGATGAATGGCTATTGGGCCGAGCTGGATTTCCAATTAGATAGTTTAAGCACAGAACCCATTGACTGGTTAATGACTCGACGGTTCAATTGGAATAAACTAAGAATCCGGTCGATTTTGTTAACGAACCGTGTTTTGTGGAAAAAATTTTAGAAAGCTCTTGCTAAGATTCAAACTTGGGACTTTAGGCATGCATTTATAGTATACTTGCCACCAAACCACTTGTCATCTGTTAATTGAATGGCCTTCTTTTATTATATGAACGTTTTGTCAATTTTATCTTTATCCTTTTTTTATTTCTCTAAAACAAATTTTTTTGAAATCTTTTAATAAAAATTTATGACCCTCTAAACTCTATAAGTTATAAAATGGATTTAAAAAATAACATATTACATAATTCATTTTAAAAACAAATATTTTTTTTAATAATTTTTTGCACCTAAAATTTGTAAATAAGTTAAGATAATTACACTAAACACAGATAAAATTTTACACTTGAAATTTGGAGGATTATTAATTAAAATTATGTTTTACTGATTCTTATATGAATTAATTATCCTATAGCGAATTAAATTAAATGAGCAGTTGCTATGACATTGTTTATTATAGTTTATATCATATATCATATATCAAATATTATGAGATATAATATTTAAATATATTTAATAATCTACTGGTTTAAACTCGGCCCGAAAAGTAATTTAGCAAAAAAGGTGGGTCAGTTAATCACTGGTTCGACCAGTAGGTGTGGTTGAACCACTGACCCATTGACCTACCTCTTTTGCCGGGTTCTTTTCCAAGTTGAGTTTAATAACTATGAAAATAACCCAATTTTCTTAAAAGAAAAAGGAAAAAAAAAAAAAGTAGCAGTCAATCTTAGGGTACTCTGCTGCTCAATTAGGCAACAAGTCTTCTATTACATAATGGATTGTAACATTTATGTTACACGCTCTAATATGTTGACACCTTTCATCTTTAAATTATTAGAATTATTATACTCCCAATTAAGTTGAACTCATGAGAAGAATACACGTCAATGCTTAAGGTTATGTAACATAAATGTTACACATTAGCGTGTCATAAAAGACCCATAGTCACCCAATTATAGGACCCTAACACATTTATCCCAAAATCCTCCTATATGATTGGTAGAGAAACATGCTATCTCTCAAATTTATCAAAAAAAAAAAAAAAATCAAATTCTCGATGCACCATATGGCATTACTAATTTCCAAATCATTAGTTATGACAATTTTCAATCTTGCAGTCCATCACAAAACATCAACAAACCTAGAAATGCAGATGGCTTGACCTAAACCCTCGGCTGAAAGTCCTAGTCCCAGCAAATACTAGTAACTATCAAATTTCACACTCCCAGAGCCTTTTCTAAATCACCCAAGAATCCAAAAAAAAACTTTATCTTTGATTCAGCTTTCATGTGTGCCACAATCAGAAAAGTTTTGCCTTCAAACACCAACCTATTTGTTGCTGGTTGCTGGTACTCTTGGCCTCTGCACTTAATTACTATATGATATTTACGCCCGCTCCACCATTGTCAACCCGAAAATGCATACTGTTCTACGCCGCATGGGTTCTCAAGTCCTCGTCTCAATCCGCAAATAGGAGGACTCGTCTTAGCACCAAAAAAAGAATAGCACTCGTCAAATCCAATGGAATACTGCCGTTGAAGATGTACTTTCAGTTAAAGGTCCATTGCACAAGCAGAATCATCTCACATTATCTCTGGCGTGTATAAAGTGCACAAAAGAGCAACAGACACTCTCTGTGACCACCAAAAATTCAACTACGTATGCAAATCTTGTCCTATTGTGTCTGCTGGTGTTTCGTATTTCACTACTTGTATCTTTTTCCTCTTTTCTTTTCTTTTCTTTTTAAAAAAAAAAATATATACTAGGTGTTCCCAGGGAGAAATAAAGGTCAATCCATATTTATAAAAGTTGGATTACTGTCTCCATGATCTATAGCTTGAAGATCAACAACAAAATCAGTAGAACAACTCAATAATACAATCCCATTCCCCACCACTAACATAAAAAGGCTCAATAATACATCCCAACTCAAAGGAATGCTCCAGTTATGTAGCTGCACTGTACCTCAGTGCATCTATCTGTCTGTTCCAATCCCTGTGGATCTATAAAACTTTAGGAATCATAAAATACTATGTTGCGTAACTGTGTTATTGTCATATGAAGGGATACAAAGCAATCGAAAATTTAAAAAAAAAAAAAATGAATCGCGTCGACTTAGGGATAAAAGTAATACCGTAACCAATTAAGCATCAGTTTTTCACAGTTAATATTGGTTGTGATTCCGCACTTGATTGGTAGCTTGGTACTATTTGAGTCAAACTCGGGTGATGCACTACTTGAACTCGACTAGTGTACTATTCGAACTCGATTTAAGTAAAAAAAATTTGGACTCGAACTTATCGAGCTCGAACTCATGCTCATCAAGATTAATTTAGCCTAATTGAGTTTAATAAATATAAATTTATATAATTTTAGATAAGGAACAAAATAAACATTTCATATGAATAAATAAAAAATTATATGTGCGTGTGTTTGCATGGAACTTGATAGAGTTCGATTAAATTCGACGAGCTTTTGAATTTCACGTATTAATCTCGATTTCGACCCGTCAAGTAGATCGAACTCAAACTCGGTTAATGTGAATTCGAGCTCGAACTTTGATCGAGTAAGCTCGTGAATTACTCGATTAAACTCGACTCATTTACACCCCGTAGATTCACCCAAAGTCTTTCTTGCATGCAACCTTGACCTTAACCAGCGGTACTTTATGTAATCTATGATTCTAAAGCAAAGAAGACAACAATTAATTTGACTCAGAGTCCACGAATAGATGACAACTACAACTTAAGCCTCTTGTCAAAGCTAGAAAGTATCACCTATGTAATAGTTGCTTCAACTATTGTAACTCCAATTATGGATTTCAACTTGATGTGGCTCACAAACATCGGCTCCAACGAAGAAGTGGACAGGTGGTCCCTAAAACACAGGATGGGCACTTTGGAATTTTATAGTCCCAAGCTCCTGATGGGCTCCTAAATTATATGAACTAGCCCATATCACCCTCCACCAGTACCTATCAAATTCCTGCTCCATTCAATTACAAAAGGTGCCGCCTGTCTGAGAAATACCGGACCCTTTCTCTAATCGGTTATCGCCAATACCAGTTGTAGATTTTAACTCACCGATCAGTCAAGCAGAAAGGACGGTGATGATGATGATCTTATATTATTATAGCACTATTTCCCATTGTTATTATAATACTTAAAAGAGGTTGCCCGACATCTTCGGCTACCGGAGACCAACCAAGAGCAAAGATGCCACGGCATGTGATAAGTTAGATGCGTTGGACCCATAGCAAGGATGCCCCTTAGGATGGGGTTTTTGTGGCTGAGCAAAGGATCATGTTTTTGTGTGATTCGTCATTCTAATCTATTTTAGCCGCATTTGATTTGGAAGTTCCTCTCCAAGAATACAGAGACAGAAAAACCTGAACAAATGAACATGAACGACCGGGCGCAAGGAAACTGAAAAATCTACCACATAAGGAAGAGAAGATGCTAGTTCTCATCAATAATTAGAGACCCTTTTCAATTACAAAATTAGCCATTGAATATACAAGAACGAATATTTTCATTTATTTAGGTGCGTCTAAGCATGTTTCCACAAACAGATTGGGGAACGAATACCAATATAGAGAAACTCCAGTAATAACTTGAATAGCAACCATTTAAGAGAATACAACAGCAAAAGGATGGTTGTGTAATCAAGGCCTGGTAGATGAATATCACCAAACAACCAAAAGCAATATCTGAACCTAAAATGAAACATAAACAAGTTTTGAGGCACTTGTTCTGACGTCTTGATTACTAAAAAAGTCAGTACACAATGAAGCACCATCACTAACCAACCACCCATACAACTTAGCTGTGCCTCTCAAGTCAACATAAGATCATTGCCTGCAAAATGAGGCCGTAGGCAAACTCGGACTTCATGTTCTTCTGGCCCCTCGCGAAGTTTTGGCACTAGAATCTCTAGCACTGTCCCTGTTCCATCATAGTATGCTTCTATATTCGCGTCTTCAGGTATGCGGGTTGAAAGAGGGATCTCCCTAATAAATTCTCCTGGAGGGCAGTGTTCCGAAGAAGGATCTGTCAGCTTGAAAGTCCTATCGAGCCTCTTGATGAAGGGCATTCGAGATGTGCTCACACAAGACACTTTGATGATCCCATGTGTGAGAGTATTGCGCCATGAAACTTTCACCCTTTGAAGGTCAACAAACGGCAAGCTAATTATGATCAAGTAACCTTCTTCATCCTCGTAGATTGATTTTGCAGCTGTTACCGGTCCATAGACATGCCTTAATACGCCACTAAATTCATTCAACCAGTGAGGCTCATTCGGGTGAGTTTCCAGATCAGGAATTCGATCAGGAGGATTCACTGTCAGATAACAGTCCTCTTCATTTCCATGTGAGAAGAAATCTTTCCTCCTCTTGCCACTAACAGGTGATAGATCCATTGAATCCCCATTGCTATGGCTGGATGGCTGAGTAGATAGATTCAATCCTGACCCATTAAGCAATTTTTTTGACTGGGAATGGGAATTGTTCTTTATTATAGGGGGTGGTCTCTCAAGCTCAAACTCAGTGCTGGGAAGGTTTCTCCAAGAACCGTAATCACTTGCTTCGTGTGGGATAGTGAAGTTTATGTCCCTCCCTGTTAGTTCGGCCCACCTTTTTCTTTCATCTTCATCGAGACCCAAAAGATTAGGGGATGGAACAACCTCGATACCATGAACACACTGGGGGTTTGAGAGGCCCCTGTAATGCTTTCGTTGCATCCTATGAGATCGTACAAAACCCTTGTCAACACTAAATGGAAAAGGACGCTCTCCTTGACGAGAATGGCCATTCATATAGCTCCGAAGTTGCATCTTACCCAGTGCATTCTCAGGCCTTTCCTTAAAAACCCACATGTACATATTCTCCATATCATGCTGAACCATGAAGACATCAAGCTGCAGATCAGATTTGTCAAACCCAGAAAGACCATTACCATCCCTTGTAATCTTGGCCTTTGATTTCTCATTCAATACTGGCCTAAAGTAAAAGCTAAAGAAAAACCAAGCACCCCAGATGCTATCACCCCTTTTGGCACATTTCCTCCCAACCTTGGGAACAGTGAGAAAAGTTTCTGTCTCGTACATTTGGGACCCAAGCCCAACATCAAGAATGTCACAGTGTTCTGGGTTCCATGACTGAGGTGAATTACGCTCAGTGGATAGAGGTAGGTTAATATCAGGCGGCGGACGGGGTAAAACAACTTGCCGATTCATCTCTAGATCAAGCTCATCGTGTGAAGAGGAGGCACTTGAATCCATTGACAACAGGGTCGAAGGGTGATGATTCTCCATTGATAAAGATGTGAGAAGAGAATCTACCATCTCACAAGGTCTCCCAGGAGATTTCAGGTTATCGGTGGATAATAATATTCACCACCAAGGATTATTTGAACAAAAAAGCAATCTTTACAAACACCCCCATCATATCAGTCCCAACTACAACAACCCACCTCCATTAATATCCTAAATTTATTCATCATGTGTGCCTACTACATAACCATATCAACTTCATGAAATCTCACAGGTTTTCTATACCCTTAGTTTTAACAAGACTGAAGTTGTGTAACTGTCAATCACAAAGTACTCTGAATTGAAATATAGGACAAACAAAAAAACACCTCCCGACCCAATAGATAGGAAAAAAGAAAAAGTTAAACAGAAATCGAGAACAAGAGAAGAAAATACAATAAGATCCAAAAAAAAAAAGAGTATTCCTTTTTTCCCCCTCCAAGAAAAACTTTAATATCCCTTAGTATAAGTATACAGTAAATACAGTAAGACAAAGAAGAAAGGGCTAGATGAAGACTAAATCCAACCCAAACCCAAGAATTTCATTGAACCCTCCAAAGACAGGCGGGAGATACTGAATCATACCCATCAAATCTGTAATCTTGGTTACAGAAAACCTAGAAATGAAGTTACTGAAGACACAGAAACAAAATCTGTATCCTATATGAGGAATGGAAGAATTCGAGAAATATTAAGTA
The DNA here is from genome assembly GCF_036785885.1 of Coffea arabica. NCBI lineage: Eukaryota > Viridiplantae > Streptophyta > Magnoliopsida > Gentianales > Rubiaceae > Coffea > Coffea arabica. The sequence goes on along the minus strand of NC_092321.1, from coordinate 2,135,169 downwards.
TACAGAAAAGTAGGCAGAGGAGTAAAATGAATGGTGATACAAACATATATTACCAATCTATGAAACCAAGGCCCAAGAAAAGGACCAAATCAGAGGGGATCTTAGAAGAATACCTTTTAGGATAAGCTTCAACAACCAAGAATCCACACATACTACTTGGGCACTCTGAAGAATCAACGGTCCTCATCTTGTATAATCAGTTAGAAATCAATTTCCCCTTGGTTCAATTAAATTTTAAATTGTACGAGTCCTACTTCTACTGCTGGATGCTACAAACTACCGCTAGAAGTCTCTCACTTTCTTAGTCTCCCAAGTATCTATCTTTGTCAGAGGAGACATAGAAACCTGAGCACAGTCAAGACTCGAGAGAGAGAGCAGAAAAGACCCACAAGGAAACCGCGTACTCGAGAGTGTTTATCTGGGGTATTCGGGTCTTGAATAATTATCTATCTTATACCATCTCCCACTAGTTTGCTCTTGGGCAGGAGAAAACGGAGGTACGTGAGGGAGTGTGTATATGTAGGTAGCATACGTCTGTTTGTATACGAGAAGATAGAAGCGAGGTTAGTTCCAGCATAACAATTCTCTTCCCCAGGGGCTTGTGTGTGATTTTAGAGGGAGATTAAAGTAAAAGCCTGCGCTGGAAAACACCGCCACCCTATCAGCTTCCCACTTCTTCTACAGACAGAACACTTGACCCCCAAAAAACAAAAAAAAAATTTTACAGAGAGAACACGTTAAATTGTCACTATTTTCGTAACGGTGACGGTGACGGTGCTGCCTGTTTCGTACTTGTGTGACTCATTCTCCCCGCAGCTGGATTGATAGCATCGTAGCGCAATGATGCTGAAAGTGTCTCTTCGCATAAAAAAAAAAAAGCAAGATAAAAAGAGAAAATGATCCCATTAATGACTAACATTTTGCAAAAATATTTTTTTTATTTATCATTTTTAAAACGAAACAAATTCGTCTCTGATATTTCAAAATTGAAATTATTATATCTCTAAGCACAATTTTCAATTTGAATCAAATTATCTAGTATCTCAACAATATATTTTTGAGGATAAAATTGATAGATCACTCTATCAACTCTATTATATTTACAAATATTTATTGAATCAAAAAAGGAAAAAATTTTAAAAATTATAACATAAAAGGTCGCTCTTTTTTCTTGGAATAGTAGGATTTCTTTTTTGGATAAAATTTTTCATGCACCATTAGTATATACACTTACGAGTCTTAAATGTATATCATACATACAAAGTTTGGTATTTAAATTAAAATTAAAATGATGTGGCACATAACCAGATTCGTTAGTGTATACAATGACAATGTAAAAAAAATTGATCCTTCTTTTATGTTATAATTTTTTATTTTTCCTTTTTGGGTTCATTAAATTTCACATGAATATCAAGTTGAGTTAACCAAATAATCTATCAATTATACATCAGAATTTTCGTAATCGGCTTGTTGGGTGATTAAATTTAGATTGAAATTTGAATTTATAGATGTAATAGCTTCAGTTTTTTAATATCAATGACAAATTTATTTTGTTTTAAAAGTGAGGAACGGAAAAAATATTTTTGTAAAATATAAATGATGAAACTGATCATTTTTTGAAACAACAAAGATAGTAAATGTTTGTTTTTTAAAGGGTGCTCACGAGCTTACTCGACCCAACAGTGCAGTATTCAAGTTTGTTTTGTTTATTTTATTAAACTTAAATTGTTTACTCATGCGGAACTCAAATGAGCATTTGAGCGGAAGTCCAGTCCAATGGTTTAAATTTCTTTACATATAAAATCAAAGTTTGTACGAAAATCGAAGTAAACTCGGATCGAAATAAGAACTTTGGCAAACAGAAACACTACTATAAATGTTTGTTTTTGGCTTTACTAATTAAAGAACTAAAATCAAATAATCTCTTACTAAACTAAGTTTGATTCAAACATCAAACGATTTGATTGGTCATTTAGTCTTTTTCTTTTTCATTTGGGCTGTTATGGAATAAAAATAAAGGATACAATCATTAGTTCCAAATTGTGTAAGGTTATTGGTTTTGGAGGGGAAGGAAAAGAAAATTTTGTAAATAAAACCGGGCAATAAAAGTGTCTCACTTAGAAGTATGTCTCTTTTCCCTCTTCATCCATCCAAAATTCTTTTTTCTTTTTCTTTTTTAGCTGAGTGTTTTTGACCAAAATCCAAATTAAAAGACATAGTGGAAATTGCCGGTCCAAATAATAGAGACAATAGGAAAAATTAAAAAAGAAAAGAATAAAAAACACTGTTACCCAATTTTTATCCTTTTTTTCTTTTTTGGACAAATGACCCAAATAATTCTTCAAATTTTTTAATCGAGTCACTTTTGGTATTTCTACTTTAATTTTGTACAATTTTGTCCTTACCTTTATTATTGGATCTACTTGATTCTCCACTTCAACTTGGAAAAATCTTTTAAGCTTAAAGAGAAACAAAGTCATCAGTTCGTAAATTTGACCGTTGACCCGAGTCTTAAAACCGAGGGAAAAAAACTTCAAAGATTTACAAAAAGTACAAGAAGTAAAGCAAACAATGACCCACTCGGAATTGGTAAATAGTAGTCTTTGCTACATCTAAGCACGCTGGTTTGCCCTTGACCACCAAACTCTCTGTTCCCATTATGTAGGGACAAAACACTCCCGTTGAATTGTGCAAGGAAACCACGATAACCACCGGCCCTTCTCCTGACAAAAAAATTATTAAGGAAGATCATTCACTCACTCACATATGCAATGCAGTCTTATCAACCGGACACTTGTACGTCTGTAACAAACGTGTTGCTGAAACATTGAGGTACGACTTTTGAATTATTGCGTTCTGGTCTTTGTGTTTTACACTTTTACTAGCTAGCTACTAGAAGACTAGAGTCTCCTCTCTTAATCTCTAGTATTACTAGACTAATTGTGCGATGATGAAACCAACTTTCGTCCCGCTCTCTTTGCGTTCTGGTCTTTGTGTTTTACACTTTTTTTTTTTTTTTTGGGTCTGTTGCAATGTTTAAGGAAATTCAAGATGGTACCGTACCATGTCATGTTTCAATCAACCATCATATTTAGGGGATTTCAAGGTATAAAAATGGGTTTCCTAGTGTCCATATAATCCAAGAAATGCTTGTACTGGATTTCTGAAGAAAAGTCGTTGTTGTCATCAATACGTTCCCATCTTTCCCGCCAGTCATTTCTTGAGGGCATAAAGCGTTGCAGTTTTCCCGTATCATTTTGCGGTTTTACCATTCTAAGTGCTAAATTTTATCTTTTTTCCTTTCCAAAATAATTTTGTGGAATCAACTAAAATTTCTTTATCAAGACCTTAAAGCAATATATGTATATCTTTATCAAGAATTTATCCCTCTCATATGCTAATAAAAAGGCTTTACAACTAATCAGTGGCCCGAATTTGAATGTACTAACAAACGTTTGCCTCCCACAAAATTCAGAATAAATGTGGGGCAGTTTAGTTGTTTCTTTGATAAAGGTGGGCACGCATATTTCCAAAAAAAAAAAAAAAGAAATCAATCGTGTAAATCAACTTGTATCCGGCCTATGCTAATAATCAACCACAAACTTCGCATCAGCTCTTTTCTAAGAGACTTGTGCCAACCCAATTTAGTAAAAAGCGAAAACCACCAAATTAGCGTACCAATCGACATTTTTCTGCGTTAGGTGGAACGAAATCGTTCCCTTGTAACTTGAGTCAAGCTGGTGTTGTAGAGGTATCAAATAAGTAGACACTTTGGGTACGTTTGGTAGGGTGTAAAATGCTTTCTACTGGAAGACATTTTCCTTGAAAAGTAATTTTCTGGGAAAATATTTGTTTTCTTCCTGTGTTTGGTTCAATTCTCAACATGTGAAAACGGCTGGATCAAATTGGGGCCTTCATTAGCAGTCTCCATCGCATGCAGCATCACGCTACCACAAAACTCCCCAAAAGCCACCATTCCCTGGAAAGTGACACTTAGTATCGAAGCACAAGCCATCAGAATTGAGAAATACAGCAACTTTCTCTGTTGGCCTAATGGTAGCTTCTCACTTTCTTATTGCTGATCTTAGTCCTTCCTTTCTTTCTGTGAAGATCGCAATTCCTCTCGATTTCTGCAGATCTTAGTCTAATTTTGTAAGCATCCGGTGAGGATATGTCAATATATGCTTGTCTTTGAATGCGCAACGGTGAGAGAAAAAGGGTTGCACATATGGAGGAGAAGGAGAGGTAATTGTTAGTGTCGCAATTCCCTTGAATGTTACTCATAGGCTACGTTTTCCTTTCTCCATTCTTGTATATGTCAACTATCAAAGAGATATTTATCTAGTGTGGTAGAGATCGGTGTTCGTCAGGTAAGATTGGGTTACGGGTAGAGGTGGCAAATCAACCCACTTAATTAAATTTACCCATATCCGCCCATGAATAGATAGGTATGGGTATCTTATTTTAAATTTTTGTATATAGGTATAAATGGGTATTATTGGGTAACCCATCAAACCCAATTAACCCATTTAGAATTCTCTTCCCCCCAAGTCTCTCCTTTTCCCCCACCCATTTTTTTTTTCTATTTTTTCATTTTGTCATGATGTTAACTACTTTTGTTTCATTATTATTATTATTATTATTTGTTGGTTTTATCTTATTATTTTATTTTCTCTTAGTTTGTTAACTTACTCATTTTTCAGCATTATTAATTTATGATAAATTTTAGCCTATTTTCTTATCTTTCTAAAATGAAATTTTAAATTTATATATGAAAAAAATGTTAGGGTTCAAAATTTTTGGATTAAGTTTTTATATTAATTTTTATAGTACTTAGTTCAAATTTTTATATTCTTATTATTCAATTATTAAATAATAGGTAATTTTGTGACATAGAGTATAAATGAAAAAAAATTGGTAATTAAGTTTATTGAACATTATAAATAAATATTTAAAACTAATGATGGGTACAAAGAGTGGTATAAATTGATAACTTAGTTTGCAAAAATGAATTTAAATGAGTTTACAAAAAGTTAAAATAAATGGGTTATAAATGGGTAATTGGGTTACCCAATTCATTTTTTGACTTACCCATTTATACCCATCTAATTAACTGGATATAAATGAGTTGACTCACTTATACCCATTACCCATTTTACCCAACCCAAACCCGCCCAAGTCACCCATTTTGACACCTCTAGTTACGGGTGTAGGCAGCGGAAATTAACTTCAACAAGTTTTTTAGGGAAGTTATTTTACCCTGTACGGCGTAAAATGTTTTACACAAGAAAATATTTTCATGCTTCACAATGCAACCAAATACAAGAATTCAAGGAAAATATTTTCGGGAAAAGGTTTTCAGTCAAAACAAACATACCCTTAATTACTTGCAGTTGCACAACGCAAGGAAATGTGTAGAAAATTAAGGGATGCAAGTGCTTTAAACTTCATCTGTGGTAAAGGTGTGAAATAAATAGACATTTATTTACTGGCAGTCATCAAATGCAGACAGGCCAAAATGATCCAAGATAAATTGTCAACTACGTCTTTCGTACTAGTAGTTGCTTGTTTCTTTTGGGAAGAAAAGGGCAAGCGGTTCACGGCTCTTTTGGTGGTGGTAGCGCCCATCAATTAATTCCGTCTGTCTGATTGAGGTCTGAGGAGGGGGGATGGACCTCACCAACAAAGACAAGACCCTTAAATAAATAAAAGCATCTTCTTTCATCTTTAAAAACTGAAAAGTAGGTTGGCTTTTCTAACCTGAAGAGAAGCGAGGTTCTTGTGTGCTTGTTGAACCGCGTAAAGCGAGTCGCGAGTCTTCTTTGCTCTTTGTGGCCTCCTGCATTATTGCCCCTTGCCCAACTAGTAGGAAAATTTTGTTTGACAATTACGTGCGCAAAAATAAAAGCATTCCAACAAAAGTCTGCTTATGCAGCAGCATTCCACGTTAACGGCCGGATAATTGTATGTCATTTCCTGTTTACAAGAGTTTAAAACATACTGGCGATCAAAATATGCAATTCACAGATTAAAAATTCAGTTGCCGGTGCCATTAATTTGTCTTGCATGTTCAATTATTCATGGTGACAATAATATACTAAATATAAGCACCAAACCAAAGGCAACATGCCACCGTTCGCCGAACGGGACTCCATCATGCGTTCATATCGTTTCGGCAAGTGATCCGATCACCCGTGCATTGGGTTGATTGAAGTACCAGAAGCATTTAAATGTGTAACTACATAGATGGGACTTGGAAGCCGCTCCCAAACCCATGTTTTTTTTTTTTGTCAACACAGGGGTGTTCGGGTCAATTCTTACGGGATCCGACTAATCCTTTGCGCCTGGAGTACCCCGCCCCCCAAGAACACCCAGACGGTATGTGAAGCCAAACTCGAACCGGTGCCACCACGAGGAAGACCCCATGGGCTCACCAGCTGAGCTGACCCCGAGGGGTCCCAAACCCATGTTTTCACCTTTTGAAGTTTTCTTCCTTACAAACTGTTGCAGTCTTTTCTCTTTTTTTTTTTTGTTTTGTTTTGTTTTCCATTTTGTATTTTCTCTTTCTCGATGCCTCTTCCCTTTTGTCCTGATGTACATAACTGTCGAATGATAACCAAGCTTCTGCAAAGGTTCCGAGTAGGGTTGATGCTGGATCGAACAGCTTGACTCGAACTCGCAAGCTACTTGGTCAGCAGCTTGGTTCGATCTCGTTTTGATTGAGCTTGAGCTGCTTGATAGAAGTAGCGAGTTGAGCTCGATTTTCAATATTTTGCATTCGAAAGCTTGACGAGCCTAATCGAGTTTTTTATAATATATATTTTAATTTTTTTGTATTTATTATTGTGAAATGTCAATAATATCATTTATTTAACATTATATGTAAAATATTAATTTTTATTACGTGAGTTTGATTAGACTTGATTGAGCTCGAATAGGCTCGATTAATCTTGATTTAAATTGATTAGGTTTAATTAAACTCGAGCTCGAGTAACGTAAATTGAAGTCAAATTCGAGTTCGAGCTCGAATTCTAAAAGCTTGACGAGCTCGATGTCGAGCTGTTGAATCGAGCTCGATGTCGAGCTCGAATCGAGTAGTGCATTACTCAAGTTCGAATGGACGCGAACACACCCCTAATTCCAAGCATGTTAATAAGGGATAAACCACCACAGAAAAGCATATGTATTGATGGTCATCAACACATCTATTTAAGCTTAAATATTACTAAAGGCCTGCTAGCTAGGTACACGTTTGAGCAATCCACACGAGGAAGTGAGAAACGCCAACGAGCAAATGACAAAATTATAGATAATAAAATGTCCAAATGTCGCGATGAGGACATGAACGAAGTATATTTTAATTGAAACACAAAAGAATATACTCCCGCTACTTAATTTTTAAGTTCAAGCAATCGAGATGCATCTCTCTCTCTCTCTCTCTCGTGACAGGGAGTTGCATATGGTAAAAGTGCAAATCTTATTAGGATTGACACATTCTTCACACCGGGTAATAATTCTTTTTTAGAAAAAGAGATTAAAGGGGCAACAGTGACAGAATGCGTTAATAATTAGATAGATTGTTAGGACCGGGCCAGGAATAGACAAACTCAAGTTAGCACAAAGTAGGCGGTATAACCGACCATATAATAGATAGGCGGTAGATACCAGCCATATAATAATTAGGCGGTAAAACCGACCATATAAAGACGGATAACAAAGCAAATAAGAGACACAGAAGATTTACGTGGTTCGGTCAAATTGACCTACGTCCACGGGCGAGGGAGGAGCAATATTTCTACTATGAAGAAGAAATACAAAAGCCGTAGGAAAGTGGTTCCTAGGCCAATAGGCACTTACAAAAGAGTTTAGAAAATATTCCTAAACTCAAATCAAGAGAGCCTAAAATATTTAACTGAATGGGCTAGATGACTCAAGAAACTAATAGCTCATATAACTCTCTTGAGTGGTGCGAGTTAATTCCTTCAATAAGCTTCCTTATTTATAGGAAACCAGAGAAGGCTTTCCTCAAGCCTTTGTCGATGTGGGATGCAAAATTTTGCCACCAATTCAACCGTGGTGGGCGTTGAAAAGTCAACATAGATGATGATGATGATTCTTGATCAGTGGCTTCTGATTGTAAGAAAATGTATCATATGATCTTTCCACTAATGATATTAATTATTACGAGTACAATTACTAATACTAATACCATGGCGAAAAGTGCATCCGGTAAGTTGTATAGAGTACGTAGCAACTTGTTACAGACTGACGCATGCATTTTTTTTTTTTTTTGTGTTAATAAAACCCAAAAAGGTAAGAGACACAGGGCATAGAGATGGTTCTCAGATAACACCGGCGTCTGTGTGTGCTCTGTGCTGTCATAGTTGTGACTTCAGACTTGTATGATTCAGGTGTTTTCTTTCCCCGGCCCGGAGTTTTCTTGGTAAGGTTCTTTTCTTCTTTCGGATACGTACCAGGAAATTCCGGAAAAGCAGTATCCACGTAGCTGTTTTGGCATCGCTGCATTTCTTTTTATTTCCTTCTTTCGGCCTTCTGCTACAGTTGGATTTTTTTAATTTCATTTTATTTTGGTGGGGCACTTATGTAGAGTTGAGGTCCTTGAGAAACAATTGCGAATTGTGTAATATTGTAATTACTTGTGAGTTTGTTTAAAAGGAAAAAAAAAATAATCAAGTGAATAACAAATCTTGAGCGTAAAAACAATTAGTAGTAACCTTAAGTTTTCTGATTGGACTCTGAATAAAAAACAAAAAATAAATAAAATTGTCACTACTATTTCAAATCGATTGTTTTCCCCTGAAAGGCTGAAAGCAAAGTAAACTTAAAATATTAATATGTTAATGTACACTGGTTTAGCATGCCCTTTTAATTTATAAAATACAAAACAAAAGGAATTAATTTTTTGTACACTGAAAGTGTAGCGATTTTTTATACTAACAGTTATAAATGTATGCTACATCCGTATGATTTGAGTTTTAAATTTGATATATGTTATGTGACATGATCTAAACCCTGCAAGTATAAGAAAAATTATACATTGATAGTGGATAAAAAAAACATACTCAAACAAAATCTATGTCAAGTTTGTTAATGTTTTTTTCAAAAAAAAAAAAATGAACGTCAATCCCACAAAACGATTTCGCGACTTTGTAATCTAGGTGGTGGGAGATTAACGGAACTTGAAACTAAGGGTGTTTCGCGAATCGAGCCACTCGCGAGCTGATCGCGAGCGGCTCGAATACGAGTTCGAGCTAATTAAGTCGATCTCGAGCTCGAGCTCAAAAACATTAAACTCGTTGGCTCGCGAGCTCAATTATATATATTTTTTATTTTTTATTTTTTATTTTAATAGTAAAATTACATATATATCCCTAATATTTTATTATTTGTTAAAAAAATTATTGTTTTATTCATTTTTAAAAATAAATAATAATAATAATTTTTTTATTTTTTAAACTCAAGATCGAACTTGATATTTTGAGCTCGTCAAGCTCGAGCTCGAGTTCGAGCTTCACAAAATTAACTCGAGCTCGGCTCGTTTGCACCCCTATTTGAAACCCATAATTTGACCGAGACTGTTAAGTTCTTTTGGTATTATCCCATTTACCCTTCGTGACCTGGGCTGCAGCCTTTGGGCTTCCATATTGTTGACAAGCACTGGATATAACACCAAAAATTAGGTTCGTCCCTAACTGAGAAAACGAACATTTGATTTAAGCTCGCCCCATGGGCCTTGGCGTCCCTCAATCACTAGTCAAATTGAGGATTTAACATAATAAAAAATGGGAAAATTGTAAATTGTTGTACAAGTGCTCTCTTTGCATGCAAAAATCAAAATAAGGAACGAATAAAAGAGTCAACATGTTCCTCCACTCAGATTTAATCTTGTTAAGTCAACAAAATGAGTCTGATGGAGCTAGAAAAATTGAAGCAAAAGCATTTATCTTTTCCTTTCCTTAGCTAGAAAATCCCAAATTTGGAGCAAATTGGGTCCAAAATAATGTTCAAATGCATTAGTAGATGTATACGTACTCGCGGCGTGCCACTACCGGCGGTGGACAAAAAGGAACAAAAACAAAAGCCTAAAATTGAGACAAACAAACAACTAAATGCTTATGTTTAGTAGTAGTATAAAACACGATTGCTGAATTATGAAGGACTCCTAGTGATTTATTTATTTATTTGAGCAAATTAAGTGGGAGATATCATCTGGACAGTCCCTGCAAAGGAAGCATAAGTTGGTGATGTGATGGAGCAGCAGCATCATGGCGGACTTGAAATTAGCCCACTATTGGTCGGCCTTCTGGGAGTCATGGCCGGCGCTCTGATAGTCGCAACCCTCCATTGCATCATAGTTTGCTGGTGCTGTGATACTGAAAGTGAAAGATCGCCGGCTAGGAGGAGGACGATTCCGACAGCCCCAGCGAATTCAGCTGCTGCTGATTACAACAGGGAACAGGCCACCAGTAGCAGCGGAAGCTTCTCAAACGTGCTGCCGGTCATCATAACCTCCAACTACAACAACAGTACCAGCAAAGAATATTCCAAAGAAGACGATGACATATGTGCCGTATGCTTGAGCGAGTTTAATGTAGGCGATGAAGTTCGGGTCTTGCCTGAATGCACGCATACTTTTCATGGGTCGTGCATTGACAAGTGGTTGCATTCGCACCGTAACTGCCCGCTTTGCCGTGCTGAAACCTTGCCATCTTGATCTTCCCCTAGGGATCTTGCTTGTTCGCTGCCCCGTGCTGCCACCGGTGCTCTTCCTCCACCACCTCAGTTGTATGCTACCATTCCTCCCTCCTCCTGCTTAATTATAGTCAGTTCATGATTTTTGCACCTCCTCACGTCCGGCCAGCATACTATGTGAGTACGTCACGTCAACTTTTATACTAACACGGATATTATTTTATTTTTCAGTTGGCTTGAAGGTTGAATTGTATTTTTCTAGATTTTTTTAAAAAAAATTACTATTGCGATTTGATATGTGTAAAATAAAAAATATTGAAAAATATGTTTACAGAAAATATAGTAATTTTTCTTTGTAAAATTGCTATCCAAACATGGCCGCACGCTCTGTGTGAACTGTGGGCTACGTGTGAAACACGCATACACATTGTCCTATAACTATTGCAACAGCCGAATAGGGACAAACAAAGTCGAACGTGGATACTAGCATGTACCAGTAAAACAGATGGTGAGAGTGTAAATAACAAAAAAAAAAAAAAAAGTGCAAATAATATTTTGTGTTACAAATAAAAAATAAAATAATAAGTTATTACAGGTTAGTATGCCGTTACGTTGAACAACTAGGCCTTAGATGAACAAAAATTGGGCCAATGAAAGGGGCCCAAACTTAGCCTCCAAAAAGTGAGGAAATAAGTGGAAAAGGCATTTCTGCACATCGGTGGTTGTTACCGGGTCAAAATCAGATGAAACAAAAATTTGAAGAGCCAGGGAGCGAGAGAGAGAGAGAGAGAGGGCGGACAGTGGTTAAACTTAGTAAAACACATGGAAAACGAGTTGTGTTTTGAAAAATGAGTTTCATATTATCCTAATCAACGGTGGATCCTTTCTTACACAAAGATACAGCGATCCTGCTTTCCACGTCACTTTCTGTATATTTGCAAAAATACCATGCATTATGACCGTTCCGCTAGAAAATAATGACGGAGATTTTGAGCTTCCAACTAAAAGCTCGTTTGTTTTAGATTCTGCAGAAGTTAATTTCAAAAAAAAAAAAATGATTACATAGAATAATCAATAAAGAGATATTCTTTGATGAATTTAAAATTTTATCTTTATTAGTCGAACAATGTCTCGTATCTTTTTATATGCGTGATGACAAGCCACGAGGCTATCCTCTCTTCTTTGTTCATATTCAAAAAATATCTGCACCAATGTCATGTTAAGATATTGAGAGGACTTTTTTCTGACAAAAATATGTAATTGCTAGCTTAATTTAAAAATAAACACAAAGGAGAGCAAATCCTAAGTAATCAACAATATAGTAACTAGTATTTATACTTTTAGTAAATGAGCTCACTTTAAAGGATGAGAAGGGGAATTAATTTTGGGGGGAGGATGAACAATCACTTAGAGCTCATAGCTTACCTTTACTACTTATAATTTCATCAAGAACATTATTAATGGCACATCATGTTCTTTGTATTGTATATTTCACAAAAGCATGTTGAAAATTTAGGTGTCATTAATTAAATAAGAAATGAAGTGTTAATAACATTGCCCTTTTCCAAAATCCTGCCATAACTCAAGTGCCACTTAAATGTACAGGATCCAGAAGTTGACACGAGAAATACTCTATATGGTAGCTGATCAATACGTATTATCATTTTTTTTTTTTTTGGGAGTTGATCTGGACGATTTTTGAACCACACAAAATAGGGAGTAGATGGAAAGCAGCCATCTCACCCCACACCACGCACTACGCAGTGAGGCTGAAGACCGTCTCAATAATTAAAAATCATGCTACAAAACTGTGATGATACTCCTCCTGCCTCCTATCATAAATTAATAGTAATCAATATCTGTCCTGTAGCTTATGTCTTGGGACCACTAGTTTCACGTCTACAACAGGCTGCAGCCCATCACAATTTCTCGAACCTAAACAATTCTTTTTTATTTTTTTTGCAGGAAACGATTCTATTTTTATAACATAATCTATTCTAATCTACAGAGTTAGGAGAGAATAAAGAGACTATGTATAAAGGATTAATAAGTATAAAATTCTGACTATATTGAGGTGCTCTGACACCTTATTTAGATTTTTTTCACTGTAAGTAAAATTTGAATCTCCAGTCTATAATTCAAAGAAGAATTTACCATGTGTTTGAATTGCATTTTTTAGGATTTTTTGTAGAAAAATTACTGTAGCGATATGATGTATGTGAGGAAAAAAGATAATAGGAAAATGTGATCACGGAAAACAATGCAATTTTTCGGCGGAAAATGGCTGTCCAAACAAGACCTTAGTCTTTTTTTTTTTTTGTGGACATTGAGTTTTGCCTCAGTGATTAAAATCTAAACAATTCAGCTAAATTAAAATAAATCATTCGCAGCCTGTATATAATACTACTGCTGTCTGTCACAGCACTAATAATCACCCCAAAGAAAAAAAGAAGGGAAAAAAGAAAAAGAAAAGTCGATGGCTTCGCTTCGCCTTATCATGACGAGACGAGAGGTGCAACAAGGGCAGCACGGTCGTCATCGCTAACCAAACAGAAACAGCACAAACTGCAGCTGTAGCAGTACCACCGCTGCCAGCTGCCTTGTTTGGTCGGCGCACCTCCGCCTCAATCACACTCACACCGTCAGCTCCCACATGTCTCCTCTCACAGCTATCCTCTCTCTTCTAGTGCTTATAGCCATCCCTGCTTTGATCTACGCTTTCTTTTTTGCCATGAACTGCCCCCGCATCCCCCTCAGAAGACCTCATCGGCAGCGTCATCATGAATTGAGCAGCAGCAGCAGCAGCAGCAGCAGCAGCAGCAGCAAAGAAGCTAATAAACAGGCGGTGGAGGATGTTTGCAGCAGCGGTGGTGTCAAGTATAGAAAAGACGAGGAGGCGGATCATGAGAAAGAGTACGGCGTCGAGTGCCCGGTTTGTTTAGCGGGGTTTGCGGAGGGAGACTATGTGAGACGGCTCGACGATTGTAAACATTCTTTTCACCTGACCTGTATCGATAAATGGCTGTCTTCTCATTCCAATTGTCCTGTTTGTCGAGCTTCCGTTCCCACTATCCGTTCCAAACAACGTCCCAAGCCACCACCACCACCACCACAACCGGATGATGATTTCCGCCAAGGTCTGCCTGATGCTGCTTCTTTAGTTTAACTGTATATAATCCACCCAAAAAAGGAAAACAAAACAGTTTTTTTTCTTTGTCCCCTTAGTACTCTGTATTAGTACTAGTATATATATTAGTGTTTTAGTTTTTCTAGTTTACATATTAGTTTTTCCTGTCTATCCAGGCCAACGTTCCTGTTTTCTTTCCCTCTGATTCTGAATCTCTGGACCGCGATCAATGTTCCCCATGTAAATTAATTTCCTGGGACACCAAAAGGTTTACAGAGTGTTACAACATAATTTCAATTAACGCAGTTAATGTGAGGGTACGATTAATTGAGTACGTCGAAAGGAGTTTTGAAAGAAAATGGCGAAATATTCAAGAATGTTTTTTTTCACCGGTTGCATAATTGGTACTCTTATTGCTAATTAATTGGGTGAAACAGATTGTGCTACTGGTTACGTGCATGCATCTCAGTTTCGATTGTAAATTCGAAAAGAGTCAATATTTTTGGTATAGAATTATATCTATCATCTTCTTCTTATTCAATTCGAGGATACCTTTGGGGCTAATATTTTTGTTACTCAACGAATGCTGTTTAATTTTTTGGGAGATGATAGTTATTATGACTAATGAGACTATGATGGGAAGCATTTTAACATAGCAAATCCAATGACGTGATCTCGTTGATCTTCTTCTTTTTTTTTTTTTTTTTTTGTATCTTGTAAAATGTTTTACCGAATCATACCCAGGAAAGTTGCGTGCCAATTTGCGTGAGAGAAGCGGAAGAGCGATGATAATTGATAACTGTTGTGGCATTTTAAAAAAATACTCAATTTTTAATTAAATGCAAATATTATAAGAGACAAAAAATTGGTAACGATTTTTTTTGGAGTTAGTGGCAATTGATTACATTTGATTAATCAACTATTCTATTAGAGATTAAAGGTTTTCGTAACTTATAATTCTAATTTAAATAAATTTAATTAGCTAATAACTCCTTTATTTTTCTACCATATCATTATAACTTATAACTTTTGACTAGTGCTTATCACGAGTGTTGCAAGAAATAGACAGCATACTACAATGTGTGAATCCTGACTAGAAAAAAAGCTGCTGATGCTACTTGAGGAGGGTATTTCCAGCTCGGCTAGAGCTGGGGCCCCGCCCTGTATCTCTTCGGACCCGACCGCCTCGGCCTCAATTGACTTCGGCCTAGTTACTACTTCGGCCCAGGCATTCCCTTATCTAGCCGAAGTGAAGTATGATGACCTGGCAACCGGAGTTGTGGAACGTGATCTCTGACATCTCTGACACTTCTGATAAAGCTGCTCTGACATGCGCCGCCTGACACATGTCTGTTCCGGCGCACCTTTCCGCAGGGCCCATCAAGTCACCTTGATACGCTGACCCTGCCAGATCTCTAGGGACCTGTGCAAGCAGTCCTCCTCTCCTGTCCATCCTCTATAAATACTCAAGACTTCTACTGAGAAGGGGATGGCCAAAATTCTGGTAAAGGCATATTAGTCTTCTCTACTCATTACTCTCTCATTTCCGAACTGACTTAAGCTTCGGAGTTACACCGGGGACTCTAGTCCCTCCTACAATTTAAGCAGGTGACCTCGTCTGAGATAACCACCCAGGATAAGAGGCCTTCTCCGGCTCGGGTGACCCACTCCAGCAGGACAAAAACGACATCTTCACTACTACTACTTATACGAGTAATAAGAGTAAAACATCTATTTTCTCTATTTTTCTATCTCATAGCTTGGCAAGAAAAATTGGTGTTAGTGGAGCTATCATTGCTTGATTGTATAAGTGATAGTAAGTGTGATTGGGTTTTTGTTCCTGGGAGTGATAAGTTGGAGATTCTGCTGCATCGGAATTAATTCTGCCATGAAAGTTTAAATTACCTTTAAAAAAAAAAGATATCTATACCTCACTTCAACGCACTTATGCATTATTATATTATTATTATTATTTTATTTAAGATTTGTATTTTTGTTCTAAGCAGAACAACAACAACTGATAAGCAATTTTTTTGGATTTTTATTAGTTTATCCCCTTAAACTATACCTCAACTATCAATTTAGTCCATAACGTTAACTCCTAGTCACTTAAGTCCTTGGACTAACGGTCAAATGAGATGACATTTTATAATTCATGTAAAAAGACATGTTTAGATCCAACTTAATTATAAATGAACAAATATGCCCATAAAACCCTAAAAAATAAATTTCATTCTCAAAAATGCCCTTTATGAAGTGGCGGGACGACAAAACAAAAAAATGAAAGCCACTTTTCTAATTTCTTCTTCGTCATTATCAACCCAAACTCTCTCCATTCTCCCTCATATAAACCCCAAAAAGAAACGACGGCACCTTTGCTTTGATCTGAGATAACTGTCTTCTCGCCAATGATGCGACACAACATGAACCAACCTGGAAAATCGGTAGGCGTTATTGGGCTAGGTGGTCTAGGACACTTGGCAGTGAAATTTGGAAAGGCTTTTGGATTGAAAGTCACGGTGTGGAGCACAAGTATATCCAAGAAAGAAGCAGCAGTAATTCTTCTTGGAGCGGACAATTAGGTTGTCTCATCTGATGAACTGCAGATGAGGGTAAGCAACCATCAGCCTGTGATGTATAGGCTTTTGGGTTCATTTTGTTTCAACTAAAGCAATAAAGATGCTGATTCTTTACCACCATCACCCCATATCATTGCACTTCATTATTGATACAGCTTCTGGAGATATTCCATTTGACCCGTACCTTTCCCTGTTGAAGACTAACGGGGTTCTTATTCTGGTTGGCTTCCCAAGTGAAGTAAAATTTACGCCACGTAGCCTAATCACAGGTACAGTCTTACTTGTTTACATCTAGAAGTTGCTATAGCGGCACCGACGTCATAGGACCTGCATTTTTAGCTTATAAACCGTCACTTCTTGCAGATATGAGAACTGTATCCGGGAGTGCAACCGGTGGAACGAAACAGACACAAGAAAAATGTTGGACTTCTGTGCAGCGCACAATATCTTAAACAAGATGTTAAGATTAACAAAATCACAAACATTATAGTCAATCACGCAAATTTCAACCAAAACACAAGATAAACTGATAATTTCTGAGTCAAATTGCCCTTGATTGCATAACCTACTAAGAAGTCCAACCACAACCTAAATGGTAAAACATAACGCTAAAATAAGAAATAACAACGAATTTCCTCCAAAACCCCCAACCATCTATGAATTTACACATTTACTCCTTAATCCCTCCATAGCCCAATTCACGCAACTCATTTCTTAACCTTCTTCGCTGGCAACTTGAGGCTCTTAGGCTTTTTCACCGGCGTTTTCTTCACCGCCTTCTTCACCGGAGCTTTCTTGACGGGAGTTTTCTTGACTTTCACTGACACTGCAGCAACCACCTTCAGCTTCTTCTTCTCCACATTAGCAGTTCTCCTCCTCTTGGTACCTGCCGCCTCTTTCTTTGGAGCAACAACCATCTTCGGCTTCTTCTCGCCGGCAGCAGCGGTAGTAGGCTTCACAGGAGCAGCCTTGACAAGGTATTGCACAAAATAAAAAATTTTGTGAACAATTTAAGAAAATAGAGGAGAGAAAAACCTTCAAATCCTTGTTTTATACTTAAAGCACAATGAGAGGGTATTTTTGTCATAAAAGTTTTCACCAAACTTTAGTTAGTTAGCAGGGCAATTTTTAAATGGGTTAATGGTCAATTATCTACTTTGACTTAACAGATGGACTTAAGTGACTAAAAATTAACGTTAAGGATTAAATTGATAGTTGAAGTATAATTTAAGGGGGTAAATTGATAAAAACTCTCTTTTTTTTTTTTTTTCAAAGAAGGGGCTTTGGTTGGTAAAAGAGGTAGAGGGTGATTGGTGGTGTTATTTATAGTAAAAACCTTATTGGTGCAGAAAACTAAACAGCTACAGCCGCTAAGTAGAAGCCAACACAACATCTTGAATAAATCTTCATCACGTAATCATGGTCTTATAGTACTCCCTCCGTTTCACTTTGATAGTTATGTTTTCCTTTTTCGTTTGTCCCAAATTGTAGTCCACTTTCCAATTGAAGAATGTAATTGTATTTTAATTTTTCTAAAATATCCTTATTCAATGTAAGTTGTTGTTACTATAAACCTACCCCATTTAATAAGAGTTTATTCGTTTTTTACCATCAATTCAAGTTCCCATAAAGTTGTACTCTAATTAATGTGAGGATATTTTAGGAAAATAGTTATCTAAATTAATTGTTTTAACAAAGTTAACTACTTTTTATTAAACTGTGTGAAAAAAGAATTAGGACTATCAAAGTGGGACGGAGAGAGTACTTTATAAGATCAGCTGCGCTCAGATCTGACAGCTGGACTTTTGGGGTAGATGTCGGTTGGATTCCTTAAAAAAAAAAAAAACGATGTCGGCTGGATTTTTCTGCGTCCTTTTTAAACTTCAATTAACTCAATCTAGAGGCATTTACTTGTCATGAACTAGGACTTGCATTGTGTAGAATTTAAGTCTGAAATTATTATGGCTTTAGGATCCGTTTGGTTGGGGGTAAAATATTTTCTGTGGAAGTCATTTTCGGGAAAATATTTGCTTATCCATCAATTTTCTCGTGTTTGGGTTAGTCCGGAAAATAGTTTACAAAAAATTTATCCCTCGTGGTTTCACTACTTGGCAGCCTCATGTTTCAAAACAATCATTTCTTCTCTTTCTTCTCTGTTTGGAGCCTTGGATCTCAAGGCAACTATTCCCTCGATTGCCAACCTCTCTTGCTTCACCACCTCACTTCTGGTGGCTTGACAATTATTTAAGCACAAAAGAGAACATAAGAGAGGGGCAGACGAGTTTTTTCGGGATTTAGCCAATTCTAGAGTTGAATATTTAAATATACACAGGAGAAGTTGAAGACTTGGAAATAGTCATTATCCGCCTCTGGCTTTCATCATTAGAAGTGAAGGAAAAGGGTGGGATGGGTTATGCGTTTGGGGGAAGAATAAAGACATTTTGTTGAAAGAGAGGGTTGAGGCGGCCACTGACGGAGGCGGTGATGGAGCGGTAGTATTTTTCAACTTAATTTGAAAATCTTTTGTGGGAAAATATTTTACACTGAAACAAACAGACCCTTAGTTGAATTCTTTCTCCGTCGTCTAATGACTCTAATCTTGGAGGTAGGTTCTTCCAGAATTCAAAGTAAACCACTAGCAGTTGACTTGAACTCGCCGGACAAGGATCCTAAGTTCTTTTGGAAGGCACTTTTTTCAAGTATATATTTTTTTTACCCTCTAGCTTTGAGGGAAGTGGAGTTTATCAGATGCAATTTAGATTTAAGTTACCAAACATGAAAAAACGGCCATTTTAAGGCCCGTTCTTTCTTTTGCATGTACCTTAACCCCAGCCAAAAAAAAAAAACTGTGCAAACAGTAACGAAATTAAAATGTCCTTCAGTTCATCCCTTTTAAAAGCAGGCCAGAAAATGGTTATGAAGTTGATTCACCGATTACTGGTCCACCGACAATGGATAAGAAAGAGTAGTATTCAGGCTATGTTTGCCTTCTTTTGATTCGAATGAACGTTGGAGGATAAATGTGACTGGCGTGTTTGTGTCCAGTCCAATTCCAAAATACATCCATTGCAAATTGTGTCCAGCGGATCTAATATCAGCTCAATTTTTTTTCCCCCCTGACGTCGGGGAACGGAAGGGAGGGTAAGAAATCAGTTCAAGATACATCGGCCATATTTCGTAAAAAAATATTTTGAATTTTTTTGAAATAATTACTATAACACTTTTTGTAACGTGACGTGTAAAAGATAAAAAAATTGATTAAAAAAATAAAAAAATAAATAAAATTTATGAAGCAAATTATTTTATTTGAAATCATCTCAATTCAAACAAACCCAAGTGAGCTTTTTCATACCGCAGTCACGCTCATCCACAATGGTTCCGTCTACCAGATAGTTGTTTGGTTGAAAGGAAGGGTATGAAAAAATGAGGGAATATTAGTTATGCTTTTCACACTTACCTGCTGCATTCTGTGTCCTGCACAGCCTTGTTTGAACAGCAAATTTTCTCATTTTTAGTAAATACATTTTTCAATCACCTTTTTATCTTATATATATCAGATTGTTACAATAATTTTTCTGTACAAATCCAAAAAAATGCAATTCAAACAAAGATTTTAAGGAGAAATGGTGATTAGGCGCAAAAATTGTAATAACTGTCACTAACTTTTTATTTTCTCTAGCCAAACATATATGTTCAGGAAAAAACCACGTGACTTTTTCCCTCACAGCAAATTACTCCCATAAATAAACGACCAAAAAAAAAGAAAAGCAAAAAGGGTTTCTGTACAAACCGGGTCGGATCGGGGTTTAGAGCCTGAATACCGCCGACAATTCAGAGTCCGTTCCTCCGACACAACAGAATCTCTTTCCTTCCACTTTCTTGTCCAAATTCAAATCAACCTCCGAACCGATCCCAGTGTCCCACACACGCACACACATGACACACCCCTTTAAGCCTATTGTTGGGTTTTGAAGGTTTCCCTTTAAGCCTAAGCTACGTCAACAATCAAACACCAAACTCGCTCCTTCAAATTCAATGCAGTATTGGGTAAAGTCTACGGCCACCACCAGCACCCCACCCACCACAGCCCACAGTCTGAATTCTTCATTAAACTTTACTTCCCTCGTTACGTTCTCCGTAATACAAAAAATCCTCTATTATTACCTTAGGAGAAGGGACAAATGAAAGAAAATCCATTTACCAAACGAACCCACAGAAAATGCTCAATTCCTTTGATTCTCGTATCCCTTTTGGCTCTGCTGCTAGTAGTCAAGCTACTTTCATCTCATTCTTCATCATCTCCAGCTGACCAATTATCGGGTTCACTTGCCCCGGATTTTGGCGAAGCTTTAAAGTTAGATGCATTGCCTGAGCTTCCTCGATTTGCCTACTTACTTTCCGGCACCAAAGCCGAGGTAGGCAGTCTTAGACGGCTGCTTCAGGCTGTGTATCATCCCCGCAACTACTATGTGTTGCATCTCGATTTGGAAGCATCCGATGCTGACAGATTGGAGCTCGCAAAATTTGCCAAATCCCAGGTGGTCATCAGGAAGTTTAGGAATGTGATGGTGATAGGGAAGGCTGATTTGGTCACTTCCAAAGGGCCTACCATGATTGCTTCAACGCTTCACGCCGTTGCCATTTTGTTGAAGCAGGCTCAGAACTGGGACTGGTTTATCAATCTTTGTGCCTCTGATTATCCTCTAACCCCCCAAGATGGTTTGTGTTCTTTTTATCTCTACAATATATGTTGTTCATTGACCTTCCGACATTTTGTTCTGTTGCTTACTACAGACTTCTTAAACTATTAATTCTGTAAAGTCTCTATTTAAGCAGTAGCATATTGGATTAAGATCAATAACTTTGCTGAAGTTAAAGATATGTGGGAGATGGATACACGCTTAACTTGTTTGATCTCGATATGACTCTTGTGTTTAAGCTATTTATACGACTAAAGGGTTGCAAATGTGACATTCCGCTGATTACATAGAGATTTGGGATTTTGAAATTTGGAGTGAAGCATATAGTCAAAAGGGTCGCATCAGTATTGAAAAGCAGATAGCTACTAGTTGATTTGTTCTTTTCCGAGACAAATTCTTACGTTGCTTTGACTGACTAGGCTTCAATTCCTGTTCATCCTGATTTGGTATAAGTTGATTACCAGACTGAAATTAGTGTGAGTTAAATATGACTGTGGCCATTCTTACTCTTGCGGTTATCACACAAATGCAAGCACATATATGGTGCTAGTGCCGATTTTCGTGTAGTTTCATTTCCTCTGCTTCATTAGGATTGTGTAAGTGATTCAAGGGAAGGTAAATGTATCCCTATTTCCTTATAAATGATAGGACTGTGAGGTCCTGATCATGTTGGAGGACAACTGAGGGTAAGAGAGATTGAATCCATCCATTCACACTTGTTCGTATTATCTTGATTTAGGAGCTGACAGTGTAATACTGAGTCATATTACTCTTCATTATTTTCTCAATGTAGAAAATAAGGGGGAAAATTCAATTAACTTATAAGTCTTCAAATGCATGTCTAACAACATCAAGGGGAACGTAAGGGTTTGTGGTTTTGCACTGATAAACATGCGGACAGAATAACAGAGCACTTGTTATTACTAATTTTTTCATTTCTTATGAGATTTTTAAACTGTTTACTTTGTATTGGAGGATGTCAAAACTATTGCCGTGGAAGTACGATTTTATTGTGCATTTATTGCTTCTTTTTTGCAACAAACAATGATGAAACACTTGAAAAATGGATGAACATTATTTTTATCAGATATGACCTGTATATTTTCCTTGAGTTCATGAGTTACCTCATTCCCATTGGCGTGATTATGAGCTATTTGTGGATAAAAGATGTGGAAGGATTTCGCCTTTGATATTCATGTTAAGCAAAACACGCTGATCTTGGTGCAGATATCCTGCACATCTTCTCATTCTTGCCCAGGGACCTGAATTTTGTTGAGCACACAAGTGATCTTGGTTGGAAAGAGTGAGCTACCCTGGACTTCTTACTTGTCTCCTGGAATACCATTTTCTTTTGTAAGTGCTCCTTGTTGTCTTGGCAGTTGAAATATTCTCAAACATATATTGTATGCACTTGCAGGTTCCAGAGAGTGAGACCTATAATTATAGATCCGGGCTTATATCATTCTAAGAGATCTGGTGTATTTTGGGCCAAGGAAAAGCGATCAGTGCCTGCTTCTTTCAAGATATTTATGGGTTCGTCCTTGGAACTACTTCTGATCCTGGTTGTTTATCCTATTCATTAAAAAATTGAATCTTATGAGAATTTGTCTTTCTTAGATGATTTACGCCCTCTTAGTAATGCTAATGTGTTTGCTATTGTGGTCACTGTAATTGCCTGGGTTAAGGTCTTTATCTTTACATAGAGAACTAACTCTCTTTAACCAGTAGACAATATAAAATTGGTAATTAACCATTATTTATCTATTATATACATCAAGGTAAAGATTTTCCTCTTCTTCTTCCCCTTTCCTTTTTTCCTTTTTTTTGTTGGGGGGAAGTGGGGGTTGGGGTGTTAACGCTACGTAGAATCTTTTGCCAATTTGCAGATTCAATTTTTTCCTCAGGGTGGGAAGTACATAGACTTTGAATCATCACTTGACATGCTTACAAACTAGTTGAGGTTGTAACAAGGTCCAAGAGTAAACCACTAGCTAGGGGTGCGCCATGGATTGGAATTCTGCTGGCTTGGCTTAAAGGTTACGGATTTAATACAGCCATAGACATATTTTTTTTCACATTTACCACAGCTTGGCTGGGACTGTCTTTTTGCGTTAATCTCTCTCTCTCTCTCTCACACACACACACATGCAAACATGCTCGTGATGTATATATTTTCTCATCAGTTCCTGCTAAAAATCATACATGTCCTAATTAAATAGTTTTTTTCCTAATTAAATATTTTGACGTGCATGAAATGTGTAGAAAGTCCAAGAAGCAATAGTGACCTCGTATTCATCCAATATGGGAGGTTTATGGTGACTGGTTTGAGGTTGGAAAAGTAGTTATTCTTTTGTGTTAGAGTATCGTTAGTTGATTGCGGAGCTAATCTGCAGTGCTCATCTTGCTACTTGTCGAGTCTTTGTAGCCTTTGTTATTTTCATTGTTCAAAAAGGTAGCAAGTGCAGACTTCAATTTCAGATTTTACTTTTTAATGTCGAATAGAAAAGACCGGTTAAATGGCTTGTCTAACTGTAGTCACGACCTAAATTTAGAACAGTTCTAAGTTCACCTAAGTTTTCACCCCCTTTTTCACCTTTATCTGATCTCAGGATCTTCATCAGTGGTGCTTACTAGATCATTTCTTGAGTTTTGCATTTGGGGGTGGGATAATCTCCCCCGCACGCTGCTCATGTACTACACAAATTTCCTGTTGTCCCCAGAGGGCTACTTCCACACTCTGCTTTGTAATCATAAAGATTTTCAGAATACAACTGTGAACCATGACCTGCATTATATCAGATGGGACGACCCTCAAAAGCAAAATCCCATGAATTTAACGCTGGAACATTTTGATGACATGGTCCAAAGTGGTGCGGTATTTGCTCACGGATTTGGCAAGGATGACCGGGTTCTGGACAAAATCGATACCGATATTCTCAGGAGATCCAATGGCCAATTTACACCCGGGGGCTGGTGCGTAGGAACTTCTGGTTCTGACAAAGATCCATGTAAAGTTTTTGGTGATCCAGGTGTGATTAAACCATCTGGAAGTTCAAAAAGATTGGAGAAACTTGTACTGAATCTCCTTGATTCTGAAAATTTCAGGTCAAGACAGTGTAAATGATATTCAGAACTTCATTTAGCGTAGGAGTTGTTTCTTCATTATTGAAATCCACAGCACTACAACCCTGCAATTTTGATGATCGCTTGAAGCTCCATATAGCATGAGCGCATGATAGGGACCCGGAAGTATCATCCTGGTGAAGGTGAAAAAGTGAAACAACGCATCTCCAAATTGGAAAGTTCAAGGACAAAAGCGTGTGTCGTAATACTACAAGAAACTCCAGACAGATGAAATGGGCTCCTTTCTTTCAGATCAATTTGTTTGAATTCAAGGAAAAGAAAGAGGGTGCTGCCCGTAACAGTGCTGAAGATGACATATTTTCAGGTATACAAAGAAAAGTAAAGAAAATTTGTGGTTTCACAGAAAATAAAACGAAGAATGTAAATTTTCAGAAATAAATTTGACCTCCAATTAAACAAACTCTCGAATCATTACGGTCTAAAATCCAGAGTTTCGGATGTTGGAGTCGGAGGCTGGACTCGGTATGGGCTGTGGACTAGGCCGCAATGAACATGGGCCATGAAGATGTGGCAGCGGAGAGGGCCAGTTGGACATACAAAACATGTTGGAATTGTAATTCATTTTGGAATGTCCGATAGTAGAGCACTGTGAACACATATTGATGATTAAACTTTAAGGACCAAAGCAATGTTTTATTTATCAAGAAAAACTATTAGGTGATTTTCAGAACAAATGTATAGTTTTTTGCCCTCCACAGAATATGTTTGTAACTTTTAGTACACCTCAAATATTCCTAAAAAGAAGGGTTAATTCCAACAATCCCTTTCAAAATTCCCTATTTTCACATTGCCTCCCTGAATTTTTAATTAAACCAATCTACCCCCCTTGTAGAATTGGATTTGAAATCTCAATATTTGGTTGAATCGGTAATATGAAAAAGTACATGGTTTCATAAAATGACCAAATTAGCCTTGAAGTTCTTAGCTACCAAAACGTTTTAATTACTTATTCTTGATGAAAAAAATTTGTAAAACAATCTAATTATTTTTTATATTACTAAAAGTTCTAATGTTGTATAGCTTTGTATTATTATTTTTTTTTAGTGTTAGCAGGAGGACTCAAACCCGAGACCTCTTGCTTGCACTCCCTCCCCCCGTACCACCCAACCCATCCCTCCCCCCACGTACAGCTTTGTATTATTACAATTGAAATTTATTTAAATAAATATTAGTGTATAATTCCTATTTTTTGTATTTCTATTACCACTGAAAAATATATTGGAAAAATGTGATGGTTAAGCACAGTGTATTTTATGTTCCGTTCAAAAACTTTTATCCTGAAGTTCATCTTGACTTATTTTATTAGTTCAAAAGTTCATTCAAAGCTTTCTTGTGAAATTTTATATAGTTTACAACACTATGGCCATTGCACATGACAAATTCAGCCCAACCGGAAATTAGCAAGCCCAACCCAATTATAATTGACTGATAAAACTGTAATAACATAGAGGGTGAATTTGTTAAATTAAATATTCAAGGGGCAATGCGAGAAAAAGTTATTTTCTGAAGGGGTTTATTTGAATCAATTCTAAAATTAATTGGTTCCAATGAAGGCCAAATAAGCAAAGATTAGGCTGAAATAGCAAAGAAGAATGGAGGAGGGTTCACAGGTTTGTTTCGTTGTTTTCCCCTTTCCGGAGGACTTAAACTTCAAGTTGTTTGAACCTTTTTGACGTGCTTTGGACTCTACAAAGTTCCTTTATTTTTTTTTTCCTTCTGCATCATCCGTTAGTTTAGTTTATGCATATAATCAAACTTCCGGCTCACATAATTTTGAAGCCTTGATCCTTGATTTACAAAATTTCAACATCTTCCGCTGCTCCTGCCTGATTTTCTGAGTTAATAGTAGAACCTCACTCCTGGTTGTGCTTGTTACTTTGTTAGGATCTTTAAGTGAATTTGCTCATGATACAGAATTTGGGGCACATCCCGTTTCCATGCCAATGAATGAATCAGCGAATTGAAAGGGAGGAAGGAAGAAGAAAAACACAAGTGAAGAAGAAACTACTAGATGAGCAGGCAGAAGTTCGAGTTGTAGCCATCACAAACAACGCAAGGCCGAATGCAACCCCAAGAAGACTGACCTTTCCCTTAGAAAAGCAAAATTATTTCTATTGTTATAATAATAATATCTATCTCAGTTAAGGGGGTTACCATATATAGGGGTTAGTTTGCTTAATGGACATGGAATCGAAATCTTAACGTGGGAGGAGAGAGCACTATCAACTCTCAAGTCTCGACTGATCAACTCTGTCTCGATCGGCCCCTCCAGTAGCAGCCACAGCTCCCAAATAGAAATATCCTCCCACTTCTTTCTCTTAAAAATAAAGAATGAACAGTCACTACTTTTCCCATGCAGGAGCACAGCCACTAGTGTAATATATATGTAGTCTTAGTTAAGCACCGCAAGACAGCATAAACAAGAAGCTTAAAGGTTAAGAAAGGAGACATGGCCCTCTCGAAACACTAAAAAGTAGTAGTAAAACAAAAGACTAAGACAGGGTGAGGACAAACAAGGACTCGATCAATATTGTTAACAATATGATAAAGAGCATATGCATGATTGTGTATAAATACACACCATAAAGCCCTATCCTTTATTTTTAGCTCATTATTCTCATTCCTCCCCCTTTATTTCCCTCTCTCTATCTCTCTCCTAGCAAACCCTTAGCTGATGCGATTCTCCACTAGAGAGCTCCAAAAAACACATCAACCTTTACAAAAAGAGAAAGAAAGATCAAATTAGAACCATGGTTTTTTCTTCCATTCCAGCTTATCTTGATCCAGCCAACTGGCAACAGGTATGGGTTTTTCTTCAAGTGTTACTATGCTTTCAATCCATGGCCGCTTCTTTGCCAAAAAAGCAGCTTGTTCAAAAGATAAAAATATTCCCATCACTTTTTTCTTTAATTACGTCTTCGTCTTCTTTAGTTTTTGCACATCTTTTTTTTTTTTTTTTTTTGAATATACACACCAGATTAATTATAAGTGGTGGCGGTATATCATTTTCTGCTATTAAATTTTCGTTTCTTAAGTCTTGGGGTTGTGTTGTACTTGTAGCCATCCAACCATCAAGCCGGGAATAGCAGTGGAAACCATCCTCCGCTTCAACCACCAGCGCAGCAACAGCCAGTGCCTTCTTTCCCACCTGCTCAGCCTCATGCAGGAGGTGGGCCGGGTGCGGTCTCTATTAGGCCCGGCTCCATGGCAGAACGAGCCCGGTTAGCTAACATACCTATGCCAGAGGCAGCCCTAAAGTGCCCCCGATGCGAATCACCAAACACCAAGTTTTGCTACTTCAACAACTACAGTCTCACACAGCCTAGGCACTTTTGCAAGACCTGCAGAAGATACTGGACTAGAGGAGGAGCTCTTCGAAACGTTCCTGTTGGAGGTGGATGTAGGAGGAACAAACGAACTAAAGCAACTAGTTCAAAATCTCCTGTCAGCAGTGCTGATCGCCAAACCACCTCAAGTTCCACGGGCACTGTTTCCTCTAACAGTACCCCATCTGCTAATGTGTTAGGCCTCACACCTCAAATTCCACCTATGCGGTTTTTATCTCCGTTGAGCCAACTCAGTGATCACTACAGCCCTGCTGGAGACATTAGCTTGAACTACGGCGCAAATAATTCAGCTCCATTGCTGGGGACAAGTGAGATGAACTTTCATATAAACCCTAATAATCTGCTTAGCTGTGGACTTGGTGGTGGAGTGGCTTCCCTTCTACCAGGTGGCGGCATTGAGCAGTGGCGGTTGCAGCAAGCCCAGCAGTTCCCTTTCTTGGGAGGGTTGGAAGCATCCCCACCCGGATTGTACAGCCAACTTCAAGCAAGTAGCGTCGAGCCCTCCGGATTTGTAGGTGAAACGAGCCATCACCATGTGAGGCCTAAACTTTCATCTTCCATTCTGACTCAGCAAGCTTCAGTTAAGATGGAAGATAATCATCAAGAGTTGAACTTGTCAACGCAACTTATGGGGATTCCGGGAAATCATGATCAGTGGAACGGTACTGCTGCGGCTTGGACAACAGATCTTGCTAGTTTTAGCTCTTCTTCTACTACAAATCCCTTATAGCATGTAGAAGTACATGGTGAAGTTATTAGTTATCCCACCAGCGAGCAGTCTAATGGTGAAGCTCTATGAATTTAGTGACTAATTAAAGCTTCCACATAACTCCTCTATACTCATGTTTCGCGGGGTGGTTGAATGATTTCAGTTCTATGACTCGTGAAGGAATAGGTCTTTCTCAGATTGACCAGAAACCCTAGAGCTTGTTAGGTTCATGTTTAGTCACCCATTTCCGTCTTATGTCTTTCTTTCACTTCAGTTTTTTTATTTTTCTTTCGTTATGTTAAACAACCTCGAGAGGGTGAGAATCTTAGATGATGTAGCTTTGTGGTAGAAAATGAAGCTTTAATTTCCTAAGCAGTTCAAAGGGCTGAGCTGAAGCCTGAATCTGTTTCAAGTTATTAACATCATTTGGTACGTTCTCATGCATCCTCTGAAATAGTGGTCCGTTGTAACAAATGTCTGGTGAACCGAAGCAACAATCTTTCAGTACTGATGAAATATGTGACTCAAATGAAGCTTATGCCATTTATATTTAGTGTTTTTAGTATTCTTTTATAGGCTAATTTTCTGATTTCTCTTCTCCAACACCGGTTCCTTGCCGGCTTAAGCCATGCGTAATTTCATTGAGTGTGCCACTGGAGAAGAAATAATATTTAACTGATTGTTATGCAGTTATAGTATGCAATCAATGGAGCACAGACGTTTTTGTTGGCATATATAAACAGTTTTTCCTAGTGTTTGAATCAGATATCTTCTTTACCTGCCAATGTGGTTACCTGCAGATTATCAATCGGTTGTTTAATTACGTTCAATTGAAGAGCATTTGGGGTTATAGTTATAATTGGTCAATTTTATGATTGGTTTCTCATGAGCGTCCATCTTTAGTACACCTCAATCACACCTAAGCTACCATATGAATTAGACATTAACAGATACTACCCAATCTTACATTTATATGTTTTTCCTAATTAACATTACTTTTCCAAATTGAATAAATCTTATATACACTGACGGTGTATACATTATCACCATTTGATTCATGATATGTGTGTAAAAGTTGAATTTCAAATTCAAATTTTGCATAGTTGTCTTTCATTTAACGCTGATAGTGTATACACCATTAGTGTAGGGAAGATTAATCCTTTCAAAATATGAACTTTTGAAATCTATCTTGATGAGCACTCGTTAGAGACCCTTGACTTGGGTTCCAAAGAAATTTATCATGGATATAGTATTGTCATAACTTCTATGTATGTGTCATAAAGTTGCATGGTTATTGGAATTCTGGGAATTATTTAAGATTAGCAGCAAAAAATGAGAAAGAAGAAGTTATTGAAGCATTCATGAAATTTAGCAAAACGCATTCATATGCTTTCAATTCGCAGCGGCTGTTAAGCACACAGCAAGCGACCTTTTCTAACTCGTCATTATCGTCAAAAGAAATCTGAACTACTTAGTTTTATTGAGCACAAACGCATGAAACTCAACAAGGGTGAAGTTTCTAAATTACCAGAATGTGGGGAACATATAAGTCCTGATCTTTTGCCAATTTGGTCGTAACTTGCATTGGAATTGGACTGAATAATTTAGCTGCTAGGGTTGTTACTGGACCTCTGAGCATTGGCAATCGAGAATGTGAGATCTCAATGGTTTTTATTTTTTTAACATTCCAAGGAATAATTTTTTTTTTTTTTTTTTTTGCTGCTGTTGATCCCCACATTTGGCATGGGAGGATTCCGAGTAAGTTACTCTCCTATGAAGTATGTCAGGTGGGTGCAGACTCATCATCTCGCCCCTGAAAAGAGTCATTTGCCTAATTCTTTCCATGTTCGTAAGGGGGCTTAGTGGCTCAAACGTCCCAAAGTACTAATTGTTAACAGACAAACGGGGATGATCCAAATTATCCACTTTCGTACCATCCCTGCTATTCTCGAGGAAATCAACCTGGAAACTAGTACGTCTCTTTTGTAGCAATCCAGATATTTTTACGTAATTTTCTAATAAGAACAAGAGAGAGAGAAAAATGAGTGTAACTAATGATTCCAAAATAAATAGGGGTTGGAGTGATCCCCGCTTCTTTAAGTGATCGAAGCAACGAACTAAAAATGATGAGCAAAGGAATAAAGTAGAAAATGACGTGGATAGTTGGAGAGGCCGAGAAAGACAAATGCAGAACCGACACCGGGTTCTTGAAAGATGCCAAAATCTTCTCCGCTGACGAGGGAGTGCCATGCAAATTTTCCTGTGCCCCTCCTCCTTCTATAGTACAATATACATTGTCCTGTGTTCCAAATTCCCATTTTCCAATTCCCGATGCTGTTGTTAATTGTTAATCTAATAATCTTCCCCGGGGCTTCAGATTCAGAATCCAAAGTTACGTTACAATTGTCTCGACCTCTGTTCCCCAAGAATCACGTGAAAAAGGAAAGGAACAATGCATGAGAAGAGGAGAGCCATCAGCATTTTGAGTCAAAGCTGAAGAAGAAGTCCGCCTACTATTAATCAAAAATTGTTCTTTTACTTGTTTGCTGCACGCGATTGGGACTCGCGTGAAACTACTCAAAATCTCTCTTTCTGGGTACGTCCCCAGTCTTTTACTTTATTAAATAAATTCGAAGATCCTTTTTAACGATTCTGGGCTTCCTTCGCTGTTTCCTGTGTATCCATAAATTCATGCTTCTGACAACATTGAAATCTTTTTGTTGTTTGGTCCAAAAATTTTGAAGTACCAGTAGCGTAGCGTTAATCCGCTTTTGGTCCAGTTCAGCATCTATGCTTTGCCATGCCTGCTTTTTCGTACCGCAAGTGCCGGGGCTTGTGATCATCGGTCCATTCTTTTATCAGCACTGCTACAAAATCGCTACTAGAAATTAATACGTACAATAATATTAATACTTCTTTTAAGTTGTAACATAACTATGTCGATAGGCTCTGCAGAATCGGCCGGCCTCCGGCCGTACGGGCAAAAGCTCTAAACAACACTCCATACTATGCAGTTCTTAGACAGTTAGTCGAAGAAGATAAACTTTAGCATGTGCACCGTTGCCTGCCTTTACAGTCTTATTCAGCGTTTTACTTTCTCGTATTCTACGCACAAGATTACTGATAAATCATCCTGATTACCGGGAAGGGCCTGTTCCCTGAGATGATCAATGTTTTCCATTTAGCTTCTGTTGTTGGTGACATTTTCGCTTTGTAGCTGATGAGGATACCGAATCAATCATTTTTAGTACTCTTGTCTTATTCCTTCTTTTTTTTTTTCCATTTTCGTTATTTTCAGTGCTGTTGTCATTCACCTTGTTATAGGGTAATCAGAATTAGTGGTCGTGAATCGTGTGCGCGTATTCTTCTTCTCTTTAATCTTTTGCTGTAGTCAAAATGGGATTAGAATTTTATGGTTTAATTAATTAGAAGACTAAAACTTAACGGTCAATAGTCGAAAGGCAAAATGTTAAATTTCCTAATAGTTTGATGGGCACTGTAGCATTTTGCCCCGGTTAAAATTCATCTAACTTGTTGTAAAGTTTCGAATCTTCCTTGAGCAAAAAGAAAAAAAAAAAAGAAAAAAGAAAAAATCACTAAGGATTATGTTTTGGCATTAAGAGAACACGACCCATTTAGATCTTGATCGTCCCTTGATCAATTTGGTTTCTAGCATATTCAAAATTTTTCCTCCAAGGACAAATTGTCGTGAACTTAACTTAGTAATTGCTAGCATTAGAGGATGAAAAAAGACAAACCGAGCGTGCATGAAGTTGTGATAATTAATGGCTCAAGTAAGACATCAAAAATCAGGAATAAGTTGCGTTCAAAATACTATAGGCTGGTTATTTGGATCCAGATGTAGAATAAATCACACTATTAATTAAGAAAACAAGTATACAATAGTTCAATGACACCAAGCCCCAAGTATGAAATATAAACAATATACAACATTTAACGATTCACCTATCTCTATGTAGAGAAGCACGCACAAGAATATAACTTTATATAATTTCTTTCATCTCCTAAAAACTCTCTTTCTCTGACCCCATGTATGATGCTACATGCTGCCCCCATCATGTACTACTTCGTAGTATGTCAACTTTCACTTATTTATAGGAAATAACGGTTAATTCTTAAACTTATGTAAAATGGGAAATAATTTCTAATTTTTAATTCATACAAATAGAAATTTGCTAAACTACTACTTCAAGTAACTAAAATAATTAGAAAATTAGTTATTTTCACACAAAACAGGATTTCCTACCTAGAAAAAATTAAGCTAAATTTCTTGACACTGGTTATATACTTGCGCACACACTATGGGAAAAAGGGAAAAAAAATTTATGTGACACGGTAGAGTACAACGTTTGTGGTGCTTCTACTCGTAGTACTTTGGTTTTTTATTTAATATTTTTTTCTAGGTTCCAGCCATAATTCTTGATCCCCCAAAGGAAGGGAATCTTTGGATTGGGTCGGTGGTGCATGCTTTTTCGAGAACCAAGGCTGATTGGCCGCTTATAACCCTGGACGAATAAAGCGATCCAGTCACACCCAAATTTTTGGTCAAGTGAATTGGTGTTTGGGTCTAACGTTTCCGGAAAAAAAAAAAAGAATTGGTGTTTGGGGTGGGGAGATCCCCAAATCTCCAAAACCCAAAGGAAAAAATCAGTCTTGGGTAGTAGATCTCGCAATGTCACACTAAATTCCACTACTATATATAAATGTCTCGTAATAAGATACTTATACGGAGAATATTATTACATTTGTGGGCAAAAAAGTGACGGAAATGATCGCGTAGTTGATTATCGGTCGGTTGATGGTAATCAATAGCAGTAGGTCTCTACGCCGTACGTCCTCAACTGGCGAGTTTCGGCACCCAGACCCAAAAAAAATCGGTGGGAGTATTTCCTGTACTCTTGGAAGGAGGAATGAATGTACTTTTGTGCGACCGTTGCGTCCTGTAGAGTGGAATAATTACGGCTCGGAAATCCAAGCCCAGGCTACCGGCGTGGAAACCATCCAATTAAAACACGGCACCCGCCCGACGGACGACGGATATTTGATACATGGAGTGATTATTAAGAAAGATGAAAACACCACTGCCAGCTGCTAATCCATGAGCATAATTTTTTCTTTTTCCGGGTTTGTTTGAAACCGTAGACAGGGATGTTAGTCTGGACTAGGATAAAAAGGTCGTGCGGCGTGTGTGATGAAAGAAGCTGTACAATCACTGTATCAGCTTTTATCGCTTTTTTTTTTTTTTTTTTTTGGTGACGTTCCTCATGTGGCACAGTTCACTCTAAGTCCATTGAACCACTTGATGTTCAAATTCAGTAAAACTAATCCAGCAAAGTTCTGTATTTGGCTCAAGTTTGACTCCATTAGAGTAGAATAGAATAGAAGGTAACTAAGACTGGAAGAATAAACAAACTAAGATTAAACATTGAGCATTAATCATTATAATTACACTCCTCAACCGTGTGTGAGATGGGGTCATGGAATTAATAACCATCTTATAGTATATACTCCCTCCGTCCCACTTTGATAGTCTTGTTTTCCTTTTTCGTCTGTCCCAAATTGTAGTCTACTTTCCCATTAAGGAATGTAGTAATCTTTCAAATTATCTAAAATACCCTTATTAAATATCTTGTTATTAATACATTGTTATTAAATACTAACCACTACATTGAATACATTGAGCTTTTCCAATGCATAGATAAATGAAAAGTCTATCTTAGCATAAGGGTAGTTTAGGAAATTATTAATCTAAATTTATGTTTCCAACCAAATTAATTACACTTTCTTAATCTGTGTGAAAAAAAAACCAAAACTAACAAAACGGGACGGAGGGAGTATAAAGCGGGAGGAAGCCGTTTGGTGTAAATAAACTGTATCATTTAGTGTATTGCTTAATCTACCTTATTTTGAAAGGTAATTACATTATTTAACTGCCCACCCGACAATCTCTCTACATCTGTTGAATTAATTACCATTTTTCCGAGGGAAAAAATACCACCTCTTTAAAATACTAAAATAGTTGAACTATTTTAAATTATTATTTTTTAATAAAAATAATAATACTAATCCTTTTTAAATTTTGTTATTAATTACACACGCATTGGCTGTGTCCTCAATCGGTAGTTTGGGTAACACACGTACTTGAAGAGCTTCCAAGTTAGAAGCTGGAATCTGCAAGCCACGGCCCACGACTCACAAACAGTGCTACACTTGTCTTCAAACCAGACTCCTCTTCAACCTCACACGGTCCGGATTTGGTTTCTCTCCGGTGGATTATCTCTCGATTCTCCACAATGCACATAATGCATATTTGGATGCATGAAATGTATCTTTATTTATTAGCAAGGGACATGATTATTTTAAATTTAACTAATTCTAAATCTTGTTAATAAATGAAAACACATGCATTCAAATAACCATGCATGAAATTTTGACATAATCCACCGGAAATTTTAAGATAACTAATTCAACGTTTTATGGCTCTCAATTATTCTACAACTATACTAACTACTGAGGTTACTTACTCGAAATCCCACCAGCTACTGAGGTTACTTACTTTCGGGTTCACTTGGTCCGTGAGCGCGGTTAAACAAAATTGCTTTTACCATCAGTTTGAGGTCTCCAATTCATTGAAGAAAATGAATAATCAACCACTCTTTCTTTGTTGCTTTTTCTTGTAATTTGTTCTTCTTGTTCTTTCGTGCTTGATCTACGAAAAAAGCAGTTAAAAAATTGCTTTATAAATAAACAAAATAAAAAAAATGTTTTACTAATATGTTTACGATTAAATAATTTTTTTTTTATAAATGATGACCAAACCAAAAAAATCCCCTATGTATGTCTGTCCCTTTCTTTTTCTCCATCCTCGTTCTGGATGCTGCTGGATTTCCTTAGGGTGGAAGAATTTGGTTGGTAGTTGGTTTCACTGTTTGATCTTTCTTGTTCGGATGCACAGATTAATTGTGAGAACATAGGCACTGTTGATGAAAGACAAGTACAAGGCATCCTATGTTTACTGCCGGCCTTTTACATTTCCTAAAAGATGGAATTGACCTGCATATCAATTTTGTAAGCAATCCTAATCGGGTTGGTTGGGAGATGATCCAAAACTATTCGATTCTCGAATTAAGTACGATTTGATAAAAATTTGTTTGAAATGTGTTCGCCAATTAATTTAAGTCAAGTTTAAATATTCGATAGCTTTCAAATACAATAAAAAGTTCGATCGAATTTGATTCGATAAATAAATGAATCAAATTCAAACAAAATTTTAAACTCGATAAAATAATCAAATAAACTTGTAATTGGATTCATTTACACCTCTAAACCCTAAACAACTTTCGCTGTCCTTTGAAATACTCTGGTACAAGCTCTTACTTTTGTTGAACGTAATAGTTGGGCCTTTAAACACTTGGGACGACCCAACTAAGAGGCCCTTCCAGTCTAGATGAGCGACTCTTTTCTGACTTATCCTGATGTTAGATATTTAATTGTATTATTCGACACAGCCTGCAAATCACCAAAATGATTTAGATTCCATCATCCTTCCTTCGATTTTCGTCCTCTTGTGCATGCCACGAACGGATGAAATAAATACGCATTAGTCCTTTTCCACTCGCGACAGCCTACAAGTGCAAATGCCTAAAGTGGCGATAAAGACTGAACTTGATGGATGACTGAAAGATTAGCAACTCCAGAACCTTGACGGTCACTTGATAGATATGAAGCACTAACAATTGGAATTTTGTTCATTACTTCCTTAATTGGCACAAAACAGAGGGAGGAGGACTTTACAGCTTTTTATGTCTCATTTGAATCTAGAATTCATGCAAATTGATCACAATAGTTTGTGAAAGAACGTAAATTTGCCCTCAATAAGTTGCCATTTAACAGCTATGTTCGGCATAGCCTTTTAATTCTTCATTCCACGAGGCTGCTACTTAACTGGCACGAAACCCTCTCAAGTGTTGCTGATGAGCTCCACTTCCACCTCAAAAAAGTATTTGCTCAGCCAACCAATTATCCAGCCGTCTACTTTTTGTTATGTCGGAAGCTGAAACGGGCCAAATGGCTAAAGGGCTTATCTTCTGCATCTGTACCACAGCAAATCATCATTCATGTGTGGAGGATACTCAGCAGACAACGAGATCTTTCTACATTTCAAGATTGTTGAAAAATGAAAGGATGAGTAAACTTTCCAAGTGTATAACCAGTTGAGTTACTGTTTCTCATTCAAAAGCAGAAAACTCACAGTTTCGAGTATCAATGGTCCAAAAACAGATTGTCAGTAACGTTCCACACGAACCATCTGATTACTTTTTGACAAACTTAGGTATTCCTGATTGATTTCTTCGGGGTTAAGTCGAAGCTGCTGGTTTATACAACCTAAATAATTCAAACAACTTTTAAAACTTGCCTTTTTTTTCCCCTTACGATAAGGGAGCTTTACAGTAGCGTCACCCTCACTTTTATGTTGAAGGTAACAGCCCCATGTCCCTCTTCTAAGTATGTTTTCGTAATTTCTACCGATGGGAATACTAGACCTTTTGGTTATCATTGTAGTTTACCAACTCTGAGCTTCTTCTTTTTTTTTTTTTTTTTAATTCCTATTATTGATAATAATTTAAGGATTTTTTTTAGGAAATACGTGGAATTACTCTCTAATCTCTCACATGGTATAGTTTTTCTTTTATTTTTTTTTTTGTAGTTTTTGTCCTCTAAAATCCAGGATTTTATGCATATGCATGCGACAAGTGAATATGAGCTTTCAGAATCCATAGAAAAATAAACATTAGTTATAAGTTACTCGTGCGTGGCATTAATAT
The DNA here is from genome assembly GCF_036785885.1 of Coffea arabica. Lineage (NCBI taxonomy): Eukaryota > Viridiplantae > Streptophyta > Magnoliopsida > Gentianales > Rubiaceae > Coffea > Coffea arabica. The sequence goes on along the minus strand of NC_092321.1, from coordinate 2,098,004 downwards.
TTCAGCATGAATTAGAAACATTTTTTTTTTGGTTTATTTGTCAAAAAAAAAAAGAAACTTTTTTGTTTAATTTTCTTCCTTTACTCTTGGAGTGTTTTAAGGTTAGGACCTTTGAGTGACATCCATTTGAAGACCTTTGCGGGCTTCTGATGAGTCAATGCAATACGATGTCAAACAGACCCAACACGAGAAAACAAAATTGTCTATTACCGTGGTGTTGAGGCTAAGTTTGATGGTATCCAAACTAATGACATCTCGAAGCCCAAAAGTAACATTTGAAGATGTCAAGCCCACCAAACAATTTTGGGCTTTGCCGTTGGATCTGGCTCGGTGATCTATTTCAAGCAAATCCTTGGAATCTACTGCAAAACTGCGCCAAGATTTGCTCTAGGTTTTGTAGTTCCAACTCTTTTTTTAAGTAGTTAGTTATTAATTGTGGAGTTGGTCAAAGTTTACAAACGCGTACGTTGGCAAGTTTGTAAACTATCGCGGTTTGACCCGCAGCACTAGAACTGGAGTGGGTCCATCATCCATGGTTTGGTTTTCCGCATTCATTGTTGCCCCCAATGAATGTGATTTCATTGTTTCCCCAATGAATGTGATTGTGTACATTCCTACACAGAAAAGTCATTTGTGATAAACCTAATACCCATAAAAGTCTCTCGTGATTTTAAAATATACAACACGACACTCTGTACTTTGAACTAAATTGTAAAGATGACGGAATCCGTTAAACTTAACTTTAAATGACTTATTGGAACAAAATTTTTTTTTTTATACCTAATTTTTAACAAATATATTTGTTGTACCCCTTAACCCTCAATTCTCTCTATCTAGAGAATAAAACAAATGATTTTTTTGAACTGTCTTTTGCTTAATTATATCAGAGCATTTTTGTCATTTCATCCATTTCCGTTAAGTTTAACGGGTTCCGTCACCTTTATAATTTAGTTCAAAGTACGGGGTGTCGTGTTTGTATATTTTGAAATCATGAGGAGCTTTTTTGTATATTAGGTTTACCATAGGGGTTTTTTGGTTTTTTACCCTATTAAAAATTAACTTAACGACACACTTTTATTTTTCAATATCTTTCACTCACACTTTTTCCTCTTACCCTGTTTAATAACTCGATTCAATACTTAAATTTAGTGAATTTAGATTTTAAGTTTTTAACATGTTCAAACTTGTTTGATAATAAAAAATTAAATATTTAAATTAATTAAATGACACTAAATTTTTCAAACAAAATTTGATTTCAAAAATAAGTAATAAACTATCCACTTATCACTTAAATATTATAACTATTTAAATATATTAAATATAATACGTAATAATTTAATAAAATTCAAACTTCAAATTTGTCAGCTTCACACATTTCAATTTTCATCGAACGTACCCTTATCCTCCATTTGCTTCTGCAAGCTTGCTTACTCCTACTAGTAGTAGGCCGACTTTCCCAACAAACGACAGCGGATTCCCACCCAATAAACCGGGCCGCGTTGAAGATTCAAACAAACTGACCATGAAGTGTAAAAGTTAGAAAAACAAAACAGTTGAACAGAAAAGTCAAAAGCAACCCGACAAAAAACTGCAGGACCTCTTTGTCTTAACATTCAGGGCCACTCTACTCCGGGAGGCAAAGGTTAAGAAACAATTTGCAAGAGGTACGTCGCCATATTAGAACACATAACTTCGGTTATCACCAATTATCCTAATTTCGAACGTCATTTTATTGAACTTCGGAAGATCATAATCATGCCAATTAGCTTTAGTCGAATGTAATCATTTTCTGTTTTTTCGATCATTACAGCAGCCTCTTAAGAATGAACTCACTAATTGGGCTATAAATTGGTAAAATTCTACCCAACTGTTTGCGGAATGATGTATTGAACGCTGGTATAATATCCACTGCAGTAGGACTATCAGTACTAATATTAAAGACACTAACCGGAAAAGAAGCATCTTGTAGTAATAGATAATCTTCCAACAAAATTAGTGTACAAAATGATAAGAAGGCTTGTTTGTAGTTTGTAGCTTCCAATTTGGTAGATGCTTAAAAGTAGCTTACAACCAATTTATTTGTCATTCGTAATAATCCCTATCAAAATTAGTGGAAAAGGTCCCTGAATTTAGATCTGTCACATTCCAGAAAGGCATAACTTTCACAAATAGAGAAAAAAAAAAATCCAAAATTTTTCCCCTTTATTTTGGGGGTTAAGTTAATGTCAAACTAACAATCTCGTAGGTCCTCTATTTTCATCCACTGGCAAAATCCCAAAAGCGAGGTGTATCATACAGCCGCTCCAAAACTAGGCGGGGAGGGGGGTCCAAACTAGAAGGCCGCTGCATTACTCCGCTAGTAGTAGCAGATTGCAAATTCCGCGCTCCCACTCTGCCATCTACATCAACAGGCATCTCCCCCACCACCACGTCCTCTTCCTCGGTTTCTCCTCGTTGGTAGGTGGCGACTGGCGAGTGGAAAACTAGTCAGAACGTTCCGCTGAATGCCAGCATAAACTGAAAAAAAAAAGGGCAGGAGATCACCTATGGGCCAGGCAGCGAGTTGCAGAGTGTCGGCGGCCACTGAACATGAACTATTCAGTACTGTCCAAAATGGGGAGTTGGAAACAGTTGAAACTATGGTTGATGAAGATCCTACTATCTTGGGACTGACCACTGTCCATGGGAGGCTCTCCGCTCTACACATAGCAGCTGCCAATGGGCAGAATCAGGTGGGCTTTTGATCTTTACAAGTGGTAGTACAGTGCTACTAGTTTTTCCGTTTGGATACGCACCTTTGTTGGTTCTCGAATCTGGATATCTATAGTTCCTCAACTCTGTTTTCTTGATTTTAATTGGCCGAATTGGTTATTGGTTCCAACTACCGTTTTTTTTTTCCCTTCTAGGTTCTATCCATGCTTTTGGATCGGTCTTTCCATCCGGATGTTTTAAACCGCCACAAACAGGTAAAGATGAATTGAACTTGCGGTAGTAGTACTAGAACAACCGTTCCAGTCTGGGAGGGATACTACATATTCTGACTTGATTGTTCTTCGGTTGAATGATAGACCCCATTGATGTTAGCTGCTATGCATGGGAAGCATTCCTGCGTGGAAAGGCTCATTCAAGCAGGAGCTAACGTATGATGATTGCATTTCTTACCCTTCTTTTTCCTTTCCTTTCTTCGTTTCTCTCCTCTTTTTGGTTTGCTCGATTCACTGCTAGATAGTTACTCGATGGCTGGATTAACTTGTCAATTCTCGTTTTTCAACTTCTAGATATTGATGTTTGATTCCGTGAATGGAAGAACCTGTTTGCATTATGCTGCTTACTATGGTCATTCAGATTGCTTGCAATCTATTCTTTCTGCTGCCAATACCTCCCCAGTTGCCCAGTCTTGGTAATTATCAATGCTTCCACATTTTCTACTATGAACAAAAAGATGAGACAATAAAGGAAGGCACTGAAGTTCTTTCGCGTCAATTGAAATTCCAGGGGATTTGCAAGATTCTTGAACATAAGGGATGGAAATGGGGCAACCCCATTGCATTTAGCAGCCCGCCAAAGACGAGCAGAGTGTGTTCGTTTGCTATTGAGTAAAGGGGCTCTGGTGTGTGCCTCCACAGGTGGATACAGGTATAACTATGTCTAGTACTTATTTGAGTATGCTGCTTAATTTTGTTACAATGTAGCGGTATTGTGATGGTGTATTGTAACATGGATGATTTCCTTGTGTAGCTGCCCAGGCAGTACACCACTTCATTTGGCAGCACGTGGAGGTTCGTTGGAATGTGTTCGTGAATTGCTTGCTTGGGGTGCAGATCGACTTCAGAGAGATTTGTCTGGGTGAGCTTGCAATCACTTTATGTATTCTATTGAGTTCGTTTATGATTTAAGATTGTGCCCTATTCAATGTTATTTATGCTCTCCTCCTCAATTTAAATCAACTGTAAAAGTTAAAAGGGAAGGACTTAAATCAAATCCATGATAAAGAAGATTCCGAGAGGAGGTTACTGGAATGTTTTGTTCTCTTAGAAGCTTTCTTTGCATACGAGTCACAATTAATGGTAAGAGAAAGTGACTGGTTACCTTGACAATTGAGATTGAGAAGGATGATAGCAAAGGTCGAGTAGGGGATCTGGAGTCTCACGTGTGCAATTCGATGGGAGGGAACATAGCCCCAGAGGGCCACAAGCTACCAAGACTGGAATACTGAACAACGATCATTGCTAACTCTTTCTAGTCAAGTGTGAGGGGCGGCTTTTGTTGTTTCTGTAGATCTTAAACCTTCTAATTATCCGTTAAATCATGGCTCAGATGGATCGCTAGAGTTGTTTATTAAATTCACTTATAATTTTGACATGGGGTCTATGCAGGAGGATACCTTATATGGTTGCCTTGAAGCACAGGCACGATGTATGTGCAGCATTATTAAATCCTTCAGCTCCAGAGCCTTTGACTTGGCCATCATACTTGAAGTTCATCAGCGACCTTAGCCCCGAGGCAAAGGCACTATTAGAAGGGGCCCTAATTGAAGTCAATAAGGCAAGGGGAAAGTTGATCTTGAAGGGGATGCCTGACACAGATGTACCAATTGCCAACTCTGTGGCTGGTGATGTTGATCCTCAGGTAATTAGCCTACTGAAACTTTGTCAGTTTCCAATTGAAATTACACGACAGCTAGAATGGCTTGATAAGAGGGTAGCTGCGGACTGCATAATCTTGTTAGGTCCTAAACATGGGTAGCCATTTGCTTGCACCTATCCATGGTATATAGAGTCCTGAAAAGTAAGAACAGGATGATAATTGAGAAAAGAAATTCAGGAAGTATGCCTGGAATATCTCTGGACAGAGGAAGCAAATGCTTCCCAATATTATATAGGAAACTACCATATCTGCTCATTTAACTTGATAAATTGAAATGAGAAAATTAATCAAATAATATATGCATCGCATTCTTGAGCTTTAACCATGAGGGGCATTCATGTTCAATGACAAGAGACTCTCTATCAGGTAAGCAATGTCGAGGTGTGCTGCATCTGCTTCGAGCAGGCGTGTACGATTGAGGTTCAAAATTGTGGTCACCAGATGTGTGCCCATTGTGCCCTATCCTTGTGTTGCTACAACAAACCAAGTCCTTCGACCAATATTATCAAGGGACCCGTCTGTCCCTTTTGCAGAAGCAGTATCACTCAGCTAGTTGCTGCAAAGATCTGTGCTAACGGTGATGTTGAACTGGATTTATGTCCATCACAGCCAAGGCGATCACAAAAGTCATTCAACCAGAGTGAAGGTAGTAGTAGCTTCAAGAGCCTGTCATCCTTGGGTTCATTCACAAGGATAAGTGGGCGCAAGTTTGCTGCTGATGGTGATGAGGGGTTCGATAAACGGTAGCCATTGCTGCAGATACATGCTCAAGGCCGCAGCCTTTCGTCAAGGTCTAATTTTGGCATCAATGGACATCAGGAATTGTGCTCATTATTTGCCCAAATCTAGAGTAAGAAAGTGAAAAATCAAGAGACCGACTACCGAGCCACTCTTTAAAAAAGTCGAAATTCTTGTCATAAAAGGATTTTGAAGGGAGAACATTGACATGCTTCTGTGGAAGCTCAAACCTCGCATTTGATAGGGCAAGTAAAGTTTGACAGTAGTACTAAGTTTCACCTCCGAGGAGCATTGGAAACCCATAAACAAGAAACCTCTCCGTTCGATAAATACAATCAATTTGCCCTATTTAGTCCAAGTATGTTTCACTGTAGTAATCAGGGCAACTATAGGACAGCGAAATGCACACTACGCACTCTTGAGTAAATAGGGCAAATATTTATTCAAAAAGTTGCGTCGCCAACGGAGGTAGGGAACTGCTAAAACCCTTTTGCAAACAATTATGGATCCATCAATGTCATTTGTTTTTGGTGGATATTAGTTCAGCTCTCATTGGACCAAAAAAAGTCAGGCATTTTAAGACATAATTATCTCCCTCGAGAACCAAGAGTAAGGGAGACATTTTGCCTCTTGCCAGTTGCGAAGAGCACAACTGAACAGAGTGGTCGCTAAGTAAGTCAAATTTCCCCGGGAGAAAAGCAATCGATTGCATAAGCCTTTCCCCATAGCTCATTACGCCATAATGACCCTCGGGAGAACTTTTGACTAAGGAGAAGGAGCCAACTCCAACTGTTTAGACATTGGCAAAAGCATCAAGAAATTATAAATCATCTTCTCTAACCCGGGCACTTGAATTCCATGGAGTGGGCTCATGACACTTTTCAGCCTTCACATTTGCATTCCGCTCTTTTTTTCTTATATTTATGGTGTAGCTTTTAGTAAGCTATAACAATTTCTTAACTCTCTATAACAATTTCTTACATGTTTTCGGCGTTCACCTTGTGACTACACCAAATTGAATTTTGTTGTGTTACATCTCTTGTTAAATTCAGATATTTGATGCTTTGATAACTTGTACCATTAGTTTCAAAACTTGTAAAGCAGTTAATTTTTAACATAGAAAGGCGTGGATTTAGCATTTACTCCTCAAAATTTATTTATGCACTATTTTCTGTGAACAAGCTAAGAAGAAGAAAACATAGCAAAAAAGCCTATTAAGGAATTGGGATATTTAACAAAAATCCCGTCCCACCGATGGAGGGAGGGAATACCAAACCCTTTCGGCTTTTGAGCTGTGGATCAGCTCTGGTTCTACAATATTCTTCTGTTTTTGGTACATATGGATCATCTCTCATCCCAGAAAGAAAAGAAAATAACCCAAAAAAAAAAAAAAATCTCCAGCATTAAAGACGTCCCTCCAGAGCCTAGTAGAGAGATACATGGCCTTCTTGAGAGTGGCATTTGCGTTTGCTGTAAGAAACATGGATAGCACATGAAGGAAGAGAACTGAATGAGTATTTAGTGTGTCAGATTTCCACACAGACAAGAGAAAAGCAATGGAGCTCCATAAGCATCATCTTGGAGTAAGCCTTCTCCTAAGCTTCTTTCGCCATATTGACCAATATGAGTACTTGATCGAGAAGGAGCAACACGGCCTTCGACAAACAATGCATTGGTATCTGCTGCAGTCGGAACTCGAGACAAATTGTCAGTCCCATAAATTAGGGGGCTCCGACTCCTCCTGTAAATGCTGGCAGCTAGCCTCTCGGCTTCAAGCAAGTGACCAAGAGACGGAGTGTTCTTAATGCTTACAGCATCAGTGCTCAGCCTTGAGCAAAGTGAGAATAACCAAGCTTTTGATTTGTAACTACTCCTCTTTTCTCTCAGTGGATCAGGTATTCTGCCCCTTGTTGATCTTCGAGAGAGCTCTAGAAAGCTAGAGATGCCTATGAGGCTTCCTAGAGTAATGCTCTTATCACAAAAGAAAGAACCTGTGGACTGAGACAAGAAAGAGCAGCAAAAATCTGTGAATATGTTCAATGACTACCACAAGTTATTCTAACTAAGCGTGAATTCGTAAGTCTTGGAATCTCATATCCCCAACTCCATCAAATGTTGATTACCTTTTCTTGCATGCTGTTCAAATAGCTTACCTAAGTAATCTTAACATTTGACCTGCAAAAGTTTGGAAGCCAATGCCCCAACCATGCCTAATCCCATTTCTCAAGCCCTAGAATGAGGAGTGAAATTAGGCCAGGAAGCATGAAAGGCGGTTTTCCCCCTGCGAGGTGCTTATTGAAGCCTGAACACACACACACACAACCACACACAAATCTACTTTGGCCTATGACGCTGGATTATGACGGATCTATATTTTCACAATGACATTGCGTGGCATATGAGGTTAACTGGTCCAGGAGATTAAGAAAAGGGCCCAGCATGGAATTTAATTCGGTGCTACAAAATTCTTTGCTTCTCAGCAGGCGCATTGATTAATTGCTGATCATGATACTAGATAGGAATAAGTTAAGATTTGGAGAGTAGTATTAAACTTCCAAGTACATTTTTTGATAAACTTAGAAGCATACCGTTTGTTGATTCATTAGATATGAAGTGTGTATGGGCAGTAGGTGTAGAAGTGGAAAATGCCTGCACCCTGCACTTTTCTACTTAATCATGATGACTCGTAAACATTTTGGAATTGGTAAGCATAGAAGAAAAAAAAAGAGCAAATTCTTGCTCCTATTATTCTCCTGAATTTACTAGTAGAAACTTAAGAATTATACACAGCATTCCCTCATCATCCAGTTGTTATCATGATTCCAGGAAGAAAAGGAAAGGAGGAGGAAAAGAAAAGGGAAGAGAAAGCAGGGCCCATTAAAATGCCATCATTGGAAGACATGTGAAAAATGTAAAGTGCTTCCAGGTTCCAACTTTTAATCAGCACAAACATGACTCAGCCGGACACAGGAAACTAATATGAAACGATACATGCAGAACAGAGTTAATGCGCCACTTTTACAGAGAAATTTTTGCAGTCAGTTCCATTATTTATGCATCATCAATCGAAGAAAGGACTTGAAGTCGTCGCTATTATTATCGTCAGAGACCAACATGAAATGAGGGATATTCCCACCTGCAGTTAGTTTCATGACATGAAATGGTTGCAGACGCACGGGCACCTTAATTCACCCATAATTGCTGAAAATATAACAAATCACTCTTACAAAGAATTAGTGGATTGTTACTACCATTTAGCAAGACATTGGTAATCGGTCGTCTTCAATAATAATCGCCAGGGCAAAAAAAATGCACTCAGAATTTATGGCTAAGGGAAAAAAAAAAATGGAGAACAGTAGGCCAAAAGAAGAGAAACAGGCATGCATCATATCTGTTTTGGATAAATGTCTCTTTAATCGATTACTAGCACACAACTGTACGGCAGAAGATTGCAAACAGTACAATGCTAGAATGCGACGCATAAAAGTAGTATGCATATATTTATTCACATCCACATCTCCCACCCAATATCAACTGGAAATTAGAAACAGAAAAATTAAAGAGCAGCAGTTTGTGGTCTGACTGAAAATCTGAAAGTGGAGTCAGTGAAAATATCACACAAACCTCTGTATCAAGAGCAGAGGAAGAAGCGGTGGAGGAAGTTGGGGAACCAGTAAGCAACGTGTTGAAGGAAACCGATCCATCAAGTTCAGGGTTTCTGGCTAACCCAACTCTAACATTAAGTGGTCGGAGCCCAAGAGGCCACCCACCCTCTTCCTGAGAAGTTAAACAAACCACTTCACCCCAAATTCAGCAATCGATTAATAGTAATGCCATGATAGCGAAAGCCCGTTTCAGTTTCAGCAAGGCATACAAGACAAGAGTGTACGCGTGTGCGTGTGTGTGCGTGTGCGTGAGAGATGATAAGAGGAGGAGGAGAAGCTGCCATGGTGCAGCTAGCAACTAAGCAAGTAAAGGTAGTAGAACCTGCTGCGGTGCCATTGCTTTGTCGACTCTTATCTACCCGAGCAGTCCAAGTTCATTTCCGTGCTACTCCAGCATGGAGGATCAATTGAATTAATATAGGGGGCTACTTTTTTTTTTTTTTAACTGACAGGACAGGACTGTTCTAAGTGAAGTACTCCATTTGGCGTTTAGGAGGGGCAAACAGCAAAAAGGCGGATCTTACTACTCGAGTATCCACTTAGCCACCACCATAGAGTGTCCACCTCAGGATGTGAATTAGCTGTCAATTCCTACGAACCCTACCATGGCTTTTATGGTACTTACCACTCGAGCTGCCCATATATACCCAGACTGGCAATACTTATAGTCATAACAAATCCCCTCAAAAATGAATCATTTCAGAGGGTTAACGGAATTACGGTCAGCTTTGGCTTATTTCTTTGCCGTCTTTTTGAAGTGTCAGCCCTAGTGGTCGCAAAACTGCAAATCTACTCCCATACATGGAGCAGATTCGTACTTGGCGGGATGTAACAACCAGTACCCAACTCGGCAGCGAACTAGCTCTGGAGTTGTTAGCTATCATATGTCTTATAAGATGGGAGGTTAAGAGTTTAAATCTTCCCTTCCATTAAAATTGTCATTTAACATGACTTTTCTTAGATTCATATGAATGTTTAATACACCTGTATGGTTTAATAGTGATTTAGAAGTAGGAGTAGATGTAAATAATAACTAATAGGTAATAAATACGAATTCCGTTACCCTTCTTTTGTCCATCTTCTGGTTTTTCAGTTTTTCCTTTTTTTTTTTTTTTTCTAACCAACAACCCTAAAGGTAGTCGCCTGCCCTTCCAGGTACAATGTTAAACATAAGTACATAATGCATCGTATATGTTTAATGCGAAAAATTACGCCGTATGAGTTGGGGCTTAATCTGAGTCCTGAGTAGAGTAACATGACTGGTTTGCTTCCATATTACCAACAGAATAGATTGCGTCAAAAAAATCTGTTTACGTTGGCAGAGGAACTTAACAATCCCTTCTATGATTGGAAAATTAGGCCTTGTTTGGACTCTTACCTTTTCCATAAATACATTTTTCAATCACATTTTTATCTCGTATATATATATATATATATATCAAATCGCTACAATAATTTTTCTACAAAAAATTCAAAAAAATACGATCCAAATTTTCATTACTTTCAAAGTCTCAAACAATAATTCCATTCGTATCTTTCCTATAGAACATAAAAAATTGAAGCTTTTTGAGTCTTACTAATTAGTCCATACTAAAGCTGAAATTTCATTAAAAATTTCCCACACAAAGTAGAACAAAATCACCCTACTCCCCATGTAGTAGAGAATCATAGCTACCACCGTGTTCCGACAAAGCAAATGCAAGTCATTAATTATCAACATGTACCACTTCCTTCAAGAGTGGCGATGTCAGCGGACGCGTTAATATGATCACCAACCTTCTACATGTAATAAAATAGTACAAGCTTAGCCTACGTTTCACCAATGTCGAACTGTGTCGGTGTTGTCAAAGTAAACACAGTCGATGGTTTAGGAGAGGTTATTTCCAATTTGATGGGTACAATTGAACACAGGAGATTTGATATTCGTATTCCCCATTTAACTTTTAGCACTCCAATTCACTCGCTAAAAATATAGCATCCATCAAATGAGTGCTAGAGACTAATTAGAGAGTGCAAATATCACTTCCCTTAAACGTTGATATTTTTTTTTTCCAACAAACGCCTTAAACATTGATATAGCGTGTTGGATTTTTGTGCCTAACTGTATGGTAAAATTGGAATTACCAATTGCAAATACCTCTGATCCAGCAACAACACCAGACCTGTAAAAAGGTTACACACGGGGATGCGAACAGGATGCTGTTCCATTTCATGATCATGATCCCATTCCCCCGCCGAAAAAACATAGAATGTGTTTGGACAGCCAATTATTTGGCCAAATATATTTGCTGACATCACCATTACAATTTCCAATACACCTTTTTATCTTCCCAATTACTTTTTTATCTCACATACATCACATCACAAAAAGTGCTACAGTAAAAATATTTCAAATAACTTACAATCCAAACACACTAATAGAATGGAATATCATTCACGATTTCAAGGATGGACAGCAATTGTGGGTCCATTACTTTATTAGACCGGTCTTTGAGAGCTTAGATCGACTGGCGGCAACATCAACAAGCTTGTCTGTTGCTTTATGTAAACTTTGTTCCTGCAACAGGATAGTTACCACAATACCAGACTTTACAATGCCTATTATCTTCGCTTTAAGTACGTATTGCAACAGCACAAATGACTCGAAGTACTAAACACAGATCAACAAGCTTTTCTGTTGTTTTATGTAAACTTTGTTCTCGCAACAGTAGAGTTACCTCGATACCAGATTTTACAATGCCAAATTCAGTAGCTATCATCTTCGCTTTAAGTGCATAGATGATTGTTGCATATTTTAAGTGGAAGAGATATTTTGGATAATTCATAGGGCTCAAATAAAATTAGGACGAGAATTCAAACAAAAAATAAATTATTTTGAGAAGCTATGTCAACTGTAAAATGGGTTTCGAACCATAAATGTTTGCTGTGAGATTTCTTTTGTACGTCAATTTGTGACCAGAAAATGGTCAACTTCTATTTATAACACACTATCAGATAGCTCTTCGCTACAAGCTCAAAAATACAATGATCTCATCGCATGTACAATGTTATACAACTTACAGGGCAATAGCAATTGTCAAAGCTCAGAAACCGTTGTCATTTTCAGCACAATTTTATTCAGAGTTAAGAATAAGGTCAGCCCGCCCTGAGCTTTAGCAAGAAAATCACACATTCTTTGACTAGTATTAAAATGCTTGGTTTGGTAGGGAATCTAGACGCTGAGATTGAATTTTGGGTGCAAAGCATTCTAAGTTCTGTCACTAAGCACGGCTTGCACCAGGACGATATTCTCCAATACCAAGCAGATCCTGTAAATATCTGAAATTAAACTCTTTCTTGCTAAATTAAGCAGACTGTAAATTTTCTTTTCTTATTAAATCCTTGTTCTAACATAAAAAACAAAACCTTGTAGAAGAAAAGGCAAGCTAGGTCATACAAGTACTTAATAAAATATTGGAGATGCAGATAATATTGTCTAAGTAGAGCAATGTAGCTACAAATTGCAGCCCCAACTCAGGCTAGCACCGGAAGAAGAAAGCAGAAAATGCATTTGATCCTGAGCCTAGATTAATTACCGTATGGTCCCAACTCAGATTAGCACCGGAAGAAAAAGGTAGAAAATGCACTTGATCCTGAGCGTTAATCACTGAACTCATAAAGTACATCAACATTTAAACCAAACCTTGAGTTTATGACAGACTTTAACAAAGATGCATCAGACGTTTCAATTTGTTTCCAAGGGGTTGATTTTTTTTCGGTTATGGGCTTGAAATAGTACCATTTTTAGCCATTTCAAGGCAGGGATTTCTCTTTAATAAAAAAACCTCCTAATTTCTGAATCCACTTCCAGAAGACAACGACAGATCATTCTGTCCAAAATTAGCAACCACAAGTGATTATGAAATGAATCTGTAGACGCTTCCCGGCAAAAGAGCTTTTCCCATTATTCCTATTTTTTGAATCAAAAAATTTCTACTAAATCTTTCTTTATTTTAATTTTATTTTAGTAAAAATCTTTCTTAATTATGAACACTAATTGTCCTTAACCGACTTTGCTTCCAGCAAATCATAATAAACCTTTTAGAAATCACGTGCTCAATACATATGAGCCCGTGCATGTAAACATCCATAAGCTTTTACAATTCATGTCATGATTTTGGTCATGCACATATCCGTGTAATTCGATATGCAGTTAGACACACGCACATATGCAGCATGTATATGTATGGAAACCTCAATGATTATTCATGTACAAGGGCCATGATATGGCAAATTCCTCACCAATAATTAAAGAATGATAAAAGTAGCACAATGTTCAGCATTCAACAGTCTAGTCTAACTGAAGTTATCATGTCCATAATGCATTTACGAAAGTAACGAAATCAGGTAAAAGATGAGCAAAATGAAGAATAATTATACATCTGATGGAGATGCAGTCAGCAGAAGCATATACCACTAGGGGTATGTCAGAACAAGTCCGTTGAGAAGGAAACCACCTACCTGACATGCCTTATTTTTGGCTCGGGTTTCAGCTGTGCTTGGAATATCATGATTTGGCTTCAGAAACCTCTTTTCTTGCCTTTCACATGATCCCCATCCATCTGAATATCTACCACCTCTAGGTAAATGAACAATAAGAAACAGAATTCATACAAGAGCCATTGATATTTCAACAGAAAATAAGATCCTCTTTCAAAAAAAAAAAAAAAAAACACTCTGAAAAGGTAAATGACATACTGCATGTATGCCCGAACCACAAATTCTGCTCGCAGAACATTACGGTTATCATCAAATTCAATTGTCTTATCTTTAATTTCAAAGGATAGGTTGAAGTAAAAAGCTATCTTCCTCCAACCTACAGCAGAAATTTGCCACTAAAAAAAATCAATCAAGCATGGCTGACATATAGACCAAAAAGAAATAAAATAACAAAAATTGGATGCTTTGATGGATTACCTGACTTTTTAATGTAACGGTATCCAGAAATCAGGGTGTAGTCATTTTTCTCGAGAATCTGTAGAGGAATATGATTAGTATCATTTAATCATGCTGCACCACACATTTTAAACCAACAGGAGAACTAAGTTTCCTGCTTGGTAATTTATTCTGAATTTATACACGTCCATAATGCCCATTAGCCCATCTTATACTTCAGAAATCTGCTTCATTTGAAAAATCTGTTGTAAATTTAGAAGTTGAATGCTAGTAAAGACAGAACTGACGCTTTTTTCTATGCTTGAATTAAGCATAAGAAATTACACAACAGTCATCCACCGGAGTTAAATTGTACCTCAAATAAAAAGGTATAAATTATAAGGATATCGCTGGAAGAGTAACACTGATAATGCAACAGTGAAATGTAATGGAATTCGTCAAACTATTCAGCAAGTCCACTAGTATATAGAGGAGCTTGAGGAGAGTAGAGACTGAAAGAATACAGAGCAGTTCAGAAAAAGGAGAAGCAAGCATTGTATATATGACCTAGAAACTTAAAAAAAAAAAATCTGATGAAATTAAAGCTTTAAATTTACCGCCATAGCTGCATCTTGATATTCTTTGAACAGTGAAACAGTCGGAAACCGACCAGACAAGCTATGCCTCGTGAAGCTCTCTGTTTCTCTGTCCTCGTGATAATCCGATCCAGAAGGAGTATTACCACTGGTATAAAATCCCGTGATTGCATAGCTTTTGGTCTCGGACGGGGAATGCACCGGAGGCGTAGTCGGCGTGCGCTGCACGTGCTTCACCACGGCTAAAGGCTGCGGACTCATTTCACTCAGCTCCGACGCACACCGAGGGTGCGATCTGGCGAGTTTGTGCGGCCTGTGGTCGTGTTGAACCCAAGGCTCCTGCAAAACCTCTCCGTCGGAGTGATTCTGGTGGCTCCTGGGGTTTTTCGGGAGTTTAGTTTGAGGTGAGGGAATTGGGAAGGGGATGGGGGAATTGTGCTTGAGCGGGAGGGGTTTGCGAGATTTAGAAGCGGAGTAGGCGGAGAGAGAAGCGGCAGCGGCAGAGTCGATGACCGCCCATAGTGCGGCGTCGTCGAGATCCTTGTCGGCGTCAAAGGCGCAGTTGTTTGGCGACGCCATTTATTTGAATCTGGATAATCCTAATAGAGTAATCAGGTTGCTAATGGGCCTTATGCAAACTTATTGTAATGCAGCCACTCTAGTTCCCCCCGATTCAACGGATCACAATCCCGCCTCATGACAGTTTGAATTTTAGGTTAAATACGGCGACGTAGCAGGGGGCTTTGAACTTGAAGCTCCCAAGCACAACATTTTCAGGTAAATTACATAGTCCTCCCTGAGGTTTAAGTAATTTTTATAAACGTCCCGTCCCTTTAAGACTTGTGCTTTCTCCTAGGCATGGCAGCCAGATTGACAAACATCTTACCTTGCCCCCGCTCCCGCCCTATCTCGTTTCCCTGCGGGTGTCCACGGACGATAGTTTGATCATTCGAGTCCAAATATCCTCCTTTTTTTTTTTTCATAATCATTGTCAAATGCTGTCTGCTAAGCAAAAATTACATTAAAAACTAATGCCTTGTTTGGATTGCCGGTTACCGTCGAAAAATTACGTCGTTTTCCGTAATCACATTTTCCTATTACTTTTTTCCCTCACATACATCAAATCACTACAGTAATTTTTTCATGAAAAATTACGGAAAATACAATTCAAACACAACCTAAGAGTTTGATGATGCGACCGAACATCCAACTCAAAAGATCCTTTTGATGAGATAATCTCTTCCAATTTGCACATCAAAATAAATAAAGATTGGCAAACATTGAGGCGTCATAAGTATGCCATAGAAATTCTTCAGTTTTTTTTTTTTTTAAATCATTAAGCATTCATTTTTTGGTTTTTGGCAAGCAATTGCATAGTATTTCACTACAAATTGTGGAAGTTCTTTAACCAATTAAAGCCCCTTAGTACATAACAAAAAAACAGATCAGAGTATACCTTCAACTTCTCGACATGGCAGCCTGGGTTGCCCATTTGAGTGGCAGGCGAATGGATGAAAAACAGAAAAGAGAGGTGTGGAAGGGAAAAAAAAAAAAGGGAAAAGGGTAAGAATTTGGTAACTTAGGCTTCTTCATATAGGTGTTTTATGTTTATTTAATACAACTAATTGATATTTTACGTTTATGACTCCTATTATATTAGATATATTTTTTTTTTATATTTAAATTAATCAATTTAAGCGGGGGCTGGGACAAGGGTATCCTCTCCCATCCCCATCCCATTACTCCCATGCCAGACAGGCTCCTACTCCCATTGTCATTCCTACTTTTTCATTACAACTCATTGCAGGAAAATGATTACTCATGAAATCCAGCAGGAGAACGCTTGGAATACTGGTGATATAACCTGGATCCTACCAAAAAAAATGATATAACCTGGAAACTGGAAAGGAGACTCGGATTGTGACAAATTGTTTTACAATCTTTAACCTATGAAGCTGGTAGTGGAAGATTATCGTTTATCTTTCCATATAAAACAGGAATGCCATAGCCTGTGGAGATTTCACCTTTATAGACATGAATATATTGGACTCACATGAACATTTCAAAATCGTTTACGGGTTTGAAGTGGGCATCAAGTATTTGCGTGACAAATAGAAGACGGCCTCGCATCGGACCTGCTTATTAGTTATTACACATTATGATGCAATTGAGTAGTAGTCGATCGGATAATTAAAAAAAAAAAAAAAAAAAAAATTTCCTCGTGTGTTCAATCAAAAAACAAATGACTCTCCTACCTGTGCTAGTTCATCCTAGTAAAATTGTATAGCCAGTGTGGCCACAAACATCAGCGCTGCTAATGCCTTTCCTGTATTATAAGCGAACGCTGAAGAAATATCGGGGGAGTTTACGGAGTTCACATTTCCTGAAACTTCATCTTTCACTTTGATGCTCGAAGAACAATTATACCTTGTCCATCCAATTTTCTGGTTTTCAAGATCATACACAACAAGCTTGTTTGACAATATTGTATCTCCCAATAAAATCAGTTCGTGTCCATCTTGTGTCTGCAATCCACCCCTCTGAAAACCGATACACCACTCATTGTCTTGAAGGTGGATGAAATATTCATGCGGCAAAACTGGCATGCTAACTGAGCCGGCAAAATGAAAAGTTATGGTTGGGAAAACATCGTCAATGTTGCCATTGAAGTAGAAGCATTTGAGCTGCTGCTCAACAATGTGAGTCTTGAAATTAGATTGCCGTGCGGTGACCTTTTCCATGATCAGGTCGTAGACTTCAGCAGGAAAATAAGCCAAGGTTGCACCGCTGTCGATCACCGTCTTCCGTCCTGTATCAAAGAAGCTCTCAGTTGGGATGTCAAAAATTTCACCCTCTATCTCGGCTCTTTTCATCATCACATTGTAATGTTCGAGTAGGTCATCACCATCATCCGCCACCAAAGCCGTCGAATTTACTATGGGATCCACCACTTGTCCTATAACAAATATCCCTCCCCCATTCTTGGCATCCAGGCAGTGCGAAAATGTTTTCTTAACCTTTCCGGACTCAGCGAGCTGGGATATGATGGAGGAATTGGCTTGCCCGAAACCGACTATCCCGCTAACTCTGTCCGTGGATGTATGCTGTGTCCCTGATTGCTTAACTGAGCACCCGAAAGATACAATCCCGTTGGCATTGGGATGCGTTTGAAGGTTCCCGGTGACCTGATCGAATTGGATGGTGTCCGTGACGAAGAAACCCGACATTGTGCTCTTATCAGCATACGTAATGGAATATTCACAGGGCTTTGGATCCTTGCAAGCCGAATACTGGTTGTTGTACATAAGAGCGCAGACATCTTGATCGCAAGTCACCTGTTTCCCACTTTTGGAGTCGTTCAAGTCATACACCGCTAACTCTATGCCGAGGCTGCTTTTCTTAGGACAGTTGTCGCAGCCGGCGCAATTCACCCACAGAATGTCGCTTCCGGTATCCACCTGGACGTAGAAATTCCTCCGGGGAGTCCCAATTGCAAGCTTTGTGTAATAGAGGCCGGAGCCGGTGACACGGCCATCACCGCCCAAGGGAAAATCCAGGGCGGCGAGTTTTCTTCGATGACGTTGGACGTCGTGGGCCTTGAATGCCGTCAATGTGGACCTCCTGCCATGCCCAAGCCCTCCGTATCTGTGTTGCACCTTCAACACTAGATTACCGCTTGCCAAACCGCTACAGAAAAGCAATGCAACGACCAAGCCCAGCCCCAACAGCAACACGCCATTGCTCCGCAAATTCATGGTCAATAATGGGATTTTTTTTTTTCTTTTTCTCTCTCACTATCAAATTGAAAATCCCAGCTGGAGACAATGACAGAGAACAGGAATTTGCCAATTATTAGTGGGGCGGCAGCCACGGGTGGGGAAGAGGGAACAAGTGGCAAATGCTGCTTGGTAAAACTTACAGATTAGAGAAACGTCGTGGAACCCTGGGGAGGGGAGAGATTTGAGTCAGAGTCTCCAGTTTCGATATTTCTATGGTGGGGCTGATAAGGAGAAGGTTCGTTTTTTGACCAGAAAAACTAGCAAATATTTGATTGGAATGCAACCTGTGGTTCAAGACAGATAGCCGGCAAGTGCGTGCACTCTTTATCGGACTAATAATTAATTGCCCATCTTAGGAAAGAAACAAACGCTTCTAGTAGAGCCAAGAGCTGGGATGAAAATTAATTTCTTAAGGACCCCAAAAAAATAAATAAATAAAAGAAGAAGAAGTTAAACCATTGCTTTTTCGCTTTTCACATTTTCTTTTTATTTTTGTTTTCTAACTTTGCTTCATTTTTTTCTCCTAATTAACTATATCAAATGAATTTGTTCCTGAAATGGTAACAACTAACAAAAATAGCATTTATATGCCTGTATACATCGTCACCAATTTTTATTTCTTTTTTTTTTAAGCACCAAGTTTTATTTCTTGGACTTGGAAAGATATATAAGAAATCTCAGTATTTGTTGACACAGAGAGTAATTTCTTCTTGCATGCAATGGATTATTTTTACGGTGTACCAGTACTGATCTCTCAAATTTTGGGGACATCAAAGAATAGTAGTGTACTCCATTCATTTAAAGGGCATTCATTTTTGTACAACACAATACAAAAATGATGCTGGCAGCCTTTCCTACAAACGGAAATACTAGTCAACAAGTATTTTGTACGTGCATTTGCCTTTAGCGCACGCAACGAAGCGTTTCCAATTCACATCCTATGTAACGTTGCAATCATGCAAAGAGGTATCCTATTCCTATCCGGACACACATATACTTCCTCCTTTTTTTTATAACTGACGTTTAAGGTTTTGCACACCAATCAAGAAAAGTTTTTCATTGCTTAAATCTGTACACTACTTCCCTTTTGTACCCTCATTGATTGTCCAATTCACCCATATTTTTTCTCACTAGAGTACTAGGATTGTTACAAAGAGAGAAGCAATAATTACTAGGAGTAGTAATTAAGAACCCTGTATTGCAAAAGAGAGATAAAAGGGTAAAATTGTGAAAAAATAATTAATACTGTATGGGGATAATAAAACGACAGATAAAAGTACACTAGAGCAAATTTCTTAAACGTCAGTTATAAAAAAAGGGAAGGAGTATAAATTACGCCCACTTCAACCTCAAATCCGTTGAAAAGTCTTTTAAGTCTAAACATACATCGATCGGATGAATTTTAGCCATTTCTTGCTGTTGAGCCATCAGGAGGCGGTCGGCTGTCCCTGTTAGAATTGCAAGCAAAGCCGTCCAGTAATTTCCAAAGGAAGTTGCGTGGCCCATTGAAGCGGACCATCCACTAATACCAATAAGTGGAGAACTGGAGAGGGGATCAAAGGAAAGAAAGAAAACGAGAGATTCTCCGGACAAAATCGCGCAAGGGGAAAATTAAGAAATGTAAGAAAGAGACCAAAATGTCAAAAGCAAACAACAACAACAACGCAAAAATCATTTGTTACTCCTTCCTTCTGTTTTCTCTTTTAAGGAAGTAAATTTTTTTACTACTAGGGTTTATTATGTCTACTGAAAGCAACAAAAATTTGACGCTGACACGGAGATTTGGCAGAATGGTGGTAGCAAGTAGTAGTAGTAGTTAGACTAGCAGTATATATACATGCGATACGGCCAGGTCAAACAAGCCAAAAAAACATCAATCAAATCAGCAGAAGTAGGCTTTTCCCAAGAAACATAACAAATCCGTTGAGAAATGGTTGACTTGGTAAGGTGTCGTGTCACTTAACAAATCCCCAAAAAACCGTTTGGCAGCGGCGGTAGTTATTAGTCTTCCTTGGGTGGACCATTTTTTTTTCTTCTCCTCCTTCTTCTTCTTTCAGATTTTTCCCCACCCGATATGAAAAGGAAGTTAGCCATCTAATCCATGAGGCCCCCACCCCAGCTTCTGTTTAGTTTTCTGTGTCCCCTTTTGGTTTGGGGAGGACTAGGTGGTTCTTCTGCGCTCCAGCCACCAGAAATGACCAATGGACGTTCGAGTTTCCATCATTCCAGAAATGCCCAGCGAAAGTATTGCAATTTTTGAATTATTATATGATAATTTTTTTACTTTTCATATATAGAAAAAAAATATAGACTAGAAACGACATCTGTTATGTCAATGACACCAGAGGGATGTTAAATAAATGGAATTGAGGTATGGATTGAATATAATAAAATAGAGCCACTTCGAGTTTTCTTTTGAAACGAGGCATGGAAGGGAGCCACTACGAAGAAGTTCCGGAGGTTACGAAGGAAGCTTCTATCAACAAACATATCTACAATGAAAGTTACAAGCAAATGCGAGTAGCACTAACATATCGTAGTAAGCCAATAAAGTAAGTAAAATCTTAACAGAATTCAATCATATATAAATTTAGCAAATGCTAGTAGTATATACTATCTCAATAGTACTTACTGGTATGAGAAGTTAGGGGTTTGAAACTTTGAGTGGACAAAGAGATAGAAGCCGCTGCGGGGGTGCAGGCAGAGGCAGGCGCAGGTGCTATAAATGACTGAAAGTAACAAATCTGCACCGGCCTTAAATACTACTTATGATTTAATAGCAGCAGGCAAGGATGACTGCAGTGAATGTTTCTTG
Organism: Coffea arabica; assembly: GCF_036785885.1. Classification (NCBI taxonomy): domain Eukaryota; kingdom Viridiplantae; phylum Streptophyta; class Magnoliopsida; order Gentianales; family Rubiaceae; genus Coffea; species Coffea arabica. The sequence goes on along the minus strand of NC_092321.1, from coordinate 2,076,850 downwards.
AGACTGAGAGTGGAGGAGCGGTGCCGCACGCACAAACACGCGTGTCCTTCTTCTTCTTCTTTTTTTTTTCTGTTTTTTTGGGCCACTCAACTACTGCTAATTAATCATCTTGCAAATGTCATCAGCCTAGGATACCAGCTATGTACATGTGAAGAAAGTTTGACGAACCTAAATAAGCTCAGCAGCAGTTAAGCTCCAAATTTCTGCTTTCTTGATGCTTCTTTCCTGGTTTCATTCAACAGAGTTGTTCACCAAATTGCTAATCAAATCTCCCAGCATACATTTACATTGCGCCTTTGAGCAACAAAGTCCCCATAAATACACAGTTATTGCACGCTTCATCCAGTCTGCATGATTAAAAAAACCCAGTGGATGAGATTGAAGAAAAAAGAGAAAAAAAAAAACTAGCAGGTGATTCTTCCCAGAAATCCCAGTACAGTGAGTAGATTGACTCATTAAGCAGAAGACAGGAAACCACAAATCATGGAAATATGCTTCGTTGCATAATGGCTGAATAAAAATATAAGGACAACCATGTTTAACTTCTCAATTTTCAAATGCTACTAGAAAACACAAGCTCATGACTCCCATAATATTCGTAGCGGCTCTACTATTTTTAATATCCGTCTGATCAGAAGATTCACGTACGGATCATGAGAGAGGATGTTTGCTCCCTGCTTTGGAAGAATACCAATTTAATTAGTTTGGCATCTCACATTAATTACATTCAAGGAAGATATAAAGGTCCCATGAACAAACAAGACGACAACACCAAGCATACATATATCCACCATCCACAACACAAACAACATATTCCCAGAAGCTGAAAACAGTATCATCCAGATCCAACCCTATTTCGCATTACGCTAAATTACAACAGAAGAAATCTATTATTATTATTACTATTAATGGTACTATTAATGCCCAGATCTCTCCCCATAAAAGGTAGTATTACAGCTAATCTTGAATGGTGAGTTTAACGGCAGTCTTTTCAAATTAAAGAGGGCACCTCTTCTACACTACAGAATGCCAAAAAAAAAAAAAAAAAAAATTTCCCAAAGATATTCCATCATTGCCTTTGCTTTCCCCTCTATGAAGATTTCGGAAATAAAGAGAAAAAGTGAATATCTACAGTGTCTTTGAAACAGCATAGAACCTCGATTGGAAAGGACGTGGGGTGCAATAAAGCAATTCTCCACGTCTATGACTCCAAATCCTGTGGGACTATAGCATACGAAATTTAAATCATTGATTCTAGGAATTTCAACCGAGACTAGGAAATTAAGTACTAGTAAATATCTGATATCTTTACGTTAAATTTGATTTCTTACCGCGGAAAAATAGATAATCAAAGTTTATTCGGCCGAATTATGATCATGATCTCTTCGAGCTTTCTTGGTCTTGCCGTCCGCATCATCATCTTGAATCAGTGGAGGGAACATTGACTCAACCTCTGAGGACAGATCAAGATGGAGGGCTCGGCGTGTTGCTGTTGGAGAACCTTTTCTTTTTATGGATGCTGGGTTTGATTTCTGTGTGGTTTTCTTGGGAGCCGGTGGGCATTGTGTGATCACTGGGATTTTGTGACTGGGGGACGTTGGAGTTCTGAAACCCTCATCGTCATCTGCTACCTCCGCCGTCGATGCCCCTACTGACAGTGGGCATGGCTTTTCCGATTCCGTTGACGAAACTGATGTTTCACCACATTTATCTACTTTATCATCATCATCATCATCATCATCGGCGTCGAATTCTTTCTTTTCTTCTAAAGGATTTTCTGGAATTGAGGAGGAAATATTCTTGGGTGCAACTTCTTCGAGCCCATCTGAATTTCGCGACGTGTCTTTTGACTCAATCTTGGATTTTGACTCTTTCTCTTCTCCTCCTTCTCCTTCTCCTCCTTCTTCATCTTCTTTAAGGACAAAATATTGTGGCCCTGACATACCCAACGACGAGTGTGTATGAAAATCCGGGCACATCAATTAAGATAAAAGAAGCTCAAGACCGAATTGAAATAGGAAGGTTTTCATTTGGGACCCAAGTGGAGAGAGGGCTATGAGGCTGGCTGCATCTATATGTATGTATGTATATTGTTGTAGTTAACTTGGACGAGAGAAAACTAAATATCTACACCACAATCTAATATGGTATTTAAATTTTCAGGAACAAAAATTGATGTGAGCTTCTTGGAGGATGGTTGATTGATGTAATCAGTAGCAGTAGTATAAAAAGTTGGTGTATAAACAATACTGGACTCTATTTGAAGGCAAGAAAAACTGGAAAAAAATAAGATGGTGAAGGGAGAGGGATAAAAATTACTGCTAGAAAGAGAGAAATCCGTTCAGGAAGGAAGATGGGGGTTTTCAAACCGAAAGCCAAAAGGCCAGGCCGAAGTCCGCTGACTCCGAAACTCTCCTCCTCTCTCGTCTCGACTCTCTTGTTGGCTGTGGCGAAGGATCCGATGCAAAGCTAACTATCAACTCCCTTCCCTTTTACTCTTCATCAGATTATAAACCGTTTTATGTCCCTCCCTTTCTCGCTTTCTCGTTCAATATTTCCCTTCTGAGAAAAAATCCGGGGTGCAGCTGGGCCAGAATCGGGTACGACCTGCTGGAACCAAGACTACCGCTCGAGTGGACCACGCAGACCGAAGATAAAAGTGCGAGGATGACCCACCATCCCACGTGGCGTCTGTTGATTGGCAAAGGGCCACCAGGGACAGCCAAGCTTTTTCTCCCATACGGGAGAATTTATGTAAGCCATTTAGTACGAAATCTGGAGTGTGCTTGCTGGGAATTACTAGTTGCTTTTGTTTTCTGATCTCTACGCACTTTGATGCATCTCTGCACGTGCTGCTGCTAAATGGGGACCATCTCTGGTTCCTAAATCTTCCAATTTCTCCTGATATTTTCACCCACCATCATTTTCTCGGCTGCTTACTTTTTTTTTTTTTCTTTTTTTTTGATAATTCTGATGCTTGTTTTAATGTACTAGCAAAACCCCCCATGCCTTCCACTATTACAGCTCAGAGGACCATCAAGTTTTTGTTTTGTTTTTTTTTTTGTGAATTCCCCAAAAAAAAAAAAAAAATTGCACCTATATATGGAGTGTACTTTGTACCACTCAGCTTTTCTTTCTTTCCTCCCTTTTTTCCTCTTTCATCAGTGGGTCGAACAAAATAAAAGCAAAACTATTGTAACGGCAACTCTTATGGAAAAAGGATGATGTTTTGGAGAGTATTTGGAAAAGTAATATTGTATCAATTTATTGAAAAAAAAAAAAAAGTGTGCTTGAAATCAAATCATATGATGGATTGTTAGAAAACAAGCCATTTGGATTGTTAATTAGTTTTCTATGAAAAGTTTTAAAAATATTCTCTTGACACATTTTCTCCCTACTTTTTTATTGTACATACGTCAGTAATTTTTTTACAAAAATTCCAATCTAAGCGAGCTTAAATTTATAGATTGAAAAAATTCTTCACCATCTATCTTTTCATTATTATAAGTGAATGGCATTAAATTGCAATGCCCAATCACTTAAAAGAACTCCATATATCTTTATCTATCTCTTTGTGTTTTAAAGTACACCGAGCATATTTAAATTTATAATTTCATGTGAATACATTTTTGCTCCCCTCCGTCTTCTGAAACTAGTTTGTGTTGCCAAGACCTTAAATTCTATGGGTGAATATTTGCCATGCATGTTGCAATATGACCCCCGACTCTTACAAAATTATGCATGTTTTGTCCTAAACTCACTTTTAAATAGGGATTCTGAATAAATTGGGGTAGATTATAAGGGGGTGAATCTTTGCCGTCTGGCAATATGACACGGACTCTCAGAAATTGGTGAAATAAATCATTAAATCCAACCCAATGTATATGCAGGCTGTTGCCTATACAGTCAAAGGATCAATAATTGAGTTGCGACTAGAGTGGCCTAATGTACATTATTGATGTTATCCAATTAAAATTAAAATTAAAATTAAAATTTTGCTTTTTTTTGAAGTTTCACTAGATTGGTTGCAACTCAATTTGAACCGCAAATACAGACCATTGAGGTTAAAAAAGCATACAACTTACTGTGTTATTAATTCTGGATTGAATAAATGTTTTCAAGTTTGTTCGCTGTGAAATGCATGCCATCTATCAAATTTCTTTGCCATCAAATGTTTGAAACATTTCAAATTTCAAATTTCTTTGCTTGGGTCCAATTGGGAAATAACTAAGGTTGGGAACTAATGAGTTGTGAATTTTGTCTATCTTTGTATTAGTGTTGATGTCATCATTTATGGGTTAGTTGTAATCTTGAAGAGGCTGGTATTGATCTTAGTGTTGTAGCTAGGTTGCTTATCTATCTTAAACAAAAATAATAATAACATGGAATATGAGGCATTTCAACAACCATTTTTGATTATTTATTGATATTTTAAGTACACATTACAAACTTTCAAAAATTTGTGAATTTATTTCACCATATGTAAATGAGTTAATTCAATGCAATCTTGATGAATTACTACAATAATACATTATAACCACGTTATTGTACATAACTTTGTCATCTTATGTTTATCAATACTTTCATGGACGAAATTCATAATTACGAGAAAAAAAAAAAATCAAACCCACCTCTTATTATGTGCCACAAACTTGATAAAAATAATGTATACATCATTTGGACACTTATTTCGTATTACTGGTTGATTTATCAAGTACACGTAACAGGTGCCAACAAAAAATGGGAAAAAAATCTTAAGTACATATTACAATCAACTAAATACAAATTACGGTACGTACGCTCATAATAGAAAAACATAGGAGCTAGCTACCCTTCAACTCTTCCAAAAAATGAACTAACCCTCCAACCAGGGAAGCTAAATTACGAATTCCCCAGGCTTGGGGTCTAGTAACCTAGGATTCTTCCTTGATAGTAGAAGTTGTTGTTGCAGATTTGGTAAACCTTCCAAACTTATCTACGGAGTTAGTACTCCAATTTTTTATTTATTTTTTTTTTGTATACAAGTTATTTTAGGTACTGAACTGTAGGTCTAGATGCCCTTTCTTCCTTCTAACCCCCCTTATACAACCTAGTTGAATTCCTCTTGCCGATTGAACCCCTAAAAAAAAAAAAGAAAAAAAAATACAGATACTACTGTAATAGCCACTGATGCAGCGGGCCAAAATATCGCGATACAAAATATCGATGACTCGAGGTGAGGGGCGAACATGAGCGTAAACTAAAGCAGGGAAGTGGTGTCGGAGTGCCATGGTTTTCATCATCATCATAAACAGTACAACTTGTAGGAAACACCAACCCAGTCCCACAACCACGCATCAATGCGTGTTGGAGACGCTCTGACCATTCCGGAATCCGGATGATGCTTCGTTGACAGTAGCGAAACCAGCCGGCATATGATGACTAGGTTTTTTTTTTTTCACTTTGTCAATTTGCGGGATTAATTAATAGTGTTGGTGGTTTTTTAATTTCCCAAAAATCGTAATATTAGCAGCAGATTTGGTCCTCAATGCAGGATCAAGCGGTATCATTGCATGTTAAGACACATGCATGCTTCATGATATTAATCTATCAACAAAACAAAAAGGATCCATAGACGAAACACGCACATGCTTCATGATCATGTGGTTTTAGCTCGCCTCGCATTTCCGCCCATCATGTTCCCCCGTCTCACGATTATATCTCTCTCCCGCAGTTTGAACCCCTTCACTTTTTTTCTTTAAAGGGAAGAGGCTTCCCCTTGCCATCTAACCCTGTCAAGATTTTTGTTGAATTACCATCTAAAACTTAAAAAAAAATCAGACCCGCCAGATTCTTGTTAACATACATTTCTTATCTGGTAACCTTGTCAGAGGATTTTTTTGCCAATAATAATTAGCTTATAATTTTTATGTCAAACGTCCAAAAAAAAAGAGTTACCTCTAGAGGTTTTCTCCAGAACCTGCAAATTTTTGTGCAGCGTGCGACTGTTAAGTTCGTCCAATGAATGACTTTCGTACTTTCATCTGAGTTTGATGCAATCAGATGAAAGTTAGGTGTCAAACCAATCTTTCCTTCTTTTATACTTTTGATGATTACAACAAGGATAAGTAGTATGTATTCTGCAAATCAATTCAAGCTTTTCACTTCCGACGAGTTCTGCAATTTTCAGTTCCTGCGGCGTGTTCGAATTTTCAATTTGTTATTCTGGCATCCTTTGTAAACTTTCTTCATGGTTACATATTTTAGTTTTTCCTTCCCTACCAAATCCTCATGAGAACATTAGCGTGTGCTAATATGCTAAATGTCGATCATGGGCACCAGATAATGCTAAGTCATCAACCACCATTATCTACCACGCGGTAATGAAGCTGTTGAAGTTTTGGTTTGAATCGAAACATTGGCTGAACTACATTCTGTGTACATTTTTTTTTTGGCTGGTTTCTGAGTTCTTCTAACTTACTTCTTGTTCTTTTTTTATTAAAAAAAAAGTGATTTTTCCTCCTAATTTCAAAAAGAGTTGATTGTTCTAATGTATTAAAAATATACTTTTCAAATATATATATATATATATAGCGGTCTTCTAATGGGTGGTGTCTTATAAATACTCATTAATACACCTACATTCCACCCAACATGCATGTATATATGCACGTTAATAATTATTATCTTTCTTTGCATTTATATATTTCTCATAATTAATTCCCCTGAATTTTTACATTTTCCTCAATTAATCTTATATTTCTAAAAATTTAACATTTGAAATACATTTTAACGAGTGCCTTTTGAACAAAAGAAATCTTCAGGACCCAAGTTTAGAAGTCCCACGCAAGTCTTTAAGTAATTTCAGAAGATTTACTAAAATTCAAAATCGATAGATAATTAGTTTGCCACGGGGTAGGAGCGCACAAGTTCCGATTTAAACTAGTGTAGTCCTAAAGAGTAAATAAATAAAAGCATAATGTAAATAAATCAAGTTGTGATGTAAATAGATAGGATTGTGATTAAAATATATAAAATGTCCATTTTACTCTCAAATAGTTTGGATTGAAACTTGTAAGCCCCTGATCCTATTTGCCAAAACCGGTTCAAACTAGTTGCTCCGTTTGAATAGAATTGTAGAGTGACTTGACTTGAATTCATGCATCATGAACAAAATCCAATACATATATACATACATACATATACACACACATACGTGCGTGCACACACTATCTTTTCATCCAACCAATTAGGACTTGTGTATGTCAGGATTGGAAATTTGGGACTTGGGAAGCATTTTTCACCTAAAAAAAACTTTTTTTCTTAATTATTTTAGCATAAATGAGACGACCGAATTCAGAACCTATCAGTTACACTTTTTCCTCCGAACCACCCAACCCGTTCCTCTGTACCCGTATATAGATATATTACCATACTAATGCAGGATTTCATTTTAAGAAAAAAATATTTTAGCCAGACGAATGATAAAATGAGTCGGGGTTTTTGGTTGCATTTCTTTGGATTAAGGGTTCCCAATTCCCCATCTCTCATTTCATTTACTTCTTCTCTGTACAGTCCTCGAGAGTACAACGAAGCACAGCAGGAGGAGGACGATTCTGATCATGTGTCTAAAATAATGACTTGCCAACTTGATGTGTCAGAATACCACCACCTGCAACAGTTCTGTGATCAGTTCCGTTAAGGTACAGAATACTACCTTTCGGAAGCTGGATACATTGATCGTACAAAAGTTTGCTGCCACTATTTTCATTGTCAAGTGACGCCTGTTTTTTGAAAGTCACCCTTCTAAAGTCCAAACTGGATGGTCTTAGGGCAGCGATCAAATTGTACCTTTGAGCCCAGAAACCAAATCTGCTTGTTGATGGATTATGCCCATTCGTTTTATGCCTTCCGCCTGGAATACTCAAATACTAGCTATAACATAGAATATTGATCAATATTTTCTGTACTAATCCAAGGTTTTTTTTTTTGGCTTTCTACGTTGCATTTTAACATATTTTAATAAGGGCGGTTGAATTCTATGATCTCACACTCACAGATGCTGGTATCTTTAGTTGTTAATCAATAGTTGCAAGGCCTCCAGAAATTCTGGTCATTCGCTCTAATTCCTTCCTGAAATCCCCTCTTTTCCACTCGTATATGGTGCCCGCCACCTCGCTCCCACTTCTGTACCTACCGTCCTTGCAAGTCCAAAGCTTGCTTCTTTGTTTGTCACTCTGCAATTCAAAAATGGCTATCTCAGTCAATGCTGATGTTTGTAGGGTTCTCCATGTTCAACCGGACAAACCAGTAGCCCTCTACAGTCTACTCCCCCCTGCCATCTAAAACTTAAATCAATCAATGGTCAGAAATTGTCGGCAAGTGCAGCCTAGAATTAGATGGTGTTGGCCATTCCGCATTCTGTTCGCGCGGAATCAAGATATGATGGATGGATGTGTAAAAACAAAACGGGGAGACCCATTTAATAGCACTAATATTTGAGGGTCCAATGTTCTGTTGTGGCGGGGAAACCAAGCATTTGGACCTCAGTCTGGATGCTCGGAACGTTAAAGCGAAGGCAACAGCTTCGTAGACGTGAGCACAGAGACCATTTAATTGTGTTGTGATCCTTCAAATTCTTAGTTATGAAATAGGTTGTAGACAATTAAGATCTCAATCTCCTCAAGACCAGCAGAGGATGGACTAGTTGTCCCTTGTCGATGCGTGTAGATAGAAATCCAGTCCAAAACCCACTTACAACTAATCTCCAAAACTCCTACTGTGGAGTGCTATATGAAATGGGCTGGGCCTAACTCCAAAGTTACTTGAAGCATATGACCATTTTTCATTCGACTTTTCCCAGAAATACACTGGTCTATAAAGTTATTTAATGATAAAGTGATGTAAACATTGGTTCGTGGTTGAAGTTTTCAAGTAAAGCAACAAAGGATGAGGATTGTGAAGATTTTAAGTAAAGCATAAAACAAAGGAAATTAAAAATTGTTGCTAGTGACTAGCAATAACCAAAAAGGGATAAAAAAAAAAAGAAGAAAATGAGCAAAGAAACAGTTTGAATAGTAATTTATTCATTTGTATTATTAACACATTTTTTAATTACCGTAATACAAAAGCGTTACTACATTTTTTTTCAAAAATGATTTCAAATAATAAGTAGCGCAAAAAAAAAAAAAAAAGAATAGAGGCGCACAGCTGTCTCCACGACAGTCCCAGGTGAGGCGTGATCGTCGTCGATTCATAAGACACGGGCAAGGGAAGAGAAGAGAGGAATGGAGAGAGAGTGAAGTTAGTGGTCACTCATTATAAGTCGCATTTCGTTTGTAACAATTTATTTGCTTAGCTCTTTCTCCGTCTCCTGTTCATCCATTCCCTTCTGTTGTTTCCTTTTCTCATAGCGTCCTATTTTTGGAATCTCGGGGAAGTGATCCAGGCTCAAGAGCTGAGACTTTATCTACTCACACACATACAAGAGCGACAAAACAATAATCAATATTAACCATTATTCTCTCTCAGCTTCTCTCTCATTCTCGGGATTCGCAAAACCAAGGTCACGATTCAATCATTCTCTCTTTTCAATTTCAATAGATGATGCTTAATGTGCTTGCTCTTGGTGGTGCTATGCTTAGATGTTTTTGCTATTTTACTGATCTTGCAAACGCAAATCTTGAATCATCCCTGCTTTCTTTAAAGATCAAGATTTCATATAAAGCACTTTCGTTTGTTTTTGTTTTTTTGGTGGCTTCTTTATCCGTCGATCTGCATTTTAGTTTTATAAATTGTTTGGTTTCGTTATTTAAATTTTTTTGTCTAATGCAAATCTATTCAATCAGACGTGATGCGGAGCCAACGTGTTTGATCCGACTTTGCTCAACGTGGGCGATTGCTGAATTTCTTTATTCTAACAATTCTGGATTACATTGCATTGTGCATTCGATCTCTTTGTTTTGGCTATCTTGTTTTCAGGATAACTTTCGGCCTAAAATATCCTGATTTTCAACGTTATCGTAGTTGCTAATCAAATCTTAACCTTTTTCTATCATTGGCAATTATATTACCAGCTACGAATATTGATTACGCCCCTTGCTGTAAATAGAGTATTATGTTCTCTGGAATTGTCTCAATCAGAATTTGTTGGTGGTATAGGTAGAAAGAAATGGCAGAAGCCGAGGACATTCAGCCACTCGTCTGCGATAATGGAACTGGAATGGTTAAGGTAAACTTGATTGCTTAATTTTTGAAGTGCAGTACTTTTTTCGCTCCCCAATTAGCTTATCACTTTATACATTTGAATGGATTTTTATCTTGCTTCTTCCAACATTTATCTGGGATTGCTATTTCTTCCAACCTCTTCTCACCCATTTGTTTTGTTCAGGCTGGATTTGCTGGAGATGACGCTCCAAGGGCAGTCTTCCCTAGCATTGTTGGTCGCCCACGTCACACCGGTGTGATGGTTGGCATGGGGCAAAAAGATGCATATGTTGGGGATGAGGCTCAGTCAAAGAGAGGTATTCTTACTTTGAAATATCCTATTGAGCACGGTATTGTCAGCAATTGGGATGACATGGAAAAGATCTGGCATCATACGTTCTACAATGAGCTTCGTGTTGCTCCTGAAGAGCATCCCATTCTCTTGACTGAAGCCCCTCTCAACCCCAAGGCCAATCGTGAGAAGATGACTCAAATTATGTTTGAAACCTTCAATGCTCCTGCCATGTATGTTGCAATTCAGGCTGTGCTTTCCCTCTATGCTAGTGGACGTACAACTGGTAAGCAATTATCTGATTATGGACAGTCAACTTAAGTATTTAACCACGAAGGATTTTACAGCTAATAGAAATGCAATGCTAGCTATGAAATTGTTGGGTTCTTTTGAAAAGTTATACCACGTGTCCTAGTTAGCTTGGAAACAAGATGAAGGGACTTGCATGAGATTGGGTTATCACATAGTTTAAATACTTAAATTTTGGGAAGTATGAATAGTGAAAGTACAAACATCTTTCAAAAATTCTGTAGGGAAACTTGAGTGCTACGGTGAATCTTATTTTTCACTTCTTTGACTATGAAGTCATTTCTTATGTTGTATTGTGTTGCTAATGTATGTTGTGGGCTACGCTGAAACTTGTGAAACGTATTTTCCCTCCATATAGTGTTCAAATTCAGGCAAATATTTTTTAAGTGTTCAAATAAAGTACCATTCAGTAATAAACTAGATTTCAAACGATGGTAAGTAAAACACCACATGATGGTAAATTATGCTTCCTACTTTTGGTTGCTTGTTGTGCAGGTATTGTACTGGACTCTGGTGATGGTGTTAGCCACACAGTTCCCATCTATGAAGGTTATGCACTTCCACATGCTATTCTGCGTCTTGATCTCGCTGGTCGTGACCTCACTGATTACTTGATGAAAATCCTCACTGAACGTGGTTACTCATTCACCACCACTGCTGAGCGTGAAATTGTCAGGGATGTCAAGGAGAAACTTGCATACATTGCTCTTGACTATGAGCAGGAACTAGAAATTGCCAAAACTAGCTCAGCTATTGAGAAGAGCTATGAGTTACCTGATGGGCAGGTGATCACGATTGGGGCTGAACGATTTCGTTGCCCTGAGGTACTTTACCAGCCTTCTTTGATTGGAATGGAAGCTGCTGGTATACATGAGACTACATACAATTCTATAATGAAGTGCGATGTCGACATCAGAAAGGATCTTTATGGCAACATTGTTCTTAGTGGCGGTACCACTATGTTCCCTGGCATTGCTGATCGAATGAGCAAGGAGATCACTGCACTCGCGCCTAGCAGCATGAAGATTAAGGTAGTTGCTCCTCCTGAGAGGAAGTATAGCGTCTGGATTGGAGGCTCCATTTTGGCATCCCTCAGCACCTTCCAGCAGGTATGGTGGTTACAACAACATGAATCTCTTAATATATTTTGATTTACATAATGCTTCACAATTTTGTGAGCGATTAACTCTGACTTATTTTTTCTGAATATAGATGTGGATTGCAAAGGCTGAGTACGATGAGTCAGGCCCTTCAATTGTGCACAGAAAATGTTTCTAATGAGCAGGAGGGATGGATGGATCCAGTTTTTTTTTTTTTTTTATAATTTGGAAGAAAATGCTACTTGCATTCGTATTCTAAGGTTATCATCTTTTGTCATTGTCTATTTTTATCTACCCCTTCTCACATCTCTAATGTGTTTGGAGAAGTGCTTTTTGTGGCCTGATAGTTATAGTATTTCATTTTTGTCAAGGTAGTTTTTCTTGGTGATGAGTAATGTTGCCCTGAAAAACACTTAGCAGCATGGTTTTCAGTCATTCTTGTATCTTTATGTTGCCATCGTTAAAGATTTGGAGAACTCATATTCACCCTGATTTGTCTTATGATTATACACTGTTGAGTACTGTTGATTGTAAGTGGCCTGCTTCTTGCGCCTGGATGTCAATCTACTTCAGTTTTGGTGTGTGTGTATGTGTATATATATATATATATGGAGCATAAACCTTTTCAATACTGTAACGTTGTTGGGCCTTCCTTCAAAAACAAACAAATTATGAAGTTAGTTACAATTGCCGTTCCTTTAATCAGAGTCATTCTGCTGGTAGCGCTTCGCGTACACGCGTTCATCATTTTTGCCGCTGTAAATATGCTCACTTGTTAGCGCTGTCCGATATTTAGCAAAGTTGGACAATGCTGTAAAAATGTTTTCAAGATTCATTAGTTAAAAATGTGCATAATGCATGCCACTCGGTACTCCCAAAATTTTGGATGATATGATGGAAGAGGGTCATGAATGAACATGATATTGTCATCAAATACTAACCGGCAGGCAACATGTACTGGAGCTATTTGTTAGTAATTTATCCAACCTTTCCAAGCTATCCTCTAGGTCGCCAAATCAAGTTAGTTTGTACTCTTGCAACACAATTGCATTTACTTTTGTTTTTCCAACTTCGTCTGATCTGCTGAACCTAGTGTATGCTTTGTCTATACCAAATGAAATGACTACTACTACTACTAACAATAATTGTCTACTAAAATTTGTTTTTTGGTCAGAAATTTACAAGAGAAATGGGAAAAAAAAGGAATTTGAAATTTCCAATAACTTAGTAGAGGGACATCACGAATGTCCGACTAACTCGCTTGACCGAGGTCTAAATTGTTAGGAAAGAAAACTTGGTATTAGCTGCTACTGTAATAAGCCATGATGAAGAACAGTCAGAGAAATTTTATGTTGGTTCGCACCAATTACATATTGTAATTTCAATTGGTCTTGGACCAATCTCATGTTGCCAGTTGGATGGATACTTCAATCTTATTTAGGGTGTGTTTAATAAAACTGAAGTCCGAAATCTGAAATCCAAATCCATTAAATTATTGAATTATTAAGTGTTAAATCTAATATATTTGAGTACATATCACATTCAATAATAAGTGAATAGGTTATCACTTAATTTTAGGAGCAAGTTTTATTTAGAAAATTCAGTGTGATTTAATTAATTCCGATATTTAATTTCTGATTATCAAACGATTTGATATATGTTAAAATATGAATCTATTAAATTTAAGTGCTAAATTGAGTTATCAAATAGGGTCTTAGATTGTATATGATGTGAAATTAATGGGTTTTTACAATTTATTTAAGCCCCATTTAGGTTTCAGTGCTTCTGATAAAAAAATTGGAAGACTAAAGTACTTCTAATGTGTTTGGTGAGCGTTATTATTTGAATTTAGAAATAGAGCTTTTGACTAATAAAGCGCTCTTGACATAAGTTCAAAATTGGGGTTTTTATTCCAAAAAATAAAAAATTAACTTTAACAATTTTATTATAAATGTTTTAGAAATTTAAAATTACACATTATCAAATAAAAAAGTAATTATGCAAGTATATATATGTGGTTTTTTCGATAACTGACCGTAACCCGGACCCTTTACCGCATGTTTTTCATTGGCTAAAGCTATTAGTAGTAATAGAAGTCGGGACACTGGCGATTGTGAACTGCGAAGCCGTCTCCTCCTTCCCATCCCTTCCCATGGTCGAGTCCTCCTTGAATAAATAATACCAAAAAAATTGAGAAAAAAAAAGAAGAAACAAGAAGGGAAGAACAACGGCAAGGTTTTCGTTACCTATCCATTTCTTTTGGGCTGCCTTCCCGCTGCTTTTAAAATCCGTCCGAATCGATCCATAGATCAACGCATGAGCGCAGCTTTGCAGACCTGGTGCTTATACTGGTAGTAATTTGTCTCTTTCTGAATTTTTTTGATTGCGGCAGAGAGCTGAGAATGGGTCGGAAAGCAGTTGCTTTGATTGTTAGTTCGTGGATAGTACCCATCTCCATCCTCGTTAATCACATTGTTCCTGAACCCTACATGGTTAAAACCAGTACTCTACTGTTATAAAATATTCTTATTTTACTACTTTCCTTGACGAACTCTATTGACTATTCAAGTACTGAGATGGAATGGTGATTGATTTGGTGTAGGATGAGATATTCCATGTCCCTCAAGCGCAAAAATACTGCAAAGCCAATTTTACCAGTTGGGATCCCATGATCACCACCCCTCCTGGCTTGTGAGTCTTGATTCTCTTCTTTTCTTCTAATTACTACTGGATTGTTTTAATGTGGTATATCTGATTTTATATTTATGGCTTGTTAGAAATTAGGTGTAGCATAGACTGAGTTTTGGTCTGATGTGGTTTGAGGAGTTAGCACAGTGATTTTTTTTTCTTTTTTTGTTTGCGGTGGTTGCATTTTGTTTTTGTTTTTCGAGACTTTCTGGGATTACTTGTTGGAGCCTTAGAAGATTTTAGTTGTTGATAGATGTAAATCTTAGTTAAAGAACAAGGTACTGCTGGATGCAGTCACTCTCATACTCTTTGTCAGAATGCTATTGATATACTGTAGTGTTTTCTTGTGGTTCGAGAAACTCAAACAGCTACTGGCTTTTTTTCCTTCAAGCATTGTGGGTGTGATATATACATTTAAAACTTTTGCAGGTACTTTGTTTCACTTGCCCATGTTGCTTCTTTGTTTCCAGGAATTCACTTGGTGAATAATGCCTCGTCATTTTCTGATGCTTGCTCCGTTTCAGTTTTGCGCTTCACAAATGGCGTGTTAGCTGTGTTTTGCAGCATTTTAATCTACGATATAATCACCCATCTGAGGCCAGCTCTTACTGACAGAAAGGCTACCTTCCATGCGCTTGTTCTCACCCTCTATCCCCTCCACTGGTTCTTCACTTTCCTGTATTATACAGATGTTGCATCACTGACAGCAGTTCTTGCTGCTTATCTTTGTAGCTTGAAGAAGAATTATTGGATTAGTGCATTGGTAAGAAGATTAGCTTTCTCTCTCTCTCTCTCTCTCACACACACACATTCTTACACTCTCACACACACAAACATATCCATGAGTTACAGGATTTATATATAGAATTAGGGAAAAAAAAGATTAATAATGAACTATTCGTATAAGAATTTCAGGAAGTTAATTTAACTGGTATTGTATCTTGAAAAAGATTCCTTTCGCTCTTACAATGTTATGTTATCAGTCTTTTATTTTAGTTTTCACCAGTTTGTTTATTGCATAAAGATTCGAGCTTAGAATTGTGTGTCATATACTATCTTGAAAAAGATTCCTTTCACTTTTACAATGTTATGATATCAGTCTCTCTTTTTAGTTGTCACCACTTTGTTTATTGCATAAAGATTCGAGCTTAGAATTGTACGTCATTATACTATCTTACATTTAAGGTTAGAGATACACTGTCTCAAATATAGTGATGGGGTTAACAAAGTAGAAGCAGACAAGAAGTGATTAGGTTCCTAATATGCGACAGTTGCCTTCTCTCACAAGCATGCATAGGATGATGCAAAGTTATATTACTTGTGCTTAGGCTTGGATAAAACCGAGTTCATTTATAGTGCTAATTCCTTTATAAAGGGTGTTGTATTCAAATTCATTCTCTTTAAGTTGATTTGCCCTTCTTCTACTTTAAGTTCATTGAGAAAAGCTCTAACCGTCATTGACCATCTATCTGTAGCTAGGTGCAGTTGCAGTATTAATGCGGCAAACCAATATCATATGGATTTTGTTCATTGTGTGCTCTGAGGTTATAAAGCTGACACTTGCTCAGCAGAAAGATGATCTTCTTCCAGAAAAATCTAGTATGTCAGAAGTTAAAGTTGCTTCTTCTACCTCCCATAAAGGTGCAACCAGTGGCTCTAACTTGAGAAAGAGAAGATCTGGTCATGTTGATACTGTCAACCATTCAGTTGCGCCAACATCTGTCCATGCCATTCCTCATTCAGCAGGTTCTGTCTCATCCATGAACAAGTTTTATGATTCATCCTCCTGCTGGTCTTGGATACTGTATCTCTTTTACCATTTCAAAGCAGTGATCGAATTGTAAGGCTATCTGAAGATGAAACCTGAATGATACGACTAGTAGAATTAGTATCCAAATGGGGATTACCTATGCTGTCTCATGACCTTTGTTCATAGCAAAAGTGCCTAGTTAGGATTTTTCCTCTGTCCTGTGGGCTATATGTCCAATTTTCAACAGGCAATTTGTAGGGAAGTTTGTAAGATAGCAAGTGCTTATATACTTTTTGTGAGGTGTGTTTTTCTTACAGATGATTTGCTAACAGTGTTTCTCTTGCAGGATTGTGCGAAGAGATGCAGAACATGCTTTCAAATATATGGCAGCTCAAGTGGGAGCTAATCTTTTCCTTCAGCCCCTTCTTTCTAATTCTAGTGGCTTTCCTGGCATTTGTTTACTGGAATGGGAGTATTGTTCTAGGTACCTCCATCAGACTTTTGTCTTTTGCCCACATTTTCTTGTTATGAGAAATAGTATGGTTTTTCCTTTTTGTATATATTAAAACCAAATGTGAATGGAATGATAAGTCTGAATATTAAGAAACTAAAAGACTTGTGTGTCCAAATTGATTGTTTGTTTGAGACGGACTTTGCCACCGGTATATAAAAAGTCACATAATGATAAGAATCTCAAACTCAACTCTCCTTGTGGCATTATTAAACTGTACATCGAGGGATTCACAACCCATAGAAACTTGAAACTATCAAGAATCAAGCAAAAAGAGGATCTAAAATTTAAAAGTCCTACAGATTTACAACTTTTTTAGTTTTTGCCTTCAAAACAAGCATGAATACAACATACTTCTGAATCCTCTTCCCTGCTGTGCAGGTGCAAAAGATGCTCATAAGGTGTCTCCACATTTTGCACAATTGCTTTATTTTAGCCTGGTGTCTGCCCTGTTTATGGCTCCTGTGCACTTTACATCAGGTCAATTTGTAGCTCTAGTCCAATCATTATGGAAGAAGAAGCCTTTTAGCTTTTTCCTGTTGGTTATTGCTTTAACCATCAGCTTCCTTTCAGTTCACTTCTTCAGGTTTGTCCATCCAACACTTGAAACTATTCTAACGAGATGTATAGAGAAAAAGCCCTTTTGGATGAATTTCCTCCATTCTTGCCTTTTCTTACCCCTTTTGGTTAGAATTATTTTTCTCTTCTCTTACCAAATTACAGCATAGCACACCCATACCTTCTGGCGGATAATCGGCACTATCCCTTCTATCTCTGGCGGAAAGTCATTGCTTCTCATTGGATAATGAAGTACCTGCTAGTCCCGCTTTATGTTTACTCCTGGTTTTGCATCTTTAATACCTTGGGTTAGTAAACAATTGAAAGCATGTAAACAATTTATGTTTCCCTGGTGCAACTCTTTAAATATAATTTTCTTCTATGTTGACAGTGAAAACTCAGAAGAAGATATGGGTGATAGCATATTTTCTGGCCTCAGCTGCAACACTAATTCCCGCTCCACTGATAGAGTTTAGATACTATACAATTCCATTCTTCTTCTTAGTCCTGCACTCTGATGTCGATGATACAATAAGTTGGCTTCTGATGGGGTTGCTTTATGTCGCAATCAATCTCTTTACAATGTCGATGTTCTTGTGGCGGCCATTCTATTGGAACCACGAGCCTGGGTTACAACGGTTTATATGGTAGGCAGTGAAGAATTGTTTAAAAGCTTTGGGATGTTCGGGGGCCGAAGCCTGACAGAGAATCATGCCTCCAACATCCGTTGGCGTCGGGAGGGATATATGTAAACATGAATTTTGATCAGGTTCCGTTAAAGGGAACTTGTATGTTAAGTTCAATCTGAGAGAGAGATAAAAATTGAAATTATCAGATGTTGGGTTTGTTAGGAAATGTCGTTCTTATTTCTTTGAGACTGCGGTTGTACATGGAAAATCCCAGGATTTGCTGCCAAGAAATGTCATTCTTTTCTATGTACTTAATATAATAGAAGCGGGACTGTCACGGCTCATTTGCTGAAAATTTTCTTTCCTCGAAAAAAAAAAAAAAAAAAAAATAGCCTTGATTCTAAAATCCTGACAATGCGTCTAAAACGACGTCGTTAAGAGCGTTCCACCCCAAATTTAGAATTCTGGAACCAAAAAAAAAATATCTTAAGAATTCCTGAACCCAAAAAGAGGAAAAAAAAAGGGCAGCCAGAGCTAGCGCTAGATGAGAGCTGCGGCAGGCAGTCAGCAGTCAGTAGGAGCAGTAAAATGGCAAATCAAAATCAGCAGAGGTCTCTTCATCTTCCTCATCTTGCTGGTCGCCGTGGACTAGGCTCAGGCTGGTCCAAGAGAGAGTTGATCATCCTAGCAGCCGTAGTCATTGTAACTATGCTCATCTTCTCCCATTCCTCACCCAAATATTCTTCTACCATCGTTGGTAATCACACCGATAAATCTTCTATTTCAGCTCCACCGTCTTCAGCATCTCGACATTCGGATTGGATTCCCTTCACCCCTTTAACCAATGCCCATCATAAAGCCGCACGTAAGTAGTATGTCCGTCTGTCTAATTTAATTCTCCGATAACTCGGAGACATTTATGCTTATACCATGATTGATCCAATAATTAAATGTTGAATGCAGTTTGCTTGGATGGAAGTGTACCGGGATATCATATGGAGAAGGGTTTTGGATCTGGTTCCCACGATTGGGTTCTTCATATCGAGGTTAATCTCAGTTCTACTTCTCTTTAATTCTCTGTCGTTGATTGCTATTAACATTTGTTTCAACCCATTTTCTTTATTATTTTTTTTTTATGGGTCGTGTTGCAGAGTATGTAAATCTCAAATTTTATTTTGTTTTGCATGGGATTTGGCGTTCAAATTTAGGGTTCTTTTAGCACGACTTTTCTTCCATTCAAGTTTTTTTGTCACTTTGAAGTTCAGATTCCAGTCTCTGGCAAATTACTGCTTTCTTGGAGCATTCCTTCTTGCTACTGAAGGGGCTATCTGCATTCTGCAATGGGGTCAAACTAGCATTCTTGACTGTAACCTGACCATCGGAAGAATAGTGTTTTAATTAAATTATGCTGGATTTAGCGTGAACATTCTTGGGGAGTGGTGTTCTTTCTGTACTTGCGAATTGCGTCTCTTTAGCTTTTATTGCCTATAGGCCGACCTGGCTATCTCTCTTTATCTTGTTTTGATACTTCGTCCAGGGTGGAGGTTGGTGCAATACCATAGCTTCATGTTCATCTCGTAAGAGGACAGCGCTAGGTTCTTCAAAGTACATGGACGCTCCAGTTCAGTTTTCTGGGATCTTGAGCCATGACCCTTTACAGAATCCTGGTAATCATCACCTGTTACTTCCTTTTCTTCTTGGAGACTTGTTAACTTTGGGAATGACTTTTCTATGACATTTTGACTCTGACATTATGACAGTGTTCATGTTAAATTTCTGAGCTCATGCAAATAGACAGGCGTTGAGTCTTTTATGTGTAATTAGTAAAGCCTAAAAAGAACCAAACTGCTTTGTTGTTTCAACAATGAGAGTTTCTTTTAATTCCTTTTGGGGTTTTTTCAGGATGTTAGGTAGGTGTGGGTGGGGGTTGGGGGCCGACACATTCTTTATCTAATATGACGAGAGGGAGGGGAAGATCAAGAGAGGAGAGAAAAGTGCATATGGATTATATAAAACAATTGCAAAAGATGATCCTTTACCTTCTTTCTCAGTTTTTGGTCTACTTTTTTCATGCAGATTATATAAAACAATTGTATAATGCCACAACTTTGTCATTTGAATTTATTACCTCCTCTGAGCTCTCCATTTTCGGAGAGTAGTAAAAAGTGGCCGGCAAGAAGTTGTAATTTCTCAACCTTTGTTCAAAAGCACTTTCTTGCATCAGTAACATTAAGGCCAATTTTACTAACACTTTCCTGTCACTTTTCACCAATCATGTAGCTGGAGGGCTGTTTTACCGGTTTGTGTGGAGAGGACATCTCAAGAGAGATGAGATAGAACAAAAATGAAAGAATAGGCCTTGTCCATGCTTTGCCAAGGTTACAAAAGTTACTTGTTATTTTAAATGGTTTCTTAAAAAACTGTGTGCTTTTGTTCCTTTGTTGTGTTCATTCTTAAAAACCTTGTGCTTTTGTTCCTTTTTCTTCTTTTATTTTATTTATACTCCTATGAACTTGAAATTCTCTTCATAGTTGGTGCTTGCCTTGAATTTCCCTTTTCTTGTACTTGGCTACATATGTCATAAAGGATTAACCATGTCAGGTGTTTTCTGGGTTTCATGGAATTTTCAGATTTCTACAATTGGAATAAAGTCAAGATCCGGTATTGTGATGGTGCATCCTTTTCTGGGCACCCTGATGCTGAGTCTAAAGTAAGTTGTCCAACTTGTTTTGTATGCTTGGAAACCATAAAAAGATTGTGCATACTTCTCTTACCCACTTGGAGATGAAGAAAGAATGGTAGGAGAAAGGCTTCAGTGTGTTGTGTGTTAATCTCTATTGCAGAATGGATCAGAACTCTTCTTCAGAGGTCAGCTTATCTGGGAGGCTGTTATGGATCAACTGTTGTCACTAGGACTTTCAAATGCAAGACAGGTATTCTTATTTTTGTATTTATGCAATTTTATATTTATTGCTCAGTCCACAGCTTTTATTTAGCTGACTGAAAATCAGTTCTGAACATCCTCCTTTAATTATAAAGCTGGTGGTGTAGTAATAAAACAGATTATAGCAGGAATGTGTCATCAGATACTTATTATCGAAATTGACAGGCTCTTCTTTCTGGGTGTTCAGCGGGTGGCTTGGCAACCCTCCTACACTGTGACAATTTCCAAGGGATTTTGCCAAAGGGTGCTACTGTCAAGTGTCTTGCTGATGCAGGTTTTTTTCTCAATGAGTATGTTTCAATAGATGATATCACGCCTCGAATGATTTTATATGTAATTTCATTGAACATTCTTTCCTTGTTAAAGTACATTTTGTTCGAGTGGAAGTTTCTATCCTTAGTGAAGCCATTCTTAGAATTATTTTGGGAGTGTAATGAACTAAAAACTGCCCATTTTGCTTGAATAACCTGAATGATTTTCTTAGAGAAAAGAGATGAAGTTTTTACTAGCTGTAATATCAACTACAAATTACAGGATGAAATGCATGAGAACAGAGATTAACCTATCTGGGAGAAATTCCTTTAGTTTTTATTTCCAAGCGATGCAAATGTCTTTACGTGGTTAGTGATGAGATATTCCATGTTAACAAAAAGAAGAATTTGGGAACAAATTAAGAATTTGATATTCCATGTTAAACACCAAAAAGAGGAGCTATCTCTGACACAGTTAGATCATTCTCAATCTTAGGCAACGTCTCAAGCATCCTACTTAGTCTGTTGAAAACCAGCTCATAACCTTGTCTAAAATATTAGAGCCTGAAGAATAAAAATGAACCATTTGATGCTCAGTCTAACATAAAAGAAGGAAGAAGATGGAAAAGCGACAATTTTGCTGCAAGAGAACTCTTTTCTTATGCTCTAGTGAAATTTTGGTTGTACTCATTCATCCTAAGAACATTTATAGTTAGCTTGACCTTCTTGTTACATATACTAGGCATGAAACAAGAGTTTGTGATGCCTAACTTCATTTGAGCATTTCTTAATATATCTAATAAAATGTGACTTTTGTACGTCTTCTGTTCCAGAAAGGATGTTGCTGGAAATCACACTATTGAAAGCTTCTACCGTGATGTTGTTAATCTCCAGGTATGATCCAGTTTTATACGTCAAGATCAGGAGTCATGTTTTGCTAATATATTATGGAAGGACATATTTTAGCAGTTTTTCTACACATTAATTGAATGATCAACTTGTTTTTCACATTTGCGGTGCTTTTGTACGATTATATTGGTTTATCACTTTCATAGACTTAGCTATTGGCCTTGTTGTTGGTTGGCATTCTCTAAGTTTCAGTTGGATATGTGTATATTGTAATGCTTTGTTTACGATGGATCCAGGGCATAGCAAAAAGTTTGAACAAAGATTGTCTTTCAAAAATGGAGCCTCATAAGGTGTGTTGTAAAAATGAACATGTTTAATTCCTTCCGAATGGTTGACGCTGATGGTTTTACTGCCTTATGAAATGTTATCTTGATTAACATGTTTTTACTGTCTACTTCATAATCCAGTGCTTTTTCCCTCAAGAATTTATAGAAAATATAAAGACTCCATTGTTTCTTGTCCATCCAGCTTATGACTTTTGGCAGGTACTTCAACTTTAGGTAGTATTTCAAGTTTGGATTTGTATTTAGACAAGCATTCAGTTAGCAGTAACATTCTCCTCTTCCAGATACGAAATATATTGGCACCTGATGAATCAGATTCTCAAAGGAGCTGGCTCAGCTGCAAGTTGAACATTTTCAACTGCAATCCCAGCCAGCTAGAAGTACTACGAGGTGACCAATTATGTGTCTATCATTGCGAGATCAGAATGATTTTTTACTAGGTTTATTATTGCATTTGAGTCACACTGAATCCAATGTAGGGGCTGAAGTAGAATATTTGTTGTAAATCAATATGCAGAGTTTCTGGGGGAGTGGGCCTGCTTGTATTGGGCCTATGCCATTATTGAAACTAAAACTTCTAGAAATTATAAATCAGCTAGATACCAAAGAGAGTATGATGTAAATGATACCTGTTCTTTTCTCTGTGCTAATTAATTTGTCTATGATGCACAGGCTTCCGAAATTCATTGCTCAAGACGCTCGGCAAATTTCAGCAAAATAAGGAAGGGGGCATGTTTATAAATTCTTGCTTTATCCATTGCCAGACCTGGATGGCAGAGACATGGCACTCGCCTACTTCTCCTAGAATCAACAATAGAGTGAGTCCTATTATTCTCTTGACAGTCTAGTCATTGTTTCCGAGTATGACTTGAAGATAGTTCTTGTGTGAAAGCATGCATTAGATGATTTCTTTTTCTTTTTTGTCTAAAAGAGAGAGATGAAATACGACTAGAATTATTGGGGAAAGAAAAGAAGATTTGTAAGTCAGAGTAGGGAGTTGACGAGTTCATGGTGTTCAAGCCTTGTAAATGCATTTATTTCCGCCTATACGGAAGCATGGGACTACCATAATGGATGACTTTTGGCTCAGTCATATGGTGACAGGATGTTACTAGCAATAAACAAAATCTTCAACTTGATGTTGTTCAGTTCGTGACAGGAATTCATTACTGAGCCCATCAGCATCTTGTCGAATGAATTGTGATTCTAGTTTAATCTTCTCCTTTGCAATAGTCAATGTGGCACTTGAATTCCAATATGATCTGCTAAAACTTGCAATTGCATTGACATGTACTAAATTAGCTACGACAACATGGAACTCGGTATGATACTAATTGACCTTTGTCAGACTAATTTCCAATTCCTCTTTTATGCTTCTGGGGTTGGGTAGATGGGCAATTGGGCTATACACTACCTGTAGAAAGTCCTATGCATGTAATGCATGTACTGTAGCATCAATGCCTGCAATGCACATATCCCAAGTTGCCACATGATAAGAATCATTGTATCACTTCATGTCACTGAAATTTAAGTGTCTTTGAGGAGGCCTGCATCTTGTGTCTTTGACTTGATGCATGTTTAAATGCAATATTACATTCTTTTGCGCAAAGTGCACCAATGGTCACTGAACTTTCCTAAATGTCTTATTTTGGTCATGAATTTTCCTAATTGTCCAAATCTTTCTGTTGACTCTTTCAACAGAGGGTCTGCCATCTGAATTGGTTTCCTACTTCAAAGACACTAATATTGTCTAGTGACTTCACCGATATGCTCATTTATGTATAGAAATGAAACACATTGCTGAGAAATGGTATTTGGGCAAGGCAAAGAAATTTTTTAAAAAAAAGCCCTAAAATATGTAAATAATTTAGATGTAGGGCCTTAAATTAGCTGAGTTAGCTGGACAAAATTGGTAGAACGTGACGCGTGCGATAATTGGTTGACCAGTTTGAGACAAAAAATAAAATAATAAGGTTGAGGGACAAAAAGAAGGCATTTGTGAAAGTTCAATGGACAATGATGTACTTTGTGATGTTATTTTGCATTAATATCAACAAGTTGTGGTGTTGATTTGAACTTTTGTTCTTTGACTTGTTGTTGCTGGATGGATAGTTACATTTTTTTGCTATTTGGGGGTGATGCAGACTATTGCGGAGTGTGTCGGTGATTGGTACTTCAACCGCAAGGAAGCGAAGGAAGTCGACTGCCCATTTCCGTGCCATCCTACTTGCTATAACATGGATTTTACTCGGGGTTTGTAGCCTGATGAACGTACGGAATCCCTGGTAGTTTAATCTCATCGTTGAGAAGCTGCTCTTAACTTCTTCAGCTGATCTTAATCACATTGATTGTGCTGTTGATGATGGATGGTCCGGTGAGGTTCCATGGAGGAGACTTGATGATGTGATGTGCTGCATGTTTGAGTCATCTTTTCACCTGATAAAAGATCATCCGAGGTGAAATTGTTTTCATTGCAATATATGTGCCTGAGTAGGCAGAAACGGAACTTTGCTCTTCTGGTGGTTAATTGCTGGAGTATATCTAGTTACTGTACTGTAAAGATAAAGAAGTTAAATCACTAATTTAAACTGTGTAATATGGTATTTGACTAATCTGCAATCGGGTCATATCATCTATCTCAGGTCAGAGGGGTAAGCCCGACTTTGTTCATTCATTGTAGTAAAATAGGATTATACGTCTGTTCTGTTTCGCAGGGTCGCACTTCGGGTCAACTCTTACGCAAGTGGGATACTAAAAATTCCTCCCAATTCCATTTGTAAAATACGCAAATCAGCAACCTACTTCCCCCTCGCCTAAATTCCCAAAACATATGATCAATTTTTGTTGCCCCTTTGCTGCATGGAACGAAAGGCGGCAAATTGATAGCGTCTTCTTCTGGATTGTGGAGGTGTAAAATGTTTAGTTTCTGACGGTGGGGAAGTTTTAGCAGAAAATGTTTTCCTGCTGAATGATCGATCAGTATTTGGTTTCTCATTCCCGCTGCTTTATCATTTTGGACCTTATTTTTAGGCCTGTCAACGGTCCGGGTCTAGACCTGGATCTGACTTGGATCCGTCAATTTTTTACGAGTCCGGGTAGGGATATAATTCCGTTACCCGAACCCGAATCCGGATCCGTTTTGTCAAATAAAAACGGGTCGTCTACGGAATACATCATTCCGGCCCGTATTTAACCCGTATCCCGATATAAAATAGATATATATCTATATATATACCAATAATATATCCCAAATTTACTTCTATACCCCAATGGCCCAAACAACTAAACATTATCCACGGACATGTAGAGCCTTTGGCATATACAACACCTATTGCAAAAGCATGAATTCGAATCTTACAAAACGTATTTATCACTGCTAAACATTATATCTAGAAGATGTTAATTAACACATGCAATATAGCCTAGCTAAGACTTTAATCAAGTGACAACATTGAAATAATACTTGTTGGACAAAATTAAATTGACCTTTCTTAATAAAAAAAAAGTAGTACTTTTTCTAATTTTGTTGTAAAACAGGTTTCAACTATTTTTTCGGGTAGACCCGTCAGACCTGGGTCCAGAACATAGAGTAGAAGATCCGTCGGGTAAACGGACCGGATACGAAACCAGTATAATATAACGGGTCTGGGTCCAGAATAATGAATTCCAGCCCGGATTCGACCGTTGACAGGTCTACTTATTTTTTAGTTGAAATCAACTCTTACTTCCATTGAACCTTTTCCCACACTCTATTATTCTATGCGGAAAAATCAACTACTTGAAATGGGAAGATCCAGATTGGTAATTATATCCGTTCAGAAGGAGAATTAAAAGAAAAAAGAAAGTCCGTCCAGAAGCAGCATCTGGTAAGTGGACAAGAGGCACAAATGGTTGCAACCGTTTGTGCGGGTTGTATTCATTTTTCACGGCGCGTAACTTTTATTGTACACGATGTAACTTACTTTGCACACGACGTAATTTTACAACACTTTTTTGTGGGTCCCACACATGGCGTGAAAATCGAGTTACATGGTATAATCTGAGCCGCACAAATTTTTGAGGCCACATCGTGGCCGTTCCTGCCCCATTTCCCTGGTAATCATTCATGTCAGACAGATTTGATTCTTCCATCTTTGATCATTCATTTAACAGATCTTACTCTGCTGCTGTGGTAATATCTTTCTGCACAAGATCTTTACTCTGTCTCCCTCCTTATCTACCACGACAACATGCTGACTGATTCAACTCTCGGCTTTTAATTTTTTTTTTTTATTAAATAGAAATGAATCCCATCAGAATCTAATAAATCATCAAGTCAGCGGAAGCCACCACACCACTTATGGACAAGGCAAAAACATTTTTAGAAGAAGGGGCCTCTGCTACTACATTTTTATTTCCCAATCAGACTTTCACTTGTGTTCTGAATGTAAACCCAGACCATGTGTTTACATGTAAGTAGGCTTTCTTGACTCCTCCCCCAAGTTTTCTGGTTGAATTTTGGTCCAAATGCAGGAAAATTATGAATTCAAACTTCCCTTTTTCTGTCCTGACTTTGGTTCCTTTAGAAGAAAATAAAATGAAACAAGCATCACCAACCAATCGCTTTTACTACTTGACAACTAACTTCTTCTACTACTGGTTCCAACATTTGATATACAGAAGATAGATAGGGCGTGATTGCGACAGTCCAAAAAAAAAAAAAAAATGGTACTGTATCTTCCAGCTCCAACTAAACCCTTTCAACATTAATTGGTCAGTTTAACAGGTCACGAGATGACAGAGAAGTCGTAAACATAAAAAGTAGCAAGTAAACCAAACTGTCCCAAACAAAAAACAAAAAAAGAGAGAGGATCTCTCTTTTTTTTAGTTGTTTGTTCGTGACGTGGTGGTGTGTTCTTGAACCCTTGATGTCAACTGTCATGTTTCTGGTTGGTTTCTGACTTTGACCTCCCCGAAATCATGTACTAACATGTTCCTTCTTTACTTTTAATTTTTAATGGGCAAACTGTTTCCTTTTCATTAATTAGAAACCTACCCAACAAATCAAAAATCTTTTACGTTATCCTCTAACCAATCCTCGAATCAAACTCACAACCCCCCAAGTGCAGATATTTATAGTATTGCTCTTTGTCTGCTAGTGGCGGTCAACCCTTCCTCTTCCTTTGCATATATATATATATATGCTTTCTGGCCACGCAGTTGCTGGTGGCCATTACCATTAAATATTTTAACTAATGTCACAGGTAAGTCTATCTAATTTCTATCGTTTCGGAAAAAAAAAAAACAGGTAAGTCTATCTATTTGTCTTAATTTTTGATATGGAAGAGAAAATTGTTTTTCTTCTCTGAAGGAATTGGAGCAACATATATATATATATATATATATATATATATATATATATATGTGTGTGTTATTGCAGCAGCATTTTTAGCCCAGTGCGAAACGAAGAAATTCGTGCAGAAAAGTCACAGCTTCTGACCTTTTCTACTGCGCAGAAAAAGTCTGTTTGTGTTACTTAGTATTAGCCCTTGAGTTTGACCGCTGGAAAATAGAAGAATTAGTCCAAACAAAGCTCTACGGCTCGGCTGTATTCTCCGGCTTTCAACGCAAATATGAATTACAATTCCCATTGCATTGACAATGATAATCATAACAAAAGTCATGATAAGAACGCGTGAATGGCTAATGCCAAATGATGAGATTAATTGACTATCACCATCCTCCTATGCTAACTGCATCCGACTCAGGATGCATTAACACATTAGTAATTAATTAAAATATCGACAGCATTTCCTGAGATGCGGTTGCCTGCACAACAACGTATCGAAATGGTTCTTGACAGATTAACCGAGTCATAAAAATATCCTGAGATGGTGGCTCTGCTTTGGCTTGAAAGATAGGATAGCCAAAACCAAAGTGGAATGGCACCCAAAATTTACCAAATATTCAACGCTTTCTCTTTTTTTACTCGATTCATTTTCCACTGGATTGATTGAACACAAGATAAAAGTGATGGTCGAGATGCTTGATCGTGGCCAAGAATAGCGATTGGAAGGAAGGAGGATGCTGTAAAGGATTCAAATTTGATGGGGTAACAAAAAAATGAACGAATATATTACTCTCTAGATGCTTATACCAGGCACTTCTCCAGAAAATGCAAACCTCAAGGCTATTCATTACAAAATTTCACAATCGTCCTATCACATTTTAACAGGGGGAGAGGTGTTGATCCTATACATTGCCCCCCTCCCCCAAGTAGATACATTTTGTCTGCGAGCCTAGCCGTATACTATGAACACTAAGGAAAATGTGGATAAAAGAATATATAGCTTCTGTACTTTCTATACGTGTTTCTAATTACACGGATGAACGCCAAATCCTTCCTTCGAAGGATATTATAATAACGGAGACATCATCGTGGTACCTTCTTCGATCCCCTTGTGGTATATCAAGCAATTCATGAAAGTCCATGCCTGCAGTATAACAAGATAATTGAGATTATCAGATTTTTTTTTTTTTTTTTTTTTTTTTGCCTTTTTGGGATGCTACATAATGCCATAAAGATGTCTTTGTGAAGGAGGATTTACCAGCTTTCTTAGCAGCTCGAAATAACACTTCTTCAACGAGATGTTGCGCAGGATCCCCCTCAGGAAATGAAGACATGAAATTCTCAACTTCAGTGACAGCTTCTTGGTTGGTTAAGTACTGGTAGAGGCCATCTGAAGAAAGGATCAGAAATCTGTCTCTTGGGCAGAGTCTATGGTGAAAAAGAGACGGTGAGCAGGTGATGTAGGGCGAAGTTCCAACATAGTGGATTCTGAACATTTGCAAAAGTGCATCATTCCACTTGGGCTGCAGAGTGACAGAACAAAAAACGGATACTCCGTGTTAATTTGAAGTTTTTTCTCAAATTCGTGTACGAGTTGAAATTCCACTGGCATTGGAAGTTGTAATGTATAAAAAGAAACACTAACAAAAAAAAAAAAAATGAACCACACATCGGATTGCTAGAGCGAACAAGACCGAATTGTTCACCATCTAGATCTTTTACTCACTTAACTGGAGAACTATGCAATTAGAAACTGCTCCTCATCTTTTGCAGATTTCAAGCTTGTATAAATTATAGTATTCAACAGCCTTTGCAGGTCATAGAGAATTAGTACTAAATTCCAGTATGCGTTAATATGGGTGCATTAAGATTTAAGAACACTGGGAGACAAGCGTATAATTTGTAACCAGAAGTACCTGCTTGAGAAAGCCAGCTCCAAAAGCCCGAGTAACCTTCAAGGAACCCTTCACTCTATCATTCACGATCGCCAAACCATCATCTGGATGCTCACTTCTAATTCTCTGAGACTCCTGAAAATTCGCATGCTAGCAAAATTCAGTACATGCTCGAAACAATTAACTAAAAGGAGAATCATTTGTACCCTCTCTAAGAAGCATGAACAGAATTTTCACCTCTTTTACAGAGGTAGCATGATCCACGGTGAGTTGGCGAGAAGTCAAATGATGCAGACTGCCGAATTCATCGCCATCAAATGCTTCAAGATCATTCTGATTTTCCTCCCTTATCCTTTCCAAATCCTTCCGTACCTTCCCAAACCATGGATCAGGTTCGCCATTTTGTGCTAAAACTGCTCGGCTGTCCCCGACATTCATCAAGTAAACATCATCACCCTTCATCAGCATCGCCAAAACGCAAGATCCCATCAGAGCCAACTCAGGATTCTCCACCAACATCATATCTGCTATCTCCAAATAGGACGCCTCGGTCTTCCTCAGAGCCTCCGACAATGCTTTCAACACATCCATATGATTAATACCCGCCACACCATCTGGTCCCAAATTATTAAACATCTTCAAGTCACCACCCGTATCAATAAATCCATTAACCTCCATTCCTTCTGATGGAACAAATTCCCGATAGACCCCTTCTTCCCGGCCAAATGACTCTGACTTGTCATTCCATAACAATCCCTTGAGCTCCTTACAAACATTGGAGTAGAGATTGTTCAACAGAAAGTCGGTGGCATCGGGGCCGTTGAATCCATCATAAATCCCAACAAAAACCCAACCCTGTTCATCGGAAATCACAATATGGACCCTATCCTCGCCAGCCTTCCCCTGAGCCCATTGCACGTTTTGGCTCCCAAAAGATTCATTTCCATCATCAAAATTGTGATCATCAGCCAAACTCAAACGACAGCTCAGATTATTGTTACTAGTACTGCTATTACTCCCGCTAACCGTGCCATTCTCGTTATTTTTCTCAACCCAGCTCAATTCTGCAGAACTCCAAAAAGATTTGGACATGACTTTCTTGAAATTTCTAATTAAAGCCCATTTCTTGGGTTTCGGCCTGTACCTCTGAAACTGATCCTCCTGATTCTCCAGGGGCCCAGAAATGAAGCTCCGCTCAATGGGGCCGGACAAGAAACCCCTTTCGATGGGGCCGGAGCCGGGGCAGGCGACCCGGGGAATGGGGCCGGACCTGACCGAGGAAATTGATTTCCGGGGAATGGGCTGGAGGGGAATGGAGGCAAACAAATTAGAGCTCTCGAAAGCAGCAGCCTTGTCGAGGGAAGCGTTGTAGGGGCCGAGGTCGATGAGGGAGGTGGAGAGAGGCGTGGAGGTGTTGGCGGAGATGGAGGCCCCGGAGATGGTTCTGAAGGCGGCGGCGTGGCTGGTGGTAGTAGAGGAGTCGGAGGAGGAGGAAAGGATGGTCTTGGAAGAGGAGTCGGGCCTGATGTAGCAGAAGGAATGGCCGAGGCCTTCGTCCAGTGGGTCGGAAAGGTAGACGGCGATGTCATGATGGCGGCGGGATATCTCTCCAGCATCTCCGGCGAAGCAGCGGTTTAGTTTAGCTATGCCGTTTCCCATCGTGATTGACTAGTATTTCTGTTGAGAAGAACCCAAACGCGTCGGAGCCGAGGACCCTTTCACACCATGCAGCCAGCGGCGAGAGCTGATTGAGCTTAGGAAGTAGGGGAGCAGACAAAATCGCTGCTTACTAAAATTACTTGCTTTGCTTCTTCTTCTTCTTTCTTTCTTTCCTTCGCCTAGTTTTATGAATTTGAAAGAGAAAAGCAGAGAGCTGGGGTGAATTTGAGCCTTTGAGAGGGAGAGAGAGAGAGACGACTTTTCGTTTCAAATGACAGAGAAGGATAAAATTAAAGCGATGGGAGGGGATGGGGATTGGGACTTAGTGAAAGGGGTGGTGGAGAGTTGACTTTGGGAGCTAAAAAATGATGATGACATTAATATATAGAAGTAGTAATATAATAATAGGCCGTATTGCTAAGGAAGGAGGAGTAGTAGTACTTTGGTGACAAGTATATTTGTTTATTCAGATGCTGCAATTGGTGGGATCCTCAAGGAAATGGCTTCTGAACAGCAGGAGTTGACTCTGAATTCATAAATTCATAGCAGGAGGTGGTGGTGGTGGCGGCGGCGGCGGTACCGCTTTTCAATTGTAGTGGTGGTGGGAGGAGAATAAATACCACTCCTCCTGCCACCGAACATTTCTTAATCAAAAATTCAGCAGTCCTAATAAAAAAAAAAAAGATTTTCAATTCGGGTGGCTACTGGCTACAGCAAGGATTTGCAATTTCCTTGATTGGGGAGTACTTGTATTTTTTGGGAATTGAAGCAGAAAAGTAACAAGCCGTGTGGGGTTGAATAATCAAACACTAATATACTGTCTGTAATACTAATATAGTGGTGCTGCTGACTACTCAAATACTCATATACTGCTGCTTGCATTTAAAATTAAAACAAATATAAGTATTTAAATGCTTCCCTCCGATGAGAAAGTTGGAAAACTTGCAAGTTATTCAAAGTCAAAGGGCTACAGTTGGCTTTGGCCCTCCCCCTCCCCACAAAATCCCCTGACCATGAGATACATTAGATGGGATAGATGAGAGAGTTGAAGAGACAAGATCCCACGTCCAAACTGCACTCGAATTATTCGATGCCACATCAGCGTCTTGACTTTGCCATCTGGAATCCCGGTCTTACGCGTGGCCGTATGACACCGAATTTCCTAAAGTGTTTCTATTGTAACAGTGCAGCATGAGGACAGTTTAGCCGCGGTTGTGTTTTTCGCAATTTGAAACCGAAAGGGCACTGTAATTGTGTGTATAATCATACTATAATTATATCTTTTGTGAAGGTCGTTGAATTTTTTGCATTTTTTTTCTTTTTCTTTTGGAGCTAATAAATTCATTTCTATTGTCAATGCCTGCCTGCCTCGCCTATTTGCCGTGAAACCCCCAAACACTTCCTTCGGAATTGTCGTGCTGCTGGTCCCGACATGAAAATTAGGGGACTCTCCATGAAGAACAATTATCCATGATTCTGTTTCTGCGGATTATATCTATTATGATATTATTACGTGAGTGTACGGCTATATAATAGCTAATTTGAATTTGAATCATTCATAAAAATAAATTAGTCTAAATATATTGTTATATTGATAGTAGGAGCAAATTAATCAAAAAACTTGAAAATTAAATAGTAGGGGGAAAATAGTCCATTCATGTTATATTATTACGTGAGAGTAGGATTACATAATTATAAGAGTATAAATTTATATTTTTTATAAGGATAAATTAATCTAAAATTTTATCATTCTATCGATTAGTCATCTCGGGATGACTAATCCCATCTCACCCATGAGATTATTTTATCCCATGAATAGGGAATTAATTTGGTCAAATAGAATGTGTCATTTCATATATAAAAAAAAAAACAAAACAAAACAAAACGATCAGCTAAGTGTCAGGCGGGCTTAAGTGCCACACATTCAACAGCCCAAGAAACGAAAGAGTTGATGCCGAATGGCGTGTTCCATGAAGCCTTTCCTTGGATTTTAAGCAAAAAAAGAGCTGTCAGGTTCAGATTTCAAACGTGGATCGAATTCAAAGAACGTACCAGAAAAAATCTATTTGACATTGACAATGGAGAGACAGCTGAAGGTGACAAAAAACATGAATGCATTGTTTGACTTTTAGGTTTTAGGCAATTATTTTACTACTACTTATTACTATAAGAAGATTTGGAAATCAACAGGTGGTTTCCCGTTCAGCAATCAATTGTGTTTGTTTAACGAGTCAATCTCTCGGATCGTTCATTAAACATTTCTTAGTAGTATATTAACAGTTGGTGCTTTGATCCATTCTCCCGGAGAAATACACACTATAACAGCCGCGGATTGAACAAAAGTGAAAAGTTTGAATTCAACTGTTTGGTCAACGGACCGACAACAGCAGAGTTAGAGGGGATGCAGTGAACCAAATTTATTGGCCTGGTGACTTTTACTCTTATTAAGCAGAATTAATCAATTCACGTGCAATTAGTAGTTCTAATATCAACGGACAAGGCATCATTTTCTCCGGCAGGCATGAGCTGGCGTAACTTCCTTTACGTGTCGCCCCGCCTCGTTGGGTGAGAGACGTTTTCCATTGCACCAACGATCTGCATGGAAGACCAAACCAAATTTTCACATTTGCTCTTTTTTTTTCCCCTGTTTCTAAAAGTCAAAAGAATTTTTAAACGCTCAAGTCCAAAGAACTTTTATCTCGAGTCAAATAACATTATTAAAAAATAAAAAAAGGGTTAAAGGGCTCACAGAAAATTTCAACCCTTTTTGTGCATTAGTTGGCTTGGAATGATAGAATACAGATGTCCAGGTCGCTGGCCGCTAATAAATGATGGACAAACCAGTAAAACCCTTTTCTGTATGTAGTCTTTCTAACTTTCACTGAAAGATTAATTAAACTACTCGATATTCGAATTGAGTACAACTTAATAAAAATTTGTTCGAACTTAATTCGCCAATTAATCAAACAAAATTTGAACGGTATTTTATATTATATAATATTCAAACTTGATAAAAAAAAAATTAGTTGAAACTTAGTTTGACAAATAAATAAATAAAATTTTAATAAAATTTTAAATTCATTAAAATAATCAAATAAATTTGAACGGTAAAGATATATTCCGCTATGTGCATGCTCTAAATCCAAACCATGAGCTTCTATCTATTAAATCCCAACTCCATTTGCTTAGTTCGACTTTGGAACTTCCACCCCAGACTACTACTTGGCAGGGGTGGCAATGGGGCGGGGGATCCTTCCCCCACCTCTCGCTCCGTTGTCAAATAACTCCCCTCGTCCCCCACCTCTTGCCCCCCATCTCCCGCCCCGCCCCTATCCCATTTCCCTCGCGGGGGAAAAAATCGACTTATCATAAATGTTTGTTTACAATAATACAATTGTAAACAATGTTAAATGAGATTAAAAAGCTGTCAAGATGGAAATAAAGCACAACAAGTCAAGTTACAATCAGTGCGGAGGAAGGGAACCAATCGAAATAAAAAAGGATTAAGAGCAAAACAGGTTGGAATTGGATAGCTTAGTCTTTGGGGGGGCATTAGAAATAAATCAACAATAGTCCAAGAAATTTTTTCAGTTGTTGCGGCGGCCGTTGACGCTAACTAGCGTTGTACTTATAAGTAATGGTGCAATTTAGAAAATTTAGGATTATATTATATATATATTTTTTATTATATGCGGGGAACGGGGCGAGGGATGGAATGGGTGTATGTTTCCCAACCCCGCCCCGCCCCATTTCTACCCCCGCAGTCACCCGCTCCCATTGTTATCCTTACTATATACTTGGTGTACTATATGTATGCTTACGCAAACAGTAATCCGCCGAACCCACATCCGCAAGAAAAACACATATAGCCACATCCGCAAGAAATATATACATCCATTAACGAGGATTACAAGTTAATCTTAGTTCCATCTACCGGTTTTTGAATGCTAAGTGTTTTTATTTATTTATTTTATCAACACAATTTTTGCTAACCCGCTTCTAAGGAGAACCAACACAGAACTAAACCGCTCTTATGGGCTAGAACAACTCTATATAAACTGTAAGTCATGAGATTTGATGCCCCACCTTGCAGCTAAAAGGTAACTTAAAAGTTCTAGTCAAAAAATTTA
This sequence comes from Coffea arabica, assembly GCF_036785885.1. Classification (NCBI taxonomy): domain Eukaryota; kingdom Viridiplantae; phylum Streptophyta; class Magnoliopsida; order Gentianales; family Rubiaceae; genus Coffea; species Coffea arabica. The sequence continues at coordinate 2,041,427 of NC_092321.1, read as the reverse complement.
TCTGTCTATGACCTATGTTTAGACCATATGCGTTGGTCATGATAACATTAGAACTTCTTTTTTTTTTTTTTGGTTTGGCACCAAATATTGTGACGACTCTTTGCTAACATTAGAAGTTTTTTTTTTAAATTATATCTTTCCAGAAAAGTTTTTACAAGAGATCGCAGCTCAAACGGGAAGACTTTCGATGGGCTACTCCTACTGCTTGTTAGGGGTGAACAAAAATACCTGCTAGCTTGAAAATCTGCCATATTCGATCAAAAAATTAGAATACCCAATTAGTATTATTTGATCACGTCAAAAGAGAGTCGGATACTCACTTAAATGCGGAATGGGTTAGGGTCACATAATTAAAAATCTGCGAGTACCCGACCCACCCAGCATGTATATATTTTTATTTTTATACACATACTATAAAATAATACATTTTTAGAGTTAAATAAGCAATTTTATTGAACAAATTGCATTACAAATATGGAAGACTATATTTTATTTACAAAATTTATTTGTAAAGGTCATGATCTTATATTTTTTTAGAAAAGAGTTTAATTATTGTGAAATATATCTTAAAAAATGTGCTACTTATTTTAAATCTTTATTGATTTTGAATTTTTTTGAATTTTTCTTCACAGGTTTGTTTCTTGGTGGGAGACTTTTTTGAGAAAAATCTTTATTAAATTTTAGATGAATATGTAAAACATAAAATTAAATTAGTATAAAAAAATTTTTTAAAAAAATTAAATGATAAGTCAGAGGAGTCGAATACCCGTTGATCTAACCCTATCTTAGCGGGTATTTGATAACCAAGCATCTGCTAATATATGAGGCGGATAAGGATCCGGCTTATCCGTAAAAGTGTGGGTCAAATCAACCAAATGCTGCACGGGATGGTTACCCGACCCGTGCCTACCCTAGTGCTTGTCAGCTTCATCTCAGAAGAGTTTAAAGCCCACCCGAAGCCCAACATCGACACGGCAACCAACCCACACTTGTCCACAAAATCATGACAACCTTTGTCAGCCCCCTTAGTATAATCTCATGGCCCGTTCTTTGTTTTTTTTTTTTTTTTTCAGTTACTCGTAGAAAACAATTATAGCGAAAGTTGCTTAGAAAAAGGTGCAGTATTTTTCTTTCGAACGTTTTGAAAAATCAGTAAATGCTTTCAAAAGCATTCTCATGGCCACTATTGACGATTAGCTTTCTTTTAGCCTATAAATAAAATAAAAGCAATATTTTAAACAATTATAAAAACAATAATAAATTAATTCTAAATAATCTATAAAACATATAATGCCAGAGAAGTTGTTGTTAGTTTAAATAATTTTGGTCATTTTTTGAACTTGCAACTCAATCCTTACAAAATTTCCATTTTTACTCTAATCACTTCATCATATTTTGACATTATAACTACTCATAACCACCTTAGTCTAACTGTCAAATTCTTATAACATTATAAACCAAAGTTCTTTAATGAAAATTTTATATCAATTTGATTTACGTAAAAAAATTCACATAAAATTTATATGTTTTAATTATTTTTAAATTGTAAGCATAGTGGGTGTGTCATTAACACTAGTTTAGAATATACCTTAGTATCTCGCGAAGTTTTTTTTTTTTTTTTTTAGGGTCAAATAAGGTAGAAACTTTCTATTTTTAGTCGTTTGAAAACTCATTTGATGATTATAATTACTTTTCAATGACGTTCACTATTCAAATATGGACGGAATTGAAAAAAAAAAAAATCACTATTCTACATCTAGATTACAAAAATGCATTAAAAAAGAGAGAGTGGACAGATGGCAAGCGACATGAGACCGAAATAGGCGACTGCGGAGAAGGGCGGTTGACGGGTAACTGGCGCCAAATTTTGGAAGCCCAGTAGTTTTAGGATCTTGGGAAGGCAATCAGTAGAAAGGAAAATGGCCCTAGACCATTTTTTCTCCCCCGATTTATTGCTACTTGGCTAAATATCTCCGGCTTCTTTACTTCTTAAATGTCCACCAATCAATAAACAAAAACAACCTCATATTCTTTATTCGTCTTCATTTCACAGGTATCCCAAAAAGAAAACCTGGCAATTTTTACGTCTGAAAGGCATCTCAATCTGACAATTGATCATCTGGGAAAGGAACGGAGCCTCTTAAGGGTTAATTTTTGTAGTCCCCAACCAATATGTGTTTAATCCAGTTTCCATTGCTTTATGTGCTGTGTACTATGGCATATCATTTTGTGTTTTGATGAATGCGGTGACTGTTCAACAATGCTTATATTGTTCAACGCAGCCACGTTTTGGGGCAAAAAAATTGCAGCACACCCTAATGGCAGGTTTCCTCTGTTTCCCGGGAAACCGCTTCATAAGACATGATAAACCGTTGGATGCATTATATTGATTATGGGCCATTAACAATATGATTTTTTTCCCTATTGTTTTTATGTTCGACGATTATCATGATCCATTTTCTGGTCGTTAATGTCGGTTTTCATAATTTTCTATCAGGTTCTCAGAGCGTGCCAGTACAACTGTTGACCTGATCATTTTCTAACTCCAAGCCATTTCACCACTAAAGCTGATCCAATTGTAATAGATGGGAAAGAACATTCCACAGCAAGAGCCTTCCATCACTTTGAAGCATAGTAATCCAGGATGTATGAAAGGCATACTTCATCATTTCAACAACCACAAGTGGCACCATGTCAGGAAAAGGCTTGTACATAAAACAAGCAGCGGTGGCAAATTGGCAAATGGTGTAGGTACTTAATTCTGCCCGTTCACTTGGCTCTTAATTGCTCTTTTTTTGCCAGGTTACTCGTGTAGTTTCAGATAGGCCCCCGTCTTTCTAAGTGCTCTTTTCTCGTCACTTCAGTCGGCATGCATGTTTAACTATGTGACCTTCTGCGACCATAGCATCAGTACATATGCAAGTGAAGTTGCTATTGTGACAAATGTAACGTCTCAAGTTTGAATATACCATTCGTGGCCTTATTGATGCTGGCAATGCAGTTGTTACTACGCAAATTTTAGTACATGGGATCTGCACAATTTCATGATCTTGGCGTGCAAAGAACGTTTTAACTTTTGGTCTTGCTATTGAAATTTATGTGGATTGCTACTTTTCAGTGGTTGAAGATCCAGGAAGTAAGCTGAACACAACAAATGCTGGGCAACCGCAAGAAAAATTAGAAGCTGAAACTGCTAAATCTTCTGTACGTACTATATATCTTGCCGGGCAGCAAAATTTGAAGATAGATTCGCAGTCTTTTTCTCTACACTTCTATTTTAATACATAAAATTTTAGTCGTAGGTACTTATAAATGTCATTGCTAGGATTAGGATAAGGATAGGAAGGTTGTCCATTTTTGGAAAATGTTCTAAGAGATTTTTACTTTCAGGATCATGCAAAATCTTCAGACTCTAGTTCAGGGCATAAAAGTTCAATGAAATCTCGAATAAAAGCCTTGATTACTGAAGAGGTCTATAGAAGAAGAATCCGTCATCGCCGAAGCTCTTCCTATCCCACAAGATTGCCATTGGAGCGGAAACCTTCTATCCATCATTTAGATGTCTCCAGTATAGATCCTTGTGTTGAAACTAGCTTCAACGATGAGTCCCTGGATCACCAGGAAAATACACTGCATTCTTCTGTTTCCATCTTACTGGATCCGCTTCCGCCACAGTTTTGTGGTGAATCAGTCGCACAGAGCAGGACATGTCACTTGTGTGCTGCCATGCTTACTAAGAATTACTTGAGGCAGAGTGAGGTTAATGAGCATGGGAAGCAACCAGTTAAAGATCATACTCTTCTTCAGGACAAGTTTATATGTGCAATAGAGCCGAGTAAAATTGCTTCACTCCAAGAGTCAAAGATCTTTCTGGATGCGCTGGATTTGCTCAACTTAAGGGAGGAGTTATTCCTGAAAGTTTTACAAGATCCAAATTCATCATTGTCGCATCATTTACACAGCCATAGGGCATCCACTCTAAGATCAGGGTTAACGAAGTCTGTGTCATTTCCTGTGCCTGGCTCCTCAGGCGAAAGACCTTCTGCATCCAACAGTCCCAGGTGCAAGAAGGAATTGGGAACTTGTAAAGAAGGGGAACGTAAATCTCAAACTGAAGAGGACCTAACTTCGAATGCATTAGCATCTCAAGACCTGGACCAGATTTTGGCAATTAAAAAAGGCAAATGCACGGAGGCGGAAGACCCAAAACAGCTCTGTCCCCAGGATAATGCTTCTTTAGATTCACTGAAGGAGTTCAAGACCCATCATATGAATAAACTTATCATGAAACGCTTCAAAAATCTTAGGCAAAAAATCAAACATGCAATCAAGGAGAGCAGAAAGGAGAGGCAAAGAATTGTCATGGATGCAGTCCTCCATAAAATTCCTTACGGGTATCCAAAAGATACTAAGGAAGAGGATGACGTAAACAAGGATGTAGTTACATTGAATTGGAATAAATGCATTCCTCGGAGTTGGAGTGGTTCTTGGAACGAGCAAAATTCTGCAGTTGGCAAGATTGGACAGCACGGCATTAGAAGAATATCATCTTTCAATGAATCATTAAGTAGATATAACCGACTACTTGAGTTATGTTTTAACAGAGAAGAAAACAGTCGCACGCCCGATCGATCAGAGTTGAAAACAACAGGGACCCATTCACCTCTGGATGGCAGTCCTATATGCCTGGGAAGGATCCTCTCGTTACCGGATCTCAGGTCATACTCCTTTTCCCGGATTGAGAGATCTGCCACGACAAGTTCTTTGGAGATGCCAATCAGGCCTCTTTTAGGTGGAAACCAAAATACAGAAAAAAGTAGTATTTCTGAACAAAAACCTGTAACTTCAGAAAAACAAATTCAGTCAGATGGCCTTCTCGAAAACAATAGTGAGGAAAAAGTCCCCGAAGTTGGTGACTCTTTGCCTGACTTGGCTGGCTCCAATAGAAGGGAGAGAACACTGGACCATGACGACGTTATTCATCCCACAAGGGATTCTGGACATGACTCTAAGTTCGAGGAGGATGCAATTGCTTCTGAAGGTATGTTTTGGAAGTTGCTCCTTTTCTCAAGTAACAGCTTGAAATGTTTTTGATTGTGCTCAGTTCTGCCCTTTCTCTCACCCTTTAGAGCTTAAAATTTATTTCTTCCATAGTGAAGACCATCTTGTTTTCATGCAAAAAATTGGGCAAAAGTCTGATTGCCCTTACGAAGAGCACCCAAATTTAATTAACTGCATCACTAAATATTAAACCTATGAATAGTGGTAGAGTTTAACTATGAGAAGCACCTGGTTAAAGTAATGATCATAGGTATAGACTGGATTATGAACTTTAATTTACTGTCTGACGCGTTCTTATCTGTTTTTGGTCGAGACCAGATTTAGAACCTGGGCCGGCGGTCCTGATTCCTGGGGAAGAGGATTCTTTATTAAACCTGCAGAATGATCTCAGGATGGATCCCCTCGGCTTGAATGAAAGCAATATTAATGTTGAGCAAGTAGAAACTTCGCTGAAGCAATCCTACAATGATCTATTGCACGTCCAGGTTGACATGAAAAATAAGGCTGAATTCAATTATGTTAGAGATGTGCTGGAGCTGTCTGGCTTCAGTGGAACCGAGTTCCTTGGGAAATGGCATTCTGAGGAGCAGCCAGTGGCCCCGTCAGTGTTTGAGGAAGTAGAAGGTTGTTTAGTAGCTCAAGCTGATTGTTCTGGAAATGAAGAAGGCGGCAGCTGTAAGCATCTGCTTTTGTTTGATTTAATCAACGAGGTACTGTTAGAAATCTACGAGAGAGCATTTTCTTACTGGCCAATGCCTTTAACTTGGCGGTCTCATGTCCATCCGATGCCTGTGGGATACCACGTTCTGGAGGACGTTTGGACAGATATAAACTGGTACTTAAGGCTAAGGCCTGAGGTGGACGAATCACTTGATAGTGATAATGCGATAAGCCATGATTTATCAAAAAGCGATGGCTGGATGAACATTCAGTTTGAAGCAGAATGCGTGGGGATCGGGCTGGAGGACTTGATATTTGATGATCTAATACAAGAACTTGTTTTCACCTGAACGTTCCTTGGCTGGTGGATCAGGTTCTCATCTCAAGCGGCAGTTGTGATTTTGGTTACGTATACAATTTTCCTTCCATATATTTTAGTATTGCTGTCAGTTTTCTCTCATTTAGAGATGCGACAAATTTGTGGGACACAAATTCAAGCATGGACTTGTGTGCTAGGTTCTTGCGTGTTGTATGGCTGAGTTTGACAGTAATGAGTCGTAAAGCGCAAATATGGATATTTTTATTTAGACAAAGATTAGATCAATGCTCTAGATTGTCGCACGAAGAATTTCCAGCACCACGTATGGCTGAGTTACAGGAAGAAGACACAAGCAATCATGGCACAAGGGACACCACCAGGAGAGGGAGCAAAGGGGATAAAGGAAATGCAGATTTTTGTTCTGAAATCTGTGCTCGACATAAATTGCTGTCTCAATGCAAATTTCCAGACTTACATTGAGGACTAATAACGGAACCAAGATTCAAGAGTCCAACAGCTGCCTATATCAAAGAACAAACCGAGAATTAGTGTGGGAAACTTGGAGAATCAGGAATCATGGTTCAGCCATACCGGAATATACATCTCATTGATCACAATTCATGGCAGTGCTGGCCGTGAATCAGGATAACTCTCGCACGTAAATGCAGCCCACTTTCGTTTTAGCTCTTCTGGACTAACAACAGAAATGAAAACGCAAGGATTTTCTTTTCTTGTTTCTGAAAGGGGTAGCCCCGCCTGAGATTAAAATAACACACGCACAATCAAAATATATCTTTTCCAACCATTGGGCCTTGATGCAATTGTCAGGGAAAGCTCTCTCATTTATTAGTTCAAACTCCACCTAGTACGTCGCACAAGAAGCATAGTGCTTCTTATTTTTTTTAAATTCAGAGGGTATAATAATGCACTCGTCGCCTCTTTAGGCTCACACATCTTGATTCTGATTTCTTGGTCTCCTGACTTTTTCAGAAAAAAAAAAAAAAAAACATTGACCTCCTTGCCTCCATCGCTTTACACTTTTCCACCACCTCTTCCAAAAGGCGATCCCTATACACAGCCCAATGAACCACTGAGTTTGGTTCAGTGGCCACTAAAGAGGGATTTAAAGGGTTACAAGTGGGAGTTCAAATTTCACCTGCAGCGAAAAAGATTCAAGGATGATGTCAAAGTATCCCTTTAATCTAATCAGGTCTGTATTCTAGAATAAAATAGATTATACAATTGTAATCGTTGTTGGAAAAAAAAAAAAAAAAAAACATGGCCCACTGGATTGACAATCAAAGAGCAATGGCGTCGGGATTTTGTTGGCTTGTTGCATATCAGCATTTCAAATTAATCACTGCCACTAACCAGCCCATTCCACTTTCAATGGACAATAGCATCACAAATCCAGAACAAACAGAGCAATCTTTTTCTCAACTTCCTTAATTTGGGTCCATGTATGAATTTTGCTGATTAAAATCTTCATGGCCCTAATCTTGCCATCGGATTTTTGTGCAGTAACATTCATACCATCTAAAACTAAAGAGACCACCGGAGTCCTGAGAGCCCGATGGATTATCCATCCTCTCCCTAACATGTGCCGCCTATTAAACACTCGTTAACACACTTGCGCCCATTTGTTCTTCCGTCTACAAGATGAACGTCTCAACTTAGAAGACACATTTATCCATTTTAACTTTCAATACTTTCCCACTTCAACTACATTTTTACAAACGCATGACACCTGCAATACCTGTTACTGAGTGCTCATCGGAGAATTAGGCAAAACCATGATTTCTCACGTAAGTGAGTTGGGCACATAAAAAAGAGATTCTACTCCATCAGTACTTCCACAACCAATGGAGTAAGTTCATTTATGTCCCACCAATTATAACTTTTAATTCGGAGAAATGAACAAAGCCCCTTTACTTTTCTAATTTTCTGTTGTTCAGTCTTTGTGCACAATGGTATGATAGAATGGGTCATTTCATGTGCAGAAAGCTGACGAAGTAGGACCACAGGCATTGGAGACGCCATGTGGTGGGAGAGAAAGTGTACTATTCTTGAGATTTTAATAGTGAGGGTTTCGGAACTGTGGGATTTTCTGATCCTTAGTGGGGTTTGTTAATGGCCCGGATGGTAAAGGGCGAACCGATTTGATGCCAATGGAAGCAATTCACTTCGCTTGAGTTTCTTCTAAAAGAATGGTGTGCGCGTGATCTTCAAAAGAATGGTAGTCCGTTTTTTGCCTTTTTTTTTTTGTTTTGAGAAGATTATTCCAAATTGTATATGTTCTCCCTTTGAGGAAGAAATACCCACTGATTATTAGGTAAGAAACAGGAGAAGTTGCCGAAAGTAATCTGAGGTTGTGTTTGATAATTCAATTGAACATTTAAATTTAATAATGGATCAAAGAAGTTGCGAAAAGTAATTTTGCACGTGTTTGATAAATCCAATTAAGCACTTAAATTTAATAGATTTAAATCTTAACATGTTTAAACGAATTTCATAACAAAAAATTAAATATTTGAATTAATTAAGTGTTACTGAATTTTTTGGACAAAACTTGATTTGAAAATTAAGTGATGGGCTATTCACCGCTTATTGTGATATACACTCAACTGTATCAGATTTTGCCCATATTTTATAACGCAATTTAACATTTAAATTTAACGGGTTAAGATCGGGTTTAGATTTTAGTATATTCAAACGAGTTTGATAAAAAAAATAGAACGTCTGTGGTTTTGAATTTTCTAGACAAAACTTGCCCTCTGAATCTTTCGCAAAACTTGTTTCAAAAAATAAGTGATAAATTATTCACTTATCATTTGATATGTTTATATTCTATCTGGATTTAATATTGAACAATTCGATCACTTAACATATTTAGATTTCAAACTTCGGTTTTCATATTTCTATTTATCAAACACACCCTTAGTATTTATTGATTCAATAATTTAGTAAATTTATAAATTTCAGATTTTAAATTTGTTAAAGCACCCTTAGTATTTACACTCATTCAACTTTACAAAACCACTGAGAGGATTCATGCGCAGTCATAATCACTTTTCGATCTAGATGTTCTCTGATCTTTTGCATGATATCTACTGCGTTATGATATACATTACCTTTTTAATCAACTAATAAAGACATCTACTAGAGATTAATATCTAAAAGACAGACATGCGTTTAAAGAAACTAGTCCATGCATCTCTTGCCACTCTTTCATCTAAACTGATACTTTCGCCACAGTAGTTGCTTTTCCTGACGCAGTGGGGTTAATGGCACTGGTAATGGGTGGATGTCAATGTAAATTGACTCGTGTCGAATCTTTGCTACTCCTTACTGGCTGACAACCCCCACGGCTGAAACACAGCTTTGTGTGGTGTGGAGGCCATGTGTGGATTTGTCCACCTCGACAACCCCTCACCTCGGCAATCGTCTTGGGGAGCAGGGGAGCCTGGACTCCCTGGTGGTCAAGAGGGTGTTGGGATGGTACCGGGACGGGCCTCCCCAGGATTCGAACCTTGACCTTTAGCCCAATGGGTACCAGGCATTCAATCCAAAGACCTTTAAGGTCAAGGGTTCGAATCCTGGGGAGGCCCCTCCCGGTACCATTCCAACACCCTCTTGACTACCAGGGAGTCCAGGCTCCCCTGCTCCCCAAGACGATTGCCGAGGTGAGGGGTTGCCGAGGTGGATAAATCCACACTTGGCCTCCACATGTGGGAGCATAGTGCCGCTTGGAGTAAGTGTGGTGGGTGGCTGGTCGTAGCAAGGGTGGTGGGTGGCAGGTCGTGCTCATAGTCGGAAGGTTAAAAACTTCCTGCGGGATTGACGCACCCTCCCCTTTCTTCCTTTTCAGTTTTCACCTCCCTCTGTAATCTGTCCGGTGAAGCGGATGTGACTGAGATATGTAACCTGAAACCGTCAATCTGTTTGATGTGTTGAGTTTCTCAAGAAAAGGACCAGCACCTTTTGCTTTATGATTCTACTAAAAGCAGCAAAGAGGAAAATAAAAGAAGAGGGAAAATAAAACCCATCAATTCAGTGAAGTCAACCGCAAAAAATATTCTGTGTAGTGACCTCTCCTTTTAAGCGGGACCTTAGACGCATCGATCCTCTGAAATTAGTCCAAGCGCTTATTAGAATACAGATTAGGGTGTACATAGTTATAATTTAAAATTTAATTTTTATACATATATTATAAATTTAACGATGATAACGGAGTAGTATATATATTATTGTTGTATATGATTTACTTTAAAAGATATATATGTATATATATATATGTGTATCACTAACAGTGTAGTAATGTTTATATTAAGCTGTTAGTGTATAGCGCAGATACTAAATATATGTCATGAATTTAACGATAATAATAATAATATATATTATTAGTGTATATGATTTATTCTTAGAAAATATATATGTATATGTATATGTGTACATATATATATATCGCTAATAATATATAAACTAACATGTCTATATCCACGTCTCATATGTAATTTAAACTCAAAATGAGAGGGCGTGGCCTTGTGTGCACGGGCGAGCACACACACATATATATGTATGTATGTATATGTATATATATATATATATATTCCACCTTTGTAATTTTGAGATCTTCTAAAAGTTTCATTCTAGAAGTAAAAGAGCTTTTCCTTCCGAAAACAAATTTATCCATGTTACTGTAAATTTTGCTTCTAAGTAAATAGTAACTATTAAGTTCATCCTACGTTTAAGAACCAATATGCTATTATCAAAAAAAAAAAAAGAACCAATATGCCTTCTCACGGTCGTGTTATGTAATAATTTTTCCTCACCTGGTTGTTGATTGGACAAAGTCAAGAAACTACGAAAGTTCCTTCATAAGCATGCAATTTGGAATTAATGAATGCGATATTATCCATAAATTGAAACTAGGCTTAATTACATAATATCGTCCCTTGTAATTAGGTATTAATAGCAAATCGTCCCTTGTATTCATAAAATTCATACATTACCCATAGATGATAATGGTCTAATGTATTTTTTTCCCCTTCATCGCTGCCTTAATGGTCTAATGTGTTTGGTAGTAAAAAGATAATTACGTACGGAAGCACAAGACAATCGAGTGGAAGAGTTCAGGTGGTTGTAGGAATAGAAGAGAAGATCAATTTTTCTCCAATTTCGCTTCGTTTTGCTGCTGCAAATTAAGGATCAGATTATTATTTTTTTTATCCTTTGACTGGAGTGTATGTTCTACACTGATGACAGATGTTTCTCCTTCATTCCCTGTGCTTTCGTGGAGAAAAAAAGGAAACTTTCATTAACTTAAATTAAACTTCCATTGCCGAACTGCAGTTGGTCAGAATCAGATAAGTACATTTGTTTCCTTCGTAGACAAACTGATCTTTGACCCGCTTCAAATTATGATCAGGCTTTAGAACAATTATGATAGCAACGAAAATGTCTACCACCAAGCAAAGTGGACGAAATCAATAAAATTTTACTACTGTCACATTATTATGATATCTTAGAAGAATTATTGTAGGATTATTGTAGTGTCATGCTAGGTACAGATAAGGCTCTAGAACAACCGGGATCGTGGACAGAATTATGATAGCAACAAAAAAGTCTACCACCAAGGCAAAAAGATGGACGAAATTAATAAAATTTACAATTACGTTGGGTCATATCGGAGCAGATAGGTTCAATTTGAATTGGCAATACAGATGTCAACTAGTAACATCTAACAACACTATGGTCCTTAGCAAGTACATGAGCAGACGACATTTCAAAATTGTGTGGCGGAGATTTGTTGCTTCATTCATTTATTGTACTCGCCATTAGCATACACCAATCAATCATAGGGCGGTAAACGAGTCAAGCCGAGTCGAGTTTTAGCATAATCGAGTCGAATCTCGACATAATTTCATTGAAGTTTGAGTTCGATTTCGACGAACTAACAATTTTAAACTCGAGTTTGAGCTCGAAAAAAATAAAAAATAATTATTTTATTTTTTAAAAAATAAAAAATAATATTTTTTTAATAAATAATAAAATATTAAGGATATATATGTAATTTAACTCTTAAAATTACAAAAATATAATATATATATACTTAAAATAAAAAAATAAAAAAAATATATACTTAAAAAAAAAATATATATATATATATACTCGAACTCGCGAGCTAACGAATTTAATATTTTGAGTTCGAGTTCGAGCTCAATTTCGACTCGAGCGGCTCGGTTCGTTTGCAACCCTGCAGTCCTACTGTCTGTCCAATTACCAAACACTCGTGGTTTCACTTTTTAATTAAAAAATATAATTAATTTATAATTTTTTAAAAATATATTATTTAATATAGGTTATTATTGAGTGTAATCTAATTTATTTAATGTAAAACTATTTAGTCATACTCTATTTAATGTAAGTCATTTTAGAAATTTAGTAAGTTAGATTTATTTATTTTTTAAATAAAGTTAACTGATTTTTTAAAATTTCCTAAAAAAAATCAAACCTATCAATGTGAGTAGTTTGTTTTGAGCCGCCATCCTCAAATTTAACACCAGAAAATCGAAAACAAAAAGGATAAAAGGAGATCGTAATTTTATAAAAACAACAATCAATCCAACCGAAATTGTTTGACGGCGAGGAGGGATATTTTTTTGTGGAGTACGTGCACTTCCAGAACACACTAGCGTAATAATTTGCCCTCGTCCTGGTTGCATTTCGTCTAATCCGTTTACTGTTTAATAGCAATAATTTGGTGGCCTTTCTTTCTTTCTTTTTTTTTTTTTTTATATTCCTTTAATCATCTTTTGAGAGTAGGGACTGTACAACTTGTTTGGACGTTGATGAGACCCTGAGAGCGGAGATGGATTAGAACCATAGAAAACGACAGATACGTGGAAGCAAGGTGACCTGATGCCGGAACCCCCCCCCCGGGGGGGACCGACCGACTTTCATGGGGATAACCATCATGATATCATACCACGTGGACGGTCCATCCATCCCCTTACTTCCACTCCTCCACTATAAATTTTTGTCATGGCTCCTTTGTTCTTCTGCATTGAAGGATTACTTGTTTTTTTTCTCTTTTCTCGGTTCCCGTAATAATCTCCCAGTCTCTTTTACTAAGAAACAAAAAAGAATGTCGTGCTGCGGAGGAAACTGTGGCTGTGGCGCTGGCTGCAAGTGCAGCGGCGGCTGTGGCGGGTAACTTTCTTACTTTTCTTCCTTCAAGCAATTGCCTTGGACGTGCGTGCATGCATTTTTTTCTTTCTCGGGTTAAAATTCCGGATCAATAGCCTCGACCGGTTTTCTCGTGTAGGATCTATCGCTTGTAAATTTGAATTTTTTTTAAAAAAATTAAATCTGTTTTTTTATTATCTTTGACGGTGGTGGAAAATTTTTCGTCTAAACCATAAATCAGGGCGTCCTGTGGGTAGTGTATCTATCTAGCTGCTGTCTTTAAATTAAAATCTGGAGTCAGTTAATTGTCTTCTTTTTTGTGCGGACTGATTTCGTGATGGTGTCAAATGATGATTGCAGATGCAAGATGTACCCCGAGTTGAGCTACACCGAGAACACCGCCGCTGAAACTCTCATTCTCGGTGTTGCACCACCCAAGACGACGTACGTGTCGCTATATTCTTTTATCAAAATTATTTCAATTTATTACCACTAATTTTCTATTAGGCGGCACCTTTGAAATCGGATCTGAAATCTGACTTGATATGTCTTTTACTTTGGCATGGGCTGTGATAGATACTTGGAAGGGGCCGGTGAGGAGGCTGCAGCTGAGAACGGAGGTTGCAAGTGCGGACCTGACTGCAAGTGCAATCCCTGCAACTGCAAATGAGGCGGTGTTTTTAACAAAACAAGCAGAGATGATGACTAAATAATAATCACTAGAAATGTTTTAGCGTGTCGGTTGTCGGTTTGTCAGCATCTGTCGGGGGGACGTAGTAGTAGTAGTAGTAGTAGTATAATATCTTCTGTCATCCTATCATCATCTGATCTTTATGATGATGATGGGTCACGGGAGTCTCCTGTAATAAAGTGGCCATGGATTCCCAGTGGTTGCTTTGGGTGTCCCTTCTTCTGTGTGTATTAATTTTAAGGCAGTAACCTGTGCGTTGCTGGTACTGTTTGTTCCTCTGCTTGTCTGTATGTTGGTGGTCAGGAAGGGAGTTTTTGAGTATGATCAAAGCCTAATGAAAACTCTTTTGTTTTGTATGTTAACCAGTGTTCAATAGATCTTCCTGTGCTTTGTAGATGTATGTGTGTTGCGTCTCGCACACCGACTTTGAAATCGGCAATCTGTCTGATTCATAGAAACGCTCGAGTTAATGATTTTTTTTTTGTTAATTGCATTTACTTTCTATGAAGTTTGGTTAAAATACGGATTAACCTCGCAATAGGATACGGATCAACCTTGAAAGTTTGATTTTTCTTGGGAGAAAAATTGTGTCTTTTACCTTTAAAAATCCAAAATAGTTGGTCAAATTTTCTCGATTAATTTACCGGCTAAATTGGTGAAAAAGATCTTAAAAGGTTTGTTTGAAGGGATAAGTGATCTTTTTGGTCAAAAAAATTTTGTGTTCGAATTTTTTTTTGTCAAATATGAGAGAGATGAGAGTTGCGTAGGTGAATCATTTAATACTTGTAAAAAATGTGGTGTGAGTAATTTATTAAGTGGATAATCCTTTGACTGTGAAAGATGTGTTGTGAGCAAGTGTTCTTATCAAAGACTTATGGTCAAAATCCCTTGAACGTTTTGTTCATAAAAAAAAAAAATTTTTGACGAAAAAAAGGAGAAATTACCAAAAGCAGCAGGTGTAGTTCATCCGCAACCGGTCATCTACCGACATTTTCCCACAGGAGAAGACGAATCGGACGGCCATGGAACTGAAAAAAATCTAAAGTCTTCTTCATATTAAAATTAAAGGTGATAGACCATGGAATTGGTAGTGTTAGTTCAGTGCCATGAAATCTGCTGCTGTCGCCCATCCCAGAAGACAATAATAAAAGGTTAATACAAACCATGAAATTAAATTTCGTATGCTACAGTTCAAATGCCGAAATTAGGTTAAGAACAGGACTATTAAATGAGTATATATATAACTGTTACAATGGTTATGATGCTGGCTGAAATTTGTAAGTTATCCTCTTCATGATTTCGTGACTTGGTTTCATACAAGCTTATCCTAAAACACCTCTTGCAGCTCTGCTGAACATATTGTGTACCTATACAGATCCAGAAAATAAGTATGAAACAGTGCATCTTCCGCACGTAATTTTACTCACAGGACAATATACTCCTAGCAGTTATTCCAAATGTTTATCCCATACCTGCTTTGATGAAAGGCCTAATTTCTCCAAATCGTTCAGCTGTAACAGTCACAGGGACAATGTTAAGCATTCAATTGTTTTTGTTGGGCAGGGAACTTTATTGACATTATGCTCGAAAATTCCTTACTGATTTTAAAGGACTCGTCTCCCTAAGGTCAGTAATGTACTCCGCCATCTTCTGCCCGATTCCCTATTTAAGAAAGCAAAAAGGCTATGTAAAACTTAAATGGCAAAATGACTATTTCCTATTCTTCCAAAAAAAAAAAAAAAGAAAGATTATTTCTGAATAAAAAATATGATCCTTTCCTCAATTTGCTCTACCTTTAGCTCAAGTAGCTCTTCCCTGACAAGAAGCAAGCGCAGTTGTTATTAAGTCTGCGGAACGCTGAGAATGGAAACGGAAAATTCTAGGCCAGGGGAAAAAATTACCTGGTTGCTGTGTTTAAGAACTCGATATATTCTTGAACCAGAGTGCCCTGTCATTGATAGAACGGAAAGGATCAAACTTGAAGTTAGAGATAAAATACCTATAAGCATGATACAATGTGCACGCATACCTTCAAGTTAGTACTTCGAGTATGGAATTTTTCAAGGGGGTTTCCAGTGCCCTCAAACTGGTCATTACCACCATTATGAATAAAAGGTGTTTTGGGAGTTTTCAGGTCAGAAGAAACAAGAGGTTGGTCTTCTGAAATTATGTCGTCAGCTTTTATATTGGAGTCTATTGGAGAAAGGACTTTCCTCAAGGGACTTTGTGGTGATTTAGTTTTAGCACTAACAGGGGATGGTCCTGTAGAACATTTGCTTGTTGCCATCTTCTGCTCTCTAATTGCAGGTTCATCTGTGCAATAACCAATTGGAGAAAGTAGTTTCATGTTTACCTCCTTCCCTGGATCTACAGGACCTCCATGATTAAATAAATTTCTGTGAGCCACAGAAGTTGAAGCACCCCGGTTGCTATCAATCCTTGGTTTTGCAGAACTCCAACCTGTTTTTGGCTTTTTTAGAGAGCTCACAGAAGTTGGACTTTTTATGGTTACCGGAGATCCATATCCACCGATCATTTGAGCATTCTTTGTCTTGCTCTTAGATTCCAGCCACTCACGAAGCTTTGCCTCCATGCTGACCCTTGGAGCATCTTTTTTCTGAGCTGAAGATACAAAATTGGATATGTGACGTGACCTGGAGGCCAAAGTAACTGTGCGAACTGATTCTTGATACTCTCCTGGATTCTGAGCAGCGGAAAAAAAGATAAGAAAAAGGAAAAAGGAAAAAGGCAAAGAGCTGTACAAACTTCCATCGAACCTTGCATTAGTACTCAAAACAACAGAACTTACCAGGCAAGCAACCATCAAAGCACGACTTGTTCCTCCGAGAGAATCCTGCAGTATCCGTGTCAATCTGTTTTCTCTGTAGGGTATTCGGGGTTTATTGTTGTTTAGTGCATAGATAACATTGGAAAGTGCAAAAAGCGACTGGTTGATCTTGGCACTTTCATAGAGACGAATTCCTTCATTGCATGTCTTTTTGTTATCCTCATTTCCTGAATCAATAAAGAAATTCAGTTTGCCTTTGAATTTGACGGACAGTTATCTGACGCTATTAGACACAGCAATGATTAAAAAAAAAAAAAACCTGCTAAATCAATCAGGTTTAGCTTGCCATCCACAGATTTGCCACTATCATCATCACAAGGGGTCGAAACTGATATCACCAGCACACCGTGACTTCTACTAGAAACATCATTGAGGCTTGTCTGCCCAACCTTACGCCTCTGAATTGCACAAGAAAACACCTGATGGAATTCAGATATTGAGTTCACTTGAACTTGAGCTAATCCCCTAAGATGAATTTGTCCATCTTTGTCATCCAATATTGCAATTTCCTTTTCTTTTAGTTCCAAAAGATCATAGCATTTGTCCATGTAGATCTCATAGTATGAGATTTTTACTCTACTTTCTGTGCTGTGGCACATAGAGAGAATGGTGGCCACAGCAAGCGGCATCAGACCTGGCGACTCCTCACTCCCCTGCAATGTCATCAATTAATTTACACTTATGCATATAAAGAGTAGAAAGGGAACCTTTCATTGACTTAATGTATGATATATGACAAGTTTATCCCTTTCTTTCCACTCAAACAAAGCAAGAATGCTGCTTTATATGTTACAACAGTCGAAGCAGTTATCCTTAAGGCAAACACATATTTTCCATAATAAGGTAGATGGGAATTAAAATAAGACTGTGTGCAATGCAAAACACAAACTCGTCCTACAAGCTCAATTAGCCACAACCTATGTAGCCACAATTGTTGAGGAATTCAAGGGATCAGGAAAGGACTAAATCTGTGTAGCCACAACCTGAATATGAGGAGGCTGTTGAAAAAGATACTTGCACGACAGTTAGGATACTGTGTTTCCTTTTAACCAGATCAAGGTTAGAGTACTGCTTCTGCTCTTATCACTTATCAGGTGTTCAAGTCAAACATAAAAACTCCAAAAGCTAAATGAATAACGCAAAACAATGAAACGAAACTAAAAAGGGAAGAACGAAGAAAAATGAAAAAGCAGTGCCAACATGATGTGCGGGCAACCAATCTTCTCTACTGTTCAACATGAGTCAGATTGTTTACATACAAGCGAAAGCTCATTAATTACAGCATTCGTTAACAAATTTTATAGGTAAAATCAAGTTTCGTCTTTTGAGCAAATACAGTAGCAGTAGTAATGCTAAGTTCCATACATTCAACAAATTCTTCAAACTGAATTCTTAATGGGGCTGAAAAAACAAAGATCTTAAAAAGTCCCTCGGGGGCAGAATTCTGGTAATGAAAATAAAGTGTCCAGAGAAAATATTAAACCTGCATAGTGTAAGTTTTTCCACTCCCCGTAGCACCATATGCGAAGACAGTGGCGTTGCAGCCCTTAAAAATACCTGAAATCAACGGCTTCACTTCTTCCTGAAAAATTTTACTAATGTTGTTGTCTTCTTGCCCGAAAAAGGCATCCAATTTGAAGCACTCGTTCCGACTATATCCTCCAACAGAAGATAGCACTTCAATCAACTAAATAGAAAGGTCCAAAAATAACTAACACCTCCAAAAAGGAAGGGGGAAAAAATGTAAAACGTATTTTTTTGGACTTGCCTAGTTTCTTGATCTTTGAGGTGCACAGTGACTTCATCACAAGACTTCAGTTCTGAGTCAAGAACGGAAATGCAGGACACGGCATCGCCATTTTTTTCCGAAATTTCTCGGGGAAGGAAGGGTCTAACTCTTATGACGACTCTGACCTTGGATACCGAACTGGAATGGGAAGCTGATAATTTTCCATCTTTTCCAGGCGTATTTAAGGGCCCAATTTGAGTTGCCATTGGAATTGGATCAAAAACAGGGGATGAAACGGAAGAGAATTGATGGATCTGGAGAAGTTGGAGAAAATGACGAAATTTTCTTGATTGATGAAGCAAAATTAGGGAGACCGTTATATCTTATTATGGAGGCTGTGCATTCAAAATTTTGAATTTCTTGGGCTTCTGAGCTCGAAATAAGGATTGGGCCACCTGCTTGTCCCCCACTTGCCAGCAGGGTTGATTGGGGCGAATGGCCCCAGGTGCAGGGTGTGGTGGATGTGTTTGTTGGGGGGGCGCCCCGGGGGGGAGGGGGGGTTTCCTGTGGTAGTGGTTCAGTCCCCTTCGGATTATTTCTAAGCTTCTTTAGGTCCGCCCCCTCCCCCTAATGTATGAGAAATTAGATTATACAATAATTATCGTTTTTGAAAAATATATATATATATATACCTCAGTCACGTCACCCACATATATATATATATATGGATATTAGATTATAACATATTTAATATTATTAGATATGGGTATTAGATTATTTATATGTAATATAATTAATATTATTAATTATACTAATAATTATATATTTATATTAATATAAATTATTAATTAGTTATGCTAATATATTTATATTAAATTATTAATTACATTTGTACTAATTATACATTTATTTTAGGGTTATTATCACTTTACACCCTTAAACTATATTACTATTATCAGTTTACGCCCTAACGTTATCTTTTAGTCACTTTACTCCCATGAGTAATTCAACTTAACATGTTAAGAAATTTTGGACAAAAATACCCTTTTTATTTTATAGCATTGCTACATTGTTATTATCACTTTATTCATTTAGATTATAGTGATACAATCACTTTAGTTCCTAACATTATTTTCTAAGCATTTTACCTCATCGTTAATCTAACTAGTATGGTCAAAAAATTTTAAATATATTTCATATATAATTAAAAATAAAAAATTTGGAATGGTTATTCTTCCTTTTTTTCACTTTAAAAGATCGAAAAATATAAAATAAAAAAATTTTCTCAATTTTCTTTTTTTCACATTTATTAATAGTAGGAAAAGAAAAATAGATAGGAAAGAAGGAGGCAAAAAATTAGATTTTGCAAAAAAAAAGAAAATAAAGAAAAGTCTAACATTATCGTATTACTCTAAAGTTGTCGAGATTAGAATTGGAATTTAGTGGTAAACAAAAAAGTGAAATAATTTTAAAATAATAAAAGTATTTAATTCTTTCTTAGGGAAAATCGCCATTTTAGTCCTTGAACTATTTTACTTATGCCAATTTCATCCCTCAATGTTTTTTTAGCCTAATTTAATCTTTCAACTTAAATTTATTGTCCAATTAAATCCTTTCAGGAACGCACCACCAATTACAATTTTTCCGGCACAAAATCACCATCCAATTAAGGGCAATCCAGGAATTACAAAGCAAGGGCCAAAGCTAGAACCCAAAAAACTAAAAAGGGGAGAAAAACAAAATTCCGACCAAATTGGGATAGAAAATAGAGATCATCAAAAGTTCTCTCCAGGACCATCACCAGTATCATCAAAAGTTCTAAAGAAATTCGTTCAAGTCGTCTATCTACCTTCCATCAAATAGGGGTTGAAAAACTTGAAATGCCTCCTTAGCAAGTCTAGCCTGTCTAGTGTTCGCATACCCAGAAAACCATGGTGATTCATGAAACTACAATTCTTTTAAGCATTTCATCAAACACTTTTCCGACTTTTTCGACAAAATGCAATCTAGAAAACATATTGAGCAAAGAACTACACACAATGTAGAGTGCATATTGAGCAAAAAAGCTGCTCACAAAAATATCCCACAAATGAGCTGTTTTTATGACAATCACACAAGATTTTACCCCAATTAATGAATCCTCTGGAAAAAAACAATGCAGCAATTAGGAAAGGGCAATAAAGGAAACTCGAGAACTATGGCCAGAAGGAAAAGACCAGTGGTCGACGGCAAAAGACACAAACATGTTTTTGTTGGAGATGGGTCGGGGGCGGCGGATGAGATGTTTGAGGCGGCCAATGAGGAGGATGTCCAGAAGTGCTCCTAAAAACAGGTCGAGGAGAAAACGGTTGGCGGTGGTCGAGAGAGGGTAAAGGAGGAGGGAGAGGATTAGAGGGCAGAAGAGGTGACCGTTCCCTGAGAATTCGAGGAATTTGAGGAGACTGTAAGGATTGTTGGGCGGAGGGAAAGGGCAGTGTCAAATTTAATGAGGTGACGGAGGATGATGGTAGAATTGTTGGGACGTTGAACCCATTTTTTGCAGGTTTGGATGGGTGGATTCGGCGGGCTCGCCACCCCACTCTCACTTCTCCGTCGGCCGTCACTCCAGGGAGTCGTCTACCAGCCGCTTCTCCGGCTCCCTCAAGCCTGGATCGATGAAGATCAACCCAAACGACGGCGGATCGGGTGGGAATAGGCACCCTAGCCATAAGGGGCAAAAACTGTGGAAAGAGTGTGACGTGATTGAGGAGGAAGGATTGCTGGAAGACCCAGAGTCACGAAAGCCCCTTCCCAGGCGGTGCTATTTTCTCGCCTTCGTTGTGGGATTTTTCTCGTTTGGTGATTCTGTTATCTGCTGGTTATCACGAAAGAGTGTAGTTTCATGAATCACCATGGTGATTCCGTTAACCAGCAGATAACTAGTTTGCCGGATTCCAGCCACTTCTTTTGCAGATTTTTGTTTTTCTCCCCAATTTAGTGTAAAATTTTTGTTTTACCCCATTAGATGAAAATTTTTCATATTTCTTTATTTTAACGTAGGACATGACTTGTACTTCCATTCTTGCCCTTGGTTAGGTAGCGTTTTTTCATGTCGGAAAAGGTTTAGTGGGTGGCACCACCGTAAAAGGATTTAATTGGACAATAAATTTAAGTTGAAGGACTAAATTAGGCTAAAAAAACATTAAGGGATGAAATTGGCATAAGTAAAATAGTTCAAGGACTAAAATGGCGATTTTCCCTTCTTTCTTATTTGTAATTTTTACAAAAAAGAATTGAGCACTCTCTCTCCCCCTCCCCCTCTCCATCTTTTTAATTTTTTTCAATATTTATAAGATTGCCAAGAAGAAAGAAATTAATACTCTGACTTTTTCTTGATACTAAAAAGGAGAAGAGTCATTCTAAATTTTTTATTATTTTTATTATACAAAGAGGAGGGTATTTTTTTTATGTTTTTTAACTTGCTAAGTTAGTTTAATGGTAGAATAAATTGTCTAAAAAATAACTCCAGGGGGTAAATTGATAATGAAACTATATTTATGGGGGTAAAATGATAATAATTTTAAGGGTTTAACATGTCTTTTTACTTTAATTAACAAACTCCGTTAAGTTTGACTGTTAATCTTGGGGGTAAAGTGACTAAAAAATAATGTTAAGGGGGAAATTGATAATAGCACTAAACGTTAAGGGGTTAAAGTGATAATAACCCTTTATTTTATTGTATACTTTTTGTCTTGTGACTTGTGAGGAAGCGGAGCGGGCCGGGGAAATGTTTGGACAATAGGATAAGGGAATCCACTGCATTCCTAGCTGTGAGTTAAAATACTAGAAAAATTCACGGCCTTTTTTGGCTGAGTGCATGATCACCAATCCCCCTGTTGCTTGTGTCTTTTTTACCAAAGCCATGATGACTTTTGATCATTTTACAAACCTAAACCCCGAGCAAATCACAAAAGCCGGCAACTCTTGAGATTTCTCATGAGACTTATAAACTAACCCAAACCCCCCCCCCCAAACACTCGATATGGGATAACTACCTTAAGCAGGGCAGCTGCTACTAAGACCTAAAGAGACCTCACTAACCCCGGACAGGCAATTGTCTTTTTTACCAAAACCAGGATGACTTTTGATCATTTTACAAACCTAAACCCCGAGGAAATCACAAAAGCCGGCAACTCTTGAGGTTCTTTAGGAGATTTATAAACTAACCCAAACCCCCCCCCAACACTCGATGTGGGATAACTACCTTAAATGTTTGATTCTAGGTATTTATAAGTGTTTGTTTTGAGTAGTCGGACCATTTATTCTTCCTTTTTTTTCCCCTCTCTCTCTTTGAAAAAAGTTGTTAGCTTTGGGATTATAGCGGGTTCTTTTGAGCTCAAATCTGTATGCATACATCTCATGTATACTGTGTACATATATGTACATTATCAAATCGGCGTGAACTTAGCCTGTGTTAAAAAAATAACATTAAATATATTCACCCCCAATCTGGCAAAAATTCATTTAAATATATGTACATGTACTCAGAAGTATAACACAGGGATGCATTCGAGTCAAATCAAACTTGAATAGTGCACTACTTGAGGTAAAATAATTGATTTCGAACTCGAGTTCGAGTTTGTTGAGTTTTTAGAAGTCAAGTTCTTCAATTTACCTTACCCGAACTCGAGATTAAGTTTAATTAAATCTAATCGAGTCAAATCAAGATCAATTGAGTTTATTCGAGTGTAATTGAGCCTATTCGAATATAATCAAGCTCATGTAATAAAAATTAATATATTTATATATAATTTTAAATAAAGAATATTATTAACATTTCATAATATTATATATAAAAAATCAAAATATATATTATAAAAAACTCCATTAAATTCATCGTGTTTTTTAGTACAAAATATTGGAGTTTGAGCTCAAACGAGTGGCTCAAACTCAAGTTCGAAATCGATCAAAATGATTTCGAATCGAGTTATTGATCAACTAACTCCCGAGCTCGAGTTGAGTTACTTGATTCAGCATCATCCCTAGTATAACATATAACATATAGCAATTGGAGGAGCAGCTAGCATTTATAGTGTTATAACATGAAATAAAACTGTTTGTGACTGCTTAGAGCAATGAACAAACCTGGCAAAATTTAAATGAATGAAATCATTGATCTTTTCTCTAAAAAATATATAAAAAACTGATTGTCATTAGAATTTAGGTGGCTTATTTATTGACACTAATCATAATCGAACTCGAGGCCTCGACTCCAAACCCCTTCCTATTCTGCAGGTGTTTTTTTTTTTTTTTTTTTTGCGTTTTAATGCATGAAATATGCTCAAATGGCAATTTCCGGCTGTCACCAAGACTCTGTGGTATAAAAAGCTGTTGATTCCCTCCAAAACTCTATCAAAATACAAAATAAAGAATTTAATCTTAATCCCTTCATTCCTTGGTTCAAAGCTCCTTAATTTTTGTCTATACTTATCATAATCAATTCTAGACGGGTTTCAAGTGTATCTCACGCCCATCACCTCCCATGTATCCTACTCTTAACTAAATTTCTCACCATCCGATATAAAACCAATCAATAAATCTCAACCCCTGGCAAAGTCATGATCCACTTCAATGATGCCTAAGTGGCCACGAAGAATGTTTTTAGACATTGATGACAAAACATACTTCATTGTGAAATTTTACCCCATCCAAATCTCTCTCAAACTCAATCTGTATTACGTACGTACCCATTTCTATATATATTTTGGCATGTAAAGACAAGCCCAGAAGTGCAGAACCCCTAAACAATCAATATCGTAATCAGACGGTCCAGAATTACCCGGGAACCATTAACTCCTCTAAGCACGTCCCACATTTAACCCAATAACCTACACAAGGGCAAGTGTGCCGTTTGAGGTTCAAACTTCGTTCCCCAACGTTCACGTGAAACCGTTAACCGCCGTCATAACCTGATGCGAAGTTCCCCAACTCCGCAGCCCCTAGACCAACAAAATTTAACGGCCAGTAAACGGCACCGTCGGTGATATTCGTTATGTACAAAATTATAAATAATAGGGATATATACGTTCTCTATCTCTCTCTTTCTTTATTGTTCAACGGGCAAGGTTTTCTTGCGAAACGAAAGCTTCAATCTTCTTCTTCTTCTCTCTCTCTAAACTGAATTCTTCTCTTTCTGAGTTTTAAGTGTCCGATGAGCTGGAGTTGAATTCCCGCCATTTCTCTAGTATAGAGGTGATTCTTGAAATTTTTTCTGGAAAATTCAACTGCTTTGCGATAGGTTTAACTATGCTTTCCGTTGATTAGACTACTGCGATGTATTTTAATTTTTATCGATTGTTGTTATCTGTTTGATATGCCAAAGCTGCAAGTGTTTTAGTAATTCAGTGTTGCAGTGTCTGATGGAGGTTTCTTAATCATATTTTGATCTGATATTGATTCACGAGATCTGGTTTTAGTTTAATTTCATTGGTAATTGAATGGATTACGACTATCTATTTTAATTGGGGTTTTTAGGGTTTATGCTGACGTGGGTTTGTCCCTTTCTGGCGAATTCCTGAGATTAGTTTAAAGGGCTTTGCTTTTTGTGCGAGTTTAACTAGCTTTTGTTTGTGGATTAGGACTTTTATCCTCTTTTCTTTTCTTGGATCTTTTAAACGTGCTTTAGGATGTTGGGCTCTGGAGGTGATGATCTGAAGGAGATGACAGAGGTGAAAACAGAGGGTTATTGTCTGGAGAATAAGCAGTCAGCAGCTGCTTCGAGTTCGTCTGTTTCTGAAACCAGTGGCAGTGTCACGCTGAAATCGCCCGGGATTGGAAGCCCGACAGCTACATCTCCATCTCATCGGTATTCATTCTATTAGTACCTTTTACTTTCAAGATTTTGACTGAATGTATCCTAATCAAAATGTCAAGCTTCACTGTAATCACCCCATTAAGATATGTAATTTACTTCAGGATACATGTTATTTGGGTGGATTTTGGTGTTTGGTAGGGATGAACTATCATACATATAGGTCTATTGTCTCTTAGAAGAAAATACTTCGTAAGTTGGACATTATACATGAAGATTAATCGGCATATGTGACCTTATGAGTTTGGTCCTCAGGAGCAGCAAGTGGTTCCATAATTTTAGAGGAGGAGGGGAAGAAAGTGGAATTTCAGATTGACCACAATGATTTACTCATAAACTCTGAAATTTCTGAAGATTCATTCCTAACTGGAACTGGTAGTAATGTGCCAAAGCATATTGTGTTGGAAAATAATGTAGACACTTGATGCTCTCATTAGAGCAACAATGGAAGTTAATCTAGGCCATTGATGAAAAAAAGGATAGTTTGTGGTGTTGTGCTGAAAATGCGAAGTGAGAGTGTCTTAGGATACAGGTTTAGGAAATTGGAAGCCAATCTAGGGATAGGGAAGACTGCTAAAATGACTGCTGTCTTCAGTGGTCAGTCAAATGATATCCATTTTGTCTGTTCTCTATTTGGAACCTTCTGGATTTGGTGTGATATCAAGAGATTGGTAGTTACTGTAAGATTTTACACTTGCTTGGCTTAATCTTTATCTTTTGCATCTTTAATGCATCAAAGTGCACTAAACCATGTTAACATAATGATGTGCATATTGACTTGTAGGAGGACAACGGGGCCAATTAGGAGAGCGAAAGGAGGCTGGACACCAGAGGAGGTGAGCAATTTCTGCAATTAATTTCTGAGACGGACCACAAAAGTGAGAGGCAGTCTTTAGTCATACAATATTAGCAGCCAGTTTAAGCTGGATCTAGAATTTTAAAAAATTACCAATTGTTATGTTCTGGGGACTGAAGTCAATTGGGTGAACAATCAAGTAATTGTCTTTTTATTATTATAGTTATCTTCTTGCAATTTATCTATTTTTTTATTGTTCAAATCACATGATTTTCTATCTGTTGCCAGATACAAATTTTTGTCGTAGCTCAAATTTCAGTTGGAATATGCAGCTTGATTCTTCATTTTCGGTTTTTCATTTTGGGTTAATAAAAGTTTTGGAAATGTGTTACTAGGATGATACACTGAAAAGAGCTGTTGCAGCTTTCAAGGGGAAGTGTTGGAAGAAAATAGGTATTCATTTTTGCATCACGGTGCATCTTATTGTTGTTTGATCCCCAGTGGCAGTAATTTGATGGGCACCATTCTGAGAATCTGTTATTTTACGTTCTGGGACTAGAGCATCGCATGAATATAGGTTGTGATAGGAATTGTCAACCAATACATTTAGAAGAAAATAATACACCTGTAGTGATTGTCAAGCTAAAGATTTTAACAGGTGTTTCTATAGATTAACATAAGATTTTGGATAGGAAGTTGTTCAGATATCTATATGGATTGCAGTTGCATATGTTCTAAAACAACAATGTACAAAAGATTTCTTTTAATTTTCATATTGCCATTTGTGCAGCCGAATTCTTTCCGGATAGATCAGAAGTGCAGTGCTTGCACAGATGGCAAAAAGTTCTAAATCCTGAACTTGTTAAGGGACCATGGACTCAGGAGGTAGGTTGGCTTCTGGTTTCTTATGTCCTCCATTTTTCTCATGCGTCTCTAGGCTTGAGTCAGAATTGTTTTTATGTTGATAATTACCCCTATTGATTGAGCTCCTCCTGTTATTTGGCTAACAGGAAGACGAAAAAATTGTTGAACTAGTAGCAAAATATGGGCCTACAAAATGGTCGGTCATAGCAAAGTCTTTGCCTGGTCGAATAGGGAAGCAGTGCCGCGAAAGGTAACACTATAAATACAGTATGTATTCGTTTTTGGGTTTAATCTGCAAATTGGTAGAAGTTAAATTCTTGTTCAACTATTGGTGAAGTGCATATTTGAGAACTTCAAAAATTTTGCAGTCCTAGAATGGTTTTAGGTAGTTGTGAGTGTTGGCATTGATTGATCTAGTCTGTATGTTATTCATACTACAGCAGTTTTCATGTGTTGTGTTTTCAGGATTTTGGGACTTAATACATTACTCTAAAATCTGTGCTCCGAATGCACATGTAAAATCATTCAAAGTAGGTATTTTCATGTACATGTATGAGATTTTGTCTGCCTATTTGAAGCACAATAGACATTTATGGTTACATATTTAATTTGTATACCGTTTTTAATTTTCTGAGCACCAACTATTTTCCCTCTTCATATCTCATCAAGTCATTTTAGTCTTCTAAAATTTTCAATTAGCTTAACGTTCTATTACTTTGTTTATTTCTGTGGATGTAATTTATTGCTTTCAAAATGTTTAGGTGGCACAATCATCTGAATCCTGGCATAAAGAAGGATGCCTGGGCATTGGAAGAGGAACTAGCTCTCATGAATGCTCATCGGGTTCATGGGAACAAATGGGCTGAAATTGCTAAGGTTCTACCTGGCAGGTATATTCCTTGATTGCAAACATTCAGTAGACAGTGTCTGAATTTGGTGCTGCATTCACTTGAGTCAGTAGGTCTTCTCAAGCTGTCCTTATGATACAGTTTATGACTATAATAATATTATAGATAATGGTTATAGCAATAATAACCAGATGTTTGATTGATGCAGGATGTAGTCCACTGTCTAGACCAAATCTATTCTTGTTGTAATACCTGTCTCTTCATCGACCAAGACTAGGATGTTATTTGTATATTAAATTACTTCTAGCTGCTTCTTTTACAGTCTGATGTTCTAAACTTAATTATCAGTTTTTATAGCCACATAAAGATGTGGACACTCTTGACAGGAAAGTGAGCTGTTACTCTACCAATTCTGCCTCGTGCTTTTCTAAAATCTGGGTGAATGTTTGTTCAGATTGAATTAGATACAAGTTCCATTTTGTTGACTTAGAAGCTTAATAGGTTGATGAACCTGACAACCCCTCCGGCAACAATGCCCCCCCCCCCCCCCCAAAAAAAAAAAGAAAAAATCAAAGTAAAGAGAAAGAGATATTTAGTTCTGGTTTGTTTCTATGACAATAGAGATGATATATTACAGACACTATCTATGTTCTGTTTCCTGCTTTCGGGTAGTAGCAGGGACACTTTAGAAGCAACAAAAGAAAATATCTCAGTTTAGGGGTAAATGTTCTGATTTCACCCAGCTTTAAGCAAATTAGGTGCGAATGCTGGAATTACGATGATATCATGCTTAGTGTTTTATATATGCTGTGCCTTTTATGATTTGGCAGGACCGATAATGCAATCAAGAATCACTGGAATAGTTCTCTGAAGAAAAAGCTAGATTTCTATTTGGCCACAGGGAACCTTCCCCCAGTTGCTAAGAATGGTCTTCAAAATGGTTCTACAGACATTAGTGGGTTGTCATCCGCTAATGTCATTGGTAGGTCACACAATGGATCAGACGCAATAGCTTTAGCTTCATCAGAAATCACAGATGGCCATAAAGTGGAAGTAGTTGGTAAGGATCAAGAAGATATTGCCGCCTCAGTCCCAGACATTGGTGCTTCAACTAGTGTTTTTCACAACAATTCTACTGATTCTGAAGTGGTTAGATATGAGGAAGAGTCTTTTCAGATAAACCCTGGCCAGATTGATCCAAACATAGATGCCATGTTTGACAAAAGCAGAACTAGTGATGAAATCTATCAATATAGAGTGATAGAGACACCAATGAGCTCTCAAATTCCAGAATACGGTACCTTGTACTATGAGCCACCACTACTAGAAAACTATGTTCCACTGGATTCGGATCTTCAAAATGGTCACCAGTATTCTGAGAGTAGTCCAAAACTGTCACCTATTGGTATTTTCACTCCACCTAGTGTGAGCAGTGGTAGCCTGTACCTGCAAACGCCAGAATCTATACTGAAAATTGCTGCTCAAAGTTTCCCAAACACTCCTTCTATTTTAAGAAAGAGAAAGACTGAACATCATTTATCAACACCATCACATAAAGTTGGGAAGGACGAAGAAAGTATCAAGGATAGACTTCTTGTATCTGATGAGAGTAAGCAAAATAGTACTTTCCAGAGATCTGAGTTGCAAGATAGAAGTTTCCATGAAAGTTCTCACAATGACACCAATGGACATTGCAATGCTAAATCATTTAATGCATCTCCACCATATCGGTTAAGATCCAAACGAACTACTGTATTAAAGTCCGTCGAGAAGCAGCTTAAGTTTGTATTCAACGAGGAGCAATGTGACAACAACACAAATCATCATAGTCCAACCATTAAAGAGGTTTCTCCAGCCAAAAATAATTTAGAGACAGCAAAGATGGGGGTGACATAGAACATGACTGTAAGTGCCTTCATGAGCTGCTTATTTGTTTATACTTGAACACATGCATATAAATTTTCTTTTCTTTCTCTCGTCAAAGTGCTTGTATGTCTCCTATTATTCTGTTCTTTTACAGCCTATAATTCATGTCTTATCCTGCAGATAATACCTGTTATCCTGTTCTGAAGCAAGAATGAGAACTATTGAACCTATCAATATTGACAATCCGTGGTTAAATGTTCTTTTTGATAGATTTAAGCAGTTCAACAAGCACATTGCTAATTGATTGAAATAGGATGAATTTGGGATCTAAATGATACTGGAGCGCTTGTTTTTCTTTATAAGCCAGGCATAGAACTTGAATCAAATCTGTAAAAATCATATAACCTGGATATGGTTAACAAGGGACAATATATAGATAAAGGGTGCTCTTGTATTTAATATGTGGGAAATGGTCATCTTGCATGCAGAGGTTCCAACAAGAAGCAGTTAAACCTTGATACACTACTTTGTTTGTTTGATCAGAATTCAACTAGTATTGGGTACATGTTGTTGGTATGTGTGTGTGCTATTCATTGCCTTTTGTGTTCACTGCTTCTATTGGAGCACACTAGATTGCCTCCTAGTATTTCTTATCTGCTACCTCTTCAGTGTGTAAGTTGTTGGCACTAGATCAGGATCTTGTTTCCCTGGAGAAGAATTGCACGAAAGGCAGGGCCTACTTTACCACTCTTTGATCTTGTTTCCTATAGTACAACTTTAACTTGAATAAAGTGAATTTCTCTTTAATTTGTATACCAAGGCCACACGAAAGGATATTGTTTATGAATTACTAAACCTACTACCCTATTGTCCGGGAGTGCTTCAAAGACTTGACCAAGTCTTGCTAGTCTTAATTTTTCTGCTTCATGAGTCACTTATAAAACACTTCCAAGAAACTATGGGAAATGGAGAATGTTGTTGATCTGAGCACTTCATCCAACTGCCTTCTTATCCTATTCTTTTAGCCTCTGTATTTGAGCCATGTGTACATATATTTTTAAAACTTATCGGAGTCAAATATTAACATATCTTCAATGGAAATTTGCTCTATCTTTTGCCATTCCATACACTATGAGGAGTTATATATTATAGGGAGTGTTCTTTGTCATGAGCTCTTTTTACCTATGAACCATACGGTATGAAAGAAAGAACACATCTGGGGGGAAAAAATAGGAAAAAGAAGGAAAGTTGTTATTCAACATGGGACTTACTGTCTATTATTCTTCCTTTTAATGTGCATGTGTATTAATTGAAAGTCATTCGCCTTCTTATAGGATTCTCTTTTGAATTTCCTCTTGTTGCATGCCGACTAGCTTGCTCACAGACACACACATGGAGAAAGGGAGGGAAGACTTAAAATTTGTGAACCTTAAAGTGAACACCAGAAAAGAGTTGCTGAGGTGGTTTATTAAGTGCTCAGGTGGATAACACTAAAAAAATACTAACAGTAATTGGAGTAGTATCATGCGATTGAATTCCTGTCCACCGTCAAGAAGTGTTGACCGTGTAAGCAGGTTGGAACTTAAAAGAAGGAAGCTAAAATTAATGTTGTATATGGCTGTTGTCATTCCTCTTGACATTTCCTATCAATTATGTCGGCTGTTAATATAATTACAAGTGTTATTGTACTTCTCTTGAAGCTAACCTTCTTGAATAATCTCTCTTCCACCGACTGCATTGTGGATTATGATTTTACTTATTTATGTTTTTCTTCCTTAACCATTTCTCACCTTTTCCGCTTCTATTGCTATTGTTATCTGTTTTCACTCTCTATTTTACTGGCCGTCGTTCTACTTTTAAGGTTTGATTCTTTGGTTCCCTTGTTCATTAGGAAGCAAAAGTCAGAATCGAAGTTAGATTTGGCTGTTTGGCTGCAGCTTTTCAGGAGTAGCTTATAGATTGTTGAGGGTGGTGGCTTCATTGAACAATGTAAGATGTCCATCCAGAGTGCAGATTTTTTTGATGTCTCGCGATCATGGAGAAAATTGGTGGCAGCGATGCGAGAGGGCGTAAGTTTTGGCCTTCGTGTAGATTACCTATTGGTTACTAGTGAAAGATGAATCGAGGTACAATGGATTTGTACAGAAACCCACTTAACAAGGTGGCATTAGAAAGGGAAAAAAAAAAGCTTCTATATTTTAATTGTGTTGTGCCCTTTTTCAATAAAGATCAATTCTTCTTTGGGATAATTTCAGAAACCTCCCCTAAGGTTTTTAACTATTTCACTAGCCTCCCTCTAAGTTTTGGAAATTACATTAACCTCCCTTAAGGTTGATTATTTTGTAACATTTAAATCCAATCAGAGGAGGAAAAAAAAAGCATGATTCATCATTGTCCCTTATCTACTACATTATTTAGTTAATTTAATACTAATCCACAAATTAAAGAAAAATATTAAAATTTGTTATTTATCATTAGGGATCAAATCATATATAGCATAAAAAAAAGTATATCATTCTATATTTTTCACTTAATGCAATATTCAAATTACTCTTTCTAGCCATATACTCATTGTCAAACATGATTAACAATAAATAATAAAAAAATATTTGCAATTGAAATAATATAGAGAGGAAATTTTAACATCATAAATATTCTTTTAACGTATCAAGGTTTGTTGTTGAGATTTTCATCGTATTAAAGTTCACTATTTGTAATGTTTTAATTTCAAAATTTTTTGAATATTTGTCATTGATCATGTTTTACAATAGGTTTGTAAATGAAGAAAAAAATTGGATCCTATATTAAATGAGATATTTATAATAATATACCTTTTTTTATGCCATATGTGATTTGATCCTTTATGATAAATAGCAAATTCTAACATTTTATTTAATGTTTGGGCTGATAGTAGATTAACTAAACAATATAGTAGATGGGGGGTAATGATGAAAATATGTTATTTTCTCTTTACTAATATCACTTTTTAATTGCTGATTGGACCTACATGATATAAGATAATAAACTTCAAGAGAGGTTAGTACAATTCTAGAAACCTGGAGGAAGGCCAATAAAATAGTCATAAATCTCGAGAGAAGTTTCTAAAATTATCGCATTTTCTTTTGTAAGTTGAAGGATTGGAATCAAAATGGCAACAAACAATCGAACCGTCATTCTATTGAGACGTCACGCACACTAGTGCTCAAGGCACGCACACAAATATGTATGCAACTAATAAAAGAAATTTGTGATAAATTTTTTGAGTATATTTGAAATCATTTTCAAAAGAATTAATTTTATGTTCTAGTAATAAATATGTAGAAAGTTTATTAAAATAAAATATACAAACAAATAATTATTTAGTAATAATTCATAATCATAATTGATAGTTGCTAATAAAAATTAAAAGATTTACTAAATAATAATAAGAAATACATGTTAGTTGGAAGAAGGATATATTAAAAATTGGAAATAAATCGTTATCAAGGATAGTTTAGAAAGAACATAAAGTGACACAAAAATATTTATACGAACCCTCCCTCTCCTTATATATAGTATGGATTTTGAGTCATGGACAACTTGATTCGATTGTGCTAACATAAAGTTAACTGCTCGGAACTTCAAAAGTTGAGATGGTATTGTATAACTAGGAAGTGATCCAATGCAACCTGTTGTTCAATTTGGTATCTTTTATTTTCCTTTCAAGAAAAGTAACGGTTGATGCCCACTGTTTACAAGTTAAGAATTGATAATCTTTTTTTTTTTTAAAAGAAAAAGAACGATGGAAATGCCCAATGATATATTGGTTGAGACACCTAGATGTTTTTTTGGAGCGAAGTTAATTTGAGGGAGTTTGTAACGCAAGACCGTAACGACTGACTCGTGTGTGTTGCAGGGGTAAATTAATGATTTTCCCAAAAAAAAAAAAGAGTGGTAAATTAAATGGCTACTGTATTGAAGGTGGTAGAACACGTGCCCTCTCCAACCAACTATGCTCCTGCTGGGCCAGGTGCCAATTTGAATTTCCATTTAACTCCATTAAGCCGGCCCGTATGGTTTCGAAAGGGTCGTCTGTCAAGACCGTAACGACTGACTCGTGTGTGTTGCAGGGGTAAATTAATGATTTTCCCAAAAAAAAAAAAGAGTGGTAAATTAAATGGCTACTGTATTGAAGGTGGTAGAACACGTGCCCTCTCCAACCAACTATGCTCCTGCTGGGCCAGGTGCCAATTTGAATTTCCATTTAACTCCATTAAGCCGGCCCGTATGGTTTCGAAAGGGTCGTCTGTCCCTCTCTCGCTAGCCCATGAGCCCATGAATCAACGAATACGGGGTCGGTACACAAATACGACACCCCTTCACCGACTTACACCGGACCCCCAAGGCCAAGGGTCGTCAAATGACCATTCCACCCTTCCCCCGACCCAGGGGCAATGGCGCTAAGTAGGAGGAAATAAAAAGGAGAAGAACAGAGAAAGGAGGAGGATTTTAATATATTTGTAGACTCCCCTAATTATGCAAAAAAGTTTAGAGAGCAAAATTGCTAAACCGTCTTAATCATCATCACATATTTATTGAAATCCAAAATTATACTATTAATCTTCGACAGACAGACGCAGATTTTATTAAAGACAAAACGAGGAGCTGAGCTCTGAAATTTTAAGGCCCAAAGAAGGGAAAAAAAACCCCTGGTAGAATTATTATATCTGTCTATCCAGGGTTTCCAATCATAGGTCAAATATTTCTATATTTACAGTTGCTGTGGGTGTTAAGGCTGGTGGGAGTTGGGGGTTTGGGCAGCCCTGGGGAGTGAAAGTTGTGGATGCAAGCAGTGGTATAACTGCGTTGATTGCTTTGGAGCGACGTTCCAGATGGAGATTGACTCGCCGACGGAGGCCATGGATGTCTCTCCTGGAGCTCGCATTCTGCAGGTACTGCTCCAATTTCTGCTTCTTTTGTTGCTTAACAAGTTAGGAAAGGGTTCATTGTGCAAAACTAGATACCTGAAGTTACTGATTACAGCGTTTTTCGCTACGCCTCCGCCACCCAAATAATTTTTTTTTTTTTTTTTTGCTGATTACAGCGTTTATTTATGAAAAGATTGCTATTTCCATTGAATATTTATACATTCTTTGCATGATTGTTGGCTCCGTATTCCATGATGAATTTTGGTTTGGTTACTGGTGGTTGGTTGACGAGGAAAGGTTTGGAATGGGAAGAGGGGGTGGGAAAAAAAAAAATCAACGATTGATATTTAAATATACTGTCAACTTTACTGTGAAAGTTCAGGTAAATGGAGTTATATAACTTCTGTTAGTTTATCTAGAATAGTCGTTTCTGTTGCAACTCATCAAATACAGAAAAAATAAATATAAATATAAAAAAAGAATGTAGATATTGAGTTTCAGATATGAGTGAGGCTCGTCTTACTGCTTGGATTTAATGAAGTAAAAGATTGGAGAGTAAACTGAAACCTGACCAACCACTTATATAGATCAGTTGCTGCACAAACAGTCTGGGATGCTTGGAGCCTTGAACTAGCTCCCTTTGGTCTTCGACAAAATAGATCAGCTTGGGGTCAGTTTTTTGAATTAGTATTCTACAGCACTACTTTGAACGGAACTTGTCAAGGGGGTAGTTGCTGAATAAAGGCCGAAAGAAGCGTATGAATTCATAGGATTGAATTAGGGGTAGCTGGATTAATTGTTGGACATAAGGTTATAGAGGTTTATACAAAATATCGTGTAATTTATGGGTCATTTGATAGTATGACTTTTGTAGCAAACAAGTTGGGAAGGAAAATGAAATGCAAGGCACTTTCAAGATTTCTGAATCTTGTCGTGTTCTAAAGCACTTGAAGAGTTCGAACAAGCAGATGAAGTTGTGTTTCTCTTGAGAAGTTAAAAAGTTTTATCTACATTCGTATCCTTGCTAATTTGATGGATGCGTATTGTCTCTATTGTTGAGCTGCATGAGAATTGCCATCAGGGTGAAGATTTTCAGAGACTTCGAAGTTTATATGCATTGACTCGATCTGCGCCAAAAAGGAGAAAAACGAAATACATTCACATTTTCTTTGTGCTGCTCAGAATGAATTAGTCTTCTTTCTTTGTGCTTGTTCAATACACCCTATCCAGAATGGTACAAGAAACATGGCAATTATTTCACACCAAAAAACATGAATTATTTCACACCGCATGTAATGCAATTGAGGTCTATTTTACATTTTGGCTAGGTTCTGGTTCTGAGTGGTTCTTCCCCTTTCTTTGCATGTTTAATATCGTCAAAGTCTGATCTGTCGGATGTTTGCCTATGTCATCCTGTGGGGACTTTGTTCCTCTAGCCTAATGTGTTTAATTCTTCATGCCTTTAGCTTGCTCTAATTGGCCCTTGTGGCAATCATATGCAAGAAGTAGATTTGCATGTAAACATTCATTTTTCAATATCTTTGTAGTGGTTCTTTTTATAAACATCGAAAGTGGGAAGTATATATGTTTGAAATATTAGTAGCTGCTATACTATGTATTGTTGGATGCTTCAGTTTAATTAAAGGACATATGACCTTGGTACTTTAAACTTTGCACTTAATTTTATTCTCAAACATCTGTTTCAGAGGCTGGCTGAACTGGGAATTCCTCCGGAGTACGTGGAGGGTCAGCAGCCTGGTTTAGTTTCTTATGTGAAGAATAGCCATTTTGATATGGCAGAATTAGTCTCTACAATCCTTCCTACTGACAAAGATGCACTAGAGGCTCTTTCAGAAGCTGAGTCTGAGGAAACTGAAAATAGGGTAGGCCCTACTCTTAAACAGATACTCCATGAAAGTATGGTTTGGTTGCAGTGGCTGATGTTCAAGGGTGATCCAGGAACAGCACTGGAGAACCTGTCTCAGATGAATGTTGACCAACGTGGTGTTTGTGGAGCTGTTTGGGGGAATAATGATATTGCTTACCAATGCCGTACATGTGAGCATGATCCAACATGTGCAATCTGTGTTCCGTGTTTCCAAAATGGGAATCACAAGGATCATGACTACTCTATCATATACACAGGTGGTGGCTGCTGTGACTGTGGGGATATTACTGCATGGAAACGTGAGGGTTTCTGTTCCAAGCATAAAGGTGCTGAACAGATACAACCCCTTCCTAAGGAGTTTGCTGACTCTATGTGGCCTGTTTTGGATTCATTACTTGGTTACTGGAAAAGGAGGCTTATATGTGCTGAAAGTGCATCTGAAGCTAAATCTGATCATGTTCCTGAACTCAAAAAGTTCGCGGAAGAGTTGACATCTGCTGTCGTGGAGCTACTATTGCAATTCTGTAAATGCAGTGAAAGCCTTCTTTGTTTCATTTCCGGGAGAGTATTCTCTTCAGCTGGTTTGCTAGATGTTCTTGTCAGGGTAGAGAGGTTCTTGGTTGGTGGTGATGTTAGGAAACTGTACGAGTTACTACTGAAATTGCTGGGTGAACCTCACTTTAAATATGAGTTTGCAAAAGTATTTTTAAGTTATTATCCAACGGTTGTGGCGGAAGCCATAAAAGAGTATAATGATAACATATTCAAGGAGTATCCTCTACTACCAACATTCTCTGTGCAAATTTTCACCGTTCCTACACTAACTCCACGACTTGTGAAGGAAATGAATCTCTTGCCCATGCTTCTGGAATGTTTAGGAGATATATTCATTTCTTGTGCTGGTGAAGATGGTCAGCTGCAGGTATGTTTCGATTACGTTTTTGTTCTGACATCTGCTTATCTATAGCTCTTTAAGTTTTGTATATTAACTGTTTGTGCATTTTCCAGATATATAAAATTTTGTGTGGTTCTGTAGCATAGTCTGGGGAAGTTGCTAGAGCTATCTCTAGTTTTCAGCAGTCAGTACCAGCACTTGATTGGTTCCAAAAAATCTATGTATTAGTGACCAATTAATAATAATATTCTGGTCTTTCAGAAAATAGGAGGTTGAGTTTTTTGTCTAACTTTTTTGGTTGAGGGACTAGCTGCTTTTTCGAGCACAGACTCTTCTATTTCTCTTGGAAATGCTTGTGAGTGTATATCTCGTGATTGCATTTGAACATGAGGCTTGTGGCTGTACAACCTTCTTGATAGGATGGACCCCCCCTCTCCCCGCAGTTGCCAAATATCTTACTAAACCTCCTTTTGTTGCCACCATAGACACTGAAAGCCGAGTAATATCTATTTTGATTGCTTTTTTGGAAACTGATATTGTTTTACATTTTGAATATGATGTTTGTGAGGTGAAAAGCTGGTTGGGAAATTAAAATGGAGGTTGGAATATGGTTTAGGGAATATTCGAATTTTTTTCCCCAAAAAACAGCATATCAAAGCAGAGATTTTTTTTAGTCCTTTGTTATTTTCTTAACAACCTTGACTTTGTCAGATTTTTAAAATTTTTTGGTTGGTGCTTCAATAGAAATTAATCAATAAATACCTTGTCCTTTCATGTATGTCCTCCCTGGGAATGGCATGAAAAAATTTTGCTTTTTGAAAGTGGAGATGAATTAAACAGAATATTAGTGCAAAATTCAAACTTTAAAAAAATTTAAAATAATTACTCTATCTTTTGGGGGTATTTTGGTGATTTGGTTTTATATAGTTTCTACTTGTGGACCTATTCTGGAGCCTATATAAGCTAAATCCTTTGTTGATCAGAGTCTGGTAAGAGTTAGGGAATCTAGTACCTCAGATTCTGTTATCTTTTTTGGCAGCTCTTTCTGCTGGCCTTGCTTCAACCACGGTGTTGAGCGCCAGTTTTTTTACCTTAAGCCCAATGATATTTTGCATAAAACAAGATTCCACTGCATTGTGTATTCTGGTTGTTACTTGTAATACAAATTGCTAGTCTCGTTGAAGAATGATGATCGTTGTTCTATTTCAGATTACTAAGTGGGTAAAACTCTATGAAACTACTATCCGAGTTGTTGAGGACATTCGCTTTGTTATGAGCCACTCTGTTGTGCCCATATTTGTGACTCGTGAACGGCGAGATATATCAAGAATGTGGATGAGACTCTTGGGTTTTGTGCAGGGGATGAATCCTCAAAAGAGAGAAACAGGCATGCATATAGAAGAAGAAAATGACAATATGCATTTGCCTTTTCTTTTGGGTCGTTCTATTGCAAATATTCATTCACTTTTAGTTGGTGGTGCATTTTCTGCCAGTGGTCATGATGGGAGCGAGGAAGAAACTTTCTTAAATACATATAAACAAGAGTTTGAAGACCAAGATAGCATAAGACATGCCAAAGTTGGGAGGATATCACAGGAATGCTCTGTTAGTAGTATGACTGGAAGGAACTTGTTTGATCATTCATCAAAGGTTGGTGATGCAAAATCTGATGATTTTTCTCTTCCTTCATCAGTGTTATGGTTAACTTATGAGTGCTTGAGGGCTATTGAGAATTGGTTGGAAGTGGATAACACATCAGGGCCTCTCTTAAGTTACTTATCTCCAAAACTAGGTAATATGTCTGGCAATAATTTCTTTGCATTGAAGAGGACTCTGTCTAAGTTCAGGAAAAACAGATATATTTTTAAATCAAGCATAGTGCCATCTTCAAGTAGTAAACTCAATAGCTCAGGTGAAGTACTTGGCAGACAATATTCTTTACCGTCTCGAAGTGGTATTAACATGGGAGTTGGCAGGGAGTCCTGCAAAAGTTTGGGACAAGAAGCAGGCGCTGGTAGTTCTGATGATAGTCCTATGGATGGAGAATGTGCTACTGAGTTGGAAGCGCTTCGAGTTCTAAGTTTGTCTGATTGGCCTGATTTAGCATATGATGTTAGTTCTGAGGATATATCTGCTCACATTCCATTACATCGATTACTATCCATGGTTTTACAGAGATCCCTGAGGAAGTGTTATTGTGAATCTACACTGCAAAATGTGTCAAGAGCTACTTTTGGAGATCCTTCATCAACCATCCATCAGGACTTCTTTGGTCATATTTTAGGAGGTTGCCACCCTCATGGGTTTTCTGCCTTTGTTATGGAGCATCCTCTGCGAATCAGGGTGTTCTGCGCGCAGGTTCGAGCTGGGATGTGGCGCAGAAATGGAGATGCTGCCATATTGTCTTGTGAGTGGTATCGCTCGGTTCGTTGGTAGGTGAAAAGTTTTTATCATGTACTTTACCGTCTCTATGATCAGATCTCGAGGAACCTGCACTGGTGCATATTCTTATTCTCGGTAGTTTTTTTTATTCAGTTCTGAACAGGGTTTAGAGCTTGATCTTTTTCTCCTGCAATGCTGTGCTGCACTAGCTCCAGCTGATCATTATGTTAAGAGAATACTGGAACGTTTTGGGCTATCAAACTACCTTTGGCTGAATCTTGAACGGTCTAGTGAGTATGTAATAGATTACCCTAACCTCACACTCTTGAGGAACTTTCTTATCTTCGCGAAATTTTTAGTCCTTTCATCATTAATAAGCCTTCACATCCTTCTTGGCATAATTTCTGTTGCTGTGATGGATGTAGTTTGGATACAGAGTGAGTTAGGTAATTCCATTTACTGGTGCTCATTTGCTTTATAAGGTAACTTATACTGGTAGATAAAGGGTCGAGTGGAGGGCTTGGTGCTTCTTTCGCAGATTGAGAAATGAAATTGATTATGATGAATTCAACTACATTAGGAGTTATCTTTTGATTGATGGAATGTGGTAGTTTGTGTAGGATTTTTTTCTTAGATCACATATTAATTGACCATTCTATGCTGTATCTCAAGAATCTTCTCTTTTTATGGTGAATATTTCTTTATTTGGTAAGAAATTGTTACTTCTCAGCAAATAATCTTGCAGCCACTTTTCTGTTAATTTCCAGGCATGAACCAATTCTGGTGCAGGAAATGCTCACACTTATCATACAAATAATACAAGAAAGGCGGTTTTGTGGACTGACAAATACTGAATGTTTGCAAAGAGAATTGGTATATAAGCTATCCATTGGAGATGCCACTCATAGTCAGTTGGTGAAATCACTTCCCCTAGAAGTATCAAAAATTGACAAACTTCAGGAAATATTGGATACAGTAGCTGTATATTCCAATCCATCTGGCATGAATCAGGTTTGCGTTTCTTATGGTGCTTCTGGTCCTCCATCCTTTCCAGCTTCTGGATAGAAAATCTGTTTGTTTTCATTGATGAGATGTGATCAGTTATTTCTGTTTTTTCAGGGTATGTACAAACTGCGATTGCCAAAATGGAAGGAACTGGATCTGTATCATCCACGTTGGAATTCACGGGACTTACAGGTGGCAGAAGAAAGATATTTGCGCTTTTGTAATGTCTCTGCAGTAACCACCCAGCTTCCGAAATGGTCAAAGATTTATGACCCTCTCAGTGGGATAGCTCGAATAGCTACCTGTAAAACTGTACTACAAATTATTCGTGCTGTACTATTTTATGCTGTTTTCTCTGATAAATCAACTGCATTGCGTGCTCCTTATGGTGTGCTTTTGGCTGCGTTGCATTTGCTGTCACTAGCATTGGATGTCTGTTCCGTGCAAAGAGAATCTGGTGAGCATTCATGTTATGCAGGTGATGTTATTCCCATTTTGGAATTTGCACGTGAAGAAATATCCACAACCAAGCATCGCAATCAGAGCTTGTTATCCCTTCTTATTATGCTGATGAGGATCCATGAAAAAGAGAAGGTTGATAACTTCATTGAAGCTGCCACTTCTAGCCTCTCATCTTTGTGTGGAAATCTAATCAGAAAATTTGCTGAGCTTGAACCGGGATGCTTCATGAAACTGCAAAAGCTTGCACCTGAAGTAGTCAATCAGCTATCACAGTCCATCTCAAATGCTGATGCTAATGTCTCTGGGTTTGCTTCAGATAATGATAAACGCAAGGCAAAAGCACGTGAGATGCAGGCTGCAATCCTGGTGAGGATCTCTGTTGTAATACTTATGGGATAGTTTGTCAAATTAATCAACATTCATTTTAACTGGTGATATGTATTTAAGCTTTTTTATTTGCGTTGAACTGTCATTGTCAATAAAGTTGCCAGTCTATTCTTGCTTCAAGAAACCCATAAATATGGAGTGTTAGGGACCGAATGTTTTTGCTTGTTGCTTGCAAGCATGTGAGGGTTTTCAGGTTTACCTTGTACATGCGTAATGCTCTGAGTTGAATATCTACCAAGGATCATGTCTCTGATGCATGAATAGATTGCATCCTTCATTTCTACTAGTTTGAAGCTTCTTTGGGAGAGATGTATGTGCATCTCTCTGTTGTTATCCTCGAGATTTTTGAGTTCAGCACAGCATGGGTTTAAACATATCCAGAAAATGCTTTAATACGGATCAACGACAAATACATGCATGTCTTGTATTATAGAAAATCGAATCAAGTTACTGCTTGTGTGTGTCAGCTACAGCTATTGCTTTGTTGTTCATTTCAGGAAGTATACTAATGTTTGCTTTACTAGAGCAATCTATTATGCCTTTTGTATGGTGAATTAGTACAAAGTAGTGCTATTAACATTCCTGTCTATTGTTGTTACTGCTGTTAGTCTTGTTTGAGTTTCCTCTTTTGATACATTCTAATTGCTTGCACAGGAGAAAATGAGAGCCCAACAGTCAAAGTTCTTGGAAAGCATTGATACCACTATTGACAATGGGGCAGAGGATTCAGAATGTCAAAAAGAATTGTGCAATTCTGATGTTGAATTTGGGTCTAAAGACACTGAAGAAGTCGTTTGTTCTCTCTGCCATGACCTTAACTCCAAAAGTCCACTGTCTTTCCTTGTTCTTCTTCAGGTAGGTGCATTTAAGTGACAATTTTTTAATTTTTTTTTTGAGTTTGCCAAGTGCTGGTTTGTAATGCTTTTGATTGCCACATTACTTCGCTGTCATCTTACTTTAATTTATACTCAGTTCTGACTTTCAGCTTAAATTCTTAGAAATCCAGGCTTCTTAGTTTCCTAGATAGAGGCCCCCTTTCATGGGCACAAAGTGTCCCTTCAAAAAGAGAAGAAGTATCTACAGGCGAAAGTGCAGACAATCTTTCATCTCCGAGCAGTGCCTCAAGCACTTCACCACTTGGCTCAAATTCTGAACTATTGCATTTGATTCAGAGTGCAGTTGATGATTTTGCATTGGATGGGCGATCTTCTGAAATAAATGCTTTCCTCAAATTCATTGAAGCCCACTTTCCTTCAGTTAGGAATATTGAATCACCTTCCAATTCTAATGACCACAAGGAAAGAACAGCTTCTTCCATCGAGATGGTGGAAGACCATATGTATTCATTGATACAAGATGCAATGCATGGTAAGTCGTTGCATATTAACAACTATCCTGCAGCTGGAGGCAACCAAGAAAGAAGCACCCAATGTCTCTTGCTTGGGAAATATATAGCTTCTGTTTACAAAGAAACTGAAGATTACCCATCAGTATCAGAAAGTACTCATTCTAGCAGACAGACAGATACCAGAATGGTTCTTCCAGCCTATGATGGATTTGGCCCCTCAGGTTGTGATGGGATTTACCTTTCTTCTTGTGGACATGCTGTGCATCAGGGATGTCTTGACCGCTATTTATCTTCTCTGAGGGAAAGGTATTTCCAATTCCCAAGATGAAATCCGGTTTCTTTCCTCTTCTTTTGGGAACAATTGAGTTACCACCACAGGTTAATGGGGGTTGTCAAGCCATCTTGACAAGATAAATAAATGAAAAACAGGAAACAAACTGCACTTTTTTCTTTTTGGTTATATGGTGCATTTTCCTCTGTTAATTTGCTGTGGGTCCTAGGATTTCAGCAACTAAATGATATAGATTAGGTACATAGTGAGGC
This sequence comes from Coffea arabica, assembly GCF_036785885.1. Classification (NCBI taxonomy): domain Eukaryota; kingdom Viridiplantae; phylum Streptophyta; class Magnoliopsida; order Gentianales; family Rubiaceae; genus Coffea; species Coffea arabica. The sequence goes on along the minus strand of NC_092321.1, from coordinate 1,997,890 downwards.
ACAAAATGCACCTAGCATACTTAATTTGTGCTAGCAAGCTCGTGTAAAATATGCTTCTGGAGGTACGTCTCATGCATATGGGTCCTAATTTTTTATTTTGAGGTTGTTATTCTAACCACATGAGTGGTGGAGTGAGAAAAAAAAGTCCTCAAATACTTCATTGAAATAGCATATCTTAATTTTTTGGTAAAGCCTTTGAACTAAACTTATAGGAATTCTTGAGAGCAGTGCAAATGATTAAACAGGAGTTTTGGCTGGGCAGGCGCTGGTATTGATAAATAAGTTTTATAAATGAATTTCGACACTACAGTACCTAATTTGTTGGATTCTGGATTATGGCCATTCTCTATTTGCCTTTTTCATTTTGTCTGGCTAATTTGCTTATTGTTTATGAAGGGAGCTGTGGCAGAATGGTTTCGTTTTTGTTGCCTGTTGCTACTTTTCCTGATATTGAGCTGCAATGTTGATGCTTGTTTTTTTCCCTGCATGAGAGGAAAAATTGAAAAAGAAAAAGGGATTTTGTGGAACCTTTGCTCCTCGTGCATTAGAAATTAGTTTTGAGAATCAAGTTTTACATGACTTTGCGTCATGGAGATTGTGTAGCAGCAGACTGCTGAACTTATCCTTTGTACCTGTCACATTCCCTTTTTCTGAACATTCTCTTGCATTTATGCACTAAACAAACATTTTCGTGTATACATGATTGTGCTCAAATTTTTCTGGCCTGCCCTTCTTGCACATTTTTATTGAAATTGTGTCCTATGAATTATATCTAATTTATTAGAAGTTGGGAAATACAAAATGTCCATGTAAAACACTAGCAGATAGTTTTAATTACTAGCATCAGTAAGTATAAATGGCTGCTCTGAGGGAAGAAATTTTGAGTACTCCATCAGTTTCATTGTTAATGTTATACTTCACCTTTTTCATTGTCCCAAAATTAGAGTCACCAAATAATTTTTTCCTTCCAAACACCCACATTTTCCCTTATATGAGATTTTGAAAATGGGCTAAAGTCATTCACGTGGGACCCATCAGAGAAGTTCCCATGTGCAAATTAGTTAGGTGCGTACTACGCAAAACCCAAATCTGGTGTCTACTTTTTGTGCGTGTTTCACGTCCCTTGGTGAGTACCATACTTTCATTTCATCTACACTTGAGACGGGACCCACAAGTATAATTTCTTGGATTCAATATGACTTGGTGCTATTTTCAATGATGGCAATGTTGACAGAAGAACACAGATAAATACCAAATGATGCTCTCTGGATAAAAACTTGGAACTTCAAAAAGCGTCTCTAATTTAGGGACAGAGGAGTAGTAAATTTGAAGAGGGACATGAGCTCAGGATGGAGTAAACTACATTAAGCGTTGGCAACATAGGTTTACCCAATTGAATTTTTATCATATTTTAATGCGGATACTGCAAATCAGAATCTGACTGAGATTGTGGACAAGGTAATTTGTGTGGTTCCACTAGGGCCCAAAATAATCAATCTACATTTTGTTTGGACAGATATACCAGAAGAATTGTTTTTGAAGGAGGGCACATTGTAGACCCCGATCAGGTATTCTCTGTCTTCCTGTCTGTTCTTATTTCAAAGAGAATGATTGTGTAGTTACAGTGTTGGTGCTCTGTGTCACTAGGGGGAGTTCCTTTGTCCCGTATGTCGTGGACTTGCAAATTCTGTCCTGCCAGCCTTAGCTAAAGGTTCCAAAAAGGTTCCTGTGTCGCCTGTTTTCTCAACGGCCAATGCATCATATGCTGTGGGTCTTCCAGCCTCATCATGCAGAGAAGTGGATGTGCTTCAAGTTCAAGAAGCATTGTCTCTTTTGCAAAGTGCAGCTGATGTTTCTGGAAACAGTGAGATTCTCAAATCTATTCCTTTGCAGCAATTTGGAAGGCAAAGGTCCAATCTTGAATCTGTGTTTCGTGTCCTATGTAAACTGTATTTCCCTGGCAAGGACAAGATTTCAGACTCTGGCAGGATCAGCCAGTCATTGGTTTTGTGGGATACACTGAAATACTCTATTGTCTCAACAGAGATTGCTGCTCGGTCGGGAAAAACTTCCTTAAGTCCAACCTATGGCCTCAATGTGTTATTCGGTGAACTCAAATCCTCCAATGGATTTATTTTATCCTTGTTGCTAAATATTGCTCTAGGATCTCGAGTAAAGAATTCACCTAGCATCTTGCTAAGATTGAGAGGCATCCAGCTCTTTGCAAAGTCTATATCATCTGGATTATCCCTAGACAAATTTCCTGCACATAATTGCCATGGAGAAGGTAAACTCCTTTTCAGATGTGTCTCTGACTTACTGTTATTTCAGCTGGTGATTTTTGTTCTTATATATGGTAGCTGATTTTCTTTTATGTACTTGAAGTATTTAACAGATGAATTTTAACTTAATATAGTATCTCTGATGGTTTTTGCAGTTAAAAAAATGAAATTCAAATATCTTTTTAGAATTAGCACCAGAATAGTTGTTTAATAATGTCATGTGAAGTTTGTGCTCCTTTATGTTTCTTTGTGGTCTTCCCTGAGTAAGGTTTGGTGCTTCTATGGTGGTTGTCGCACAGTTATATCAACTTGAACCTATCCATATGCACAATTTTTGTCAATTGAGACTAGAAGCAACTTAGCAAACTTGTTATTTTATGGGAGTTATTTCTGATTAGAGTGGTATTTGTGGAATGCTTCCTGACTCCAATCTGGCATCTATCTTCCTTCTCGGTGTTCCCTCGAGAAGGCTTCTCATCACTAACCTGGGTTCTACCATAGTCAAAAACTATTCCTGGCAAGATTTGGACATTTAGAATTATGGTAGATTCCATCTATAGCTTGGCTGTGTTGAAGTTGGAAGAAAAACCTCCTCTTTTTACCTTCTGTATCCATTTCCTTTTCATCTTTGCTTAATGGATGATAATTTTCATATATTTTATATTAGAATGTGAATCTATAATGTTCTTTGGCTTATAGATTTGATATTAGAATTCCATCTAAGAGATTTCTATCAACACTTATCCAGTGAAATGAAATTGATACAAAATCTTCTTTATCTGTGTGGAATGGATGTCTTTAGTGCCCCATGAATCTGGGAAGTATAAGGTTTTTGACTTGTAATAATAGTCCCTTTGAGTTATTGCTATTTTTTTAGTTAAGTGTCAAAAGATTGGTATGATTGTAGGATGTTTTACTTTGAAACATTTTGGCAAACATCTTTCTTGTTCTTGTCTGTTTTAGTAGTTATGAGAGTGATCGTGGTATTGGTGTTGGCTGTGCTGGTAATATGCAGTACATACTTGAAAATTAATCTCATAATTATGGTATTGGTGTTGACTGTGCAGGTAATATGCGGTACATATTAGAAAATTCAGAAACAGATGCACAATATCCAGATACCCAATTATGGAAGAGGGCTTCTGATCCTGTCCTTGCACGAGATGCTTTTTCCTCGTTAATGTGGACACTCTTCTGTCTTCCAAGCCCATTCTTGTCATGCGAGAAATCTTTTGTGTGTCTTGTGCATCTCTTTTATGTTGTGACCATTGCTCAGGTAGTAAATAGCTTCTTATGTTTGAGCGGCTAGTATTTTATTTTCACATTACTCATCAAAGTTGTTAATAGTTTTATCTTTTGCCAGGCAATAATTGTGTGCTGCAGAAAGCAACACTTCAGTATCACTGAGTTAGGATACAAGGATTGCCTGATTACTGACATCTGTAAATTCGTGGGTGAACATGAGATTGCTCTGCAATATTTTGATTCCAACTATATTGATGCTTCTTATGATATCAAGGATGCCATTCGCAGCCTGAGCTTTCCTTATTTCCGGAGATGTGCACTTCTTTGGAGGCTAATAAATTCTTCAGCGTCACTGCCATTTAGTCATGGTAATGATGCCCCTTATGGATCATCATATGTGGCTGGTGATCTGTTGGATCATCAAAACAACATAATTGAGTTTGTTGGGGTAGAAAAGCTGGAGAAGATGTTTAAGATTCCTCCAATTGATGTTGTCATTAATGATGAAATATCACGATCCATGGCTTTGAGATGGCTGCATCATTTCTCAAAGGAGTTCAAAATTAAAGGACATTGTGTCCTATACTCTACACCAGCTGTCCCATTTAGCCTGATGGTGTTGCCTTATTTATACCAGGATCTGTTGGAAAGGTTACTTTATATTGAACATGCATGTGGAAAGTGTTTGGTTATGCTCCTTAAGAATCTGGTAGTCACTTCTATTTTTGATACATCAGGTATATTAAGCAGCATTGCCCTGATTGCGGAGCTGCTTTAGAAGAGCCTGCACTTTGCTTACTGTGTGGTAAATTGTGCTCACCAAACTGGAAACCATGCTGCAGGTCTGACACCAGCTTGCGTGGATTGCTGTTTCATTTTTCTGATGCTGAGTAACTTGCATGTTAATGCTGCCTTTTCTATCTTGTCTTATGTAGGGAAAGTGGATGCCAAACTCATGCAATGGGCTGTGGTGCTGGCACTGGAGTATTCCTGTTGATTAGAGTATGTTGCATACTTTCCATGGGTCATGAAGACTATTAGGATTTGTTCTTGCAGTATCTGATTATGACTGACAAGCTTATGTTGTTGACCTAGAAAACCTCAATTCTACTTCAAAGATCTGCTCGTCAGGCTCCTTGGCCATCCCCCTACTTAGATGCTTTTGGCGAAGAGGTAAACTATAATCTTGAAGACTCGTTGCATAAGAATTGTAAGATCTTCAAGTGAACACTGTTATAAGATAGTCTATAGAATCTTCTATGCCATATAAAACAGAAGTTGGTCACTAATTTAGCAGCATGCTTTATTTTGTATGTTGCCACGTAACATGAAGCGTTTTCTGTGCAGACTTGAACTATCACTTATTGCTTTTGTAGATTGGTACCTTCTACTTGACTTGTTGCAGTTTGATGGTTGATTTCTTATTCAACATTAGCTTTTTTAATTTGACCCAAGAAAGTTTGTGAATTTGATGTACTTGAACTTTTAAACATGTCCAATGGAGATTATCTAATGTAAGGGAATGAATCTTGGAAAATTTTGCTTGTAACAATGGATTTTAATTTAAACAAGTGCCCTATGGTACTAATTGGTTCTATTTATGGTGATAGTATTGGCTAAGGATTTGCAAGTGGTGCAGAGGCCAGTTACTAAGTATGTTGATAAATAATGCTAAGTTCTATGTATCATATGTGTGTATGAATCTATTCCCTTACAAACATGCATGCATGTGTGCGTTAGTGCTCATACATGCATAAAAGCAAATGTTGAGGTATTGCAAAACTGCCCAAGAGGTATAATCTATTCTTAGAGTAATTGTTATTCATGAAATTAGTGGTTTGTCCCATATAATCATAAAATTATGTGGTTAGTAACCTGCTCCAACTTTTCTTTGTACGTCCCTTAAAATTTGCAGTTCCTTTTTTTTGGATAACCCAAGAAAATGTGGAGGGGTTGTATTGTGTGTGTCATTCTGCTGCCTCTATTAAGCCCAAACTGAGTAGTCTTTTCTATGAAGTATTTGAAAATTTGTTTCTTAGCCATATCAGGATGAATCAATCAATAAGTGGATGTTAAACTGTGTGATTATATATCTGTGTTGAAAGAGTATTACAGTTGTCCTCGAGGAATTTCCAAGTTCATTAGCATCCAAGACTGAGTAAATTCTTGATACCTGGCACAAGGATGAGATTAATCTTTCATTTCTAGATAGATGCTACGTCTCTTTTTGCTGTTAGGATATAAATGCATTTCACTTCTCAATAATGTCATTTTGGGAGATATGTCTTGCTGGGGGAAATGGAGACTCTTTGTGCTTTAATTTTCCTTAGAACACCAATATCCATCTGTCATATGTTTTTCCCCTTCATATGTTGCAGGATAAAGAGATGCATCGCGGCAAGCCATTGTATTTGAGTGAGGAACGATATGCAGCTCTGACCCATATGGTAAAATAAGTTTTACATTATGCTTTTGATCATGATTTTTGTTTAGTTGTGCCCCAATTTTGAACTTAAGCGCTCATTAGGCAGTCCATGAACCATCTCCTTTGGGACCTTAGACTTCAACTTTTCAGCTTTGAGGTAACATGCTATAAGATTGAGCATAAAAGGGGGGAACCACATGGATATGCCTTTTATATGAGCTTTGTGTCCTGTTTGTAATGTGATGGGATAAGAAAGGAGAGGGAAGTGAATTTTTCATCTAATGCTATTTGGTCTTTAAGTAGGATAAGAGAGGAGTGGGAAAGGAAGCAACTATGTGCAGTTTAACATATATTCCTACTCACAATAATTTGCTGGTTTATTCGCTTGATTTGATGTCTCCCTCCTTTCATCTATAGGATGCAGGCATCCGCTTAACAGTATCTTGACTCTCATGGACTTAGCTATTGTCCTTGCCTCGTAGATTTTTTAACATTTTATATGACATGCCTGCAGTATACAGACATCAAATACGATGGTGGAAGTTTGCATATTTAGATCATGCTCACTTACGGTCTAATGCTTGTCTTGGTTGAAGTTCATATATCTTTCTTATTTAGATCATGCTCACTTACAGTCTAATGCTTGTCTTGGTTGAAATTCTTGAGAATAAGAAGGGAAAAGGAAAAGAGAATTACCTAATGTTTGTTTTGATACGCTGATTTTATGTTTTTCTTGTGGTCTAGGTTGCTTCTCATGGCCTTGATCGTAGTTCAAAGGTGCTTCGTCAAACAACTATTGGTTCTTTTTTCATGCTTTAGATTGAAGTTCTTAATAATAACAAGTAAGGTCTGACATGGAACTTAAATCGTTGCCTTGATGCTCTGCTTCTTTATAATACTCTTTTAGATACAGGTCAATCATAATTAATTGTTTAATCAGCTTCTAATTTCAATTTACAGGAAGATTAAGTTCTTAATCTTGCTGCCAGATGCCTAAGTTATTTGAGTTCCCAAATTTCAAAGTTAGGATAAAATGCAGACGAACTACTGATTTCTGGTGGTATGGTTTGATCAATGAAATTGCAGAGGTTAGTTGTGTTTCACTGACAATTTAGAAGCATTACAACTTTTCGTTTGGGGATAGAAGTAGCCTTTCATATCACTTCTAGCAGCATGGAGTATTTATGTTTTTTGGGTGGGGTGTTGCTGTTTCTCTCATTTTCTTTTATTTTTTTTTTGGTGTGCATGTGTTTGTGTGCCCGTGTATAGATCTACATGTTGGAGAAACGATGAGTCTGATTATTATATTTGAAAATTGTCTGATTTCTTTCTGTTGTTGTGACACGTAATTTAACTGAGAGCAGGTAGAACCAAAATAATGGTCCTGTTGGAGTTGTGCATGTTCTTGAGCAACTCTAAACTATACAAGTCCGCCACAAACTATTTAGAAGAGTTCATCTAGTGTGTTTTGCTTTTCTGTAAAATAATGAATTTGCTTTCGTGTGAAATAGTGAATTTATTGGAACAAAGAATGCTTTTTTTCCTGTAATTTGTTTAAAAAAGAAAAAAAAAGAGGAGGAAGGAGGTGGAGAATAATGCTGGATTTATGTCAGAAAGTTTAAATGTTTTACAAATGGATTTTCTCTATGTGGTATCTTGTCCTAAATGGAGATATGGCTTAAATGCGTGTATATCTTGGTTGATTTATTTCATCGTTTATTTGCACTCATGGAAAGAAGGCAATCTAGGAAGAATACAATCACACTGGTCTGCCTCAGAAGTTTTAATTACGCATGTTATTTCTCATGACAGCTTATCTAAAGCTTTTTCATGGCCAAGACATTGCATCTCTCTCACATACTGGTCTCTTAACAGGTAACTTGGACCAGTTGCTGCGAGTTGATACTGTCACTTAATGGTGGTAATAGCAGTCAGCTATATTCTTGGATTCTATACCCAATTGTACAGATAGACCCTCGTGTATAAATTATCTTTTCTATGTTTATTGTGCTTTTTCTGTACTTAATAGTTTAACCAGCCTTTGGGCTGCTCTTGTGGCTACTGATATTTATTGGCCGGCTGATCTCAAAGAGAGAGAGAGATACTTGGATTGTGCAAGTTTTCATTAGCTTGGGCTAAAATTGTGGTTGCATGGCAAGTATATAGATGTCTGCAGAGGTTTTATTACTGAGAACATTGATGGTACTAAAGGTGCATAACTCTGCGAGGAGAGCTATTTTTCATTTCACGGCCGAGAGGAGCAGAAGGAACCGGATGGTGTACGTGTTTAGTGCAGTAAGAGGACTGAAAAGGAGATCTTGTGAGTTGGATGTTTAAGCTTCCATCAGTCTCCTCTCTTTTGTTAGCTTGGCCAGGAATGATAGCTGCATGCAGATTGGTTGTGCTTGTAATGTTCTGTGGTTTGATAAACCTGGTTCTGGCTTTCGATAGCAGAACATTCCATGGGAAAAGTTGGAGGAAAATATTGGCACGAGCTGCATTAAATTCTCGACTGCTACTCGTGCAAGTTCGGTCTCTGGAGCGGTTTTCATGGATTGAGGTTCTTTGTAGCGTACCTGCCCTTTGATGACTAACTTTTGCAAGACTCAATTGTAGAAGAGTTAATGCCTCTCACTGAAAGCTTGTACCGTTGAGATGTACAAATTGGTTAATTTGAAATTCATAATTTCATTGTTCCAGAACGTATGCAAAAACTTCTATGTTAGAGTCTGCTAATATTCCATTTCGGATTTTGTCCGCCGATAAATTTCGCTCAAGGCTGCAGTGGTTAATATTTACTAATTAGCTAGACTGGTCGTTTGATCTCATTTTTATTGTACTTTCTTGCCGTCCAATGTGTATGCACTCTCTGATATCTCCATTGATTTAGTTTTGCTTCTTTCCATTTTATTTTATATGTTTTTGGAGGTGGTTAGGAGCGATGCTGGTTCTGGCGTCTATATCTTAGCCGCCACTAATTTTTGAGATAAAATAAGATGCCCTCCTGTCAAACTTCATGCTGTCGCCTTCGTTTCCTGATCAAATTTGTGATACGAATTATGCCAACATCCACTTTATTCATCCAAATTAGGCCTATAAATTTTGTAGACACATTTTGAGACAACCAAAACTAGCAAAGGCAAATGGGGGGGCAAAAAAAACGCTCGCGCTCTCAAGTTAAGCTGTATGGTAGTCTATGACTCTTCTGTATGGGCAGAAGCATTATTGTTATTGTTCGGAAACGATTTTTTGGAAGAGGCACCAACTTCAGGTGTTGCATTTGATCAAGGCCAAACAATTCGTTCGGAGTGCTTGCGTGCGCTTTTTAAGTTTGAGAAATTGAGCGTAGAGAATACGAACACAACCAATATTTACAACGTATATCATGGCAACAGATAAAGAGTTTTCTTCTTATTCTCAATTTAAAGAGGGAGGATTTTTTTGTTCTTGGGTAAACTATAATATGGCCATGGCCTATAATAGACCATTTTACACAACAATTGAGTAAAAATTCTCAATTCTTGAGCCTTGAGGGGACAGCATGAATAAAACCAACAATTAAAGCAATTTCGGTGAGAGATTTTCTCCAGGGCCTATAATATGGTAAGAGAGCTCTAAAATCTACGACTCCAACATGATATTTTGATGTAATAATAGCGAGAATCTCTTTAAAAGTAGAGCTTTAATGGCTCATCCAGACATTTGCAGGATGATTTTTATGACAGGACAGAATAGGAAAGACCTAAAATTCACATACCAAAAAATGCTTATTGTGTATGTGTCAGTGCATGCACATCTTAACCTCCGGGGGCTGCACTCTTTCCCATTAGCACTATATAAACCTAGCCCCATAAACCAGCTTTGATATGCACGAATCAGTGCTCAGTAAAAAAACAGTCCTAATCATCTTCTTTACATCTCCATTTGGCCAACAAAATCTCTAATCATCTCTCGGGAGCATCATTAGTTCGCCCTCAGCCTCAGTTAAGATATGGCATCAAGCTCTGATAACAACTCCTCCGAAATCACAGCAACAGCTGGTTGGGAGATTACTCCATACCTCGGCCTTTGTGGTGCTAAAGTAATTGTTTCCTCTTCCTTCTCTTGAACAAAACCATGCATTTTCAGTTTTGTTTCGTCTAGCTTGATAAATTCTCAAGCATTTATGATGAAAATTTTGTGTCATGCTAGCAGTTCTTTAACTGGATTCTACTGTTTCACAACTGCAGAACTTCGATTCACCAGTGCAAGAAGAGACGCAGTCCGGTGGTGGTTTGGAAAAGGGAATTGTGCTAGCGCCAAATCCTCTATCTGTTTATTTGCCTGAAAATGTCGCGAGACCTCAGCCTCAGGTTATATACTACATGTAGTTGTATAGAGATGGACTTTAATTACGTTCTCAAAAGTCTTAGTATTTGTAGTGGTTTTCAATCTCGGTGGTGTGTATCTAGCACCAGTCGCGTGACATCTATGCACTCTTTGCATATTTTAACAGTTTGTAGTGCAGATATATGTATTAAAAGGTTTATAAGTCGAAAATTTTTTTTTTAAAAAAAAACCATGCTTTTACTGTTTTGTTTCGTCTAGCTTGATAAATTCTCAAGCATTTACGATTCGATTTTGACATGAAAATTTGTGTCACGCTGATAGTTCTTTAACTGGATTCTACTGTTTCACAACTGCAGAACTTCGATTCACCGGTGCAAGAAGGGACGCAGGCCTGTGGTGGTTTGGAGAAGGCAATTGTGCTAGCGCCAAATCCTCAATCTGTTAATTTGCCTGAAAATGCCGCGAGACCTCAGCCTCAGGTTATATACTATATGTAGTTGTATAGAGAAGGGTTTTAATTATGTTCTCAAAAGCCTTAGTATTTGTAGTGGTTTACAATCTACGTACGTGGTCTGTATCTAGCGCTGTTGCATGACATCTATTCACTCTTTGCGTCTTTTAACAGTTCGTATTAAGAGGTTTATGAGTTTTAAAAAAAAATCCGTGCATGAATGCTGCGTCTCTAACATCAATTGAGAAATATGAACAGCTGCAGCCTGTAATTGTTCAAGAACAGAAGACAAGAAGGGGAGGATGTCTAACCAAGACAAAGGTTGTTTCAGTTTCATATGTTTCCTTCAACTGTTTTAAAAGTCGTGAAGATCCAGTTGGTTATGATTTCGGGATGTACGAGGTGATTAATGTCATGCAGTTTAATTAGTCCCTTTTGCTTCTAGCCGTCTGAAAAGTCAAAAGAGAAATATTGAAAATGCATGATTCAAACTCAACTCATATAGAGTATGCGGCTGCGATATATATATATATATATATATATGTAGGTTGGATCTGCTCCTGAGATGGAAGAAACAATGCCAGGCATGGCTTTTTATGACCGCATCTTACCATTCCCTGCTCTTCTCAGAAATTGGAAAAGGGAGACAAGACAACGTCCCAGTGGTGCACAAGATAAGGTACCAGCTAGCGCTGCCAATTCGATTATTTGCTAGGCTTTCCATGTCGATCTCTCCCTCTTTCTGATTTTCTTCTTTCCTTTTTTAAGAAAAAAAAGGAAGGAAGAAATAGAAAGCTTTTTTTTTAAATATATATATATATATATTTATGGATATACAGAAATGACGAAACATATTTCTGTTGCAGTTTTATTTCCATCCAACGTGCAAAAGAATGTTTCGATCTTTAGTTGAGGTCATCAACTTCATCAGAAGCAACAACACTATAACATCTATCGAGAAGGAGACCAATGCTCAGGAGCTTCAGGTGAGTTGATCGGGTTGCTACTTGTATATATCACAGCTTTACTTGTATATAAACTAGGTTTAGATTTACATAGTCTTGCCTTGCCTCGAGGAGTTTCAATCACTTTGTAAAATGTATGGGATTTGGTATTGCAGGGTCCTCAACTGCTTAAATTATCTGAAGCATCACTACACCGAAACCACAAGAAACCGAAATACAATACTAGTATTGTTGGTTCCGAATCCAAGAAAAGAAGAATCTTCCCAGTTTCTTGGCGTACAGGGATGAAGACTAAAGATCAATCAGGAGTGAAAGAATTTTTCGATGACGCATATGCAAACCTCATGAACTTGCCCCCATCAACCCACGAGGCGGCGATCATAGAAGAGGACAAGAAGCTTAGCGTTGAGGCTTTCCTTCTTGATGCCCACGAAAACCTTCTCAAGGGTTTCCAGAAGGAAGAAACCAAAATTAGGATTCATCCCCAAACGACAGCAGGCCCCATTCGCTATCAAAATGGAACTAGTCCTGGAGAGATTGATGGTGAGGTGATGAACGGCGGCGAGCCTTCTCAACATGCCCGCCAAAATGCGGAGCCATCATCAAAAACTCAGGAAGGTGCAGGGAACATTATCCCGGAGCCGCCATTACAGCAAGGTGGGATTGGGAATGCAAATGCAGATAATAAGGAAGCAGCGATGAATCGGTGGACGGATAAAGAAATGGAGGTGGTCGAAATTTTTAGCCAAGGTTTGGGCGGTGACGGCAACGTGAATAATCAACAAGATGAAGAAGACCTTGTGGATTATTCTCACTTTCTGTTTGAGCCTGATCCTCCAGGTCTTTTTTGAGACAAATAAATAGAGGCAAACGGCAATAGCAGTAGCGAGTGATACACACACATATCCATTTTCTTTTCATGACAAAATTGTGTAGTGTTTTATACTGTCAAGTACTTCAGCGGAACCTATGGAGGATGATGACAATCTAAGTTTTGTTTTCACCTTCCTAAAAATCTTTCTTATTCAAGGACAATTAAGAGTATTTTGTGTGGATGAGGCCAATAAGGCGGACGCGGGAGTCGTCCAACTTACCCAATTCGGAACTGAAAGGAATTGCTGACATTGTAATGCAGGGAAATAACATAGGAAGTACTTGCAATCTTCTCAAGTAAAACTCAAAAAACTGATGAGGCTGTAGACAACATTAATTTCTTTTCTTTTCTTTATTTGTTTGGTTTAGCAAATTTGTGTGAAGAGATCATGTCCCCCCGGCCCCCATGATGACTTGCGAGTTCATAAACCAGGACCTGCGGGGGCTTTTCTACCAATTCAAGCATTTTACATTTGGGAACCTTTATTCAATTCTTCAATGCCTTGCTAGGTTAAGAGGAACAATCACACACATCGCTTTTTTTAATAATGATAACGGGATATATAAATACGTATGCCTGCAAATCCTTCAATTCAATGCTTTCTATTTCGAACCATTTGGTACTTATTGGAGAAATCTATGTATAGAAAATAGATGTAGATTTATTTTGCAATTAATCATTTAATTGCCCGACCAAGACCAATGGTCTTCTTCCTTCGCTTTTTCTTTTTCAGGATGCATAAAACTCCGAAACTGAAGAAGACAGAAGAATTGTTGGGAATCTTATCCCGTACTTACCATGTTAAAAGCTTTTCTTAGTCTGGCGGAGGTTAGATAGTTACTGGATCCGCGTAGTAATTGTTGCTAATTTTTTTAAATTTTAGTCTATTTTTGGTTGCTGTTCCTTTCATTAAATTTAAACAGACCGCCCTCATCATCCTGTGCATGTTATAGCTTCTAGTAGTAGATGCACAGTTGTACGTGTGCATATCACTATTTGGTATGAATGAAGCAGCTGTTTTTGGTTTTTGGGGTTTGGGAATTGTGTGGAAAGAGTAGGACGTAGGCCATGATATGCGCAACATGTAATGTAAAGACAAAAGGTGAAGGATCAGCCAACCTTTTGGTTCTTCAAATAAACAAAGTAGATACAGAAGACCAATGCAGAAAACCAAGATCAAGAAATGACCCAACGGTTACAATAGCTGAATAGAGGTGCAAAATCACTAACCCAACGAATATTGTCAACCAAGTTGGCAATATGCAAAGAACAATATGACAGAAACGTACGGGTCTTGCAGGCAGAGGGCAAACTGCAAAGCAAGGTTAAGGTAGGTCTACAGAAGCAGAGGGCAAACTGCAAAGCAAGGTTTAAGGTAGCTCTACCGAAGCAGAGGCAAAGCAACCTTTTTATCAGCAGTTGGGCTCGACAAATTTTGATTGACACCCCATCTGTTCAAGGAACATAGTTAGACGTGAGTGCTTAGCCGCCCACTGCTCAGCCAACTTCTGCTCCTTGGCCTCTGCATCCCTCCTTAATCCAGCTAGCTGCTCCCTGTATTCGGCTTCAATCCTATCCAGAGTAGCCTTCTGCTCTTCCTTCAGTGCTTTCACCTTTGCCTCTATTGCCTCCATTTTCTCCCTCCTCTTACAGGCCTTCTCCGATTCCGCCTGTAACTCTACCCTCCTCAACCTCCAGGCTGCTTCCTTCTTGTGCACTGCCCAAGCACGCTGCATTTCTTCCAATTCTTTGCAGCATTCCAAGAGTTCAGATACCACCGCGGCCTTCTCTCTGGAGGGGGGAGGAGGCACCATCCCAAGACATGGCAAACTGTTCGAGACAGGATTTTTATCGTCTGTTGCTGCTCTATCAGGCTGCAACCATGCTGCTCCTGGTGGTGGTGGTGGAACCACTGAAGGTGAAAGGCTTAAGGTCACAGAAGGTGACGATGGCCTAACAGGCACACCGGACGTAGAATTTGAAAGCCATGGAGGAAGTAATACTGGGGGAGGAGGAGCAAGTGGATCAGTACAGACAAACTGGCCGCTCGAGGTAGCCATGAGAAATTCTTCGACACTATGCTTTTTAAGCTGTTTCTCAGTAAAAGTCTCCAAAAAATGATTATTGTATTTTTCCCTCCTCAGCCGGCTAATATCTGAGTGTCCTCTTTGCTGCTTCTATTATAAAAACTTCCCACGCAGTTCAGCCAAAGACTTCAGCTGCAAATTTCTTCTTCCAATTACTTTACGTGCTAATTGGCCTGAAGACGGATAACAATGCTTTGCATTGAGATATCAGGCGCCACTTTCTTGGGCCATACTGTCTCGTAGAAGCAAGCAACAAAGCAGCTTCTTCAGTTTGCCCCTCTTTAATTTCCAGGTGTAAACACCACTGCCCCTGGCCACAAACTCTTAATCATGTGTCTGGTCAATGCAGAGGGAATAAATATTGGCATTATTTTACCCTCAGTCAAACACAGCTAATGAAGCATGAGCAGAATTGTAGTGCCGGTGCAAACATAAACAGAATTGTTGCGATTCAACCATATTGAAAGTAGCATGCTCGACTGATTGTCACGGAGAAAACAAATGTTTGGAGTTTTATAGTCCACAGACCTCAGATCTGAACAATTAGTTATATGAATTCCTAACTCTCCCTAGATCTGAATTTTGTTTCAAGTTGCATCGTGAATTCCCAAAAGCAAACAGATTGTTGCTACACGATAACATGCTGAAAACTGTAGATTGGAGACTAACCATCACGGTTTTAATTTACTTATTGAGCAAGGCTAATCGATATCTGATCTGCAATAACTAAATCACCTACTACATTAGAGGCACGGATGAAATTTAAAGCAGTCGATCTGAAGCATCCCAGAAAATTTAAAGTAGCCGGGAACAGAAAATGTGCTGCCCACATGAACAAATATATATATATGCATATGTATATATTTTGCTAGTGTCAGGAATGAACAATACGAAAATCTCCAGCAACATATATATATCGCAGGGTAGACGACTTGCTTAGAGTTAGCATAACATGATGCGCATAATTAAAAGTTTTGCCACAAAAGAGAAGGGCTACTTTGTTCTCCGTACAGTGGGAATAAGGAAATCAAATCTTTATCTAACGTGATAGTAGGAATTTCTCCGACTCAACAGATGTACCAGAACTACTACTAATATGTCCTAGCCACCCCAAAAAAAAAAAAAGACAACTCGTCAAGGCAAATTCAAAGCTGGTCCTAAAAACATATACTACCATATGATTTAATTCCTTTCTTTCTTTCTTTTTTTTTTTTTGGGCCGGGACCATGAAGAATAACTGGAACTGAAGAAAAGGAGTTTCCGAACAGATGGCCCTCACAGCAAACACTACTCCGTTGCATCTCTCTAGCCAGTAAGCATAATGTAGCCATAGAAAACCCGCACACGTTATCAATCTTGATATCAGAAAACAAAACATATATCTCCACAAACAAGACCCAAGTGTCTTCTTTTTTTTTTTCGAAAAAAAAAAAGAAGAAGAAAATGAGGAAACAAGAGAGAAAATGAACTTACAGGGTAGGATACAGAAGAAATCCCAGCACTGCATGCTTTCACTCGGCAAGAAAAGAGGTATCTCTCTCTGATGAAGAAACGATGGATGGAGTAGTAATTCTCTGAAGGCTGGACTTGGACTTTGGAGTGAAGTGAAGTGAAGTGGGCGTGCGAAGAAGAGAAATGAGGGGTGGAGACCCAGAGAGAAAGAGAGTGGGCTAGTAGCAGCAGAGACCGGAGACGAGCGGTTTCTCTTTTATGTTTCCCGGATGGCTGAGTGACGCGCCAAAAGAATGTGATGACGTAAATGTTGGAGCAGGCTTCTGAGCCTCCAGATGTAGAAGTACTACTAGCATCAGCGATTTTATACAACTCTCACATGGCCAAAATTTCTACTACGTGCTTTCTTTCTTAGCTCTTTTTAATTTTTATAAAAATAAAAAATAAAATTGGATGAATTCGGCTTCAGTCATCGTCGTCGGTACGAACCAGAACGTATTTCGAAAGCATAATGTATTTGGATTACATTTTTCGTGATTTTTTATGAAAAAATTACTGTAGCGATTTAATGTATGTGAGAGAAAAAGGTAATAAGGAAATGTGATCACGGAAAACGATGTAATTTTTCGACGAAAACCGGCAATCCAAACAAGGCCTTAAAATCCTTTATAAAAATTCTTACAAATCGTCTATTAACACAACTCTCACGTCGACAACAAAATTCGAACATACGGTTCGCTCTTCTAAACTGAATCAACTTTTTTTTTTTATTCTTTCTTAGCTATTATGCAAAACATAGCCAAAATTTCTACTACATCCTTTCTTTCTACAACTAGGAGCTGTATAGCACAAAATATTGTAGTAGTATTATAAAGCAATCAATATGCACTGTAGATTATTCCACAGTCATGTTTACTGCAATTTTTGATGCCCCCGATTGGGTAATTTGGGAGGTGGTCCCTTTTTTACCATCTCAATTTTCTTTCTTTCACTGCCGATTTCTTATCCTGTTTTAGCGTATTACCACTACTACTGGAAAGTTATTTCCTAGCTTCAATGACCCTTTTAACCATTTTCTGCAAAACTGGCTGCATTTTACTAGACTAAAGGCTAGAGGGGTCCTTCAGATTCCTAAAGCAAACCGCAACAGCATCCACCCCAAACTCGAGATGCAAATTTGAAGCACCTCAATCCCATTTCCTTTTTGAGAAAAAAAAAATCCCATTTCCTTTGGGGGTATTTTTTTCCCAAAAAGAAATTCTTTAAAAATAACGCTTTAAGTATAATTCTACACCCCAAAGAGGTCTTTATAGAATTCACAAGAAAAGGAAATCAAAACCCACAAATATAATGCGTCAGAGCATCGTGTACTTCTGAGGGGGTTCTAGTTCTAACTCTACAGCCTAAAGAATTTTTGTTGCAGGAAGGACCTGAGAGAATTTTTATGCGCATTGGCATTATTAGCTGATACGTTACTTACGGCCAGTATCCCTATCGTTGTCAACATACTACCCCTACTACACAAGCAAGTGTTCAGGTTATGAACCTTTCAAGAACAAACAGATTGCACAAAAAAATAAAAGAATGGCTCCAGTGGAAAATGGAAATCTCAAGATCCTTTGAGAGGCGAAGGAATCGATACCCAGGTATTTTCTTTGTTTAGACTTTGGAGGGATGATTTTGGGAGCTGGGGCACCACCGGGCAGGGGAGGGGAAGTGGGGGTGACTGCAGTCCGGATTTCACGGCACAAAGGGACGATTCTGATGGGGACTGGACCTTACAGCCCCGAGCCCTGACCCTGACCCTGCTCCTGCCCTGCCCTCTCAGCTGTCATTGATGCGGTTGCGTCTGATTTTTCCCTTCTCTCATTCAAAGTCTTTTACCATTCCTCTTACTGCAATGGACTGTAGGATAGATTCAGGGATAATTTCAAAAACCTCCCTTAATGCTCCTGACAATTACAAAGAGCTTCCCCAAAACTCTAAAAACTACACAAATCTTCCTTCTTTTAACGGTTTAGGAATTAACATAGGCCCAAAATGCTTGTACATGTCAAATTATAATACCCTTCTCTTAATACAAGAAAAAAAAAATTTGTGTTGCTCCAAAAGTTCTTCTTAAGTTGCCAAATATAGGTTTTGTGCCAAACAACTTTGTTTATGTGAATTAATGGTTATCAAATTGATATGGATGAAGTGTTTGATAATTTACATTAAATAGGAAAGACCATACTTAAAGTAAACAAGTTCAATAAATACTACGGTGGCTGCAGCAATTTGGCAGCGGTCCTAGCGAGACAAATACTACTGGTACCACAGATTTGACTCCAAAAAGCCCTGAAGAGGGGGAAGAAGGGCAACTCTAGAGTGGGGAAGGAAAGATGACAAAGACATGTCATCAAAATTGCAAAAGTGAGGGAGATCCTGCTCGAGGGCCTGATCTCAATTCTGATCCCACTTCTGAAAAGGCCAGTGGAATTGGGTGGGGGTCTGGAGCGGCAGGCAACTATACACTACGGTAGAAAGTAGGAACCGCTCCCAGCAGGAGCCTCGACTCTGGAGTCTGGAAAGCACTACGTAGTCCTTAATGTGTGTGTCGCCATATGATGCCGTTTGATTCAAATTACTAATGGCCTCAAAACGCCAGTATTCGACACAACCGGTAGGACCTTCCCTAGGTCTACTACCAACTGATCCGATCCTATACTATAGTGCATAGGGATCCGCGGCCAAGGGGATCAATATCGAAATCAATCAAAATACCAATCTCTCCCAACAATCTAATTGGACAACACTTACCTCCTCCCAACAACATACTTACTAAACCCGGCCCAGTAAATAACCGGCAGAGGGATTGGATTAATGGATCGCTAGTTCAACCAGTAGAACCTGTGAGTATTAATTTAATATTTATAAATATAAAATAGTAATTTTAATATACATAAAATGTATAATAAAGTGTTTTTAGATATGAATTATTATACTCAGGAAGATATATAATAAATATGTAGATATTAATAGAAGATTTAACTTCATTTTATTGTACTTTTATATAAATAAATAATATAGTCAAGTATAAAACAAAATCTATATCGCTTGTTTTAAAAAATATAGCATTATTTTTTCATTATTTTATTTTTGTTTAAAAATAAAGTAATTTCTAACTAATCAAATATTGTCAATTTAAAAGTTAAAAGGACTAATTGTATAATAAAAAATAAACAAGTTATTAAAAAAATTAAATTATTAAATAAAAATTAAGAAAGTGGTAAAGTTTTATATATATTTAAATAAAGATCCAATGTATAAAACTTATCAAAAGCATATGTACATTTTGTTTAAAAAACAAAGACCCACAATTATATATTAAAAAAAAGGTAAATCGAGTCAATTAAAAATTTGAGCGAGTTTCCGATTGAACCACTAGGTCAACCGAATTTGTCCGGATTTGATCAGATCAATTTCTTATTCAGTTGAACTAGAGACTCGACCCGATCTGATGTCCGGATCATTGGGGTAGCCGGTTCAATCGGCGGGTCTGGTTGAATTTAATAACTCTGTCCAACAATCCAATGCTACACTCCAATCGGACTACGCTTACCAACCCACCAGCAAAGTTGGCCACTTCAGTCCCTTTTGAAATTTTACTATAACCAAGCTCGTAGTAAAATAACCCAACCAAAAAAAAAAATGAAACAATGATGCACAGAAAAGCAATAAAAGAAAAGGAAAAAAAAAAAGGGGCTTAACTGCGTGATTCCAAAGAAGGCTTCACAGAGAGCACGACGACAGATATCTCTAGTATGGATTTTTTTTTTTTTCAACAATAACATTTGTATAACCTAATCTATCTTATTCTGCAAGAAAAGAAGGTTAAAGAGGTTGTGAAAGGGACTCACAGATATACATACTTGACTATATCAAAGAGATAGTTTGACACTTCTTTAGAATTTTTTTCACTGTAAGCGAGGTTCGAACCCTTGATTTACAGTCCAAAAAGAAACTTAGTCCTTTTTTTTTTAAAGCCACTGAACCAAAGCTCAATGATTCTCTAGTGCGGTGACCAAGCCAAGGGAAAAAAATTTTCTTGACCACGGATTCAAAACCAAATTGCGTCCTTTTACTATGCTACGTACTGGCATGAATAGTCCATCGGTGCTTAGTAGTCACGAATACTCGTAGAGGAGAGAAACATTTGTTTGGATAGAGTATTATTTGACATATTATTTGAAATAATTACTGTAACACTTTTTATGATATGATGTATGTGAGATAAAAAGGTGGTTGAAAATATAAAAAGGTGGGTTGGAAAATGTGTTTATAATGTAAGCGAAATATTGGGCTTGTTTGGCACCCTAGTTTTTTACCAAGTTTTTTAGCTACTAGTTTTTTAACAATTTTTGCTACAGGAACCCCAAAAAACTTCCCAAAGTTTTTTATCTACACACTTAAAATATCCAAAACACAACAAAAAAAAATTCCCCTCCCCTTTTCTTCTTCTTCCTCCCCCACCACCACCTCCGTCCCCGGCTCCGGCGCTGATTTCCGGTGCCGGTGCCGGTGCCGGTCTTCTTTTTTTTTCCCATTTTTTTCCCTCTCCCCCTCTTCCTCCCCTGCTATCCTCCCATATTGTCTTTTTTTTTCTTTCTCTGCATTTCCCCCATTTTCCCTCCCACCTCTCTGTGAAAAAAAGGAGAGAAAAGAAAGATGGTGAGAAGTGGGAAGGGGAACAGGTGAGGCGGGGGGTGGCGGGGCAGAGAGGGAAGGGGCAGAGGTGGTGGCAAGGGGAGGGGGAAGGCGGGGCAGAGGGGGAAGGGGGAGGCGGGGCAAAGGGGGAAGGGGCAGAGATGGTGGCGGGGGGAGGGAGGTGGCGCGGCAGAGGGGAAAAGCGAGCAGAGGTGGAAGGGGGAGGCGGGGGGTGGCGGGGCAGAGGGGTGGCTGCTGGGGGTGGCGGAGGTAACGGGAAAGAAGAAGAAGAAGAAAAGAAAAAGGAAGGAAAGAAAAAGAAAAAGAAAGAGAAAAAGAAAGAAAAGGGGGTGGCTGCTAGGGGTGGCGGAGGTAACGGGGAAGAAGAAGAAGAAAAGAAAAAGGAAGGAAAGAAAAAGAAAGAGAAAGAGAAAGAGAAAAGGAAAAAAAGTTTTTCACCTTACAAAAACTTCTACAAAATTTTTTCAAAAACTTCTACAGTGCACTACACTAAAATTTTAGATAAACTCCCAAAAAACTCAGGTTCCAAACAGGCCCATTATTTGGGAAATATAAAAAGGCTGGATGGATGTTGGACACCTGCATTACGATGAAGCAGAGTCCTTTAGTAGTAATAGTCCCATTCCCATACCATAGTGCGAGGAAAGCTGTTCGTGAGAATGGGCTGGATGCCGCTTCCAAAGGACCCTTGTCTTGGGCTTCCATTTTCAAGGCGACGGGCTACAAACACATAATAATAATATTAACCCATCCTAATTTTTATTTATTTATTTATTGGGTAAGTAACCCATCCTAATTCTCATTATTTGAAATTAAAACCTGGGAATATATTGGCTAAAGTAAAATATAAGAAATCAGATATACCATAACACTTTTTTTGTTCCTTTTAGTAACAGTGCTGATTATGCGCATTCAGGTTCTTAGCAGAATTATATGATCATTAGGGAAATTGTCTTTGATTTCAGATGATATTTTCTTTTCAATTCAACTTCACAAAGCGATATTGATATTGATGGTAAGTGGCTTTAAAAGAAATGATCTCATGCAACAGTGAAAGCAACAATGAAACCATGCACTACCCCGCAGACCAGATCAAATCTCTGATGACAATTGGGCCTAAAATCATTGACACAAATCCTAAATTTCTAAATTATTAATCATTTTATTATGGTTTTAGGTATATTTGTCCGACTTCATTTTTTCCCCCAAACGATTTGGATACAAATATTTTTTTAAATAATATTTCACTTGCATTATAAAACACATTTTTTCAATCATTTTTTTATGTTTTCAGCTATCTTTTTATCTTATATATATCACATCTAAAAAAAATATTACAGTAAATATTCTAAATCATATTACAAATAATACACTCTATCCAAACACGCCTCCTGGTTATTTGTTCAGAAAATCAAATGAATTTTCTTGGCCTTCTTGACGGCCCACTTTCTAATTCCTATGTAAATCCACCTTGCAAAATCCAAATTATGAATCTTCTTTTTTCAATTATCTAAATGATGCATAATTTAGAAAACCTGTCAAATGTTCCAAGGAGAGTGGTTCTAACTTGTATGTAAAATATAATACCATGCTCTATATAGTGTTTGACCAACCTGTCGACGTTATTTATTACAAAAAAAAAAAAAAAATAAAGAAGGAAAGAAAGCAAGCAAGAAAGAAAAGGAAATCCCTGTCAGATGTTCCACACTTTCAATAATTCCTTCAGAAACGATTTAAAAACCTGCAGTTCTAGAAGAAAAGCGGGGACAGACAGGGACGGAACAACTAGAAGCATCAGATTATCTAAAACATCCAAATTTTTTTTTATTAAGGTTTCCACATGTGTGCCCAGTGGAAGTATGGATGGTTTTGGCTGGGGTGGGGGACGCAATTATCTGACTCTTTCTCCATGTAATGGTAAAAATAAAATACTAGTCATCAATTATTTGACTCTTTCTCCGGGCGAGTTACGTAATGCAGGTTGTCTCCAAGTGAGGTCATAGTACCTTGTTTGAATTGCGAATTTTTAAGAAATTCTCTCGACAAATTTTTCAATCATCTATTTGCTTTATATATTACATTGTAATATTATATTTTATAAGAGAAATATATTTAAAAAAACTCACAATCCCAATGAAGTCTTTTGCACCTTGGTTTGGTTTGTGAGTTTTCGTAAAAAAAAATAAAAAATGCAGAATCAGACTAGACGGGGTGTACTACGCACCTGTATGAATTTAGAATAATTCTCATGTAGAGGCGCATTGATAGGAGGTAAGGTTCTTGGTTGTGTTTGGATTGCATTTTTTTAGATTTTTTGTAGAAAAATTACTGTAGCGATTTGACATGTGTGAAGTAAAAAGGTAATTGAAAAATGTGTTTACGAAAAAACGTAGCAATTTTTCTTTGAAAAATTACTGTCCAAACAAGACCATTAAATCTCCCGCCCCACAATTAATGTGATGACCAACTCTTCGAGAGAGAGTTGGTTCATTGTCTTGTAATGTTGATATATTTTCGAAGTGAGGACTTAAGACCTTGTTTGGATTGCAAATTTTTACAAAAAAAAAAAAAAAAGAAAGAAAAAAAATCTCTCAAGACATAAAATTTTCACCATCATAGTGCAAAATTTTCTCTCGAGTTTGTGCAAACGGACTTTAAAGTTGGGACTTGCTACTGTGAAGATAAATTAGCAGTAAAAAATAAAATAAAATTTTGAGCATTAATTGGATTCAATGACAAAGAGTAGAGGTAATCATTTTAGCTCCATCTAGCCATTGATAGACTAAGTAAACAACGATTTACTAATCAACCTGCTGATTTTCCATTCTAAAATGCACGCTGAATTAGACCATTTAAACCCGACAAAACGGCTAGAATCTAAAATGAGCAAACAAAAAATTCCAATCACAAACGAATATTAGTCGGAACTAATCGTAACACCCGTCAAGTTTGTGAAATGAATCACACAGCCCACCTACTAGTCCGCTGCCCTAGTCGTCAAGTTTTTTGACTGATTTTCAGTTGTCATCAATTGCTTGTTTAATAAGTATCTTGCAACGCAGTGAGAGGAAGAAGAAGCTAAAAGGCGAGTCAACCTTCATTCCCCACGAGGGTCTAAAAGTAGCCTTCTTCCTTCTTTCCGTCTTAGCCATTGGCAATTAAAATAAAAACCCCTCTCCAACTCTCTACTTTCTACTTCCAACTTTTCTCTCGTCAGAGACCCATCCCTTTTTAGTCCTCAATTAACGTGAGCTGCTTGCAAAATACTACATGTATACTATCAATCATTCTTCTTTCCACGGATTCTTCTCAACAGTAAGAGAGAAAAGGGGAGGTGTGGTTGGCGGCTAATACCTAACTCGAGGAAAGGGAGGAGAGGCATAATTCACATTAGATCTGGATTCACAGAAGTTCTGGGGTGGTTACAATCGTGCTAGTGCTGGTATTCAAGTTTGTTTATGTGTTTTAACTCAACTGCGGCAGCAGGTTGTGATATAATCTAATACTATTATGCATATACGAATGACATCCTGAAGTGGGCTCTTGCGCTTTGCTTGGTTTCTGGAGCGAAGAATTGCTGTCTCTTTTTTGAAGCTTTGCTTCCATGGGGATTTGCTTGAGCCAACAAGTCAAGGCTGAGTTTCCATTTTCCTCTGGTACAGGTAATTTGCCCTTCATCTTCGCTTCCGTTCTTCACGTATACAAATTGAAGGAAATATGAGGAAGGAGGTGTCTCTCTTTGCCATTATTGTATAATCCATCAATCTTAGCTAGCTAAATTGTTTAATCTGGTATTTTTCCACGGTCTTCATTCTTCTTTTATCTTGTGTGGATTAGGAAGTGAATCTTTCTAGGATTATTTCAATTAGAGGTTTATCTAGTTCAACTGACTTTAAAGTCTAAACTAGGTGATGCGAATTCTTAGCTGCAAAGTACTTTTTATTTTTGGGTTGTAACTGCTAGCTGGACTTCAGTACGAGTAGGGTCCTTTTTACCGTGCTTCTATGCAGTTCACGAAGTTTCATTTTGTATGACCTACACGTTGTCTTGGCCTGTGGGAAAAAAAAGTACCATATATATCCTAGCTGCTTGTTTTGTTTTCTCAGTTCTATTCGTATCGCTTAGCTGTTGGACTGTGTGTAGAAGTAAACTCACGAAATGTGAGTGAGGATGGGACTCAGACGAGCAATTTGAGCAGCAAGGCCTCTTCATTTTCCATGTGTCAGACCCCTCGAAGTGAGGGTGAGATCTTGGAGTCCTCCAACTTGAAGAGCTTCGCCTTTGGTGAACTCAAAGCAGCTACCAGAAACTTCAGGCCTGACAGTGTTTTGGGCGAAGGTGGCTTTGGCTCTGTTTTCAAGGGGTGGATTGATGAGCAATCCCAAGCAGCATCAAAGCCTGGGACTGGGATAGTTGTAGCTGTGAAGAGGCTAAACCAAGATGGTTGGCAGGGGCACAAGGAGTGGCTGGTGAGCAATCTAAAATTTTTGGCATATCCTCAATTCTTATTCATAAGTGATAGGAGGCAAGTTATTTGTAGCACAAGTACTTTATGACACAAAAATTTTTTTTTTTTTTGGCCTTGCTTGTTACGTAGGCTTCTTAGAAATACTTTGAATCTTTTAAGTCAACACAGCACTTAGGCACACTTAAAGTGATTCATATTGCACTAAAGTTTTGAAGAATTATCTCTTCACCTGTCAACTAGCTAATTTTTCTTTTTGAACTTTTGGATTTGCAGGCCGAGATTAATTATCTTGGGCAGCTGCGTCACCCTAACCTTGTGAAGTTGATCGGGTACTGCTTGGAGGATGACCACCGACTTTTGGTCTACGAGTTCATGCCCAAGGGTAGCATGGAAAATCATCTATTCAGAAGTAGGTTCTTATGTCCTCTTAGGACTAGACCTTTTAGTTGTGACAAGAGTTTCCTGGTTTATTCTATCTATTAATAATGGAAATGTTCTCTCACATGTTGATTTTCATTCAATCAGAAGGATCTTACTTCCAGCCGTTCTCTTGGAGCCTTCGTATGAAAATTGCTCTTGGCGCTGCCAGGGGACTTGCCTTTCTTCACAGTGCTGAAACAAAAGTTATTTATAGGGACTTCAAGACTTCTAATATCCTCCTTGACTCCGTATGTGATTCGAGAACCATTTTCCATAATATTTTAACAGATAATGAACTTTCTTGCTTCTATTACGCATGACATGACTAGTATCTGTCTTCTGATTTCTATTTCCCTTGCTGTTTTTTCTGGTTTAATTCTGCAGAACTACAATGCCAAACTTTCTGATTTTGGGTTGGCCAGGGATGGGCCAACTGGTGATAAGAGCCACGTCTCTACTAGGGTTATGGGGACCTATGGTTATGCTGCCCCTGAGTACCTATCAACAGGTAAATCAACTTAGCGTGTCATAATACCATTGTCATTGTATCTTTGTTTCATGTTCCCGACTTGAATACATGCTATAGAACATTTTTTGCTAAGCTTCTGTATTTAGCTTTCCTCCATTGTTCCGGTTGATTTGCGTTTCTGTTTTATGGCATTTCATGTTCTATATCACGTGTGTGAACTCTTCTTTTGTAAATTGCTGCAACCAAAATTCTTTTAAAGAAACAATTATTTTGAAAGATGATTAGTCATTACACTTTGATACTCTGTTCAGAAGAAGATGATGTAGTACTGTTGCAGAATACAATCTGATGGGTGATCAACTTGTGTCGGTCTGTATGTGTGTGTACACGCATGCACGCAAACACACACACACACATGCATATATATATACGGGGAAATCTGTGACAAATTGGTGATGTGATCATGATGCAAGGAATAAACATATAACATGACGGTAATATGATGAGCATGGATGTGACTGGCCATGAAGTATGATATTTCCGTAACCTTCTGTCCTTGCTGTTAAAGAGATGGACATTTTTATCACTCTTCTGGTTTACATTTATTTCTCATTAACTTTTATGGTAAACAATTGATTGATGGAACTCACTCTGGTTTTAGTAACATAATAATGTGCACCATTATTAACTTTTATCCTTGCTGAAAAGGTCATTTAACTGCAAAGAGCGATGTCTACAGCTTTGGAGTTGTTCTTCTGGAGATGTTGTCTGGGAAAAAAGCAATAGACAAGAATCGGCCAACTGGGGAACACAATCTAGTGGAATGGGCAAAACCTTACCTTACCAACAAACGCCGAATTTTCCGCATTCTGGATGCCCGTCTTGAAGGCCAGTATTCCATGGGTCGAGCACTAAGGGTGGCTAATCTTGCCATTCACTGCTTGTCCGTGGACCCCAAGGTGAGGCCAAGCATGGACGAGGTTGTAACAACTCTAGAGCAGCTCCAGGACTTGAAAGGCACATCAAACCATGACCAGAAGGACAGCCAGTTAAATCTGCATGGCAATTCAGGTGGTGGGCCTAGGCATTGCAGAAGAAGTGCTGAAGAAGCTCCTGGAATGACGGCTTACCCTAGACCTTCATCTTCACCACTTTATGCTTGAAGGAAGGAGGAAAGACAATTCCATTGCGAGAGCATTGATCAATTTTTTGCTATATTCCCAAGTGATGTACAGTTTTTGCTTTTTAGTAATACGGTGGTCATGGCGAGGCTTAAAAAGCTGCTGCTCTTCCTTCCTTGTAATGCAAGGGTTTTGCATGCTTTTGGTAGATGGATCTTTGCATCAGATGTTGCGAGGAAAGATTAGGAACTTGTTGCTCTTTGGTTTGTAATTTTGTAGTTTGTAGCGTTTGAACTCTTTGCATGTGTGCTATAAGCTCTCTGTTTATATGTGTAGTCCATGACCCTTTATTTATTAATTTTGTTTCATGGGCTTGGCAGCAGGTGCTTGAGTTTTTGGATTGCTGGCCCGGAGTAGTAGATAAGAAGACGTAGATTCAAATGCAGATATCCCAATTTAATCTCCATCGAGCCCAAATCTCGTTGTACTAATCAAGCCCCCTTGGTTATGGGTGCATGGCATTGCATAGAGAAGCCCAAGGGAGCCCAAACTGTCATGGCCCCTGGCCGTGGGTGAGTTGAAGTCCAACAACGAAAAGCAAAAGTAAAAAAACAATCTGACGAAATTTGGCAAAAGAATAATTTGCCGCGTAGAAAAATTGTCCACAATATATGGTCCTGGCCTACCTAATTGTTTTGTTTTGTTTGACGGTTTTGGAATTCACCTTACGACGGTTGAACTCAAAAGTTACATGTTTGTTTTAGCTACTTCTAATTAAACGAGTGAATAAAAAAAAAAAAAAAATTATGTAATAACCACAACCTAAAGAAGTTGATATACTAAGGCCTTGTTTGGATTGCTTGTTTCCGTCGGAAAATATTGTCGTTTTCCGTGATCACATTTCCCTATCACCTTTTTCCCTCACATATATCAAATCGCTACAATAATTTTTTCATGAAAAATGACAGAAAATGCAATCCAAACACAAGAATTCGTAAAAAGTAAGATGTGGTGTAATTAGAATTACACAAACAAACAACTGATCTGATTGATGTCTGATGAATGGTAGGAGTAATATTACACGCGGTTTCTATGTAGTATTTTAATTCTTGTGTTTTTTTTCCCACACCTTTTCCTGAAATTAAATATGGGAGTTTGCACCCTTAGAAAAAAGGAAAAAAGAAAAAGAAAAAGACGGGAGTTTGCTGTCTTCTTGGCAGTCAAAATACACAGCTGGATGAAGGAACGGGTTGGTTTTCGGGTAACCTGCGTCAAATGGTCCAGCTCCGCAACGTCCAATTGACGCGGTATCAAATGCTAGCTGCCTGCTTAAGGAAGCTTAGCTGCTATATTACATGTTGATCTTCATCTCCAAGTCATCGATTACTCAATAGTCATAAATCCCAACTACGGCTTTGTCATACAATTTCAACTTAATATGGATCCGAAACAAATCCCACTTGCTCCTAATTCTTTATTGTTTACGTAGACAGCTTTTCAGGAAAAATTTTCTTAGAACCTCTTTGGTCAGCCTACCTAATCCATTAGCATTAGGTCCGCCGGGCAGCTTTAAAAATGCAAGAACTTCCCAGAGAAGTCACTACTTACTGATCATCTTCCTAAACTCGGATGGCAAACGGCAGGCTGGAGGTCCTGTTGGTGGAAGCTCAAGGTATCAGAGACAGAGACAAATGCATTCCTGGTATATATATATCTCTTCTTTATTCTCTAAGGAATTTCTGTCCACAACCTCGTTTTTTTTTTCTTTTCTTTTTAACAAAAAAAAACATATTCTTCGTAGGTTGCTTAAATTGCCTAAATCCTTGTAATCTAGCAACAAAGCCTTACGTACACATCCTGTACGGAGAGCAGGAGCGTACCAGCTGCGTAGCCAAAGGTAATCCCCATATTAGTATGTTATCTAGCTCTCGAAAACTTTGAACTTAATTTGGTAATAAAAAAAAAATTGCAGGGAAAGGAAACAAACGAGAGTGGAATGAGAAATTCGCGTTTGAGGTGAAGTATCCGGATGGCGGAGAAGATCGAGTGTATAAGATCATATTTCGCGTCATGGACCAACACAAGTTCACCGACGATGTTTTTGTTGGCGAATCTACGTAACCCTCCTCCTCTCTACATATATATACACACACACACACACATATATATATATATATATATATAATATTTCACTTCTTTTTGCATCAATTTTTGTGACTGTAATATGCTGTTGACATAATTTTTTCTCTTTATGGTGTTTAAATTAATAACTTGGTGCATGTAGGGTGTACGTAAAAGATATACTATCAATCGGGGCAGAGAAGGGGAAGCTTGAAGTTCAACCTCGCCTCTATAGAGTTGTTCAATCGGACAAGTCCTACTCTGGAGAAATTTCTGTTGCATTTACCTTCACCAAGGTTAGACTTCATACTTTATAAGCTCAAGCTTGACATTTGGATTCTTAAATTTTAATAAATAATGTTTGGCCTAAAAGTATAAGGTATTTTTTTTGTAGCCACGACCATATATAGCAAAAGATTGAGAATAATTGTTGCATCCAGTTTTGCAACTACTTGAAAGAACCTATAATTAAAAGTTGCGTCTAAATTAAAAGCGTGGAGAGATGTTGCCTTTCTAAGTTCTATTTTGAGCATGACTTTGGGTTAATTCAATTGATGTACTACTATTTAATATTTATGCAGATCAAAGATGGAATAGAAGAAAATCCTGAAGGCCGGAAGGAATGCGCTAATCAAGAATGAATGGAATTATTAAGGACAATCGAGTCGAGAAAAAAAAGGAAATTCTCAAATTACCAGAACCAATGAAAATGTCAATCACTAAGGCTTTGTTTGTATCAGGGATTTGACGAAAGATTTGCAACTCTGCAAAATTCCTCTTGTTGTTTAAATTGTTTAGGAGAAATTTGAGTTTGTAATTCATTAATTATTTCTATATTTAAAATACACTTAAAGAATCTATGAATTAGGAACCCAAATACCTCCTAAATAATCCAAATAACTAGAAAAATGTGAAAGAATTTCAAATCTTATGCCAAGTATCTCTGAGCCAAATGCAGCTTAACTGAATTCAATTCAAAAATTATGGAAGTTGCTTGCGTGAGAGAAGGCTCGACCAGTATACCCTCTTCCATAATGAGAGTATAATGGAAGTCTAATAGCCATGACACGCATCATGATAAATTGGTTGTAGATTTCATTTTACAACTTTAAAAGCTTTAAATTTTATCAGATATTTATTGTAAATTATTAAAATAAATATACAATTTGATTCTAGACACTCTGTAAACGAGAGATAGGGTAATAAAAGAAGGCAACATAATGAAATGAACATGTGCTATGCCTTGTGTAACGGCTAACGTCCAATCGCGGATTGCACTCCGTTGCGAATGCCTTGTGTAACGGCTAACGTCGAATCACCAATCATGCCGTCTTAGCTCAGCCGGTAGAGCGCGTGGCTTTTAACCACGTGGTCGTGGGTTCGATATATATTAAACATGTTGAGGCCCATGGGTGAGGTGGGTTCTTTGCAGACAAGACCACCATCATGTCCTGGGCTCAAATTTGAATCGGCTACCTGCATTGTGAAGCCCAGGCCCAGTCCACGACCACAGGTCCAGTTCGTTCTGCTGATGTACATGTTCTTCTTGAAAATTGTTGAAAGCAAATGCATGATTCGTCTGGTTTGTGAGTTGAGGATACCAAAAAAAAAAAAAAGAGAAAGGTTAAGTTACGAGAGAGAAAAAAGGATAAGAATGGGTAATTTAAAATATTTTTGCAGTAGCTTTCCTTTGCTTTTTGCTCGATTTTGGCTGAAATTTTTTTTAAACTGTAGCAGGTTTCTTGTTCCTTTCAAATTAGTCGGATTCTCTTCCTTTTTATTTCTCACTAAAACTCTCAAACGTGGCAAATCTCATCTCCCAAACTAGGCATAAGAGTATTATAATTATACTCGAGAAAGGAAAAGGAAAACCATTAGTAATGTAAGCCTATGGTGGTTCAAAATAAAATATCCACTTAGATTGTCAAAAATAAAAGAAGTCTGTGAAGAACTTCCTCAAGAGCAAACTTCTCATGATCCTTCTTTTAATTACTAGTACAGCACTATGAAATTCTTTTGTCTAATCTATGTATTTGTCAATGATTTACTATATATTTCTTTAGGTTCAGGGATAAATAGGCAGTCGACTACAGTTAATATATTCTTTGCTGAATAAATCTTAAAGGCATGAGATTTAAATAGGAAAATGATTAATTCTCTATACACTTACAGTGTATACACTTTTATCATTAGATACATGATACATAATTCGAAATTGGAATTTGAAACTCAAATTTTATATACGTATTATATATCCAACAATTGTGATAGTGTATATATGGTCAATATATATAAGATTTATTTATAGAAAAATGTATTGAGAAAGTAGCAAAGCTAACACCAGGTGCCACTGCCCCCGCGTGAATGATCCAGAGACGGCACCTCCCCTGGTGAACCTCTAGGTCCCAGGTTCGAGTCTCTGCGCTACTGGATTCCTCCGCGCACTTACCGTGCTTGGGTCGGGTTGGGGAGCCAAGGTCCGGGTCGCAGGGGATTAGTCGGGTTCCTTTAAAAATTGACCCAAACACCCCTGTGTCGACAAAAAAAAAAAAAAAAACACCAGGTGCCACTAGGGATGTGATCGGAACTAGTGCTGGTCAATGCTTAGCTTTGTGCTTGGGAAAGCACAACTGATTCTTACCACAAAGGCAGTCAAATCCTGAACGTTGCGAGCTCCAACTTCAGCACACTAGCACGCAAGAATATCTCATTTATGATGCCATGATTGATTCCACATGATCACTTGAAAAATGTTTCACTAAAAATTCTGAAAACCCAATTCGAAGTCCTCCATGGCATAAGCTCAAAATTGGAAACCATGCCTCATTTATCTAAGAACCACTCGAAAAGGCTAAAGGAAACATAAAATGGGAATCTATCCTCCTCCAGTCGATTATGAGACAAACGTCACATGGTCCTTACCCCTGGATCGTGGATTTTTTCCTGCCGAAAGTCCCATCTTCTGCCAAGCAAGGATCAGGTATATATCCCGTTTCTATGCTAAGCAAGGATTACTTATTCTTCGAGACAATGTGAAAAGGAAAGGGTCGAGAGCCCAACAATTTGCATAAAATGCCGAAGGGCCCAATTGAAAAGACTATCAGATCCCAACACGAACAACGCTGTCTCTGTCCCAGAAAAAGAAGGAAACACAAAACGAGTGAATAATCTACAAAAAAAAAAAAAAAAAAAGCGATGATAAGGTGATATAAAGACCATATCCAGAGTTCCAAATTTGGGTTACCAGTAATAAAATAAAATAACAAAAGCTTAAAAAGGATTTTGGCTTTTTGCGTGATCCATAGCCGGAGTTCAGTAGATCTATCCAGAGAAAAGTGAATGTCGAAAACATGTTTTTGGGAGAGAGATTCCAAATGATAAGACTCATAAGAGGCACGATAACGGGAGTTTTATGTCACTTTGACTTCATATGCTGAAAATTTACATCTGGTTGTCATAGCACTGGACCGTACTGGGCTGTTGTTGGCACGAGCAAAGCCTGCCATAATTTCTTGAAATTTTGGGTACATCCCGGCAGGAAGTTTAGCGGTAACTGACAATATTTGATTAGGAAGTGCAAATTCCCGAATGCCGCCATGATGATGGTCGTGGTGGTCGCTGAAACCATTTTGCAGTGACCAAGGCACCATCAATTCGATCGACCGACCGACCGACCCCCAACACAAATTCTTAGTAGCAGTGCATTAAATTAAAGCATTCATGCCTCATCTTTTCTACTACATCCATTCACCACAATGAGAAGAACAAACATACCAAAAGCTATAGATGTAGTATATATTAATGGTGTTCATCGTAATATCAATACTGAATACGAATATAACTGGAGCTGCGGGCTACACCGGGATCATGCTTTTCCCTGCAGCCACTTCAGCCCCTACAAACAGCTTTTGCACTTTGCTGCTGCTGCCGGCATATCTTCACTGCCCATAAGGCTACAGCACCAGAATACTTTAAAAAAAAAGAAAAAGAAAAGACGACTCCAAGCCAAACTTGCAGGGTCATGGCTTCCACGTCAAAAAGAATGGACAAAGCTTACCGTAAGCAAGCCCACTTGACAGTACAATCCTATAGCTATTTATAAGTGCTTCTTCACCACCATTAATAGTCTCCTGGTAGTGCAGTACCATGCCTAATAAGCAGCTAGTAGGGTAAAATGGCGCTGCTTGCTTTTAGCGCTTGCTTGCTCCAAAATAGTTTCCGGGGGTAAGAAGGGGGAAAAAGAAAAACTGCGAAGGCGGCAGAGCGTGAAAATAGGGTATTACTACTGTTACTTGGATCCAGAAACTACTTAATTTAATTGATTGATAATACTACTAGTACTAAATTACGGGAATTGGTGGTGGTTGAAAGTTAATTATTTAAGTGTAAATTCGGAAATTCTTGCCGACGAAGGTCTGGCCAAATTGCCAGTTAGGTGGTGCGACGTTCCATGAGGTGGAGGTACGGCGATCGCTGGTGGTGACTCTGAAGGACAGGGCCTGGCCCGCGAGCTGGGCATTGGACTGCCAATTTTGGCCCCAGTTGCGGCTGAGGGGCAGCCATTGGGTGCGGGTACCCTTCACGCTGGCGCGCATCACATTCCCTGCACCTGCGACATTGGTGATCAGAACCAAGTTGAAGTAACGGAAGCCGTTGACGGTGAACCTGATTCCTCCACGCTTCCTGCAAGGGACCCTGCAAAAACCAAATTTTATTCTATTTTATTTTATTTTACCAAAAAGTTGTTTTAAGATCATTAAAACGTAACGTACCTAATAAACACTAGTACTATATATACTAGAAAAAAAAAAAAAAATCCTAAGCACGACGTTAGGTAATAGGTTCTTTAATGCTATCATGGTTTGTCACAAGAAGATGCTGCTGCTGCATGCACCTTACAGTTTTTGCCTTAGGGCAGGGGACAAGGGGAGGGACTGGGGTTATTGACCGGTAATTCAGGTAATGAGGCCCCACCATGACAGTGCGGCTTTTTGCATCGACACTCAATATTGTTCATAAAACTACGCTGTTGCCCTCGTAACCGGAAATGCTCAAGGATCGGCAACCGAGATCGGGATCTCCCGGCGTTATCTTGGGCTGCACTTTAGCATACGAATCCATTTTCAAAAAAGAATAAAATCAAGTGGCATTTGTCCATTCTGGACTGAATCCGGGTTTTAGTGTACCATGGCATGGCACAGAACAACATAGGATGATAGGAGTGAAAATTTTTGGTGGGTAGTAATTTGTTACTAACTGAAAAATGGTGAAAGCGACGCAAAAACGCGTCCAGCATCTCTGAATCTGGGGTGGACCACAACTACAAATAGAATTGGCGGATTCCCTTCTCAGTTCTCACAACCAGCTTAGGATGAAAAAAATTCCAGTAGCACTCCAGAGATTAACTCTTTTTTTTTTTTTTTGCCAACAAATGCACTCCACAGATTAATTAACCGACAAAAAAAAAAAAGGGACACTGCTTGGTGCCTGTCAAATTAGTACACCACTAGAACAGGGAGGAAAAGAAAAGAGACAAAAACGGAACCAAAATAACTACTACTAGAATGACTCCGACTGCTGAGTACTGATTAACCATTCTGCGTACCTTTCACCCTTAGGAACTTTTCTTTTCCTAATCTCCTTTTTTTAACATAGTTGCAATTAATGTGTATATAGTCCAAGTACAAAGATAACTTTTCGCTTTTTGTTCGGCTTGCTAAGATAATTGTCACATATATTATTGTATTAGCCAATGCTAACATCGTACGGATGGTCTAAACTCAAATCCCAATGCTAGTGCTCTAGGCTCTAGAAAGAAAAAAATGTCACCATAGAGAAAAGACCGAAGCGAGACCCGCTAATATATACAACTAACTAGTAGCTTAAGAGGGGTTTGTTTATCTTTATCCAATGGATGGATCGCGAGTGGTGAAAGTGAAACTACTTACCGACGGAAGTTGACGGGGACGATGCCGGCGCGGTACTGGGCAATCTTGAGGAACATGGGCATGGCGAGGTCGAAGTGGGGTCTGGGAGGGTTGCACCACCCACCGTTGTCGTTTGGTAAGGCGAAGTTTGGCGGGCAAAAGTTTGTCGCCGTAATAAAAATGGAAGGGCTGCCGGGAAGGCACCATTTGGGGTCATCAGCACATTTTAGCTCAAAGCAGGCCCCGCAGCTTAGACCATCGTTGAAAAGCGCTGTGCTCAGCGCTGCCGTGTTCACTCCATAGCCTTGGCTGTACAGGTTGCCGTACCCGCATGCCCCACCTGATGAGTTACCGTAAATCAAAATACTTATAAACAATCAAAAGTTTATAATTAGTAGTACTAGTATTTTTACTAGCATACTACTACAGAGTTTATGTGAAAACAGGCATGCACCGATTGGGGACGGACATGTCATATAAGTAAAATCTGAGGTTCAAGAAAATACTACAGTCGTAGTACGTACAAAATTTTAGTTAGTATGTGTAAAATATAGAGGGGAGGATGTGGGACGAATGATGCATGCATACCCATGGTGCCAGAGGCATCGCTGCCGCCGTAGAAAGTAGCGTGGGCGCTTTGCCAGGGACCGCCGGAATAAGCACCCGGCATTCTAGCGTTAACCACCGTCAAGAAACAGAGCAGAGCAGCAATGCAGAGCAGACACATTTGAGCCATTTTCATTTTTTGAAAATTCTCACTTGACCAATTACCTTATGAGTAATTACCACTCCGGCTCGACTGAAACTGAAACTGGAAGGATATACATATACCGTGTTCTGTTGGTGGAGTAGGGGGCTTTAGCTAGCCGCTAGGGGAAGGGTGCTCTGTTCCAGGGGAAAGCGGGAGGAAAGGGGGCTACTTAAAAGGACGGCCTCCATACCACAGTGATTTTCTGAGAGGGTATAATCGTAAAACACTCACGATCACATGCCCGGGGTTCTGTAATTAATGGAAGATTGTCACCCCATGTCCTTATTTAATGTTCTTGGCCTTTTCTTTTTTTTTTTCTTTCCTCCCCCCTTTATTGGTTGGACAAGATCCAACTCCTAGTGGATTTTCCCAGTGGTTTGAAGTTTGAATCGACAATCGAAACACTAATAGGGAAGGTACTGTGTAGTATTGGTTGATATGGTTGGTGATTTCACTTGCAAAGCATGTGGAGCAGCCAAAACTAGCATAAATTTACATATTTCGTCAAATAGTTAGTAACTTTTCTTGCCTCATTATATCATAGTGCTGTAGAAGATACTGTATGATCCGGGTTAATAAACAAAACCTACACAAGTATTTTCTCTAATTAAGTGGCTATTTCACTGTCTCCTCGTATTGGAACGTCACCATAATCCTTCCCCAAACTATATGTTGGTTCCCAGGCTGCAATAATGCCGCAGCTCAAATGTTAACGTCAAAATAACTTTACAGTAAATGTCAAGTTTTACAAGTTTAAAATACCTTCAGCTTTAGAGAAGGATCTCAATCAAATAAGAAAATGAAAATAATCATTGGAGAAGGATCATATTGACAATGTAACAAAAATATATGTGGCGATGTTCTTTGTCCTGCCATTTGGAACACCAGCTTTCCTTTTTCTTTTTTTTTTTTGTTAATTATCACCGTTTGCTCCACTTCTACTCTACCTTATTTTAGAGGGAGGTTCGATTGGGTTAATAGAAAAACCGATGGGAACTAAATCACCATCGGATCAAACGGGCGCGTCTCCTACTCTAACCTATTTTAGGGAGAAAGCTCAACTAGACCAATGTGAGAATCGACGGGAACTGAATCACTATCGGATCAAATAGGTATATTACACAACCGTTTAGTCACGTATTGGCAAAGCAATGGGAGGTAAAGTTTGAACTTTTGGCCTCCTACCCTACAAAGACTTTAAGTCATTGGTGATGATCAACAACCCAAACGGCTGTTGGTTAGAACACTAGCTTTCCCATCCTTTGAAAAAGAACAAAAAAAAATAGTAACAAGGAAAAGACAGAGAGACAAAGACGAGGGAGAGGGAAATACGTGGGTCATTTATTGCGAGTAATAACTCATCGTTACAAAGTTTTGTAATTATTATTGAAGTCAAAACAAGTTTGTTCAATGAAAATGCTATTTTTTCATAAAAGATCGTGCATTTGAATTCTACTTACGATGTGAGACCTTATTGATGGGCAATTTCTAAGAACCTTTATAAGAAATTTATAGTTTCTGACTTTTGATGGTGATTGAAATTGAACACGCTCAAATTTTTTTTTATTAAAAAATTTAATTATTATTGGTATTTTTTCTTAAAAATTGTTTACATTTCTATAAATATATTTTTTAATTATTTTTTACCACATATATATATTAAATAATTATAAATACATTGTTTATAAAATTTTCAAAAAAATAGCAATCCACGCGGGCTCGTGATGACATGTCACAAGGAGGTTAAATTTATTGTTTTCTCTCTTATAATTTTATAGATAAACAGAACAATAATGATAAGAAGAAGAAAAGGCAAAAGATGAGGGAAATTGCTTTGTACCCTGATGCGCACGTGGCTATGATTGCTGGGTGCGCATGTGTGGGGTCGGCAAATGGCACTCTGAGAATTGATTTGCTGCAAGAATTACTGAACGAGCCTCCGCCACTTCCATACCAATGTGCCCGGTCCTAATAAGAAAATTTACTATGAGATTTTTGCGAAACTAATTGGTAGAAGTTACTGTTTTTACTCGAATATGAACTGAGACATTTTCTTTTCTTTGATTTAAAAGGATGAACTTCCGTATATTTTGAATGTCCATCTGCTAATCTCCTTCCCTATTACAGTAAACAACTGCCGTTGACACCTTCCGCCAAGACGAAATTAGTCCAGAAAATTGATTAAGCTGGAACAAATGCACGGAGGATCCACCGGGCATCTGCTCTGAAAGTGGAGGCAAACAAAAACGATTTCGAGGATGACGGTGAGCAAATTGGGAGCCTCATCTACCCTTCTATTCTATGTCCTTTTTGCTCGAGAGATCAAAGTATCACCCTCACCAGCATATGGTTTGGGGTGGCGGATTCTAAATTAAATTCAGGCACCTGCGATCGATCGCTTTTTTCACCAGTCCCAGCTGCTCGTCGCCCATTGCATCAGGGAATCATTTATTAAGCACCATTTCTCTATTATGATCTTCACCCTCAATGCCTATGTCTCTGCATTTTGCCCCAATCAATTATAGCGCACTCTGCACCTACTTCCTTCCCCTATCAAGGGAATCTGATGACTTCTTGCCAACTTCGCGAGTTTTTTTTTTTTTTTTTTCTCAATTCGCGGCTAGTTGGGCCAAAACAAGCTTCAGCATCGCATAAACGCTCCAACTATTGAGGCGCATCCAAAGTCCAAACTGCGCTGATCTTCAATACACCCCAACAAAGGAAACCAATATAACCAGTGACAAAACCTGCAGTCTCAATCTCTACTAGAATGCGTAAAATGGGTGCCTTCGTAAAAGTCTCCTCTATCATCGTTTCTTGTGAAATCTTAGGGCATAACTTAGGAGATTAAACAACTCATTGGTTAGACGAGAATGTCAACTGATTAATCCTTCCCCCTCCCCAATCCCCCACTCCCAAAAAAAAATGGAAAAGAAAAGATTATGAGCTTTAGTGAATCAATGGCGCCGTCAAGGCCCAGCAGCCCAACCCAAACCTACACACGCATGTGAATCCAACTTTCCCCTTCTTTTCTTATTAGTAATCTGTATATACACCAAGGAAATGTACGTACATATGTGTTGGAGGTGGAGGACTGTGGCAAATGAATCAAAGGCAGGCGAGTGAAATTGAAATTGCATTCCCAATTAAACGCATTAATCCACCATTGATTGAACTGCTAGTAATTCACATTAATTATTGAAATTTACCATAACCCTAGTAGGTTAGGGGTACTTAAGTAATCACCACTACTAATTCCAGAATGAAATGCAGTAGTATTGTTGTTACAAATCTCCTCTCCCAACGACAAAAAAGTTAATTCTAATTGAGTAGCAAATTGCAATCCTGAGTTTTACGGTGAATCGATAAGCTAGGTTCATGATGTACTTACTTGTCAGGTCCTGGCTGCCGCCTTGCCGGTGGGGAAAGAAGGGACGAAAAACCAAAACGCCACCCCACCATTGCAAAGTTCCCGCCCGCGCACGCCATCAAGTCGACCACAAATTAAGGTAGTAAAAGCATTCACGATGACTTGGCAATTGGCTTATTATAATCCCGGAAACAATTGCATAATACTTTGTTTAGATTGTAATTTAGTTTATTTGCAAATTTTTACTTATTTGTATTATCAATATTTTTTAATTATTTTTTTAATCTTATATATGTATTAAATAAAAAAAATATCTCAAATAATTTACTATCGAGCCACCACGCACGCTCACTCACTAAATGACTTCTCATTAGTACAATCGTAACAGTGCTGGTGCTTTATATCTATCACGGTTCCCGCCGCCTCCGTAGCCAGCCACGGTTCATGAGTTAGTTATAGACCACATCAAATGAAAAAAATTAATCCAACCACATGCGCGCTACTTTAGAAAATGCAATGCTCTCATGGAAAAATAATAATAAAAAAAAACGTACGGTACACGTGATATATGACCAACAATTGTATGGCGTACGGAAAAATTATTTTAGACAAGAGGACAGGAAAATTCAAAGAACTGTATGCAGTATGTACATCACAATTGAATGCTTTTTCTTGGTTAATTAGATACTCCCTTGGAATGCTTCGTCCCCTCCCCCAAAAGAAAAAGATTTTACTTCCTACAACTCGTCTCATTCGTATGAAATGATGTTGAATGATTGTAACGAGTGTTTAAAACTTTGTTGCTTAATTTGTCGGTGATGCACGGATAAGACTTGGTGCAATATTCAGATGAACACACGGATAAGACTTGGTGCAATATTCAGATGAACACACGGATAAGACTTGGTGCAATATTCAGATGAACACGTACAACACAGTGATGTGATGATAAAGCAGATCACGAGTAAAGATTACAGAGATACAAAAGCATTCGGGCCAAGACGAGGGAATTAAATGTTTTTGCTGATCGCACGTGCTTGAATCCTGATAAACATTAAAGTCCGTCGTCTCGTTAAGCAGTCCTAACCCTGAACCTTCTTCACCCCGCATTTCAATTATGCTTTGCCTCTAAATCTATCGAGCAGCATAGCGATAGCAGTCAGCAGTGCTACTAAGTAGTAACTGATTTTTGCCGCATCAAGAATATAATAGTCAAGAGGCCACCTAATCATCTTCTTGAGGGAGGGAGGGAGGGGGAGATATCATGGAAGACACATTATGCATGGAAGTGACAGGGAAGATGATCCTGAGCATGTGGGAGAACCCCGCCTCAAGGTGACACCAGAGCCCATCCATGTCCAACCGCCAAAATAATAATAAATATTAAATAATCCCTCATCTCTCGTGCTTCAGCTACGCCCCCCGCGGCAAGAGAAAAAAAAAAAAAGAAAAAAGAAAAAGCCACCCTCAAAATAATAGCAAATAATAATAATAATGTCAGTGACGCAAACAAACCTTGAGGGGCTGGGGACGAAGGACATTCAGATTGGATTAGTTTGCTACGGAGAGGTCGCCATCCATTAATATCGATCTCCATCTAGCAAATTGAAACACACGCGCGATCCTCATTGCCACTTTTTCAATGACAATTCAGTGCCACTTCTATATATATTTATGTCAAGTGTCCTGTTTATTTAATTTGTCATGTGCTATTTATTTAAATTTCTTCTACCATCACGGTGATTGATAAGTGGGATTGACACTAGATTTAGCACCGAGTAGTGACACAGAGAATCCCAACTGATTAAAACATGAGTGCATGCATGCTAATTACAGCCGACGTGGCAAGTCAAATTCCTTTGTGCGTTGTTGCTATATTTAATAACTCGATTAATTTCATAAAGAGGCATGTTAAAGATGTAAAATGACCTACTTACCGCTTTTATTAGTCTTTAAAGATTCCTAACTTCGGCCGTCAATTGCGATTTCGTACATTTTCTAACCCAAGTGATCATCATTCATCAGGAACACGAAAGCGGCTGCAAAGCAATAGGAGTATTTATGACAACCACCTCTGGGTTTGCTAGTTATGGGCCAACAAGAGCTGTTCCAGATTTTTTGTTGCTGGAAAATATTTTCCAAAGCAACCGCACCATCAACCGTACGAATGCGCTCCGTCTACAGTTCAGACAGGCCAGATTAGGCGATTTGGTTGCACCCTCGAAATTGGACAATGGTACTTGCTGCTGCTTTCGTCTCGTCATTGTGTACTCCTTGGTACCTACTAAGGACCTAACTTGTCATAATAATATCAAGGATTAACATTTCCTAAATGTATAATCTATTTTTTTTTTTGTTTCTTTTTAACGCTAGAAGACACATCATTTTTTTCAAATTCGAATATCTTTTTTTTTTGCACACGCACCTTGCACCTAGGTCTACTAATCCAGAGGCTTTCTTAAACTGTAAATATAAAAAACAATTGATATTAACAGTCTAGCTTAATATTAGGACACCTTTCCTTAATGTGACTGTATACTTTAAAAAAAACAAGTGGCGGAAGATCAAGGACGAGAATAAGCCCAGTCCTGTAACTCTAAATGAAATATGGGTATCTCATTCGATGGCTAGTTTGGGCCTTGAAAATGATCGGCCCACCAGGAACAGAATTTGAAGACGCTGAAATCGTGTAGACGTAGTAGGACCATTTTTCAATCCAGATCCATCCGCTTGCTAATCAAGCTAATCACCAACCCTCATCAAAGATCATGCCGTCCAAGTTTTAGGCACACAACTTTTGTTGACGTGCAAAAGAAAAGGGAGGAGATTATGGTAATTGACGATGCGCGTCCGTCAAGGCAACGCATTGTTATCGCCCACGATCTTTCTAAGTTTACAAAACACCATTCCCAACGGATTGCATGTTAAAATCTTAATCAAGTACGTGCCAATTTGATAACGCCGTAAGACCTTAATTAAGATTTTAGGTAAAGTAAGAAGTTGTCGACGGAGGGATGGACTGACTTGCCAAAACATAAAAACCATGACATTATTTCAAGTCTCGGAACCTCTATATACAGCGCGCGAATGCTTGTAACTAAACAGTTCCTGTATAACCTTTTTTTTTTTTTCCCAACCTCAGAATTTCCCAGCAGATGGGAACTCACAGGCTCCCGTGTTGAACTCACCCACCCATTAATGCCAGCCAAAAACGTGATCTTAGATCAAACTCCGTCGCAGCCCTTGAGGATTCGACACGTCAAGAGGAAAACTCAAAAGAGTTCAGGATTTCATCTGTTTTGCATTGTGGTGCCGCATAATGAAAGATGATGTGGCCCCTAGCTGTGCCTGTACATGCTTTGCGCCTAAGCTTCTGAAGTAGTGAAATACAAATAACTGGAGCTC
Source organism: Coffea arabica (assembly GCF_036785885.1). Taxonomy (NCBI): domain Eukaryota; kingdom Viridiplantae; phylum Streptophyta; class Magnoliopsida; order Gentianales; family Rubiaceae; genus Coffea; species Coffea arabica. The sequence goes on along the minus strand of NC_092321.1, from coordinate 1,955,021 downwards.
CTCGAGACTTCGACGACAGTTCCATGTACTCCCGTCTGGTGCCCAACTGAAGGTACCAGCTAACATAGAGAGAAGGGCTGTCATTCAACAAAATTGATGTGTCAGCATCTTAAAAGAGATTGCTTCTCCTCAAATCATAGATTCACCATTCTCTACCACCTTAGAGTCAGTGTTTTTACCACAAACTTTAACATCAAAAGGTCATTCTGCCACTGGAACCTCTTTGAGAGAGAGAATATCATCCCGTGGATGAGCTTCTTCCACTTGAACTTTAACTTCGTCACCAACCTCTACACCTATGGACATTGAGGCAGAAGCTTGAAGTCCAACCTGGAAAGAGTACATCATCATTAGTTTTTTGACTGAGAAAACGAACAATGCAACAGGTAGCACGTCTTGACAAAGCCCTGAGACGACTCCTTTTCTCTACTTTACCATTTTCGATTCCTTTTCTTCAACTTACAATTTTCTTTTTATTCAATTTCTTTTTTTTTTCTTTTTTTTTTTTGTGGGGGGTTCTCATTCATGAAGGGTGCTTCTCTTCATTAATGAAGGAAAGTTGATTATCTTCTCTTCAACCAAGTTGATGGTCTCAATATCATACATAATCTGACATTTGTCGTAGCTAGAACAGGAACATGTTTTTATGGAGAATCTTTTATATTCTCTTTAATCAAAGTAAACGGTATGAGTATCATACATAGTCTGACATTTGTTGTAGCTAGCAGACAAGCATGTATTCTAGGAGAATTTTTTCACCTTAAAAAAAAAGAAAGGCAATTACACAAAACTCAACAGCAAATGGAGGAAGAAACATGAGTTCAATTCAAATATTAACTGTCACATCATTACCTCCACCAAGAGTATTGCGGCCATCCTATCTTTAATAAATCTGAGTACCAAAGCAGAAAACCTTTTCTCTTTTGGTTGCCGTCTTAAATACTCCAATATCCAATACCGTAGACTGCTGTTGCAAAGCTTCCTGACTACTCGGGTGCTCATGTTTACTAAAGATGCAATTCCTTCAAATTGACCAGCTGAGAAAGGAGGAGAATCACCTCTAAGAAATGCTTTTACCTGCATATTGGCAAAAAAATTTAACAAATTCATGGAACACAACAAATGCCCCCTTCTCAGTTGCAGTTGTTAGCTTATGTTTAAAAATAGTATGTCAAGGAATAAATATTAACCAATTTGTAACTTTTTGGCTTGTGACAGGAAAAACTTCGTAATTTGTTTATGAGACACTTCAAGAAATGTTACAGCCTACTTTTCCAGGAGGAAAACAGGCTACGAATGTCAAAACCACCGTTGAAGCAGCTATGCACCAGTAGACAGATGATATGCATGATACTCACCCCATGTACTAAACGAAAAACCTTACCTGGTAATGAGCAAGGAGGTCCATATATCTTCGGATGGGAGATGTAAACTGAACATAGCCAGGAAGTCCTAGAACCCCATGACGGATAGGCTTACTGAAATCCATCTCAGCTGCCCGCATTATTCTAACAATTGCTGAACTCCTCACAGGTCCTTCAGGAAGATGGGCAAATGCTGATGTATCAATATTTGATTGAGGCTGCCCCCTATATGGTAATGGGATGTGGTTACAAGAACCATAAGTGGCCATAACTTCCCCACACAGGATCATCATCTCAGATACAAGTCGCATAGCAGGATCTGACTGGTCTTCAACATATAGTCTAATCAAAGGCTCTGGATCATCTGGATTTGCAACCTTGATTCGTGTTTCTAATGTGGCCGTGTCTATTGCACCCTACACAAAGCTTTTTCAGTTCAATTACAACTTGAACCAAAAAACCGTGGCACTTGGCCAACATGGATGGTTTGCAATATCACAACCTTAAACAATAGTAACACCGAAGAATGTGGATGATAATCTGTTTGCACTCCAAATATACAAGAAGCTCATGAAGAAAACCTTTCACAAAATTAAAGCATGATAAAATGATAAGTGCTCCAAACAAATTTGGAAATCCTAGAAATCAAACGTGCCACCACAAAATTTTAATGCTGGCCACAGCCTTCTCATGAATTCAATTAGCTAAAGGCTCGTGCTTGATTTATGCGAAGGGAAGCAAAAAAGAGGCCATGAATATATTATACAAAGCAAGAACTTCACACATTTTCTGTAGGAGTTGCTTGATGCCACCCCATTCAGTAAAGATGAATGAGTGAAAACTCAATAATTGGTGCAGCTAACTGAAACTTTATTACATGGAAATTAAGTAGCCATTGTTAAAGGCCAGAAAATCATGTCAACTTTCACCTCTTCCATTTTAAAAATTTAAATATGTGAAGAACAACTGAAAGTTTTGAAGGACGCCTGGTTAATTTCATGCACACACTATTGGTAAATTTGCAAATAGCATATTCGAAAGTTTTGAAGGAAGCCTGGTTAATTTCATGCACACACGATTGGTAAATTTGCAAATAGCATACTCCATACCACAACAGTGACATCTTTCATGAACATAAGGGGTAACTAGACCAAGAATTTTGTGAATATAATTAAACCATGGAGATGAATATGTTAAAACCTTGGAAAAGAAATTGACCTGTTGTTGCCGCCATCTGAATCGCAGCGCAGCAGCCTTTGACAGAATTTTCAATTCAATCTCCTCTTCCAGATTCAAAAGAAGGAGCTCTGATGCACTCTCATATGTCAGCATGTAAGTTGGTTTGATTATGGAATTGTCCACAGAATATTCTGCAATACTATAAAGCCATAAAAGTGAAACTCCTGCTAAAAATAGTTTTTCTCAAACCTTGTTGAAATGTCTACTATCTATATAGTTGCTCATCATTCAACAAATGATTCGTTCAAATGAGGCAAAACTCGTGCAGTGATGCTGGGTACATCAAAAGGTAATATAATTTAGGTAAACATGCAAGAGTATCAATTTTTACAGTATCTTTAAGCAAACATGTAAGAGTAATTCGAATTATGCGTTCAGATCACTCGCTCCAACTGAAAAGCAAATTCTGAAGGATTCATGGACACTCTCACATATACACCAACTATGAAAATGCACAATTAAATGATTCTCTAAATTTCAGAATTCCTCAACCCCAAAATGCATACTGACATCACAAAGAAGGGTTAAGAATGAAAGTATCAAAACCTTCACTCTGGAAATTACATCCACTCACCTACAAGAGACACAACCAAGCAGGGAATGAATTTTATAAAGTTTCTCTATAGAGGCCAAAATACTCTCTCCTGTCGTAAAGGCTCGAAAACACATTGCAGAGCTTTCAGGTCAAAGCCCAGAAAACCCATTTATCTAGAAAACCAAAGTAATCCTCACCCTGAGTGCAGCCTTCTAAAGGCAAAAGTAATCCCAAGGCGAAAAGAATGGAAGCCGAAGGTTCTCCGGGATTTCTTTCTGATTTATAGAATAGTGGACTTAGAATCGATGCTTTGCAGTGGAATGCCCCTTCTCTCTTGATCTAAGCCCTCCCCATTCTTTAAACTGATAACTCTGAAGTCTTTTCCTCTAAGCTTGATGGCATGATAAGTAACAACAGAAGTGCAGATGCAAAGCTGGGACCTCATAAACTGAAATTTGCTAAAAAGACTAGCTAACAGGAGCTCACCTTCCATCAGGTCGCAGTATAACAGATACTGTTACAGCATTGCAGGGTTTTCCTTGCTTCAGACTCATGCCTTCCATCGCCAATTTCTCAGGAAACATAGGATAGGTTGCAGTTGGTAAAAATATGGAAGTTCCTCTTTTCATTGCCTCTCTAAGAACAAGATTAGATCAAGCAATGCCCTATTACAGCTTATTTGGAAAAAGAATTGCTATGAAAAACAAGAACTACTTGTCTATTATGCTTCCAGGTCGAACTAAGCTCGTTGGGTCTGCAACATGTATCCAAACCTTAATTCGACCATCTTGAAGCCTTGTAGCACTCAGTGCATCATCAAGCTGAAATGGATTGTGAGGAAATCCATTATGGAATACAACACAATAAAGACAAACAGGAGATCGCAATAAGACCAAAAATTACCTCATCAGCCTCATCAACATCAATGGCATAAACCTTCAAGTGGGTCAAATCTAATCTGACATTCTAGATATAACCATGAGCAAATAATTATGTCACAAAAAGAATATGAAAAAATATACAATCTCATGTGGAGCTATAACTGCATTTTCTAAACTTAATTCCGAAGAAAACCGTCATCTTCCAGTTACTTTGAGCAAATATAGTCTAGCTAGTGTGACTCAATTTCATGCAAAATTTAAAAGTGTTAAGAGGATATAAGAATTGCAAAGCCAGTATACCACATCAAGGTCGTCATACGATTCTGATAACAGGCTTCCAGCAGCTGCTAAAACCCTGTCTGGGTAATCAGTGTGAATGCTGTACTTCAATAAATCAAGATTGACATGTACAGGGAAGTAGCCAATGTCTATGAGTAGATTTAGGGCTGCTGCTGAAGTTTTTGATAGCCCCATCTCTTTTAGAATCTGCCAAAACCAATAGGAGAGATGATATAACTCTTTCTCTTTTACACAATTTCGAAAGGCATTAAAAAATAACCATCCTTCAATTATAAATAAGACTTATCAGGATCTGCAACTGAACAGGAATACTATCAAGTGATATTAGCTTATAAAAGAAGTTACCATCCCAGCAGTTTTCCTTTGGTCATCATTCTTGAAATCATCAATAGCATAAGCTTCAAGAGACCCAATTCTGTGCCAAATTTTCTCTTCACTTCTCCACGAAGACTTTGAGGGTTTAGCATGTGGAGGCATTCCTTTGGCAGATTTCAATAACTGCATAAACTCATGAAACTCCCTTTCAGCCAATTCTTTGGCATGCTTTTTTTGAAGAAGCTCTTCCACCTAATTGTTCAAGTTAAGAGGACCTTAGTTTACTATGAATAAACAAGTAATAACTTGAAGGTCATTGGCACAAGTAAATACCCCATCCCCATAAGGGGAAAACATTGACCTTGACCAACAAACATAACGTTTTTTTTTTTAAAGGAAGCAAACTAGCCTAAGGAAATCATGCAAACAAAAAGGCCAAGCATAATTCACAAGATGGAGAAAGACTAAGAACCACAAATACATTTTCTTACAACATAAAGCAGTACTACTCAATGAGACATACCTGAACAGCAGGTCGAGGACCATATAGAGAGAAAGGACCTTTTGTCTCCAGAACTGTGAAGTAAACATCATCATTTGACAGCAGTAAATGGGCACAATAGCTCTCAAGGGGCTCCGTACTACCAAAAATCATCTGCTAGCATAAACCAAGGTCATTAGAAGAACAAGAAGATGAAACCATGACAATTTTAATAGGTATACCTCAGCTAGTTGCTCAATAGTTACTGACTTGCCCTTTTCAAGCAGCTCAATCCATGCAAACTCAAGTAGTGCTGGATCCTGCAATGAATAATGAATTTCCAAACTCAACTACAACAAGCTAAAAACTGCAAACATGTTCTTTTAACTGTAAGAAGAACCAACCAAGTTACTCTGAGCTCTCTGAATGAAGTCTGATATCTGTGTATGGTCAAAGTCCTCAATACCCGGAGCAATAAATGTTATTTGTTGTGGTTTTATGGAGGTTGTGACACCATTCTGAATCATTAAGAACCAAAAGAACAATCAGACCACCTGAAAACCTGAAAAACCTACAAACAAGGAATAAAAGAATGAGTTCTAACACCTAGCAACATATCTGACATGCAGCGTATTGTTTCAATAAAACCTGATCAAAGACCATCCAGTTCTTCTTGCCGTCGGGTTTCTGAGCAACAGCCAGCAATACCCTTCCGGTGTCTTTCTTGAACTCCAGCAGCAACCCTTTCTGCAGTGTTCGTTTTTCCAATTTATCTTGGAGAAGCTCCCCACTAGTTGCTAACCTGCAGAATTTTTCTGTCAAACACCGCAACCATAAAGAAACAGACCAACCTTAGTCTTAATATGAGGCACTGTTGACTATTTTAATGGACCTAGACGTTCTAGATACTGGCATGATAACAATTCAGAACACATATATCACAAGGGGCCAAAAAGTGGTAAGTCATGGGTGACCTATGTCAGCAGGAAAGCCCACCTATCTTAAACGAGTTTCCACTCATCAGGCCAGCTCCAAGTCAAAAAAAAGTAGAGGTATACATACTACCAGAGAATATATATATATACGGTAGTTTCATTGAAATCAGTCTTCCTGGTCCCAGAAGATACAATGCAAATAACCAACAGATGAATAAAATCGATACCTGCTGTTAGCACTTTAAGAAATCAAGGCGAAAAAGCAAAACAGGTCGGCCCAGAATCATATATTGATCGTCTTCCATTTCATTTTCCCAACAAATCAATCAAAGTTAAACTTATGTCAAGTCCAATTTACAATTCTCCAAAGCTCAGGCACCATAAGTCATCCCATATTAATTCAGGCGTTAAACCATATTATTGCCTATATAAACGCACATAGGGGCACTCTAAGCTTTCCAGCGAACTTACTCAACATTTATATGCACTGGCACATAATAAGGACTTCGTAAAAACATAAATTGCAATTGAGAACCACATTGACGTAACAGCGGGGAAAATATGAAATTATGACAATCCGTGGGAGTGTAGATACTTGTTAGAAACGCGGAGTTGGCGGCGTTTGCGCAAGACCCCCAGCTCCTCCATGACAGTGTCGACAAGACTTTGAACTGAGTAACTTCGAATGCTTCCACCATAGCTACAAAAACACCACCGTGACCCAATAATTGAGAGATGAAGCCCTAATTTGGAGTGGTTGGGATGCCGCACGGTCCTGACTTGGCGGACACAGCTCCGAAAAACGGCGAACGGCGGCGACGCGGCAGAGCGAAACGTCACGCGGGTGTTCAATACTCGAACCGCCATTGGTTATCGTAGTTAACTAATTTCTGTAAACGACAGCACAAAATTTCTGCATCAAGAGTTGATGTAGAAATATTTATGGGAAGGAAGAGGAAGAGGGACGGGCTTCTTTCAATTGAGAGCAGGAAGGAAAGGAAGGATTGGATGCCCGCTGTCGCCTGTTGATAATATTGTGCTTTTAGATTGCCGACTTCTACTACGCTAGAGGGTGGTTGAATTAAACACCCAAAAAAAAAAAAAACCTTCCAAAATTTTTTTAGCAATCGCTCTAAAAGTAAATCTTATACTGACAGTGTATACACTATCACGGTTAGATGCATGATACACATGTACAATTTGATTTTCAAATTTAAATTATATTTCATATATCTAGTAGTGAAAGTTTATACACCATCCCTATATAAAAGATTAATTCTAGTTCAAATTATGATAAAATATGCCCATCATTTATGAACTGCCTTTCTATGGAAGTTGGATCCTGAAATAAGACTAGGAATGTATATTATAAAATGAATTATACATAAATAGAAATAAATGTCATAGCATGTTTAATTTGATTTGAAAATGAAATACTTATAAACATTATACATTTGATTTGATAATCTTGTACGTAGGTGCGAACATTCTTCACACCAATCAACCTTTGGTACAAAAGTCATTATTAGTGAATTAATTAACTTTGTTGAATTTTGCGAAGTTTGTATTATAAATTCAAAGGCACGATCTTTGCATGAATTGATCCGTTGGTTGAACGGCCTACTTCCATTTTCCCGAAAATTAAGAGCAGAGTTCAAAATTAGTGTATTTTTTTTACATATTTTATAAATAATATTACATAAAAATAAATGTGCATAAAGAAATTCAACCTTTCTTTATAATTCTATAAGATAAGAAGTATCATAACGAAATACAAATTGTGCATTGTGCATGTCTATCTTATACTTTAAGATACAGGTTACTACTAAAATATCTTATTTGCATGTTAACACTATACTTGTTTGAGAAGAAAATGTGATCTATAATATATATGAAAATTAAAGGTATATGAAATTAATTACACGTTTTATAAGTTTTGAGACCATCTTGCTAAAAACCAAACTTATCCAAGTTTAACAAACAAAAAAGGGTCAAATTTTTAAATACATATTACAATCCTTTGTGAATTATAGTCTAATATCAACATTTTATTAGTTTGAGATCATCTTGCCCAAAATCAAACTTGCTAACTAAACAAAATATGATAAGAGTGAAAAATAAGTGTTTTTTTTCCTCTTTTATATGGACCAATCAGCAAAGTTTAACAGACATAAAAGGGCTAATAGGAAAGATTTTTAGTTTCTTATGTACCAACATACCATGTAAGCTAGTTGCTAAACTCAAGTTAAAATTATCAACATAAACTACTTTTATGTTAATAAAAGTATAGAATATGTATCCCAGAGAGGAAAAGAAGTATATTTCGGCATACCATGAGAACTAAATAAATGTACGCATAAAATATGTTTTCAACAAAAAAAGTACATTATGATATACCATTAGAAATAAATAAATGCACACATATCATGAGTAATAAATAAGTTGAATTAAAAGATTGCAAAAATTGAATGCAAAACAATTGAATACAAATGGCAATAATATTTGGCAAAAAAAAGAATATCAGGAATTGTAATTTGATGGTTTTGACACTTTAAACAGTATAATTGGGATTTTATCCATCTCATTTTATGTGAGACTTGTCTTTTTTGGAAGTGAATTTCTTAAACCTTTTGGAGTACTTTTGTTATATCACTACGGTCTAGGTTTCATTTTATAATTAGTTGTTCTCTTCTTTGCAATCTTGCAAGCTTTTAAAATTGAGTCATCCTTGAAATTCTTATAGGTGGAATTCTTCTATGTTCAGACTATGAAATTCTTAAAAGTTTTTTCTCGCTCTATTTGGTTTGGGTGGAAAACAAATGCAGATAAATTTGGCTAGGAATTGTTAGTTTTTGAGAATGATTTTGTGTTATTAGTTAGTAATTATAGATCGTGAGAATTGTAATTCAAATGAACTCCTAAAAATTTTGCTAATGTGATTTACATAGTGGTCAGTTGCTTAAATGAGTCATTTGGATTTTGGTCATTTAAGTTAGTGGATCTGCAGATGTAATTTGCATATTCATATAAGGGGTACGAGCTAATTGGATTTTGGTTGTTGAAGTTAGTGGAGTCGCGTAAATTTAAGTTGCAGAGATGCAATAAGGGTTACCCAATAGATTGAATTAAAATAAATGTAAAATTGTAAGAATAAGGGATTGGAATTTTGGAGGTTTGTGAAGGCTTCTAATAAAAACCCTCTAATACATAGAATACATATAGACATATATATAGTTATTTACTGACTACTATGTTTCTTTTAGTTGTATTTTTAATTATTTTCTTTAGCTCTAGTAATATTTTTTTTATACATTGATTGTGTGCACTCCATGCTTGGTTGCATATGTTATAAAATTTAGATTTTAAATTCAAATTAAAATTAATTATTATGCATATAAACTTGTTAATGTATACATTATCAATATAAATAAGATTAACCATTTTGTTTCACTTGTATGAAACTTCAATTATAAATTATGGTCAGACCTTCAATGAGAAAAGAAAAATATAATGACAAAGTTAACCAAAAGCGGGGCCATCTCTTAACCCATCCAACAATCTATGCATTTTCTTTAACCTGTACCTTGGCATTTTTTAGGAGCATTTTTTATCCCAACAATTAGTATTGATAAATCTTTAACCTATACTTGGCATTTTTCTTTCAAGCGATTAGGATTGCTTCATCAAGGATTTTTTTTAATGTCAATTTGCTCAAGTAAAGTTAAATCAATTGTTGTAAATTCTATCTCTGTCAACCGGTATGGGTTACCCGCACTTGAAAATAAGTTTGCACTCCTTATAATGATATGAAAAGGATCCATTAGTTCTTCTACAGAGGTAACAGAATGCAATTCAAACTACAAGCTTCGGAAGACTAACTTAGATATGTGCAAGATTGCCAGTATCTGACTATCGTTGCAAGAAAGACCTTAATGCACTTAGATGGATTGGCATTCATGCAAGGAGAAAAAAAACACAGTAGAAAATCTTGTCGTTATAGGAGGGGAAAAAACATACCTGTATTAGATAAAACCTGTATTCATTCTATCTTCACATGGAGCTCTAATTCACAGAAAAATGGCATATACAAACAAATTTGGAAACTATGACCTGTATTAGATAAAACCTGTATCCATTCAACCTTCACATGGAGCCCTAATTCACAGAAAAATGGCATATACAAACCGATTTGGAAACTATGACCAGCGTAAAGGTATACAGCAAAGCTCCACCTTCTAAACTTCATCCATAGAACTTCAATCTATCACCTACAGAGCTGGCTACAGAGGCCCTGGATCTGAGATGGACTGGGACTTTGCAAGGAATATGTCTTCGTTTTACCATTGTTTGAGCATGTCAAGGTCAGCTGGCCCCCCACTTGATCAGACTGCAGGAATTACATTGAAGCACATTTAGCAGTGCCCTAGAAGTCCAACAGAAGGTTAAACTTCGTCTTGATTTAATGATGGTAACGAGACCAAGAAAACTTGGACCATATGCTTTATCAACATGCATATAACTTTTATAAATTTTTTCCCGTAGTAGCGATGCAGTATGTTGTGATGTTGTGAGGTGAGACTAAAGAAATATCTGTGCACTATCAGCAGGAGACTTGAACACTGTGAGGCAACTGAGTTTGGATGAAACAGCTCATTCATATAGCTCCAGCTGCTTGTAAAAAACATATGTTGCCTACTTTTTGTGAGGACAAGTTAAGGGTATTTTGAACTCCTTATGGATTGAATGGACATTCTAGAATGGTTACTCTTGGTTCTGAAGGTAGACGTTTTTCAACTGTTCCTAATCTGTTAATTGTGATTATATATCTTCTTTTGGTTTTTTAAATTTGGCCAAACAGCCTAAGATACACACAGTTTTCCATTTTTCATCCCGCCCAAACACTTACACAATGAAAAGATAAAACTTCCACATAAAATATGGAACTTTGCCCAAATTTTAATGTACCACAGTTGGAGGAAAACTTTAACCATTACTCACCATACATGACACAGGCTGTGTGTTGCAACTCCACCTTGAAGTAGGAACACAGCTCATATAGTGACACCAGGAACAATGGTCATTTAAATCTACCCCTCGAAGCAGCAGAACCAGGCCGAGGGTGAACCTACGAAGTCCAATTTAATTCTCAGTTAAACAAGGACCCTATTGCTTTTGCATTTAAGTGACTTAAAAATAGGAAATGCAAATGCAGAAATTCAGCTAGATTCTCAAGAATTAGAAAACAAGAGAGAATAGAAGAGTAAAGGCCAGAACATGTTAAAGAAGCATCAGTATGCATGCCCAGGTAGAGTATGGAGAAGCTCACCCAACAATCAGAAGAATCAGAGAAAGGACCCAAAGGATGCATTGGTATGCCTTAAATTTATGTTTGGGGGATGATGAAGAATACGTTTGAAGAGCATATCTCTGGCTGACCCATGAAAACTGGGGACGTATCAGAAACACAAACCCCAGAAGAAAACCAGATAAAAATCCTCCAATATGAGCAAAGTTGTCCACATGAGGGAGAAGTCCAACAGCTAGATTAATAGCAACTATGACCACAAGGGTCACTAAAGATACTACCTGAAGAAAAGTTAGGGTTCATAAATATACAAACCACAATCTTGTCTCTTCAGACAGGTCTTAAAAACATTAGTTTGGTGAGTACCTTATTGGCATATATACTCCAATTGGTAATCAATTCAGAAAGCATGCCACCAAGTAATCCAAACAGAGCACCAGAAGCACCAACAGATATATTTGACTGTAAGAAAAGTGCCGAAAACAAACTCCCCCCGAGACCAGAGATGACGTACAGCAATCCAATACGCACTACAAAATACCAATATGAAAGACAGTTACACGGGTAAGCTATATGAGTTTGATTAGACCATAACTAATGTGTGCTCAAACAAGTATTTTACTAACAATGAAGGATCCTCACCCAAGCTTTCCAAGAAAGCAAGCAAAAAGTAGAAGTCAACCCATATGTTAAGAGAAGTCCACTCGATTGTCCATTCAAAAAAATAGGTAAGTTGTACACATTGGAAGGTAATATTGGACTTCAAGCAAGTTAAATGAGAGCCAGGGTTTAATGTTCGCATGCATATTCAGGAAAGCAATAAATACATACATGCCAAACTTACTGTTTTTCAATTAATATGTAACATAAAGGACTTGGTAACTAATAATCAAGTTCCAAGAAAAAATGCCCTTTCACTATTCTTCCCGACGCAACCATACCAAAAAATTTTTATACAAGATAATCATAGCAATAAGTTTACAAATATATGATCATTTAGCCAATTTAACTTCAATTATCCCTTAAATGCTGTGATTTTGGCACCTGGATCTTGATCAAGTGGTAAGGTCATATTTAACAAACCATGTATGTATAACTGCTAAACCTAAATGAGAAATAACAACAATTGCATGGCATTTCAACTGCATAAGTAAGCACCAGCGTCGTCATTTTGTACCAGTCCTGTTGAGTGCAATAACTGATAAGGGTAATAGACAACATATCATCGTCTAACAGTATCAGCACTTTACCAAAGCCAAATTCTTGCTCAACTCGAATGCCGATCACTAAAAGACTCAACATGTTGGCAAGCAAATGAAACACTCCGCCGTGCAGCCACATACAAGTAATAAGCCGCCAACCCTGATGTTCATGGACCACTTTACTCACATCTAAAGCACCCAACTTCTGTAACCTAGAAGAACAAGGAAATGGAAGATACACTTTCTTAGTTGCTTTTCCAAAGGTAAGTAATGGCTTCAATTACTAAGCGAAAAGGAAAAGCACACGTCAAACAAAAAGCTGCACAGCATATATGTATGTATCCAACCACCACTACATGCTACATGGAATTGGAAATACTCTCATTATACAAAGAAGCCCAGTTTTGATTTTTTACAAAAACATAATCCAAAGCACGAACAAAGCATTAACCTCATATGTGGCACTAGTCAAACAACACAAATGCATGCAACAAATAAAATCTCGAAGTGCAGCCATCTCAAAGAATCAAGGACAAGGACCAAGGCAAAGTCTGGAAAATTTGCATTCTGGATTATAAACCACAGGTGGAATTCTATTAAGTACATTCTGCTGCCACTACAATGATTGTAAAACAGTTTCACCTGATGCATGTACTTACCGCTTATCTGATTCTCAGGATTCTCCATGCATTAATTTCCAGAACATCCATCTTAATTAGCTGGCTTCTCATATATTTTTGGATTGCAGTTCTTTTATAAGTTGATTTCTTTTCACTTGTCTCATTTATTCTGCAACTGATAAAATTAGTTACTACTGCTTCATATTGCAAAGTCAGTTTCAAGTTCCAATTCTTCTTTCACCCTTTACACAAAACTTCTATGGTCCCAACGCCTCAGTAGCTCAGATCTCTAGCGTACATTGTAGGTTTTTATACCCGTATACCACTACATAGACTGTAGACACCTTTACTACTGTAATTTCTTAAACCTTAAACTGATACATGAACCACTCTTCCTCGCTTTTGGATCTTTCTTATCCTCCCATCAACGAGGTTGGTTTGCTTTAAGTAAATTAGGCCACATGATCATTTCAGAACTCACCAATTGGCTTATATGCCTACAGCTTCTGAGGCCTTACAGATGACAAATTCCGTATAAAACCATCCAAACAGAAAAGGGGCACGTTCCAACGCCTAAAAACGAAACTTGAACCGCCCATAAATACTAGTAATAAATTGCGGGCTTTGCATCAAGAGCAAGGGTTGGGATGACCAAAAGGGGAACGAATAAATAAATTAATTGACTGCACAAGAGAAGTCTTACGTGGTGGAAGAAGGCCCAAGCAGAGGATTTTCCTTGAAGGGCTGAAAGGAAAACCTCCCTAGAAAACCAGCAACGCAAGAAACAGAATTTTTGGGGCAGTTGTTAACATACATGGTGATCACAAACATGACAACATTGGCGACGACGAAACCAGGTATCAACCAGGAGAACCACTTCTTGAAATGCTTAATTTCTCTGTATCCAGGGGGTGGTGGGGCAGGCAAGGAGGTGGGGGTGGAGGAGGAGAGGGGTGGCGTTTGCCCATCGAGTGGGTGGACGGTGTTGCTCACCCGCCGCGAGTTTACGCTGATTCGGACATCTGATTGCTGTGGCGGACCCCCTTCTTCTCCTGCTCCTGCCATCTCCAGGAAAAGAACGGTAAAATGTAGTAGAAATCTACTAGTGTTAGTTTAGGGACAAAGAAGATGTAGGTCGAGTCGAGGGGTGGGTCGAAAAAGAGCGAAGATTCTTAAGAAGACGCGGAGGCGGTTTAGGTGTAGATGTTAAGGGTGGTTAAACACATTATTAAGATCAGTTTAGTCAACGTTTAACCACTTGACTGACTGAGGTATGGTAAGTAACCCAACAAACACCAACACCATGTCACCGTCACCAACACCAACGCCGTGAGAGTAATTTTCTGGGACACATGTTTGAGGAGGATGTCGGGCAAACGTCAACCACTTGACTAATTGAGGTATCAGGTATGTATGGTAAGTAACCCAACAAACGCCGCGAGAGGAATTTTCTGGGACAGATTTGAGGAAGTCAGGCAAACTTCTGTTCTTTTCTTCAGACGGCCGCCATCTGCGTTAGGAACTTAGGATTTGGACGGTAGCGGTTCGTGGGGGGTTTCATAATGACCACTTTTTCACGTCAGAACGGAATCCGAACACAGCCACAGGTGATTAAGAGCCCATTCGGACCATCTCACTTCAAATCAGGAGTTGTCAAATTAGGAGTTTTTGGATTGTCAAATCCGTCACCTACACTCTAAAGAATTTATTAATTTTTCTCTCTCTATATATGCACCTTATACACTATAAACTACTAGTAATTTTCTATGCCAACAAATTGAGAAAATTCTTTACGAAAGCGTGTTGACATAAAAAGTCTTCAATTTCTTTTTTCTAACAATATGTAGTTAGCCCTTCTTTCTAATGCTACAAACAGGACCCGATAATGGGCTTGTGATAATTATTAATTAAGAGAGAGAGTTTCCTTTGCTTGTGTTTGTGAACTTGCTTGCTTGGACAATAAAATTTTCTCTCATTGCTTCGTTTTTCTTTTGCGTCCGCCGCCATTTCATGGCAAATTCTTCTTGATATGCCGCCTACAAGAAAATTTTCCTCACAGACAAAATACATTATTGTAAGTATCCAGTTAGAGGACGCAGGAGCCAGCTATGCAAAAAAAAAAAAAAAATTTAAATCACCGTTAAAGAAATTGCTAGTGTTTTATGTACTATCTGATTTGAGTGCGATTAATAAGAAAAATGTGAATTTTTACTATATTCTCTAATTTTCTTGGTTTCCTCTTTTTTAACCATACTCAGTTTCTTTCAATTTCTTTAACAGGAACTTGATAATTATGTCGAAAAGGAAATGCTTGAGAGCGAAAGCTCAAACATTTACAGGGAGGATGGTCAGAACTAATCGGGAGTTCCCTCCAACAACGGATCCTGCTCAGATTTGGGGTTGGGAATGTATTGTCCGCTATCCGTTGCGGCATCTGATCACTTCTAAAGGAAAATAATCCACCACCACTTTTGCAAATTTTTTTTTTTGCAAAGTCAGCAGACTTTTGGATAACTTGCTACTGATCTTAACCCCCGTGAGAACCCTCAAAAGCCGGCAACTTTTGAAGATCTCATAGAAGACTAATATACTAACCACCCAAACCAATGTTTTAAAACTCGGACCGTTAATTGAACCGGTGAAGTGTTCGGGTCAAGGTTCAACCGGTCGAACCGGTTTGACCCCGATTCAATGAATTTTTTAAAAAATAATTTATATAAATATATATATATGCACAAAATAAGACATGTATTGGGCTAATTTAAAACTTTATATGATGAAAAGTTTACTATTTTTGAATAACTTGGATTTTCAGAAATAAATTTTTTAAATTATAAGTTGAAACAAATAAATTTCATCTCAATTTCAATTATATCTACCAAAAAATAATCTTAAATCCAACCCAAAACTACCACAATATTTTGAAATTATACAAAATTCACGTCTATGAGAATTTAGATATTGTGAGTTCAAATTTTAATTTACGTTTTTGAGATTTAGAGATTGCAATTTTTTTTAAAAAAAAAGAAATTTGGAGTTTGAAGAAAGTTAAGAGAATCGAAAATAGAAATGCAAACTTGATAAGAAACAAAAAAATGAGATAAAAGTGAATGATTGTGACATTTAATAATTAGTCTTTAGGGTTAAAGAAAATAATTCTTTTTTAATTTTTTCAATTTAATGGACAAAAAAAATTAAAAGATGGAAGAAAATATCAATAAATTAAAACTAAAGAGTTTTGATTAAAAAGGGAGTGACAAAAGAAAAGAGGAAAGAAAGAGAAAGTTGAACATTAAAAAGAAATAAATCTGATGTGTTTTAGGAGTTATGGGCTTAGGCTGGGGTATTTTTAATTTTTCACTTCAACTTAAGTAGATATTTACACAAAATAATTTCGTCCGCTAGCTGTGGTTAAATGGTAATAAGTCTTTGTTGTATTCGCAAGGTTTGGTGTTCGATTCTTGTTGGCCTCAATCTGGACATTATTTTCGAAAAGTTTCAAAAATCGCCGGTTCCCGGTCTAAGCGGTTTTTCACGGTTCATCCGAGTCATCCGGTTTCTAGCGATTTTTCATTACTCTCCGGCTTTAGCTATAGACCGTTTCGAAAAGTTTCAATCTGGACATTATTTTCGAAAAGTTTCAAAAATCGCCGGTTCCCGGTCTAAGCGGTTTTTCATGGTTCATCCGGGTCATCCGGTTTCTAGCGATTTTTCATTATTCTCCGGCTTTAGCTATAGACCGGACCGGTGGCCTGTCCGGTTCGCGGTCCAACCGGTTGAACCGGCCGGTCCGGTCCGGTTCTGAAAACATTGACCCAAACCCCCCAACCCCGACGTGGGATATCAAACTCCACAAGGGAGCCTGCTAGACCTAAAGAGACCCCATACTCCCCCGGGACGAGGCTGATGTCTTTTTTGCAAAGTCAGTAGACTTTTGGACAACTTTCTACTAACCTTAACCACTTTTCGCAAATTGAATTGAACTTTTATCAACTTGCAAGAGAGAGAGAGAGAGAGAGAGAATCTATTTATATCTATACACGTTTACCTGTTGAGATATTTTAGAAGTTTTCTAAGGAGTACCATGACAGTCTGTTCTGCGCATTACTTCTTAAGGTTTTTAGATATTTTATTCTCTAATATTAATTTTCATTAGTGTTGATTTATTACTTTCATTCAAATGCTTATATCACTATATTTTTTTAGGCAAAATTAAATAACTTATCAAAAAACCACATCTAAGTAAAATCCGTCACACTTTAGTGTCTCTGTCCATTGTGTATGATAAATAATTGTTATTTGCAAAATAAATTTTGTTTGTACAAATGTTATTATACATTTGTATAAGCAGTTTAATATATTGATTAGTAAAAATAAATAATAACTCTGTGAAGATACAAATCGTACATTTTTATATCAATTATGTTGTTCCTGTGCATAGAAATTTTATATTTCTATAGTAACTTTATAAGAATTTAATATTGGTCCGGAGTAACTATTTAGCATGCATAGCAATTGGTTCAAGACCAATTAAAAAGATTCCATACGCATATATAAAAGACTCAATTTGATAATTCACATATTAAATGTGATCACTTGACATGTTAAATAGAATCAAGTGAGACTCTCTTACATTTCCTTGGAAATCTTCCATTGATTATGAAGCAACTACTTTGCAGGAGCGACTACTAGGCCTTCTAAGTAGAAAGTTGTTCTAGACCATCATAGAAAATTTCCATTGACACAAAGCTAGTAGTAAAGTCGAAAAAAAGAAGGGAAAAAAGTTTTTTTTTGTCAATTTTTATTTCTCTTTTTCACTTTAAGTTCCAATACGCATAAGTGTTTTTATTTAATTTTTTTTTTTTTGTGAAAAAATGGTCTGACATAAGAACTTGCCCAAGTCATGGGTCCAATTAGTTTCTCTATAATGGGTCTCGAGGTTGGAAGATATTCATCATCTAATTTGTAATTGTTGTGTTCGTAATTTTATGCTGTGACGTGACGTATGTAAAATAAAAAAAAATATATATATTTTGTAATATTTAACATTCTCCTTTCAGAACCAAATAGCTTTGTTAGACCTTTTTGTACGATGTCCATCTAAGCGGGAAGAAGCTATCAGTTGCAGCTCCATGATTCCTTCACAAGATAACCTTTGATTAATCTCATCGTCCAAATTGTCACCCGTCATTATAGGTCATAACACAAAGTCTTGATGTAGGCACCATATCTTCAGAGTTCTGATAGGATCCGGTGCATTAGTGCTGGTATGATCGCACCCTTTTATATTGTGGCAAATTTGAGGGAGGCAGCCCTGACCTCCAGCACCACCAAAGAGGGTGATGACCACTGGACCAAATGGCCAGGGGCGGTATAGAACGGTTTCATGCTCTTGAGGATGTTGGATCAAAGAAGCAAGAGTCGTACCTACTCAATACCTATGAAGAACTTGGACAGCCTCGTACCCAAGTTGCTTTAGGTTTATCTGTAGGGCCAAAATCCATGTATCCAGACATAAACTGAAACGCTTAAAACGTTGTAGCCACAAGTTTGGGCCTCGACCGGCCCCAACATAGCGATGCAGCATGCAGCGGGCCAGCCTTCTTATTATTGAGCTAGGCCTTTTTTTTGTTTTTGTTTTTGTTTTTTATGATTTACTATTAGTTATATGGAATTAATCTTTTCTACAATATTAGTGTTGGATAAATAATAACTATGTAAATTTTAAATTTAACCTTTGCATATATATTATGAATCTAATAATGATAGTATATATATTGTCTATATATATAAGATTTACTCTTTTTTTTTCTGAATAAAGTCAGAAAACTTTGGAAAATACAAAGAAATATTATATTTTATGCTTCAAAAAGAGAAAATTATTCAAGACATCACTCACATTTCACTAAATGAAATTTTTCATCATTTACTATAAAAATGATAACTTTATGTCTCTTGAAAATATAATTAAGTAAAATTTGATTTCAATCTAAATTTTCGATCATTTTTTACCCTGGATTCATCACGTAGCTTATATGTGATTATTTTTCTGAGAACCAAAAAGGTTAGATTTTATTCATAATTAAACAAATGACTAGACAGATTTTCATTTTTGCTATAGGATTTAACCCAAATTGTATTGATTTTTCTCTAAAAAGTGTGATCTAATATAATTTATATCTAATTTTACAACTAAAAAAGTGGGATCCGTTCTTTTTGGACATATAAAATTATTACAGACGAGTCACATAGTGATTTCAGAATGAAAAATTAAGTACGACTAAATTTTGTTAATTTAAATTTATAAATCACGTAATGTTAATATTTTGAAAGTAAAATACGATGAAATTTATTAGGAAAAAAAAAAAAGTGGTTGTCAAAAACTGGTCAGAAACTTTTGAATGATTTACCCTTGGGGAAAATGTCGCAGCGTCGGACTAAGGGTTCGAGAAGTCGAAGATTCAAGGGAATCTCATAATGCAAAAGGGGTGTCATATTTTGTCAACGACTGGCGTAGAACAACTGTACTTTTCGTAAACGCGTACAATTCATTCAACGCCCTGATCCGCGACCGAGA
Source organism: Coffea arabica (assembly GCF_036785885.1). NCBI lineage: Eukaryota > Viridiplantae > Streptophyta > Magnoliopsida > Gentianales > Rubiaceae > Coffea > Coffea arabica. The sequence continues at coordinate 1,935,267 of NC_092321.1, read as the reverse complement.
GTTGAAAGAAATATCCACTCATTTGACCCGTAAATCGTAATAAGAAAGAAAAGCACAAAATAAAGTAGAACGAAATGGTTCATTTTGTAGGGACGCATGAATGGTCCAGCGGTAACCTCCTCCAACAGGATCAGCTCTGTTGGATTTCTCCGCGCATTTAATGTGCTAGGGTCGGGTTGGGGCATCGGACCCGGATCACAGGAAATTAGTCGGGACCCGTAAAAATTGATCGGACATTCTTGTGTCGACAAAAAAAAAAAAAAAAAGAAGCAATGGTTCATTTTTGACTAGTTCAAACAAAAGAACCAGCCAGGGACCATCCTACTGAAATGTAAATCCAGTCATCGTCTCATGTTCTCATTGTATTCTCCTTTAAATCCAGTCAACCACTAAGTTTTTCCAAATCCAACATTATATCTGCGTTGAATTGTTGTTCTAATCTTTCTTCTTTCTTTGTCGAAACCTCAACTTAATATTGAGAGACTGAGGGTTTAGATTTGAGCAAAAGGGGACTTCTCACAGATGGCGCAGAAACAAACTAGTGGTGGCGACGGAGGCGGTGGGTTCTTTACCTCCATAGCGTGGGGCTTGTCTAATTTCGGCAGTGTTGTGTCCAAATCAGTTAACGGGTAAACTCGTATCAACAAATGTTTTTTAATCTTTCACTTCCCTTTTGGAGTTTGTTCGTTTACTTGAATTTATGTGGGGGTAGAGATGATTAAATTTTTCTTTTCTTGTTACTCCTCAATTATCCAAACATCTTGTCGAAGCTATCACGTTTGAACTTTGCTTAAAGCCTTAAACAATTTTCATGCTTTCTTGATTTATATGCGTCTTTTTTATTCGAAAGATATTGCTGTCCTCTAGGTTGCTTGGATATGAAGGGCTGGAAGTTATAAATCCCGAAGGGGGCAGTGGAGATGCCGAGTCGGAAGCTCAGAAAGGAAGATGGAAGGAGGAGGTACTTTTTGCCTTTTCCTTCTTGACCCCCTCCCCTTGATGCTTATTACCATATTTTTGGGATAATTCTTATTGTTCATTTTAATATAAAAAAATTGGCACAGTTTTTTTTTCAGTGCAATTGTTTGTGAAAACAGATATTTACACTTTATCACATAGAGCAAGAGATCTCGTTCTAGTACTATTAGTGCTGGAAAAGCTCATTAATACGTTAGCCGGCATATCATGCTTATGGTTAGATAACGCAAACGAAATGAATGGATGATTCTGTAACTTCACAATTTTGCACAATTTTGCAATGTTTACTGCTTGGTTTGCTCATCCTCACCCGTGAGTATTTCTCTTGCAGGATCGCGACAATTATTGGAAGATGATGCAAAAGTATATTGGGTCCGATGTCACATCAATGGTGACACTACCGGTTCTTATCTTTGAGCCTATGACAATGCTTCAGAGGATGGCCGAGGTTTGTGTAAATTGCAGTTCATAATCCGTAGATGATTCTCAGTACTGTTTCACTGATCAGTTTGTTGCTATGCAAAACTTCCATCACAGTTAATGGAATATTCCTACCTACTAGACTTGGCGGATCAATGTAATGACCCACATATGAGACTCGTTTATGCTGGTAATGTTTCTGTTTTGAAATTCAGCACTTCTTTTCTCATTCACTTCTTTACACATGTGCTGAAATAATGGCAGCTCATCAGCTGATGTTAAACCAAATTTTGCAGCTTCCTGGTTTATATCCTTGTATTATGCTTACCAGCGCACTTGGAAACCTTTCAATCCAATTCTTGGTGAAACTTATGAAATGATCAACCATGGTGGGATTACATTTATAGCAGAGCAGGTCAGCTATGAAGCATCATTGCTGTTTAGCACTCCTGTTTTACTGTTTGCTTCTCTTTGTGCTCCTTTGGTTGCTCTCTTTGACAAGGGAACTCTTAATGTTTATTAAGTCATATGGGCACTCTTGATGGGTCAATTTAGTTAACAATTTACATGAGTACAATAAATAAAGAATTTATTTTGCTCCTTATATGCCCATTTCATGAGAAAAATTGTTGGTTAGTTAGCCACCAAGTCCTTGATCATTTAAAGAAATCAATTTTGGAAGTTAAAGGGGGAGAGACCTTGCTATTAAAAATTATTCTTTTGATATCTAAATAACTCAACTGAAAGGTTTTTTTTTTTTTTTTGGGGGGGGGGGGTGTGTGTGTGTGTGGTGAACCAGTGAACTCTCGGGAGCACTAAGACTAATGGGAAGGAACTAGTTTAGTTAGTTAGACTAGCTGCTGTTTCACAATCGTTGTACAGTTCTATTGGTGTTTTGTGTCTCTGATGTGCAAAATACATCACGGTTGTGGTTTTGTCCGTAACTGACTTCTTTGGTATCAGGTAAGCCATCACCCTCCCATGAGTGCAGCTCATGCCGAAAATGACCATTTTGTTTATGATATAACTTCAAAGGTGAAGACCAAATTCTTGGGCAACTCAGTTGAAGTTTATCCCCTTGGAAGGTAAGAGCTGTGTTTTGGTAATCTGTCTTTAGACACTCATTTTGTCTTGTTTATTCAATTTGAAAGGTTGTCCAAAGTGCTACTTATTCTGTGAACTTGATGGTCAAAAAATGGAAGACATCATTGCATTTACTTGTAGACATGTCTGTGGATCTTATCTAACATAAATTAGGTTTTTTCCCTTATTGGATTGCCTGCTTTACAGTTTTTGTTGCGATCAAATGTTCATTTGCGTTCCTTAATCTGTTGGAACTTAGGAAAATGTGAACTATGAGGTTTTTCCTCCATTCAAGGCCACAAGAGAAATCCAAGACGTATTTCTGACCAAATTCTACGTCTGATGTGAAAACTATGTGAATGTACCTGCTTGTTTCTTCAGTTTTTTATTTTTTAAAATGGGATTTTGTCATTTTCAAAATTTTGATGCTTTTAAATCTGCATATTCTGATTTAGGAACTTATACTGGGCTTCGGGATATACTAGTCAATTAAGTTCCTTGATGTGTCAAACACATGAGATTGTGTTTTGGTCAAGCTATATGGTAACATCTTGCTTTATTCATATGAATATCCAGGACACGGCTGACACTTAAAAGAGATGGTGTCATCCTTGACTTGGTTCCACCACAGACAAAAATTAACAATCTTATATTTGGTCGAACCTGGATTGATTCACCTGGGGAGATGATCTTGACAAACTTGACCACTGGGGACAAAGTCGTGCTGTATTTTCAACCTTGTGGTTGGTTCGGGTATGTGGTTATACACACTGTAAAGTTTACAACTGTTGACAGATTTTTTTTGGTAAATTTGGCTTATTTGCTGATCAGAGATATTTTGCTTCAAGATGTTTAGAAGTTCTAACCTTGAGTTTACGTATGACCTGCTCCATGTAGAATCAAATTCTTCTATTCTGTTGAACCACCCACATTGACATTTTTCTGGATTCTAGTTCACGTAACAATCTCATGCTTATGTAAAACCAAATCCTCCCATTCTGTATAATGAGATATCTTTTTTCCATTTTGAGCTTCCTGCAAGAGACGAGTTATCACTTCTGTACAAACAATATACCAAGTATGAAATTTGTACTGAATACTTTCCAAAAATTCATTATGCTGTCAATTTTTTATGTTAAATTTTGAAGTAACAACAATATGTTTTTAGACATCCTATCAACACCTTGGGTTGTCGTTGGATTACTGTTAAAATGCTTTTTAAATTGATATATCAGATAAGTTACTCCAGCAGCAACCTAAGAATCTTGTGTTTTTGTAAGAAGCTTCACCATGTTTGCTTTCTTTTATTCGTTTAGTTTGCTTAACGTGCCTTCAGATTGTGAAACATCGCTGCTTCTGTTTATTAGGGCTGGTCGCTATGAAGTTGACGGATATGTATACAATGGTGACGAAGAGCCCAAAATTCTAATGACAGGAAAATGGAATGAGTTCATGAACTTTCAACCATGCGATTTGGAAGGAGAACCGCTTCCTGGCACAAAGCTGGAGGAGGTCAGCTTCAGTGCTTTTATTTATTTTGATCTGTACATAAATATGGAATTCCCTCGTACTTGTTAGATTTGCCAATTTGGACATATGCTTGGTCTGGTTACTTTTGCGATCACATTGTGCTTGCCAAATTTGAACCTGACGTGATATTATTTTAATGTAGCAAGTCCACTTTTACTTTGGCAAGGCTTTCTTGGTGCCAGCAATAAAATATTGCAACTCTATTTCTGTCGCTCACAAGACAATTGCCAATTAGAAGTATGGTCTTAATGAACTGCAACATGGTCTGAAGCCACTATTGAACATAGTCTTAATGGCAATGGTTGAATATTTTAACAAAAGAAAATACTAGGATTCAGTAGTATTCATGGACTAACTGTCAATTAGTTTATTGTTGCCAATTACTAGGAAATAATGAGCTTCTTTTGTTGTTGCGGCAGGTATGGAGGGTTGCCGGTGCACCTGAAAATGACAAATTTCAGTATACGCATTTCGGGCACAAGGTAAACAGCTTTGAAACTGCACCCAGCAAGCTGTTGGAGTCTGATTCTCGCTTACGTCCTGATCGGCAAGCACTTGAGAAGGGTGACCTATCCAAGGCTGCGGCAGAAAAGAGCAGGTCTCTCTCTCTCTCTCACACACACACACACACACACACAAAATAACAGGGGATTGGGGAAGTAGAAGGAATACATTTTGTTCTGCGTGGTAAAGTAGTAATGGAGAGTTGGATAAAAGCTTGAACTTCTGAAATAAATTGATTTTATTTTTTTTGTTCCTCGTTGCTCCCCCAGTTTGGAAGAGAGGCAAAGAGCCGAAAAGAAAATGCGTGAAGCCAAGGGTGATGAACATAAACCAAGATGGTTCGACTTATCAACTGAAATATCAGCGACGCCCTGGGGTGACTTGGAAGTCTACAACTACAATGGCAAATATGCTCAACATCGTGCTGCTATTGATGGTTCAGACAATGTCGGCGGGATAGATATCGGTTCCACGGCGTTCAATCCATGGCAATACCAGGATGTCGCTGCAGCTTCAGAGTAGGGATTCCATCCATCATTTCCGTCTGTGGCTTTTGGCCAATTTATTTCAGTGAGATATGTTGTTGTAATTCACTATTATTTCTTTATTTTAGTGTGAATATGAGATGGAATCTACTCTCTCTTTTTTTTTTATTACTTCTAAAAGAACAGCTGGCCGTTAGAAAATGAAAAGCAACCAGTCCTTTTTCTTCTTGTTATACATCATTTTCATTTGAGTTGGATCATACGTACTGATAATTTGGGTCGGTCTGGGGAACATGAGAAGTAAGTATACTGGCAAAGAAATTATTTTGGCATCACAGTCTCTGTACGTCCAGTTGGGATCCTCTATGTCACTATTCGGTGCCAAATTCATGTCACTATTCGGTGCCAAATTCAGCGTCAATTTCACTTATCATGTAAATAAACAACGCATGATGAATTAAATAAATAGGACATTTAACATAAATATAGAAATGACACTGAATTGTTACTAAAAAAAAGTGGCACTGAGAATCTCGTGTGCTGTGCACCAAACTATCGAAGTGAGGGATTCAATGCTGTGTTGGTCTCGTCTCATCAAACCATCTTGGGGGATCAAAGCCAGAGCCTCCTGGAGTATCATCATTTAAAAAAAATAAATAAATCAGATCTAGTAGATGAATATAGCAGCATATGATCTAATATTGAAGAAGGAGGAGGCAGGAAATAGTTGCAAAGATGGTAAATGAGGCAGATAGAGAGAAGAAAACAGATCTGGCCGGGTGCTCTTATTCATGTGTTGTTAAGTATCGAGACAAAGAGAGGATTGTGGTACAGTAGTAGTACGTACGTACCAAGAGGATTGCAGCGACATAGACGCCAAGCAGTCAAAACGGTTCCCTTAGCAAATCCATATTTCTTGTAAGCAATCATGGAATACTCGCTGCATGTTGGAACGAAACGACAACTCTTTGGCAACAACGGCGAGATTTCCCCTATCCAAATAAATATGACGGCATTAGGAACTTCTTTTCTTCTTCCATTCCATCCCCACCCGAATGCCCCCCCAAAACAAAAAAAAAAAAAGGCGCTTAAAAGATATATATACAAACTTTTGTAGAATCTGAGCACGGACAATGCAGCTTTGACCCCCAAATCATACGCCTCTTCATCTGAACAGAAGAAATTCCAGACTCTTTAAAAAAAAAAAGGGAATACTAGCATAACCTGAAACATGCTTTTAAATTTGAAAGGAGGACCGAAATAACAGAGAGAATCACCATGCCTTCTGAGTTGCTCTGGATGGATTCCTTCTCTTTCTCCGAAGAATTAACAATCCTAGCACCCCGTTGTCTCTGCAAGAGGAAGGAAAAATATGACCAGAAAACGTTTACAGAGGATACACACGATGGAATAGTAATAAATTGAAAGAGATGAGTTTGTCGAGGAAGGAAGTTGCAGTACTGGTTTATTTGTAGGAACGCTTGCCCGGAGATTAGAGTGATGAATCAGGTTAGACGAGAAATTGAGAGATACGGTGGTAGGGTTTCTTCCACATCTACTAGGGCACAGGTGCTGCTTGTGGACATGGTGGTGGAAGTTGGAGTTGTGAATCAAGATTGTCGCCATTTCTCGGACTCCAACGGCGGCTCACAAAATAACCCTCGGCCTTTTCCTTTATCAGCTGCGCGCCATTTTCACCTTTATTTATTTCTTTTTTGTTGCTTGGAGTTCGATATCTTTTCTGGTTAAATCACTTCAATTGGATTTTGATGGAGTGCAGCAGGGTCTAATTAAAAATCCCCAAAAACGATATTTAAATACTGGGTATTATTTGAAATAGAGTATTATTTGTTTGGATAGAGTATTATTTGAAATAATTACTGTAGCACTTTTTATGATGTGATATATATGAGATAAAAAGGTAATTGAGAATATAAAAAAATGAGTTAAAAAATGTGTTTATGATGCAAGCGAAATATTATTTGAGATATTTGTGGTATCCAAACACTATTTCTGATGTTGCAAGAAATTGCTACGAGAGTCCATGGTAGTAAATGTAATCATTCAACCAAAAATGAAACAGCAGATATTGGATGGCATAATATTAGCCATTGGGTTTGATGGCCACTCTCCTTTCCCTTGTTTGGGATTTACATTGCCCATTGTTGCTTCATTAAATTGGAAGTAAATCAATAATATTTCAGATATATTATATATATTTATATAAAATTGGAAGTAAATCAACGCACGTTAACATCACAAGCCAATCGATATTCCAGATATTTCTGCTTGCATTTCTTATATTAATAGCCCAGTTGGGAGCGTCAGTTGTAGTTTGAACAGCAACTCGCACGCTTAACTGCTGAACTTTAATCCGTCACAAATATACAACCAGAGTCATAGATTTTCACACTAATGCATCAAAAGCGAGTAGTGACTTGGGAGAATAAAGCCTTGAAATCCTTTGTAGGTGCGGCAGTCCCCTCGGGCTTTGAGGCCAGATCAAATGCCTTATTTTTTGCCTCCTCAAACTGTAGAGCCTGTGGAGAAATTTATGATCGTCAGGACTTACAATCCATATAGGCTGAGAAGTTTGTTGCGTATACATGTTATGATGAAAAAAAAAAAACTTGTTTTTACAAGCACAAGTGATAACCTGAATGCTGACTTCAGCAACGTCAGCCCTGGGAATGGTTCTTGTTTCCAACTGAAGTAGCTCATCATCCTTTCCAATAAGTAGCTCCCTCACACCATCTTCTTTGTCTTGCAAGCCACCAGCTCTGTTCCAGCCATGTACATGCACATGGGTTTAGAGGCAATGCAGTAAGTATGCAAGTAGGCACATGGTGAAGTTGCTATCAAGCTTGCAGCACATAGAATTTCTTTCTACAGACACTGAGTGTCCACTTATGATGACTATCAGTGGATGTACCCGGGGAGACTAATAATAAGCACAAGGTAAGACAATTTAGAAGGACTTTGTCAGATTTGGATCATGCAAAACAACGCCCATCCTAGAAAAAGATTCATGCTACTCACTCGAGCGAGCAAATTATCTGGTTGCCCACAAAACTTTTGAAATGGTATAGTTTTGGCCATTCAACTTTTAAGAGTATGAAGTCACCCACTCAATTCCCAAATGTGGATATTCCGTCTACTTTCACCGTCAAGTCTGCCTCTTGATTATGTCTCGTGATTTGTGTGAGTCATTAGATGTGACAAACTTGACGGTGAGAACAGGCAGAATGATGCAAACTATACACAAACTATACACGTTTGGGAGTTGAGCGTGTAAATTTATACTTTTAAAAATTGAGCGGCCAAGCCTACACCATTTTAAATGTTTAGTGGGTAACCGAGTAATTTGCTCTTTTTGAGCCAATGGTGTCAGTATATTGTCTTATAAATGCCTGTATGAAATCTTTCATAAGAAAAAATAAATAGGATGAACATGGGCATACCTTATAATGGTGTATGGGATCCCCGAATCTGCCAGGTATTGTTCAGCCTTTCTCTTCCATATCTATTACAGTGGAAATCATTATTGTGGTTAAGTTTACTTGGTCAAAAAAATACGAGAAGCAAAGAAGGTTGAGAAAGGAAGCACAGCCTGACATAGAGAAGCATTCCAATCAAGTCATGTTTTCAGTTAGACTCGAACAATGCCTCATTTCACATGACAAATTTCAACAAAAGCGGGAGCAAAGATTTCCAAATTGCTCAAACTTGAGCCAGATGATAAGATTAAGTTGTGAAAAATTAGAAAACAGGCATGGATGTGCTTGCTAAGAAGCTGTGTAGACCAACAATAGACAAAAGTGAAAGGCATCTCTTTGGAACTTCATGTTGTTTATCTACATAACAAGAGGAAACACCTGTAAAATGAAATGAGCCACAGATTTGAAAGTGAAGGATACACAAATGTGACGGAAAATTTTGAGGCATGAGATAGTACAAACCAGTATGTTCCCATTCGCTAAGCTGTTCAGTGGGTGATTGGGATCTGTTCCTCCCATTGACCCAATGAGTACAATGTGCTTCACTCCGGCAGCTTTAGCTGTGGAAGTAGAACGCAAATGTTTCGGTAAAAACAGATTTTAGGAAATGATTTGGACTTCCAAATGGCAGAACAAACTCTACCTGCATCAATTTGATTCTTTTGTCCGATCCAGTCAACCTGAATGTGTATTAATTGAGATCAGGGATGTAAAACAAAAGGTAACCGAATCATAAAGAGTATGGATCACAGGCTACAAAGGCATTGCCTGTTCAGGATAAGCTCCATCTTCAAAATAGAATTCGGGTCTTCCACCTTTGGTTGGATCAAAACCTGGTTTCATTTTGGGCACAGCACTTGTCAAAATAATAAGTGCATCGATACCCTGTATAGGAGGGACAATGGTGTCAAAATTCCTAATATCCCCAACATAAACATCATCCGCTCCCCCAATTTTCTCCTTGCTCTCCTGAGTCCTAACTAAACCTCTGGCGATATACTGGTCTGACCTCTCCTTCAATTTCTTATAAACAATTTGTCCTGCAATCAATCAGATTCATCAACGTCAAACAAATGTCTAAGACACAAATTCAGAGTCAGATGAGTTTCACTCGTTCAGCCTAACGAAAATGAATCACTGTGTTCAATAGTCATGATCTCTCCAAGTTCTAGTGATACGAAAGTGGAGGAAAAAAAATATCAGCAATTTGACTATGCCCTGAAATAGCGGATACATTGAATCATCGGGGCATATTATAAAAAGAAATGGTGAAAGAAAATCGACCTAGAACGACAACCCTCTAAAACCTTTCCACACGAAAATTCCACAAATCATAGTAGTAAAATCAAACATCAGAAAAATATCATAGTAGTAAAATCAAACAGCAGAACACATCTACAGACAAGAAATTGCAGGGGAAAAAAGATGAAGAGATAAGAATGGAAAAGTCAGAGAGGGTGAGGAGATGCCACGTTACCGGTTCTACCACCAGCACCGGTGACAAGAACAGTGCTTTTGTTAAAATCGGCCATTGCAGCTATACGAAGGCGCCTCCCGAAACTTCTCTGCCTTCCAACTGGTGAGATAGCACAGAATTCTTCAAGCACTCTGTTTTTGTCGAGTGACTTGACCAGACTCAATTTATTATGGCGCTGGATCGGGGCGGCGATGGGGACACGTGTCAACATGGTTGCCATTATGACCCCAAAAAAATTTTTTTTTTTCGGAAATTCCTAGACAGTTCTCGTTCGATTCTACGACCACCCAAGTTTCCTCTTGCCGGTGGTGCTATGCAACAATAAATCAGTTACACGTTTTACGAATATGACAGACGAATTTTTTTCGACCGTTACATTTATTACCGTGGTAATATCTAGCGGATACTAAATTATCTTAATGGTGCGAGATTCTTATCCCTTTTTTGTCAGTCCCGGCCCAATTACCTTATCTCATTCCGACGTGGTTCTGCTGTTGTTGGAAGTATTTAATTTTGATGAATATAACATAACAAGTCCTGACGCAACCCTTCAGACTTGGAAAGAGACAGTAATGCGTTATATATTAATATATAGTAATATGCAGCAGCATGCATGACTTTATTTTATGTCATCAAAATTCAAAACGTCCCCAGCAACCCCCTGCCTTCAGCAATAAATGATACTAGCACTAGTACCAGTCTACTAGCCCTGCGGGGCAGTTCGGACGGTTCGCTCCCCCTTCTTAGGATATGGTAATCTACCTGTTCACCAGGGTTCGAATCCCGTTGTTACCTGTTCGGTGTGGAGTGGGACCTCCTCTTCCGGACCCTAGAGAATTAGTCGGGCCCCGTAAGAATTGATCCGGACATCCCTGGATGAAAAAAAAAAAAAAAAAAAATAGTACCAGTCTAAGACTACAAAATCATCCCCATTGGTAACTGGTAAGTAAGATGAACAACTCATACATACAGGTTTTAATTGGACGCAGAACTAGCCTTACACCTGTTAAAAACTGTCAATTAAGTAGCTTGTTGAGCGTGTTAAATCATGAAACTTTTCGTCTTTTGATCTGTCCATATGAGATTGCATTTTGCAGCCAAATTCCCAAATTGATTCGCCTGCTGTTGTTTGTTGATAGTAAATCTTATATCTGAGACCGTTTGACCGATTCACGTCTTTTCATCGATTGCATTTCAACTGGTACTAATTCCTCCTATTCCCTTAGCGGCGGCCTTTGGACCATTCCTAAAAATATAGCTCAACCACCAGTGCCGTACGGAATGGCTCACCACCACCAGCTGCTTTCTTTGTCCAAACTCGAAAAGGACGCACCACCAGCTGTTTCGACATTTGACGGCTTTTGAATGAAATAATTAATTGTTGTCTCGAGTCCATGGAAAGATAGTCAACGCTCAGCCCATATCACATTGTTGGGCTTGGCCTAGAAACTTTTTAGTGACTCGACTGGCCCTCCATTCCGCATAAACGCTCTCTGCCAAACTTCGCGTTCTCACCCACTTTTCTTTGAGAATTGCTTCTGCGGACCTGTGTTTTTGTTTTGGGTTCCGCTTCTCGTTGCAAATAGAAATACTAGTGTTGTGTTTGCGTAGTAGACATATATGGGTTACATCCACTTCTTGTTGTAGGCAATAATGAAGTCTTAGTGCCTCGTTTTTTTTTTTTTTTCTGTCACACGACGATAATATTTATCTAAAAAAAGAAAAGGTTGACGAAATTTTTTCATCAAAGAAAATCACAATTAAGTGACAAGATAAGAATCAAGATTAAAACTTTGACCTCCCACAGATTGAGACGTTTTAAGTCTTGGCGGGCTCTTAGTGCCTTGTTGTTACTGACCGTATATTACGTTGACAGCCTCGAACAAATTCTTTGAACCCGCTGAAATGATGATACGAGCATGATTGTGGTGGGAGCCAGGGCTCTCGATTGGAGTGCAAGAAAATGAAATCTAATGTACGTACTAGTACTATACTACTATATAGAGAGAAGGGTAGGGGGCAGGGCCCTGTCAACTGTGTTTGGTTCACGGTACTACTCCGTTGTCCTCTTCCAACATTGTGGCAAGTCTGCTGTGGGTGCCAATCATGGTGATGTGACATGTACAAGCAAGAGTGCAGCGTGTGGATTGATTCAAGATCCAAGTCTATCTTCTCACTGAAGCAATTGTCACGAACATTGCCTACTCCCGGAATTATGGAAGCATTACTGGATGGAATCATTTCCTGGTACAAGTCATTTTGATGTGATGTGAATATGTGATGTTCAAAACTTATATTATGAGATTGGAGTGGAGGTATAATTCTCCATCTTTATCTTGACACCAGTGATCCGTGTCCTAGATATCATTCCAAGTCATCATCATCATCATCATCTGTGTAATGCATGCTAAGAGAAGGGTATCCCTTCCATATCTACATAATAACCTATTTATTTAATCATTCGGAAGCAACAATAATTTGCTTCCCAATATAATTTTTATTACTATTATCATTATTATTTTAAGAATACATAATGACCATGGCTGCCTAAAATGGAGACGAGAAGCTGACGATTGCATTGATTAAGACCAAGGAGGTTGGTTTGGTTATTTACAAGGTTTATTATGATCACTCGCTCGTCGAAAGAACGTTAAATAATATATTACTATTCTACCTAAGAACATCATTATGAACCATTTAGATTATTTTAACCAATTGGACAGCAGCTGGGATGACACAGAGATCCCATGAACTCGATTGATTTCTCCTTCAAACCGCCAACGCTTTTGTCTGAGCTAGCTATGCTGTCACAGAGGTTTCTACCGCAACTCCAGAGTAATTGACTTCAGCCATCTTGTCGGCTTCCCAGAGTTCTGGTATTGCTTCCCTAATGTTATGGATGCTTTCTAAGACATAATCTGCACCCCTAACTCTTTGAGAGGTGCCCACCTGCATAAGAAGTTTCAGTGAGAATGAGTAAATCGGTTTGGGACGCGTATCAAAGAACAGGATTAAGGAGGCCTTCTGAGGTCTTCTGGATTTTTAAGTATATATTGATGATGTACCATACTGATCAACGGTGGGTGCTTCACGAAGACTCTTACCAGTACAGTATGCAGACCTACACGTTTCCCGGCTTCAATATTTCTTACGCTATCCTCAAAGAACAGCTGCAATTGCAAACGGTCAAGAAGGATCAGAAAATGGGTTCAGAGCATGAATGCCAGAAAGGAAAGGAAAGTGCGATAATCAGGCTGTTGTGCTACTACTCGTACCGTTCTGTGTGGATTGATGTTGGCCAACTCGAGAGCCCGTTCAATGGCAGCTTCTGATGGCTTACAAACTATTGGGGTCTTCGGCAATGCTGCGCTAGGATTAGGTTGAGCAAAATGTGCGATTATATCAAATATGTCGGAGCTACGGGAGCCAGGGATTGAGCCAGGTGTTGTTGAGCCCACAAATTCAATATCATCCTCGTCATCAGAAACTGTGGTCTTATGAGTGGGATTGAGGGTCTCAAAGCATATAATGCCTTCGAAACAACCTTCCAACCCCAATCTGCTTAGAACTTTGGTGGCGTGGGCCTCATCAGCATTTGTGAAGATCTGTTTTGCAGAGAATTCACGCAAAACCATAAGAAAATGACCTTTCTGTTTGGACATCTCCAGAAAAAGGTTATCCGGGCGTTGGTGGTAAGGAGATAAGACTCACCAGTTTGCGGAAAGGCAAGCCTAACAAAAGGCTCTTCAAAACGGGATCGGGCTTTAAATTGTCGTAAGGTAATCTCCCATGGACAAAGCTGCAAATTAGCAGTGAAAACTTGAATCAGTAATCTCATCACTTACAATGTTAATAATGTACGGTTATAAGCAGCAGAATCATCTACAAGTTGCTTACCTATGATAATCATCATAGTCAAAATCATAACCGATTGCCTGCAAGACAAAAAAGCCATCCCCAAAAGAAACAAAATTTAAAAATTAGAAGGGAAAAAAAAAGAAGGGGCGCTGAGTTGAGCAGACGTCGCTAGTCTCACCCTAAGGCCCGCCATGGTGGTCCCGTAATTTTTGTAGAGAAGGTTACACAAATCAGGGATTTTGGTCTTGTGTATCCCAAGCTTTTCAACCATATAATCTGGAAAATCACGTCCAGAGAAACATTTAACGTTGCGTTGTCCACAAATGGACCACAATAATCCTAAGATGCACCTTTAAAAGAAGGAAAAAAAAAAAAAAAAAAAAGGCATACGGACCTTGAATATTTTTGAGGCATCCAGCTGCCAGACCCGAACTTAAGGGATAAAGAGTATCATCCAGGTCTGAAATATTTGAGATGCAACCAAAACTCATCACACGTCCTCTCAAGCAAATGCATATGCATATAGTATTAAACTACTCTTTTAAAAGTGGTATTGGTTTAAGCATTTATATATATATATATATATTTAAAGTGAAAACTTACCAAATAAAAGGCAGTCATACTTTTGCCTCTGAACCTGTCCGTAACGCCCCTCGAATTCCATCTCGATCTCCAACAACTGCATTTGAGTATACAACTTAAACACGCAAGCATTGTGCAGCAGGTGAAAAAGGTAAGCATACCAAACTTGATTGATGAAAATTTTCACATTGATCTTTGTTATTATTATTTACTTCTTTGGTGGTGCCATCTCAACTGGAATAAGCAAAACCCAGGAAAAGGACACAAGCAAGTATAAGTATAGAAACCTTTTTTGATTTTTAAGCTTTTGGTTTAGCACAAGTCTTGGGTCAGAGCATGTTACGTAGGGATAGGAGTAAAATAAACGCCAAACTACCGTGTACAATTTTCTTTCAACCAAGCCCACAAGAAAAAAAAAGAGAAAACAATCGGAATATGCTTTAAAAGCTAAGGTACCCTCTCCTGGGCTTTTGCCAAGTTTTACAGGACAACTCACGACCAACCATTTCCAGCAAGAAATGGTGGTCAACAATCAAAAAAACCTCGACAGCTTGCCAAGCTTAGCCGTCATGTGCAAAATCGACGGAACCAGAGCTTTTTATAATTGCAATACGTGATAACGCCATTATCGCTATGCATCATATAACAATAGAATAGGGCCTGCAGCATCTTTTGAACTCTTTAACAATTAGACGTGCGGATAAACTAACAATTTGGAAATGTCACTAAGTAAAAGAAATTTCTTTCCTCCAGACAATCATGAAATCAAAACCCCATGGAAGAAGGAAAATCCCACAGAAAAACCTTGTGGTTAAGGTTTAAAACAAATAAGAAGGGTGCTTCAAAACCAAAAAAAAAAAAAAAAAAAAAAAGGGAAAAGAAAAAACCATCATTTTAGTTTTTTGTTGGTTCTTTTTCCCCTTCCCACAATCTGTAATACGAACACAATACAGATGCACATTAATAAAATAATATGTAGCCATTTGATAGACAAAGTTAAATTAATTGCGGTAATGTTGCAGGAGCAGACGTAAAAGGGAGGAGATTTTAATGGTGAAAGTCCAATAAGAGGGAAAATAGCAAAGTACCAGAACTGTAATGGAAAACTCCAAATAGCAGGGAGAGATAGACAGAGCGAGGGAGAGAGAGCAAGTGCGTCTTTACAGAGAGAAAGTGAAAGACGCAAGTGAGGGGAAAGGAGAAAGAAGAAGAAGGGGAGGAACAATGGAAGGCATACGTCCGGTTTATATAGCCAGTACATCCCTCGTGACTTTGGCCCTTTGGGTCTATTCCCAGAGTATAATTTTTTTTTTTGGGAAATTTATTAAACTGGTCCCTAACATTTACCAAAACTACTTTTTTAGTCCCTAATATATAAAATCAGCCAAAATTATCCCTCACATTTAAATTGTGATTCAATTTGGTCCTAATGCTCTTTTTTGCTTATTTCTTCGGCTAAAAATAGCACGTCTCTCTCACGTGATCATATTTTTAGGGGTAAAACCGGAAAACACATTTCATTATCGGTTGAAAGTAAAATGATAGGGGACCACAACACCACCTTCCCGGATACCCACCTCCTCCTCCTTGACTAGTTGTTGTTGTTGTTCCAGCTCAGCAGCAGTGGAAGACGGAGAAGGAGCAGCAGCAGCAACCTGTGATCTTATTAACCTGGCCATCTCTTCCGGGTTCTGGTTTTTCCATTTCTTGATAGTAATTAAATGAGTTTATCTTTTTTGCAGTAAAAGGAGGAGATATAAAAGTTAATTTGCCCTAGCTAGTTTTTAGAGGGTTTAATGTGATCTCAAAATAGTGCAGTTCGATCTCTATGCCCTCGTACGCCAAGCTGATATTTCGACGGACCCGTGGATATTCTGGATTCGAAAGTACTTCTATATATATCAATATATGTATGTAGTCAGTTTGAAATTGTGCCTTGGTCGTACTAACTAATAATGGTGGCTCCTGATTTCCAGTGGGAATATCCCTCGCACAGGTCAATACATCCGCAACAACCACAAATCAAACTAATCCCCAAACCAAAATGTTAATGGAATATTCTTAACATTTGTACCATACAGTTTTGTGCATCCTAAAAGTCTTATCAAGCTGATCAGATAACCTTTGTGGTGTGTAAATAAGTCAGGCAGGACTCCAGAGACAGGCGCGGAGGAAAACTCAGGATATGAGATCGGCTACTCTGTTGAAAGACATTTATCATTTAAAGTGGTTGTTTCATATGTGCTCCTTTTGTTTAGTTAGCAAGCATCATAATCATATCAGTAATAGGATTAGCTCATATGCTTTAGGTACCATTCAAGATGAGGAACTTTGGTTTCCTCAGTGTCGAAATACACTGATTGTATAGTTCTATCGAACACTTGTTCGACATTGTAAAGCGTTTGTTAATTTATAAAATCACTTATCGTTTCGAGAAAAAAAAGAGAGAGAGAGATAGAGGCGGGGGCTTGTATTATGTATCCATCAAAAAAATACAGCCAGCAAAGCTATATAGGATGCATTATCAGACAAGAAGCTCGAATTTTATTTTATTTTTTTGGTTTTAAACCTTCCCTTTTCAATACCCAAAAAAAAAAAGAAAAGAAAAGAACGAAAGCCTTAATTTCTGTTGCAGATGAAGGAAAAGAAAAAAAAAACATGCAAAGTGACTTGCCTGTGTTTTGTCTCCTTAATTTGAATAAAATGGTTAATAAGCTTTTCGGTGGAATGATTGGAACTGCTAAGGCCTTGGGGAGCCATGTCATTTAGCCCTGATACTCTTAAAAAGTCTAGTCCACTTCACGAAACCAAGCTAAGCTAGGTTTCATTTCCAATTAAATTAACACCGAGTAATGACAAAACAAAATGTTACTTTCATCTCACTTAAAAGAACCCTACATACAATGGCTTATGTTAGTCATGACAATTGACATTCAATTAATAGTAGAGATGCCAAGCTTTAATTTCATGCAGAAATGCCTTCGTCTCTGGGGCACTCTTTAAGTTCATGCCAAACGTTCTCACGCGGTCGATTTTGTCCTAACCATATAATCCTAATGCACTGGTATATTCTTTCGGGTGGACATATATCAATCGGCATTTTCTTGGCAAATTAATTAGCACAAATGCCGACGGCAAATTGATGGCTGACCGATCAACTTTATATATATATATATATATGTAAGTGTCATTTGTTTGTTTTTCATATAATCTAATAAATAAAAATTATACATTATTAAAAATTACACATTGCCAAATCGCGAAAATTCCGGGCATTTTTTTTTTTTTTTTGGTTGTGGTTGGGTTAACCAATAATCTTGTATTGTACCACCACGCGGAAAACGTGAATATACAAACCGCGTAATCATTATTAATGTTGTGGTCCTCCATAATCCGCAAAATTTTCAGAGTAAGAGAAGAAAACAATGCACTAGCAAACAATTTTGGACAGATGGCCCCCAGGTGTGTGTGTGTGTGTGTAGCAGTACACTAATACGACCACACACACAATTCACAAGAATGAAAAATGAGATGAGAGAAGAACAAAGGGATATTTCATTGGCATTGACATACTCGATCACTCTCCCTTTGCTCATTACTTTTGTGTGACCTATCTATTCTAAGCGTACCCTTCCGCTTTCCACCAAAAAACTGGGCGCATTCTTCTTCTCAATAATGCATGGTTATGATTGGCCTCCATATGCTGGGCGTCTGGGGAAGAAGTTAAAACCTAAAGCCACTCCACCAAATCATCTCCCACTATTTATCCATCTGCTGCCTGTTGCCAGCCTGCTTGCAGCTTCATCCAGTTGTTTTATGTACCCTCTCGTCTCCTTCAATCTCCCAAGCGCACCTACCTCTTTACCCAAAATATCTTACCAAAACTAGTACGTACTCCTATTTCATTTTTTTTTTTTTTTTGTCGACACAGGGGTGTCCGGGTCAATCCTTACAGGGCCCGACTAATCCCCTGCGGCCCGAGTCCGGCGCCCCAACCCGGCCCGAACGCGTTAAGTGCGCGGAGGAATCCAGCGGAGCGGAGACTCGAACTTGTGACCTCAAGGTTCACACGTACTCCTATTTCATGATCAAGATTTATGTGACCGATTATTATCAGTACCATCCTATTCAAGATAAGGTTACAATTAGGAGCCGTTTGGTTCAAATTCCACAATCACTACTATCATTACCGGTATCATCATCGAGTGGTCAATGATAATGGGCATTTTTTCCCCTTTTTTTTTTTTATTTCTATATGTTGAAACCGCCACAAAAGGTGGCATTTGGCTTTCTTATCTTTACATTTAAGGAGAACAATACAGGTATTTTTACATTTAAGGATAATAAGATTAGATGATTCCCTAGTGAGAGGAGGTTAATCAGAAAACTCATGAAGGAGGCCTATCATTCCCATTGATTTATTCCCATTAGCCGCAAACAAATTATTATCATATATGGGTGAAATTGAATTTGAAACTCATAGTACAAGTTGAAACCCATTTACCAAACACCCTCGTAATGTCATATATATATATATATATATATATATATATATATATATATATATATATATATATATAATTCTATCACATACATAACCCCGTATTAAAGTCTTTTCTTTTTTTTTTTGGTGTGTGAACATAAACCTCAACGTCTATCCTGCAGTCGTTTAAATACAGGTGTGGGATGAGCTATTAGATATATCTAATAGATAATTGATATGCTGCGGAAGATCCAACATGATATTATTATTATTTCTTTAAGAAAAAAAGCAGACGTCTAACATGTGTGTCTATATATATATATATATGGAGGATTAGATACAATAAAAAGTAAAAGTAAGATGATGCCGATCAATCATATCCCTATGTCTACAATTATTGCGCTTGATGCGTATTCTACTTGAAAATTTTGCTTAAAAGCAGAAATTTGACAATCTGCTAATTTAATAATCCAGTGAAATGGGGAAGAAGCCTGACCGTCTCTTTAATTTCTCTTTCTCCTCTACGAAAGGGAAAACGCTTACGCTTCACAAAGAGCTTCAATTCTTGGACCGGTGAGATGGAATGATAAAATTTGGTCCACATGTTCTACATACATACGCTGGCTGGTTGAATGAATCTACCCAGGTGTTTGCTGAAAAGGATAGACCAAAGACCCTTCTTCGATCTTCGTTCTCTCCCACTTTAAAACGTTGAGTAGGAGGGCTACTTATTTTTAATTTCTAGAGATGATTACGCATTTGACAATAGTGGCAGCGTAGCTGGTTTTATGGTTTGGAACTCGAAAGGGCCACTCCTAACCCTTTCAATTGATAATCTCCTTCCTCTTCCAACTATTCCAACGCGCCACCTGGCTGGCCCCGATCGCAACACGTCGTAGATGAACGGTGTGGTCATCAATCTCCAATTATTGATTATAAGTATCAAAATGCAACGGGTTGTCAATCATATGGCGCTTTTAGATATTTCATTTCTGTGTGTTCCAGCTGGTGAGGCTGGCTCACCATGAAAGTGAGGCTGGCTCACCATGAAAGCTACGGCAATGGAGCTCCAACGCATCTCATACGCCCAACAATACATACAACTAGTATATATATATATATATATAATAGTCCTGTGTCTGGCTGGCCATATATACAACTAGTAGTATTTTGCAAGCCGCCTATTTTACCTATTGCTTGAAACCAAACCGAAAGCGCATAGACTCCACCCGTCATTATTGGAGTCTTGGGATGTTCAGACAAAATCGAGTAAATTAATGCCTTATAGCAATACCAAAAGTCAGTTCAATCTTCTTCTTTTGTATCAACGAACGAGGCCAACAATGCTGACACATACTCTGTATTTCTTTTGTTTTGACAACTAAGACGTGAGATGAATATACATTTAACATGTATGGTCAAGCTACGTAGTTGTAGATTTTGGGGGTTCTTGGAATCCGTTCTTCTACTTAAGAGTTGCAATTTTGGAAGCATTTGACCAATAATGCACTTGACATCTGATAAAATAATGATGTCCCCATTGTATTGGTCTTCCAAAACCTAACGTATGCTAAATGCCTTGTTCTTCCCAACAATTATCAACTGCTAATCAAGCGCTAAACAAAGGTACCATGCGGGCTCCGTGATGGATTCGCGTTTATCCTTTTCTTTTCTTACACATAGATAAATAGGGGGGAACTAAACCCGCACATTTGATTTGACGCATTGATGACCTGTACGATTTGACACTTGTACAAGGCGCTAATTTGAAGACGGAATGATCTGAATTTAACTTCTCCCTTAACAATCGATAGGCTCGGTGGCCACCACCTAGTTGGTGGGGTGGGAGGCAAGGGATCAAACCTTCCCTTGCCTCCCACCAAAAAATGCCACATTTAAGTGGCTTGTTTCAAAAAAAAATTCAAGTGGGTGTGCTGTGCACTCGTCTGGTCCGGTGGTGGTTCAGTTCCCTCCGAATTATCCCTGGGCTTCCTTAGGTCCGCCCCCTTCCCCTTAGTGTAGGATAGATTAGGTTTATCGTCTCCGAAAAAAAAAAATCAATAGGCTATAATGGTGGATGAAGCGTAATCTGTTTGTACCGCAGAACTCTTAATCCAAATTGATATCAAGTTCAATCCAATCAAGAAATTCATGGGATTAGCTTCTTAATTAATGTCTGTTGCTTATCTTCATTGGATGATATTTGATGATTCGCACAAGCTCATCTACACTACACTGGGGATTTTTTATTTTTATTTTTATTGTCGCAACGATAGGATTCTTATAATCTAATCTAATCTGATCTAAAGGAACGGAAGAGGAGGACTCGATGTGAGCAGAGACTCCGTAGAAAAAATCCAATTAAAACAATTAGGGGTGTCTAGAAGCTGATGTTTGAATGAATCTTTTAAGTTCTTACTATATCCTAAAATAATGTGTTTCTCGTTGTCAGAGCCAATTTCAAACATGATTTTGTCATTTTGATTCACGTTGGGTAAACAGAGTCATCATAAATTACGTCCACTCTTCTATAGCTATTAGCGGGAAAGCAATAATTTTCTCTCGAATGCACATTATGTCGACATGGTTTTTCTCTTTGGAAAGTGGGAAGTAACAACATCTAAATTTGGTTTAGAAACTATTGAAAAGTTACAAGAATTGGAAGCAAAAGAAAGTCAATTAAGGTATGCACTTTTAACGTGCACAAATAAGGAGTTTGCCCAACAACCCTTACTCCGCGTGGACTGAGGAGTATCATTATTGTTCCATAATCATCAGCCAAGGTGCTGTAGGCCACTGGAACTGGAGGGCACTAGATAAGGCTGGTTGTGGGTTCAACCTTCAAACCTCCACTCCTCTCCTACATTCCCCTTTTCTTTCTTACGGCTTTTTGTGAGTCGAAATTGATTCGTGCACGAAATTGCCTTAATGCCTTAAAAAAAAAAAAACAAAGAAAAAGACAAAATGCTATTGGATGGATCTGTGCCCAATGTGGAGGCCACTTGTCTTTGTGGAAGTTCTAGGTTTGGAGGTCCGACATCCGTTGAAAATGAAAATCTGAGCTTATCTGAAAAAATAATAATATAATGAAAAATGCAAATCTGAGAAAACCAACAAATTTTAGCATAATAAATATAGGGACAAGAAATACCTCAACTCGCGAACCATTGCCTCAGCTTACAAATGAGCGTGCCGTGGTCTACAAAGTCGAGTGTAGCCAAGTAAACTGGTCCAGTCTTATCCAAATTTAACTAAGATTTAAAGTGACAGATTTTAAGTTCAAAATTTCTTACTTACACTTCTTTTTCTATATTACTTAATTCATCCCTTTCCCCCACATCCCTTCCCTCCCACCTCCCCGCCACACACATGCACACGCACACGCGCGCGCGCATAAATATATATATATATTATTCTATAAGTATTGAATCGAATATAGTAAGACTTTATGATTGTTAAATTAAAGGATAAATTTTAAAAATATTAATTTTATTATTTGAAAACAAAAATTAGATCGCATTTATATTACTTTTGAATTCTATATTTTTTAAAAATATTTTTACTTCACAATATTAAAAAAAATACTCGTTGATTATCCAAACCTACGGAGAAGAAGGGTCTAGTATGGATGTACTTATTGAGACCCGTAATGAATCCAACCTAGACCCATAAGCCTCTCTCCACCACACGAAAAGCAAATATTTAGCAACTGTGAAGCTCTTTGGCGCTGATTGATGGAAAAGCAAACGCCAAAAAATGATTGGCATCCAATTACTGGCGGAGAGCTGGAAAGTACCGTAAAGTAGGTCTACTTTTTATACCTAATTTGCTTTCCTACTCGGAAGCCATTTGGGGGGTGCTGTTTAGTGATTTAATGTTTCATGCTCATGCAAAGGTCGGTTAACTTGTCACGGCATCCAAAACAAGCAATGGCTGGATTTGGTTAGGAGTTGGTCATTGATCAGCACCGCAATCCTATTTCAAATACCACCACCAGCAGAGCTGTAGGAGCAGATAATTAGATGCGTTTCCAATGATCCAACGAGTCCCCGTCAATTGACGCAATCAATTAGAACCAAACGCACCGCAGTTTTAGAAGGGCCATACATTTGTAGTCCCCTTGTCCTGTGCCTTTCAGAATACAGACACAAGGCCACTAAATAATATATATATATATCATTTAGTCATATATATAGGTTGCCAATTTTTAGAAATAGTTGCGATCAAATCCAAACAATTCTAGCAGCCATCTCGGCCAGCCATCCAGCTGCGAGAATTGTTAGTGATTGAATAATCCATCCATCCATCATTAAGTGTGAGAATCCTCGATCTAGGTTCCAAACATAACAAAGTTAAATGGACAAAACTTAATGGTAGGACAACATAACAGCCGAAGCAACTTAATGGTAGGACAACATAACATAGGAGATCTAACAATCTGTAGTTTCTGTCCATAATACTGCTACTTTTCATTGTTGTGGAATGGTCTGAGTCTCAAGCCCAAGTATAAAATACTAATCTTTATCGCCACAAATATGCAACATATGATAACTGGGCGAAGACATTGCCACATCAGGAAGGACCCACGTCCGCTCTACTCCAATCCTCATATTCTTACGTGGCAATATTTACACCAATCACTACTTAGTTAGCTGTCCGAAAATACAGAGACAAGCCTCACTCATCTTCATTTAAATAACCAAAAAAAAAACAATTTCACACACACATAGAGAGGATAAGAACTACTATAAGGTAATGATATTAGCACTCCAAAATGACAAGGATCATCCTCATTTAATTTGAAAAAAAAAAAAAAAACACGCACACCCCCCAAGGGGATAAGAACTGTAGTCATATTGGCACTCCCAAAAAATAAAATGCCTCAAAAACACACACACCCCAATGTGGTTTCTGCACACTTTGGTGCTCAAAGACAGGTTACGTGAGAATGGTCAATCATTGACAAACTAATATGCAAACTCAATCACCAGTATCACCTACTCGATCAGCAGCCTTCTATGAGAACAGAATTCAGAAAATGTACACCAAGATACTTGGATGTGTACCTCACACACACTCTGAAATTCACACCACTTAAATTCAGAATCAGTTTCTTCAAGCTTGAAGCTTAGCATGAGGTTGACATTATCAAATTTCAATTCACAGCTTTTCTCCACAAAACAAGAAAAAGCAAACCAATTGCAAACGATAAGGCTGTGAAAAAGCTGAAAAACTTCAAATGCACAGCAGATTTAAATATGAAGAAACAAATTCTTTTTACCACCAACGTTATTTCTAGCATGTTGTCAATAGACAACACAAGAAAACAGGAAATGAAAGAAAAAACCTAGACTAAGAGGACAAAGAAGAAAAAAACATGCGGTCCACCATTAATATTTGTCTTACATCACCATACCAAATGGAAAAACCTAGACTAAACAGAACGTTAGTCAGTGGAACCATTTTTTAAAACAAAAATTTATACACGCATTTAATTGTAAAAACAAGATGTGTGCTAAACTGCAAAAGCAGTGTTTGACATGCTGAAAGTCGATTTACCTGATGATCCACCCATTCGTATCAATTTTGGAAAAGTTAGATTTTCTCCAGTTTAACCACGAGACCTCGTCTTAGTTAATCTCAAAACTACATCCACTACCTATCAATGTTGACAACAGGATAACATAAAGGACGCTGTTAGTTGAAGACAGAAAATCCCCTAAACTTTTAATTGTATAAGTCCTTGAATTTACAAATTCACCGTGCTGCAAATAAAGGGTGCAGGCGGCTGCGAACAGATCAGGCATATAAAGTGTTCAACCTGCTCTCATTTTCAAGCCACTGTCTCTCACCCCTAACTACGCTGGAACAACATCTGGGTCCAAAGGTGGCGAGCTATCATCCTGTACAGACTTACCTTCTGGAGAGTCTTTTACTACTTCTTTATCATCTTCTATAAACCCTTGCTTGAACCTATCATAGTTTGTGGGCTCACTGCTCTTGAATGGACGTTCACCCAGCACGCGGACCAAATCCCCTTGATGTAAAACCTCCTTTTCGAGTAATAATTCAGCAATCTGAGCAACATGATCCTTGTGCTCCTCTATCAGCTGTATAGTGCGCTCATATGCCTTGCTTACCCACTCTCTAACTTCATTGTCAATAATAGCTGCCGTCTTGCTGCTGTAGGGCTTGCTCATTTCAAAGGTATCATCCCTTTGAGGAAAGGAAAGGAGACCAACCTTGTCACTGAAACCATACACTGCCACTTGGGCATAAGTCATTTTGGTAACTTTCTCCAAATCATTTTGTGCTCCAGTTGAAATCTTCCCCAGCAGGACCTACCCCCAAAAAAAAAAATGATAGTCAGTTGAAGGAAGTTGATATAATATGGTCAGATTGACAGGAGAAGAATGTGCTAGAAAAACCAGTCATGCTCGATATGACTGTACAAAAATGAAATTAATGATGAGAAAGGCATATTAAATGAGCCATGATGAATAAGCTTAGGTTTATATCTGATGGACAACCTCCTGCTTCACAAGAACATGCTTCCTGAGTAATTCTATAATCTCGTATTGCTTTCGTGACATTTGCCCAAATAATTTAAAAAGAAAAAGAATTAATGCTACAACCTATTCATCAAAATGATTTCTAAGTAGTGTAATTAGTGTACCACAGTTCTCCAAGCATCAGGAAGCAATATGGTAAATCATGGTGCCATCTATCACTTTAAAAGCTCCAAAAAATCCAGGCAAAAGATAATCAGAAGCACAAACTGTAGTATCCCACATCGGAAGAATGCAAAGGAAAGGAATGGTTTAAGAACTTGGGCTCATGGGCTGCTTTGTAACTTGGGTTAACCATTTTGGGATAGTGGATTTTGGCCCAAAAGTTACTTGGGCCAGCCCTTGGACCCAGGTCGTGACAGAAACCATCAAACATATCCAATTAACATATCATTGTACTTGAAAAATTTTTAATTTCTAGCTAAAGTCAAAATTCTAGACTAAAAATGACAAAGAATCATCCAAATGCTACTTAGGTTTCATAAAGTGGAAAAGTGATCACAGTATATTCAAGACCAGGTACTTTTAAGATTTTATTACTCCCCAAACCCTTGATATAATTGCAAAAACTTCAATATTGGAACAAACATATTCTAGTTTCCATAAACCTGATAACACTGCAAAACAATTCTGAAAATCCAATTTATATTGAAAAAACAGAGGTAAATTCACCTGTTCTGCTGCTCGACCACCAAGTGTCATGCAAGTCATATCAAATAGCTGCTCTTTGGTCATCAAAAGGTTCTCACTTGGAACGTACTGAGCAAAACCAAGAGCAGCAGTACCACGAGGAACAATTGTTACTTTAAGCAACGGTTCTGCATGTTCCAGAAACCAACCAGCAACAGCATGACCAGATTCATGGTAAGCCACAGTTTGTCGTTCTAACTTGCTGATAACCTGAAGAAGACCAGTAAACACTAAATATTCCCCCAGTCTTACTATCCATAACTTATATAGACACGTGATACTAGATGAAAGTGTAGTTTAGACAATTTAACTTCTGTGGATCCCTTTACTCCTCTCACTCCTTGCATCCGCAATTTTTTTTAATTCTTCATATATTTCTTTACACAAGCTTAATGTAGTCTTTTTGTGGGGAAAAAAGGGTAATCAATTTGCTTCAAGCAAAGGTACATAATCTCAGGAGTGAAATCCAGTACCTATGCTTCAGAATTAAAGAGAACCAAGAGGCACCCAACGCAAAAGAGATGTAGAGTATATAGAAAGGATTATTAAGTTGGGCTCTAAGTTTCCATGAATAAATTTTCATGAAATTAATCAGAATATTCAAGGTGCAGAATTTCTCTTGCCGAAACTGCTTGTTATTTTAAACCAGAAAACATATAAAAGAATCAAATGATGGAAGAAATAGAAGATAAGTGATATTTGAAATACCTTGTTCTTCTTCTCCAGACCCCCAATGACCCTATCTATTGCTGCCTCGAAATGTTGCATCGTGATCACTGTACTGTCATTCCTAGCGGCAATCAGAGCAGCTTCATTGCAGACATTCGCAATGTCAGCTCCAGCAAATCCAGGAGTCAGAGCAGCAAGCCTTTGAGAGTAGTATGAGGCATCTTGATCAAGTTTCAACTTGTTCAAGTAGATCCTAAATATCTGGTCCCGCCCCTTAATATCGGGCTTATCTATAGAAATTTGACGATCAAATCTACCAGGCCTTAACAGAGCTTTGTCTAAGATATCAGGCCTGTTCGTGCCCGCAAGTACCACTACACCAGAAGTGGTTCCAAATCCATCCAATTCTACAAGCAACTGATTAAGCGTACTTTCACGCTCATCATGGCCCCCAGAGAAACCCCCACGACCCCTTGCTCGACCAATTGCATCTATCTCATCAATAAAGATTATACTGGGTGCACACTGTCTAGCCTCTTGAAATAAGCTCCTGACCCTTGCTGGCCCTACTCCAACAAACATTTCCATAAAATCTGACCCAGAAATGGATAGGAATGGCACTTCAGATTCTCCAGCAGTTGCTTTAGCAAGAAGTGTTTTCCCAGTTCCAGGAGGACCAACAAGTAGAGCACCTTTAGGAATTTTAGCACCTAACTCCTCGTACTTTTTGGGATTCTTGAGGAAGTGGACAAACTCCATGATTTCTTGCTTTGCCTCATCACAACCAGCCACATCTTTAAAGTAAACCTGTACAGCCAGATTAAAAACAAGCCACCTTCTGACAATGAAACTGATGGTGAAAATGAATAGTAAATTACTCCACTTGATGGAACCAAGTAAACAAACTCACCTTATTTTTGGAGTTCTTATCCAATTTTGTAACATGGGCCTTTCCAATGTTAAAGATCCCACGCGCCCCTTTCCCACCAGGACCTCCAACACCCAAACCACCCTGCACTTTCCGTCCCATGTAGACAAGTGCAGCTAAAATCAACAATGTTGGTCCAAACTTCGAAAGCTCTTGAAGCCAATTCATCTCGTCTGCGTAGGTCACAGGGATATAATTGTGAGGATCTATCCCTAGTGCCTCCTGGGCTTCCTCCAGTTTCTCCTCAAAGGAGTCAACACTTCCAATGGTGAAATAATACTTGTACTTGCTCACATTTCTTCTGGAACTGGGACTATGAACAGGACCTTGGACAGCATCATTAGCACCAGGAGATGAATCCTTCACATAAACTTTTGCAACTGATTTGTTGGAGACAACAATTCGATCAACAAGACCTGGTTCAAGTAGCTTGGTCTTGAACTCTTGGAAACTAATCTGAAAATCAGGTTAAAATAGTTAAAGGATGAGAGAGAAGTTAAGAGTTGGAGCACCACATTAAGTGTCTTTGTTAGGTGTCACAGATATCTTAGTAACAAACTAGGTTCAGTGATAAACCTAGTAATTCAAATTGCTGGCAGCAAATTCCAAATGGTGTCCAATTGTCAATTTTTTGGAGAGCAGGAGACAAATTTTCCACTCCCGACCACTTTCTCTCCACAAATAAATAAAGCGAAAAAACAATAAAAAGAAAAGATCTTTCTCAATAAGAAAAAGAGCAGCAGCTGAGAGAATCCATTAATCACTATTTCAATTGAAACAGTTCACGTTATGCCCATTTCTCCAGAAATTTTCCAGTTGGCACTTGATACTTAAAACACTCAACTAGTTACCAAATAAAGAATCTAAACCCCAAGTATGAATGGCGTCAGTACTAATCGTTGTTCACAAATTATTTACAAATGCTCTCAGTGGACATTTTAGTTATGGTTCCTCTTTAAAGAGTTTTACTACATTATTTCAGGCGTGAAGAATAGCAACTAAAGAAATTGAGGTATCTCTATACTGTCAATTGGTGCGTTACAGAGATATCCATACTAACATTACCAATAGGCTCAGAAACTGGAACAAAGGAACAGCGAGCTGACCTGATTCTGCTCACGAGGACTCAGCAGTATGGATGAAAGCACATACCCAATAAACAATAATGGCATAATTAAATTCTGAAATTGCTTTGAAGAACTATCCTGGCCATTCGCTTGATCACCGGCACTTGATTCATCTAGCAAGAACATGAAATGATGGATGACTTATAAGACTATTAAGAACAAGGAAGTAGGAAAATTGATAGAAAAGATAGCACAATACATATGAAATCACACAAAGAATACAGGAAATACCATTGAAGGAGATGAAATATCAACAGTAATAAAAAGACCAGGATACAAGCACAGTAATGCTCACAGCCACCTCAGTAGCGACCGCACTGCAGAGATATTGGAAAGTTAAGTACCTTTAGCTTCTGATGATTTCTTATTGTCCCCTTTTGGAATTTCTTTCTTGTCCTTTGGATAATAGTTCTCATAGTCTGCAAAAGCAAACCATATTTGCAAGAAATAAGCAAAAGCAATAGAAAACTACCAGTCAAAACCATCAAACTCAACAGAAAAAGGAAGAAGAAGAAAATCACAATGCAATAAAAGGGCTGATTAGGTATGCGTGACTGACTTCTTTTTTTGGGCGCTTCACTGCAAAAGAGCCTCCGAAGCCTGGGGTTGGCAAAAACCGAGTTAAATTCCGATAGAAACGTGGTTCCAGCGATCTTAGTTCCACCTCCAGCTCCAGCTCTGATCGATGTCAAATAGCTTCTCACAAGCCCTAGGGTAGGAGCATCAACGCGTGGAATGCACGCATTCAGATCAGTCGAAGTAACCGAGGGCGACCTCACCCCACGAACACCAAAACCAGAAATTAACTTCTGCAAAACAAAATAATCCAGAGGGGCAAAACAATTATACAATATGATAATCACGAAATCCTAATTTTGTAAATAAAAAGGAAGGAAAATTACAGTAGTCATTTTAATGAGATTACATTACTGTATGCGGATCGAGAAGACCTGAGAAGAGAACGACCGATTCGTGAAAAAATCATTTTTCCGATGATTGTACATGTATTGGCGTCCAACTACAGTAAATTAAGCCCAGGAGTGGGACGATTTTTTTCTTACGTCGTCGTTGCGTTTCAGCGTTTAAATTAGGGCTTTTAAGTGGTCTCATTCGCTGCGTTTCAGGGGAGCGTAAAAGAAGGTGATGATAATCAGAGTTAACCGAAACTGGATTAATCACTCACGACATCGTAGAAGCTTGCATGATTTTTGAACGACGAAGGGAATTAACCGGATATACATAAACATGCCGCCATGGGATTAAGTTCTATGACGCATTTACCCTCGTCCGTCGGCCTCTGGCTCTAGTTGGGGGGGAATGCCGGGGGAGTTTCCCCCACACTATCTGCAATCGAACAAGTCCGTGTCCGAAACTGCAAGCTTGGTTAGATACTGGGACCCATCGCCAAAGAAATTGGACTGACTAGTGTGGTGGCCCAATTAAGTGTCTTTTTTAACAACGAGTGAGAATGGGGCTGGGCTCGTGGCTATTTGGGCTAACCGCCTTGTGTACGACGGCACTGGTTTCAATGTAAGATATCCTAATTTGTCATCAACACCCAACTAAATATTTTTTTTTTCAGGGTCTCCCCAGAACCAAATATATATATATATATATATATATATATATTTTGGGTATATATATATATATATATTTTGGGTATATATATATATATATATATATTTTTTTTTAACCCTCCCTCTTCCCCAACTGCTAGGTTTAGGACAGGCTCCTGGTGATTTCAAAAGATTTTTTTTTAAAAAAAAAAGGAATATTTTTTTTTTGAATTGCATTTTTTTGAATGTTTTTATAGAAAAATTATTATAACGATTTGATATACGTGAGATAAAAAAGTGATTAAAAAATATATTCATAGAAAACGTAACGATTTTTCTTTGGTATCACTGCTCATGCATGAGTTCAAGAGAAATTGAAGCCTTGTATATTTTGCGCCCACCATCAAAGATCGACTTTCATACTAGTTGCTCCATCATGAAAGTTCCCTTTCAGGAAGGACAACGCACAGTGATACTTTCTGCTTTGTCGAGTTCTGGACGTTTTACAACTCTCAGAATTCAAGATAAATGTTGATATTACTTCGTTGTAATACTTGGGGACATATACATATACATTTCAATTTTCAACCAAGAAAATTTCGTATTGAAATTAATTAGATTATTCATATATCATACGCAATGAGTTATGGTCTCCTAGCTAGTACTAGTAAATACCAGAGCTACGTACAAACCTAAAATCCGACGAAGCCTAAGGTTGAATAGCCCGGAGGCCACGAAATGGAAGAAGGTGAAGTTGGAGTAGATGGAAAAGAGGAAGAGGACGAAGAATTCACGGACGTCGGATTAATCAAGGGATTACGAATTGGTAATGGCACCACATCTTCAAGCAAGCCTTGTGGCGAGTAGTCGCCCTCTGTTCCTTTATGCTCCCATCCTGTATTGACGTCGCCGACTGTTGCCGGTGGTGGTGGTATTACAGGGCTAGAGTAGGTAACATTGTCCGAGCTTTCTTCTGCATCGTTTATACTAGTAGTAAAGCTGCGTTGCGCCTCCTGATCATTTCTGCCTTGTGAATTGCTACTACTCGTGGGCTTCCTTTGCTTCTTCTTAGCAGGGGAATTCACATGCTGCTGTTGTGGTAGGTTGCGTGGGAAAAATGGGTAAGCAAAGTGGAGGTGAAGGCCTTCGTAGGTGATGATGAGAGTTTCCGGGTCACCACTGCACCGCTCCACCTGTTTCTTTGCACCACACCTTGGGTTTGTGCACCTGTAATAGCTCCTGTGTCATAACACCGGTTGCAAATTCACAAGTTATTGCGTTATTCCGGAAAGTAAAAATAAAAATACGGCAACTATAAATAAAATTCAGTCACTTTCGAGTACTATACTGACTAGTTCACAACAACCAAGATCAATACCGGGGGTTTGGGCTATTCTTTATAGATTTCTGGCCATACTTCCTCCATTTATAACCATCATCAGCCAATGCATTGTCGCAACTCTTAATTCTCAGCGTGTACCTGTAATTGTTCTCATGAGTCCTACTCAAGTCTCTCTCCACCATGGAAACTCTGCATTGATGTGGCCGGACAGCTTTAGAGACAAATAAAATCAAGGCTTCATGTACAACGCTGGCTATTATCGATCAATACATAAATTTAAGCAGATGACACGATCGAACCTGGCTTGTGAGACATGCTCGGTTTGATTTCTATACTTGGTCACAGACAAAGCACTTTCTATATCTTGCATGGTTGGCCCCGAGTAAACAGCGGACATTAGCCTGTTATACACAGGTGAATGATTCGATGCAACGTCCAAGTTTGATGCCTCGGCCACTTGATCAGGAATTATGAAGAATGGCGATTCATTGTCAAGTAGCTCTCCTACTAGTTCATCTGCAGACCAAGGAGTAGGCTGAAGATCCGCCATTTGGATGGAATATCCCTTAATAAACTTAGATCTGCATTATTATAAGAGGAAGCTTACTTTTTAGGTGTTAAGAAATGAGATGAAGTGGGTAAGAATAAGGCTTATCGAAATGTTTAAAAGGTCGGAGAGAGTGGAGCAGATGAGGGGGGAAGTTTTGATGTTTCGTGTCTTTTGCATCTCTTGGTTATACTTAAAAGGTTAACACCTACGTTTGGTGGTTGCTACACTTGCTAGAGTTATCGTATACATTTCGTGATATAATAATGCATATACTTTTACGTTCTTTTCTTCTTCCATTTTTTATTCTTTTCCCCTCGTGAGCTGAGAGTCTATATCTACTACGTACTCTTGTACAAGTTTGACTTTAGGAAAAATGCCATGGTTGCCAAGAAATGAAGTCTTAACACATTCAATAGAGGTAATAGCACCACATGAACTATGATGGTTCTTCATCCATTAGTATGCACAACCAAGAACTCATACTACTTGAAGACACTTTTTCTTCGTTACATCTAACTATTGCTTGAGAATTTCAGTTTAGGCAATTAAGGTAGATAGCAAATTATGGTATTAGTAGCGTAGAAATGTCCTGCGTGCCGTTATCATGACTTGTGATTTGGATTAATTATCTGCGTTATACATACAAAGCAGACCAGGGCTGTGTTTGAATTGCAGATTTTCAAAGAAAATTTGCTACATTTTCCGTAAATACATTTTTCAATTACATTTTTACTTCATATATATCAAATCACTACAGTATTTTTTTTACAAAAAGTTCAGAAAAATGCGATCCAAATAATCCAAGAGAAAATACAAAGAGAGACCATGGTACAGTATCCGTCACATTTTTTTTCTCCCGTGTTAGTATTATTGTGTATACTTTGTCTTTGTTGGGATGTTTTTGATGGGATAGATGCATGAGGTGTGGACCGAACTGCTTACCTGATCCATGACCTCTGTATTATTACAACTGTATAATAATTGTGCGATGGTCAACCACTAAAGAAGGAATCGATGGACACATACCCTGTTTAACTTTTAATTTCGAGGAATGTTTCTGGTATTACTTGACCTCTAGACAAAGTTAGCATCGGATCGCATTTGAAGTTAAATAAGTACAGGGATACCAAACTGAGAGAGTTTGATTGAGCTCAGCAAAGCCATAAATTCACTTTTACCAATCAAGTTAATTTTTAGAAATATGATGGCATGTAGAATATCAATATGACTTCTCCTTTACCGCAAGTAATAAGTTGGTGTGGTGAATGGGTGATGCCACCAACTTAAAAAGTCTTAAAATGGTGAAAATCGAGAACCTCATCTTCTTCTCAGCAACAGAAAACTTAAAAGCTAGTAATTTAGCGTAGTATAACTGGAAAGATGATGAAGAAATTTTATCAGGTGGATGAGAACTACAAATGTGTGTATGGAAAGCAACCAACCACGAGGAGGAAACAGAAGGAGAAAAGGACTTTCCAAGGATTCTAGTCTTTAAATGCAACAAATGCGAACAAAAAGAGGGCATGGGTTCACATATTTCGTGGAGGATCTCGTTAGAAACACACAAAGATTCAAATTACTTTTTATCGCCAACAGGAGAGACGAGGAAGAAAATATGCATATACTCCAACAAGTGGAGGATTGAGTACGTGTGCAGTCCCATCCATTTCTACCATATTTGTGAGGTGCAATTGTATCAAGCCAAAAATCCAGAAGAGTGAAAGGATTGGGAATCCCTGTTAGGCCCATGTTTTGATTGCTCAAGGGTAGACTAATTTTTTCCCTAGAAAATGAGCCTCAGAAAGTCAAACCACGGGATCATCATCCTACTCTTTTAGGACAAAGAAAGCGTTGCCGATGTAAGGGTTGTATTAATAATCGATTTATAAAAAAAAACTTGTATAAGTGACTTATGATCCCGTAAACATATTCGTGACAGTGATCGAATTCAATCTGATCCAACTTTTTTATACCCCAAAAAACACATTGATAAGGGTAATGACTGAATTCTATTCTACCCCTAAGTGTTAGTATAAAAAATTGGATTATTTTTATTCAAGTAAAATAGTCTATGAGCTAAATTGGCTCGTAATGAAATTTAAGGACTATTTTGATTTTGTTAAAATAGTTAGGGGACTAAATTAGCTCAAAACAAAGTTTAGAAACTATATTTCAGCTCTAATAAAGTAGTTTAGGAACTAAATTCGTCTTGCTCCTATATAAGATGAAACAAGAATAATACTCTATTAATTGTTGTAGCATAAGAGACCTTCCTGTATATTAGCGTGGCTTCAAATTCAGGGGAGGCTTGTTTGCACACGGGTTGACTTTTGCGAGAGAATGAGGGTCCGGTGAACTGGGGAATTGCGACCTCAAAGGAAAGAACAAATGGTTGACTGAGTGAGTGGGCTTTGGTTTAGCTGCTAAAGGTGTCAGCTAGTGATGTTGTGGGGGAGGAGGCCGAGAGATGCCGCACAAGTTATGGACGACGCCTGTGACTGACAAAATCTTTGTGGAGGCTTCCCCAAAAGTCAACCCCTTTCGAGGACAGGGACTGTTGTGGTTAGCTCTCTGAAAAGTAAAAACCAATGAATTAAGGTTGGCCCACGCGTCTTGTGTGACGCAGCTATATCACGTGTGGAAGATCGAACTGCTCGAACCGTCGGTATCTTCCTTGCCACCCGGCCCCTGTAGCTAAATAACTAATCCAGTCCAAGTAGGAGAAAATCGGTAGGCTGTAATTAGTAGCCCGCGGGAACTTTTTTCTTTTCTTTTCCCTTCTTTTTATTTTATAATAAAAAAAATTTCTAGTGGTTTCAACTTGGGCATCACTGAAGGGCATGTGAGAGCAGACCCGGACCAGGGAATTTACAAATAATGAATATGAAAATGATATTCTTTCGAAACCTTGATACATTATTGTTCAGTTTTAGAGATATTCCAACTTACAGCTTCGCTTGGAAAGGTAATACTTGAGAAAAAATTTTGTGACAATTTTCTTTTACGTTCTTCTACCCTTTTTATGTAGTAGCTTGTATCCAATTACAAAACATGCTATTATAAATAACTAAATTTCTTTCCCACACATTTTAAAAAAAAAAAAAAAACTTGCCTTGTACACATTTTATTGGAGTTTTTGAATAACGTATCATGTATTATTATTTTTTAAAAAATTATAAACCTTTAAGACGATTTATGATGTCCACGGCGTTATTTTTTCACTTGTATATCAGAAACATGGGTATGTTATGGTGATTTCATCCTATCCTTTTTTTGTGAAATCTAAGATAATCTACTGAAAAATGATATTCTATTCAAAACACCACTTTATGCTATGAAAACAAAGTAAAGATGACATATTTTTACTTTCATATTTGTATCTATCATATAGACATGTCGTAATTTTTAATCTTTTTTTTGTAATTAAAATCTAATCTAATTAACCGATGGAATAGGCCATCCGGCATTCATGGACGAAAATAGGTTCTCTAGCATTCATGGACAAAATGTATGAATATGGGTGTCAATCATAATTCAATTATGTCAACTCATTCAAACACACTCACTAATAAGTAGATTTAGGTGTGCAACAAATTTTGAATGGGTTTACCCGGATGATTTAATTAAATATATTTAATTAGTGGATAATGGGTCAATTTGTATTATTCCTTTATATTCATTTAAAAATAATTACACATTCAAATTCAATTTTTTGTGGTTGTTAAGCTAATAAACTTGAATTTCTTAATGTCATTATTTCTTGTCAAATAACATAAAAAGAAAAGTAAATAGAAATTTAAGTGGGTCATAATCATATCTATTTATTTCCTAAAAATGCTTTTTAACAAAAGAATCTCAACCTAAAACGAGACCAATATATTATTTTCAAAGCTTCAAACTCAAAATACTTGCTCCTTAAGATGATATGAATTGGTTATCTTACACATTATATGATTAAAACTTATGTCATTTTTTTTTAGTGTAAATGAAAAGTCTTGAATTTAGAACCTCTTCCTCTCCCTAGATGCAAAGTTTTAGAATTTCTTAGTGTTATGCTTGGATCTTTTTTGATAACTTCAAACTTACGGATACCTAAGCTTAATGCACTAACAAACTAGTCCAATTAAAACAGATGAATATTTACTTACACAATTTGAGTTATATTAAAAACAGTGAATTCGTCTATGTTGAATAGCCCACAGTTTTTTTGTTCGAACATGGAAGCTGTAAACTACTTGTAAACTATGACTCGTTGAAGAAACATTATTGATTCCTTATAAATAATGATGTACTAGTGCTTAATACACTCCCAATGTGTATGCAATCAAAAAATACATGGTCATATATTTTAAATAAAAATTTTGTTACTGAAGCAATCCTTAATCTTTTAGATATTTTTCATAAAATAATTTTATATTGATAGTTACAATATTTAGGGATAGGTATGTTGAAAACATATACTTAAATAATTAAAAGTAAAAACAATCATGGGTAGTTAAAATAAAAATAATTTTTATAAGAGTAAAAAAGAAAATTTATAAAATAACAATAAATGTTAACCCCAAAATATAACATTACACGTGGTTGTTCAAAAAGATTATTCCAGGGAAAAACGGAATTTAGATCAACCGGCAAAAAGGCCCAAAAGAGCAATTTGCGGCGATAACCTCGAGGTGGAGCTCTGGACTAAAGTCTAAAACAAACAAATATGTGGGGAGCTCAAGTTTAGTCTGGCGTCGGACCGAGTTGGATTCTGTACGTCGCTGACGAACCCAAAACTTCAATTGAGGCCCAGGTACACTTTGGACAAACCCCAACTGAAGCGCCCAGGCCCAGCCGATGTTTCAGATTCTGTACCCGAAACCTTTTTTAATCGGTCCTGGTTGTCACCCATTTCCCATGGCCGCCAACACGAATTTAAAAAAAATATAAAAATATAAATCAATGATTGAATTGCGCAATGGTGGAGTTCTGGAACAAATACTGCACGAAGATCAACCGAAGAAATACTACAAAGAGATAGTTGCACTTTCACAAGAATCACTATGTACGAAAAACCGTACCCATGAGTAAATATTAACTGTGACTTGCAAGCACTTTCACATTGAAATATACAACTGAATATTCACTACAACATATCAAATCAAAATCGTCTGAAATTTGAAAATTTTAAGATGGATAGATATATCAGGTAAAGCCTGAAGATCCGAATACTGAAATACGAATTGATGTGTTTGTTTATATATATACTAAAAGAAAAAAAAAATACTCAGATTAGGATCCAAGACAATTCTCCGTCAAACTTGCATTTCTTACCCCTGCAGCAGTGCATCCTGAAGACAAGGTTATGGGATTTGGAGACGTCAAAACGTCGCCCTACAAGCCATCCCTATCTCCACCTGAGGAAAAGTTGCATATTGATTGATTGTTAAGATTGTTTAGAAATTAGATATTTTGAATTCAAATTTCTCTTCTTTCTCTCCCCTTCCTAAAATCTCACATCTTCATTGTTGGGAAAAAAAAGTAAAGAAAGAAAGCTCAAAAGGGAAAAGAAAGAAAAGGCTAGTCTAGTAAAAGGTACTGTAAACAATGGAATCATATGCAAAATTAGGACCACGGGCAACCGTTCCTATCGGTTTTGTGCATATTGCACACCGCGTAACTTTATTTGCACACAGCGTAATTTTATTTGCACAACGTGTAACTTTAGAACAAATTTTTGTAAACCCCACACACGTTGTTAAAAACGAGATACAAAAAGTGATCTGGACCGTATAATTTTTTTGAACAAAATCCTGACCGTCAACTGTTCAGGAACGGTCTTTCTGATGACCGTCCCTGCCCCGTCTCCGCAAAATTATGTCCAATTTGGTTCGCATCAATGCAGTCTATTCACAAAGAATGAAAGGAAAGAAAGAAACAACAAAGAATCTTATATTAGTCATTGCAGTAGCACTAGCAACAGCAGCAGCCGAACTGAAGGATAATGTACTTGTTAAGTAAGCGTTGAAGTGAACAATTGATCTTGACCATGATTAGGTGGACTGGTGGAGGTATACTTGTACATCCTCTTTTTTTTTTTTTGGGTAAAGTACATCCTTTACTTTATTATTGTACATCGCCTTCTGTTCTGAAATTCCCAGCACAAAAACATTCTCATTCATCATCCCTGTCACCAGTATAATGGATCATTAATAATGGATCAGTAATGGATGATTATGATTAACCCAGGAAATCAGCAGGAAATTTCCCGCCCAAGTAGCAGAGGCAAAATGTAGGCGCCGCCTCATTTGAAAAACCACAAAGACGCGGTCTAACGTGGGCCACGAACACGTAACATGAACCTACCAATCCATGGGAAACAAGTCGGTGCCACCCCATTCTTAACTGTCACATACTCCAAGAACAGTAACTCCCCTCCCCTCCCCGCCGTCACCCCCACTTCCGAGTTTTGATTTGATAGAAGTTGTCTACTTCTCTAGCTCTACCCCTCGTTTTTCAGCTTAAAAAAAAAACCCTCGTCTTTCTTTTCTGAGATCCCAAGTCCCAACAAAGAATTCATCTAAGTACACCAGTCCATTTTCCTCTGCAACTCAACCACAGTTCTCT
The DNA here is from genome assembly GCF_036785885.1 of Coffea arabica. Taxonomy (NCBI): domain Eukaryota; kingdom Viridiplantae; phylum Streptophyta; class Magnoliopsida; order Gentianales; family Rubiaceae; genus Coffea; species Coffea arabica. The sequence goes on along the minus strand of NC_092321.1, from coordinate 1,896,330 downwards.
ACTTTCTCCGCTCGATTTGCACAACCCCTTCTTTTTTTTTGGGGAAAAAGACTGAATACTACATCGGGTCCTTTTTGTTGTGAGCACGAACTTACTGAATATTGATACCGTCCGGCTACCAAAGAAGGTTAGGTGGGTGGGAATGGAGATGCAGCAGGAAGAGTGTACAACTCCAAAGAATCAAGAATGTCAAATACCCAAGGTCTTGGAGTGTCCGCCGGCTCCAAGGAAGAAAACGGATAGGAGAACCAAGCGAGAGCTCCCCAAGAACGGTTACTTCCAGCCTCCTGATCTCGACCAACTGTTTGCTATGGGGCCTGGAACTAGAAGAGGAGGTATTCTCCAAGTGTAAATTTACTAGTAGGCTTCCAAGTGTTTAGGAAGATTATAGGTACTTCAATGCTACAAGTAATTCTGCTTTTAGTAGTTTTTCTTTTAAAAAATTTTTACTAACAAGGGACAGGTGGGAATTAAGAACGAGAAGGATGCTGGGGGATTAAGACCCAAATTCTCTAATTGTGAGCCCTTAATTTCTGCTTTTAATAGATTGGGTTGGTCTAAAAATATTCTATAGTTGGAGACAAATCATTACGAAAATTTCCTCCCCTGTTTAATGGAGTGGCTAATCTTTTGTCCATGGAGAGGTCTTTAAATGTTTCCGAATTTGTGACACCTCCTTTTGAATTTTACAACGATCCATCTACGTATGGAATCATTGAGCTTTCGCTTAGTAGCCATTAAAAAACGATTAAATTCCTCCTTGGACCATAAAACGAGGATTTGAATTTCACCTACAGTTAAAAAATTTAAAAGAGATGCTAGAATAATCTCTTGCACAGCCTCCTTAAACTTTTTTAAAAGGAGCTGCTAGAATAATCTCTTACACAGCCTCTTTAAACTGCCTTTACGTAGGAACTCCGACCCTGCATGTCCCCAAGGTTAAAATGTTCTACGTCTGCGTAAAGAACTTTATGCATTATCGTGTTCAACATTGTACATTCCCAGTGAACTACTAATTAGCAAAGCCCCTGAATTAAGTTTGTTCTAAAACAAGCATCCTACACTTTGACATTTGCAAAATTTGATGCCCTTGAGCTTCGTACTAAGGAATCCCTTGCCATTGAACTCCCGAGTTGCTAACAAAAATGACAACCTTCTAGCGGGACTAGTTTGCACGTAGTCTACCAGATAGCTGTTCTATACCACTTCATATGCAATTTCAGCACTTCGAAGTTAATACACACCCAAAATTACTAATTAATAGATGTTTTAAGTAAAGTATCTCATATTCTCACCTGAAGCTTTTATGTCAGCAAATAAATGGGTACTTCAAAAAGAAGATACCGGTTGAATTTAAGTATTTGGGATGAAACTTCAGTTAATTGCTAAATTTGTTAAAGCAACCCTCCAAAAAGAAGACTTTGGCTACCATTTACTCCTGATTATTCAGTACAGGTCACTGTGAGTGAGTTGGTCTTTATTTGATTTCCTCTTCTCCATGCAAAAGCTTTTACGTCATGCAACACACTCCTACATGCTGAAAAACAGATACTAGTAAGTTGCGGGTTCGATCCACCTTTTTAACGCCAATGGCCAAAAAAATAAAATAAAAATGAATGGACGTTATAAAACACAGTACAGTTAAGTAATCTGATCAACTTGCACATTCAGCACAGTAAGAATAAATCGAAGTTGGAACCATCTTGGAGAATGTATAAGTGAATACCGAGACCAACCAATGAAAAGAAACCTTAAGAATGATTACAGCAATGAAATTGAGGATTAGAGAGAAGAATTCCTAGCCCTTATTGATGTGATGAATAAGATGAGAAAGCATGCATGCCCATGCTGAGTAACAAGTAAAATCAAACTGAATTGAAAACTGAATAGTTGACACAGGCCATGCCACCGATCATGTTGAAGAATAATAAATGCCTTAGGCTTAAGATCTTTGACCTTACCAAATTTTTGGTGATAGCTTTCAGAGCAAGAATTCTAGGAATGCTCGGGATGTGGATATATGGGCTTGGTCATGTGTTGTGTTGGATTTAGGTTGCTTGTTGCGCATTTTAGATGCTTCATTTGATGGCGCAATGTCTCAAAACACACACTCACACACACGTTTGTGTGTGGTTCCTTGAGCTTACCTAACATGGACGAGAGGAGGCACGTACCTTTTAATTGGTGACCCCTGATTTTGAGAAAGCTACATCCACGTCCACTACAAACTTAACAAAATTTCACGACAAATTTCTTGCAATCCAGTTTCAGTCCCCTTTCCAGCTGCACCGCTCTCTCTCACCAATAATCAAAGGTAGATCAACGGAGTACTGTTACTACTATTGCTTGCACCCTAAATCTCTATTCTGGGATCGAGTTACTCCTAAATTAGTTTATAAATTCAGTTTTGCATACTTCTTTGTCATATTTCTTGTCCCGACCAGAGGTGAGGGGTGTATATAGGCCGATTTTTATTTGGTATATATATATATATATATATTGGAAATTCCACAGTTACTCGAGAATTTGGATTAATCTAACTTTAGTATGCATTTCCAAACTACTCTACCAAATAATAATGGTTGTGTTTGGATTGCATTTTTCGTGATTTTTCATGGAAAAATTACTGTAGCGATTTGATGTATGTGAGGGAAAAAGGTAATAGGGAAATGTGATCACGGAAAACAACGTAATTTTTCGATGAAAACTGGCAATCCAAACAAGGTTTAATAGAGTTTCGATGTATTCTGATTTTGTTTATCTCCGAATCATGAACACCACATAATGGCGGCAGTTTGTCCTTGCATAACGTGCAAGAAGATCAATAATGTTTGCATCTACGCTCATGGAGCCGTATTAGCTTAGCTGAGGGAATCAGCACTCGTATTGCCTTGTCTCAAACCTGTCCAGGGGAATGATCATATGCATTGTGAAGATTTTTTTCCCCTGAAAGAATTGTGATGGTGTTTATGGATGTAAAAACAAAAAAAAAAAAGAGTGATGGAGGTAAACCACACATATCGTAGTCATATAATTAATTATTTACAAGTGTGCTTGCTATTCACAGTGTTTGATTGACAGTTGGTTTAAATGAATGTCTTAGTCATGAAGTAACTACCTAAGGAAGGTGGCCCAACACCAACAGGGTTGCGTCTATTTATTCAGTACGATTGAACATTAGATGCGAAGTTAAACAGGGAGGAGATAAGAAGGATAGGTATGGTAAAAGTCTCATCCTACAACTACCGACCAGCGAATATAGCAGTAAGATGTACCGTCGTATCATCCCAGTTTAATGAAAACATTAATCATACAAACATCTTTATTGCAGGCCTTAAAATTCAAGTGACGGGCTTAAGTGATAAATACTTAATAAACTTTCTTGCCTTGGGAGCTAACAATGCACGTAATACTACTGCTACTTTCTTTTTCAGGGAACGGGAAGAGGAGGGGAGGGAGAGGAAAAGCAACACGGGGTGGATTTGGCATTCATATTAATTCTGTGGATTTGGTATCCATAAAGACAAATTTGTTTATCAAAAAAGAGCCGGTGGTAGCAGGGAGGTTGGAAACGATCCGATCATGATGGAACAGAGTCGCGCACCGTCCCTATCCAACAGGCCGATGCTATAATAGACTCGTATTCTCATCGTACCATGGCTTGTATTTCATTTTTGACAAGGAGAGTTCTGCTTCTGCGTGGGGGTTTTCTTTTTCTTTTCCTAAGAGTTTGTGTTGGCTAGACTTTATTCTGTTGCCTGCCTGATAATAATATATATTATTGTGTTCTGTTGACGAAGCTAAGTCAGATTCTTTTGCTGCCTTTTTTTTTTTTTTTTGTTTCTTGAAACCGGTAGGCCTAATGCATTCGTCTCTAAGACGTTCGCCTGGCGAAATGTGTCGAGTTCTTTTGGCGCTGCTCATTATCAGCTTTAGCTTACGCCCTACAACAATAATATTAGTATTCTATAGTTGGGGAATAAAGTCTGATAATTAATGGCCACCTGACTCGACTCTTGTAGCATTCCTCTGCCTTTTAACTTATTGGTACAGAATGTCAGGCATTCCTACATCAATCGTTTGACTTAAATTCCGGCCACATATTATTGGTAGATTAACAGACAGAACCCAAAGGCGTGGTAATATAGCTAGGAAAGTTATTAATAAGCGTACGTGGTTAGTTACGACTAGAATAAAGATACCCCGCAAAAAAAATCCTTCTGAGTTTATTGCACTGCACAGCAATATTTACGACGTTCATGCGGGCAGAATATCTAGAAGGCTAAACGCATTTACACCTGTCAGGTTGGTATCGAAATCACACCATGTTACCAGAAGTAGCCAGAGATTTTCAAAATTTTTGACTCTAAACCTTGGCATTTGGGTAATCACTCGTTTTCGAGGGAGCAGAGCCATTTAATTTGTGGAATTAACATGTAAATTTGAGAGCAAAATCGTCTTGGTTACAAGGACCAGCTGACAGCACCCGAGGGAGAAATCTATGTCTTATTGCCTTACTTTATCATCACTCGAAAATTCAGCATGACCAACTGTGAAGGAAAGCAGACAAGATGATGACCATCTCAACTGCAAAATAATTAACCCCATGAACTTTCCAAATTTATATGTATGTTTTTTTAACCCCTCTTTTCCTGTTCTGAATCTCCAAGGTAATCTTACACTAACTCAAATCATGGCTCCTTATAAATAACCCTCCAGAGCACCTGTCTCTAACACACATGCACACTTCAATTCGGAGCTGAGCGGCTCAAAATCCATCTTCACTCCTGTAACTCTCCAGTTTCATCTGTTAAATGAGAGGAAGAATGGCATTCCACCATTTTTCTCCGCCGCATTACTTACCAATCCTATTCTTTGTTTGCTGTGTCGTATCCCTGTTGCCTAAGCCTGCACTGTGCGCGACGAGGCACTACACGTTCAATGTACGTCTTATGTAACGAAATTTAGCTGAAAGAACCTTCTAGCTTCACTGATTCTGAGTTGTGCAGTGTACGTCAAACCATAATTTTCTTGAATTTTGCTGGGGCTAATTATGTTTTCGTTCATGCATGGTACGTAGATTGTACAGCACAATGTGACCAGATTGTGCCACACCAAGAGCATTGTAAGCGTGAACGGGCAATTTCCAGGCCCTCGCCTGGTAGCAAGAGAAGGTGATCAACTCATCATCAAGGTGGTTAACCATGTAGCAAACAACATAACCATTCACTGGTATGGCAAAAGAACACCAACAAATTATTCATTAAAACTACGTATTAGCTAGTACGTTGATTAATCGTGCAGTAGTCATTTAAAAAGGGGAAATGCAACGTAACCAAAACATGTATGGTTTTTGTTGATTGATGTATAAGAAGGCATGGAGTCCGGCAACTCAGGACCGGTTGGGCTGATGGACCAGCGTATGTAACCCAATGCCCGATTCAAACTGGCCACACATACACCTACAACTTCACACTGACGGGGCACAGAGGCACTCTCTTCTGGCATGCTCACATTTCTTGGCTCAGGTCCACCGTGTACGGACCGCTTATCATCTTCCCCAGGCGCAATGAATCTTACCCCTTTGAAAAGCCATACAAGGAAGTTCCCATTGTGTTCGGTAATCAGCCACAGGCGCAATATAAACAACTAGTGTATAATTTGTTCATGCATGCAATTTGGTTGTTAATTTCTCGGGAGTTTCTACTCTGATGCAAGACTTGACATGTTCTTTCTTGGTTCTCAGGAGAATGGTGGAATGCAGACACGGAAGCCGTAATCAGCCAGGCTCTTCAGACAGGGGGTGCCCCAAATGTTTCCGACGCCTACACCATCAATGGGCTTCCAGGACCCCTCTATAATTGTTCCCATGAAGGTATGATTTCTTTATGTTTATGATGACATTCCTACTTGCCAGCGTGATTGTCTTTTAAGGCGTTCTTAAAGGATATAGGGACAGCTTCTTCCGAGATATTCATCTCTATATAATTCTTTTGTTAAATGACCGATTGTGGCCTCCTAACATATAATAATTACGAGAACCAACTGTACTACATTACACCTTTTTATTATTGTACTACTGGTCTTCAAATAAAAAACTGGTGGTGTCCGCCTCTGAATGATCATAGCCTCTCATGGCCATGGGTATGGTAAGTGGTACCGGAATGCAGCTTTCATAATTGAAGCGCCATCCATGCGCAGCGCCGTTGTTGTGGCCGCCTCCAATTTGGAGGTCGCAACTTAGTTTGTAAAAGACTAGACCAAGTAAGCATTTGTTTGCTAGCAAGACTGCAAAAAGGTTCAAGGGTTTCGTTTCCCCTTTCTCTGGATGTCTCTTTTACACAACTAACGCTACTTGGCTTAAAACACTCCGACAAAGGTCATTCTAAAAAAATAAAAAATCTACTTGTGGGCAATTTTTGTCGCTAACATTTATGACAAGAAGATGCCACCGCAATAACCCACGGTCCATGAAAGGAGAGGTACACTTCTTCTGTTCTTCATGTTTCACCGCTATTTCTTTAGCCTTTAGACTTTGATTTTTTTTTTTAAATTTTGAATGTATGTATGTGTAATAGTGTGGCCCTGTCGATTTTTTTTTTCTTTTTTGATAAAAAGCAAACATTGAATGTGAGTTGTTTCGGTAGAAGATTACTTAAAAAAAAAATTGGAATAACACTCTTAACACTATCTAATATATGTAAAATAAAAAAAAATGTCTGTAAAGATAAAAAAAATTGATTAGAAAAATGTATTTATAATATATTGCAAAAATTTTTGAATCATACTCCAACTCTAAAATGCATTTCATTTCTAGAGGTAATAATATATACACTGACAACGAATACACTTTCAGATTGAATACAAGACATGTTTAAAAAATTAAAATTTAAATTAGTTATCATACATGTAATTATACACTAATAATATATACACTATCAGTGTATTGAAAAATTAATCCTTCATTTGTAACCCCTTATATTTAGTACAGCCATTGTACACCTGAAAGCACAATGACAACTGGATTGAGACAAAATCGAAGCTGAAGAACTTAGTTAAATCAAATCAAGTTTGAAAGCTTCCTTATGCCTGAATCAATACGGAAGACCGCCCTTCAAAATCTCAAACGAGTCTAAAGAATCTTACTACTTGATGTTCAATTAATACCTTTCAACGTTATACTGGGGAGATTTTGCATTTTGCCTTCTCCCATACCTGTTTGCTTCCTTAAAAGACATATGACTTGTTTGAAATTAAAATCCATTTCTGGCATGTTTGCTTTCCAGATACATTCAAGTTGAAGGTGAAACCAGGCAAGACGTACATGCTACGCCTGATAAATGCAGCAATGAATGACGAACTATATTTTAGTATAGCCAACCATTCGGTCACTATTGTTGAAGCCGATGCTTTATATGTCAAACCGTTCAAGACTGACGTAGTTGTTATAACCCCAGGCCAGACCACCAATGTGCTTCTGAAAACCAAGCCAACCTCTCCAACTGCCACCTTCATCATGGCTGCCGCACCCTACTTTACAGGGCAAGGTACCATTGACAATTCCACTGTTGCCGGGATGCTTGAATACCAACACGACGCTTCCATTGCAAACAAAACAGTCGTAAACCCAACCCTGCCTGCAGTGAATGCCACCAGTTTTGTTGCAAACTTCACCAGGAAATTCCGTAGCTTAGCCACAGCCAAATTTCCAGCAAACGTTCCACAAACCGTTCAAAAGCGCTTTTACTTCACCATAGGACTTGGATCAAGTCCTTGCCCTGCTAACACAACTTGCCAAGGACCAAATGGCACAAAATTTGCAGCTTCAGTTAACAATATTTCTTTTGCTCTCCCATCAACAGCTCTTCTGCAATCCTACTTTTTCGGTAAATCAAATGGTGTTTTCACCACTGATTTCCCAACTCAGCCCACAAATCCATACAACTATACTGGAACACCGCCTAATAACACAATAGTTACCAATGCAACCCGGACTGTCGTGTTACAGTTTAATACAAGTGTCGAGGTAGTGTTGCAAGACACTAGCATTCTGGGGGTAGAGAGCCATCCTCTTCACCTGCATGGTTTCAACTTCTTCGTCGTTGGGGAAGGGTTTGGAAACTACGATCCAAACAAGGACCCTGCCAACTTCAACCTGGTGGATCCAGTGGAAAGGAATACGGTGGGGGTTCCATCAGGTGGCTGGCTCGCCATTCGGTTCTTTGCAGACAATCCAGGTACCTAGCATGAAAAACAAGATGCAACTCTTACCAGAAATTTATTCAACATCAGACCAGATCAATGGATTTTCAAGTACTAAACAAAACACATTGACATGCGGTTATACTGATCTTTCTCTGTTGAGCTAACTAACTTGTCCTGATTGTTTACCTTGTCAAACAGGAGTATGGCTTATGCACTGCCACTTTGACGTGCACACAAGTTGGGGTTTGCGAATGGCATGGATTGTACTCAATGGGTTCCTCCCTAATGAAAAATTACCACCACCTCCTTCAGATCTTCCATCATGCTGATTGGGTCCCCTTAATTTACAATTTTCCTTGAGTGTTTTTGTTGTACTTTCTGCCCCATAAATTTGCTTCATTTGTTCAATTATGAGACAATGCCTTTCAACTGCATGTTATTTTCGTTAGCCAGCTACGAAAGCTGTGCAATAAACCAAGTCATAGGATACATTAGGGTTTAGAATCATTCCGTGTCATTTGTCAAGCTCCCTACTGCAAGGATCCGTTTTCATGCTGTAAATTAATTTGTGCTTCTGAAACAAGTATTGCTGAAGTCTGAAGCACGTCTCTACCAGGGGTGAACTGAGAACATTTCTATGTCATTTCATGTCTTCATCTTAAGGTTCTATTTCATTGGAGATGAACCATCTTCTCATGCAAAAAAGTTTGGAACTCTTATTAGTATTGTAGTTGAAGCTGTTCCAGAAATTCAATGGTTTATGAAATTCTGCATTAGAGCGACAATACTAACACTGATTTAAAGCTATGAGGCTGACTAAAAAATATTGTCAATGAATCAAAAGTTACCCTACTGCCAAATACTAAATGAACTTCTTATTGGATTACCTCATTGTTTTGTCAATCTCTGCAAGAAAGGAATTGCAAGTAAAAAAGTATTGAAATATTCTCATCTGTTCAAAGAACATCAACACCATTAATTAGGATGGGGGCCCGTGAAAAATAAAACATACGAGTCTGTTGGAAGACAATAAGTGTGATTGGCTTATCATGAAAAAAGATGCAAAAAGAAAAGGAAGAAAAAGATATAGAAAGTACCTGGCTCAGAAGAATATTCATCTCCGAAAAAGCTAAAATTGATAGTGAGAAAAACACAATTTTTTTAAGCTATATCTGCAATTCACAGCACATGCACCAGTAAGTAACTAAAAACTTGCAATTCCACCATAAGTTGTCAACCCCAAATTTGTCTCCTCTGCATAAATTCAAATTCAACTAAGAAAAGGCCACTTGAATCTAAGAAAATCAATAAAGCATCAAATGAAGCACCATGTCAAAAACCAATCAAGTACAAGACTGGTCCAAAAAGCATGATAAATGACAAGAATTTGAAATTTATTCACAAGATTTAAGGAGGACAGAAAAACAAAAAGAGAACAGGCCAAAATGTTAGGCACATATAAAAGCCCTGCAGTCAAAAAAGTTTTCTGAAGAATTGAAGTGGAAAACTTTGTATGAAAAGATTTTTGTTTCATGCTATCATTCTGGCATAGCAAAATTACAAATACTCGAAACAAAGGATGACATGATCAACCAATCTAAGAAAAAGCTGAAATGCAAAAAAAATGGACAAAAGAAAGGATTAAAATGAGAAGCTTCATTCGTCTAGTTAGTAAATACATACAAACATCAATTATTAAATAATGTACATAAACTGCTCATGTTCAAAAGAACTGGATCACAGCATAAGCATGGAAAAGTACTGCTCGAACTCTTTATCAATGGTTAATTTCTTGGCGCCTTGTTGAGTATCTGCATTCAGATAATGTAAAAAATTTCACGTTAAGTGCATGCTGGTCTGTAATAAAGAAATGATTTAGGCAGAAAGGAACAAAATAAGCCAGTTCAAGTTACATGATCACCAAAGACCTAGCATTCAATAATGTTGACAAAATAAAACATGAGAAGAATGGTCTTTCAGCTTAACATGGTTACCTTGGTTGAGAGTCCATCTTTCAGAAGAAAGAACATAATTATTTGGAGTCGCTCCATTAGAATAAAGCATTTCTTCAAGTTCCTTGTCTGTGTATCCTTCAAAACTAGCTCTGCATTCTGGACAGCTGCAATTGCTGTGACTTCCAAATTCCAGGAGGTGCTCCTCATAATTCAGGGATGACTTCAGGCCTATATCATGATAGAGAAAATCATGCTTTTTGCCAGCTGATGGCGATTCCAGAATATGGGAACTTGATTTCATTATGAAACTGCTCTTGGAAGAATTTTGGGCATGCTTAGAACAATTGCCTCCGCAGGTAACAGAAGAATTTATAGGCTTGTCAGATGAATATTCTTTGAAATATCCATGACCAGCTCCTACTTCAGTTTCATTAGACACAGAAATGCTCGAGTCAGCATCGGCAGCAATACTGTTACTATCGTTGGCAGACTCTTGTTCTGACTCCTCAGCTGTTGACATTCCATTTAACTCCCCTTTATCTATTACATCTGAGTCACCATTAGCAGGAAAAGTATACTCTGAAGCAAAGCCTCGACTTAGCCATTTAAGCTTTGATGGAGGTGTGCCTAATTCTTCTGCTTGCAATTTCCGTTTCCTATCCATGAAAAGAATGCTGGTTTGAAACACCTCCTCAATCGGAACACTGGGAGAGTGAAAATTGTGAGGAAAACTGGATATGGAAGCTTGTAACGAGGGTTAAAAAAAAGGAGTCAATCTCTTCCCATTTAGATTTTGTAATGCTATTTGGTCAGCTCATGCAAGCATGAGAAGAGGAGCAATGTGATTTGGACAGCTCTGTTATCAAATTGTAGCTAGGTGAACTAGAATGAGCGAGGAAGATCAAAATTCAATAGTAACATCATAAGCATGGCAAGTCTCCTTGTAGGGTAAGTCAGCATTAGTTTGAATTATATGCTTGAGAACTAAGATAAATAAAGCATTGCATTTATAGCACCTCCTAGAGACCTTAAATGAATTAGCTATACCACCTCAAAAGATGGGGGAAGAAAAGCAAAAAAGAGGTTACACCTATGCATCATCATACTACAGACCTCAAGACCACTCAAATATGTAAGGCCACTTATCAATGCTACATAATAATCTTCAGCAACCAACCTGTGATTGAACCTTCTTCTTCATCTTCTTGATTTACATATTAAAAAAAAATTGCATCTGTTACCCCACTGGTTGGTTTTCAAGGAACAGCATGAATTTAAAATGGTTGCACAAGCTATTTTAAGGTCTAATATATTGGTCCTTTCTTCCGCTCAAGATTATGCAGCTAAATTCAAAAATTCACCTGTCAATGCCTATTGTAAATTCAAATGCAACATTGTTCATCATTCTTCTAGATCAATCTAGAAAATTTTCAACCCATTTCATTTAAGATAATGCAACAAGACCAGTAAAATTCTGAATTTATCATTAAACAAGTACGGAAACTCAGGAAATATCTTATAAAAGGAATCGCATTCGTTTTTGACAGACAGTAAACTTCCCCAACATTTAAGAAAAGCCTCGAAATCTCATTCCAAAGACGCGGAGGTTGCGGACATGTGTAAAGCACAATGTTGGGGTAAAGGAGCAATTTCAATAGGAAAGCTGATACGGAAAATGGCACTGATATGAATTCACGTTGATATGCTTTAAGATGAGTTGAAGTTGACGATTTCCATATAACGTGAGAATAGTGAAGGTTTAATTAATTGAAGTTGATGATTTCCATTCTGGTGCCATATGGTAAGACACATATCGGCTAGTATAACTTATTTGTCACCAAAATGGAAATCGTCAACGCCAATTAATTGGTAATATCCGGCCGTCGGGATTAAACCTTCACTCTTCCTTTCACTCACAGCATTCACATCATTAAACAATTGATCGATTAACTTCAGTCCAACAAAAATTCATATCTCCAAACCCCAGACCCAACCCAGCAGAAGCATGATAAATTCTCGATCCCAACAACAAATTTTCAACGAATCCGACCAAGAAACAGTTCACCAAGACACAGCTCAACTTGCAAGATTTAGGACTACTATTAAATAGCTCCCTCAACTTTGTGCTTATAGTGCTGAACAAGCTCAAGGCTTTTATCCAAAGGAGCTTCCTTTGTACAATTTTTTTTTTTGGTACATGCTTGCACCAAGATATGTTCGGGGGAAGAGAAAGAGAGGAATCACAAAGCACTGATTAAACAAAGGCAATAAACACAGTAGGAAAGAAAAGGGTACAACAATTAAAGAAACCACAAATGGAAATCAAACCTGTTGGTTTCCGTTGTGCAGATGACATTCTCCTCCATTAGAACTCCGAAATCGGAGTTCAAAAGAAACAAAGCGAAATTTATGACAGTGCATAAAGGAAAGTGAAGAGTTCAATGATAGTGATGAATCCGTGAACAGCACCACTGCAAAAGTTAGACAATTTCTGTTCGGGCCATCTGACATGGGCATCCAATCATGCATCAGATTACATTATTGTTTTATAATAATAATTATTTTAATGTTGTGTATCCATTGGCCACCAATCAGATTAATGTAGAGATTCATAGGCAAAACACAAGTACGGGACCATGTCCGTGGGCCTGCCTTGCCCCTATTGCCAGAGCAGATTTACCTCCTGCCAGAGCAACTTCTTTTTAAAAGGCAAGACAACCCCCAGCGCCCGAAAAAAAATCACAATATACATAAAGCAAGCAAAAATGGTGTTAAAAATATTAGATAAATCTTCCATCGTCTGTTGGCAAATGTGTTTTCTTGAAGAAACTCCGCCCAAAACTAGATTAGATTAAAGTCTTTTTTGGATTAAATTACAGCTGAGCCACAAAAGTTGGATCAATATTACTAATCTACAACTAATTCATGAACACTAATAAATAGTCAGACTAGATTCAAAACTATAAAAAAAAAAACGCTTCAATATCTCTAATTTCTAATATTTTAATTTTAAACTTTATTTATTTCACCAATAGATAAAATATTATTATAATAGATGAATCGGTCCATCTAAGCAAAATTTGTAGAATGGTTGGCAGAGTTTTCATGCTATACTGGCTGGGGGAGAGAAAGGTCAAATTACAAGTAGTGTCACGCAAGGGCATTCACTCCCATGAAGTCCCATCCGACTTTTTGTAGAAAAAAGAAAAGAAACAATTATCCATCCAACCGCTCACTCTGCCTAGTGTTACTGTTAGTTCCCTCGCCATCCCTTCACTCCGTCCGCGCTGATACGACAGTGAATTAATTAATAGCTGTTTGACAATGGTTATTTAAAGGAACAAGAAATTATTACCTCCTTTCTTTTTCCTTCTCTTAATTAACCTTTTTGAATTTTAATTTTGGGATAATATCAGAAACCTACACTGAGTTTCTCTTAATATCACTTGACGCCCCTAAGGTTTTAAAAATATCAATTACCTCCCTTACTTTTGTTATTTGTGCAACAAAATTTTTAAAAACCCTAAAGCACCCTTTCACTTGTTAAATAAAAATATTCCTGAACTACTTTATTCATTTCAAGGAAACCATCGCCTTAAAAACAATGTCTTATAGTATTACCACATCACAATGCTATACCACAAAAGAATATGAATTTGAAAAATAAAAAAGATATTTAAAAAGAAACACACTTGTATCAATTTAATTAATTCTATATGCTCAAAACTGATTTCTTATGAATTTATATTTTTTTTCAACATCTTCTCAACCCTTACTCAAACCATTAAATTATGCCAATTATTATAAAAATCAACTCAAAATAAACAAATAAATCATACCCCACTTTATCACAGTTACAAAAAGTAAAAGATAAATAAAATTTAATTTATTATAATTTACAAATAAAATATTGCATAATCATCCAAAAAGTACGAGTGGGAAAGAATGATGGAGAAAAGAAAAAGGAAGAAAGTGACTCTCATTTTTTTTTAAAATTTTTGAGTTCCATTTATTTGATATGTTGTAAATTACGTGTTAAGTCTTTTTACAATTACTAGATCATATGGCATCAGTATCGGTTTACACACCCGGCTCAAGATATTATGAATTTTTGAATCAAAAGGCCAAGGAATCCGATTTTGCCATTAACGCAGCATAGAATGACACAGCACCCCATCCCGGCATCCTAGCTCTGAGTCTCTGACAAAGGCCAGTTCTGACAACCGTTCCGGAAGGTTCACGGCCATGATTAGGCCAAAAATATTTATGCGGCTCAAATCACTCCTTGTAACTCGATTTTTACGTCACGTGAGATCCATAAAAATGTTGTTCTAGTGTTACTTGCTGTTATTCTATTATTATACTTTGTACAGATGATGTTATACCGTGTGCAAATGGTGTTACACCTTCCGGAACGATTGCTCTGACAACCGTTCCAGTCCCGGATCCAGTTTTAATAATGCATTCATCAATCACATTTCAGATGCTCATCAAACAAAGGAAAATGGAAGCCCCATATCAAACTCTCCCATTTCAGAGCCGGGACCTAAATTTTGCAACAAATTCAATCAAAACATCAATTAAATCAATTATGGTTCATACACTTCCTGAGAGTCACAACATTACAACATCTTTAAGTTACAATTTTTGGCCTATCTCTTCTACTTGAAGTTGCTGTGCTGTTAGCCTGGAACTGTCATTTGTACATGATTGTATGAGGACTGTACTTTTGAAAAAAAAAGGGTCATAAGAAGAAGGAGGGCCTATTTTACATCTGACTGCTTCAGAAATCAGTCAACTTTGACTACTTCCGCAACAACGTGGAGTTTGAGGAGCTACACAAGACAAACTCTTTTTTAATGGTTGTATTCCCAAAAAGAAAGCTCGCGGACACCAGAATTTGAGTATCATCAACGAATGATATAGGACCTGCTGCCTTTCCTCCAATACTACCAGCAGTACAAAATCATTGTAACTCCAAGCTCTACATACGTCTAAAATGATGTCCCTGCTAACTTATCAACTCCCGTGCGGAAACGAAGGCCAGAACCGATCTGCTCTGAGGTGGGACATACCCAGCAAAAGATATTTGGACCTAAAACCTGCAAGTCAAGTAAATCACGTATAAATGCCTAGAAAGCTAAGACCATATCTCGGAGAGCATGTTGTACCATGATATCTACAGTATTAGTTAGTAAACTTCTATGCACAAAAAGCCTGATCTGATCAGCCAAATGAATTGCCTACTCTAGGCTCTCTTATTTGCTACTAAGAACAAGAGTAGAGAGAAACGACTCACTGATATCATATTCTCATAAGCACCAAGATCATATGGATGTGAATACAGATAACCTCCTTTTTCAGCAAGCCACATAGCTCTCACACCTTCATGGTACTGTACGGTAAAAGAGGTAGGAAGTGGTCATCAGACTTGATCAGATGCCAGATAGATGAAAAAAATTACGATCACCACCATTTGCAAACCTCTATTGTGGTCTTGTATTGCAGAATAAGATAAACATGCCAAAACATAAAGATGGTCAGCGCAAGAGTCAATGGCACCAGCAGGAGCCCTGAAATGACCTGAAGGCTAAACTGTTCAAGTTGAATGCAAGGATATGCAAAATTATAACTTGTTGAAATATAGATACAGGAAGAAGTTACATATGCAGCTCTAAAAAAGCCTTCATTTTGCTCTTCATCTGTCATATCAACAGTTAGGCTACCGCAAAGCAAAACCTGAAATAATAAAGAGCAAATAAAGAGATTCAGAAGACTTGGTGAAGAAAAAAGGAGGAGAGGGTAAGAAGAACAAAATCCGCATTCAAATTAAGGCATGTTCGACCACAGGCCACAATAATTAAATGTCAACTAATAGGTAAATAAAATGAAGCACGTGCACAGAATAGAAAAATAAGAATCTTTTACTGAACTGAAAGAGATATATTGACATACCAGGGAGTATATGCATGAAACAACGGCGTAAACGATGAAGATGAAAAAAGTCTTATAGTTCGCATGGCCGACACAATTATTCAACCACACGCAATGGTGATCCTTAAATTCAAGAGGTAGCACTTTAAGGCAATATCCAGGACATTCAAGAAAAGGCATAAAGAGTAAATAGACCAGGCATACCATTCGCAACACACATCGGTTACATACACGGCAATGATGTGCACGTGGAGGTTTATGGAGGGCACACTTCTGGCAGTATCTCAAATCCCCACCCTGGCAGAAGAGTTAGTGGAAATCGTCAGGTTGATGAAATTCAAGTCAAGCTTGTAACTTTATGCTCCAAGTCCAACTTATTGATTAGTAATAAACTCATTGCATGTTAGGCATATATCTTAGTTCATATTGTGGTTGTGTTGACATTTTCCTCAATCCTAATTTCATACCTGCCAGTGGATATAATACCAAAACGATCTGCAATAAATAACAGAAAACAGGATTCATATGATCTATCGTACTTCAATGTCAAAAGAGAAAGTCCCAATGGTGATACTGGAGTATGCGAAAGAGAGAAAGCCATGCGACATCAATATGTACCTCCTCCACAACCTTGTAAGCATTATGAAATTAGCAAACAAGAGGTGCTGTATGGTGAGATCACAACCTCACCACAGATAACCCAAGGTTAGAAAAGCAGAAATCAAGCATACTTGGAGTCAATAATGAATAACAGAAACCAAAAAAGTGAACTGACCACAAGAGCCAGATGAAAAACGACACTATGGCCACCAGATAATCAATAATTTCAGTTTAACATTTATGTAATTCAAAGTAGCTCAAACGAACATAACATTCCCAAAAGTCCGGACTTTCTCAAACAAAACAGATGCTGAGGCCCCAGGATCTAGAGGTCCTGGGTCAAATCCCCCTTCCCCTATCCTGCTTCCTAAATTCCAACCCTCCCCTGCTAGGGGAAGAAAAAAGGAAAAAAAAAAAAGAAGAAGAAGAAGAAGAGGAAGAAGAAGAAGAAGAAGAAGAAGAAGAAGAAGAAACAGAACATAAAATTCCTCTATTTACACGGCTGTGCTGCTGCCAGTCCACAAACAATGATCAGCTCAATAGTCCAAAACCAATCCTTGTAAGGAAGCCCTTAACCACCAAACCTAGTTCGTACCCCACAATCCTCAATGCTGATCCAATATGGAAAAACCCCAACAGTTTGAGAAAATATCACATTAGTAATGTCCCATAATTTTTTCAACATTTATAACACAGAAAAGAAGATTTAGATTAAGAAAAACAAAAGCACAGACACTGGCATAGACTACAAGAAAATGCCAGGCAACAAAGCAACAAAAATAGAGATTATTTTAATTTACGGCCATATTGCTGCAAATTTTAACTGACATTCAATTAAAGGAAAAAAAGGGAAACCGAATTATCACATCAATCATCAAAGACAGAGTCTTTTTTTTTTCCAAGTTAATTTTACCCAAGTCTTTGCACTGGAATATAAACAATAAAAAAACTGAGATATTACACAAACATATACTACTGGGTATGTAGAGGAAAGTTTGGTGACCTTGCGCTTGATCTCATGCATAGGGGTATCGGCGTCCTCAACGTCCGGTACATAGGAGGCGGGAATCCGACCTGGGTCGGTGAAGATCGCTAGAGCATACGTGTAGACACACATGAGGGCTAAGCAGGTGAAAACGGCCGCGTTTAATAATCCGGGAGAAGACCCGAGTCCGAACCACTGATCTATGAAGATGAAGACCGTGGAAAAGTAGATGTAAACAATGGCAGCTACTATGACGCAGACGTGAAATGAGAACCTGCAGCCGCGCTTCATTCTCTCCCCTCCTCAGCTGTTGCTCAACTTTGGAAAGGTGGATTAAGGAGGATGGACTGCTCGAGACACCGGCGTAATGAGACTTACGACGGTGTCTCCGGTGCCGGTGCGAACCAGCTGGGTTTTATTTCTTGAATTGAAATGTACGTTTACCGCATTTTGTTAGCCTTTGCATTAAGTCATTAACCACTAATTCGAATAGGAAAGGGTACATGGTTAAGCGGTGGGCCGGTTGGGGTGATCTAGATGACGCGGTGGGCTGGGGTGGGGCCGGTGGAGAACGGAAATTGGGTCTGGAATTTTCGTATTGCCCCTCGCTCTATTTGGCCCTTGCACTCGTAGGAAGCATCAACTATTCTTTTGCCGACAAGTTGAAAAAAAGAATTGAGGACTCCAAAAGGGCTCTGACACCGACGACTCAAGTTTTAATTTTTAAAAAATAAATCTAAAATTGGTAAACATTACCCCGTAGTAGGGACAAATACTAGTCGAATCGAATTCAAGTAGTACTATACTCGAGTTTAACTCAAACATTGTTGACACCTTACTTGACTCGAACTCAAGTTCGGGAATAGATGATTGAACTCGACTCATTGAAATGATAAAAAAACTCAAACTCAACTTGATATGGCTTGAGTGAAGATCAAGGCATATTGAGTTTAAGTACTTGATGCTGTTTTCAAGCAAAAAAGTTTGATCATATTCTATTTTTGAATCTTCAAATTCAAAACCTGGAGAATGAAATTGAACTGTATCTACTTCAAATTCTATTACCTTTTTGTCATTAAAGAATTTTATTAAGTATACAAACCAACTTGTAAATTAGTTGAAAGCATAAACCCTTAGTGGTAATTTCGTATTTTAAAATATATAGGGATCAAAAATCTCCCCTAAGATTTCTTTTAATATCACCTGGCACCTCTAAAATTTTGAAAATATCACTTACCTCCCTTACTTTTGTTATTTGTGTGAAATCTTAAACTACCATTTCACTTGTTAAA
The DNA here is from genome assembly GCF_036785885.1 of Coffea arabica. Lineage (NCBI taxonomy): Eukaryota > Viridiplantae > Streptophyta > Magnoliopsida > Gentianales > Rubiaceae > Coffea > Coffea arabica. Next base: position 1,877,359 of record NC_092321.1, on the reverse strand, counting down.
TATTTCTAAACCACTTTATTCACTTCAAGAACATTATCATCTAAAAAATAATCTCTTGTAGTACCACCACATCATAATGCTATACCCCATAAAAATATAAATTTAAAAAATAAAAAAGATATTTGAAAAGAAATACACTTGCACAAATTTAATTCTACATGCTCAAAATCAATTTCTTATAAACTTTATATTTATTTTCAACATCTTCTCAACTCTTACCCAAATCATTCAATTGTATCAACCATTCTAAAAATTAACTCAAAATAAGCAAATAAATCATACCCCACTTTATCACAATCACAAAAAATAAAAGATAAACAAAATTCAATATATTATAATTTACAAATAAAATATTGCATAGTCATCCAAAAAAAAAGAGTAAGAAAAATGATGGAAAAAAGGGAAATAAAAGAAAGTGACTTTCGTTTCTTTTTTTTATTTTTATTTTTTAACTTTATTTATTTGATATGTGAATTATGTGTCAAGTGAGGGTTAATGTGATCTCTTTACAATTATTAGAGGAGGTAGGTGATATTTCAAAAGCTTTAGGGGTGTCAAGGAGAAAGCTCAAGGAAGATTTCCGATATTATCTCAAATATATATTATTTAAATTAAATAGTACTCGACAAATAGTTCGTCAAGCTCGAGTAGCATATATTTGGGCTCGAAACTCAACTTGCTTTCCAATAAAATAGCTAAGTTCCGACTTGAACTCAGTCAACCCGTGTTCGAGTTGAGTGGCTGCCTGAACTGCCAACGAGTAGGCTCGCAGTCAGCCCTACTTCCGTAGTTAATTGATACGTCCTGCATGTTGACAATTACTCTGGCAACATCCATTAAATCTATAAAAGGAAAAAGTGAAAGCAAACAGAAGAGGACATGATAAGTATTGACACTTTATAAGATAGGAAAATATTTAAAACGTTACATTTAATTAAATAAAGTTTTTCATCCTTTATTTTTAAAATAATAACCTTAAGTTTTTTAAAAAATTAAGTCGATAAAATTAGGTTCCAATTTAGATTTTTAATCACTTTTTTTAAATCTTAAATCCATCACGTGAACCATGCATATTCTTTTTTTTTTTTTTTGAGCAAAAAAGTTTGATCCTATTTCTAATTAAACAAAGGGTAAAATACACTAAACCCCCTTGTGATTTGGGTTATTATCATAAAGCCTCCTCATTATTTGAAAACTCCCAAAGAACCCCTCGTGGTTTGGACTAATTTGGGTAATGGACGGAAATCGTCCAATTTGACGGGAAGTGAATTACACACGCTTGCCAAGCGAGTGTGATAACAATACATCAAGGGTAATGTGGTAATTTTACATTACATTTTCTTTTCTTTTTTTTTTCCTTTTTCTTCTTTCTCCTGAACTAAACCATCTGGAGTAGAAAAACTGAAGCAAAATCAACACCAACCTTTGTTAATCCGGTGACACCCAGCAAAAGATTCCACCAATGGAATCCAGTATTTGCTTCAACCCTTCACCAACCGAAGCAACCCAACACCTCAACCTTCAAACTCCTCGAAGCCTAAAACCATCTGCTTTTCCCAGTTGTTATAACTTGCACCACCAATTTGTAATTACAAATTTCTACTAAAAGGGGGAAAAAAATTTCCCCGAACTCCTTCAGAATCATCATCATCTACCACCAAGAACAATTAAACTGGTTGGCCCGATACCTGCCCGGAGGCTGACGTGACCCAGACCCGTAAGCTCAACCGGACCCAGAGAAACTCGAGGACGAGACCACTCAGAAATGCGAAAATCATCATCATTATCATCATCATCAATATAAGGGTACCAATAGTACCGTGGGTTAGTTGTTAATTTGTGTCAAACGTCCACTTTAGAGCTGGCTGCTTGGTGAAATTGAGGTTATTGTTGTTGCCCCCGGAAGCGGAATAATCGAAATCTACGACAAGGGATTTCAACCAAGTAAACTTACGAAGAAATTGTGGCAGATAATCCAGCACCAGGTAGTGATCGAAGGCACAATAGGGTGGCGAAAATGTCCACATGACGGAGTCATAGGCTGCCGGCTGAAGAAACACCATAGGATAGGTGACAGCATGGACCAGTTTGCCGGGAAAAGCAGCCAATCGGAGTGTGGGATCACGTTGGATGAGTGAGATCTGAACAGGGATTTTGAAAGAAACAGATTCGGATTTGTAAACAAGAGAAGAGAATCTTTTGGAGACTAAAGGAACACCTGGAGAGGTATTTGGCTTCAAAAACTTTGTCAAGAATGACGGAAACTATTGCATCTGGTAATCACTTGAATGGATCAACAATTTCTTTTCCTCGATGTTCTTCTGCAGCAGCTGCTCCAAATTTTTGAAATTTTCAAATGAGCCACTTGATGTTTCTTTATTCTCAAATGAAGTGAGAAAGTTTCTAAAATCTTATGTAAATCTTGAACTAACTTTTAGTATAGGTTGAAACAAGGTTAATATAGAAATTTCATATTTTTCGTTAAATTGGACGATTTCCGTTCATTGCCCAAATTAATCCAAACCACGAGGGGGTTCTTTGGGGGTTTTCAAATAATGAGAAGGCTTTATGATAATAACCCAAATCACAAGGGGGTTTAGTGTATTTTACCCTTAAACAAATGACCCAATTGATATTCATTTTTTGTTCTAAAAAAGGTAGGATCCAGCCTAAACAATATTTATTTTTCTTATAAAAAGTGAAATCTGATCCAATCCATAATCATTTTTGTCACTAAAAAAGTGGTATCCAATTTTTTTTTTATACATAAAAAATGATTGCATATAAGACACGTGGTAATTATAGGTGAAAAAGTGGTCAGAAATTTAAGTTAAAATCAACTTTTATCAATTTGAATTTGTGAGAAATGTAAAATTAATATTTTAAAAGTGTTGGACGAAAAAATTCATTTAATGAAATATGAAAGATGTTTTGAACGATTTTTCCTTATGAGATTAGGTTCTTGCTTGTGCTTTAACCTTTTTATTTCTCAACAAATTATCGGCAGTAAAACAATATGTTACTGTAGCACCCTATTGTCTTCCACTTGATTTCTTTCTTGCCTTTTTCTCGTCCTCCCTTTGAAAGACTAATGTTTGCATGATAGTGCTATACTTTCTCCGGTTCCTTATCTATCTCTCTTTCTCTCTCACTCTAATTTAGAAGGAATCTTATCTATTTTTCCAATTTTTGACTCTCTGATATTTTGCCTTTTCCATTAGTTTACTTGATGTAGATGATTTTGGGTTAGCTTATATATTTTCAAATTGAACCATAGAGAAATTGGACAAAATACACTGAGCCCCTGTGAATTATTGGTTGTATGACGTTGCCCCCATGAAAATTAATTTTCTTATTCCAATTTGCCTCGTGAGTATTCAATTTTGTATAAACTTAGAGTCCGGTTCAGTAAACGATCGATATCCAACTTGTTAAATGCATTACGTACCTATCTTTACAGCATATCTTTCCCATTTCACACTCTCCTTATCTTGTTGTCGTGTTTTGTCCGGAATACCGAGAGGAGAGGGAGGTACGATCACTCCACATCTAATAAGGAATCACTTATTGAATCTTGCACGGTAAAAATAATTAAAATCCCCCCTTTCTTCTTGTTCTATTCTTCTTTTGTCGAGCAAATATTGGTAATTAGAGCAGGCTCAAAGTCAGATTTTAACTAAGAATCTCACATTTCGATCTGACAGTCAAACTTTAACTAAAAACAGAATAACCATTTCCCATCTTGAAGCCAAATGACAAGGGAAAAAAGGCAATAAAAAAAAAAAAACTTCTTTTCTCTTTTGATTTGCTTTTGAGCAAGTCATTACAGCATTAGACTTCGGCCGGCCGCCTGCATCGGGAGTAGGCAGGATGTTTCGTCCTGATGAATACTAATCTCAGTTTCACTCCCCTGCTCCTAGTGGGAACTTTCTTTGATTTGGTGAGTGCTGTTTTGAGATTGTTATTGCATTACCATTTACGCAAAAGGTTGGTAATGAGTCACCTTATCTGCTAAGCAAAAGTAACTTTATGAATAAAAATGCATATACTCGGCTAAGTAACCAAGAACCTGTGCGTAAATTTTCCGTCGCAAGTACACAAATAACAATAGGTGCATTACAGGGCCATCGGCATATACCTTTACAAAATCTCCTATTCCACCAATGTCTTTCTTGAGTGGGTAAATAAAACGAGAGCATGCAAAGCAACATCAGCAAAAGCAAAAAATAATTTGTAAACTAAAAAATTTTTAAAAAAAAAAGTTGACGGAAAATGGTGGTCAACATTTGGGAAGATCCGAGGGTGGAGGAGGCAGCTTCTGTTTTCGGCCCTTTCCATCCCGAACAATCCATGCCATTTTCAAACCCCAGCTCGTGTGAACTTCCAGGTGACAATGCATAAACCAAACACCTGTAACACAATTCACATCTTTATGAATCAAACATAGTGCAAAAAACTTATGAAAATTGAAGTTGTAGGAAAGCATTAATGATCCACATAATTAGTTTTATATATATATACCTGGATTGTCAGCAAGGAAGCGTATTGCGATCCATCCCCCAGATGGAACACCAGCGGTGTTTCTTTCTGCCGGGTCAACAAGGTTAAATTTTGCTGGATCTTTCTTGGGATCAAAGTTTCCGATTCCCTGACCCACGATGAAGAAGTTGAAACCATGCAGATGGAGAGGGTGACTTTCGGCCCCTATTATGCTGGTGTCTTGGAGCACCAACTCCACGCTCGTATTGAATGGAAGAACCACAACTTTTGTACCGCTGCTCACCATAATGTTGGCAGGTGGAGTGCCGGTGTAATTGAAATTGAAGGGCGGATTAGCTGGAAAATCCGTGGTGTAGACGCCGTTGTTCTGGTTGAAGAAGTGAGCCTGAAGGAGGGCCGTGGTTGGCATCACAAAGGACACGTTGTTAACCGCTGCTGCTACCCTGGTGTTGTTGGGACCTTGGCAAGTTTGGCTCTGTGGACATCCCATGATTCCTAGACCCACTGTGAAGAAGAATTTCCTGTCAATCTTCTGAGGCACATTGGCCGGGAAATTCGGGGTGGCTAAACTTCGGACTCTTTTATTGAAATTTGCTGCAAATGTGGTGTCGTTGAATATCGGGAGAGAGGGTTTCAAGAGCGGGAGTTGTATTTTGTTTTTGTTGGATTTGGGAACGGGAGATGGTAGGTGATATTCTAGTATGCCTGCGGTGGTGGTATTGTCGAACGCAGCTGGACCGGTGGCGTAAGGCCTGGCTGCCATCAGGAAGGTAGCATTAGGGGAATGACGTTTGGTCTTAAGGAGGACATTCGTGGTTTGTCCGGGAGTGATGAGAACTGTGTCTGTCTTGAACGGTTTTGTGTAGACGGCGTCAGCTTCCACAACAGTTAAGCTGTGGTTGGCGATGCTGAAGAAGAGCTCGTCGTTGAGTGCAGCGTTGATCAGTCTCAGGAGATACGTCTTCCCTGGCTTCACCTTCAATTTGAACGTATCTGCCTCAGCAAGTAGAGCTTCCAATCGTGAGTACCAAGCAGCTAAAACACTACTACTGTAGGCAGCACTTAAAAGAGTAGTAAATTTCCTCTAGCTTGCGGACGTACCTTTAGCTGAACAGTTGTAGAGGTGTCCTGGAAGACCATTGATTGTAAAGGCATCAGAGACATTCGGGGCCAATCCTGTTTGCATAGCTTGGTTAATGAGTATTTCTGTATCGGTCTTCCACCATTCACCTGCAAATTTAGTAAACATTTAACGTCCAGAGTCATATTAATACAGTACTATAATGCGAATGTGTATAGGAATATAACACCCAGAGTCATATTGATAAATTACAAGCATAATAACTGAAGTAATAGCAGTAGTATTTAGCAGGTGAGGTTTGTACCGAAAATGATGGGAACTTCCTTGTAAGGTTGGGGGAAAGGGTAGGGGACGCCTCGCTTTGGAAGGATGACAATGGGGCCATAAACTGTGACTCTAAGCCATGAGATGTGAGCATGCCAGAAGAGGGTCCCTCTTTGGCCAGTTACGGTGAAGTTGTAAACATAGCTCTGCCCTGTTTGAATTGGACACTGAGTGACATAAGCAGGTCCGTCTGCCCATCCACTCCTCAGTTGCCTCACCCCGTGCCTGCACCAGGATAGTCCGTATTCAGCAAAATTAGATTCATGCTACAATCAGCCAAAAAAGGAAAAAGAAAAAAAGATCGTCGATCATGCATGATGGTTTCAACTTCCGTACCAGTGAACTGTCAAATTGTACTGAACATGGTTAACCACCTTAACGATCACTCTGTCACCTTCCCTTGCAGTTATTTGTGGCCCTGGAAGCTGCCCATTCACCGTCACGATGCTCTTGGTTTGGCAAAGTCTTGTCACATTTTGCATTCTAACCTGCGCAGAATATTGCACATGTGCAGCAGACGATCAAGATCGATCGGTAAAGGGACAAAAAGTGAGAAAGTCAATAAAGAAGAAAAAGGCTACATTAAAATGGAATGCAGTACTTACGTCAAACTTATAGTGCCTAGTAATGCCCTCATGCTTTGCAAATGCCGGATCAGCAAAAACCCAGAAAGAAATCAGCACTACTAGAAGATGCTTTACAAAGCTAAATCCCATTTTGTATTGGCTTTTTTGCGGTGTGTTGTCTGGTTGTTGGAAAAGATTGAAGACTGCAGAAAAAATGGGAAGGAAATATTCGTGTAATTTGAAGTCCTCAAGGATTGCAGAATTGCAGATGCAAGGTACAAGTGCAATGGTGTTGCATGAATATATATATATACATATATAACCACCAAGAAAAGGGCTGTTTTCGTTTGGTTTATTAGGTGATTAGATCGGTTGTAAGGATGAAATTATGATGTCTAAAGTGTCCGTAAGGGAGTGCATGGTGACCTGAATCGGTCAGCAGCGGGTATAACTATTCTTTTGAGTGATGTCCAAGTGAGCAAGACACTCCCCTACCGTACGACACTACTCCAGCTTGCTTGAAGTCCATATTGCCCTTTTAAGGCTCTCTCTCTTTTTATTGATCGTCATTTTTCACTCTGCTATTGGGGGATTCCTTCTCCATCCATCGGTTGATTTACAGAACTCTCCATAATTGTTGAATCATCTTATGGGTCTCTTTTCTACATCTCGAATGCTCTATTATACCTACCATTTGTCAGGAATTTTAAGTTTTCAATTGTACGTGGAGAAGCGTGCTTTTTTAACAGCAAAACTATCTTATTTTCGGTCCTGATTTAGTATCGACTGCCTCACTTTAGTTTTTCAACTTTGATCTTTAATTGGACGACAAAGGAAAAAAGAAAAGAAAACTTTGTTCAAAGCTTTATCTGCATTTACGAGGTTTCAGTCTATTAATTCAAGTTCAAAACTTTGTCCAAAGAGAAAAGAAAAGAAAAAATGGACTCATGTTCGAAACTTGAGAAGTCCTCTATTCGGCAATGGAGATAGATAAGATAGGTGGTTACTGCTTAGACTTTTTTTTTTTTCCTTGAAAGTTCAATCAATCTAAAGATGGATTTAAATCCTCCCAGATCTGTACATTGGCAAAAGATTTTGATGGCAAGAAAGTTAATGATGGGAAACTAGACTAAAAGGTTCCAATTTCTGGGGCTTTTTGTCGTATGATCATTATATACACGTTTCACTGTACACGTGAGAAAATAGATCAATTTGTGATTCATCATGAGAAAAAAAATATAAATCAATAAATAAAATTTCTGATGCACTAAATTGGGATAATATGGTTGCTCAGTAGCCGTCTATGTCCGACTCAACCTCCTGTACTTGATGCTTTGCTAACTAATTACGACATATATAATTAGTGGGGAAGTGGAAGAGAGGAAGAGAGGTCGTCGTTGTCAATGCCATTTTGTTAGATGATGTCGGTTGTTTCTCACACTGCAGTGCACCCATAACAGCTCTGATGTTTACCCATCGAAACTATATATCTTGGTTTTAAGTTTTCTAAACGTGGCCTCTTGCCAAAACTACCAAAATCTGAGTTGTCGTAATTGTTGTATTTTCAAAGGAAACCAGTCGCGTGCAGGATCATGACTCCTCTTTTTTTTTCTTTTTCTTTAATTATATTTTGCTCGATTATTTTCTAGCTTTCATTCTTTTTTTTTTTTTTCAAAATTATTTGTCCACAAGAAGCTTTGAGGTTTATTTAGGAATTTTTTCCCAAAGGGGTAGTACCTGATAAACACTCATTAATACACTTAACGTACCATACGAATTTTATATTTTAATATGTTCCCAAATAAGTTTTACCCTTACCAAAAAGAATTAACACCTAAATCTGAATCATCTGTTATAACACATATGCTCACTAAGCACCTATTATTAACCAAATCCCTTGTTTCATAGGCAAATGTGATGTTATCTTGCTATTTGACAGTGAGACTACAGCGGAAAAAGAAAAAAAGATGGAGAGGGAGAGAGACACACAAATGACAAGGAAAACAAGCAATCATGGTGCTTCTAGACTTAATGTTTTGGGTTCTATATAGTTATTGTTCTTCTAAATTAAATGCTTCTTGTTGGAAAGGCTCAAGAAATCGTTTTGTGCTTATTCTCTTCATATGTTTCTTTGATTTGCTTGTTAATGTTTTTGCGGATTGTATCCTTGGGCTTCATACTACAAAAAATTGAAGACTGCATAGCATTGAACTTGTTCAGGGATGCACCGAGGGAATCACTTGATTTTCCCTTGCCCCCGTAGAAGTAAAATCCAACATGAAATTATCTTTTGTGGTAAAAGAGGTTTTTTTTTTTTTTTTGAAGAAAGAGAAAGGGCTTAGTGTTGGATGGACATTTGTACAAAGGTTGGTGCTTTTCGAACCGAAAAAAGTCCATAACATGAGCTGATTTGGTCCTCGACGTGAAAAAGGTAGAAGAAAGGGGGAAAAGAAAAAGTAATAACTAGTTTAAAAATATTCTAAACAATTGCTCACCGGGGAATAAAAATGGAGATGCTCAATTATATTGAATAATTTTGTGGTTTGTCAAACGTACGTGCCTTTTCACTCTTATTTTCCAAAGTCAAGACTGGTGTAATCTCCCTCCCATTGTTTTCATTGGTAATAAGTTAGTTTGGGACTTTTTTTCAAAAAAAAAATTCGCAAAAAAAAAGGCAGCTGTATGTAATATAACTAAGCGAGGAGAGGTCAACATGATGTAAAAGTGTGGAAAAAGAAATGAGCAAGAACTTTATGAACCCAAGGGAATTATCGTAAATTAAAACCATGCGAATGAATGAAAAATCTGATGCTCCGAACTCGGCGATATCATAGACATTTCATTGCATAACCACCTTATTGAGTTCTTTAAATTACAAAACATGGTGTTTGTCCACCCTACCAATCACATATCCATGTCTCTCTGCTAATTAAGCTCAACAAGATATTTGAAAGATGGAACTGAAGAAGTAAAAGAATTTGACAAGTCAATGCCATAAAATTGCTGGATTAGAACGGGCCAGTCAGCAGAAGGTTGAACATCGATGATGAACGTTAGAAAGCCGCAGAGTGGAAAACTGGAAAAGCAAAAAAAAAAAAAAAAAAACACTTGAATACTGGCAAAAGGCCAAAAAAGAAACAAGTATACTAGCATTTTGGGAGATCTGCTGGCGGTGGAAGAAGCTTTTGATTGGGAAGCTTTCCGTCTAAGACAAGCCACGCCATCTTCAAACCCCAGCTTGTATGGACTTCCAGATGGCAGTGCATGAACCACACCCCTACACACACATACAGGTTAACAAAATCAATTCCAAAGTCACGAGCCCTGGAGAAAAGAAAAAGATTAATCAATAAATAAGTAACTAGAAACCCTTACAAATTACAAACCTGGATTGTCTGCTAAAAAACGGATGGCAACCCAACCCCCAGATGGAACCCCAACCGTGTTCCTTTCAACGGGATCCACAAGGTTGAAGTTCTTGGGGTCCTTATTTGGATCGTAGTTCCCGAAACCTTGCCCAACTACAAAGAAGTTGAATCCGTGGAGATGGAGCGGGTGGCTTTCGGCACCAAGAATGCTGGTGTCCTGCATGATCAGTTCCACGCTGGTGTTGAAAGGCAGCACCATCACTTTGGTCGCATTGCCCACCATGGTGTTGTTCGGTGGGTTTCCAGTATAGTTGAACCAGCGCAATGGGTTGTACGGGAAATCTGGGCTATAAACACCACTGGATTGGCCTGAGAAATGAGATTGGAGAAGGGCTGTGGTCGGTTGTGCGAATGAGATGTTGTTGACGGATGCCGCAAACTTGGTTCCGTTGGGTCCCTGGCAGCCTTGGGTTTGGTCACATGGACTAGTTCCGAGGCCCACAGTGAAGAAGAAATGTTCATCAATATTCTGGGGAACATTGGCCGGGTACTGCCGATTAGCTAAGCTGCGTAACTTATTCGAAAAATTGGCGGCGAAGGCTGTGTCGTTTAGGGCAGGTAAGGTGGGTCTGAAGAGTGGGAGTTTCTTAACCGAAACTGTAGTACTAGAATCAGGTGACGGGCATTGTTCATATTCTAGAATACCAGCGACGGTGGAGTTGTCAAAGGTTGCGGCTCCTGTGGCGTATGGTCTAGCAAGCATGAGGAAAGTGGCAGCGGGGAATTGGGGCTTGGTCTTGAGAAGAACGTTAGTCGTTTGTCCAGGAGTAATTAGGATTGTATCTGTTTCGAAGGGTTTAACGTAAAGTGCATCCGCTTCAACCACTGTGAGAGTGTGGTTTGCAATGCTGAAGAAGAGCTCGTCATTTAGCGCAGCGTTGATCAACCGAAGAAGGTAAGTCTTTCCCGCTTTGACTTTCAGCTTAAATGTATCTGTCAAAAACAGAGAAGAAGAGAATTAATTAATGAAATCGAGACATTTGTGCTTGTGTTAGAGGTTACTAACACCGATTAAATTTTTGTAGTGCTTATATATACAGGAAGCGTACCTTTGGCGGAGCAATTGTACAAAGGCCCTGGAAGTCCGTTGAGGGTATAGGCATCAGAGACATTTGGACCACCACCTGTTTGTAAAGCTTGGCTAATTATGGCCTCGGTGTCGGCATTGAACCATTCACCTGCGCATTCATTCAGTTACATTGATTTTCTTAATTGGCGCGACTTGCAGCAATCGTTGTTGCAAAAAATGGGCAGTTAATTAATTACCAAAGATGACGGGGACTTCCTCGTGGGGTTTAGCAAATGGATACTGGACGTGACGCTTGGGTAGGATAATCAGAGGACCGAAAACAGTTGCTCGTATCCAAGAAATGTGTGCATGCCAGAACAGAGTTCCTCTTTGGCCGACAATGGTGTAATTGTACACGTAGCTCTGGCCTGTTTGTATCGGGCACTGGGTTATATACGCTGGTCCATCAGCCCAGCCACTCCGAAGCTGCCGAATGCCGTGCCTGTTTTATTTCACACACATACTCAAAGCCATCATCGAGGTTTCTTTTTCGATCATAAAGTTTAGAGTATCCATGAGAAGAAGGACTAAAGATGAAATTGTTTATATACCAGTGAATGGTAATGTTGTTTGAGACATGATTGTTGACTTTGATGAGCAGACGATCACCCTCCCTGGCGACAATGCGAGGCCCTGGAAATTGCCCGTTTACAGCCACCAGGCTCTTTGTGTGGCACAAGCGTGTGACGTTTAACATTGTGATCTGCAGAAGATCGATCGATGTCAACAAACTAAAGGGTAACAACAAATTAAATGTAATCTGATTAGTTCTTCAATATTGCCGTTTTAACCTACGTACGTTGAGCTCATAATGCCTCGTTATGCCTAGTGCATGTTGAGGGAGGATTGACAGTGCCATCAAAGTAAGGAAGATTCCCATCGTACTAGTACTACTACTACTCGAGGATGGTAGACTAGAAGCAGCCATTTGTGGGTGCTGATCAACTCTCTGAGACCTGGTTTCGTGGGCTACTGATGGAATGAGGGAATTGAGAGGTGGTGAATATATAGAGAAGGTGGTGATAGGGTGTTGGGTTGATTAGTTGATGAAGATAGTATAGTTTAAAACTTTAAAGAGGAGCGAAATGTGGAAGGCCTTGGAATAGATGTTTTCCTTCGACCAACTGTAGTTGGAAAACCACTGTAGAGTGCTACCAAAGACAATCTTCTTTCTTCTTAGTTTTTTGACCTCTGTCCTCCCTCCCTGTCCAACCTTTCCTTCGTCGTGATGCTATGGTCCCTGAGGGCGTGAGACGTGATATCGACCATTTCTAAACTTGTAGCAACAAACAAGGAAACAACGCATATTTGCACTGCTAGCTAGTAGCTTCAGTATCAAAACGCCTTCTCCGGTCACTTCAAAAATTCGCTACATCTGCCTCTCAGTATCGAAAATATTTTGTTCGATTTGAGATGACATTAGTAACTATATTTAGGTTGCCGAAAAGGACATGGGAAAAAAACCAATTCATTAAGCCACATGCACAGGCTCAGCAAGCGCAAGTACAAGTACTGCTTAATGTCTGAATTATGCGCGTTAATGTTAATGGTAGCTATCCTCCTCTTTGTCAGTTTTGGCCACGAAGGCGATCATAATTTGCATTGAGTTCTCCGTCCTACTGTCTTAAGTGTGTTTAGAATCTGGTGTAATCATTTCTTCTGTCTGTCAATTTACACGAGTTGTCTTACTAATTTTCTGATCAATGCTCCACTTTAATATCACATGGGAGAATTCTTGGTGTGTCATACAAGACGATGGAACAAACGCAACATGACGTTTACCAAGAAATACTGTTGGAAAATGAGATGGAGAAATGACTTTTTGTAGCGTGCTGCGTTTATAATTTTCTGCGATTCACTATAAAAATTAATATAGCATATCCTGAAGTAGCTGAAGCTGAAGTTGGTGGCTACGGTGTTATCACACGTATGGTGTCTAAACATTGAAGTAATAAAGAGTAGGACCGTTTCTACGACCACTTTCCTCTCAAGCAAGGCAGAGATTTTGGTGACTGTCGTCCTTTTTTATTTGTGCTTTATATAGAACTATAAAAAAAAAAAAAAATTAGAGTGCATGTACGGATTTTTACAGTCCAACATATATATATATATATCTTCTCGTGAATAGTTTAATGTTTAAAAGACAAAACTAAAGCTCGAGTAAGCCAATACAAGTTGACTCAATTAGCAAGAACGGATCATTTTCTTACAAAATATCGTATATTCGAATTTTAATGTGGTGGACAACAACCTCTATAAGCAATTTATGACCCCTGATCTGTGGTGATAATTGTGGCAGAAACTGAACTCACCCGAATTTTTATTCATCCGAGAAAAAAGGGTGCTTGAGTGGAATACAAGGATTTTGTGTTGGTTCTTCTACGTGCATACGGGGTCGTTTTTGCTTAGAGGGTTAATCGTCATTGCAGCTACTTCATATCCTGTATGCACGTAGGAATTCATTTGCATCCCCTTCTCACTGAAGACGGCATGACTCAACACAATTAGAAGCAAACTGGCACGCCCACGAGGGGTTGGTAAAATGTCGCATGGAATAAAACTAGAATTGGGCTTGCTTTTTAAGCTTATTAGTTTCCTACAGGGGAAATTTGTTTTGTTTCAGTGGAAGATTCAAGAAGAAATAAAAGACAAAATTGTAGGCTAAAAATAGATATTCATGTACTTAATTGCTTGTCGCGAAAGTTTCAGCAATATATATAATAAATTTTATATACACTGACAGTGTATACACTATGATCGTTTGATTCATGATATATGTATAAAAATTAAGTTTCAAATTCAAGGTCTATTTGATAACATAAAAAAGTACTGAATCTGAATTGTTTCAGACATTCAGATGTTTTGAGTGTTTGATAAATGAAAATCTATTTGCTGAACATGTGTGTATTTTTTTCAGCACAAGAATCCTAACTGAATGCTTAACTCTGATAAGAATCAATAGAATTACTTCAACTACCTTATCTTATTTACCAAATCTACCCTTGTTTGTTAATTATGTTCAAAATTCTTATTTAATTAAACAACCTAATATTCTCTATCTAACGATTTTTAGTTTCTTTTTCTCCCTTTTTAATGACTTTCACATCTTCTCCATACTCCTCATATAATATATTTCATCTTTTATATTAATTTGATTTAAAAATAAATATTGTCATTTTCATACCTAACAAATTTAAACTAATTAAATCATAGATTCTATTTCTTTTTTGAATGAAAGGATATAAGGGCAAAATTGTCAAATTAAACTTATTAAGCATTCAGCTATAAATATTTATCAAACAGTATAAATAGGTTTAGCACTAAAATTCAGACATTCATATATTTTTTTCAGTGCTTAAAATTCAGCAAATTAATTGTTTCAGTATTCAGATTTCAGAATTCAAACTTCAGAATTCAGATTCAGTTTTATCAAACGGAACCTCAAATTTTACATAGTTGTCATTCATCCAACGTTGATAGTGTATACGCTATTAGTGTATGAAATATTAATCCATATTATATAAATATATATATATCTCTCTTAGTTTTGTCTTCTTGGTCCTGTTTGTAACGTACTTAGCCATAATAATATGGCAATTCGCTCGTAAATCATATTGGCGGTTTTCTTCTTCGCTAAATTTCAATTGTTTTTTATATGTATTTTCTTAATATTTTTGTTGGGCAATCTGTAGATCTGAATTCTCGCCACACAATTACAGCTGAAGCTTATGATAGGAGCAGGAGGCCCATCCCATCGTTTCCAACATAACCTCCTGTTTGGAACCTGATTTTTTTGGGAGTTTGTCTAAAACTTTACTGCAGTGTACTGTAGAAGTTTTTGAAAAAATTTTTTAAGATGAAAATTTTTTTTAAGTTTTTTTAAGAAGTTTTTTGGAAGTTTTTTTCCTTTTCTTTTTTTTTCTTTTTCTTTTTTTCTTTTTTTTTTTCTTTTCTTTCCTCTCTTCTTCTTCTTCCTCTTCCTTCCCACTCCCCCTTCCCTCCCCCGTTACTTCTGCGTTGCCTCCCCAGCAGCAATGGTCACCATTTTTTGTCCTTTCTTTTTCTTTTTCTTTCTTTCTTTTTTCTTTTCCTTCCTCCCTTCCTCCTCAAAAACTCCTGTGCCCACAGCTTCTCCGGCCAGCCCTCATGCATCCCCGGTTCCTTCTCCATCTCCAAAGATTCCTCCAACAATACCTGCGGCTTCTCCCTGGTGAATGCTCCGGCAGTGTCACCGCCTGCATCATCTCCAACCAGAAGCCCGACGAGTTCTCCAGTTCCAGCCACTGCAGAGGTTCCATCCGCCGGTGCTAGTGTTCCTTCCACTTCTGCGACACCGGCAAAGTCGCCGGCAATGTTCCCTTCGAGCAGAAACCTGCCAAGTTGCTCACCGGCTGGGATGAGTTTGGCATTGAAAACTTCGCAAGGCCCAGTTGCTGATGAATCGGTGCTACCTCCATTCATGGGGGGCCTAATTGTTCTTGCTGGGCACTGGAAGAGGTGATGACAGAGGTGGTGGTGACGGAGGAAGAAGAAGAAAAAGGGGAGGTGGGGGAGGAGGTGGTGGTGGGTTGGAGTGGGTGATGGAGGTAGAAGAAAAAGGGAGGGGAGGGAATTTTTTTTTTGTGTTTTGGGTTTTTTGAGGTGTGTAGGTAAAAAACTTTGTGAAGTTTTTCGGGGTTTCTGTAGCAAAAGTTGTTAAAAAACTTGTAGGAAACAAACTTGCTAAAAACTTGCACTTCCAAACAGGGCCCTTATTCCAGCCCTCTTCTGTCAGTCTCCCAAGGAGGAGGAGTAACACACGTGCTTTCCCATGTTATTGGACGCCCAAATTACACCGAAAGCCATTGATAATTATGCACAGGTTATGACAGTGACTCAATAGGCATACTTGATCTGGTATTTGTTAAGAGTTAAAGCCGCAGGCTGCTACATTTTGCAAATTCTAATTAGGCTTATCTATTATTTTGTCTTTTGCACCCAGAACAAAAAAAAAATGGCATACATACTCGAAAATTCCAATTTATATTTGATCACGCAAGTTCTTTTTTTTCTTCCCACAAAATCCTTGGATAGTTGCATGAGGATTTTTTAGGCTTATTTTTAGGCAAGCATTGGTAGAGGTGTCAAAATGGGTAACTTGGGCGGGTTTGGGTTGGGTAAAATGGGTAATGGATATAAGTGAGTCAACCCATTTATACTCATTTAATTAGATGTGTATAAATGGGTAAGTTAAAAAATGAATTGGGTAACCCAATTACCCATTTATAACCCATTTATTTTAATTTTTTGTAAACTCATTTAAATTTATTTTTTCAAACTAAGTTATCATTTATACCGCTCTTTGTACCCACCATTAATTTTAAATATTTACTTATAATGTTCAATAAGCCTAATTACCAATTTTTTTCCATTTATACTCTATGTCGCAAAACTACATATTATTTAATAATTGAATAATAAGAATAAAAAAAATTGAACTAAGTACTATAAAAGTTAATATAAAAACTTAATCCAAAAATTTTGAACCCCTAACATTTTTTTCATATATAAATTTAAAATTTCATTTTAGAAAGATAAGAAAAGAGGCTAAAACTTATCATAAATTGGTAATGCTAAAAAGTGAGCAAGTTAACAAATTAAGAGAAAATAAAAGAATAAGATAAAACCAACAAATAATAATAATAGTGAAACAAAAGTAGTTAACATCATGACAAAATGAAATATTTGAAAAAAAAAGAGTGGGGGAAGAGAAGAGACTTAGGGGAAGAGAATTCTAAATAGGTTAATTGGATTTGATGGGTATTATTGGGTAACCCATTTATATCCACATATAAAAATTTAAGATACCCATACCCACCTATTCATGGGCGGGTATGGATAAATTTAGTTAAGTGAGTTAGTTTGCCGCCTATAAGCATGGGTGACCACCAGACCAAAAGAGCATGTACATCCTTGATTTAGCCATGATAATGGGTAAAGGGCAAGAATGGTACAATAAAATTTGCAATAGAATGTAAACTGTATGTTTCACCTTCGCAAGCCATTTTGTGCAATATATAATTTTATGACACTATTCTTTTCATACAAACATTACAAATTGCGAATTTTGAAACTTAGACCAATCTTGACGCTGGTTACTCCTCGGCGGCCACAGCGTTATTTTTTTTTTTTTTTTTCTAATTTCCAGTGATTTCTTTAGTTCACTCCCAGAATTTGGGACTTGCATCTTGCTGATGGGTGATTGCTTCAATTCGCGAATTATGTCTGCAGCCTCATTCCAACCAACCAGGCTGCTAGTTTTGTTTATCGTGGACAAGACAGTGGGGGCGCAAAACTTCAATAAACGAATTAAATGTTCGACCAAACAACTTAAAGGAAATCTGAGAAGGGCTCAACAAGCAAGAAATAACAACAGGCAGAAAACAGTAATAATAACAAAAAAAAGTGTAGTTTTTGTAGTCTCTGCATCATAATTGGCACATAGTTCAAGCCTTTGGAGCCTTAGCTACAACTCTCTGTTATTATTAGGAATATTCTTTCCTACCAAAACTTATTTCACCACTAGAACAGAAAGATTGCTATATGAAACAGATTGATAGATACTGAGGAGAGTATTTATCACTTAGAAATTATGAAACAGACACAAAAAAAAAAAGACACAAACAAAGAGCCGCAATATACCAGCATTTTGTTTGGTTGCAGGAGTAGCCGCCATTGTTGCTGATGACGATCTTCTAAACTCCAGGTCTGGTACGTACGTTGTACAAGACACCCGTCCGATGTCAGGGGACCATCATCATTCACGGACCGTCGTTAAAATTAAAAATTATGGGAACGGTAAACGCCGAATCTTTGCCTTGCCAGGTCGCATTGTAAGCGAGCGAAACCAATCCTTGACTTTTCCAGGTCAAACTCCACCCACACATTTTGTTGGTGATGGTGCCCGATCACGAATGCTTCGATTGCCAATAGATCCGAATTCCCGAACGTGAAGCAGTACACCTCATCGCTTCCCCTAACTTGACCCGGTACCCGATACAGTAGCCTCTCCCCCGAAACCACTATCTCCGCGCCCCGAAGCACCAAACTCACCGACGGCACTTCTGGTATGTTTGTACGGTTCATTGGAACCCGGAAACACAGGTCCATCGCCCCTTGGAAAACAAATTCAGGTTCCTCCAGAACCCGCAACACCGCACTGGTTTGGTTCACGAATTCAGCTCTTAAAGCTGTGTAAGCCGGACCCAGGAGGAAGGTAAACTGGGTGCCCGAGTCAACCATGGTCTGCCCCGCTCCCGTATGATCGGGTTCAAATACGGATTTTGGCAGCTGGAGCAATTTATCCGAAACCTTAATACCTTCGAGTTGAACCGTGTAGGCCACCCGATCAAAATAAGGCAGCGGGGTTGAAATTTGAACCAAAGGTGTATAATTTAAGGGTATCAGCCATGTAAAATTGGCGTCGCCCAGCAACAAAACACCCGAGAAATCGGAACCAGAAATGCAGTAGGAAAATTTCTTAAAGCCCATCTGAGAGACAAAAGAAAGCGACCCGCGATTCATGCCCATCAACCCGGTCGTCTTCGAGTCTTCGTCGGAGTTGCTGCTGTAACCCGAATCCATGCAGCCGAATATGGTGTCAGGAAAATTCGACCCGCCAACGTTAAAGTTGTCCAATGCCAGATTCCCTTCTGAGGAAGAGGCATCCGCGTACGACAACACGGCGTGGCAGAGATTCCTAGAATCACAGGAAGCCGGAATGGACAAGTCCTGGGTTCGGGTGGTGCAGGTGGGGGAGGAGCAAGTGACGGGCGAGTAGGACGATGACCGGTTCGGGAAGAAAACGGGTTGCCCGGATCGGGTGGTGTTGCACTGCAGCCACGAGAGCTCGCTTCCTGTGTCGAGGACCATGGTAACGTTCTGTGAGGGCGTTCCCACTGCCAGAGAAACTGTGAGGGTGACATTGTGGGTGAATGGAAGCTTGTTAGGAGCTCTGGGAAGGGACCCGGTTGAGATTTCTTGGGTTTTCAGGGGCAAAACTAGCATTGCTGCAGAATCTTTAGTGTACATTGAAGTTTCAGCTGAGCAAAAGAAGAGCTGGGTTTGGATTAGCAACATAAGAATGAAAGTGCAGGCGTCTTTCATGACTTTGACTGGTATAGGTAATGAAGTGAATGTAACAGTCTGGCACTGAACAAGATGCTGAAGAAAGATTTTTTATTTTATTTTTTTAAGAATTTGTGAGTGCTATCAGATATGGAGCGGTGAGGAACGAGACATGCTATGAGTTTTGTGTTTGGACAAAATGGAATGAGATATGCTATGAGATTTGGGGACAGAGAATTAGGGGAGTGCGTAAGTGCTCTAGTCTTTGTAACTTGTAAGAAAGTACAGTTGGAGGAAGTTCACTGACGACTTTGAGCTGAAAAAGATCTTCTTCCACTTCCTGTTTTCTTCTTGACATTGGTGCTTAAAACTAGTCGATGTGCTGTGACGGCGGCCAGTGGTTGTGGTGGGTAGTTAAACGACACAGTTTGGTATTGTCTGCGCCACAGAATATGACTGTTGGTTAGTCACTCAGTGGCCTATATATTGAAGTTGATATTTGACAAAAAAAAAAAAAAAAACTCAGTGGCCGGTACTGGCTTAGATTATTAATAATGTGTACATTATCATCGTTAGATACATGTATAATAAATTGACGATCAATCTAAATTTAAATTTTGTATATGCATCATGTATTCAATCGTGATGATACATACACTATCAAATATATGTAAAATTAATTCTTAAATTATGGATAATATAATATTCATTTCACTTTTATCCCTTTCACAATGATAAATGATAATCTTTTAGATGAGATTTGAATTCTCTACGTTATTTCTTTCCCTTTGTTTGTCCATTTACCCCCCATCTAGATAAATAATGTTGCTCAATCAAAAGTAATGAAAATTCTAACAAAATCTAAAGTTGCTCAATCAAGCCGTGAAATATTCTATTTTTATCTGACAATTTGCATGCTCTAATATATGAAATGTTAACCATTTCTTATTCCTAAGAATAACCTAGAAAGTTCTAAAGAAATTTTCTATTTACCCATTCATATGGAGAATTCCAATCTCATTCAATGTTGAACCAAAAAAAAAAAACCTAAAAGTGGAACTTTATAGAATATTTATAGATTTATCATTACAATTTTTTGGTATTTCTCGGAAACTTTTTCTCTTTGTCAGAGGTTCAGAATCTAAAATGAAACAGTAAGTGGAAATATATGTTAGGAGCCTCTTTTTTTTTTTTTTTTGGTTCATCGGAATCTATTGTGGAGAACTGGAGGCTACAATAAAGATCTCTTGTTTTTTTTTTTCTCCCCTTTGAAAAAGATGAAGATCTCTTGTTCATTCTCTGCCCCAGCTTGAATAATGTGGACGCAAAGCATAGTTACATGCACATGTGCATGTGTTTCTTGACAGACCCGATGCAGGATTTTTATTGTTTTCCATGCTTTGCCACTTTTCCGTAGGGTGGGGACATCCTCCATTAATTTCACGATGACCAGTGAGTGTCAGTGATATGGAGAAACGTATATACGGACCTGTGCTCTTAATTCTTCATGCCAATATCTTCCGAAAACCTTTGGCTCAAAAAATGAAAGTAAAAATTTGAATGTTATAAGGCTTACAAACAATTTGAATGTTATTGAATATAAAATGTCCTTCAATCATCGACTTGACTAGTTAATAAATCAAAGTCAAACAAGTTCGATCCAAACGGTAGCACCACATGCCCTGCTGAAAGATCCATGGGCATAAAACGTGAATGGGCCCAATCAGTTGTCAAAGCGACCGGATGCTTGTACGACTACAAGGGAGATGCCTTGGATCATGGCCGGTGATGGCCACAGTCCATGAGTAAAGGAAATGCGAATCATCCTCGTCCTGTAACAGATTCCCCCTTTAAATCCTTTCTAGCCTACGACAGAGACCCTTCTATGCAGAAAACCCAAAGGCGTCCAATCCTCCAAAATCCGGTACTAACTAACAGCTAAGCAGAGCAGTACCGCATCAAATGTAGTGCATTACACTTGGTAATTGAATGGAAGTCAAGGCAATGACCCGTTAATTCTTGGATTGTTCTCAGATTCGAAAGGGTCCGTCCTCAGTGGCTTCAGCGGTTAGTGTACGTCCATCTTATCTTTGTCTATGCTTCCTTACTGTCGGTAAAATATTTGTGTACAACAAACAGCGTTTGGGACGAAGCTATGGCCGTTCATCATCTTTCAGCTAGGATTGTAAATTTGTAATGGCAGAGTATGTGCCAACAATTGAGCATAATAGGCCCACTACCATTATGACAGTGCAAACTGCGATCTGCAAAATGAATCCCAACGGTTATATATTTTAATTAAATCTAATTCAACAGAGTAGAAGAGGAAAAAAGAAGATTTATTTTCACCTGGAGGTTTGTTAATTTACCACCACTTATTCTGATGTAGCAAGCACAGGGAAGGATTAGAGACTGTCATCAAGCATCATCATCAATCGATGTGATCTCTATCAATTGCATAATCTGTGTTTATAGCAGAAGTAACTTACCACTAGCATTACAAGTAAGGATCCAATTAAGGCCATCACAGATCCTGCACATGTGACGAAACAGCTAAAAAGCTGGAAAGAAAATCTACTAGTACGTCCAATCGAAGGCTAACATGCACATTTCCTTCCATTCAATTCAAGCATGGCAGATCTTGCGATGAAGGATAAACAGAACATTATTAATTCTTACCGAAATATGGAACTGTCAACGCTATGGCTAGAGTTGAGCCCACTAACATTGTCCTGATGAGCATTGATACACCATAAGATCGAAGCCGAGATGAAGGCAAAAGGTCTTCTAGTCCAAATGCAACAGGGATTAATGTCAAGGCATACTTTGAGACGGGTGTTAAAACCTGAAAAACGAAACAAGATGCTTATTTTAATACGTCAAATCTTAAAGCAGCTGGTACTAAGCATTCCAAAGCAACCTACGCAAAGCAAATGAAAACGAAACCATTTACAATGGCATGCTGGGTACGCATTTTTTCTGGTTAAAATGACAATCCTGGATGCTGATATGAATCTGGTCTATCATCTTACCACTACCAATGCAGCAACACCAGAAGCATTAAATCTCGTAGGCAGATTCAGCGTGAACTGTGGCTTGACAGCATCGCCAAACATTGAGAAACCGCAGATTGCAACCCCAGTATACAGAAAAAATGCTGTGGAGAAGCTGATTTTTTTTTTTTGGCGGGGGAGCAAACAGCAGTCAAATGAGAATTCACGTCTCAACAGTTGAAATAATAAAATTGAGTTCTAGACCTTCAATAGGCCCACTAATCAGAGCCCAAAATCTCATAACCCATAAGAAACGCAGACGATCTAATGTCAATGTGAATGTTGACTTCCACAAATTATACTGTATCTGTTCATACAGTATAGTACCTGATCACGAGGATGGAGGGAAATTGTGAAGGCTCCTTCATCGACGAGTAAATATCTGGGAACACTGAATGGCTGCCATAGCAGAAACTGTAGAGACCGATTGTAAGGGGTAGTTTTGCCAGGTCAAAAACTCTTCCACCTGGATGAAATCCCACTTCATTGATCACGCCTACCCACAACAAGCAAATTACCACCACCACTAACATGATGACTCCTCCAACTGAAAATGGGCATTTCAAAAGTAACTGACGTCAGGGCAAACAGAATGATTCTTAACTAACAGTAAACCAAATGACATTCAGAACCTGAAATATATGACAGCGAACTGAGGTTTCGAAGCCAAACTGTTGGTAATATAACAAGGGTTGATACAATTGCACAAAGTTGATAGGAGTCCATATGGATTCCAGCAAAATCCAGGTGAGCATGTGGGAACATTGAAGCCATGTTGTCGCTCATCATGATCAAGTATTCCACACAAGAAGACTGTGCCACAAACAGTATAACTTGGGTTTTCAACAGAAATGACACAACCAAGTGATAGCATTAATATGGAATTAAAGGAAAGGGAAGCAAAAGAGGCACTTACATAAAGTTCCAAGTATAGGACAATCTGCATTTGGTTTAAATGACAGTCAGTAGCAGATATATATATATATATATATATATATGAAATATAGCCGGCATATTGGTTCATTGTGCTAAAAATTAAATCAGGCTTACAGCTATACATATTCGACCGATCATGCCAAAAGCAGCCTGTCCAATGTCTGGATAGGTTTCGAGTTCTGGAGAGCTTTCTAAACATCTCTTCAACAAAATACCAGTATAGCAAGTAATTACTCCAAAAATTAGAAGTAAAATGAGGCTAAGCCAACCCCCTTCCTTTACTGCATATGGAGTTGAAAGGATTCCAATACCACATAAAGCATTTATTGCTGCATGGAAACATAAACAGATATGAACAATCATGGTATATGAAGTTAAACATATCAGACCATTTGATATATAGATTTTTATTTTAATGGTGGTAACCAAAGCTCTAAAAATCATATGTTAGAAACAGAACAGGTCATCGAATCTTCAATAAATCAGGGATCAAGAATGCAACATGATTTGAATAACAACAAATTTAGTAGTGAGTAATTTACTCGAGTCCCTTTTGACCGTTCTCGTTGGGTAGATAAAATTTTAGAACGTCCGTAGTTACTTCAATCTGATATTCATTCTGACAATCAATGTATGCAAAGCGGCAGGTAGGTTACCATTGAGGATCGTCTGTACATATGAACATTGCTTTGGTGTTGGTAACTCTTCGATAGATAACCTTGAGCCAGAAGCTACTGGGAGCTTTTTAAAATGTTGTGAGCAGGTAACCTCTTCTTTGTCAAAGATCGTTGGAGATATAAGGGGTCTAGTAAATGAAGATTCACGGACAGTAATCTGAGGTCTCTTGTTTGCTGAAGTCGGGGGGGAGCTGCCCCTTAGGAAGCTAAATGAGGAAGGCGTAACACTTGTATACATGTCCATCGATTGCCTAGACAATTCAAACAGATCAATGTTGGGAGCTTAATTTCCATGACATACAGGATTAGTAAAAGAATCATGAAATGCTTCAATCGTAATTAAGACCATAGTGATTTTGGCATCAACAGTCAAAGGAAAAACTAGGTTGGTTCCGTCAAGATGCTTCATAATTATGGGTTGTGTAATGATGGTTAAAGCACCTGTTCAACTACAGATATCAACAGATTCAATGCATATAAAACAATATATTTGCAGACCAGATATAACCGCAGCAGGGGCATTCACGGACACATTTTCCCTGAATGTCTCAATGCAAAATGACGAAGTCATTTTGACGTTTCCAAAACCTATTTGTACAGCATGAACTTGATAAAAGATTAAGATACCTCCCATCCAGATTCTGAGAAGAATGCAATGAGAATCTAGAAGGATGCAGCGATTCAAAGGCAAATTCACGGTGATCCCCTTAATTATGTAATAAGATTTTATTAGTTTATTTGGAAGATTAAGTAGACGCATAATTGTTCTAAACTCTTCTAAAATAACGATTAAAATTGTTAAAGGAAACGAATCCCTCAGATCCAGGAAATGCATATTAATAAGTCCTGCAGACAATCTCTTCGAAGTCCTACATTAACTCGGGTTCAGAGCGGATTCATTCGCCATGTATATTTAAACGTGAATGTGATAACGAGAAGAAGCAGTTGCATGCATCCCACTTTTTAACTTGTAACGAGCGTCTCAAGACAACCATGCAATAAAGTAGGACTAGCACAAAAACAGCATCAAACCAGAAAAAAAAAAAAAAACAAAGGTACGTAGTAAAAACTCGTAGCATGGTGCGATCCAAACGGGCAAAAAAAAAAAAGAAGGAATTTAATGCATGCAAAATTGGTAAGAATTATCTGATTGGGTTAATTTTTGTCTATTAACATCCTGTATATGGTTAAAACCAGGATGAGGGAAATCATAGGATGAGCTTAAAATTCTAAAACCTGTAGCTTTGAGGCCAGCCAGAAGAATGAGATCCCACGCTGCTAGAAGAAGAGTTCACTAAGGGTGGTGCGGCAGCAAAATCAGGTTCAGAGTCGTCGTCGTCGTCGTCGTCCTCCTCCTCCTCGTCCTCCTTGGAAAATCTTTCGGCCCGATTTTCCTCATCGTCGGTATCAATTTCAATGTGGCGGTCTGGTCGATATTCTCCTTCCAACTTCATTATTATTCCCTTGATATTAGGGTATCTAACCCTCCGACCCGAATTCGAGAAAAGTGGGCGACTATTTTCCGGTGCATGCAAACAAACAAACCTGCAATGAAAGAACACACCAATGGCCTCCCGAGAATTTGTTATGCGACTTTTCTTGCCCCAGAAGGAGGGTGCTTGATCGTGTTTATGAGACTCCAGGCATATTAAAGAGAGATACAACAATCATAGAAAGGAGGGATTTTTTTTTTAATTTTTTTGGGAAGGGTTCGACCAGGTGTAATCCTAGATTACGAATCAAAGATTTTTCGTTTGCGCAGACTAGACAAGGCCTGAGATGCGAAAGTTTAGGACCACGTGCAAGTTTAGAGAACTTTGTATGCATTTTTACTTCTAAAAAAGTTAGTAGATATTGTTGACGCTCTGCTAAACTTTTGTTAACTCCGTGAAAGTAGATAGAAATGCCCACGCTTTTTATTTTAATTATCAATATTTAAGGCACATTCATTCAATGCATGTATAACTAATATTAAAAGGCACGGAGAATCGAAGAAGTTACTACTAAGAAATTTTTTTTTAATCATTTTGTGTATAATATGGTTGCTGGGAAATCTGTCCGGACTTTGTATCTCATATATATATATATATATATATATATATATTAAATTGTTATAATATAATTTTTTAAAAAAATTTCAAAAAATAACACTCCAAACAAGGCCTGAATATTGTGGGTCGAGCCCATCTGGATGCTTTTTGGTGAGTAATCGACATTTAGCCATTATATTGTGGCATCAGAATTCTTGGATGATTCATGTGTTGTAGCATACACTGCTTTCCCTTGTCGAAGTTGAACATCTTTTCATTATGCCCTAGCAATCCTGCACTTTAGAGGTTGCGCACTTGGCTGAAAAATTAAAATCTAGCTTACGTTTAAAATGTCAGATATTACCGTGGCTAAAAACCTAATGAACGATATTCACTTTACCAAATTGAAATTTAAATAATAATCAGATGTTAATTACTCGTCCACGAACACCAGTAATCAGTAATATGTAGTTGCGTACCACTATCATTTCCTTTTAACAATAATAAGTCCCCTAATTCTAAGAAAGTAAGTATTACTTGTAAATGCACTTTTGTCGAACATAATGGTTCTCGCATAATTTACAATTTATTAAGTGCGAGACCTCAAATTCGATACTTCTTACCCGGCCCCCGTGTGGGGTGGGGACTTCAGCCGGTAACATTATTATTATTATATGGTAAGTTACCAATTCAAACTCCAATGTGATATCCTGTTTGCATCCTTAGACAGGGTCAGCGCCTTGGCCGTGCTTGCTTTTGTCATAGCCTCATCACTAATTACTTCCTGATTTTGCTTTGGAATGAGAAAAACAAATCGAATTACAAAAAAGATCAAATTACTAGAGGTGTTTCGCAACATTAGAGAATTTAACCAGAAAATAAAAAAAAAAGAAAAAAAAAAGAAGAAGATTTGGGATTCAACACATCTGCACAGCGCGCAGTTTGCTACGGTTTACATATGCAAAAAGCGGGAAAAGCCTAAGCGGGCGAGGGGGGAAAGTTAAAAAAGTAGTAGAAACAATACTGCTACTTATTAGCAATGGTAACAGGAGTGAAGAGATTCACCCACCGTCCTTGGTTCTTTTTTTATTTGTCAATTTGGTTGAGCTTGCCAAGACCGTTACAACGAGCACAGACAATCTGAGCCTGGTCTTTCCTGGCTGCATTTGCCCTCAATGCGGCCCCCGATTGTCTTACGAAACCTGCTCCATCGCATTCAGGACACCTGCAATCGTCAATTTGAATTAATTTCACGGATATGCTCCTACCATCTTCCAGTTTTAAATAGTCCTAAACATTACGCTGCAAGTATATGACAGGAAGAGCACAAGTTTACAGTTTGCACCCACCACCAAAAAATAAAAAATAAAAAATTTGTAGACTGACTGCAAAAAAGTGAATACTAAAAATCGCATACAGGTCCTTGCGGGAGAAGAGTATGGGGAATGCAGTTCCAATTAAGGCCACAGCGGCAGCACCCGCAATTAGATAAGTGGTTCCCTCCGACGACACATCCCCAACTGCTGCGACCACCGCCAGCGACCTCCCTTTCTTCTTATTCTCCCTCACGCCTGCGTTGAGCGACCAAACTTTTGAACCCACAGCTGCTGTTGACCTGCGCAGGGATGTTCCGCTAGCTCCTGCGCTCGGATGCTTGACTCCCAGCGAAGAAAACAACGTCTGCAGAGAAGCTGTGGATGCCATGGATTCTCTAATTTTTACAACAGGAATCGGTTTTCTAACATCAATTGGGTGTGGCTTAGTTTCAAAGATTATTTTGTAGCGGATCACGACGAGAACGTGGGTCTATTCTTCTCCCTGTTTTTTTTTTTTTTTTTTTTTGAAGTGGATAAGAAATAGACACATCAGAACTCCCGGACCTTTTGTTTTCCTGGATATGCATTGTCGGCCAATATATATTTGATAAAAATACAAATAGATTTTATCCCTTCTTAAGTTATCCCTCCCTATCTTTTTCCTTCTGTTCCTCAAAAACCAATTCAAACATCAAAGGTCTTATATAAAAACAAGGTGGGCCGGCCCACAGTTATGTAAAGCTTTGCTCCGAAAGCCCAGTGGGAGAATTATGGTCGTTTTTACTAGAATAGCTGGGCGTGGGCGGTGCTTCGGGGGTCGGCTGGTTTGTGCGAGTCCATTCCTGAAAGCTCCGAGCATTGCACAGCTCCCTGCGTCATCCTCGCCCCTCTCTGACATCGTAGATTTATATATCTCTCTATTCGCTTTCCTTCATCTCTCCTTTATCTCTTTCTCCTATAACTAATTGAAATTTTCTGCGAGTGCAAAGAACGTCGCTAGGGTTTATACATATTATACTATCGCAGCTGGTATTTTGGTGGATTCAGTACAAGTTTTTAAGCTAAAGTAAAAATGGCGAAAGAAGGACCGAATTGGGAAGGTTTGCTGAAATGGAGTCTCTCTCACGCAGATGGTACTCGTCCCCCCGGTAATTTGAGGTACCCCTTTTGAACTTCCCAACCACTCTCCCCCTCCTGTTTTGTTTCTTGTTTTCCGTTTTTTGTTTTCTTTTTAATTGGAAGAACTTTTCTAAATTTTCTTTGGAGGAGACTAAACTAATTGGGAGTCTCCACTGTGTAGCGAGGAGGATCGGAGATGGTTTATGGAGGCTATGCAATCGCAGACGGTTGACGTCATCAGAAGAATGAAGGAGATAACTCTGGTTATGCAAACTCCCGACCAAGTGCTTGAATCTCAAGGGGTCACTCCTCAAGATCTTGAGGGTATCGTATCACTATCAATCACTTCTTCTGGACCCCGTCCCCTGCCCGCCTTCTCTTTCCCTTTTCCCTTTTGCGTTATTTTAGTATCAAATTTGATTCCGAGGACGATTGAAGGAGCCGAACTTAATGTGTTTGCTTTGTTACAGATATGTTGGACGAGTTACAAGAGCATGTCGAGTCTATTGACATGGCCAACGGTGAGCCTTCTTATCATTTATAAATACTTTCTATTTTCGGTTCTGGTCAGTACACTCGTAACTTTATACTGGAGCCTGTTAATATTCACGGTAATCTTGCGAAGAAGAAAAAGAACATGTTGATGTGCATTTCGCAAACTTAATTTTAAGTTGAGAGCCATTTTTCTGTATCTCTTTTACCTGATAGTTTCTTTAGTACCTGACGTTTAGCTGACAGTATTGGTGCAAATATTATGTGTAAGACTCGTATGGAACCTAGAGATGGATGTTGAAAAGCGACTATATGTATGAAATGTGGATCTAATCGAAACATGTTTGTTATTATGAAAAGCTGCTTTATGCTGGTTGCTTGCTGAAATTCCGTGCTTATGCTTCCGTCCTAAGTAACATTATTATTATTTTTCTTTCTTTACAACCGAATTATGGTAGTTTCACTGCTGTTTGCCAGTAATGTCACAATTTGGTTGTTGAGAGTTATGTATCCTGAAATGCGTTTATTTGTCCCTTTGCATGTGCAGATCTCCATTCTATTGGGGGTTTGAATCCTCTTCTCAAGTATCTGAGGAATTCCCATGATAATATTAGAGCCAAAGCTGCAGAAGTTGTGAGCACAATTGTTCAGAACAATCCCAGGAGTCAACAACTGGTGATGGAAGCTAATGGCCTGGAACCACTCCTCCATAATTTCACTTCGGATCCTGATGTTACTGTGCGCACTAAAGCACTCGGTGCAATCTCATGTGAGTTCCCTGTAGTTTTAGGAGGAGCCTTTCACTTGTCTGTTGAAGTTTGATCCCTGCTTGGACGGGATTTGTTGGTATTTTAATTGTTTTTACTCTTTCTACATCTTTCAGCTTTAATCAGGCACAATAAGCCTGGTATTGCAGCATTTCGTCTTGCAAATGGTTATTCTGCCCTAAAGGATGCTTTAAGTTTTGAGAGCGTGAGATTTCAAAGGTGCTTTTTTAAATATATGTTGCTCCAGTGAAACCATTTCATTTCTCTCATTTATCACCGATTTCTAAAATTTATTTGATCTTGCAGGAAGGCTCTTAACTTGATCCAGTACTTATTGCATGAAAATCGTTCAGACTGCAATATTGTGACTGAACTTGGGTTCCCACGTATTCTGATGCATTTTGCTTCCAGTGAAGATGGAGAAGTGAGAGAGGGAGCACTCAGGGGTCTTCTTGAGCTTGCTAGAGACAGGAGAGAGCAGGGTGGCAGTTGCTCAAGCGAGGAGGAGAGGAAACTTAAGGAACTTCTTGAGCAACGAATTGAAGGGATCAGCCTGATGTCAGCTGAGGACCTTGGAGCTGCTAGAGAGGAAAGGCAGCTTGTAGACTCCCTGTGGAATGCCTCTTTCAATGAAGCCTCTGCTCTCCAAGAGAAAGGACTTCTTGTTCTGCCGGGGGAGGATGCACCTCCACCTGACGTTGCTAGCAAGCATTTTGAACCACCTCTCAGAGCTTGGGCTGCTGACCGAAATGCCGATGTGCAAGCCAATAGCGAGAAGAAAGATGCTCCATTATTACTAGGTCCACCTGCTGGTAGTGCTAGTCGTCATAATAACTCAAATACAGACGGTGGAGATGAGAGGAACCCTCCAACATAGAGAATATAGTCTAGAATTGCCGAATGACTTTTATGAAGATAGCTTTTCTATTTCTCCACATCTGTGTAACAAGTGATATGTTTTGCTTTTAGCCATTTGTGAGCTTGCTGATGAGTTGTATTTATGTATTTCCCCAAATTGTCTGGGGTGCTTAGTTTCGCTGGTCATTGACCCCACTCATCGTTTCTGTTTCTGCTTGAAGCCTATGGTACTCGCCCAAATCATATTCATTCAAAACACCGCCTGAGAAGTCTGTTTCATGGTGAGCTTATGCGCGCTGGAATTTTTCATTTTAAGGGGTTTTTAGCTTCTGATATTTAGAGACATAAAATTTCTGCAGCGCCTTTGTTCCCTATACACCGATTAGTGGTTCCTTTTTAAAAAAATAATAATAATGAGAGCGCTCTGGATTTTTGAACTCTTAAGATTGCTTGTATTCTTTCTTCCATCATGTTATAGGGTGTTTACATCATCAAGATAAGATTTTTCACTCCATTCCATTAGTTATTATACGTTCATTTGGCTTTCCATCGAAATTCATTTAGTTCTGTCTCTCGATTGCTTGAACATTAGCATCTGGGCAAAGCTTAGGGCTTTGCAGTTTGTATCAAAAACATGTTTGTTTACTCACCAATTTGTACTTCTGGTTTTTCATTTACATTCTTAATACGAGGGTTTTTGTGGATTCAAGAACACCATTTATTAGTTTTTATGCTAAAGATGAGCGAATAGTTGGTTTTAATCATTACAGAAAATCTGCAAGATAAGTATTGGGGATGGCATGTGAATGGTGTTTGGCATACCATTAACGGAGAGAATTGCATTGTTTTAAAAATTGCCACGCTATTCCATGTGAAAATGTCGATGCTTTTTGCAGTTATAGCATGAGATGTCTCCTTATGCATATGTTGATAACAATTTTCACGTCAATCCTCGAATATCCCTGAAGTAATTTGGGGGAGACGGACGTACGAAAACGATGAACTCTGTAAAATACCTCGAAAACTAGCCCATCAAGTCGAAGGGGATGCACTTAATCAAATCATACTTTCTTGACTTCTTAGCTGCTGCTGGATGACAAATGGTTTTTCTGCCGGGTGAAGAGGGACAACCATGATGTCAATTGCCTATTGAAATGCTTTAGTTCCTCTATCAACATGTACACTTGCTTTCCGATAATTCTCGTTTGTGAGTGATAGAGAAATAAGTGAAGGATGCAAATGAAAGGAAAAAGAAAAGTAAGGACACGTTTGAGTAAAAACTGAAGAAAGAAATCTTTGTAGATCGAACCGCCAGATCCTTTCCGCATGCCGATGCCCATCTGCATCAATGTAAGTCGGCACTATCAAGTTCCATCTTTTCCATTTCGAACCTAGACTTTCCTTCCAATTTTGCCTTGAAGAATTTCCTGATGTAATCTCCAAAAATTACCTTCTTGTACTTCCTCAAGGAACCATGGGAGTCCATCATGGTATCCAAGGGTTCTATTTCTACATCATCTTGCGGGGATAGAAATGTTGCAAAGGAAATCCTTGCCTTATTCTTGTTTGTCACTGCTCGGTGTTCGATGCTCCTGTATGTCCCATTACTCCAAATCTGAGAGTCATTCCGAAAACGAAGAAATTTTGGTTCGCCATTAATTGGTTGATGATGGATCTGCTGAGACATAAACAGATGTACTAACAAAAACAAGAGAAGCAAACGTACCTCAAGAACATCTCCAACATTGACAACTAGAGCATTTGGAATCGGTCTAATTGGCACCTACTGGCCCTCATGCTGAATTTCTAAACCAGTAACATCATCATCTTGTGATGGTACGGTTATAGTACTTGCATCTGAGTGAGGGCTAAATCCTAGAACTTCATCAGGTTTGCAACAGGGGGGGTAGTTGTTCAGACGCAAAGCTTGAGGCAGCTCCTTGTGCATTGTAAGAAGGGTATTGCTGGCCATTCCCATGTTTATAGATATGGAACGAAGCAGTTCCATGCCCACTCTTCGAATTTCAGATGAATATTTCTCCACAGTATCACTGAAATGTGAGATTTGTTAGTCGCAACTCACAAGGCGTGCTAACAGAAAAGTTGGAACATTTATTGGATGAACCTACATGAAATCCGCTGGTGTGGTGGGCCAGAATTTACATTTTCGGAACTTTGAAGGAAACATGAACAGAACTAGTGCATCATTCCAATCCAATTTCTGCTTTTCAGAAAACACAAATGCATGCCCATATCCCTGCATGTCATCTGCGGGCATTGAGAACTTATTCTTCTCCTCTAATGGGAGATCAAGAAATAATCTTGCAGTATCTTTTATTTTTTGCAATACTTGGTTCTCTATTCCATGATTGACCACCTGAAAGACATGTCTACAAGTCATATGATATTGAAACAGTGACTGTAGATCGTTTAAGAAGCTCTAAATAGTATACCGTCACAGGGGTGCCTGGTAACGCATCTGGTACATGTCAGAGTTCTTGGTTTCAAGATTCAAGTTATGGCATACCTACTTAAGTTATAACATATATAACATAGAATTTAAAATTCTAGTACGTTGTCTGTTCTTACCTTCTAATGTTAGTCCGATAATTTTAATTATTACCTGAAAGTAGAGGTGGCAATTTGTCCCAAGTCTCAATGTGTTACCCATGCCCATGGGGACTTTGGGCGGGATGGGTATTGGATTTTGATATTGGGTTTAAAATGTGACAAATCCCAATTGTACTCATTAATTGATAGGAATACTTGGGAAATACTTGGGTACCCATTGGGCTCAAATAACAAGGGCTCTGTTTGGTTTAGCTATTTTTGGGGGGTATTTTTGAAATATTTTATTATAGCAGTGTATATGAAAAATTTTTACTATAAAATTTTTTTGAAATATTTGATATACTAATATGGATGGGATGTTTTTTGAGTTATTGTATATTACTGTAACATTGTATTTGAAAAACTTATTTTTTGAAAAAATAGCCAATCCAAACGGAGTCTTAGATTAAAAAATTATCTTTAACAATTTTTATAGTCATACTAGAGAATATAATCTAGTAGTTTTCCTAGTCATTATCCACGAGAATTTTCAACATTTCAGTCAATTTAGACCTGTCATCTTTGGACAATGATGAGGATAAATATTCAACACCTTAAGTACCTTGGTCATCTTGATATATGTTGGAATATGACTGTATATCTATTTTTTCCTTTATTTGTTAATCCAATTTTTTATGGGAATCCTGAGTATAAAGCACTTGCATGTTTATTTAATAAAACTAAAAAAAATTTAATAAATCAAAAATATTAAAATTATATAAAAAATAAAAATGAATTAAAGGAAAAAAAATATGTAGAAAATAGATTTGGGTATTGGGCGGGAATACGGGATCAATCTAAACCCATCCCAAAGTGATCCCGCCCAAGTTAGTCCCAAAACACATATGGGTAAAGTTGGGCCCAAACCCATATGACTCGGTTCCATCACAAACCCAAGCAAATCTCGTCCATCCCGCCCATTTTGCCACCTCTACCTGAAAGAAACCCCATTCTTTGCATGCCTTGTCCAGTTTCCTGAGCTCCTGTTCTTGCTGCTGTAAAAGCAATGATAAATCTACTGTAGGAATCTCAGAGGAGAAAGAGGTCATTTTTGTTCTTTTTGGCTGGTCCTCTAGGCTCCTGATGTTTCTGTCTGGGATTTTTGAAGGATCCCTCTTCACCATTTCTTGAACATTTGGTGCTGATAAAGATCCCCCATAATTAGGTAGCTCCTCTTCTGTGCTATTCTGATTAATAGTCATTTTTATGATTTGCATACAAATTTGTTTTCAGAGTTCGCAACATGATGTTAGCGTTTGGAAGCTTTTTATAGCTGCGCTCAGCGAATGCTTTTTTTCCTACAGGAATCTTGATTTTTTTACCTAGAAAGATACTCTATAAAAAAAACTGGAGTTCTCACCCAAGTTTTGTGGATAGGTCACTTTCAAATTTGATATTTAACTTTTGGACATGCTGTAAATGAGTTTTAAAGAATCCAGGCTTACTTGTACTTGTTTGCCAGATAAAGAAGGATTAAGAAAATCAACGTCCTAGTGTTGTTTGAAGTCTGTGTCGCTGAACTTACTGCCAGGAGCTAATGTTTAATGAATGTTGAATCTTATGGCAAAGATGACAGAACGTGGTTCCTGACACAGTTAATTCACTATTTTCATTTCTCATCTTTTGGTTTAGTTACTACTTAAAGCAGGAGGGGATTTCTAAGCCCCCACCCCCTTTGATTTTTCTTTGTTCTTTTTTTTTTCAATGAACTTTTCTGGTTCACTTGCAGACAAATGGATTTCGGTTACTGCAATTCAACATGATGAAAGAAAGGCCCAGAAAGCTTGGCAGGGGGAAGATTTTGTGTTGTTGAAAATTGAACATTGGTTAGTATTGGTAAAGACTGCAGTTAAAAAGTTCAGGCGCATTAGAACAACATTTTCAGGGAACTGATTCTTCAAACAAAGGTGCATTGCCTGGACTAGTTTTAAGTTTAGGAACTGACTCCATAATATAAGATCAGTAACTGAGAATACATTTAAACTCCTCCACTAAGCTACCAAGTACTCTGTAAACAGAAATCACTAACTTAGGAAGCTCTCCTATTCTAATCAAGAGTGCAGCCTGAACTTCTTGGCACAGTTGTCACTTGGGAGGGCAGAAAGTGATGACATAACGGGAGGCCCTGCATTTGTTGAGGCTGGAAGAGTCATCAAAAGCATAGCTATAGGCTTTCGGGCAAATGGCCTTAAAGAGATTGGCAAAGAGTGTTGGTTTGCAGGTTTTGGGGTTTCCATATTCCCCCGTGCAACAATACTTGGCCGACTGCATAGCTAAGCAAGCACTCTTGCACCCTATCACCTTCTCGCCTACCCTAACTTCCAATGCTGATGGACAACATATGTTGAGATCAACTTCACATTCTGCTATGCCACAGCCAATTCCACCTCCGACTGGCTTCATCGAGACAGGCAAGTTGAATCCATCAACTAAACTCACGTCATAAAAATGTAAGGGGGAGGTGGATGTCCCCAGTGTCATTTCCACCACAGTTGCTGGTGGTGCACCACCCATTCCCTCACAGTGTAGTTGACCTGAACAGTCTCCGGTGCCACACGACCCTTTTCCTTTGTCATCAAAATGGCAATCCTGCCTGCCCCATATCCTGCCTGACCACATCTCAGGCACGCCAATGATAACTTCCTCGCCGCAGCTCAGATGGAAACCACCTGCTTTTGGGGTGACATGGCCAGCGCCGCCAAGTATCCCTGGCCATATATTTTCTGGACAATTGTTTACCAATATTAGCTGTATCCCATCTGCAATAACCGCACATAAAAAAAAAAAAAAAAGAAGAAAGAAAGCGGGTGAGTCATCAGATTATCACGCATTTAAAGAAACGACAAGTTTGGGAAGAAATTATAGTATACTTGATCTCGTGAGAAAGGCATATACGCAGAGTAGGATGAGTAGGAGATGTGAAGAAATTAGCATATTTCAATTGCGATGGAGTTGGCCTCTAGAGGCACATGGGGGAGGACTGAGGAGTGCTGACTGCTGAGATGTGGTGCCGGGCTCTTGGAGCTGGACGAATGCTCTGGTTTTAAAGGCGCAAATTCTGATTGAACACAACATCCTCCTTGATGGCCGAGGACTTGGTTTGGGAAACTTTATCTTTTCTTTATAAAGTTTTTTATTTACAGTTTTTATAGAGAAAAAGAGCAGTATATATGCATTGCTTCGGGGGTGGGATTTGCATAAATGCATTCATGTTGTTGTTGATTTTTTTAATGATTATGTCATTTGTTCATCCTCTTAACAGAAACTGGAATGAATCTTGTGTTATATAAGCATCTGCTTTTCCTTGCTTTGCTGGGATATCTACACATCAGATTCACATGGCTCCGCCAGGAGTCTGGGACCGCTGTTTTAGGTAAGTGTTCTGGCTGCTGGACTTTACGGCAGATACCAAGTTTGAATTTGTGGATCAGTCCGGCATTTGAATTTGGACGCGGTCCGGAAGGTGTAACACCATTTGTACATGGTGTAACATCATCTGTACAATGTGTAACAATTGAACAACAGCGAGTAAAATAGAACAACATTTTTGTGGGTCCCACACGGCGTGAAAATCGAGTTACAAGACGTGATCTGAATCGCACAAATTTTTTTAGTTTCATCCAGGCCGTGAACTGCCTGGGACGGTTGTCCTCGTCCTTTGAATTTGTGTCTGATCTTGATTGTCATGCAAAGCAAGGACAAAGGGGATACTGCTTGGACTGAAATGCCATAATTTTGTCGCCAACTTTTAGAAACCTTGTACTTGACGATCGATGTCTCTTCACTTTTCTGCTCCTGAGTGGCAGAAATTGGAAGAAACTCAGCCCTTTTCCAGGAATTCTATTTTTTTGTTTTTTTGGGTCAGAGGAGGCCTGAACGGCCATTTGTAATGTCACAAACCTTGACCCATTCTATTGTTGTTCGGGTTCTGTTACTATTTAAGCTTTAAATGATTAACTGAAAATCCAGCCCATTCTATCAATGCTGGGATTTCTGAAACCGAACGCCATTTTGTTACTCGTAAATATGGATGCTGCAGAAGGCGGTCCACATAAAAATGGGCCTCATGTTAAAGTAGCCCATTTTATTTCATTGGTTTCATTTTCATACACTGCAAAATTCATGTAGAATAAGACTTCCTGCATCAGAAAACATCAGAAAAGACTTCCTGCAAGGAGTACTGGACTGGACTTGTATTTACCAACGCAACTTTTGTTAAAGAAAAAAAAAATCCTGGGTCCTTTGTTTTTCTTTTTTACACCTCTATAATCATATTTTTGGCGTTTTTCTTTCAAAAGCTTCTGGATCCTTCCCTTCGTACGGTTTCGGCCACCGCAGTCCCGCCAAATCCTCCTAGACATAGCGACATCTGTTTTCTTTTGAAGTGTCTTCGCAGAGTCCATTTATCGAAACACTCATACAAAAAACTGTGAGTTATGAAAGGGTCAATGCACATAGTACTCTTTTTTTTTCTTTTTTTTTTTTTTTTTTCGACACAGGATTGTTCGGATCAATTCTTACGGGGCCGACTAATCCCCTGCGACCCGGATTTTGGCGCCCCAACCCGACCCAAGCACGGTAAGTGCGCGGAGGAATCCAGCAGCGCAGGGACTCGAACTTGGGACCTAGAGGTTTACCAGGAGGAGGTGCTACCGCTGGACCATTCACGCGGGGCCGCACATAGTACTCTCTTATACACATATTAATAATTAATATTTTTTTATATTTATATACTATTTTCATTTAATTTTACTTATTTATTGTATATTTATCTACCTTTTTTAATTTTATATTTTTCAAAAATATAACATTTAAATATATTATGACATCCTTTATGCAAACCGTTTAATTATTTATCCAATTAATTCTCCTTGTTTCGCTAAACAATTTTATAGACTAATTTTACAGGAAAAACTAAGACGGTACTGATCGACTATACATTCACCTGTAAATCTCTTCCCAGCCCACCGCCAAAATCTCGATTCTTCGGGCTCCCTTCCACCTGAGTCTCCGCAGACTCAACCGTGTGCTCTTTAGGAAGAATATCAGAGTCCCAAAAAAGAAAAAAACAGCTGAATCACAGTCAAAGAATCATTTGGCTAAAAATGATGGGCATTGCAGCAAAGGTTCGCGGAGCGGCGAGAATCTGCCAGTCTTTCTCTCTGCTCCGACCACCATCGGCACTAACTCCGGGACAGCCTCTGAGATTTTTGTCGGAGAGCAACAACGCAAACAAGAACCCAGTTGTCCAGCAAATGATAGACTACGCACTTTCTGTTGGCCGTTCCCAAAAATCAGGTATTTTTCCATCTTCAATAAGATTTTATCTTTTTATTTTTCCATCTTCAATAAGATTTGAGTGTTATGCTAAAAACATATGGGGTATGTGTAGATGAATCAATTTCGCAGGGTCTGTTGGTATTGGAGCAGTGCCACTCCACTCAAGCTGCAGATGACGATTCAAAAGGGATGGTTCTTTTAGCCATGTCTACCCTATTATATGAAAGGTCTTAATTTTTTGTTTTCTTCTTTTTACGTCCATTGCTATTTCGAATGACCTTGAAATTCATAGGTTTCTGTTCATGTATATCAGGGGAAACTTTGCTGAAGCCTTTGAGAAACTGCAGAGCATCCAAGATTTGAGCTCGTCTTCTATTGCTATTAGAGGTGGTTGACATGTCTCGGGTGTAGTTACTTAGACCATATTGGTTGCTCCTTTAATTTTGATTGTGGATTGGGTGTTTCAATGCGCTTTACCTTTGGTGTTTTGCTGCAGTTGCTGCTACAGAAGCTCTAGTAGGAATCCATCTCGAATTGGATGAGGCAAGCCCCCAGAGGACAATTTGCAATTGCTATGTCATCTCAAGTTTAAGTTCATTTTAGGATATTTACGTGCAGGATTCTCCTTGTACAGGATGATGCTTCATCTGTGCTCACAAATATATGGTATAACCTCATGGACGCTATCAAATTAGACATTGGTGGTGGGAGTGGCTTTGATGTTCTGGAAGCCCGTGCAAAGGCGTTAAAAGGACTTCTGGAGCTGGTCCGGGGTAATCTTCAAACAGGTCTGCGTGTATAGTTTGTTTAATCAATTCTCTTCTTCTGTGGCACTCTTGATCAGCTTAGGTCTCTATATTAAGTTACTAAATGCGGCGGAGACATTCTTTTCTAGCAGCTCAGGATGATCTTCTAGTAGCTCAGGATACTGAAGCTTGCACTGGTAAGGTTTTGCCTTCCTAGACACCGTGGTAATCTCTTGCACTATATTTTATTGATCTGGTGTTATATAGGCAATGTTGCTCTGTCTTATGGTGAATATCTTCATGGCATGCGGAAACTTCCTATTGCAAAGGAATTATACCAGAAAGTGATTCAGCAGTTGTCGGAGAGAGATTTTAACGACCTGCATAATATTGGGGCATGTAACATGTCAAAGGATGAGGTTTACTTAGCAGCTACATGTGCATTAGGGCAGCTTGAGGCTCATTTAGGGTAAGCACATTTTTTATTGCCCATTAATATTCATCTGACGGTGTCCTTCAAGGCATTGATTCTTGAGTTGTTTTTTTAGAAATTTTGGTGATGCTGAGGAGATTCTTACTGCAGCACTGAAGAAAGCAGAACAACATTTTGGTAATTTTACTTTCATTTCATTTAACATGGAATTACAGTCGAGATTTGATGCTACATAATGTTTATGCTTAATTGGTCTAGGGTCCAATCATCCCAAGGTTGGTGTTATTTTAACCTGCATAGCTCTCATGTATCGCTTGAAAGCGACAACAGAAGGCTCAAGTTCTCTTCTAATTCAAGAGGTAAGAAATTGCTGTTCAGGATGACATTTGCAACTTTCCCAAGTTAATTGTCTCCTCTCCTCCTTATTGCTGTTAATCCTCTTTGAATATAGTATGTAATGTTTTCCGGGCAACTAATATACTACATGTTTCAACGCATTCATTTATAAGAACTCAATAAAGTGACTGCGTGGAGCAAGTTGACTTCAAAATGAATACTCAATTACTTTCGTATTGGTTGCTATGATATTTTACTGAAGACAAAATCAATATTTTTGCTGTAGTGGGTTACTGGCAGTGGACTTTTTACTTTTCAGATCTTATTATGCATGGACATGCTTCTGTGATGTTGATGGATACTGATACTATTGCAGTTGATTAGTTTATTCACACCATTAGTTCTCTCAATAGCTTCTCTAGTTCATCCTGCAGGGACTTTATAGAAAGGCAATAGAACTGCTTAGAGCTCCACCATTGGACAGTGATGGTATGCAGATCAATTTGCCCAATTTGTTTTTAAACTTCCCTTTGTGAAGATTGGCTAGCATTTGATTGATTGCCTATGCCTTTTTATGCTTTTTGGTGTCCCATAGGCGCTGAAGGAAAAGTATATAGAAGGGAAATGGTTGCCCTTGCCAGAGGTATGATTTAAAGTTCGAACTTGCAAGTTACAGTGGATGTGCGACTGGGATAGATTTCTAAACGGCCAGTATTTTTTTTTTTCGGGGTCTATCTTGGAGCATTATATTTTTGTATTGGTTGTTTAGGTGGCTATGCAGAAATACTGTGTGTTCAACAGAACAGAAAAGCAGAAGGCGAAAAAATGAGGCGCTGGGCAGAAGCTGTATGGAAAAATCGCAGGCTTTCACTAGCTGAGGTGCTAGACATATCTGAGAATTCTACCAAAGTACCTGTTATAGATGCTAGAATATGCAGGTCTGTATAATTTTCCCGAGTGATAGCTGATTTTGCTGTCAGAAATTTGAAATTTGTAGTGACAACGCTAAGGGTGTAACAATTTCTAATTTGCACCTTATGTAACTAACTTATCCACATGTTTTTGCTGAGGTCTGTAGTGACTGAATAATATTGTACAAGCTTTCACAGATGCTGTTAAGATCTTTAAATTCCATTGCTAAGTATATCAGTGCGTTTTTCGGCATGTTGGATGTGCTGAGTGCGTCCGCCGTCCGATGAAAATTGCTTCATATTCTACTCCAACTCATTGTTGAGCTGTTTGGTTACCATTTTTTGGTTTGAAATGGAGAATTTCTTGTTAAAGAGTTAAATTTGGTAAGATCAAGGAAGTTCAAAATTATTTAGCGCAATATCAGTTACATAAACCAAACCGCAAAAATAAAATATGCATCAAGGGTTTAAGAAGATCTGCTCTGCACAGCTGAAAGTGTGTTGCGCAACCATAAAATAGAGAAAACAATACATGGCGGAATTGGTCAGTGACAACTGACAATCACAGGGGGAGATTAAGACCTTTGCCAACTTCTACGCCAATTATCTGAAGTATTCCCCTGTTCAGAATCTGAAAACCAAACCAGCAATGGTTAACCCTATGGAATTTGCCAAGGAAACGTGGATGGAGTATGGCAAAATGAAGAAAAATGTACCAGTTCAACGATGAAGATGCCAATAAGACCAACCATGCAAGTCCTGGAGTTCCATATTTCAGCAGTCCTAGTGAACCCCAGAAATGGGGGCTGAAATTTTGGAACTTCTTTCGGCAGTTCCACCTGAAGATTGATATATAGTTTCAATGGTCATTTTCCTTAATGACTAAAAAAAGAAAAGAAAAGAATGGATTAACATTGAAAGTGTGAAATCAAACCCCAAGAAGATGAGACTAAGAAAACTGGAAAGGAAATTTGAGCAGTACGTACTCCAGCAGGAAGCTTTGCAGCTTGAACCTTGAAAACCAGCCGCTTCTGACTCCGGGAGGAGGTTCTGAGGGTTGGATTATTGTGGAGAAAGTAAAGTTGGTGATTCTGACTATGATGGAGTGATGCGATGGCCGGGAGTGGGAGGAAAGAAGAAGAAATTGCCGCCGACGCAGCCATTGCCTGGTCGCTGGTACCGCTTCCAACCTTAGCCATTGATATCTTCTTCTTCTTCGGCTTATCTACACTCTTCCACGTGGCGCCCTGTTTTCAGGTGTGGTGGGTCCGGGTTCTACTTCATCGTGCGTTTGCAGAAGAGGGGGATGATTGCATGAACGGTTTCTGACAATTCACGGTCAAGATTTGACCCAAAAAAAAAATTTATATGGTTCAAATCTCATCTTATACCTCATTTTTAACAATATATGTGAGATTCATAAAATTCTAA
Organism: Coffea arabica; assembly: GCF_036785885.1. Taxonomy (NCBI): domain Eukaryota; kingdom Viridiplantae; phylum Streptophyta; class Magnoliopsida; order Gentianales; family Rubiaceae; genus Coffea; species Coffea arabica. The sequence continues at coordinate 1,835,290 of NC_092321.1, read as the reverse complement.
TTTAGAATTACACGTTATTGAAAGTAAGTTGCACCATATGTAAACAGAATTACGTCACGTGTAAAATGCACATAATTTTCAAAAACAGCTGTTCCTGCAACCGTTCCTCCCCTAGTCCCGCGTTTGGGAAGAGGGGCACGAACGGTTCCTGACAATTTACGGCCAAGATTTGGTTAGCGTTTGGGAAGAGGGGCACAAACGGCTCCTGACAATTCACGGCCAAGATTTGATAAAAAAATGCGTTTGCGTGTCCGGGCCCCATCTCTATACGTGCATCACTTGGCAGCCTCGAATTGTTTTTTCACCCGTTATGCTTTTGGGGCAAATGCAAGTACGCACGTACCGCCCCTGCTTCAAATTGGAGTAATGCACTGCACTGCTTTCTTTTAAGCGCTGCATGCAGGCGTAAGAATTCGATCGATCACCTTATCTATAACTCTGACAGGGAAATTTTAAATCCCTTCTTCTTGATGATTAACTTACCGAAAAGAAAATCTGATTCGCACGCAAAATTACAAATAGCAGAACTGGTTTTATTTCCTCAAATGCACTGTCCAAATCTTGGTTATATTACTTAAAAACGCTCTCGACACAATTGTTCTATCCATTCCAGCCTTGATTATTTTCTTTGTCTAAATTCCCATACAGCGGCATTTTCTTGTCTTTATTTTTGTTTGAGCACTGCAACCATCCGTTTCCTCAGGCGTTCTTTATACAGCAATCTCTTGGACAGTTTTCCAAATGTGATTCTTACTCTAAATTTTGCTGCTATATAAATGCATAATTTCTAATAAAATTCTACTTATTACATAATCATACAAAGATTTCCGGAAGACTGCATACCCATTTGGGTAAGTGGAAGACTGCAAATCCATGTTTGGGCTATTGCAGAATATCTTCAACTGAAAAAAAAAATCATTATGAATTCTGGCAAAAGATTTGCCCTCCGAATGATGAATTTGAACAAGTGCTTTCTTACTGGTTTTATAGAACATTTGAACGTCTTAACACCACAAACAAATTCTACTTATTTGGTCGTTTATGATTTTATTACGTCAACAGTAAAGACGTCAAGGAATGATCAATTTCAGACACCGCCCTCTTCTTGTTCTCTCTTCCTCTTTTTTGTCGATCCTCCGAAGTAATTTATGTCCGGGCTCTTAATTGTTAACAAGAAGGAATGATCAATTTGGCAGTCACAGAAATCACAGCAAGAATGCGCGCCCAAGACAGTCACGGGACTGGAAGGACAATTAATGCAGCTAATCTTCTTAGCAGAAGTACTAGTGTGGCATAAATCCATCATCATCTTACAGCACTTGATTAAATCATCCTGCATTCCATGAAAAATAGAATTTCGATTAGCGTTGTGCTGTTTGGTCCTAGAGCAGAGCAGACCAAAGAGCCCCAGAAGAAAAGATAGTACCTTTTGATCTGGAGGGATGAGGACGCTGAAATGGGAGCACAGAGAGTCATTTATTGTTGACAGAAACTCTTTGGAAATCCGTTGTATGGCAGACACGGCAATAATACAGGGCCGAAACTCCAAGAAGCTAGAATCTGAACGATGAACCATGATTTTCATAGCTAATAAGTTCGGTCTCATCAAGCTTATTGGTATTAGCGTAGTGGGATTTATGTTGCATGCGAAGAAACTTGTATGACCAGAGGCTGTTAATAAAAACCCTAAAGAAATCCATCTATTTTGTACGTGGAATTAATTCAATAAGAATGTGAACTAAAAGGGGGGACAAGATTCTGAATTGCAGCTTCAATTCTCACCTAAAAGTGCCTTGACCAAAAGCTCGGTGATCAGCTCCTGGACGAAGTGTCTGTTCAGGGGATCAATGCTCCGCGTCAACAATTCTAGGTACGAATATGACGTGGTTGGACAAAGCCGCCATTCTAAAGCTTTTAAAAGAATCAATTCCATCCGTTGGATTAAGCTTGATTCAAAGGAATGCTCAAGACCCTCCGTCTACCAAAAGTACCAACCAAACAATTGTGGTCAAAAAAAAAAAAAAACTATTGCAACGTAAGAGTCATATCAAGTGGTATTACAAAGATTAAGTACTGCAAGAATATATAAAAGAAAGAGATACCACTTGAAAAAAAAACCTGGATTTCATTCAATACATTAGGGGCGTTGGTTTCGAACTTGAAAGCAATAGATAGGCATGCAACAGACACTAGCTCAAACATCCAATCATTCCGAACCTGCAAATTGTGAAGTGTTATGAATTGCAGCAACGAAGCGGAAGCCAGCCATTGAACTACTCAAGATTAGTGCGACATAGTAAATAAAGGGCTATAAGAAAGATTAATATTGGATTTGCATTTCTCACTTGGCAATCTTTGAGAGAACCGAACCGATCAAGGTAATTTGCGGCCCTGAAGACAGTTTCAAGGGAGAGATTCAGCCGCCTTTGAGACTCCAAGATTTAAAACCAAATCGAGTCAGGCAAAAAGGAAGGACACATCCAATAGTTCACTTAAATTACGAAAATTTTAAAAGATACAATCATCGTAGATTCATATTTCATGGTAGTATAGCGAGTATATGCGAAAATGCTGTGGTGAAATAAGGAATGAAACTTTTTTAAAGTTTCAGAAAGAATTATACTTACTTCAACAAACCAGTGTATCGCTTTAAACCTACCACTGTCTGTCGAACAGTTTTCTTTGACTAGCTTCAAATAACCTCGTTCAGGCATGTAAAAAGCCTCCTTTTCAAGAAAACTAATGAAAGCCCGCTGACAGTCTTCGGAGTTGGAGTACAAGGATGTAGTACTAGTAGAATGATGGCCGCAGTTTACATTGTAATATTCAAGTGCTTCATTTGCATGTACCTCATCATGATCCAGGACAGGACTCATCATAAGCCAAACCTCGTTGCACAGCAGACTCTCCATCATTCACTTTGGAGATTACAATTCAATGATCGGAACCGACTGACTAGCTATCTATCATATAATGGTAGCTTTGTCCTTGTGCTTGCAAGTTGGAGCAGCATGCAAACAAGGGAACTTGGGAGGCAGGTTACCGGGACAAGAGTCGAAGGTTTGTTATATAGGGAGGGATTTAGGAGCTGATGCCTGTTGGTGGAGGTCTTTGTTCGGCTTCGGAATCGTAGGGGATTAAGAAACCTACGGTGTTTAATGTACTCTAGTGCTGATTTACTGGTACTGGGCAGTTACCAAGCTGTAACAAGATGGCGATTGGCGAAGAAAGATCATGAGACATAAAAAAGAGGACACGTCCCTCATGAAATGGGGTAAATGCGCTTAGACATTTGTGGTGCAGAGGTTTTTTGACTGCAGTAACCAATTGCGTGACCACACGAGGATAGTCCGGTTCTCCATCTGTTTATTAGCTTTTCATAGGAGTGGAGGAGATTTGGTTGTGCCTGGATTCTTTCTGGATCGGGATGCTTTTCCAATCTACTGGGCTTCAGGTTTCTCTTGCACTGTTGCATTTAGTGACCAACGTATGGGTCTGTCAAAACCACTCTTGAGTTTTCCGTGCCGCCATGGGGACAACTCAGGAGAATATGCGTTCCCTTTTCAGCCGTGTGAAAGTACGTTAAGTGTCTCAACCAACTATTTAGTACCCGTTCTTTTTAGTATGTTTTAAGGAATAACACAATGTAGTAGAGCTCTGTTCCACAGATATTGTATCCTTGGTGCTTTGCATTTGCTGATTTTAATGAAATATGATCACATTTAAATGACTTGTCAACCCTGTCGTTCCCAACGGTCAGCCAAATCTAAGCAACTCGATTAAGTACCAACAGCTAAATAGCACATTTGGCAGCTGATGCAATTTTCAGGCTCATTCACCAATAGGACCTCTAATTAACACGGCACAGACTTTTTCCCCAATAACAGATGCACGAAAATTCATATGCGCTTGGTAAATATTTGATTCTTCACCCTTAACTATGGAACACCAACTTTTGATCTTACAACTAGTTGTCTAGATTTATCCAACCGGAAATTTAACCAAGTACTGGAAAAAATAGGCCAAACCTTGCCAAGTATACGATAAGCAGAAGTACATTGCAAAAGGAAGAATCAGGTGTAGAATAAATATTTCAACAAACACGAAATGAAAAGTATCAGGTAGAAAACCTTGTTGTCATTTAACCCTGCATGGTTGCAAGCCTACTCAGAAATTAATCACAGACAGACCAATGACAAGAGCGTGTTAACAAATTTACTCTACTAACTAGTGATTATTTTGTGAACCAGTAGACCTTAGGGATCCACAGTCAAACAGATAAATACATCTCCTCAACTGACCTAACTATACAACTTACAAGAAGCATGAGTCCCGATATCTCCACCCTAGAATTTGAGGGACTGCTCAGAAAAGCACCATGGCAACCATATATCTCCAGCAAAATAATGAAGCAAAAACCTTCATATCTTTCAGAAAAAACAGGTGTTGAAGTTATTGCAACTCGTACGAGGAAAAACTGAATCCTGATCTGCCCTCGTTAATGGACTTCAATTCCAACTTCTGGAAAGGACTGCCAGAAAAGTTCAATACAGGAAATAATAAATTGGTAATGTTCCGTTAGAATGGCCAGGAGAACTATCATTGTTCTACATGAAAGAGTCTTGACTAGTTATCTATTCAGGTTTCCTTCCCACTGAAACCTTTAACTAAAATATACCGCCTGTTGTTTGTCTCCATATTTCTGCACATTTAGACTCCCTACCTAAAAGAGCGATAAGGTCACCCACTTACATCTCACAACTACTATAATAATAATAATAATAATAATAATAATAATAAAGCATCACAACTTTTGGGGCAAAACACTGAGCAGTCTGTGCTTTTATGTAATTGAAAAGACAGAACAACATGTTAATGGAACATTGTTTGAGTGCAAAAATGACTACAATTATATCTCGTCTGTACGTTGCTTAGGGAGTAAATCCCCAAAAGGTGGGCTTTTTGTGAAAATAATTCCTATAAGGTGGTGTCTTTCAAACCTCTTTCCCAAGGGTGAAAAACACATATAGTGAATGCGATGTTTCCTTAAAAAGCGCATTCTGTGAATGTATTCTTTATTTGTGTATTCATTTTTCCCTTAAAAGATGCATTGACTGAATGCGTTGTTTCAGAAGTCTCACTATTTGGAAACTCTTTTTGAAAAGTATCGCTATTTGGAAATTTATCGCTGTTTAGGTACATAGAAATACAGGCCCATCTAAGAAAAATCTTAAATCCAGAATTCCTGCCTCCTATTGCCCTTCCCTCTAAGAAATGGAAAATAAATAGCCCACACCTTGTTTAATGTATATTTCGAGGAGATAAGAAATCATATTACATAAATATTTCAACATAAATCATAGCTATTTCAAATTTCTCTCATTTCAGAATTCCTCCATGTCATTGACAATAACATACATGGCTTTTAGACTCCACAATGACCTTTCTTTCATTCATTCTTTTTCTTTTTATTCATCAAACAAAGACAAGAAATAAGTATTGCAAGAAGCTAATGCTTGTCAATAGAAAGATCACATACAGAAAGCAATGCTTTTTGAGCCAATCTAATATCTAAAAACGCTGCCACTAGATTGATTATCAAGGTTATAATCACAATTAGAATTGATTATAATCACAATTAGCCTATTGGAATTTGAGAAATATGAGTACTGGAAAAACAAAACATCGCTTTACCAACAATAACTTTCTAACCACCAGCAAAATCGAAAAATTAGGTACCTGCTGTTAGGATCATAGTAGAAGCCACTAACAGACCCATCACTGCAGGAGAAACAAACATAGTAAAAACCAGCAATTGTAAGTCCACAGTCCGTTCCAACATTCACAAAGTACTGCTCTTTCCATCTCTACAACCAAAAGTTGAAAAATCAAATCTTAGAAGAAATGCCATAATTAAGCGTGATCAAAAACTGGAACAGATAAATGGTTTTTATTACCATAAATATGTATGGATAGTTACTCAAATCCAAAGATTTCCCGCCATCAGTTTCCACTTGGCTCTGGAAAAAGCTAAACAGAGTCAACATCATAAAATTTGAGCACAACGGATAACTTTTGGATACTCACCTGAAGGGGAGAGAAAGATGGGAATTTGGTCCAGTGCTTTATGTCATCATCTGAACTGTTCATGGTTTAACAAACTAATTAGGCAAGTTAAATTTTAATCCAAGCATCATTTTATTCCTAAAATAGACACAACTTTTATCAATCAAATTAATCCTGTTTAATGAGTGCAAGAACATACGTCGCACCCCACTTGTTAGTGAAAAAAGTATAGTTCTTGGTATCAACAATCTCGCCTTCCCAGAAAGTAATCACCTGTGGCACATCAAAAACAAGAACAAAATTGAACACTACGTAATCACATCCTGACAAATAGTTTCTATTCAATTTGTCTGTTTCCCAAGAACAAAAACTGTGTTCAGAAAGATAAACTAGAAGGGGAAAAGTTAAAAAATAAAAATAAAAAATGAAGGAGCTCTTTTCCTATTTCCCATGATGCATGATAATTTGGTAGATAAAAGTAGACATATTACTTTGTTTACTTTCTCGTCCCATTTTTTGGGTTACATTAATTAGTTATATTCCACAAAATGTGGATGGTCAACTTTTTGCATACACAGACCTGTAGCATTTAAAACAGGTAAGTTACTAATAGAACAATTCATTGTCAGAATAGTACAGTTGACAAGTCGAATCATCATTCAATAAATGATTCAGGATCAGAGAGGAGGAGGGGAGGGGAGGGGAGTCACAGGATAAAGAGTTAAAGGAAGCCATATTGGACTGAATCATGATCGAGTGAACATCGAATCTCTAGTCGTATAAACTCTCAATTACAGGCTTTGCGCAATTCCATTGGGTTGTTGTGGGGGGGGGGGGGGTTGGTAAACCTCCCCTATATGCAGGGACAAGCTTTTCTTTCAAGCAAGTAGTTGTCAATTATCAGGCCAATATCATCGCAGCAAGAATATACAAATAGCACCAGTTGGAAAGAAGCAACTCAAGAACAACATAAAGCTAGCATGGGTTAGCTTATCCTCATAAAGGAAATGGAGAAGACCGGGGTGATAGAGGACATACTTAATGTGTTGGACTTCATGCGATCTGAACAATCATAATGTAGGACCATCTCCACACAAAAAATTATAATTTTTCATACATTAGCTTGAAACAGCATCAATACTTCATGTTCTAAGAAAATCATGCTTATTTTCCCAAAGGTGAAAATACTATTTTACAACAGTAAGAAATAACATGACATATAACAAATGAAAAAAGTTAGATACTGCATGAAACATATGATATGCAAGTTACATAGGAAACCAAAAGATCAAGGAACCATAAAGGTGAAATTCATTAAGAACGGCTTCTTACTGGTGTGTCTGCCATAGGAACATTAAGGGCCTCCATTGTGCCACATAAATACCCATGATCAAGGTCACAACCCAGAATTCGAACATTTACTCTCCATGCTTCATCCTTCTGTAGACTTGAGACATTCTGCGTCCCAGAGAAAGCCTGCAGTAGCTTATAGACAAACATGCTTAGAACTGGGAAATCTATTACACGTATCAATACTTGTTCAATTGCATCTCCAACATGCTGTCAAGTCTGGAGTGCAATTATCAGGCATATAGAATCATGCGATCAAACATTTATTCAAGGTAATTTTGTTACAATGTTCTGTCATCTGTAGACATCAAAGATGCAATTAAATTTGTTTCTGTTCCTCGAGAGGAAAATCAGAAAACCACAAAAACATAAATACAATAACACCATTGAAGGCTAGAAGTTCCTATGGATCCTATTAGCTTTCAGGGAGTGGAGGCAATGAATAACCAAGATTTTCCCGCCCTTGCAACATTGTCTATCCCATCTCCTACACATTCCACCCCAGATCCACAAATGATGAAATTTGTTCTGGATTCCACTTCTATAAGTCAAGCATCTGCCAAGTCATTCCCTATTTTCCCTCGTTTCTGACCAGAAAAGAAAATTTCAATGGCATTATGTGGGCTAACTTTTTTATACATTGATTAAAAGATATACAATCATGAGTGTACTAGTAACACACTTTAATTGGAGAAACGATGGGGGGACAAATGAGGAGTAGAATAACTTCATACATATGAACCCAGCATAACTTCCCATAAACAGCAAACTCCAAAAGTATTCAAAATGCAACATATCAGCTGTGAAGAACTGTGATTTCCACATATATACCAGAAAAGAGAGCAGCGATTTACCTGCCCAACACTCAGTAGGGTACAAGGTGGAAGTGTAGTATTTCCTGCATTATCATCTTTAATTCCCGAAAAGAAAGAAAAATTATTACCACGAGAACAACGTACACATCAGATAGTAGTTATTCAGAGGTAAATTGAACGATAAGTATAAAGAGTTATCCAAATGATGCAAACCGTTTTCCGCTTTCTTGCTTGTAGCTTCATTATCTTTCCATTCATACATAAATAGAAATGAGGAGCATGTAAATTTATTGTCAATTTGCCTCAATCAATCGAGATAACATAATCAACTGAAAACGGTAACGATCAACCGGTGTGGTTCAAGGATTAAAAGTAGTTTAGGTGAAATTACAGTAAAAGATAGAAATTACCCGATACTTGGGACGGCATAGAAGACTCGGCCACTCTCACCGGCATTTTCTGCAGCTATTGGAGGGCTCAATGAAATTAGCACTGCAATTACCAGTATTAAGCAGCTCTGAATCCGCTTACAAGAAGAGATGAGGAAACCTTCTTAGGATTAAACTGGGGATTAAATGGCGTTCCCCAAAAAAAAAAAACTAGGGATTAAATGCACTAAGCCGCCCCAACTGTACGCCGAGTTACAGTTTACCCCCGAACTTTCTTTGTATGGGCGATTTGCCCCCTTCATGATATGTCGTGACAATAATACCCCTTCTTCCTAATTATATTTTTATTTTCTTTCCGTATCACATTCTTTTTAGTTTCTTCTATTTTCTTTTTTCTTTCTTAATCTCCCATGCTATTATTATTTGTATACATTGAATATAATATACCTTGAACAAGATATTTAATTTTGTTTAAATTTGTATTCTAGATTAATGGTAGATTGTTTATGTATCAGTTTTCAATGTCAATAATTCATAAGAATACAACTCCTTTTTTTTTTTTTTACGTTTCAAAGCCAATTTGATGTAAGAAGTTGAATTACTTAAATATATATATGAAAGAAAAGGAGCTATTAATCGATCAATTATCAATGGTAGAAAATGTCAAGTTACCGGGGTTGAATCCGTGCCCTGCAATTCACACACGGGATCCTCAGTGGCAATTTAGTGTCACTTCTATATTTATGCCAAGTGTCCTATTTATTTAATTTGTCATATGTTGTTTATTTAAATTTCTTCAACCATCACGTAATTAGTGAGATTGACACTGGATTTGGCACCGAGTAGTGGCACAGAGGATCTCAACTGTGCAATTCAGGGGCAGCATTTTGTCACTTGAAAAAGCCCATTAACGTTTTCTTCATTAACAATAACAATGCAGAAGGATCATCGGGAAAGACTAGCCATATTGGATTAGATTGACAATAGTAGTATTTCTCATGAATCCGTTTCTCTTATACTAGTGATTAAAACTCTCATCTTAACTGCTAGAATCCCATATCAAGGTGAAATTTTGTTGGCGAGTCCTCATGATGACTCGCACGACATGCAGTTCTCGTGCTTAAATATACAGCTCAAGCTAACTAGGACTTCGGCAATGGCAGCTTCGGTCTTCTCTTTATCCGAAAAATGCAAGGTTTGTAATAACAAGACTGTAGGTTTTAAATCGAACTTCATCTTCTCTGGATTTCTCTCTAGATGCCACTGCACCGTGTCATGTGCCATTGGCGCTAGCCACCCCATTATGCCTCTCAAAGCTTCTCTCCACCCCACTGCCAGTAATTGATCATCCTCTGTACCTTTCACATTCTTGCTCAGCTTTGATTTCACCAACGACTTAACATTCTCCGGCAACATTTGATACAAAGATTCTCGTGTCTCAGGGTCTAATGATTCGGCTGAATCCAAGCACTTTTCTGCCAATAAAATCACATTTGCATAACGCAATGCAAGCCCTGAGCCACCCACAGTTGAAGGCCCTGCTGCATGAAACACCCTGTTACTTCTGGAAACTTTTCTATCTCCCAAATCATCATCTTCGTCCAAGAAGAAAACTGATTTGCGGCTGTAAAACCTGACCATTCTCAACTTAGAGTTTGAGGTGGTGGGAATTGGTCCGGAGTGTGAATGTATCTGTTCATTCATCAGCTGAGCAATGATACAACACTGGGCCGGCGAATCTTTGAGAATTTCTTTCTGATGGGATGGCCTCAGGTTCCTCAACGAAACTGATGAAAGAACCGGAACGTAGGGGCCGAACACAACATAAAGCCGGGCATATACGAAGCATACAACGCGGGCCATCAGGTGAACACTCTTATCAAATGTCTGGCTCCACAAGGAGATCTCTCTCAAATGGTGAACCTGCTTCCTCTGCTTTTCCAGTTTTTCTTTGAAAAGCTGGAAATTTGGCCTGCCTTGCATGGATGGCCCCTTGTGCTTCCATTGACTCAGCTTCCTCTCGGAGATTTCCAATTCCGCAAGAGCATCCAACGACGAGTACAAACTCGCAGTGGCAGCGATCAATTTCTCCATCTTCTGAACCTTCTTCTCAACGTGTTTCGACCCGTGTCCCAGCTTCCACAAATCAACGATGCCCAGCTTGAGTTCGTTGTAAACGAGGTCGAACCGTTTCAACCCGATGTCCCTGCATTTCTGGCCCAATTGAGCCACGGCAGTTGCAGTTTTATCGAGATCTTCAAGCCTCTCTGCGCAAGCAAGGCCGAAAAGAAGGCCTTCATCCATAGAATTCAAATACGCAATCCCCTGAGATGTGATTACCTCACGTGCAAGCCTGGAAATCTGGTCATGAGAAAGGGATTTATACAAGGAGACTAATTTGGACATGGTCTTTGCAGTCTCGAACGCGAGGATTCCTAATTGGTTAGATTTCTGCACATCGTCACCATGTTTTCGAGCGCTCAACTCCGAGAGCCAACCCATGGTTTTGAGAGCAACCGTTTGACGACAGGGGCGATGTATCTGATATTACTAGTTATTTGATTTGGTTCTTTTTGGAATGGCGGGGTGAGTTACTTCTGAGTGATGAGATTGAGGCTTGAATTAGCGGGTTATTTAAGGAGGAAGACTGGTCTTCAATGCAGGCGTGAGGGTGACGCCTTTGGCACAGTTGTGGGAAAAAGAGAGACAGAGAGAGCCGGGGAAGAAGGGGGTGTGTCCTGTTAGGAACTTCACGGGCGGGTGCACAAGGAAACAGGGGAAAATGGTGGTGTGGATTTCAAGGATGTTCAGACTCAGGGGTTGACCACTGATTGCCGCGTCAGCAGAATCTCGTTACAGTCAGTTGGAACTTAAGACTCTGCATTTCCCTTGTTCCGAGTGATTATTTCACATTGCATATAATTCAAGCGTCCACACAAGTGATAAGTGCACTGGATGGATCCTCTGTGTCTAATTTGTTTCCCTGTCCAAAGATTGGACAGCTCAATTTTGTCAAATAATTTTTGACTTATGCCGTAAACATATTTTTTCAATTTATTATTTTATATTTTTAATTATTTTTTAATTTTATATATATTATATTACAAAAAATATTACAATAATTATTTTAAATAATACTCTATTCAAACGTTCTCATTATTATTTGTGGGCCAGTCTATTTACTAGATCTCAATCCAATATTCTGGTTTCTCGCAGCTAGAGCCGGCAATACCATGCCTGTTTTATTATTCCTCTTTTTTTAATCTCTCTGGTTTTTTGTAACTTCAGGTGTCTTTTAAATTTCAATTTTCTTTCCAAGTGTCTTAGTCAGCTACCAGACCCTCAATTTCCAGATTCAAATCAGGATTCCGTGTCAATTGATATTACTTAGTGTCTGCGCTGTTTGTTTCCACGGCCGGTGCGCGTTGAACGTTTCTAGATATATTTCGCTCCTCAAATTATTGTGACAAGTGTCTCCAAGCAGGACTAAGCACGACGAAAAACATTATCGGTCCGGTCCATTCATTGAAGCCGACTGGTGACAACTTCGCCGATGAACTTTTGACTTCATATGCTGCTTTTGCTTTAGACTCGACGTTTGTCATGGGTCGTCCCATCTCCCTCCTATTTCGTGTCGAAAGGAAATGTTACTCCTACTTGACTCGGCCAATCAAAAGAGTTACGCAATGGCCCGATCAAAGATTTTTTTTTTTTGAAGGACCGATCAAAGTAGGTCCATGGCGGTGGACCAGGGTTTAACAGGCCAAAAATGCTGCAGGGAAATTCCGAAGAAAGTTGAAGCTTTGAACATTTCAAAGATCCTTTCCTTTGTTTTTTTTTTTTTTTTTTTCTCATTTTAAAGAGCATGTGCTTTGCTTCTAACTTCTAAAGTAGTACTCCCACTTATTTTGAGACGCATGAAAAAAATGTGTTCCTTTTTCCTGCTCTTTTTTCTCAATCGGGAAGCAATGTGAATCTGTCAAATACTCCTATATCCGGAGTTCTCTTGGACAGAATCAAATCTTCATTCCTTACAATTTTGAAGTGTGACCTAGACAGGCTAGACTTTCACAACTTGCTAAAAATGAGCCTAACCTATAAAATTTTAACAATGTAGCAAGTTATACGGTAATCAATTTTCCATGGAACATTAATAATGAGGGGTAATCTGGAACCTGGACTTCAATTGCGTTGGATGTACATGTAGCAAGCCCAAAGACGACGAAGGAAGGTGGAAGAGGGACTGGATTTTCATTTTTTGCGAATAATCTGTCGGAGCTTAAGGGCCCGTCAGTTGTCAATGAACTAGTCTTGGTGGATACTTTATTACGTATCTTTGATCCTTTAGCTAAAAATCGATTGAGCTTCGCAGCGTAAATCATATCTTGCAAAGGTTGAGGGGAAATACTCTTAATGACTGGCTTTCTTCTCACGATTAATAGAAAAAATAAAAATTGATTGTCTTAGCTTATAATGCTGTATACTAAGAAGTACTAATTTTTTCTTGGGTCATGAATGGGCACCCAACAATGTAAAGTTGGGCCTTTAGACAAAAGTCCACTTTATGGGTCCAATGCCATTTTAGTTCGACATAGTCTACCTGTATATGTGTGAAACCATAATTGGAACCGAAATAGGATCAGAATTGAAGGCTCAGTAACCGTAATCGTAACGATCCCTATAAAGATCGATATATGCTTTGTATCTTTTAGAATAATTGGAATTGCTAGTTTTTAAACCGAAACCGAAGGTTCTAGAATTGTGATGATGTTTAATTGATGCGTTATTTGGATACTTGAGTTTCCGTATTTGCATTCAACTCTTCTCATAATTTCTCTCTCATTAATGACTTATCCTTTTTAATAAATTTGAATTATATTTTATTATGGTTTTCCTTTCTCTTCTATCAAACTTTATTTTTATTTATAAATTCACTTAATTTATTTTATCCATATGTATTAACTTTCCTTGGTTTTATTTTAATTGTTACTTTACTATAGCTGCTAGAAACTTAATATTTGTTCATTAAAAAAATTTTGCTTTTGCATCTCTGGCATTTAGCTAAATATAAACATATAGTTGTAGTTTTTAATCATATAAAAATTTAATAATCGATTCAAAGATTAATATGGCACTTGAACACTTAATACATTAATTTGATAAAATTAAATGTAACAATATTATATTTTAAATTATTCACACTTGCATATTAGAAAAAAAAAAAAGTGCTAATGTATGGGTTAAAATACTTGTGGGTAATGAAATGTTATGTGTAGTGATTAAATATAGGAACGCAGAATATAGAAGTAAAGGCACAAATTATTATACTAACGACCTAAGACGGAAACCAGGCTGCAGCAATTATTTATCAATAGGCAAATCTACATCACCACGAAGCAGAAATATTCTAAATGTGGACCAAAAACTATATGACCTTCCGGGAGACCAACATAATGCGTGGCTTTCGCGATGATAACAACAATAATGTAATGGGAAATGCAATCAAAAGGTCCTTTGACAATAAAGCCAAACGCCTCCGAGTTTGTCAAACCGTAATCTTCCCCCGCGCACTTAGGTAGACCGGACTCCTAAGTTTGTAAAACCAAATCTACCCAAGATTTTGCTTTAGTTGATAGATGCGTACATTTTGTATTGGAATTGTAAGGCTTGAAAGTCACGTGCTGTTTGACTTTATATTGTAGAAGTGTTCAATTGGCAAAAATCCCCTCCTCCTATGGTTTCCATATGGAATCCGTTTATGCAGAATTGAATGTTTTTTCAAACAAGAGAGAGGAGGAGATATGATACCCGAGCTAGGAGGGAAATCAATCAAGGGGGAACAAGAACTGCTACGCCATATTGGAGTCGAGAATGAATAGTCTTGCTCCATTCCAGGAGCAAATAGCTGAGATCTTATTACGTTTTGAAATCGAAATGGATTTCTTTCGTGTTTTAGGAACTTATTTTTGGCACTTTCATAATTGGGATGTTGGAGTACACATTACATAAAGAAGATGCAATACTTATATATAATTCTAGTAAGTGCGCTACTTTAGTAATGAGCATAGGAAGGAACAAAGGCTAAAAAAAAAAGGACATCCCAAAAAACAGAAAAAATGCAGGTTACACGTTGAGGAAATCCAGGCAGTTCAACAGGTTCTCCCTTCAGGAATCGAGGCAAGGTGGGAGCAGGAGGTATAATCAGGGATGGTTCGTTCACCTGAAAGTTGTGGCAGAGCTATGGGGCTAAGGGATGGCCTTGAATTAACCCTTCTCCTTGTAACATCCATTTGCTCCATACCAATTTCAGAGAGACTGTAACTTTAATTAATGGCACTCGTATTGATACCCGTGAATTTGTTGCCATTATTTTTTTCTAATAATTCTAGATTTCTCGATGCATCAGTTCTATCAAATCAAGATCAAGCAGAAGTGCGGACTAGCTGCCAAATTTAGTAGGATATAGGTTGTGGAAGTCCCTTTCGTTACTTTTCGTAAACTGTCCTAATGAACTTTTAGCCTGCCTTATTAGAGGAAGAGGAGGATTTGAGGCGAGTTTGTCTTCCCCGAACCGACGACGTTTAAACTTATTTAGTGTTACCGCTACTCTTTAAAAATTCCCAGCCCCCGCTCCTCCTCCCCAACAACCCCCCTCCCACCCAAAAAAAGAAAAAAAAAAAAGAAAGGAACAACGTGGAGAATGTACACGTATGACGTTATGTTTCCAGAATTGTCGGACTTATTTGGCGGCATATGAACTCCTTTCCACACGGGTATCCTTTGGGAACAAAATGTTCTCCTATGAAAGTCATCCGGAAGTTGAACTTGCTAACCATCGTCCTCAGGGGGGTGTTACCGATTCCCACCGACTGCAGCCCCTTATTTCCATCCGCACAACGCCGGCCCTGTCTCCTCCGTTGATCACCTCGCAACATTGTCTACGTGGTGCCTGCCCATTAAATCGTTAAAAAGCCTTGTAGCAAATTACGTAATGAAGCAGTAAAAGTCTAAAGAGATTAAGTACAAGTCAGCTTCAAACTCCTATACGAGCATGATGCGCGCCTCCATCATTCCGCAGACGACGGAGTTATTGGCATCATGGATTGGATTCATCATCAAGAAGAGTAAAAGTGAGCGGTCCACTCCACTAACGACAGCATTATTTATACTATTTTTTTTTCTATTTAGTTGCATCACAAATATATTTTTAACACTAATTATTTTAAGTAATATTTCAAATAAAATAATCATATCCAAACACGCTCAAAACACCTGGACTGAGTGTATTAGACAACCCTTCAACTAGGTAACAATAATATAATATGTAATATGATGATTTTAAACAAATTTCTTTCATGTTTCTTCTTAAGTTCATCATGCTATTGATCCATGGAAAAAGAAAAAAAAAACAAATAGGGAGGAAAAAGATGCTTAAAGTAACTAAAAATACGCAAGTTTAAAAAAAATTAATTAATTAATTTTTTACCTTCTTCCATATGTTGGGATCTAAAATGGGCGCAGAGACATTGAACATCTGAACGGACAAGGCAGGACGATACTTGCCGTTCCCACATTGTTTCCTAGGCTGCGGAGGCCTCAGGTACGAAGTCATGGTCCCACCATCACCAACCTTCGTAACGCCGTCGAAGAAGTACGTGACGGGTCTCTTGCACGGATCCAGGCTGAGGACCCTGGTATTGAACGTAAATGGGTCTTGACTCCAGGACCTCCAAGTTAAGAATGTCTGCAGGGGCGTGGCCAGATCTTTCGCCGTCACCAAGGATGGGTACAACTGAATGGTGTAGCCCCAGGATACGGAAATTGACCAATTCCGCTTAAGGTCGTAGCAGAAGCTGTGTTGCAGCGCCCGACTTGGGTCGGACCTGTAAGCCTCAACCAGAATCTTGACGGAGTCAATGCGATTGGTGCCCGGAAACAGGGGCTGCACGTAGTCCAGATGGTGCAGTGACACCAGTGGCGCCAATGGGTGCGCGGCAAGCAATCCATACGGGTTTCCACGTATGTCCAACTGATTTGATAATTCCACCAAACCAAACAAATATCTCACCACCATGTTCAAGGGTATTTCCGTAAATACAATACGAAGAGCATTTGATTCCTAAAACAACAGATAAATTTATTTTTTTTTTTGTAAAAAAAAAAAAAAAGAGGCACCAATCTTTTTAGTTTCCCAAGTTTACATTTATTTCCTGAATTTGTTTGTTTGTTTGTTTTTTTTTTTTTTTTTATAAAAAAAAGGCAAATGATGACCAAGAATTGTATCATGTCTGAAAATATTGGAAATGGAATTCAGGGTCGTGATAACGCACCGCCTTGGAAACATCGATGATCACAGGCAGAGACATTGGTACTAAGTTTCCAACAAGACAACAACAATAATAATAACGCCCTTTGATAATTTCCACCTACTAGACCTCCAACCAACAACTAATGCCGACTGTCATTATGTCGGTTGATACGATCGCATCTCATCTTTACCAGGAGGAGATGAGGGTGGTGGGATCGGATATGCAATTACCAGTGCTTTCACATGGAAAAAGAAATCGCAGAACATCATGAATTCCTAATCACCAGTAATTAATTTGAGAGTATTATTAATTTCAAAGAATCTAACCTGATGGAAACCGAGCTCCCTGGTGATTGGCACGCCAATCTCGCTCATGCAACCCCCAATCTTCTGATCAGAGCCGTAGAAAGAGGCGTAGCGATTAATGCAGCCGTCCAACACCCTCACAAGCTCAGCGGCGAGAGGGTAGCTGATGGCGAACCCCCCGCCGCCGTAGCCCATAGTGTAGGAGTGTATCACGTCCTGCTCCACGCTCTCCGAAATCCCACCAACGTAGTACATCTGGTTGTGATCATACTTGCCCAGCACAGTCACCAGATTCTCAGTGAAAAACACCGTATCGTCGTCACCCATTACGAACCACCTTACGTTGTCTACCCCAAGCTCGAAACTCTGCTTCACTATCCGCGCGATGCGCACCGCCGACCGAGACCCGTACCCGCTGGTGTACTTGAACCCAGATGTGTCCTCTGAGACTTTATACGGCGGTGAAGTCTCAGGCCATTTCATATCTTCGGCAAGCTCTTCATCAAGCCAAACGAACCCCCGAGTGATATTGGGCCTCCACCACAGTTCATTGTACCGACGGCGATTGTTCCATGTCTTAGCGGAGCCCCCAATACCAAAAAGAATATGAGAAATCTGAGTTTCTCCATTAGTGTGATAATCACTAGCGGAGTGTACGAGGGGGGCTTGATCCTCACAACCTGAACACCTTCTGTAATTAGTTGTGGTGGAGAAATATGACAAGGCGACGAGAGAGATGGACGCAACGAGGCATACTACAAAAAAGCCCTTCATGAATACAGTCAAAGCATCGGTGGCTTTTAAGGGAGGGAAGAGTATGTATTTCCACGGTTTAAGCGGGTCCTGAACGTTTTCCGGGGATTGAGACATATCTTTTTGGCTTGGCAGTTGGGGATTAACCCAACTTCGAAATGTGAATTAAGAAACCTATCAAAACTCTCTATCCCAGTACACCTGTGAGATAAGAGCTTAAAAGTTTTATGAGGAAGGAGGACGGAAAGTGAATTATTTCCCGTCTGAAACCCGGAAATGGAGCTTTTAAGGGTTTGGCCAACGGCCTTTACAGGCTTTACTGCCAAACCTGTCGCCGTGATTGGGTTTTAAAGGGCCCAGAGGCTCAATGTTGAAAGTAGAGCAATGTCACGTCCAACTTTCCTCCTTGTCCACCAAACCCTCTTTTTTTTGTTTCTAGTGGGGTTCCTGGGTCCAAAAGTTGTATTTTGTTTTCTCACCTCTTGCTGCCAAGTGCCGAGTTCTTAGGGGCAAAGGATTTGTTCCTTTACCAAACAAGAAGGAGTGGAGACCAGGATCAAGTTCGCCGTCATGAGAAAATCTCGGGAATTATAGGCCTGAGGTCAAACACCCGATTCCTTTGCTCTTCTTAAGTTTCACTCACCGTTCTCTATTCCAACAAAAAAAAAAAATTTACAAAAAAAAAAAAAAACTAAAATAAAAAAACCTTTTCGTAAATCCATGATCTAGTTTCTTAATTGAAGGGGTCCAAGTATTATATGTGCCCGAGGACCAAGACCTCTGAAGTCTGAACTGTCGCACAGGCTCACAGAAATCAAAATGCTGGTTTCAAATGGTATTGCTTCGCATGAAGATGTGGGGTCCGGCGATATATAATTTCCCCTGCCGGCGGACTGCTGAATAAGGAATTTGAATTGGTTAATACATGTCTTCTTCTTTTTTTTTTGGTTGGATTCACATCTGGAGGAACTTAAATTAGGTTCATATCCTTTGCTCTTGCAAATTTTCTAATCGGATATTATAATGTTTAAATTGTCCAACTGGTAAGAAATCAGAATCAGCATGGCCATCTACAGACTACAATGGTGTAGCTGCTGCTTGTAGCTCCTGTTTGCCTTTTTAGGCCTGTTTGTTATTGGGGCCTAATGTTTAACGTTTCAGAATGACCCAAGGAAGGAGAGCAAATGATCCAATCTCTTTGTTGAAAGTGAAAAGAATTCAATTAATAACTGAGTCCAGCCCATGATCAAGTAGATTAGAGGTTTGGCATTACCTCATATCCACACCGAGTGCAATACTCTTTAACTGCAATATAATCTTACTGCAACACTTTCCATGTCTTTTTTTCTTGATTGATGATTGAATTTTTCAGGCCAAATGCAAGATAATATATGTATAGAAAGTTTTTCCCCGCTTCAGATTTCATACGAAATTTGGGGGAGGGGATCGATGAGGACATTTTTTACAGTCGAAATGTCTACAGAATGCTTGAGGCTAGAGAGTTCAACACCGCCATGAAACAGGATTCGGGCACATTCTCCATCAACAGGTTTTTATTTCTTAGTTTCAACTTTCAAGCCCAATATTTGGTGTTGCTTTTGCAGCCCAAAGAAAAAGAGGAACAACCCAGAAAAAAATTTCCTAAAATGTCCTTTACCAATGTCTTTTTTTCTTCTGGAATAAAATGTCGTGCGTTTGATGTCAAATTTGGGAAATGAATCCTCAAAAACAGAAACACTTATTTAAAACCGATACAAAAATTTCACTTGTGGGTGGATACGACTAAGAATATAGCACTCCTCTACCTTTTTCCTCTTGTTTCTATTATTTGAAGGTTTTCCTAAAATATTATTGATGATGATGAAGTGAGTGTAAAGCATCAGAGTTTTATCAATTATTCGACGAATAAAAGAGGAAGAAGAAGAAGAAAAAACGCAAGCAAGTTCCTGACAGGGCCTTAGCCAGTTAGCTCACTTTCCTCGGCCCAATCCAAGACTAGGCCGCGTGGATTGCTACTGATAAGGTCCTGACGCTTTACTCGCTTCCTTCCCTTCCCAAAAGGACCAGTGAGACAAAAAGGAACATTTCTTTTTTCTCTGGAATTTTTGGCCTTGGATTTGCTATTGCATATTCTGTTTTATACATTCGATTTTACACCAGATATAAGGATGGCAGTTTGGATAGGAAATTAATTTTAAAAAAATTATTTAGAATAACCCTATAATATTTTTTGTGATGTGACGTGGCGTATGTGAGACAAAAAATTAGTTGAAAATTATGTTTATGATGCAAGTTGAATAATATTTGAAATTTTCTTTTACAAATTATGCTAATCAAACGGACCTACTTATTTTATCTTTTAATGTTACAAATACAGATTTCTTACATATATTAATTATACGCATCTGCAGATACAGATTTCTTACATGTATTACAAACAAGTTTTTCAAATACAATGCTACAGTAATACACAATAACTCAAAAAACATCTCATCCATACAATATATCAAAATTTTCAAAAAATTTTATAATAAAAATTTTCAAAAATTTTTTATTCATATACACTGCTACAGTAAAATTTTTCAAAAACACTTCCAAAAACAGCTAATCCAAATAGAGTTATAGTTTTTTGGTTTTTATCTTCCACTTCTCCCCACACTTTTTCCACCCCAACTATTAAGTTCAAAATTCAAACCCTAAACTTAACAGCAGAGTAACCTCTATGCACCCTCTCTTAACCACTGTATGTCTAATATATAGGTTGGGTAATACTAGTAGATTTGCAGGAGCCTTTTAAGTTGCTAATTATGGACATAATTTCCAGTGTTGACAATTTGGTTTTTCCTATATGTATTACGAACATTCCTGAGACTGTTGAAAAATGCACCACTAATGGAGAGGTGTGTTTCCACGAAATGATAAGAAGGCACTGTTATGACAGAGACCC
This sequence comes from Coffea arabica, assembly GCF_036785885.1. Taxonomy (NCBI): domain Eukaryota; kingdom Viridiplantae; phylum Streptophyta; class Magnoliopsida; order Gentianales; family Rubiaceae; genus Coffea; species Coffea arabica. The sequence goes on along the minus strand of NC_092321.1, from coordinate 1,814,356 downwards.
CAGTGGTTTTTGACAAACACATTTCTCTTGTCAATTTAGGACATAAGATTGATAAATATCCAAGTATTGTATAAGTCAGGAAAGAATTTAGCAGGAGATCGGGCGGTAATTAATTTCCCCTTGCTTCCCCAACGGCCGCCCACATTATCAACAAAGACTTCCTCCACAGCATCAACTAGACCTCAGTTGACACATTTAATTAAACGTGTCAGGAGGAATTAATCCCCCACCAAGTCACAACTAAGGACTAATGACAAGCTCAAAGGTTTGCGACTTGCAGAATGTTGAGTTTTATGATCGTCAGTAAGTACACTGTTTGCAAGCAGCAACAGAAAACTTTTTTTGTGGTCCATGATCAACAAGTCATTATCTTCCTCTTAATCGGATTTAATTTCCTAGAAACGAAATGCTAACTACCTAATCTTATTGTCGTTGCGTAATGAAAATTCTTATCTGAGTTCGAAGAAAATGTCGTACCTCCTTTGTTGTAGAATACAAGACGTCTGCATTTCTTTGTAAGAGTTGAAATAAAAACCACAATAATTAATGCAATGATAGCAAGGAATAAAATGTAGTAAACGAACAAATAAACTCAAATTACGAACAATTCTGAGTCTACATGAAACCGGAGAGCACTAACCTAATCGTGTGTCTATGGCGATACTCTATAGATCACACACTTCTGCTCCACAAATGTTTCGGGCCTGCAGTCGTAGAACTAATGTGAACAGCATAGTCTTCTTAACGACGATATCATTACACAAGCGCATGGTAAAATTAATCAGAGGTTTGATCAGATAGAACGGCAAGTAGACCTCTTTAATGAACCCTTGGCATCATATATAGCTTTTTTTTCCCTTCCTCTTTCGACAAAGGGATCATCCCCTTTTTGATGCCTGGTGAGGTTCTGGGCCAAGTCGAAGCTCGAGGTCTAATTCTTTGAATGATTCGCCATGACTCGACTGCCTGTTAAATGGATTGCTTTCCACTTCGTTGTTGTTTGATGAGGATGTCTCAGCGAATAAGGATAGTTGCAGCTGATCATTCCCAGTATAATCATGATAAATTTCTTGATGATTTGGTGAAGTAGAAGCCCTTGTAGTTGTTGGGGGGCAACTTCTTTCATCTCCAGAAAGTTCAAGTTGCATCACTGTATCATGAAATTCTACGGAAGGAGAGGGTGGATTAGGATTAGGAGCCGAAGCCGGAGCCGGAGCTGAAGCATCCCGCTCTGTGACGTCCAATGAAAAAATATTGTTGTCGCGGCCCGCGAATTCTTTGAGCTTTGCCCTATCTTTTCTGTGGATGTTCATGTGGCCTCCCAGTGCCTGAGCATTAGAGAATCCTCTTTTACAGAAAGAACAGCTATAACCCCGGGCGTGGCCGAGTAAATCTGGATCGCCAGAGCTCCATGTTATTTGATCGGCCTTTTTAGCATTCGACAGATCGATCTCCATGTCCAGTAAGTTTCCAGCAAGAAGGCCTAGGTCCCGGAGGGAATTGAGCGGAGTCTAGGACGAAGAGGTCGTCTATTTAATAAATGGTCGGCGGTATTGCAATTGAAAAACTATAACAAGCGTGCATGATTTCGTAAAGCTAACTTATACTCATCTTTGTTCTTTGAGGGCCACATTAAAATACAATAGTGTCAATCTTCTCCTCAAATGACAAGACTGCCCCTTCCATGGGTTCGTGCGCTTTATTTCCCAAAATTTTTCAATAAAAGGATCATTATGTTTCAACACTAAAATAGAATCCTACTTTTGACCCTGAAAAACGTACTTCGAATCTTCACAATTTGCAAGTGATTACCGAGATCCAACATAACTCTTGAAGCTTCACGTTTAATATATATTTTATCTTTCTCCTCTTGTAAATTTACAAGTATATGCTAGATGTAATTGCAAATTGAGCGATTAGAGGAGACACATTTTCTCCTCTTGTAAATTATAATGATCTTTCTTCTCTCTTGGGACATCTGTCCGTCACACAGGACTTGTCTAGTACGTTTTACCCCTTCATATGATTGACGGGCTATTGCACGAGACATGATTTATCCAATGTACAGTTTCAGGTAACGACTGCGGATTCCCTTGTCAACAAAAATTTTTTTTTAACCCATTAATTCGACTTATTCTCCCATTCTTTCCCATCAGTAAATTATTAACAAGGCTTTTTGTCCCTTTTTGCTTTCCAAAATCAATATAAATACTCCTTTTTCTTTGCCCCTTGATCACCTTAATGTTATTCTACTCCTCCGATATTTTGGAAAGGGAGTAGGGCCTGAGGTTTGTGGGAGAAGCTCGAAGTGTTTGAACCTAATTTTTATTGCTAATGTGATGTTGGATCGGACTCTAGTTTCTGTTGGCAATGCCACGTCAAAACTCTCTCTATGAGTTCGTATGCCCTTTTAGATTACTTTTCCAGTCTTTTTAAATTCTTTTCCTGTTGTTCTATCGAGTGGTACCCTGAACATTTAGAGAGTTCTTTAAAAAATTGAATTTCCAATTAATAGTTTCATCTAACGCCTAGCTATTCTCTTCATTTTGGGGTCATCTGCGGTGGCTGGTGGTCGCATGTTTGGTAGATAAAAAATTTCCGCCATGCCTCCTAGACTTGTACATTTGTACAAATCGGAACGACAGATTGCTTACCTACCAAAAAAACAAAAAAACCACGTAATAATACTACTTGATACGTACAAATAAGACTTCTACATGCTTCTACAAATTCCTACCACTGGTCTTTATGGTACAGTAGCAACGAAAAACATTTTTCGGTTTCACGAGTTTAGGCTCTAGGACATAGAGGGAGGGGTTGCACTCGGTCATGTGCATAAGATTGGGGCTCCTTTGGTTTAATTAACGAAGTTAGATTTTCCCTTGTAACCACCACCACCACCACCAACCCCCCCCCCCCTCCCCCGGGGGTTGTTTCCTTTTTTCTTTTGGTTATTAGGAAGCTGAAGCTGCCTTCCAAAGTCTAGGAGTAGGACCAGTTGGGCAAATGAATCTGATCGACATTGAACTTCATCAAAGATGAATGAAGATAGGCTTTATTTATTGTTGGGGAAGAGCCAAGAGGCATAAGATCTACACAATCTTGATAAAATCAGAGGCATAAAGGCTAACACGAGGGTATACCAATGTTTTAAAAACCGGACCGTTAATTGAACCGATGAAGTGAAAGGGTCGAGGTTCAATCGGTTGGACCGGTTCAATGAATTTTTTTTAAAAATAATTTATATAAATATATATGTACAAAATAAGACATGTAATGGACTAATTTAATACTTTATATGATGAAAAGTTTACTATTTTTTAATAACTTAGATTTTTAAAAATAAATTTTTTAAATTATAAGTTAAAACAAATAAATTTCATCTCAATTTCAATTATATCTAAATCCAACCCAAAAATATCATAATATTTTGAAATTATACAAAATTTACGTCTATGAGAATTTAGATATTGTGAACTTAAATTTTAATTTACGTTTTGGGATTTAGAAATTGCAATTTAAAAAAGAAAGTTTGGAGTTCAAAGGAAGTCAAAAAAATCGAAAATAGAAATGTAAACTTGATAAGAAACAAAAAATGAGATAAAAGTGAGTGGTTGTGACATTAAATAATTTGGGTTAAAAAATAATTCTTTTTTAACTTTTTTCAATTTAATGGACAAAAACAAAATTAAAAGATGGAAGAAAACATCAATAAATTAAAAATAAAGAGGTTTGATTAAAAAGGGAGTGGCAAAAGAAAAGAGGATAGAGAGAGAGAGAGAGAGAGTTGAAAATTAAAAAGAAAGAACCATGAGAGGATGAGATTTTATAAGAAAAATGGAAAAAAGAAATATGAGTGTTTACTTTATATAAATAAGTTATCAAAAAAAACAAATAAGATGTGATGGTGCAACGGTTAATACATTGGTCTTCTATTACAAAGGTCTTGAATTCGAATCTTGATAGCTACATTTTGTAAAAAAAAAAAAAAAAAAAAGAGGGAAGGTTGAAAACCGGTTCAATTCGGTTCAAATGGCAGTTTTACGGTTCGACCGATTCTTGACCGATTTTCTGACAAAGTTAACTATGACATTGAACCGGACTGGTGCCATGGCCGGTTTGCGATTCAACTGGTCGAACCGGCCGGTCCGGTCCGATTTTCAAAACATTGGGGAATACAGCAGTTGTACCAACATTTAGCAAATTGATTTAATTTCTCGTAATAGTGAAGAAAGCAATGCCATGCGCGGTTTCAGAGCCAGTAACAAATGTTGCATTATTAAAATTTCTTTTTTTTTTTATAAATTTCCTGGTGGCTTATAAAATTTGTGGCACCATGAGGGAACAGAAGAAGTCGGAATGGCGAATGATACTTTAACAACCGCCAAAGGACGTCATTAGAGAGGAGACTTATGGCGTATTTGATAATCAATTCAGCGCTTAAACTTAATAGAATACGATTTTAATATATTTAGATCGTTTGATAACTAAAATTTGAACATTTGAATTAATTAAGTAGCACTGAATTTTCCAGGCAAAATTACTCCCAAAATTAAGTGATAAACTATTCACTTATTACTGAATGTGATATGCACTTAAATATATTGTATTTAATACTTAATAATTCAATAATTTAATAGATTCATATTTCAAATTTTAGATTTAAAAAATGCAACCTTAGATAGACAGAACAAATACACTTGCGCGACCAAGTAGGGAATCCCGTGGAAGACAACCTGGACAAAATCTCCGCCCTTGCACCTCCCCTTGTTCTGATTAGTCATCATAAGAGCTATTCTCAAGCCTTTTGCCTTTTCCCATATAGCAAAATGCTACTGGCAGATGTTCATATATTGGAAAGAGTCGCTTGACAAAGTATTATGTACTAATTACGTGTAAATGCGCCTGCAAAGTAAATCGCGGATGTAAAAGCTGTCGCTAGGCGTGACGAGTTAATTAGAGGCAGCTGATGTGGTGCCAATCCCATTTTAAGCTCATTAATTAATAGACATGCTTGGAAACCCTGCATGATCATAAACAAGGCCAACGCACCATGATGACCAAATTCCTCATCTATTGCGCTGTGCATTTCATCTTCTCATCAGCCAATGAATCTTGGCTCTAACTCAAAAGCCACCACCAAAATACACACACACACATATATATATATATATAATTCAAAATTTCTGATTTTTTGGCTCGATAGCCATAAAAAAGGAACTAAGTTTCTCTTTGGACTGTAAGTCAAGAATTCGAATTTCATTTATAATAAAAAAATTTCAAAGGAGGTGTCAGAACATCCCTTTATCTAATTCTTAAAATAGGATAAATTAAATTATAAGATTATTATGTTGCGGCCAAAAAAAAGAAAAAGTACATGCATACACGGTCGAAAAATGGTGAAAGTAGCCAAACTTTCATTGCACTGCCCACCTCATAGTTGCATGACGTTGCAGCGCGTGGTGTAAATGAGATTTATTGGCATGTCAACATGACGGTATCTCAGATGCTGATTCCTAGTGATGCAAGGGCAAAAAGACTCGAGAGTTGCAATTTCTACGAGCCTTAAATATGCAACAAAAAAGCGTGCTCTGCCTCATCAGGCACGGAAGCAAGTAGAATGCCGTGCATGTGTAGTGATTTATATGCAGAAGTAAAACTTAAAAAATATATATATATATATATATACTGGACAGTGATTCCATGACAGCCCGACCGACTATTTCATCATCATCCGGTGAAAAGGTTTCAAATGTATGTAGACGGCCTGGTGTTTGAGTTACACCTGGAAAGAAAGTAGCCGTATTTAATTATATGGACAAATACATTCATGTTTTTCCACTTTCTAGCACTCACTTCTTCTCCTCTCTTTATCTAAATTTGCTATGCCGTGTGAAGCCAAAGTTGGGCGGGCTGCTGCGTTCGGACTTCGGACGCTAGTCAGTGATAAGCTCTAACTTGTGATAGTGACCTCGCAAGCATTGATGACACTCGTCTCCTTAGCTCAGAATGTTGGTGTTCACTGAACCCAACCCGTATCTGCTAGTTCTATCTAATGAAATATGGGTCAGCCCACATTAATGCACTAGGTGGGCCTGGAGAAAAAGGTGGGAGGCATTCAGCAAAAGCTTCCCAACCAAGAGAGTTTTAAATCTCTATTTAGGTGTAGATCAAGGGTTTTAATCTTTAGGCCTATATTCTAAATATTCAGGTCTGGGTTGATAGTGGTTCAGTCACTTTCGAGTTAGTAAGTGTAAAAGTTAGTAAGTATAAAATAGAATTTATCGTGATCGATAATATTTTAGGTCGGTGGTGGTTCAATTTCCTTCGAATTAGTAGGTCTATAATAGAATTTATCATGTCCAATAATTTTTGCATGACCAATCAGAACTACATTTGGGCCCCATTTGGGATTGCGGTTTTTTATAAAGTGACATTTTTAAGTATTAAAAGTAGTTCTAAAGTGTTTAATGAATATTTTTCCATAAAATTAAGAGTAGAGTTTTTAATGTCGAGAGCACTTTTAGCAAAATTTCAAACTTTGTGCTTTTAGAATAGCTTTTATGATTTTAAAAATAAAATATCAAATTTAATCATTTTATCCTATATTATGAACCAAATAAAGAGATAAATACTTTTAAAAATTTTCAAATTACATATTATCTAATATAATAAGTACTTATTGAATTATATTTTTAAATGATATATTTAAAAGCACTTGACAAGTTATTATATAAAAAAAGCACTAAACAAATTAATAAGTACTTAAAAATAATTTTCAATAACTTACCGCAACTCATGCGGGCTGCTAGCCAAGCTTGGTTACTAACGCACCGGTAGACCATGATGCATGATGCATGATGACGCTGAGTTTTTACTAATTGACCAAAACAGAACTTTGCCATAAAATTCCTTACCCGCCCCGCAGTAAAGGGTGTAAAAGTGGTGATTGGCAAGGAACCAGAAGCGCCGAAGCATCGAAAAAATCATCGAATCAGGGGTTCAGTCAAACCGCCTCCGCTTGGGCCAGAGCATTAGGGTTTCGATTTAGCCGAAACCGACCCCTTGGAACTCTCCCTCTCTCTTCCCGGCGGCGCCATCTCTTCTCTTCTCAGTTGGGGCTTCTGAACAATCCAGCCTCTGGCAGCAAACAGGTTCGGCCCTCTAATTGATTCACCGTCTCACTATGCTTAGTCTGAAGCATTACTACTGATTAACATTCTTTATGCTCTTCTTTGAGAAATTGATTTCTATTGTTTCAGTGCTTGCTACTGCTCCAACTTGCTCTCTTCTTCTCTTCGTTTAGGTTTTTTTTTTTTTTTTTTACAAACCAATTGTGTTTTACAGCTGCTTCAAATGTGTAAATAACATTGCAGAATCAAGCAATATTATTCTCTTAGCTGAAAATTCAGGAGAATTTTTTAAATATTATCCCGTTGGAAGCTATCCGTTCTGTCTCGTTTAGGTGATATATCACCCTCCTCGCTACACTGCTTTTCTTGTGGTGGTTGGTGGCTTGTGTGTTTGTGCACGGCGTGCACTTGTTTGTACTTGGCACTACTAGTGCAAAATCTGATTGCCCAAATAAGTTTGCTTTTACTACTTTGGAGTTGATTAGTGGCCTATTGCATTGTTATGAATTACAGTCACAATTTAATTTTTTTGAATCTTTTAGTTAGGATTTCTTGTTTATTTTTTTTATCTATAGTAGTTATGACTTTTTAGCTACTGAATGCTTCTAATTTGCTTAATATACTTTTTATTTCAACGGTAATATTTTTGTTATATACGTACAGAATACTGGAAATTGTGCCTAAGATGTCCTTACTGGGACATACAAGCTAAATGATGCTTTTGGTAAGTTTTCTTTTTCTTTTTTTTCTCTTGCAGAAAATATAAAACTTCCATTTTGAGGCGTAATGAGGTTGGAGAAATGCTGGTTCTGTTCCTCGACGATATATCCGGGTCATGGTATTCAGTTTGTCAGAAATGACGCAAAGGTAAAGTATGTGAACCTGCTAAAATATGGTGTTCGTATCAAGTAGTTGGAAAAACACTTAGGCGAGCTAACTCAACAAGGCTTAGTAGATGTTATGCTTGTTACAATTGGCCCTTTCCCTTAGTAAGAGCAGGGAAAGCTCCTTATCTTACCATATGCAGTGTGCAGAGATGCCCTTTGGGGCAATGTCAGTTGAATGAATCTCCAAAATTACCCTTCGATATAACGTTGGTTTTTATTGCACCAAGGCTGAGAAAGATATTTCAAAATGGTAGTTTTCTTTTACTGAATGACTGCCCACCCTGCTTTCTACCCATGGGAGCGTGCCTCAAGCACTAGTTTAAATTAGTTCACTTGACAAAGATTAGATGTAGCCCTGGATGTTTCAAGGTAGCTGAGATAGGCCGTACACCTCTAGGGAAAAAAGTAATTCGATTATTAATTTGTATTGGGCTGTGCTCGGAAATATAAGCTACACATTTGGAATCTTATAAGTTTCTTACTTATGCCTTGTGATGCTGATTATCATTTATTTGCAGATCTTCCGATTTTGTAGGTCAAAATGCCACAAGAATTTTAAGATGAAGAGAAACCCTCGCAAAGTTAAATGGACCAAGGCTTACAGAAGATTGCACGGGAAGGATATGACTCAGGTAAGTATCTGATTGTTTATTGTAATTGGGTGCCAAATTTTTGTTTACATATTTGCATTATTGGTCGTGTGGTTATTGATTTGCAAATATGTGATGTAAGGATTCAACATTTGAATTTGAACGGAAGAGAAATAGGCCAGAAAGATATGACAGGAACCTAGCAGAGAATACATTGAAGGCCATAAAGAAAATTGATAAAGTCAGAGTTGACAGGGAGGCTAGACACCATGCAATGAGGTTCTCCTCTCTACAATTATTTCATGCGGAACAGCCTGCATTTTTTGTCGTTGGGATATTTCATCTAATTTGTCTTAAAATTTGAACAGGATGAAAGGAAAGAAAGCTATGGAACGGAAAGAGGCAGCTAAGGAGTTGGAGCAGAGCATCCACATGGTCAAAGCTCCTGCTGCTCTTCAACAAGAGGCATCTCTCACATTGCCAAAGATCAAGGTGAAGGTTTCCCAAGAGCAGTCGCAAGAAAATCGTATGGAAGAGTAGAAGTTTTGGAGCATGCTTAAAAAGTTAATGCTGTTGACTGTCCTTAAGGCTCTCGTTGATCAAGTTGTTTGATGAGATTCAGACTTTCCTCTGGCAGTTGGTGGCGAAAATTTACCTGTTCCCATCTAGTGCACAATCTGCCACAGTTGATACGCTTGAGAATTTTACTACTGGAACTGTGATTCGTTTTGTATGATTGACTCTGCTGGTGTTGCTTATTGTACAACTTAGTCGAAAAATTTATGCCTTTCGAAGTACAGTTTTGCCGGTTACTGTCCTCCTCTTATTTTATTATTGCTGGAAGAACTGAAACTAAGTGGCCAGTATTGCATTGGACTCTTAGTCTTAGGTATGCAAGAATACAGGCAGTGGCATTCCCCTGTTGCTAAAAGCAGTAGCCTGAATAAGATCAAGCACAGTTTAATTTTTCTGTTTCGTTTGGTGAATAAATTCCACTTTGAAACCACAAGAAGTCAGCAACTTATGACACTTATAACTTAATTTGTCGGCATTTTTTCCGTTCTTATAAATTAGCCTACCATTTGCTGAAATCTCTGAACAGTATAACTTTGTCATTCCCTATTTCTTCGCAATTCTTTAATATAAGCCGGGATATATACCTTACCATAATGAATAAGACCAGATTCCTCGGAATTTACCCTGAAAGATAATACTGACTGAAATCTTCTCGGTGGTTTATGCTCCGAAGGGTGAGCTTTTATAAGAAGCTACTAAGTGTCTGCCAAAAGAATAGCGATAATTTCAGAAACCTCCCTTGAGGTTTTTAACAATTTCATTTAGCTCCCCCAAGGTTTTGAAAATTAGACATAACTCCCTTGTCATTTAAAGTGATAATACTACCCTTAAATATTTCAATGAAATTCCCTTATTTGGTATGTTTATATTTAAAATGACTTTTAAAATTATTTTTTCATTCTTATTCCTTTTTTAAAAAATTTTTGCCAATAAAACTGTATAACTAGCATTATTACCTTTAGTTTCTATTGTAACTAAATGCCAAACTAGTGATTTTTTTATGAGTCAACTTATATGTAATTCAATATTTTTGTTGATCTTTGTTTTCTATTTTTTGGTATTAAAATTAATAATAAATAAAAAAGGCCCAAAACCACTACTAAATTATGATAATTCTACTATTTGAAAAATTCATAAATTCTAAATGAATTATTTCAACATTTTTTTCTATCTTATAAATCTAAATCCATAATAAAATACCATCAAAAGTATCCTATTTTAGTGATAAAATTATTATTACAGTTATTTATCAAATAGTAAGTATGGACATGAAAAATTTGGTACCTTTTGCTTATATTATACTAGATAATCTTATAATTGTGTAGAAAAATAAATTAAAACTCATTACACAAGGGTATTTTTGGGTATTCATTTAAAAATTTGACCAAGTCAATCATATTTTAAGATTTAGATTATAAAACTATTAAATCAAGGGCAGTAAGTGTAATTTTTCAAACCTCAGGGAAGCTCAATGAAATTGTCAGAAACTTTAGGGGAGGTTTCTAAAATTATCCCAAAAGAATATCAAACCTCACAATTGCCTAACATGTCATGGTATTGGATTAACAGCTAATTAGCTATAGCAAATTAATAGCTCCGCTTACCGAAACCCCAAAAAAAAAAATAATTAAAAAGGGATATGGAAAGTTCTCGGTTCAGCCGATCTTACGATGATAATTTAATTTTATCAATAATATGTCGTGCACAAAATTTCACACATGCACAAACACAGAGAGACCATTCGTAATATATGGCCACTGATTTCCTGGGAAAAACCCTCTCCCTGTTTCCATGCACTAATTAATAGCCTTCTGCCCAAAAAAAAAAGGAATAATATAAATTAATGTCACAACTTTAGTTTTGTTTTTAAGAGAGAGCCTTAGTTAATTTTTTTTGATATAGCAATTGGGAAGAAAGAGACATTTAGCACGGAATCATTATTTTCTGAAATCTTCATAATTAATGTATATCTCGGAACTACAAAAATTCTCTAAACAGAGAAATACAGACTAGCTAGCTTGGAATAATCTGGCATTCCTTTTACTAAATCCCCCATTCACTCACAGGGAAAACACAGAAACGGACACCTGATAATCCATGTGCACTTTCTGGCACTCCTATTTTCTACTACTATACTTCACTATCAAACCCGCCCAACTCCAGTACTCTGTACACCATAATCAAGACAAACCCTAGCCAATCGCCTTACCTCCCATTAAAGCAAACATTTGAGTTTTCTTCGAAAAACATAGTAATACTAGTACTATTAACCATACAACTGATACAAGCCCCTCTTGCCACATTACACATACCGTTCTCTGTCCCTTACCATTAACAAATGAAACTCCCACATCGGAAAGTGATCATAGATCCTTGGACTCATTAATAACGTGCTTTCGAACTGTACGTAGTTAATGCATCTAGCATTAATTAGAACCTAGTCTGAGGATATCAATTAAATTGCCTTCAGATTGCACATGGTTCCTCAGGATTTCAGGCCAGCATATCAAAAAATGCACCCGACCCAACCCAATCCAATCCTCTATCAGATTTCCTCTTAGATAGCACATATTAAATAGGGCTAGTTAATACACAATGATTTGAGCCTTAGACACCGTGAGGAGGCTGGAAACTCTATGATAAAGGCAGGCAGGGGCTATGATAATACTATAGGTAGGGTTAGGGTTTGGTTTAAGGGGGTCACAGTTTATAGTACTTTATTTCTCATTCTTTGGTCATTCTTTATTCTCATTCTTTATTCTTACTTGCTGATAAGGTGTAAGACGATGCTGTTAATGCCAATGACTGATGATGCAATAATATTCCCTTAGTGAATAGAAAAGGGAATTTGTTTAAATACTTAAATGGATTGATTCCTTGTAGTTGGTGGCAATTTTTGGAGGGATTGAGAAAGAGAGAAAAGTGAGGGAAGAGAACACAAGTGTATGGATTTATGCGGAGAAGATACTTAACTGCAACTACTGATCTGATCATCTGATGATGATGAATAATTGACAATAATACATCCAAAGGAAAAGGGAATCCATGTTGTGTTGTATCTGACTTATGTGTCCTTGAAAACCTAACTTTGCCTGTCTTCTAGACTAGTTTAGTTATGTAAAACAGAATGTCAGTGAGGTACTCAATGGAAAAAGGTGCTCTCTTTGCTGCATTCCGTGCAGCTTTAGTCAGTACTCTATACACAACACATGCTAATTTGTTCCACGTAAAAATCCCAAATGAAGTTCAATAGTATCATCAACCGGCACGATCCCTCTTTGTCTCTTTTTCTGGTCTTATGTGTATCTGTGACATTTCTCGACTCCAGAATCCACACATATTTATTAACTTGCTACTAGGTTATGAGGATGAAAATCCATGTTCATGAATCATGACTTGACTGCAAATGGCATGACAGTTTATATTGAACTCATTGCCTTTGCATAACCCGCATCAAAAATTACCAATTTCTACTGTACTCGTAGGGACTCTTTCTATCTTCCTGCTGCAAAACTCCACCAAGGCTTCTAACGTTTTAGTCTAATCTACTTGCAGGTAAGATATTTGTCTATTTCTTAGACAGGTATAAGCATAGCGATGACCCTTGACAGGTATAAGCATTGTGATGGCCGATGAATTCAAGCACTGCAATCATTACATCATATTTAGTGAACCAGATCAAGCCTGAATTGCACGAGATGGCCAAACAAACATCCTCCCTCTCATATTTATGAGATCGAAAAAAACGAAAACGGAAAACAAGATGGAAACTTATAATCTGCTGATATAGTGACAATTACACCCGGTAAATTGCCAGAAGAGAAATTAATTAGAATACCATACTTGCGCAAAGAGAAAGGAAGAAACATGATACATCAGAGCAATATGAAAATGGAATAGAATCTATGCATATGGCTATAACGAAAAAGAATTCCAAGTCTTACTTCACCTTTGGTGGATCGCCAAGCCTCAGCTCAAGATCTAATTCGTCTATGGAGTTGGGGCTCATTTTAGGCGGCAAATTTGACTGAAGAAGACATTTTTTATCAGCAAGAGTTGATGTTGGCAACAAAGTGACTGAAGTTTCATCCATTTTCCGTCTCTTATAGGTGTGAAAGTTTTCAGCGTCATCAGATGTATTTGAACGGGTTCGACAAAGTAGCAAATTCAAGCTCGCAGACAAATCGGCTTTGACATGTTCTCCATTAGCCCTACCATTTGACTTAACCGTTTTGGAACCCTTGTCTCCATTCTTCGAATCTGGGACATGGAAATATTTGTCTGCAACCAAGTTTGACCAGGATTGAGGAGACGACAGGTTACTCTTTTGGTAACTTTCATCGACGATAGTAGAAAAGAATTGAGGGGCGCCCAATATCTTTTCTTCACAATCCATGATCTTTGGCGGTGGTGAAGATGATGAAACCCTAATAGGCGATGAAGGTGATGCAAGAACAACTCGATGATCAGAGTCATTAGAATCATGGCTGTACAAGAAAGTACATATCTGAGGTGAATCCAAAGATGCACAGGGGTTCAGAATCTGGTGATTGCGGGAAAGAACTTCCATATGTGGAGTTGGAGACTGCTTTAACCTAGCCCTATCTCTGCGGTGGACATTCATGTGACCCCCTAGAGCCTGAGCTGACTTGAATTCTCTCCTGCAAAAACTACAAGTGTAAGATCTTGGAGGCCATGTGCAACCTCCGAGCCCTCCAGCTGCATCTTCGGCAAAAGCTTGCTCTTCCCATGATTCACCATACGAGCTGGGATTCGGTAATGATGCTGAAAATACATGTGAACCGAAATCATGTTTCCTCTTTGTCCACATCCAATATCGTGCTTGCTCCATCAAAAATATGTACGACCCTAATTCAAATCTCCCAGCTTCGGGCATAAAGAGTGAGCTGAAAATTGACGTCGATCGATCCGGGATAAGAATAACTGAAAGTTACATGAGTATCTGTGAGAAGCAGATTAGCTCAAATAATGAAAGAACTTTGCAATGTTAGAGATGGAAGGTAGAGTGGTGGGTGGTCTAGTTTGGCAGTTTCATGCAGCTACTCTTTTGGTTTTTAGTTGGCCACCGGGACACAATTACTGTAGCCTCATTTATATTCATTCTGCAATCTCTCCTCAAGGTGGAAACGAGGTTTAGACAAATTAATAGAGTGGGTCCTAGCTAATAATCCCGTCTCCCGCGAGTTACATGGTAACTGAGATCATCTGATTTCACTGATTGAATTGTTTATATGCGAGTTCCAGGAGAAAAAACAAGGGTAGAAAACTACCGTAATTGTTGGTTGTTATCTCGTGGCTTCATCAAGTCAATTTTGCATTTTGTCACCCTATGTCCTGATATATGTGAAGCTAAGTTTTATCTTCAAATTTTACCAAGTGAGCTTTTCAGCAAGCGGTAATTGAATGTTGACTCATTTGCAGAATACAGATGCATAATCCTAAACAATCCTAGAACTGAAGAATATCTGTCTGGGATCAACTCATCACTAATGTGATTCCAATTTCTCGCGTAAAGCCAAAGTAGCTTGTAGCGAAGTCGCGAGTCTCATGTGTTTCTAGAGATTTAATTCCTATACATGCCAAATATCCAAGTGCGCCCCGGGAAGATGAGGGTCTAATGATATCCAAATAATGCAAGACAAGAAAAGCATATGTAAGCCAAAGAAGCAATCTCTGAATGCACATATACAGTATATTTGGCTGCTTAATTTTGAGCTGCAATTTGAAAAGCCTCAATCTCTATTTCCTTATGTATTCACCTTTCATCTAAGTGGTCGGATACCAATCTAGTCGATTCGAGGATAAAATCCATCTTATAAAGCTCAAAATGACAACACAAAAAAAAAAAAAAAAAAACCTAATATCTCACCATTTAATTAGTGCTTACCTAAAAGTTTTTGCTCTTTCGCTCTTTCCGCCAAAAATAATAAATTAGATGTCCTAACATTTT
Source organism: Coffea arabica (assembly GCF_036785885.1). Classification (NCBI taxonomy): domain Eukaryota; kingdom Viridiplantae; phylum Streptophyta; class Magnoliopsida; order Gentianales; family Rubiaceae; genus Coffea; species Coffea arabica. Next base: position 1,799,199 of record NC_092321.1, on the reverse strand, counting down.
CAGAGAATTCTGGGATGAAATTTTTTTAGCTAAAATTGTATTAACCGCCGAACCATTCTCTTAGATAAGGTTTTCTGAACGATTGTTGTTGCTCTCATAGAGAAAAGAGGGCAGTGCCTTCGTCAAGAAACTTTTGTGGTATCGAATTTAAGAGGCCCGACCGAGACGGAGCACCAATAGAAGCATCCATTTGGAATAAACAGAGTTGCATTAGTGTTGATTGTGCAGCTTCTATTCGAGTTCGTAACCAAGAGAATTCTTATTTGTCACAGGAATCCTGTTTCAGACAGGGAATTAACCGAGAAATACTGCATAAAAACCAGATTCCTCACTAATGACCAAATAGCTGTTACAAAGGATTAATAGCAGAAGTTTGGATTCGATCCACAGATGTAATTGCTAGCGTTTGAGTTTTTTCATTCACCGGTCTTATAAGGTTTTCCAAATTTAGACGATTGATAGCAACAATTTTCCAAACGACAGCTAAACTTTTTATGAAATTGATGTAAGGATATCAAAACCCACACACCATTAGGGTTTACGGATATGGTCAAACTTTAGTTCCATCCTATTAGTTAACTAATGTTGCTAATTGAGTTGCTGCACTTAAAAAAAAAATAAAATAAAATACGGTACAACAGACGCACCAACATTTTTCCCCAACATTAAAAGATGTCAATTACTATTTACTAAGCTTGTTTGAGAAACACAGACGCAACTCTTTATATCGTGAACCCTGTCAGAAACGTTACAATAAAATAAGCTGCTTGGCGACAAACCCTAGTTGGTGAAACAAGAACCATCACGTAACGTACATACAAGGGTTTCCGGCTTCCGCAGCATTTTACGAGTTCTTGAGCTAAAAAAATGTTGCAGAAAGTGAGTCATTTTGTTCCTTTAGCTTAGGACGACATTGCAGATAACGCAAGGCATGTATATATGTCTCAAGTGTGTCACTTGTATTACACGCGATAAGTAATTTGTCTGACCAAAGGATTTGAAACCAACCTGTTCCAGGGCAATGTTGATGATGCAGATTTTAAGCTGATATGATGTGATATTTGTTTGTTAAATCATTATTGTTTTGGTTAGAGAAGCCAGCAAGCGCACTTTGTATTACTGTCGACGGGAAAAAAAACAAAACCGGACAGTCATGTAAGCAAGTGTCCTATTAGCTTGACCTGAAAGCATCTATTATTTCTTCCGATGGGGAGAGTTTGATTCATTATTCTATTAGCTAGATAATAAGGAATCACAACCCCCCCCCCCCTCCCCCGGCGGGCCCCAAAAAAAGAAAACCAAGAAAAAAAAAACGATGTTTTGGCTTTACCTGACCATGTTAAATGGTGATTACCAATACCACTGCTTGAGGGACGGACACCTTTGACGTTTGCTGGTGTTGTCGCCAAAGCTCGTGAAGTGAATTTCAGGGCAGATGTTTTGACGTACTAGGAAGTTTATACCTTTTAGGGTTTTTAATTGTCTAAAACTTGGAGATTTATAGTTCCCATGTTTGGGGTTTTTTTTTTTTTTTTTGACATTTCAAAGTAAACATTTAGAATCCAGTGAAATTGAGGACACTGCATGAGTAACTCAATTTCCCTATAATGAATAATACTCTATTGAATTGTCCATCAGTTCCAATTTCCCTCTGCAGAAAATACTACCAACTCTAAACCTAAACGAATTCGTGTAATTTGGTTAGTGCCAAGGTAGTAAACTTTGTATAGGTTTTTGTTATTGTATAATCAAACAATTTCATAGGAAAAGATGTGCAACTCGAGTGATTTTGTCCACTAATTAGTTTGCAGAGGCGTGCGACTTCAAAACTACTTAAAAACTATGCTTAAATCCTCGACCTCCTTGCATGTTTGCTCCGGAGAAAAAGGTTCTCCGTCTTTCATTCAAAATGAAATTATTCTCCGACATCAAATAAGGCAAAAGAAGGCTGACAAACAAGAGCTTTTGCGTTTTGGACTTTACGCATGTTTGCTAGTATCAAGTTTACACTTGGTTTCTTTTCTCCCTTTTTTTTTTTTTGGGTAAAATGGCATGCGAATTGTCGTGTCGTTATTTTGATAGCTTGATTATTTAGCATCTAGTTGTCATGATCTGCTCCACCAAAGACCTTTGATATCGACACCATATGTATTTCTGAGAATAGAAATTAGTCAAAAAGAAATTTCATGAAGTAGGATTTACCTAAAGAGTGCCATCAAGAATGTTCGTAGACTGTGTAATACAGAGCAACAGAACAGATAAAATAGATTCAAAGGGAAAAGGTAGTGCAACTGCGACAAGTCCTGGAGGTACCCCATCTCTTATTATATGAGCACAAACACTTGTAGATGTCAGAACTCCTTAAACAAAAATGTCAGGGATTAGCTCAGTTATTTTGTTTTGCTTGGCTCCTTAGTGACCTTTCCTTTCAGGACGAGGGGCCTGGACGGTTGTCCCAGGCAGTTCACGGCCTGGATGAGGCCTCAAAAATTTGTGCGGCTTAGATCACGTCTTGTAACACGATTTTCACGCCGTGTAGGATCCACAAAAATATTGTTCTAGTGTTACTCGCTGTTGTTCTATTGTTACACCTTGTACAGGTGATGTTACACCATGTACAAAAAAGAATTGTTCATTTTCGAAGAATTTAGTAAAATAGCAAATTTTGATCAAACAATAAAAGGCCCATGATAAATACCAGTTACCTAGCTCAACATTAAAATTTAGAATCTTTCACTTCATCTTCACCAGAGCCGTGTTACAAAATTGTTGTGATACAATATTCTTAAAACGGAAAGTTAATACATTTCTCAGTTTGGGCCGACAAAAAGATATTTTAAATATACCTTACTTAGCCTTTTATTTCTTTGTTGACAATATTCTATTACTTCAAGTAGACGGATCGAACTTCAGCATGAGCAGTAGTCAGAATCCTTCATTACTTCCAGAATATGAGACGTAAAAGAGAGATATGATAATTATCTCTTGATAAATTAAACTACCATCCATTGTCTTTATTCAAGAGATTCTACTTAATTCGCATGTCTTCTTTCTCAACTTGAATGGTTTTTATTTTTGAAAAAGGCAATTCCTAGTTTTGGTCCTTGTTTCTTGTAAAAGGTAGTACAATAGAAAAATTCGTAAGAAATTGCGTCTGGGTGTAGAAAGTAGTGGTAATAGAAAAAGCCAAGAGGCTAAGAAATTTGAATGTGGAGGGGCAGGCGTGGCTGATTAAACCTTTGTCTCTGAGGTGACACCGGTTGATAGGAGTCGCTAAAGATCAAAGCATCCTCTAATCTGTAGAGTCCACGAATTTTTTTACAACGTTCCACTGAAAATAAAAAATTTAAATGTTAGTGAATTGATGGTTAGTTTCCAGCAAGCTAACAATCAATCACTATTGTGAGTCAAGGTATTGAACCCTGAAAATAACATTCAGCTTTCTTGTCAAATTTTAAATAAAATAAGGTTGTACAATGGTAGTATTTCTAATTTGGTACGATTTAGGATACCTGATCGGATTAATTTGTTGGCAAGTTGTTAGTGTTGGTATTTTCTTTAATATTCCTGGTCTAGCAAGGACAGAAGGCCTCCCCCTTTAAATAAAAAAAAAAAAAAACACACACACACACACACACAAAGGAGAAAGTGGGGTGGTCTCCACATTATTTGGCGTATTAATATTGCGTATCCATCTCTTTGCCTTAAAAAAATAGTTAGGATTAGTATTGCGGTGACTAAAATTATTATTTCACCGCCAAATAGATGACTTAGAATTACAGCCACAAAGAGGTAAATATATATATATGTACAAGCATCCGCATTGACCACGGCAGAGACCGTACTTTTCAATTTTAGATCTTTTTTTTTTTTTTTGGGTCTTCATTTTTGAACCCCCTTGAGGGAAAGGAACAAAGCGTTTTCAATTTCATAGAAATCCAACTTCAACAAAAGAATAAAGGGTTAACAAAGATTACGGGAACGATCACAATTTGATGAGCAGAGTGGAAGTTATGCGTCTCCATAATCATCCGAGCATATCTTGCAATTGGATCGAAATCCCAAGTTCTGAGCCAAGGAGTGACAAATTTTCACTCCACGTATATATAGCTCACATATTTCTATCTTCATGGTTTGATATTTTATGGTAGAATTTTGTTTTAGTAAAAGGAAAATTTTTAAAAATACCTAATGGAATTAAAACTAAAAGGAGCAAAACTTTTTAGAAATTTGACGGAGGAAGTAAATGACACTGCAAGAGCTGCAGAGAGAGACTACTAAAGTTTCGGGAGAAGCAGCCGCGCAATTGACAATTGACATGGCTACTAAGAAAGAAGCCATCTTTCAGAATTTCGAGTAATTCTCTTTGTTCCGCCAGCGTATATTTGTTTATGAAGACTGGATGGTTCTGCCCTTTGACTGGGTTGGAATTTTCAGGGTGGTCTAATCTAAAGACTATACAAGTCTATTCCCACATGCAGGTCCATTGGTTCACATGAAATCAAGAATACATATCAAATGTATTTGGTTAAACATCTCTCTCATTGTGTTGGATACAATCAATGGGTATGTATATTACACTATGTTGAGACTGAAAGAGACGGAGAGAGTGATGGTCTGCCTAATTTGCTTGCAGTGATTGATCTAAAATTTTAAAAAATCTTCTTCTTGCTTGAAGTTAACTAACACGAAAAGGAGGCGAGACAACTTGTACCGTGTTATCTGGTAGTAATATTTTTTTGCCGTTGTCTAGAAGGAAGGGTGTGAACACATTTTTTTGAAAAGTGAAGAGGGAATGAATGCATTGCAGGGGAATTAGCAATCAAGACGTTAACACAAGGAGTCCTTCCACGGTTCCGCCTACTTTCATGAAAGAGGTTAACAGCCATTTTAGCTAAACTTAGGACTACAGACGTTCACTTCTCTTTTGATAAGAGGGTTCCACGTATTAGTTTTTTTTTTTTTTGGGTTGAAAAAAGTGTAACTGATTTGAAAAAATGTGTCAGTGCAGAAGGCGCAATAATTATATTTGTGTGCATTCACATATTAAGTTAAGTACTCCTTCCGTCCCACTCTGATAGATTTAATTTTTTTTCCACACAGTTTAAAAAAAGTTAGTTAATTTTGTTGGAAGAATAAATCTAATTTACTATCTTCTTAAAATATCCTTACATTAAATGGAGTATGACTAATTAACTTTACATTTTCAATAACGATTTACATTAAATAAGAGCATTTTAGAAAAATTACAAGTTAACTATATTTTTCAATTGAGAAGTGGACTGTAATTTAGAACATATGAAAAATAAAAACAAATCTATCAAAGTGAGACGGATGAAGCAGAATATAAATATGTCAACTACTACTGATTGAGTACCTGTTCAAAAAAATTCATTATAAGTCAATAAGTTACTCACTGAAAATACAAAAACATGAGTTCGCAAACAAGATACAAACACTTAATTCATGGTAATCCTTTTTTTGTTGCTTAATTGTTTACATTCCATTCAAATTTAGCTGCCGGCACGGCAGTTTGAACCATGGATCCAACCGGACGCCTAACAGTTTCCAAGGGCGTTAAAAGAACTTTTTCGCAAACGAATGGTCCGAACTGGAATTCCAATTAGTTTAAGAAACAACTCTCTTCAAAAGTGGATGAGAAAGAACTGAACGGGTGTACTTGAGATCTTTGATTTGACTGTCAAGACTTTTCCTTTTCCCCTTATGAGGTTCCAAATCTTACTTTTGAACTTTGAAAAAAAAAAGTGCAGATGAGAAGGTTCTGAGAATTCCAAATTTGTTGATTAGCTTGTGATTAAGTGCCCATAAAGCTCCAATGTTCTTCAGGAAACCCAGACTCTAACGTGGCCGGCTACAGTTAATCATACAATCTTTTATTTTTGGGACAATTGATGTTCAAAATAATGGGCCCAAGCAAGACCCTCTTCCAAATGAACAGATCCAAAAGGACCAAAATTAACGCCAGTCGGTTTGCGCTAGGGATCCGAAGTGTAGAAGTTTAATCTAATCTAAACCAACTTGGAACCGTAGTTGTCTAACAGGGCTGGAGGTCTCGTAGAGGCCCTATAGGACGACAACATCGACATTTCGACGTGCAAGTAATCAACATTTAGGTCCTATTTGGATTGTAATTTTCTAGAGTTTTTGTAAAAAATGTAATGTAACCAATTAATATTGTGATATAAAAAAATAATTAAAAATATATTCATAAAAAATGTAGAAATTTTTAATAAAAAATAACTTTCCAAACAATTTGTTAACAAAAAAATAACTTTTCAGAATATGTTCATGAAAGATGTAGAAATTTTGTCACTCGTTCAATTTTTGACCATGTGAACTGAATACAGATAAATATTGCTTTGTTCACATTGCAAAGGTGAATGTATGGGTACTTTTTGACTTTACATGTGTGAAAAGGTGAAGTATGAGGATGGCAATGGAGCGGAGTTGGGGCGGGGGAGGGGTTCCAGCCCTCGCTCTGGTGCCTACAAATTCCCCCCGTCCTCGCCCAGTACCGCATAAAAATTTGTTACATAATTTTATTATAATTAAATTTTAACAAATAATCAAGTACTAAAAAATCAACACATCACCAAATTATTATTCATTATAATTTCACAATTGAAACTTATAAAAACAATCAAACAAAAGTTATTTGAATACAATCCAATATGATGAAATAAATACAACTAAAGTAGTCAAGTTTTCACTTTTAGCACAAATACAATCATTAATTCATTGTTGTGCTTGTGCTTTTTTTTTTGGAGAAAAAAATGTTATTATATTAAGTGTAATTAGAGATTTAGTATAAATGTATTAGTAAATTTAGTATAACTAATTAATAATTTTTATTAGTAGACATATAATTATTAGTTTAATTGATAATATCAATTATATTAAATATACTAATATACATTATATAATACATATAACTAATAATATCATTATCATAAATTTGTAACTAATTAAATTAAATATTATATATAATTATATACATATATATTTATTTTTTTCAAGCGGGCGACGGGACGGAATATGGGGCGGGGGTACCGTTTCTAAACGGGGGGAAAATATTTCCCCCACAAGGCGGGTGCCCATGACCACCCACCCCCATTGTCATCTTTATCTTTAATGAAGTACGGTATCATCAACACCTGGCAATGCCGATAAAAAAATTTTATAATGGCAATGCCGATAAAAAAATTTTATAATGAAATAAACCGATCGCATGATAAAGATTTAAAAAAAAGTATAGATTAAAAAATTTCCATGCATGGGACATGGAATTTTATTTTTTTGTGACAAACTTAGACAAGTATCGTATTTATGAAGACAGATCGGGGGAGGTCCTCTTATATATTGACATGTTTAATGCATTTTTGTCCTATAAGGCGTCTTGTGAAATTCGACGCTTTGTCACTGCGTAAATTACTCGTCTTATCTAAAGCTGGGATATTGTCTATTTTTGGCGACCAAATTGCCGATTCATGTGACACCGTATTTGCGCTTGCACATTTGGAACTTGTTATCCTGGGGTCTCTGCGGAAAGTCTCTCCCTTTATTTATTTATTTTTTCCCTCATCTGAAGCACTCTTCTAACTAAGATTGAGATATACTGTATGTAGAAGTGTCAAAATGGGTGATTTGGACGGATTTGGGTTGGGTAAAATGAATAATGTGTATAAATGAGTCAATCCATTTATACCCATCTAATTAAATGGGTCTAAATGGGTAAGTCAAAAAATAAATTGGGTAACCCAATTACCCATTTATTTTAATTTTTTGCAAACTCATTTAAATTCATTTTTGCAAACTAAGTTATTAATTTATACTACTCTTTACACCCATCATTAGTTTTAAATATTTACTTATAATGTTCAATAAGCCTAATTATCAATTTTTTTACTATTCATACTCTATGTCGTAAAATTACATACTATTTAATAATTGAATAATAAGAATATAAAAATTTTAATTAAGTACTATAAAAATTAACATAAAAATTTAATCCAAAAATTTTGAACCCCTAATATTTTTTTCATGTGTAAATTTAAAATTTCATTTTGGAAATGTCGGAAAAGAGGCTAAAACTTATCATAAATTGGTAATACTAAAAAATGAGTAATTTAACAAATTAAGAGAAAATAAAATGATAAAATAAAACGAACAAATAATAATAATAATGAAACAAAAGTAGTTAATATCATAACAAAATGAAAAATCTGAAAAAAAAAAATGGGCGGGGGAAGAGAGGAGATTTGGGGGAAAACAATTTTAAATGGGTTAATTGGATTTGATGGGTTACCCAATAATACCCATTTAATTGGGTAACCCATTTATATCCATATGCAAAAATTTAAGATACTCATACCCATCTATTCATGGGTGGGTATGGGTAAATTTAATTAAATGGATTGATTTGCCACCTATAACTGTATGTTTGGGCAAAGGGCTAAGCTACCTCTTTATTTAATTTAGTAGTTATATACTCGAATCATCATATCATTTGAGAGAATCCAGGTCAATAAATGCAGGTGAGCAGGAAAAGTTGGATGTTTATTGTTGATGTGGTCTTTGCGCTTGATAACCAACAAGAACAGTGAAATTCTGAGTAAGAGAATCAAGAAGACATCGAATTCAATAGTATCATTGTCCTAAGTTGATCCATCCATCTGGATAACGAAGACAAAAGATTTAGGAGCTGTTTGGTAAAAATTCATCGATCACAATTACTCTGACTCTATGGTAATCATAAATAATTAGTTAATAATAACGGGTTTTTGTTGAAACTTTTAGAGCGTTTGATAACTAGAATTCACGTATGGTTTTTCTATTTTTTTTTTCTTTTTGTTTCTCATTTTTCTTCCCCAACCAAACTATAAGTATTATTACTATTATGATTACTCTTGAAACATATTTCTTGGTATGAAATCCACTTAGCAAACACCCCCTAATACTTTAGGAAACCATGCAAAATGACATCGCAAGCAAAAGGAAAACACTCGTAAGAGAACTTGTTATCTTAAATATTGCCCTTTTGCATTTCATGCTATCACCAGCTAGCGATTGTGCTGTAGCCTGTTTTACGAAAGTAGTCAGGTCGATATTGCACTTTTAACAATAATTTCCTGAGGATGACGGTAGCATTCAAATGTTTCCATCTTTATCTTTCAGCGGGACTTAATTTGGTTTGGCTGAGGTCTTATGTTGCAGCTTGTACCAATTAAATCAAGCTGCTTAGCTTACATCTGTAAAGACAATCGCGTTGAAGTTTATTTATTTCTGTCCTGCATGCATGCGTCTCATACAGACAGCTAACGTAGTCCAAAATTGGGATGGAATTCATTTTTGGGAGTTTTAGGCTCAGGTTAACAATGCTGCAAGCGTCATAGTGAAACGAGCTGAAAATTCTACATGGGAAGATCATTCATTTTTTATGGGTACAAATATCGAGTCACCTTTTCATCTGAGCCAACTAGCATACCCTCTGCTAAAAGCGTCAGAAATTGGAAATATCGTATTTATCTCCTCCGTGGCTGGTCGGACGGCACTGCCGGGGGTTTCAATATATGCAGCGACCAAAGGATTTCGCGTGTCAAGAATTTGGCGTGTGAATGGGCAAAGGATAATATTCTCGTCAACACTGTTGCACCGTGGGCTGTTCGAACCACACTTATGAAACAAGTAGGAAATTATCCACAAATTTCTTCATTGTTAAACTTGCAGCGAACTTGGAGGGTGTGTTGGGGGAGGGGGGAAGGGAGGTGAGAAAAATGCCTACTATTCCTCGAATAGCACTTGCTTAAAAGTCTTTGATTTCTTTCCCAGGAGGAGCTTGATCAATCTCTGGCGGGTAAATACCCCCCATTGCTGAGTCGAACTCCTCTCCGTCAATTTGCAGAAGCTGATGAGATTTCACCGCTAGTGGCGTTCCTTTGCCTTCCTGCCGCCTCATATATTACGGGGAAGGTTATTTACGTCGATGGAGGATTCACAGCCGGTACATTCTAGGTAAGTTTGGTTAGATGCTCTTCCGCAGTTGTGGTATCGAGTCATTGTCCTAATTTAATTTATTTTGTAGTATTAGTGTACAATGGGTGAGACAATTAGGTTTTTTTTTTTTGGGGTTTGGGGAGGGGGGGTGTCTTTAAGTCTCTCTAATAAGTCCTATTCTCCTCCTCCTCTAGCATCCCAAGCTTTTTTATTTTGATATTAATTTCAAACACATCCAAATTTAAATTCTTACTCTCAATGGCCTGAGATATTAAAGTTACGCACAAGAACTTAAAATCCTGCCCCCCCTCTCTCTCTCTATAACTGAGATTTTAGAAAGCCACCCAGACAGTGACGGAGCCAGGATTTTTTCCTTGGGGGGGTGGGGGCAAAATTTTTTCGAACAAAATTACCTTAATATGTTATGTTTAAAATAATTTTTATTTATTTAAATATATGACATCTTAAAATATTAAATATTAACCTTAATTATAAAGGTATGTCTATTTCATAAATATGTAACATAGTCATAACTAAAATTAAAACAAGAAATAACCTTCGATTAAATATCTTATAATATCACAAACCACCTAAGTTGCACATTACGAGAAGATGCTCCAATATGTCACTTGTACAAAAACAAATATATAACTATTTTCAATTAAAAAAAGATAAAAGTTATGTTAGCATACCTTGAAATTTCATCCTCTTTTATTAAAAATAAATTGAGATTTATTTTCTTTTATAGAACTAAATTCATGTATAATTGAATCAATGCTAAATTTTCGAACAACTTCCTTTTTTTATGTACATTTTTAGGCAATCATTCAATAAATTATCCATTATCTTGTTTTGGAGTTTTGTTTTGATTATCTTCATAATTGAAAATGTCCATTCTATAGACTATAGAACGGAGCCAGTATTTTTTCCTTTGGGGGGGGGGGATTTTTCTGAACAAAATCATCTTAATATGTTATATTCAAAATAATTTTCATCTATTTAAATATATGACATGTTAAAATATCAAATATTAATTTTAATTATAAAGGTATGTTTATTTCATAAATATGCAGCATAGTCATAACAAAAATTAGAATAAGAAATAACCTTTGATTAAATATCTTATAAGATCACAAATTACCCAAATTGTACATTATGAGAAAATGCTCCAATATGTCACTTGTGCAAAAACAAAAATATAACTATTTTCAATTAATAAAAGATAAAAGTTATGTTAGCATACCTTGAATTTCAACCTCTTTTTTTAAAAGTAAACTGAGCTTTACGTTCTTTCATAGAATTAAATTCATCTATAATTGAATCAATACTAAATTTTTGAACAACTTCCTTTTTTTTATGTACATTGTTAGATAATCATTCAAAAATTATCTTTTATCTTGTTTTAGATCTTTGTTTTGATTATATTCATAATTGAAAATGTCCGTTCTATAGTTGCAGTTGATATAGGAAGAGTGAGAACAAATGTAATCAATCTGTCAACAACAGAATAGACACTCAATTTCTTGTTTTCACAAAGCCTTCAAGTAATTATTTGTACATTTGTATATGGGTCAACAAGAGTATAGATCACTAATTTTAAATTTTTTATCAATTAGGCTAAGTTGTATATTTGTATATGGACCAATAAAGTAATTATTTTTGTTTTAGCCCATTGATAATTATGAATTGAGTCCTTTATTATAATATATCAAATTGGGTCAATTTACTATGGATTATCAAATTATATGTTTAATTTTTTGAATGTTAAATAATTAGCACAATAAAAAAATAAATAACTTTTTTTTGAAGAAAAAATTAAATCAAAGTTAGCTAATTCATATACACACACAGAGATATATATATCTATATATATAAACTCTCATAATATAAACTAAAATTTTAAAAAATTAGGGGGGCCAACTTTGTCTTATGCATATATTTACATATTATGAATTAAAATTTTCAAAACTTAGGGGGGCCATGGCCCCCCTCTGCCCCCCTTGGCTCCATCATTGCACCCAGAGTGTGTATAGAATAGGAGCTCAATATCCCCCATAATTTATTGATAGAAGAAAACAAAAAACAAATAGTAATTCGTGGCTGTGTAATTAATATCTCTTAGGTTTGGAAAATCAAACAAGTAATTTGGTCATATTAAATTACAATTTGAAATAAAAAAAAAGTAATTTAGTTATATTAAATTACAACTGGAAACAAAAAACAATAATTTAGTCGTATTAAATTTCCAGTTGACGAGCGAATAAGAATGTTGGTCACTTTCCGTTTATTTAACCTTCTTTTCCCTTGGCTACTTTAGAATATATTAACGAGCATATGGAGTAGTATATTACATACTTTTCTGGGCTGGGCATGTTTGTTGTATGGTGAATGAGATTCCTTGATGAAAAGCTCCTTGATTAGTGGTTTGGTGGAGAATTATTAACTGCAAGAACCATGCAAGTATTCACTCTCTTCATTTTCAGGTGGTGGAAGCATCAAGGATTAAAACAAGGTCGGTCCAGTGTCCGTGATAAAGAAGAAATAAAATGCTTGTTCTGATGGCCCATATGGGAGGTGCAAGCTGGATGTTTTTTTTATTATTTCTACGATTCCATTCGTCCTATTTGACATCTATAACGAAAATGGCCGATTTGCCAGTTGCCCTGATTCAAGTTTTTCTGCTGTAATATTGGATTTCAACCTAATTCACATACTTTGCATTTTTCTCTTTCCGTTTACCATTTCTTCCAAGTTTTTAGGGTTTTTTTTTTAAAAAAAAAATTCGAATAGGAGTTCTTCACGCATGTGTTACTAATTTCAGTTATCAAATGGGACCAATAAAATGATTTCATACCTCTTACTATCAGAGATAAATGTGTCAAATGAGTTATGAAACATCACTATTTGCACATGCGAACAGTTAATTAGTTTACCCAAAAATACAGTTAATTACCACAAAGAAGTTGTCTACTAAGTACTAATGTTTGTGAAATGAAATTTATACATTCTAAATAAATCAGCTGACAAACTTTTTGGGCCTGATGTGGCCTGTCTAGTGAATGACCTTTATGGCACAAGATTACTGTGCTTGAACTTTAACAAAACTTTAGTTACTAAACCAATTCGTGTTATGCAAATTGGCCACCAAAAAGGATTTAAAATTCCTCTTTGGACTGTAGATCAGGCCTTCAAATCTCGCAACTTATAATAAAAAAAAATTAAAAGTGTGCCAGAGCAGTGAATACTTTAACTAAGTAGCTAAAGTGTCAACACATATATAAATGCGAGTTTAACTATACTGGGTGTAAAGTTGTGTAATTTTGGTGTAATAGTAATTTTTACATTTACATAAACTTAATTGTATAAGTTACATTTTTACATAAACTTGGTTGTACAAGTTACAAGTAAGAATAATATAACCAATTTAAATTGGATAACAATTCAACTTGTGAGATTCAAATCCATAAACTACCATGATATACGATATGCAACAAAAGTAAAGGCAAATGTTATTTGCGCTCATCAATTAGTTTCTGACGCTCCCTGAAGGCTATATTTTTAGCGAGTAAATTTGAGTGACAGAGGTTAAAAGAGGTTAAATGAAGAGTGCGAATATCAATTTCCAAAACAAACCTTCAGCTTGGGATGATTCTGAAATAGCTATACTTTTACTAATTTCCCGCCTTCTTGCCTCGAGGTCATATGAGACCGCAAAGTCCCAGGAAAGGTTACAAGAACCCCACGTAAAAAAAGAATTTGCAGGCAGAAAGAGAACATAAAGCCCGTCCGCCTCAGCTGCTACTTTTAAGGAAGAGGATTCACGCTAGAGCATCTCTTGGAGTTAGAAGTTAAAAGAGAGGGTACGGAAAGCCACAAATGCCGATCGAGATGTCGCCACTTTTCTGCTTGCTAAGATTAGAGAAATGCGATCGTGAATCGGGTTGAAGCGCTTGAACAGGATAAAAGAGTGCATGTGTAGTTCACTCTTTTTTTCTTTTTTTTTTTCGGAGACGATAAACATATTCTATCCTACACTAAAGGGGAGGGGACGGATCTAAGGAGGTCCAGGAATAATCGGAGGGGACTGAATCACCACCGGACCAAACGGGTGCACAGCACACCGCATGTGTAGTTCACTCGAATCCAAAAATTTTTAGAAGATATCTTCTTTTGATGTTTTTCTGTATCCACCATTAAGGTCCATCAACCGCTACTGCCTCTTTTATCAACAACTATCTAAGTACCTATACAGCATATCAAAAATAGCCAAAGAGATTCCAAGTTCCAAGCAGAGCTCCAGGTTGGCCTCTAGCCAATCACGATGCTCCTAATGGCCTCTAGCAAACAACAACTATCTATTATCAAAAATAGCCAATGACGAAGGTCCTAATGTCTCTCACAATCCGAGTAGTCAGATGTGAAGGATCAGATGAAAGCTAGCTGTCTGAGAACTCGTTTATTCCGGTGTCTCCAAATTTGATAGATAGAGGCAGCAAAGGCCACTCTTCTAACCCAGCTTACGAAGTCATTTGCTGAACATACCATTGAACTACAAACACTCCATCCAACGATAGGCTCGTCCATTCGGCATTTTCATTGAACAACGTTCCAAATTGAAGCAGTGAATGGGCATTGCAAAAAGAGATGCTCAAGATTTTCCTCTGTTTGCAAGCAAAACACACAGGTAGGATCCACCTCAATCCCCCAAGCTGACAATCTGTCTTTTGCAGATCGTCTATTCTACCACGCCATCCGTTCAATAAAAGCACGCCTTTATCACATGTCCTTTAGCCCGTACTACATTAAACCAATGAACCTTGGCTTGAGAAGAAGTAAACTATTTTTATCATGTTTTATCACGTTGATAAAGTAGGACCCTGTTTGGCAAGTGAGTTTTTTGGGTGTTTGTCTAAAATTTTACTCTAATTTACTGTAGAAGTTTTTAAAATTTTTTTTAAGTGTGTACATTTTTTAATATTTTGAAGTATATAGTTTAAAAACTTTTCAAAGTTTTTTAAACTTTGAAAACTCAAGTGCCAAAAAGTTTTTTGAAATTACTGTAGTTAAAATTTTTAAAAAACTGGTAGCAGATAAACTTGGCAAAAAACTCAAGTGCCAAACAGAGAATTTTTCAAAAATTTTAAACTATACTCATCAAAATATTCAAAAATTTTCACACTTCAAAAATTTTTTAAAAACTTCTACAGTAATGTTTTCGACAAACATTAAAAAAACTCACTTGCTAAACGGGGCCTATATTTGATCTATTTTCTGAATGATGTTACTTTCTTTAATTAAGGCTATCTCCATCGACTTATTAAGGCTATCTTCTTCGACTTACTCTTTTAGCCTTAATTATCCTAGTACTTTGACTAAAAGGGCCTTAATAAGTCTTTTTTTTTTCGACATAGGGGTGTTCGAGTCAATTCTTATGGGGCCCGACTAATCCCCTGCGGCTCGGGAGAGGAGGTCCCACTCCACACCGAACACATTAACAGCAGGACTCGAACCCTGGACAAGTCAGGAAGGTCGCCATACCCTAAAGAAGGGGAGCGGACCGCTCGAGCTACCCCGCGGGAGCAAAGGCCAGCCACGTAAAGTGGCAAGTTGTGGGAGGCAGGGGTTGAATCCCTGACCTCCAACATCCCCAAAGAAGGGGATGACCACTGGACCTCGCATAATCTAAATCTACAGAAAAGAAGAGAAGACTAAAAGAGTCACGCAGATGGAGATAGCCCAGGATCCAAAGCCTTATTTTGAGCAAAAGCTTATTTGGATCCTTAGTCCTCCATGTATATATCCGTCACCTCGCGTGTACAAGCTCTTTTCCCTTTTCCAGCAATAAAACTTTTTGACACCTCTCACATGTATTTAATTTTATTGGGAAAATGGCCAATTTAGGACATAGACTCTTTTTTTATAGTCAATTTAGTCTTTAACTTTTATTCTTGACCAATCGCTCCTTAAACTCATTTTTTTGGATCCAATTAAATCTCTTTACTGCGACATCATCATCTAAAAATAATTGGACTTCTAATTTAATAGTTAAATAGGAATATTTTGAAAGCCCCGTGTATAGATTTTAATAAAGCCAAGTAAATTAGATAAAAACCCATTAATATTTGAGGTATTTTTAAGATTTAAACTTTTGAGATATTTTTAAATTTTTTAATTAATTTCTTAATCCTTCTCCTACCCATCTCTCCCAATCATCACCACCCCCGCCTCCATTCCCCTCTACTCTTCTCTTTGTCAACCACTCTTTTCCGCCATCGCATTTCCTGTCAACCCACAGCATTCCTTTTTCTTTGAAGAGGTGATTTCTGGTAAGTAGCAGAACCGATCTGAATCAGTCCTCTCTCAAGTGAGGTGTGATGAATTCTCTTGTCCGAAGTGAATGACGGGGTTTCTCCCTTGGGATCACTCCCAAGTCAATTGAAATTGAAAAAACTTGCAGGACAAGTGAGTATATTGAGAGAACAAAAAAATAAGAGCGGGTATAAATGAACAGTATGCTTACTTGTTGGGAGTTTATATGACAGGAGTGGAGGACAGGACGGTGGGCTTATGCTAGTGGGACCTACGTCCTGGCCATCATGGCTCTGTCCCGCATCTGGAGGTTTGACTCTGACACTATAGCAGTCTAAACATGCTGACGAGGAGTCCAGTGCAATAGCCATTAAGAACATCAGGTGCTTTTCAGATAAAGCACTGGTTCTGTATTGTGTCAGGTAGGTTGACATCATCAGCGTGCAGCCGAAGTGGAATGCCTAAGGTACAGAAGTTATCCATGCCGTAGACCAGAGATCTAGCTGGACCCAGGGGTCATGTCTAAGGGACATCATCTCGGCCTGTATGACGGACGAAGTGAGATGACATCGGCCTTGACGGTGGCCGAGGTGAGCATCCTCATTCCTCAACACCTGTACCCCTACTATCCCTTCTGTAGCCAGAAGTCAAGAGCTGTGGGATTAGTGGTTTCAGATTTCATTTGTTCAAATATCATAAATCCTTGTATTTGTAACCTCTGTAAATCACTAAACTCCATGTGAAAATTTTGAAGTTCTGTAGGACAAAACAACAGGAGTGTTGTAAGAATTTGTTAGTGAGATTGACAAAACTATATATTTTTGCGTGGGCTCAAATATGTAAAATGACTAACGTGATTTTTAGCAATTGTGAAACCATTAGTATGAAAGCGTTGGAAGGACATCAACAAAAGACCGCAGTAATGATTATGACAGTACACCAATTGCAGCTGACAAACGCTCCGGCAGCGATTGGGCAAATGGCTCGGATCTTCTTTTCTCCACTGAGGACGGTCACCTCGGCCTAGCCGCTATAAAGAAAGGACATGGGATTCCTATACTTCTAGTCACTTCGGGCTGAGGTTGTATCAACTTGGGTCCCCAGTGAAATGTCGAGTCCTCAACATCTCGATTAATGAATTGTCCCTAATAATTGACACTTTGAGGGACCCCCAACGCTGACATGGCAGAAAGACATGACATTTGATAAGACTTGACCACTGCTACATCTTGTCAATACCGACAGGACACACAGGCTGTCAGATCCTGGGAAATTGGAGTCTACCATCTTTCTCTCCGGTTGAGCTTTTATAAATACCATTCCCTCCTAAATAAAGAAGAGAGAACTCTTAACTATTTTCATTATCATTATTCATTTTCCAAAAAACTAATTTAATCATAAGACGATTCCAGAGGAAAAAGCCTCGTCTTGTGTGTGTATCATGGAAAGTACAGCATAAAGTCACCTCGCTCAGGAAGATAACGTATTAGGTCAGTTCGGCTTAATAGTCCAGAAATAACCTTTTCATCCACCACAATGGTGGCAAATGTGATAAATTTGTATATTTTTGCTATTTTTTTAACTTACGCCAGAATGCATTTACAGATTTCCTCTTCAATTTTCTCAATTGCAAAGCAAACTCAAAGGTGAGGGAAGAGGGAATTGAGAGAGAGGTAGGAGCAAAATGGTGGGTAAAGAAGAAGGAACTATGTGGTCGGAAAGAAGATTATCCAAGGTTTTCAAAATGTCCTATTTAGTTGTTAAATTAGTAGTCAAATTGCATTTGAATGATGATGAAAGTCTTAGATGTGGTCCAAGGGCGTCTACCTCGGCCCCTTCGGTTTCGCGACTAGATGAGGTGACCTCTGTGAGTTTCGTGTTACCTTGGCTCATTGCTTTTCTCTCTAGGCCAGTCTCAGTCTCTCTTGAGGTGATCTCACATCAACTTGGCTTCCTATCTGATATTTGACGTACCACTGAAAATATTAATTTGTGCATGACGGAATAACGTGACAATGACATAGCCAGTGCTATGTCCCTTCCATTAGGCGTAAGTCTAACATTGTCAGCCTAAGGCCCATGAAAACCATGAAAACTGGAGTCTATCATTCTTCCCACCATATTATCTCCTATAAATATCCTTCCATCTATAGTAAAGGTACAGACACTCACTCTCACTTATGTAAGTACTAGAAATACCAAGACCCTTGCTTTTAGTTTGTAATTAAGGTTGTGTTTGGATTGTATTTTCCGTTATTTTTCATGGAAAAATTACTGTAGCGATTTGATGTATGTGAGGGAAAAAGATGATAGGGAAATGTGATCACGGAAAATGATGTAATTTTTCGACGAAAACTGGCAATCCAAACAAAGCCTAAGTATTCGAACTGACTTGATTGTCAGAGTGATACCGAGGGATAAAACCTTGTGCTATGTCCGTACTTTTTGTGCAGATTTGATAGGTGAATCCCTTGGGTTCAGATCAGTCGTCCAGAATTTACCTCTTCAGGCTCGAATATTAAAAGCTATGAATTAAATCGGCTTTAATGAAAAGAAGGTTTATTGATCAAATTTGCCATCTGCCTAATTATTTTTCCGACGGTTCGAGTAAACTAACCCATTGAAAATCAAAATGGACACGGAAAATGTGACGCACGGGACAATCATTCTGAGAGCGACAGCATGTACTTTCCATATGCTCTATAATTACGAAGAATCTTCTAAAACACTGGAGTCGTGACTTGAATGAAGACTAGTTGAATGTTTAATCAACTAGAATATTTCTTTAACAAAATGGTTTATTTTTAATGAGTGTCAAACATTCGTTCACACATATAAACTTCATCTAATTTTTATTGTGTATATATACATATTAATAACTATTATTCTTCCTTAGATTTATATATTTTCTTTAATTTTATCTTTCCAAAAATTGAATGCCTAATTCTTAATAGATGTCAAGGGAATATTTGTTAGACAGATCTTACAAAAAAATATATATATATTTAACAGAAAAAATAATAAAAACAGTAGGCTAGAAAAAAAGTGACCCCGCCACGTGGCAAGTGAGTAGGCTGGATTCTTTTTTTCAAAAAAATTAAAAAGTAGCCGAAATTGGATGAAAGACTGGACAGAGTTTTTTTTTAAGAAGCAAAAGATAGGACAGAGTTAGACCATGCACAGAACTACGAGCATCATCACTTCAGTACGTAAATTGACACAGAAGCGTAGGGGCGACGCCTGTTCTTCCAGAAACTTCCCGAGTAAACTCGTGGCTCCAAATGGAATGGACTGTGCTGTGGCAACCCTTCCAATGGCTTTGGTGTTAACACGTGTCCCATGGTGACCCCTCCGATCCTACGTGGCACAACAGTTTACTAGCTAGTGATACGCCCACCTCCCCAGCCCCAATGGCAATGTTTTTATTTAAATTCAAAATTCTACTACTGCCAAATGAATTGCTAAAACTCAGCGAGAGTTGGATGCTTATTAATGGCGGTATTTGAAAAGAGCGGGTGGAAGCCTAGTTTCCATTGGCTTCTGGAACCAAAAATCAAATGCTAGCTACGGATGTGAGATACTAGTAAATTTTAAGATCATACTCGGACAGTAGTAGATTGCAAATTACTACTATCGGATCAGATCTCAGTCGCCAGTCGCCAGTCGCCAGCGCCGGCGTATTTTAAGTTTTCTGTATTGGATTTTTTTTTTTGGTTTTTTAAATTAAGTAGCGGCAGTTCTTTGTAAATTTGAGGATAAAGTACTAAAGCCATGAGTGGAGTTGGAGGTAGAGGTGTGGAGGAAGACAACATAGAGAGTGAAGAGGAAATCACCGAGAGCAAAAGCAAGAGGAAGTCGCCGGTGGTGTTAATGTGGGGGTATCTTCCCGGAGCTTCGCAGCAGCGCATGCCGCTGCTTTCTCCAACGCCGATACAGTTTCCTGACTCCGGAGATTCCTGGAAGGACGTTTGTGCAGGTGGCTGTGGTTTCGCCCTCGCCATCTCAGGTATCCATTGCCTCTTAGTAACATTCTGGCTGGCACTGCCACTTCCACCACCAAGTAACAACCTTAATCGACCAATTTTATGAAAGAAATTTAGGAGCAGAGAACGTATTTTTATACTAGGCTTTGTCATAGATTTGAACTTATTTTTTCATGCGAACATTTTTCTAGATTGAGCTAGGAGAAGTACTATTCGTATGCATTACGCTCATTCTTTGTTATAACTAAGAATTCCGGCAAAGAGAAGAACTAGTATATTTATTCTTCTTCACGCCGCGTGGTTTTCTGGTTCAATTACTCTGTTTCTATCTTATGATTACGTAACTGGGGAAAACAAATGCATAGATGATTAAACGTGTAGTTCGTTGAATAATTGTTAAAATTGATTAAGTTGGTGGTAGTTTGATTTTCTTTTCTTTTCTTTATTTTTTTATTTTTTTGAAGTACTACGGTCACTTACTAGTTTAAACTTTAAAGTTGAATTCAAATTTCAATTTCTTGTTTTATTGTCAATACCGAAATATTGAAGTAGAGCCGGGGAAACTTGTGCATGTTATTCAATGCTCTCTGTGCTCATTCGCTCGGCAGAATGCAGAATTTATGTAGTGTAGCTTAAACTCATGTTTTGAGCATTAAGAAGCTGCTTCCTCCTCCTATTGAAAAGGAGTTTCTGTAAACTGTGAGCTGAGTTTAGAAGTATGAATGCTGCTAAATTACATATTAGGATTTAAGGCCACTGAGAGAGGCTTTGCCTGCTGAAGTTTTCAGGAAAACCTTTCACGCTATTAATGCTTTCGCTTCTCTACTTGTGTATTTCTCTGTCTAACTTAACCATTTTTGTTATTAGGCTCGGGAAAACTCATTACTTGGGGATCAACTGATGATCAAGGCCAAAGCTATCTGACGTCAGGCAAGCATGGGGTAGTGCAGCAAACCTGAACTATTCAAATAAAATTGTGTATCTCTCATTGTTAATTTTGCATTTTCTCCGTCCAATTATTCAGGAGACTCCGGAGGAGTTTTCACTTCCAACTGAGGCTCCCGTCCTGAAGGCTGCTGCTGGTTGGGCACATTGTGTTTCAATTACAGGTACTGGTCAATAATAGTGTCCTGAAAATTCATTCCACCACCTGCTCCTCAAATTGTAGATTCTGCTGAAATTGGTAAGCAGAAACTGAGTAATGTTTGTCTTAGTTTTTTCACATGCTTAACGCTATTTTGTCTTCATCTACTAAAGAGACTGGCTTGACATGTAGCAATGACAATATTAGATACTGTGATTGCAATTTTTGACAATCCTTCCACCTACACTTTTCTTTTAAAAGAAAAATAAATGTGCATCTCGACTTAAGAGCTACTTGAATTTACCTTCAGATAATTGCGATGTGTACACCTGGGGTTGGAAGGAGTGTGTTCCATCTGGGATGATCACCCGTAATTTCTCTGCTGGGGAAAGCGATGAAGATGATGCTTTTGAGAAACAAATTTCAGTAGCGAGTGAGCAAGGTAATGCATTCAATTTTTAGGTTGTACATCAATACTTTCAACATAAAACACTCCATATCCTTATATTGTCAGAGATCAGTGAATAGAGATTAATTTATTGAGTTTGATTTTTGTAGTGAGCCCACGATCTCCAAGCTCAAAATCAACTTTTAGCTTGGTGTCGCATTTAGAAAATAAAAGACCTGGAGAGGAAAGCACAAAGCGAAGGAGAATTTCACCTGCTAAACAAGAATTTGAAAGTTCAATACCCAATGATGAACCACTCTCGGCCCCACCTTGTCGTGTAGCTTTGGATCCAGGGGTGAAGATTACAGCTGTTGCTGCTGGTGGCCGTCATACGTTGGCACTATCAGGTAAATTGAAGTGCAGCTTGTGCACTGCAACTACTATAAGCATGACTTCCCAGGAGTAGTTGCTTCTGTATAGTTATTTCATATAGTTTTGTAGGTTGTAGAAGTACGAAGCTATGGAAGATCTTTAATGTAAAGCAAGACCTGATGCATCATATTTTTACCGGATTTAGATGTGGGACAGGTATGGGGTTGGGGCTATGGTGGAGAAGGACAGCTAGGTTTGGGCTCTCGGATAAAATTGGTGGCTTCACCTCACCTTATACCTTGCATTGAGCCTTATTTAAATGGAAAAGACAGTCCTTCAATGATGCCTCAAGGAGGTATAACTTCAGCAGCTCATGTTCAAAAAGTTTTTGGAAGTTACATAAGGGACATTGCTTGTGGAGGCCGGCATAGTGCAGTAATTACAGGTGAGCAATGAACACAATTATGTCTGTAGTTATTATACAGCCTAACATTAGCTTACATTTGCTGCTTACAAGTTTTGAGGTTCGAGTACCTTAATTCTTATTCTTTTGATTTCATTTTACTAGTTCTTCAGCCATGAGATGGATAGTACTCTTTATTCATTTGACTTAATTCAAATGCTTTTCTTAGCATTCTATAAAGTTTCTCGAGTCGTAGATGATTCACTTTAGCAGAGGTTTATCGTAATGGAGATTTTCATCTAAAATTGGTTGTTCTTGTGCTGATATGATGTCTCCTCATTTTCAGATGCTGGTGTGCTGCTTACTTTTGGCTGGGGACTATATGGGCAGGTATTAGATGCTTAATTTTGCTCAGTAAGAGCTAGGGATCCATAGCATTCTCTGCATTTGGTAGTCTGTGTACTTCTATGATAGCTGATCAATTTCCACTGCTCTGGAATAATTGTCCTCACTGTAAAAATCTTCTTATGCAGTGTGGACAAGGCAATACTAATGATGTTCTGAGACCAACTGCTGTCGCATCTCTGTCAGGAACTTGTATTGAAGCATTAGCAGCTGGACTGTGGCATACAGTGTGTGTATCTGCTGACGGTCGTGTGCATGTTTTTGGTGGAAACCAATTTGGACAGTTGGGGCTGGGTACCATTACTGATCAGGCTGAGGTAAGTGACCTGTTGCAAGCTTCTCTCAGGTTCTGTTGGAGCCATGTGGTGGAACAACTGAGTTTGTTTGGATAGGAGTTTATTTGGATAATTTATTTGAGATAATTACTGTAGCACTTTTTGTGATGTGATGTATGTGAGATAAAAGATGATTGAGAAGATAAAAATGTGATTGAAATTTGTGACTTTTACTTCATCCCAATTGCTACAAACTTTTATATTGGAAATGTTGAAAGTGCACGGAATATGTAGTCAAGGATAGCTATTGCAATCTTTCCGAAAAGAAACGAGCTTGTTCATATTACAGGTCTTTGGTTACTTTTCTTTTTAATTTAGTGGTAATTCCAGTAGTCTCAATGCAGATTTCTTGTGTCACAGACTCTGCCCAGGCTTTTGGATGCTCCAATTCTCGAGCACAAAAGGGCCAAAATGGTTTCTTGCGGAGCTCGACATAGTGCCATACTGACAGGTATGGCTACATATCTGGTGATTATACCTGTTCTATTTCATTGCTTAAACAAAGTTGTATTGATTCGTGCAATAGGTGGAATATCAAAATGGACTTATTAGTTGTGAACTATATCCATAATGCTCAGCTTGAGTCACTTAGGGAATGTTCTCAATTAATTTTTTTGGCTCTTTTAGCTTCTTACTAAGAAAATTAGTTATATTATGTTGTTAATTGCTTTTTCTTTCGGCTTTTGAATTCTGATTTTGCCTTTTCAAACATAAGCTTTTTACAACCATAATCAGTTGAGGAGAAACCTAAATATATCCATGTTCACATGTAAATAGTCTGTGTAAGAAGTTAGAAACGGAGACGTGAACATTTGAGCATTGCACTGGCATTTTAACTTTTAATCATAACAATATGCACATTTACATAGTTTAAGCAATTCTTGATTCTTCTTTGACCATGTCACAGAGAACAGTAAGGTGTATAGCTGGGGCTGGAATAAGTATGGTCAGGTATTATTGATCTCAGGGCACAATTCAATCTATTTCTTGCGCGTTGAGTGCAACTCTTCTAACCTTCTTTTTTGCCTTCCTAATAACCGCAGCTAGGCTTGGGCGACGCCATCGACAGGAATTCCCCTTGTGAGGTTCCCATAGAAGGTTTCCTGCCACAAAAGTTAGCTTGCGGTTGGTGGCACACGCTATCACTAGCCAAAGCTTTGAGCTAAGAGGCTCCAGCAGGTTATGAAAGGAGACAATTTTGTTAGGGCAGTATGTTCATCGTTGGACAGTTAAAATCACCAGTGCTTTTTGCTCTCCTTTGCGTGTTTTTCTATTGCCTTCCTGAGGCAAACAGAAATATCGCTCCTTTGCGCTTTTTTCTATTGCCTTCCCAAGATTAACAGAAATATTTCTCAAAATCGTAATGTTAAAAATAGAGGCCCCTCTGAATTGCATATGTATTTTGCCATTTTCACCTTTTGGTACAAAAGTAACGATCTTGATTTACCTTTTTAAGTTTTTTTTGTGTTGAAATTAATAATGATAACAATAAAAAATAAACATACATATAAATAAAGCGAGAGAGGAACGCAGCAGTCGAGAGCCTGCAGTATTTGGGTTACATTTTATTTCCACGCCATGAAACAACATGCATGACCTTGCTTTGATAAACTTGAAAGAAAGATAGCTAGAGATGATTTTCTCACCCAGTCGAATATTTTATATCTTGCTGGAAATTTGGGTACGGTTTTGCTGCAAGAGCTGCATCAAAGGCCAGAAAATATCTAGCCGGTGGAAGCTCTCTGAGGCCTGCATTCAGATACATTCACTCCGTCATGGCTCTAGGAGAAAAACAGAGGGATATGCTTGTAAGGTGGGTAATCTGTACCTCGACAATGAAGTGAGCCCAGGCACTTTCATCGGGCCGCTTTTCCATGGCACCCTTCAAGATAGTCAATTCCAAACGATGAATAACATCAGCAATTTCTAGAAAGCGGCCGTGGTCATTGCAGAGCATCTGTTTCGGGTTTTGTAGTTAGGAAGGGCCAGAAGCAACATGCACATAAGGATATTTTCAGAGGGAAATACGTCCTTGATGAGTCTTATTGCAAAGGCAGAAAGAAAAAAAAAAGCAGAAAATCCACGCAGCGCACATACCTCTATAAGCATGTGCCCTGGGCATTCGAGATCTTTCACAATTATAGGGCAAGTTTGTTGCTCATTTTCAAATTCCAGAGCCCAACTTGCCCCATCTTGTGTGTTGCTCTCAACTTTGGGTAATTTTATATCCTTCTGATTCCATGCCTATGCAAAGACAATTTCAAGAAGATCTTAAGAGTACAAATACGCTTAATATTCTCCTAATTTCAAGAATAGAGAGCTAAGCAGACTCAAAGAGGAACATACCGGAAATCAACTGAAAAATGGCTGAACTACTTTAATTGATTTGCCAAGGTAATCAAAACAGCTGGGAAGAACCGAGTTAAATATTCAGTTATTTTCAGTTATTTTTTCATTATTATTTAGTTATTTCTGCGTAGAGGAGAAGGGTGGATGCTCAAATTGAATGTTCTAATGAGATTTAAGTCAAACATGACTACTACCTATTTGTTGTGCTATGAAACTCTAATAATAGATGCACGAGTTGCAACCCAAGTTGATGGAGAGATCTTTAGTTTCATGCAACAATACGGTCTAATTCCTAGAACTACTTCATGTTTCCATCTTCTGCCGAATGGTCATATTAACAAAATACAATATTAATGACTGTCTCAGAACAAAGATTAGCTGACAGGTCTAAGTTTAAGGTTGTAGCCAAAAACAATTGTGTCACTGTGAAAATAATTGTTTATCAGATACATGAAGTCATGATTGGAGCAATAATCATACGTATTACCTACAGAGTGAAAACTTCGGTTCTTGTGTAAGCACTCAATAGATGGCATAGAAAATCCAGCACATTTCTTTCCCCACCCCTTCCCCCCCACCAACCCCAAATTAAACACCTAAAGACAGATTGTCTCATATACATACCTGGCTAAACCCTTGACAAAAATTCTAGCAAAATGGATACCACCCAACATTAAAAGTCTCGGTAACAGAAAGCCCAAAAACAAAAGAGTACCACAAGTTTGCGATGGAATTTACCTTCTTCACAACGTGCTTCCCTATTTTATCTGCCTGATCAGTTACGCGAGCCAAGAATTGCATGTGCTTAATGGTCCTATCCAGGAGACCATCAATGCTACACTGCATTAGTAAAGGAAGTGCAAATTGTTAACTGAGAGCAAGAAAATATGAATCAAGAAGTGAAATGAAAGGCATTAAACATTACACAAAGCTTCTCACTCACTTTTGTTCCATTTGGGACAAGTTCACGCAACTCTTTGATCCGATCTTGAATCAGCTGCCTATCTCTTGGTCTAGGTTTCTGATTCTCACCAGATCGTGCTCTCTGTTTGTTTGCATCAGTAAACTTTGAGCCTTTTGTGGAGCGGATGGGAACATTCCCATTTTTCTTAGGTCGTTCTTCAAGCAATGCATTTATCATGCACCCAAATGAAGATGCTGAAGATGACACTTTCAGTGCAGAATTCTTGTCCCTACTGAAAGCTGAGGTCACACAACTCAATTTAACTTGATTGTCTTCTGTCAAGGCACCTTGTTCCACCTGTCTAGAACCTAATCTCATGAAGGATGACATAATTGATTCTCCAGAACATGATTCCCTATTAGATGAATTATCACCTGAGATGCTATTCGTCTTAGGAATAACGGCATGCATGAGATGCTCTGTCTTGTTTAGATAGCTTGTACCATATTTGCAAGCTGAAGGGGCATCGATGTTGATAATATCTTCTTTGAAAATAGAGCTTGCAGCTGCACTATCATCTGACAAATTCAGATCCCTATGGTTCAGTAGGATTTGACCAAGTGCTTTGTGCAGTTCACAGTCGGAGGGAAATTTCAAATTTTGGCTTCCACTTTCATAGCTTTCATTCTGACAATTATTCACCCTGAATGAAGATTCCACTATACCATTATTTGAGTAAGATTGCATAATCTTATCAACAGGGTTACCCAGATTGCTTGTACTGTAGCCGCTAAAGTTAGATAAGCATGCTAATTCTTCATCAAGACAAGAAGATCCAAAGAGATTCTTTACCACCTCTAATTCACTATTTTCCCATATTTCATGGTTGAACGGCTCTGCAACATCAATTAGATTGACTGAGTCCATGTTAATTTTACTTTTGGTTTCCTTGCCAATTATTTTTGTCATATCTTCACTGAAGATCTGATGTGAATCTTGGAACATGGACATGAGTTGATTTGTAGCTGTCATGTGCTGGCCTTCCATACCAAAATTGCCCAAAACCTTATGATCTTCATCAATCTCACAGATGCCCATGCAAGATTCACCTAAATTCTCCATGTAACTAGACATCAGATCTGTTGGTTGAACTGGAGAAATTCTAACCGCCCTAAAAGGTGAAAAGCATGCTGCAAGTTGTTGACCACAAAATTTGTTTTTCACATGGACCACCAGTCCTGCATCTTCTTGTACCTGATAGTGTAAAGCCAAAGCCACATGGATGGTAACAATGAGCAAGATAAGTAAAAATACTCAAGCTTAAAATACATAACATGTAAATCATTTTCTTCAGCTGCGCAAATAGTACACATATATCATGCAATATATAGAGTATTCTGCTTAGCTTCCTCTGCATCATATGATACAGAAGCAAAAAATTTTGCCCACCCGGAAAAGGAACATAAATTGGAATAGCGCCAATATTTTGCAAATGATCAAGCACATGACATACCACATCCAGTGACCCAAGTTGTAATACTCCATGTGGAATTAAAGGCACTAGCAACATAGTCTGCACAAACATCGTCATAAGAGTAGATGTTAGAAATAAATGGCACCAAACTTGATTAATACAGGAACATGGAATTAAAGTAATCAAAATGATCCTCTTCTTTAAGCATTTTCAATAAAGAATTACCTTTACACCTGCAACAAATTGATGAAGCAACTCCTCCGGATACTGTAAATGGCACAAATCAGTACACTTTTTCCCTCAATGCTTAAAAGGAAAAAAACCACGCAGCACTTACCTCTGAAACCACATTAGAGCTCAATCCACCAGCCATAAAGTTATCAACAAAAATCCAGCTTGGGCACTCTGTATATGCCGCTTCACCTACAAGCCTGATTGAATATTACATTATGAATCCATTAGTTGGAAGTAAAAATTGACTCACATCATGCATATAATAAAGCTTATATGCTAAGCAGAGCCACTCATTTCCAGCATCTAGCATGCAAGCAGGTGGCCAATTGAAAGGAATGTAAACCACACTGGAGCATCCCAATAAATGTAAAGTTATATTGTATTTCCAGCAATATCAATGACAAGTTGGACTTTATGATTGGCCATTCCTTGGCAAAACAAAGTTCTCCAGAGCTGCCTAATTTGCAGTGACGTTCTGGTTCTCTTCAATTGTAGTAGCATAATCTCATAACCACCATTGATGATTCAAATTCATTATATAACAGTTTTGGTGGAATTACATATAGAGAACTATGAAGTTAGATGTTTATGGAGGTATGCATATCCCTTGAAGATTGAATTTAACATATATTACCAACTAACAAGAACATATAAGCAGAATTGACGAAGTTAAAATAGGTAATGACACTTAAAAAGTACAAGAGTTTACCCCTTTCCGACTACATAATAAGTATTTGACATTTCAGCCATTGCAACTGCAATTGGACAGTCACTTAAACTTCCATTTTGTGTACCAGATACACAAGCTGAGGTTAACCTCTCATATGAGCTGTTCAAAGAAAAAGAACTCATCATGCCTTCCATGGGATCCATTGGTCTTGAAAAGTCAAATAGTCCTTCATCCCATACCAGAAGCCTAAAGAATTGGAGAACAATTATCAAGACCAAGCTGGTAACACTTTTGTAGACATACTACTGGAAACAACGGAAGCAAGATATGACATGAGAAGTGAGGTTCATTTGCCATATGCAAGATTTGAAAAGCTAGGGCTCTAAAATGATAAGATCAAAATAAGCTTCCTACTATCTGATTCCTACTGATG
Source organism: Coffea arabica (assembly GCF_036785885.1). NCBI lineage: Eukaryota > Viridiplantae > Streptophyta > Magnoliopsida > Gentianales > Rubiaceae > Coffea > Coffea arabica. Next base: position 1,769,842 of record NC_092321.1, on the reverse strand, counting down.
TTCTTTATTCAGATTTCAGGTGTTATGCACAGGATCGACGACTTTAACATACATTGCATATCACATATCATAATCAATCTTCTAATACTTAAGAAATTTAATAACCATATATTGCAAAACTGCTTCAGGCGCATTGCAAGATTTAGATAAAGTTTACAAGATGCAGGACCACAAAAGCTGAAGCAAAGAGCATTTGGAGATGGATGTAAAATACAATTTAGTTCCTTTCTCATAACATGTAGTTTATCAGCTGTTAATCCAAAAAATCCTGAAGACAAGAGCTATTACAAAAGATAAAATTAGATAGAAAGATCTGCTACAACAAGAAGCCATACATTCTACAAAACCAAGGATAACGAGTCTAGAATCGTGTCATCTAAATTTCAGGTTAAAATTCCTGTTCAATTGTTGTAAACAATTCACATAATTAGAAAAGTCTAATTATTTATGTATGAATTTCCTATCAAAAGTCAAAATACAATTAAGTAGAATTAGCACTTGCAGGTGCTTGAAAGGGTTGAAGAATTAGCTTACATTTCATTTTGATGCTCCTGAAACTTCCAAAAAACCGCATAGTCCCAGGGAGAATTGCAGCAAAGACTCTGCAGGAACTGCCTCAAAGAAGTTGACCCCATTTATTTATCTTACCTTTCCAGGAAATAAAAACCAGTATTGCAATAATAAGCGCCAAATAATCACTAAAAACCCTCACTAACTGCCCCGATAGGATCCTCGTCCTGCCTGTACAATCCATAGACCAGCTCTTCGTTTCATTGGAGGCTCCATTGAAGTCAATAACAAAATGTCCATATCTTGAGAACCTTCTTTTGACAAGCACGTGCTATAGCCGATAAAACTGGTGTCAAAAGCCAGTGAAAATGAGGAAATTAATGAGGAAGCACTTTATGGACTTTTTCATGTAAATTCTCCATTATAACAGAATGGAAGACTATCGTGCAAAATTCTCAGAGCCGAGGGCAATAGAATTGAATAGAGATGCCTCAAATCCAACCATAAGGCTGATGATCAATAACCTGCTAATGTAGGACAGACAAGAAAAGGAACACCTGTAACCAAGAAACCATCTGGTTTCAGTATCAGTCAGGGAAGTGCAAAATTCCACAAAATCTGTTACTACTTATTGATCTCATTCTTTCTCTGTCTTTAACTAACGTTTGACTAGAAGCATTACACAGACGAGGAATATAGAAACTGATGTTCTGTAATTCTTTGTTTCTCACCCTCCTCCCCGATCATAAAAAAGGATTGAAAAATGGAAAAGAAATCTTACAAGATTATAAATCCGCAGTCTAAATGCAGGGATCGACATGCACTACAACATCTCATGAGAAATTCATAAACTATTTTTGAATTTCTTGTTAATAGCCTAATGAAACAATTAGTATAATTTTGCTTTTCTAGATCAGAGTCTTGATCTAGCCCTCACTTTCTGGTTTAACTATTAACAACTTTCTCGGCAGCTAAACACATTTTTTTTTCAAAACAATAAGTGAACTACCTAAAATACCGGACTCCACCTTTGGGACATCATTTGCACGAGAATTTCACGAACGGTTTTCGAATTTCTTCCTTAAGTTAACTGATTTTAATTTTCTAAATCAAAGACTCGTCCACTTCTTACTTCTAATACAACTTTAAGCAAACATCGTCGCAACAAAGCGCAAGCAATAAAACTGTCAATCAACTTCCAAATATGAAATAATTTCAAGAGTTAACAAAAGTAAATGTTGCTAATGAACTACTAGAAGAAATATCATCACGCCAAAACGCGAAAAAAGAAGAAGAAGAATGCCACATATGTTAGAGATCGTAAACCATTAAATGACGCCAATATTCACGAGGAAAAGAACAAAAGGAAAAACGGAAATATGCATTGACAATTTAAAACACTGGGCGTTTTTGGAGCATATAAGACTACCTAGAGGATTGGGGAATTGTAAAGTTCAAACTCGTTTGCCTCCATCTATCGGTTTTGAAATTTTCGCGCAATCGCCGCCGCCACCGGCGAGAACTGCTAGGTCTGGAGCAAACTGCAAATTGCAAGTTAATAAAACCAGCAGAGAGGGAGAGAACGAGAACGAGGCGCCTGCTTGGGTCTCCAAAGCTTTTGAGTTTCGAGAGAGGAAGCACGCTTTCGTGGGGCTCCGAGAGCAAGTACGCAAATATATAAAATACCGCTGAGTACTGATGACTGATGAGTAGAAACTAGAAACGAGAAATGGAGGGGGAGAGCTGAAGGCAAGTGCTACCAGTGGGCCCCATATAGTGACTTTGGCTGTATTTTGGCTTTTTCGGATTCCAAATTTGTCCCAGAGTCGGATTTAATGATTCCTCGGGTGGAGTGGGTTTCCGGACCCACCCTTTGCCTTAGGTGGGTCACCGGTTGTACAAATGAATCCCAGTTGGCCCAGTCTGATGAATCCCAATTGGCACGTGCATTTCAGGTCCTTGTTTTGATTGATTTTTTTAAATTTTTTATAAAAAAAATTATTGTAACAATTTAATATATATAAAATAAAAATATAATTAAAAAATATAGATCTTGTTTGGAACCCAAATTTTTTGTCAAGTTTATCTGCTACAAGTTTTTTAAAAACTTTAACTACAGTAACCTCAAAAAATTTCTCAAAATTTTTAAACTATACACTTCAAAATATTCAAAACATTTTAAAAAAACTTCTACAACAAGTTACAGTAAAGTTTTAAACAAACTCCCAAAAAACTCACTTCCAAACAGGGCCATATTCACAGAAAATATAACAAATTTTCTTTAAAAATTTACTGTCCAAACAAGGCCAAAGATCGGATACAAAATCACAATTCATCATTTTATAGTTAAAAAAGAACAACAAAGTTAAAGACTAAAGAGAGCAAAGCTCATACTTTGTACAATATACCCAACAAAAGGTACCAGATCATTCATTGTTAGATTAATATTTTAAATGCGGAAAGTTCAACGAGCTTTTTTTGGCAAACTCTGAAATACTTGATCCCTCATCATTGCGTTAAAAAGTCGGTTTGATTAAGCAACCATCAACGCTTGGATTAAGTCAAGACTTCGGAATTTGTTCATTAACCCACAAATTACCTACTTGTACATTTGCAAACACACTTTCCTTGCAGCAAAGTCAACCATATTACTTAAACGGAGTTGTGCCGGGCCTCCCCCAAATCTGCCAGCCCATCCAATGATGTCGTTTGTACTACTACTCAACTGATCCAAGTAAAACTTTAATTAATAATGTGCAGGAATATGCATCTTCCATGTTTGGTCTCTACCTCCACCAAATTTTCAGAGTGGTAGGTTTTTTTTTTTGGCAGAACCGGTTTGTTGATTCTCAAGTATGTAAATTAAAATTATAGTCTTCATTGCCTGGCAAATACGAACCGAAAACTTATTATTAGATGACACGTGTTAAATTGTATGTCAACTCAATGGATCTTATTTTCCTTAGCTCCTATTTCTTTAAACAAAAAAAAAAAAAAGCAAATTAACTATTACTAGTAGGTTGTCCATTGTTGGGTTGACTTGCATGCTGATGTATCTATCCCACCAGATGAAGGCAATTGTTATTCCTTTTTTTTTTTTTCTTTTGTAATCAAACGTCGAAGACAAATTTTAATCCAATGACAGGGATTAAGTCAGTCCCGACTCAACAAACCTGTAACAATTAATGTTGCAGTATTTTTCTTCTGTCCTCTTCCCGTGTAAATACATCGGCGCGCTTGCACAAATGATGATTAGTTTGGAGGTTTTTCTTCATCGTCTGTGGATCATTTGATATTTTGACTTGAATATTTTTAATTGTTCTCCAGGGAGCAGTTAAGGATTCCAATTACCAAATAATAAAATATCATATAGTTTGTACATGCGTTAATCCATTCAAGTGCACAAATAGCACACGAGAGTCTAAGGGTTAGCCGCCTCCATTTAAAAAGTTTTTCCCTGAGGGCATTTAATCATTTCAGTTAATGGTCATAATTTTGAATGAATAATCCAAAAAGTTTTCATGAAATTGTAAAGCTCATTTTACTTTCTTAAAAATTTTTTAAAAATTATGAAACTTGCACAAAAATCTTAAATCCACTTTCAACCCTAATATCCACTATTTTAAATCTTTTTTATTCTCACATCTCAAATTAGTAAAATTGTCAGAAATCTCAAGTAAGTATAGTATTAAAAACTTTAAGAGTATTTAGGTGAAATTGTCAGAAACCTTCCTCAAGGTTTCTGAAATTATCCCTATTTCTAAATGAAATAGGAACTTTAATATGCAGCAGCTAGTCGCAAGATTACGTTTTCTGATTGACTTGCGCTAGCAAAATCAGGTGGACGTTCTATAAGTGCTTTTGAAAAATTAATAACTTGATGTCGGAACCGGCCACACAAAAAAAAGTAATAACTTGATGTGGACGTTCTATAAATGCTTTTAAAAAGTCAACTAGGTACGTGCATAAACGAAGAAATCTCTTTAGCCTTTTGAACCCCCAAAAAAAAAAAAAAAATTCTTTGGTCTGTAGCGTAAAACGTTAACGTTTGTGCATGTAGTGCTTACGAAGTTACGAGAAGAAGGGGTAAATAGATGGTCGCTAGCTATATGCTTTGTATGCCGAGGATGCCGTGCCCCCCCACCCCCCCAACTCCCAATTTTTTTTAAAAAAAAGTAGGCAAAAGAAGGTGCCCCTCTTCAAAAAAAAGTAGGCAAAAGAAGGTCCCATTTGCATTGATGCATAATCACATTAATGGCAATGGATTAACAGGTAGTTGACTCATGTATTAATTTAAATAATGTAAAAGCCTAAGCAGGTAAAAGAAAAAAAGAAGATTGATAACTTTCATTAACATTTGGTGCTCTGAAACAATGAGTTTTTGTGCGATGGAGAGGGAGAGAGCGAGTGCTTATCTAAATATTATTTTTACCAAATTCATGACTTCATCTTTCCATGAAGTCCTTTTTTTTCTTTTAGGGGTTGGAGGGGGGAGGGGTGCGGGGGCTTCACTCTTGCCTTTGATGGAAAGAGAGACCCAAAAAAAAAAAAAAAGGAAAAAAACCCGCAAAGGAAGATGAGTTAACTGCATCTAATTAATGTTCTCTTGCATATTATTTAGCTACTAAAAACTGGCTGTCATCCAGTTGATACTAAGCCCAAAGGCCCCCAACTGCATAATTGACTTTAAAATCCAAGTACTTGTGCAACGATGATAGGAACAAATGACGTGAAACTCAAATCGATTCTGCCTCATGTGACTAAGGATCGGTTTCTTCCCCGAAAGCTAACGGAAAGCAACATTTGGCGAAGGTCAACTAGTTATTAGATATTACGTGGCTAGATAATAAATTAAGTTGTTTCTAATTAAATATTAGAATGAAGGTGACACTATAGATGTGGGTTCAATGTACAAGCCGCTTTTGTTACAAGGACCGCACACCTTAGAGTTTATGACGACAGGAAAGTTCTTAAAGGCAAATCATGTTCTAATTGATTAATGCTCTTTTATACGCACTCTTGTGGTGTCGTCACTCTTTAGATATGATTCTTAATATTTTGTGACACAAACCTGAAATCAATCACTTAGAACAGTTACCAATTTGCTGGCAGCGTAGACTTGCAAATTTTGATATAGTACTAGTATTATACTAGTATTTCTCATAATATTACTAGTATTATACTCGTGTGATTTTGTTTGAAATCTCCTTCTCTAGTACCATGGTCCCTAAGCAACAATTTCGACGAAGCTTCGCGTTTTACATTTTAGTATTAATTCATCTATAGAAATAAAATATACATATACATATATGCATGTATGTACGTACGTATATACGTACAATAGATATTAAAAGATAAGGTGATCAAAAAACAAATTGGTGAATTGTCTCGGATCAAAAAACAAATTAGTTACAAGTAGCATGGTTCATCCATTCTGTGGGCGGTAGCGGGCGAATGGATCAACGGGGAGGGCAGAATTACTTTGGAAAGCTGAAACACGTAAGCTAGTCAGACCTGACCGGAGATTTCCAGAGCCGACAGGATGACGTAAGATCAACTCAGCGGATGTTGGTCCGACACTCACAGCTGACGGTCACTTTTACATATGGACACGTGTCAGAGTCAGCGACTAGTACTGCTGGTACATGTACGTGTCACTAGTTTAGTGGACACCACTAAAAATAAATACTACTATTGTCCTATGAAAGCCTGCATTTATGAAGAGGCCAACAGAAGGATCAACAGATCTATTCCTCATACGAGCAAACAAAAGTTTCAGCGCCTGTTCTAGCCTTCTAGCTACTTTGCTTAAATTAAGCTGATTCTAGTTTTTCTTTTTAAACACTAGACTATTAATACCATTTTGAATGTTTGATCTCGAATTTTTTTTTTCTTCCCTTCTATTTTTTTTTCTTCCCTTCTAAAGTTTTACTAATTTTCTGTTCTTAACTTAGATAAAATATGATAGGAAAAAATAACAAGCTTGGTAGGGGTATAAAAATGCTTAGAAACCACAAGTAAATTAATTGAAAAAAAGGATTGGTAGGGGTGCGAAAGATGCTATGGCAAGGGAAGCAGTTGTTGAATTTGGAACAAAATGATGGCTATTATTGCCTGCTAGAGGATTATTATTAGTACATGGGAAAGGGAGTGCAGGGCTACTAGCAAGTCTGGGGATTTTGAGGCTTCTGAAAAGACATGAAGAAACTGGGGACGGTGATTGAGTATGATGCAGGGTTGGATGGAAGGAAAACAAAATCAAGCTTTCATGAAAATCCATTAAAAACCCATAAATGTTCAATGAGCAAAAATTGCTTGAAATGGCCATTCCGATCGAATTGGAAGAAAACCATGAAAGGCGAAAGTAAGAAGCCATTGACATATGCTGCGAGCTGCTATTTTGCTGTACATGTAGCCAAGTAGCACGAGACCCAATCTGAAGTCAATAATAACCTAAGCTTCCAATAATAACAGCAAATCAAACATTCAAAAGAAAGTAGCTGTCTAGGAGTTATTCCACCATTAGGGATGATAGAACTACTTGTACTGATATTAGACAGCTAAATCAAAATTGTGGAGATAAGAGGAGGCAGGAGGTGGTAACTACGTACAAAGCGGAGACGGTACCACCGACAAAAAAGCGCAAGGGAGTTTATGCTACAGTCGTCACCGAGGGGACCATGCACATGTACCTTCTAGCAGTAAATAGTAATCAAATCAATGAACTGAATGAAGCCTTTGGGATTTCAGAAGGTTGTGACGTGTGTGATCTGTTGGATTCTGCATTAATGTATGCAGCGATGTGGAGTGTATTGGAAGGCAGCGACCAAAAGGGAAAGGAACATAATTATCTCTGCATCTGCATCTGCATCTGCATCTGCCTTCCAAGGACAGACTTTTGTTCGGATCCAATGGTACCTATAGTTTCCTTCCTCACTCCTGACTCTCTAGTGCTTTCTCCCTGGTGAAAATAATTGGGGATCGCATTTCTGACCTTTCTCGAGCCCCTTTTGCTCTTCTTATCCCAAGCTAGCACAAGCACGGATCGTGACAAGGAAATAGATGCAAGTTTCTAATCACACATCATAACGTATTTTGCAAATAGACTCGTTTCAGTTTCTAAGAAGATACATTACATATTACTTTGGCCGAGTCCCGTTCCTGAAGCACGAAAAATTGATCACCCTGTGTTGTCACCAGGATTATATTGGTCGAGTCCCGTTCCTGAAGTTTTAAAGGTGGCAAATGGCAATGCGGGTAAATTGAATTGCTTTGCTAGTCAGAATCAATATGAATTCTCTTAGACTCGCAATTAAGTTTTGGAATGATGCACTGAGACAGAATTGAATTGTTCGCTTGCTGATGGTTACCTGAGCCTCCCCTTTAATTTTAATCTCGGAGACCCGTGAAATTGCTGGTCTGGTCCCATCAGCCATGTCTGGCGGTACCAAAAGAAGGCCGAAGTACCCCTTTGCAGCAAAGCCACATCTTCAGGGACCAAGTAGAGAAAGGAAAAGTAGATCCTGCACATGGAAAAGTATACTCCCAAGGGAAATTTACTAGTACATGTTACCATGTTCGTGCGTGCATTTCTCAGTTATAAGCTATACATTTCCCCAACAGAAACAACAGATCAAAGAGCATGCGTACATGATGCCGTTCAAGTGCCAAATTTCCATGTCTTACAATTGATCCCCCACTGAAATCTACTTATACGCAAAAGTGTTGGAAGAATCACGAAGGCAACATCAATTGGTTTCACTTGTGCTTCTGAGTAAGTTTGCAGGTTGATCTGGGCTAGAATCATGCATAAAAAAGTTTGTCTTGTACACATGACAGGCAATTCTCGATAATAGTCTGTATAATTACACTAGAAGGGTTCGAGAGAAATATTTATCTTAGAAGTGGGAGCGTTCAAAACCAGGCTTTCTCAAGTCGAAAGTGTACTTGATTGTCTGGTGTGGTCTGTGCCGGAGACGGTCATGGTTTGGGCTCCTAGCGTAGGCCCAAGGCTCCCCGTGTATAAAGCCCGGGCCGTCCTGTCATAGCAAACACCTTTCATATTTTGAATGCCGTGAAGTCTGCTTAGATGAAATACTACAATTCTTCCTAAACACTTTCCGTTCCTATTTTCTGAACTTGGGTCTCATGACGTCTGTGGAAAATTTATAAATTTATTTCTGACAGAACACTTTGGAAAATTTTCTTTTATTTCATTAATTTTTTTGTTCTTAAATTAATTCTTTCTTATATATCTTAACAAGTTTACGTTACTTTTTCTGTCATTTGAACATTGCGCTTGAGAAGCCATTTAGAAGAAGTGTAACTGATATGGCATTTTCAGTAGCAATTGAGAAGCCAAAAAACACTCACAAAATAATATTCCCAACCCACCTTTTTATCCCAAATAATATTCACAAAATAATTTGGATAGTGAAATTATCCCAAATAATATTTCGCTTGCATCATAAACACATTTTCCAACCCACCTTTTTATATTCCCAACCACCTTTTTATCTCACATACATCACATCACAAAAAGTGCTACAGTAATTATTCCAAATAATATTTCAAATAATACCCTATCCAAACAAACCCGATTTGATATCCATGATAACTCTGAAAGTCTGCATTATTACTCTGGACCTTCTAAGGAAAAAATAAAGAACGTAAAAGAAAATATTAAGTAGCTTTAATAAAGAAAAAAGAGATTAGTTACATTGAAATCCTATTGCGTAATACACAAATCTTTTCAAATATACTAATTTGCTTAAATCATAAACATGTTTTTCATCTACTGTTTTAAATTTCTAACTACCTTTATATCCTAAGTATGTCACATCATACAATCAAATTAAATGTTACAGTCATTATTTTAAATAATGCTCTATCCAACCACACTCAAAGTTAGGGGTGTGCAAAATCGAAAAATTGGTAATTCGGAATTCGAAATTGGTAATTCGAAATTCGGCATTGAAATCTGAATTTTCGATTTCGAATTATGCGAATTTGGTTCGAATTCGGTAATGGAGTTTTTGAAATCGGAATTTCCGATTTCAATTTCGTTTTATAATATATATATATATTAATATTTATTTATTTATATATAATAATATTTTTTATTTCAATTTCGTTTTATAATATGTATATTAATATATATTTATGTATATAATAATATTTTTTTATAATATATGTAATATAAAATTTATATTATATAACAATACATCTAACAAAAAAGAAAAAAAAAAGGAAAAAGAGGTTTCCGAATTCGGTGAAATCGAAATCGAAATCGGAACTGGTGAATTCAAAATCAAAATCGAAATCGGTCAGTAATTCCTATACCAAAATTTCAAAAAATTCCGAATTCAAACTTTCGAATTAGCGAAATTCAAAATCAAAATCGAAATCGGTCAGTAATTCCTATACCAAAATTTCAAAAAATTCTGAATTCAAACTTTCGAATTAGCGAATTCAAATTTGATGCACACCTCTGCTCAAAGTTTCTGTACCAGTTTAGGAAACGGGAGTCTTATTCTCTACTAGTGTGAACACATAGTAGTCTTTAAGATTCTTGAAACGGCAGTCACTAACGTTCCTGACTATGTGTTTGTATGATATTGATGCTATCCATTCTGACTAACATTTCTGACCATGTCTTTGTATGATATTGATGCTATCCAGAAGATTCTTGAAACGGCAGTCACTAACATTCCTGACTATGTGTTTGTATGATATTGATGCTATCCATTCTGACTAACATTCCTGACCATGTCTTTGTATGATATTGATGCTATCCATTCTGGATAGCCTTTAAGAAGGTAATTCCAAAATTCAATAATCTTACACAAGATGAAAGTAATGTGTTTGAATTAAACTCGGCAAATAGGTTTCAAGAAAAAGACCAGTTTTCTAGATAGTCAAGAGAACGAAGCAAGTTGATGGGTTTTCTTCACATAATTCTATGTTTTTGTCTACTAAATTCCGAAGGAGGAAGCGTTATACTGTCGGACAGCGAGAGGGTGACGAAAGCTCTATCAACTTCATCACCTAATACAACACCAACGCCGCTCGTTTTTTCCTTCTTAAGCTTTAATTAGGGCTGCCGGAACCATCTTCTGTAACGGGCTGCTTGGAGTTCGCAATTTCTGTTGCGTTTCAATTGATTTTTCGGAGTATCAGTATTCAGTACTATCTTTATCAACTTGCACTGTTTTGAGTAATTTTTTTGGGAATGGCTGATCTAACTTATAATTGAGAATGGTTGCACGAATCAACTTACTATGAAATGTAAACGATGAATTTGTTCACTTCGTTTTTCATCTTCTTTAGTGCTAAAGATGGTTTTGTTCACATAATGCTATTGTCTTGTGGTTGTAAATTTCAAAGGAGTAAATATGGAGAAGTTGGACTTTGAAGGGTAGAGCGTGACATAAGCTCTATCAACTTCTTCACCTAACGCACAACGCAAATGGCTCCCGCAGTTTTGCTCTTTCCTACGATTCGCAAATTAGCAGACTTCGGTTTCGGGCTAAAACAAGCCGAAAATGACAGTCTGGATAAACTACTCTGTGGGTAAACTTGGCAATTCATATACGGAAGTAATCACTCCGCCGCCTAAACACACAACTTGAGGAATGGGTTGTCTGATTAAGCAAGCAAAACCAAGATTTGAACGTCAGGCCAACAGGGTATAATAAAATTTTTAACCTTGACAGATAACTACTACCAGTGCTCAATGCACACCCAATGTGTGTGCAATCAAAATTATATAATATTTATGGTCATATATTTCAAATAAAATTTTTATTTCTAAAGCAAACTTTAATCTTTCAAATATTTTTCATAAAATAATTTTATACTGGTACTTATAATGTTTAGGAATAATTATGTTGAAAACGTATACTTAAATAGTTAAAAGTAAAAAAAGTGATGGATAGTTAAAGTAAAAGTAGTTTTTATAAGGGTAAAAAAGGAAGTTTATAAAGTGACAATAAATATTAACTCCAAACCCTTTGCTCAGGCTTTATATATAGTATAGATATTAAGATTAAGGTCCTGTTTGATAACTCAGTTTAGCATTTAAATTTAATTGATTCAGATCTTAACACATTCAAATCGTTTGATAACCAAAAATTAAATATATGAATTAATTAAATAGCACCGAATTTCCTAAGCAAAACTTGCTTTCAAAATTAAGTGATAAGCTATTCACTTATCACTGAATGTCATATGCACTCAAATGTATTAAATTTAATATTTAATAATCCAATAATTTAATGGATTCAAAATTCAGATTTTAGATTTCACACTTCAATTTTATGAAAGCCATCCTAAGATGCGTGTATACTCTGCAAACTCTTTCTTGTATTCTAAATTTCTATTGAGATTAGTCATGTTGTTTACGGGGTCAACTTAAACTCTTTATGCCGACTATCGGCCAAAAGATAAGTAGTTTGACTTTTACGAAATCATTCAAGTTGATAAACAAAGGTAACTATATTCAGAGCAGTTAGAATTTTCTGACTTCCAGCTGATAAATCTCCCCAGTTGACACAATGGTTTAAAGTCCTTTATATATCTGGACACTTGTTGTAGAAGCTTGAATTGACAAGTTAAAGAGATGCGAGAATATATGTATAACAATACCAGAAAGTAAAAGAGGAAGATGTATTCTGAACAGGTGCATACCAACTGATGAGGGAAAATTGCTCGTCCCACTGTTTAAGAGCAAAAGGTAAAGGATTTAAGAAAATTGTCAAACAAAATGGACAACAATATCGAGTATTTAAACAAGGAATACAAAAATGAGGGCTAATGAAGAAGAGTGGATCGGAGCGGCAGATATTAATCATCCTGGATGAACGAGTCATTAGGTAGCCACTAACTTTCTTGAAGGTTTCTTATTTACGAAGGAAAATATAACTTGGGAGACTGTAAGGGTCCGTTTGTTTCGGGTGAAAATGTTTTCCAGGAAAATATTTTCCTAATTTCCCGTGTTTGGTTATACAAAAATTACTGAAAACATTTTCCTATGTAAAATATTTTCACTCATCTTATAGAAAATAACTTCTCTTCCAAACTTACTGAAGTTGTTTTCCGAAATGCATGCATCCCGCCTGTAGTATGTTCCAAACTTACTGAAAACATCTTGTAGTATGTTCTTTTTTTTTTTAGTGTAAACAGGAGGACTCGAACCTAAAACATCTTCCTTACACTCCCTCCCCCGTACCACCCACCCAACCCTCCCCCTAGTATATTCAAAATAAAAAAAAACCTCATCCTACTCATCCTATGCTAGTAATTAATTATATATAATAGAGACATTCTTTTCTAGAGAAACTTTCAGCAGTGAGAGTGCAAGATATATGTCACAATAAGCATTGCATGTGATTGATATTTGACACTAAATGGCCAGCAATTTGTTTATTGCTTAAGGAGATATTTTTTATTCATATATACATTTCTCCAAGATTTTTTAAAGTTAAACAATGAGATAAATTTTCTAATTTTGCATGGGAAGAAGTATGTAGTTATAATGTGTAGAAAGTAAAGATAGAGATAAAAGTAAAAATATTTCAAAAGTTAAACAAACACCAGAAAAATGAAGTAAGAAAATATTTTCAATAAGCTAACCAAACACCTGAAAATGATGAAAGGGAAATGATTTTCATGGAAAATTATTTCCACGGAAAATATTTTCCCAAGGAAAACATTTTACTTCCAACCAAACAGACCCTAAATGAGATTCCGATCCAAAAATATAGCTATAAGCAACTCCTCCATAGTTTCTAATTTTATTTTGGGAGCAGCATGCAGTTAAGCTGTCCACAGCACTTGCTATAGATATCGCACCCCAAAGCTATGACACTTGTTCAATGATCTTCATCAGAGAAAGGCGTATGTACGTGCAATAATACTTGTTCAATGTACGTAATCTTTACAATGTATCTTGTTCTTCATATCCTTTTCATCTCCTCACAAAAATAATTTCTTTCTTTCTTTTTTTTTTCTGTTTCCTACTAGAAAATTGAAGAAATTACAAATAGATGCAGCTAACGATAAAAAAAAAAAAAAACACATGGTACATGGCAATAATGTAGACCTCGTGCTTCATTCTAAGCTTCCATGAATTTCGTAGCAATAGGTATAGCAGAAATAAAGATGTTTAAAATGGTACGAGTGGAAAAGTGGCTTACGAAAGAAGAAAGGCTGTGGGGATTATTTTAATTAATGATGGATCACCACACACATCACATGTACAATCAGCATTGAGCACAAAGTCGACCAATATGAAAATGATTAAAAATCCGAAGATAATATAGCAGCGTATTACTAGATAATATTTGTTTTGAGATTTGGTGAGATGTAATGGAATGTAGTTTGAATGGAGCTTTCAAGTATGGTTTTCGTGCAGGTTTGCCTTGTAAGCCTAGATGATTCAATTCGCGATGATCCTTATCCCACTCGTGAAAATTGCCAATCTGTCAGCTTGGCTTAGACTAAAACTAAACAGCTAAGGCTCCAACCCATTACGCCACGTCATCACACCCAAGTCTCTCATTTAAATTTAAACCAACCACTCCATTCCCTTCCCCATCGTAATTTGCAAATCAACATAACACCAAGAAATCTGAAATCTCTCCACACCCTACCTACCCGCCCTCTCAACTTAGACGATATGGAGGGCTTAATTCCACTGGTATACAGAGCTATAATGCAGTACAAGAATGGCCAACAAGGGATGATGGGTTCATGGATGAATGAATCACCTTCTGCTTCCTACACGAGATTGCCAGGTGATTCGGGCCGCTTCCAAATGCCTGATATTCAGCTTTTCAGACCAGACTGTGCCTTCCCCGCCTCCGCGTCATCACCTTCTTCCTCTGCCACCAAAAGAATGCTCTCCGCCGCTGTTCAATCACCTGGCTGTCATCTGACTCCCCGCCGTGCCGTCAAGTGAATATCTATAAACAAAAATATGGTGCTCACTATATTACTTTGCCCCAGGAAAATCCAGGGCATGTAAAAGTAGTCGGGCATGGTGGGTTGAGGTGATTCACATAACTAGATTAATTGCGTGTGAAAGATCTTTGCTATTTGTTTCCTTTCTTTTTTCATGATTCTCTGGTTCTTGGGCGTATTGTGTGGATAACCCCAAAGGACCACACATTCGTGTTGTTGTAACGTTAATGGGTGAAATCTGGAAGTGTACAGACTGGTTATGCTTCTGTGTAATATAAATGAAATTTGTACTTTGCTATAATATCCTTCGGCTAAAGGGCCAAGCTGTTGAACTAAGAAAACTGTTGCCCACGAAACGTTTAGTCTGGGAAAGACAGTTATACTACAATCCAACCGGAGTTTAAGAAGTTTTCTAGCGTAGCGGCACTTTCAAGGTCCAACCACATTAAAAATGATGAACCGGTTGTTTCAGAAGGGCTTTCTCTCGCATCATTTCCACTTCTGTTCCATTTTTGCCAATGAAAGGCACAAAAATGTCCCCGCATCCGAATTTCTTCAAATATTTTGTTGATATACAAAAACATCAGAAATTTAGTGTTCCGTGGGATTTGCTTCTGAAATAAGGCTAAGGGTCGCCGCAACTGACAAAATCAACGCACATAAATGTCTTTCCGTCCTTCATTTAACATTCTATATCAATATATATTTCATTCTCTATTTTTTTTTACCATGTCATGTGTAGTTTCATTTGCAACACAATCGAAAAATATTATAAAGTTTGGGTTATAGTTGTCACAAAAATCATAGGGTGAACAATATTAAAGTCCCGTTTGATAATTCAATGCGCCATTTAAACTTAATGAATTCATATCCTAATATATTTAGACGTGTTTGATAACAAAAAATATAGCATCTGAATTAATTAAGTGACACTGAATTTTCTAGACAAAACTTACTTTAAAAATTAAGTGATAAACTGTTCACTTATCATTAAATGTGATATACACTCAAATATATCAAATTTATTATTTAACAATTCAATAATTTAATAGATTCAAATTTCAGATTTTAATTTTATCAAATGTATCCTAAGATTGTAAGAGCCATATTATCAAAAAAAAAAGAAGGAAGATTGTAAGAGCCATTTTTCGGCCCAAAAACGCAAAGATGGTGGCTCTATATGGATCCAAAATAAATAGATGCAGATTTATTGGGTTTATTCTTGGGATAGGCTGAAGCAATTGTGTTTTGAATTCTATTAAGCTGTGAGTTTAACTTCTTAAGGACCCCCAAGAATAGGACTCCTTAGTTAAGTCAGTCTATTCAATACACTAAGGCCTGTTACGGAATTCCATGTAGGCCTGTGGGGTGTAATTAGAGGTGGCAAATCAACCCACTTAATTAAATTTACCCATACCCGCCCATGAATAGATGGGTATGGGTATCTTAAATTTTTGTATATGGGTTACCCAATAATACCCATTTATTAAATGGGTATTATTGGGTAACCCATCAAACCCAATTAACCCATTTAGAATTCTCTTCCCCCCAAGTCTCTTCTTTTCCCCCACCCCATTTTTTTTTTCAAATTTTTCATTTTGTCATGATGTTAACTATTTTTGTTTCATTATTATTATTTGTTGGTTTTATCTTATTATTTTATTTTCTCTTAGTTTGTTAACTTGCTCATTTTTCAGCATTACTAATTTAGGATAAATTTTAGCATATTTTCTTATCTTTCTAAAATGAAATTTTAAATTTATATATGAAAAAAATGTTAGGGGTTCAAAATTTTTGGATTAAGTTTTTATATTAATTTTTATAGTACTTAGTTCAAATTTTTATATTCTTATTATTCAATTATTAAATAATAGGTAATTTTGTGACATAGAGTATAAATGAAAAAAAATTGGTAATTAAGTTTATTGAACATTATAAATAAATATTTAAAACTAATGATGGGTATAAAGAATGGTATAAATTGATAACTTAGTTTGCAAAAATGAATTTAAATGAATTTACAAAAAGTTAAAATAAACGGGTTATAAATGGGTAATTGGATTACCCAATTTAGTTTTTGACTTACCCATTTATACACATCTAATTAAATGGGTATAAATGAATTGACTCACTTATACCCATTACCCATTTTACCCAACCCAAACCCGCCCAAGTCACCCATTTTGACACCTCTAGGTGTAATGTATGTTCCATCCACTTGCAGAGTTGCAGTCCAAAGAAAAAGGTGTCAGGTACATTTTTTTTTTTTTTTTCAGTTGGGGGTGTCCAGGCCTACACCCGGCTAGTCCCCCAACCCGAGGAAAGCGAGCCCCACCGATCCTCAAGAAATTATGCCGGGTTGCTGAGCTCGGGATCGAACCTAGCCGTCTCACCCTAAGGAGGGCTACACAACCACCCGAGCAACCCGTCGGGGCAGGTACTTTGCTTGTGCTGTTTCAAGTATATACTGCAGCAAATTTTTAAGCAATAAACCATCTCTCGTGTGTTTATTGTTGTTTCAGCCACTCTTGGTGCAATCCTGCAACTCATCTTATGTGGAATCGTAGCATATGAAAGACGTCAACTTTTAAAGAGACGAGCTAAAAAATTTTAGTGAAGGAACGCGAAGAAATCTTAAATGCCAAAAGCAATGGGAAGTCGGCAAAAATCTTCACAGGCAAGGAGATAAAGAGAGCAACAAACAACTTTTCCAAGGACAATCTACTTGGTTATGGAGGCTTCGGTGAAGTTTTCAGAGGCACTCTCGACGACGGAACAATAGCTGCAGTCAAGCGTGCCAAGCCCGGAAACATGAAGGGCATCGTTCAGCTGCTGAACGAGGTTCGAATTCTTTGCCAGGTGAACCATCGAAGTCTGGTTAGGTTACTCGGATGCTGTGTTGAGCTTGAGCAACCTCTGCTGGTATATGAATACGTCCCGAACGGGACGCTCTTCGACCGCCTTCACGGATTTCGTCTCCACAACTGGGCTCCACTTAATTGGCTGCGCCGCCTCATTATCGCCTACCAGACCGCCGATGGTCTTGCATACCTACATTCTTCCGGTATTCCCCCGATATATCACCGAGACGTGCAATCCAGCAATATTTTGCTGGATGAAAGGCTAGATGCCAAGGTCACTGATTTTGGGCTTTTCTAGACTGGTGGAGTCAAACGAAAGCGAGTATACCCACATCAATACCTCTGCTCAAGGGACTCTAGGCTATCTCGATCCTGAATATTGCATCAATCTCCAACTGACCGATAGGAGCGACGTGTACAGTTTCGGTGTCGTTTTGCTGGAGCTCTCGACTTCGAAAAGAGTAATTGATTTTAACAGAGAAGAAGAAAATGTGAACCTGGTGGTTTACGTGAAAAAGATTTTGGGTGAAGATAAACTGATGGACACCATTGATCCAACCCTTAAAGAATGGGCTAGCAAAGTGGAGCTGGAGACCATGCAAGCAGTTGCTAATTTAGCAGCAGCATGCTTAGACGAGCGCAGGCAAAACCGACCTTCAATGAGAGAAGTTGCCGAGGAAATTGAGTATGTCATGGGTATTCTCGACGCAAATGATTCAAAAGCAGAGCAATTTACCTGTCGAAGCCCTAGCCAGAATTCATTCCTAGGATTGCTTTGGTCCTTCCTTGTGCTTTGTGTTTTGTAGCTTTCTCTGCATTTCTTTTTCGTTTTTGCCCCTTTCCCTGGATTTTTATTTCCTCATTTGTGAGTAAACGGCCAGGTAACTGCTGGCTCTGTGTGTTTATGATCAGGGAAAAATGTGCCTGTGAAATTTAAAACGTCTGCCTTATATACCTATCTGACACAAATTGGTCAAGAAGTTTTGTCTAATCTGTTCATTCGTCATTAATCATTTCATCACAAAGTTACGACCTTTCGCTCCATTTATGTCCGCGTCTGCAATTGCACGTTAATAAAGCAAAGAAAAATGGCACCTATTGAACTTCTCAACCTCCAGGAGGGAAGAACATTTTTACAGTGCCCCTCCTGGAAAAACTGGGGAAGAAGAAACATCAAAATTTCAGGACAAGCTCTTCCCCTGCTGGAAAACAAATATTGGCCCGTGTAGGCCAAAAGAGCCCAGTTATTGTAACAAAAATGAAGAAAGCTACCAACCAATATGGGTCAAATGAAGGATAGTTTTTCCCTCTCACAGAAAATGCAGTCGCAATATAGAAGTGAAAGATGATTTTTAAGATGAGCCAAGTAGACAAAGTGAAAAGAGCTTCAAGCACCTAAACTGAGGCTAGTATCCAGAACATTACATGAGAAGATACAGCGATCAGACACCAAGTGATGAAAGACAGAACAATGGAGAGTTCAAATTTGCTACAGGAAGGTTGCATTGGGCCCTTACAGTATTTCAAGTCTTTGGCATACAAAACTGCTATCCCAGCTGATGAGCATGCTGCTGCAAGTGATAGAGTAGCTGTCACCTGCATTGCATCACTTATCCACCAATCAGAAAATATATAAGAAAGAAACCAACAAGAATATAATGAAAGAAACAAAGAAAGATATAAAAGACCGAATAGGATAAGAACACTTTATTTGCGTGAAGTTGATTTCAATATGGGAGCAAAGACAAACGCATGTCTTTTTGATACATGGAATAGTAGCCTTTCAAAACTTAGCACTGGCAAAACGTGTAAGCGTAAAACTGTCTTCCGTATGAATTTCAGCCAAATTAAGCACGCAGCCATAGATCAACATGGAACGCTTACAGTTACGAAGGATAAACAGAAAGATGTAATAAATAAACTTCAAGTCTAGTGAGATATGACAGAAAAGGAAGTTGTATAAGAGCTCTAGTGCTGACAAAACTGAATATTGTGTTGAAAAAAGTTCTCTGACTTGGAAGTTACTGAACAAAGCTAGGAACAAAAGGACAGAAAGCACAATGATGAGAAACAATATTCAAAACTATAGCTTGAAAATGTTATGAGACCTAAATCTCACATATAAAGAACATCATGCTAAATACGCCTCTTGCCGCAGGATGGTTAAGATCAGCAATTTTACTTCGTATTGAGAGTCATATCCATGTACTGGGTGTTGCCGTAATAAACATGATTCCAAAAATTATGCATGCAAAGGGCGAAATGGGAGTTAGAAGAGTGCTAAACAAGAAAGTTGAATAAAACTAGAGTTTACTGCAATTATTGTTCTCTCTCTCACAATCAAAGCCCAGCCATGATAACAGGCTAACTCACCAGTGCCAGATAAGCAAATTATTCATGTAAAAGAGACAGATTGAGGGATTTGTAAGGTACCCAATCGCCAACAACGAACAGGCTCACTAAAACAGGATTTCGAAGGTCTCTCTTTATCCTCAAAGCATAGACATCAAGACATGCTAGTCCAAGGCTCCACAAAACTTGAAGCCCCATCGATGCAATCAAATAGCTGAAATCAGAAGTCATAATTTACCAAAGTGAATAACAGTCGTAGTATCTTTTTCAAAAGCCAAATCAAGAAAACCTATATACGCAAATACATGTGGGTGTGGAAGGCAACAATAACAGGCATGCGCAGATAAGAAAAAATCAAGAGTCCTTAGACTAGACTATACTTTCTCTTCTAAGTATAGGATAAACAACCACCGAATTACATTATTAGCACTTGGATATATTAGATCAAAAAGCACCCCACTTACAAGAGGATTTCTTTGTTGTGTTATAAAGAATCAGTTATCACAGATGCTGCACCAATATAATTTTCATTGCTCGACATTCTATGTCTCTTCAAATCGATGACGTCCTCCAAATAGTAACTTTTCTTTCTAGGTTAGATGTTTAACTTTTGATTATCAACTCATGTCTCAATTTAACTCATCCAATTGCACATCTTGTCTGTTAAGGTAAAGGGATAAATAAGGTAAGTTTATAAACTAGAAAAAAAAAATGTCTGCACATCCAATCTTCAAAATGGTGCAGCGAATATGGTCAGCTCCAAAATGTCCAGGAGTGATTTAGTGAGCTGTCGTAGCACATTTTCAATTCCAACAGAAATTAGAACAAATACTTCACTTCATCTGAAAACAGCAGCAAACTTGATACCAAAACACCCAGAAACAATGGTGCATGAAAATTGGGCACCAAATAAACTCGTATCAACATTTTATAGAGAAAAGGCTGAACTATAAAATCCCTTTGCCCAAGAAGATCTGATACCAGCGGAAAGCAAAGATCAAGGCAAGTACAAAATCCAAAGCGCAGTATTTGTTTCGATAAGGAGGAAGTAGAAAACAAGTGGCCCGATCCCATCAACTAAAACCAGTAAACATGAAAATACCACATTCTGAAAACTCAATGCGAAGGAAGAATCCATACCAGAACGCAGTGTAGTTGGAAAACCCATAAGCAGAGACCATAACTCCAATGGATGCAGCTCCAAATATACATTGCCCTATCCTTAATAACAACCCACAAACAGTCCCCGGACTCCCTATCAACTCCTTCATTTCTTCTCTCTATCTAAATTCCCGAAACTTTGCAAAGGGCCCTTTTTCTTCCAGAATGAAAAGGGCCCTCTCAAAGCCCTAGATTTCTCCAATCTCCCCCATTTCCTCAACCCAAATCACATCAATAACTGAACATTTCGATCCTTAAAGAGATTTAAGTATTCTTCTGCCTACAAGACGTGATTAAACAGAGAAATGCGAGTAGAGAGAAATAAATGACCAAAAATTGCTAACGCATCCAGATAGACCGTTAGGTTTGTGTTTTATTGGAAGCATCATAAAGCTGAAAACATTTCTTGAAGCAACTAGTGTTATAATCATTGCCACCCGTAAAATAAATAGATTACAATTTTTTTTTTTGTGTCAAATCAACTAGGCTGAGAAAAGTTAAAAGAAGAGGATCCACCTCTAAATTAAATTAAAAAGATGCACCACTACATATCTTTTAAACTTTAAAACAAGTGCACAGGTTTGGATTTTTAATATCCAATTAAGCCTATGTGTTATGGTTCACCTAGTGATCAACTCATCTAAGTGGAGTTGGATTATTATTATTATTATTATTATTATTATTATTGGACTAAGCTGGTTTTACAGGTAGGACTTAGGAGAGAGGTTTTGGATTTATTAATGAATTTAGAAAGTGTTCATGCGAAGTGGTAATTGGTTGCTTAATGGAGGGTGGAGGAGTGGCTTTGGTGACGCGGACTCTCCTAGGTGGATCTTTCTTTTGCTTCTTTTGATTAGTGCTTTTATGGTCAGGGTTTCTTTTTGCAGTTTTATTATTGTTCTGCTGCCGGATGGATCTGATTGTCGCTTTCCACTTGCGGGAATCTCTCGTACTTGCCCAGCCACACCATGAATTCACATCATTTGCCCCACATCTTTCCAAAATTTTCATGCTTGCCAAGTTTCTTTGGAGAGGGTAATTTGTGGTTTTAATTAGCCCCTTCCTTTCTAGTGGTTATGCATCGAAATGGCAATTTATTTATTTCCCCGTGTTATGTGATTGCCGAAAGTATTCGTTTGACCACTTATTGGCTAGAAGTTATAACCTGAAAATGGATTGGTCATGGACCAAATAAGTGGATGAGTCCAACATGTGCATGCATGGCAGTAGAATCTAATATGTAACGTCTGTTCGCTTATTTTATGAACAAGAATCGAGTTAGCCTTACAAAAAAAAAAAAAAAAAAATCGAGTTCCGTGATATATTATAAAAACACAAATAAGGGTCGTGTCATTCAATTCTTTAGATTATAAATGTGATTGATTTCAAGAACAATTTTGGTTTTCATGCGCTAAACTTAAGCTCAAGCTCGAAATCTATTCATCAAAGTTAATAGAATGCATGATATTGTTATAAAAAAAACTTTCATTGACACAACCATTCATGTATATATCATTTGTTATGTTAATTGCTGAAATTAATCGAATGAAAATTCTGATTTTTAATACTTTACCATATCCTACAAAATAGAGAACTAAATTCCATTACTGGTTTGATAAACCATCGCTATGTTTAATTATTATAGTAGGTTCGGTTATTCATGTGGACAGCCACCAATAGTATTCTAATGCTCGCGAACACAATTTACCTCAACTAGTCTATTAAACGAGCATTATCTAGCTAGCATCAAGTTTAATTCATTTTTTAATTAAACGACAATTTTCCATGTTTGAACAAAATAGTAGTGTTCCAACCTTGCTCAGTGAGTGTTTCTCCACCCCCTTTCTCCCACATCGGTCCAGTAAGAGTCGAGTGAGTGAGTGAGATTTAAGTCCCTCGGACCAACTTGGAAGTCAGCAATTGTCTTTTACGTTGGTTTGAGGAAATAGGTTTATTTCTTCCTTCTTAACTGTTGTTGGAAAGAGAGGGAAGGAGCGGAGAAAGAATGACAATTTGATTATATATCTTGACCAGTTTGTAGATAAGTACACCAATCATAAGACAAAAGATTTAATTTGTTGTACAAAAGAGAAACTTGTAAAGCTTTGATACATAGAGCAATTTAAATTTTATGATTATCAAATCATTGCTGCTTTAGTTGAAAATGGTGGTAATAAAAAAGTTTCACATTATATACCTTCCTGTTTTACCAATAGGGTATGTTCAAGGTCATAAGAGATGGCTGGTCCTTGCCTCTATCTCTAGACTCGCAAAATATTGAGCTAGAAATAGATGCAATTGATAAAATCTGCTGATTTGCCATCATCTCTTACCATAGGTTCCTCATCATTGCTCCGTTGAGAGTCACCCTTTAGACATGCTCGTCAAGAAGCAAAGGATACGGGGCAGGACGGTCATCAGAAGGGTCGTTCCTGAATAGTTCACGGTCAAGATTTGTTCTAAAAAAATTGTACGGTCTAGATCACTTCTTGTATCTCGTTTTTAACAATATATGTGGAACCCACAAAATTTTGTTCTAAAGTTACGCCGTGTGCAAATAAAGTTACACCATGTGAAAATAAAGTTACGTCGTATATAAAATGCACATAATCTTCAGAAACGGTTGCAGGTGCAACCGTTCCTGGCCCTGATCCAAAAGCAAATCGACTTACAAAACTGGGTGCTCAGCGAGATGGAAACTTATTAATCTTGGAAAATGTTTTTCTTGAACTGAGTAGTTCAGTTGAAGAAGACATTAGGAGAATTTGCTTTTCTCCTTTTGTACCTATAACTTAGTTATTTAACATCATTATTTTTTTGCCCCAAAAAGAAAATCTATTAGCCACGCTCGCTCGTATGCATCTTCAGTTGCTGCATTTTAATTGACCCACCATTACGCACACAAATATCAACTAGGAGGACATGTAAAGCTAAAGTCGGATTGGAAATGCAACAACAAATGCTCTTCTTTCCTGAGAATAGCTCTTTATTAACTTGTTTTGCTATAAGCTGACCTACCATTGTGTTTAATGGAGCAAGATTTTATATTGACCTGTTTACTTTCGACTTTTATGAAATTGATATATCAATTTATTCTCTGTCCCAGAAAAAAATTGCTAAATCGGCTCAACATTCTGTTGATCCATATTTATTTTTTAAAAGCATTCTCAAAAATAGCTAATCATCTTTTCGTTCACCTTTTATTTCAAAACAAAAGATACTTTATAAATTATATAAGGATCAGTTAGGGATAGGCATTTGTAAGTAAAGGTTGGGTTGATGGTATATGAATAGGCCCTACCTAAATATTTTGCATTTGTGTCGGAAACAAACTCAATAAAGCATCGTCTGCATATTTTGCTTGATCTCCAAGGCAAAAGCCTTGCCCCTTGGAGGGATAAAAACCTTCGCATGTAAAACCCTATACGCTATAGAAAAGACTTGAATCTTTTCTTCTCCTCCTCCTCCTCAGAAAAGCAAGAGACAAAAGGAAAATGGCTTTCTCATCAACCCATCTGTTGTTCCTATTGCGTTCCGGGCTAATGAAATGCCATTCAAGCTAAGAGCTGGCTGGTTCTCCCCACAAAAGAGAGCTAGCGGTTGACCAGACATCTAGGGGGTTAACTTACCAGTACCCATAGCCAAAGCCTTGAGTATTGCTAATTTTCTTATGCTACGAAGGTTGCCATCTTTGCCAAAGACAAAGTTGAAGGATTTCTTTGTACAAGAATTCAACTTGTTTAAAGATCTTCTTAAAGCAAATAATTTGGAACATTCCGGGGTTGTTGCGGAGGAGACACAATTTGAAAATTGAATGCCCAGGTTTTCTAGCCAACTTGTGTTAGTAGCAAAAATTTTTGGATTTTTGATCCTCTTCTTTCAAGCATTAATGGAGGAATTCATATCAAGCATCTAAACAACTAACTATTCTTGCAGAAAATATCGTACTCCAGAAATATGGAGTAGAAAATTTAGAATAATAATTTAAAAAAAAATACATAACATCTATTGATCTCATCCAGAAACATATATAGAGCAGAAAATTTAGAATAAAATGTGAGTACAACTGCGAAGTTTTACTTTAGTAATTCTTTAGCTCACTCTACAGTTCTAAATAGTGTTTAAATAGAACTCCGTTAGGCGGATATGGAATCGAACCTTTGTTTTTGGCAAGAATGGAGGCTCGATCTACCCACACATCCGTGAGATGACCCGAGTAGCCTTGGAGGACTTTGAGATTTGTCTAAATAGAACATGTACAAGAAAGAAACATGAAACCAACCTAAATAATGCTCTGAAAAATGCTCTTGCTCTCCAATATTCTCTAAATAATGCTCTGAAAGTAAATTTCTCAGAAACATGAAACCAAACTAAAAGTATATCACTTTCTGCCACTATACTTCATCCTTGATCGCGGTAAGAGGACTACAACAAATCTCGATGGATTTCAAGCATCATTTCCACGAAATGTTCAGATTCTGACTTGTTTAGTCAAGGGCTAGCTTCTTGTGGGTGTAATCAACCCCTTTGTCACCCTTCACAACTTGTCCGGTACCTCTAAGCACCCTGAATATGCAACAAAATCATGAGATTAAGAACCATAATATAAAATGAAAAAAAATCAGTATATGCCTTCATTTCACAATGTTCCAAAAGGATTAAAATCGAGAATTTTGATTTTATAGTTTCTCAGCCATAGACAAACATAAAAGAACTAGATGCCATTTTCATGGGAAGCTAGTACAAACCATCTTGTTGTTAGCAGTCCTTCAACTCCTACTGGACCTCGAGCATGTATCTTGCTGGTACTTATGCCAACCTTAATCCAACAAGAAAAAATGAATAAATTCAAACCTGTCGAAACTCAAATAATATCCATGAATAGTCCAAGTCCATACCTCGGCCCCTAGTCCAAAACGCGCCCCATCGCAGAAGCGTGTGCTTGCATTAAGGAAAACTGCAGCACTGAAGGAAGCAACAACCCGTAATGTCAGTTTAAAAAGTCTCAATCCCAAAATGGTACCATTTTTAGACTACTTAATTTGCTCAGAAAATATTACAAGCCAATGTAGAATATTACATAACGAAAAATACCACTTATCTACCTATCAACTTGATGTAAGAAATATTCAGCAACTTCTTGATCCTCCGTAACAATACATTCAGTATGGCCACTGCTAGGAAAAGAAGAAACAGGGGAAAGAAAAAAAAATCAGTGATAGCTCAGTATTACACAACCTTGCATTTTTTAGGCCAAAAGTGACAAACATGCCTTCCATGCTTATGAATGTGATCAATGGCATCTTGCACATCATCCACAACTTCTATTGTGCAAGCCTTAGAGTTGTACTCATGGTGAAACGAGTCTGCGAATGCAATGTTGAACAGAGAACTTGCTCTCGGTCCACCATATAAACTAACTCCTGCAATCATAAATGTACCACAGTGAAACTTACTCTTTTTTTTTTCCCCCTTATCATTTGTCTTTCATTCACATTTTATAGAAAAACACTAAAATCTACCCTTTTCATTTAAAAATGATGCATCATTCCTCAAAATTAACACCATTACAAATAGAAATGCACGTTATCATCTCAAAACTAGAAGAAACTTTTGTGGACAGATCTATGCAATGATTTCTAACTAGTACAGCTTTCTAAAAAATGGCAGAACAGCACCAACAATCACCAACTTATACTCAGAAAAGTTACTTAAATATGGTTTATTTATTCAATACGACCAAACACAAATCTCTCAAAGATGGCGGAAGAGAATCAATAGTTGCCACATGAGGTTTCTGCCACAAAGTTAGAAACCTTTAAAAAAAATGTACTTGGCTGTTTTCCAGCTTTCTCTTTTTTCTTGGTTTCCTTTTGCTTCACTTTTATGAGTTAGAGTTGATAAAAACAAAGTCAGAGTTTGCTAAAATCTGGAAGAAGTTTCAATTGGCCAATCTTCCACCTAAAGTGAAGATGCTTTCTAATGACTTTTTGTGCATAGCGAGTGAAGATGCTTTCTAATGACGTTTTGTGCATAGCGGATTTTAGTTTCAATTGTGTAACAAGCACAAGACCAACCATTGTGGTTATGGTACAAAATCCAGGATAATGGACAAAAAACCTAGTTGGATTTAAAATTGTTGGTGAAACTTCACTGAGATTAACTAGTACCTTCGTGTTTCAATTCTACAAGAAGTTCCTGAAACCCAGTACTAGTTGTCAGATCTTGGTGCACAAGAAGTGTTTCCTACAAAGAAAGCAGCATAGGATGCATTAGCAAAATATTACAGCATAAAAACAACGAAGGTAATTTTTAAGTAAGCTCTATTATATCTAAGAATGTTCAATGAATAACATAATGGCCTCAGTGGACAGAAGATCGGAGATTCAGTTTACCATAGCATTACAGGCAGCAGGATAATCCAGCTTTGCATCCACAACAATATGCCTTGCCATGTCCATATTAGCTGACTTGTCTACGTAAACATGACAAATTCCATCTGACAGCAACCATATATTCAGTGGAATATCCAGTTGTATTCTATTTCTTTACTAAATTCATTAGTTTTTTCCCCCTACCAGCATGACCCAGAACTGGAATTTTTGTAGTATTCTTGATTTGTGAAACCAGATAATTGCTGCCTCTAGGTATGACAAGATCTATCACATCATCAAGCTGTCATAGATTAAATATGTTAGAACAGATATCTAATGGAAAGATCAACAAGCATTCTCCATTCTCACCTTGAGAAGGTCAGGTATCTCCTCTCTTGAAGTCACAATCCCAATAAGTTTTTTACCAACAGTATCTGGGATGACTGATGTAATTATCTGCAGAGGTTAATCGAAAGCTTATCAAGAAATCAACTCAACAAAATGACAATGCAGCTGAACATTAAGTCCATAAATGGCCAGATTATAACTCAGACCTTGTGAAGGATAGCATTTGAGCGATTAGCCTCTTTGCCTCCTTTCAACAAGAGTCCATTTCCACTTCGAATTGCTAATGCAGCAATCTGCACACACAATTTGACAAATAATCAATTCATGGAAGAATATGGTAAATAAAATAACCAAGTAAATGAAACTCAGCTGATGACTCTAAACAGTTGTCAGTGGATCTGTATCAAGCAATTTGATTGCAGCTCACAAGAACAGTGAATGATGAAAGAATTCAGCTTAGATAGAGGGGAATGAAGAGACCAGAACCGTACAAATCCAGATAGTGATGAGTTTGCGACACAAGCAACCTATTAAATCCATGTATGACACAATTACAGCAGCCACTCGGGCATGGCTCATTGACTGTCCAATTTATCCATTGTTGGTTTTAACAAATTGTTCCTCTAAAATTGCCTAATACAAGCTCTACACCACCTCTATTGTTTCCACAAGCCATATACATGTAACATTATGCTTTAGATACTTATCATTTCTCCAAAAGAAAAGATTCAGAATGAAAAATAAGCTAAAGGATCCTGTAAAAGATGTATGTGAATTACCTGAACGAGTGCATCAGGTCGAGATTCAAAAACAATCAACAGGACACCCAAAGGACATGATGTCTTCTCTAAAACAAGTCCATCTGCAAGCTGCATGAAGTGCAGTCAGCCTACTTTAAATGCAACTAAATGCAATTTCATAGGTGCTACAAAAGAAGAGATGTATAACAAAATTAAAGCATGATCAAGCAGCAAAAATCCAGAATCTATGTTCTGACAAAATCGCATATCCAGCATATACGAGGGCTCAAATCAACTTTCTTGTGCTTTTTTCCCCCCATTTTGTGTGATTTCTGCAACATTTCTTTAGCATTCAGTTTAGCCCATTTGTCTTTCTCTGACATTGCAAGCTCAATATTTGGAAGAGATAAATAAGATTTGAATCACGTGACAATGAAAATTTCAGCTAGAAATTAGATTAACACTAATTAAAAGCTTAAGGTTACCAAAATATCTCATGGTTCCTACATATTTTCCATGCAATGATAAGCATGTAATTCAATTCTTGATTAAAAAGCAACAAAATCTCAATTACAGGAATATTAATGCAACTCACCTCAGTTCTCGACAATATTTGACCGATGGGTTCTTTCATATCTGCAATTGTACGAATTGATTTTGCAAGGGCTGCGATCTGGAAAGTGGTTGAGTAGTAGAAAGAAAGAGACGTTTTCTATCATAGGATTCTTGTAAAAAGAACAGTTGTTGAATTGATCACATACAACAGAAGGACAAAAATGAAAATGGAAACTATCTTGTGGAAAATCAAGCAGTACTTGCCTTCCCAGGCTTCAAAAGTAAACGAGAAACTAGTGAGTCATCATATCCAGCTTTGCGTGCTGCAGAAACATCAGCATCATTCTCAGCCTTAATTGCACTTTCCTTCTCCTCTAGTGCAGTAGCAATATCCAACAATATTTTCCTCCTTTCATGTGAAGGAATGCTCTGCAGACAAATAACTTGTTAGAGATTACTGTATCCTTAAAAGAGATATTTTTTCTAATAAACATTGAGTTAAACTCATTGAACAGCGAAGCAATTATTTATTGAAGAAAGCGGAAAAGGTATCTGTTTACCTGAAGTTTTCTGGAACACTCTCGAGCTGCGAGTGCCATCTCACGTGCACCAACATCAGTGAGTGTAATCCACAAATGTGAATCTTTGTGAAAGAGAGTACCAATTCGTTGTCCATGCAGCACCTTTGTGATATTATCTGCAGCAAAACCACTTCCAGGTACACAGACAAAAGAAGGATCAGCATAAATCTTATGGCTGATAATACATCATCAGAAGATTAGACTGATGAATGATTGTTAAAAGAAGCGGATAATTTGTCAGATCTCATTATCCCAAAAAAACTACCAGGGGATTAGATATTTTTCCTGACATATTTAGTTTTTGAGATAATAAGTTTGCTGAAATGATGCAATCTGAGTTACCTGGTTATAATAACAGGAGTACCAGAATCTGCCGCATGAACTGCAGCCTTTACTTTAGCATGCATTCCTCCTCTCCCAACCCGGGATTTATCTCCAAAAGTTATTAGGCCTTCGTGTTTTTCTTTAATATATGTATTGATTAGCTTTGAATGTGGATCACTTGGTGGGCCACTGTAAAGGCCCTCTACATCACTTAACAAAACAAGAAGGTCAGCCTTGAGCTCAAGTGCCAATAGAGCTGCCAAGCTATCATTGTCCCAGAATATGCCAGAAGAATCCTGCAAAAGAAAGGTCTAATATCATTATAAGACAATTCCGCTCAAATCAGACCAAAACCTTTGTTTTTTTAGGCCTGAGGTGGGGTCAAAGAGATTTAAACACATGAAATGCTAACTGTTAACCACTTTGGAAAAGCATTAGCAGATCAGAATAAGCTGCTACCATGAATTAAACTAAGCTAAACCTTCATATTCTTGCATTGTGTGTTTGGCATTGCACTGCCAGGTCCAATCACAAAAAAATAATGAGATAGTTGATACTCTTTCTTTACTTCAAAAGTCACAACTACAAGTTGATATGATATGACTCTGATTCTAGACTATCAACATACACAACAATAAGGCAGCTATTTTGAGAAATCTTGATGAGCCATAACCTCCAAAAAATTGCAAAGATTATGTGTATTATTAGATTCATTATTTTGCGAGGCGAACTTTCTAGGCAAATGATATTCTTTCCAAATAAAGCTCCCAACTGATGTTTTTTCTAAACATACCATGATAAACTCTTCCACTATGATTAACTAATAAAAGAATGACTTGTTGATAGTAAGCATTCTATGTACCATGATGGAACGTTCAATTATACTAGGAAGATGCAATGTATAAAAGATGCTCAAACTTTATTCCTCTTTTCTCAGATAAATAAGTGAAATTAATTATTTTCAGTGTGTTTGATTGGGGAACAAGATCTATGTGCAGTAAAGAAATAATCACATCATGTAATAATATAAATACATCTTCTATGCAGCTTTTATTGATCTTGCACTATAATGCAACACAACATTGTTAAGAAAATTAAGAGAATCAGATGAATAAGATAAGTCAAATACCTCATATGGGGCTCGTCGAGTACTGATAGCGTCATTTTCATTAAAGATAGGTATACTCCTTAAAGATAGCAATGTATCCACTGTTTCAGAAAGTTGCATTCTGAAATCCGGACTCTTGAAATCATTATCAGTAACTAGAAGTTGGGAAGATGTCACATCTAGCTGTAACAGATGAAAAGAAAATGGAAGGTAATTTACCATATTAGCACAAAAATGAAGAGATGTAGGAGATCACATGAAGTGTATAAATTCTGAAGTGCTAAAAAATTGCTGCCCATGTTAATACACCCCAACGATCTCAACAACAAGAAATACTACCTGGCTGAATAGGTTGTCATATAAAGCCATAAGACCATTCTGCCCAACAGCTGCACAAGCCTTTCCATCAATTTCAACTTGTGGCTTTTGTAGGTCGGCAAAACTGCAAAATACAACAGAAAATTTCCAATTTAACATGTTTCTACACGGATTAGAAACACGATACATGTGTTATTTAACACAAAAACTTGCGAATAGCAAACTTCATAGCACCGTTCAGATTGCAGTGGATTGGATTGAGAAAGTAGGAGGGAAAGGAGAGGAGAGTATAAGAGATATTTGTGAGTTTTTCTTTGGAAGGTTTTCATAAGGGAGAAGAAATGTGGGATTCAAGTTGTAATATTAGTTTTGTTTCCATCCAAGTCTGCATGGAAACTTGTTTTTAATTAACTTGCATGCTGCAATCAACCTACACTAAAATCAAATAAAAGACAAATGATTGTAGGTTAACAGAATTGTACTGGCATAAGTTGTGCATGTTTTTGTATCCAAATTGGTATATACACGCACAAAAACAGACAAGGTGTGAAAATTCTTTTTCTTAAGAATCCCAGCAAGTGTGATCATGGTTAGGTTATTCCTAGAAAGAAGTGGTATTAGCATCAAGACGTTATTTTAAATTCTGCTGTTGAATTCATGGAAAGGGGTTGAACGACTAAGAAGAACTAGATCAATTAAAGGATTAAACGTTTGTGTTTATTTTCTGAGAAAAATATAATTAAATAAGACCAAGAGAGATAAAAACAGTTATGCAAACGTGCAAAGTAAGTGTTCTGTTACTTCAAAAGGCAATTGCCTGACCTGCTGTTGACCAATCTCCTGTATTTAAGCCTCTGCCTTCCTGCTCCAACCGCCCCTGATGTCACTAGAATTATTTCATAGCCTTGCGAATTGAGTTCTTCAAGCTGCAGCATTTTGTTTGTGCAGAAAACGACAACTATTAGAATGTATGGATAAGCTCAGAAGCCAAACATGGAATCAAAGAAGATAATGTCTCCTAAAGCCCCAGTTTAGAAAAGCAATCATTGATTGTGATTAAGGAGCCTTAACTCCAAAAAACATTTAATTCAAGTACAGCTTTAGTTGTGAACTTTTAAGCCATTGATCAGATAAGTGCTGAATTATACTTAACTATTTCATAGCTGTTTGAAACATTTTGTAATGAAATGTGAAATTCACTCTCTACCCGAATTGGCATCTATGCATTGAGTGTAGGAAAAATCAGAAATACCTGCTCAAAAATAGCTCCAACTCTGCCAACTGCTAATCTTCCATCATCGCGTGTAACTACTGCAGTACCTACCTGCGGGGATGTACAGCGACTAATGAATTAAAGAGCACAAACTCTCATAGTAGTACTATCTTTAGTAGTTCAGATTCAGTCATATTAATGCAACAAATTAAATTTGAACCAAAAATTAGTTAGCTGGAAAACCAAAATTAATTGGACATAAATGAAAGAAAATCTTATGCTACCAAAGATTAGTTAACTGGTAAACCAAGGTTAATTGGACATAAATGAAAGAAACTCTAATGAAAAAGTAAGATTAGAACAAAAAATATGCCCCGTTCATTAGTTTGAGACGATTAGAAATGGTTTAAAAATTTTTCAGGACTGCTTCGTAATGGACTGGATTTGAGAGTCAGATTCAAGAACTGTTACTGAGTTGGAAATATAGGGCTTAGATTTGTACAAGACCGGTTGAAAAAGATGAATACTCATAAAAAGAACTCCCCGTCTTCTGCCAAAAAAACAGATGCAACTCCTTTCGCGTATTATATCTCATGCATGTTCCTATTTATTTACAAATATTCTGTTCATTCTTCCCTTCTTTCATTTCCCCCCCTTTCCTTCTGGGAACAAGACTACAATTATAGATGACGGCCAAACAAATCAAAAGCGAGAAAATAAAATATGGGACACTGAATCTTACCTTGTTGAATAAAACTAAAAGTTACAGAGAACAAAATAAAAGTTTCGCAAAATGTAAAAGAGGGATAAATCTGTTTTCTAAATTGTGCTGTTTGTTTGTGATAGTGACATTTAGCATTGGAGTTTAATACACCAGAACACGTTGGTAACATGATTAACCTGCGTTAGATACGCGTGATAATTGATAAGATATTCCCTTAATCTAGGTTAAATACTGCGATTAACAAATAGCGGCAATTAGTAGCCGTAATGGCAAACAAATTTTATTTCCCAACAAATCTACAAAACGATAAAAAAAAAAAAAAAAAATTAAAGCTAAACTGTGCGAACGCCTTTAATACTCGATTCATCACTCCTATAAAAATAGTTTATCGAACGACAAGAGAAATACTAAATAAAAGGGAGAAGAAATAATCCGCGTTGTTGAACAACAACATGCAATACTGCATGACACCGACTTCGCGACGCATATCATAATGAAAGACCTACTTAATAATACTTAGGCTTTGCATGCAGCTTAGATCAATGTAGAAAGACATGTGTATAGCCATGGAGATAAGAAACCGACGAACGAGAGACAGAGATCAATGAAAATAATGACCTTGAAGACGACGCGCTTGACATGCTTGACGAACTTTCTGGTAGGATCCATTGCTCCAAAGAGATGCTGTCTTCTTGTTTTGTTGTTTTGCGAGTAGGTCTGTCAAAGATCCACAGATCGGGATATTATTCTTTGTGTTTTATTTGTGTGTGTGTCTTCCGAGTAGCTTGCCACCCAAAAGAAAGGGAACGATTCAGGAGATCAGTATTTATGTGTCCTCCTGAGTTCTGATTCTAAGCCAAGCACGGAGGAAGCATTTAAATACTAGTTCAAATACCTTAAACCCGTTTCTGCGGCCCAGCAATTTTAGTCTCTCATTCTCTATCTCTTCATTTTTTTTCTTTTTTTACCGACGTTATCGTTAGCAATCGTTTACTGTTACCTTCCAGTGTTCAACCCCGTCAAAATGAGAATTATTACCGGTTTACCTGAATTTAGGAATGCAATTTGGTTGGGAAGGAAAATGTGATTTACTAATAGGCCAAATTACACTTTACTTCCCTGTGATTTAGTATTTTTGTACATAACCCCCCTATGATTTCAAAAACTATACATAACTCTCTCATGGTTTGGATTAAAGTTTCAAAGTGATAGAAATAGTCATTCGTAACGGAACTTTTAAAAATGTCAAAATTATCCTAATAAATACATAACACACTAACCCCATATGATTTTATATTTTACCATATGATCCCCTTATGATTTAATAATAATTTACTATATAACTCCCTCATAATTTTTAAAATTTACACATAACCCCCCTTGATTAATAAATAATTTTCAACTTTACATCAGGATATTTTAGGTGACTACGTTACGAATGATCATTTTTGTCACTTTGACACTTTAATCCAAATCATAAGGGGGTTATATATAACTTTTGAAACAATAGGGGGTTATGTAAAAAAATACTAAACCACAGAGGGGTAAAGAGTAATTTGCCCTTACTAATAAAGTAGGAGTGCAAATAAAATTTATTATCGATGTTCTATCCTGGGGAAAAAAAAAAAAAAACAAAGTACATTGTTGTGAAAAAGATTAATACCATTACTATCAACCACCATCTTAATTCGTAAGGACAGGATTTTCACATCCACATCTACTGTCTATACCACTGGAAAATCTTCTATTTCCAATGCATTATTGTTTTCTAAACTGTGCTTTACCGTGACGGGAAGGCTATCAATTGGTGGCCCTACTACACCTTCTTTTATTTTGCAAATCATTTTTTGCAAAATATATTAAGGGGATGAAGTGCAATCCATATTTATAGGAATGCCATTAACAATGCTCTAATAATAGGTGTGCTAGATTCAAATTATTCTAGCTTAGATGTAAGGCAGCCAAGCACTCCCCTTTATATTTTCCATTATTGTGGTAGGAACACAAACTCAGTGAGGAAAAATAAATGGATCAATCTACCATCAGTTACTAATGACCCGCAAATTAGGACGGCTCTTCAAAACTCCCAGTCATAATCCTCATGCAATATCATAGTTTTACTATAAAAAAAATAAATAAATAAAGGAAGCAATAAAGGCGTGAGGGTGCATTTAAATGTTGAACTATGTTTAGGATTCGGTACCGCAGAAAAAGCCAGAGTTTGAAGCAAGCAAGTCCAACGCCTAGCCGATAAAACGAGCGCCAGCATATAAATGTTTGCTAGCCCACCGCCTGCTCGAGGAGAGTAGTAGTGTGGTAGCATGCCCGTGACCTTTGCAGGTCTGGGATTATATACTCGACTGAAGAAGCCTGCTCAAATGACTTAGAGGCGGTGACTTCAACAAACGCATGACTCGTCTTAATTACATCGGTGGTTGGTTTTTTGGACGAACTAATACCATCGACCATGTCCCTTTTCAGTTTCTTTGTTTTATTGGGATGTTGAAGGATACCATCATAACTCATCCCTCAACTGGTATAAAACTTTTGGGGTTAGGAACAATACAATTTTTATTATAAGGAAAATATTGGTTCAAAAAATTGATAGTCAAAATCATTTACTGCAATAGTTTGATGCTTGAAGAATTCCAACGTGTACGACGTACGCTCAAGAAAAGATGTTTTTCTTCCCAGTCATTTAAAGCAGTGTGGATCAAAACCCTAGACAACAAATCCGGAATTATGATACTATAATTTTACGCTGTGGATGAGTCTTTTAAAACTAAGAAGGGGCTACAATAAAACTGAACATACTATCGATACAGCAGGAGTCCCATTTCGACATTCCGAAAATCGGTTTACCTCTTCGAGTCCATGGCCCTGACAGCCTGTTCAAGGAATGATTTTCAACATCGGATCCAAGTATCCATTCAATCAACTCCTAAAGGAAACTCACTACATCTCCACAAGTGTTCAAAGCTGGAACATGCAACTAGAACCAAACTGCACCAGACACTATTGTAACTCTCAGTTCATGTGCCAAAGCTACGGTCCCCTGCATCTCCAAGTCCGGGAATTATAAACCTGAAAAAGCTCAAACAATGTGACCGTAAACAAAGAGGTCACTGCTTGCGATGCTTCTTAAGCTAAAATCGAACTACAGTTCTCTAAAGTAATTACCCTTTATCATTTAAAGCGGGGTCAATATTTCCAGCATACACATGAAGCCTGAGAAACAGCAAAAGTCAGCAACCTGACAAATGACAGCAGTTACATTGCCTATTAACCAACCTTATCAAGACATGTCATTACCCTGGAAATTTCTCGCTGAGTTTCTGAAGTGCAGGAGGAGCAGCAACTGCAGCTACCTGAAAGGCATAATATACCACATCGACGATGAAAATCTGCTGCAAGTTTGGATGAGGATGCATGGCTAAGCAAACAAAGAATCTTCCAATTCGACAACCCATGAAGAGTGCTTCTTCATCTGCTTACCACTTTAATTTGCTTATTGTCAACACCACGTTCCTTTATCAAGTTAAGAGCTGCCACTATTGTGCCACCTGTAATTTTT
Source organism: Coffea arabica (assembly GCF_036785885.1). Classification (NCBI taxonomy): domain Eukaryota; kingdom Viridiplantae; phylum Streptophyta; class Magnoliopsida; order Gentianales; family Rubiaceae; genus Coffea; species Coffea arabica. The sequence goes on along the minus strand of NC_092321.1, from coordinate 1,733,137 downwards.
ACACAGGCGGTTAGTGGAGAAGCCTGTACTCTAAATGCGTAGGCCAGGAGATTATACTGACAACTAGAATTACTGCAGCAGAAGTATAAGGCAAATGATAGTTATCTATCTCCATGTGCAAAGGATTGTGAACTGGCAATGAAACTAACAAAGAACATTGTGTATGCTAGCATGGACGTCCACAGCAGTTCTGGATTAATTATTGTTTGGACTGAGAATCGACAGTCACATTCTTTAAGAAGCAGGAGAGGAACAGTATTAAAAGCACCATGTCATGTGTTCCGCCTAGAAATTCTTTAACCTTAGATGAAGATACATGCACTTAATATTAACCTAGGCAAAACTTGACACCATGACAAGAATATTTCACTTCTCAAACAGAACATTTTATGAAATACACTCATGTTAACCACAGCATATCAAGACCTGAATACCACGTAGGGATAAGTTCAACACCTTTTTAACTCCAGAATAAAGTAGCAATAGCCATCCTGGAGCAGCTAGGCGACAAAGAAAAATAAAAGACTATGGATGTCAAAATTGAGGTTCTTAGGCACAGCAAAAAAGAGCTTTTGCTTAGGCTTAACCATAGTTTTCTGAAAAAGCAAATAGGGATGGCAAACCTGATCAGACATTACATGTTGAAACAACCGCATTTAACGATGAAACACTATCCCTACTAGTAGGGAATTTTTTTTTTTCCTCCCCCTTTAGGTAGCAGTTAATACACTTATGATTGCTACAATCAAACGATCAAGGAAATTCTAATTCATGACATGGTAAGCACACATAGTAAAGTTCAATCAACAATTTAAATAATTTTCAATAGAGCAGTGAGTGATCATAATTATCAAATTGTAAGTTACGTTTGAGGAAAACTAGGGAGAAAAAAGCTGTAGAGTCAGGAACCAAGCTGCCTTTCCCACAATGAATCAAACTTTCTCTATTCATTATTGAATGTACATCATAGACATAAATCGTGTTACATGAACCATCTCCGCGTGTATAGTTAGAAGAAGTTGTTTTTCCAATTATTCCTTCAAAACCCCGAATCTCCCCCCCCCCCCAAACCCAAAAGAAAGGAACTAATAAAAGACACCAATATAAGCACGAGGTAGAAATTATTGACACCTGGACATGGCCAATGAAACCAGTTATATCATCTAATGCAGTACAACAATGACAATGTTCATGATGAACGACTTAGGTTCCATATTTGACAAATCTGTCATGCACAGCTCCCGGGTTTAATAACTAAAAGGATATTTGATGCACTGGTATGACAACTGTGCTTCAAAAATCGAGAAAAAACCATTCATGAACTTCAGGGCCTTAATCAATAGGTTTCATATAAAGGATGACACAAAATAACCAACCAACTGAATTTCGTAAGAGTTAAAGAGAGTTAAAAGACTGTTCTGCAATCCAAATTATAGTCTTCCCATAAATCTATCCAATCCAAACAATCTAATCTTAGTTTTGAAGGCTCAACCCTCAAAAAGTGGACAGTAAGCAAATATATAGAGCTGTTTGTGCTACAATGAAACTCAAAGGTCCAACATTTTCTCAAGAGTGGTTATTTGGAAATCAGAATATTCAAACATAGGATCTCTGACAAATACTTGAGAACCAAATTGATTTTGTTAAGCAAGATACTAAGCATTTGAATCAAACCAAAATCATAAGTACCTGTTCCAACCATAGGATCTACGACAAATACTCGAGAACCTTCGGGAAATCTGTCAGGCAACCTGGCAAAATGGACATCAACTTTGTCAGGACTTGCACCACCAGCACAGTGGCAATTATACAAGTAAAGAATCCAGAAAATCCAAACTGAAAAGCAAGATACCATTAATGCATTAGTGCCAGCCGTAAGAGACAAAAAATTAAAAATATGAAGAAAAAATCCCCAAGATTTTTTATTATGGAATCCTTACTTGTTTAAGTATACAGTTGGCTGAAGCGTTTCTTCGTTTCTGCTAATCCCTTAGTTTGCAAATGAAAGTAAGACTGATTAAACAACAAAAAAGCTCAAGTTCCATAACAATGTAAAGATCAACTAAAAGTCAAAACTTTGAAAAAGGACATTTTGTAACTCCTAAATGGTCATTTACAAAAAACCAATAGACAAGTGATATTTATTAACAAAGTTCACTGTCAGAACACTTAAAAAATCTAAATGCACTAAAAATTTTTTGAGCAAATTTGTCTATGACCAAATATAAACAAAAAGTCAGTCAGAACACTGTATGTGATGAGTTAGACACTGAACAGTTTGGATGCCAGTCCTTACCCAGATGATATGTTTTGTTTGCCGGCAAAATTGATGATGCATGTTCAGCTAGGGCAAGGCCAGCCCTCAAGATGGGAACAACCTGCAAGAGAGATGAAGGGAGAAAGGTCAAACAAAAAAAATTAACATGTTGAGTTTCCATTTGTAACAAATGAGGCAGAATGCTGCTATAAAAATTTTCTGAGGATTTGTCTTGATAACATGACTGTTCAAATAGATGACAAGATATATCCTAGCAAAGAAAGAGAATGATGCAGAAGCTAGGAAACTAATGTACTAACCGCTACAGGTTCCCTGGGGTCTATAAATTCAACAGTTGCAACACCTAGTGGTGACTGTATCTCCCCGGAAATCATTGGCTGGCAGTGGTTAGACAACAGAACTGTAAGTCATCATACCAGAAGAACGAAAAAGAGAACTCTCAGATCAGCTACAAGATATTGAAGAAACAGATTAAATTCATATAAACAGCTCTCCCAGCTACGGGAGGTGGTCCTCTTGAGATGTAACTTAAGCATCAAACCTTCCGAACTATAAATACCATAAATATTACTGCATTCAGAAGTATTTTCGCAACAAAAAGCAAGAGACAACGTGTGAATATTAGCTGCTGACCAGCCAGTCCCTTGAAGCTTCATACATGAGCAACCTCCCCAACTCAGCCATGGCACTCTCTACACGAACAAAATCAGAGTAAAACTAGTAAGCATTACTTTGACATGGTGAACCCAATTAAATCTTGTAAGAAAAGCAGTGAACACTCAAAAGGTCAGTGAATGTGACCAGTTATGTTAGTGGACACACCAGCACATCAGCACAGTACGTGAAGTCAATCAATCTTGAAATATGGCTGCAATGACATTAGTACTGCCGGCTCACAGGTAAACAGGATAAATGCAGCACCTCCATTGTAATTGAAATAGAACAACACATATCCATGGAAATGGAAATATATTACAAACCAGCAGACAGAAAAAAGAATCCAGAAGTGAGCTTACTAAAGATTGGAGTTGGTGTATCCTCATTCCGCACAACTGAAAGCCAATGTTTTATCAGTGGATGGGGCGGAACAAAAACCTATATCAAATAACTCAAAAGATCGTCGAAATCATCATCAGTAAGCACAACATCAATTAAGACCCTCTCTAGATATCAATAAAAGACAAACAATCCAGATACTACTAGTATTACCAGTATTTCTTTTTTAACCTCATTTAAACTCTATCGGCAATGCAATCAATGTAGTACTCGAAAGACGTCCAGGAAAAAAATGCAGATTTAATGAATGAATAAAATACAAACCAGCATCCTGTCTTGAGAGATGGGTTTCTGCTCCGGCGTCGCTTGGCAGTCCATTGTTAAAGCCCTCCGCCGTCGTCTGCTTAAGGGAAAAACCTGCTTGCATTCAGGAATAAATGAAGGGGTTTTAAATTATATAAGAAGAGGTCTACGAAGAAAGAAGAAAAGAGTTGAGCAAGCATCAGTAAATGAGATCCTCTCATCATACCGTAATCGTAGCGCTAGTAATACTTTGATTTTTTAAATGGTAAAGCGAAGAAGAAGAGGAGTGTAAAGAATTGGGTGAGAGAAGGTGTAGCTGACGATACGGTGGAAAGGAGGAGAAGGGGAAGGCACAGGGCAGGCAGCCGAGGAGCGGGGAACAGTAGTAGTTATAAATGGGAACGGCCATTCGGGGAAGCCAAGCTATGGTATACTGAGGACTGAGGAGCAGTAGGGTGATAGGAGTTACGGCGTGTGTGGCGGAAGCTGCCCGGAGATACTTGGATGATATTTGGATGATAAGGTGTGGGGGCGCCGCCATCCCATCTCCGCTTTATTCGTGCTTCGGCCCTTTCTCTTACAGTTATATTACACCTTCACCCCCAAACAGCTCCTTCTTCTGGTTTTTAATTCCTAATCCAATGAGATTTATAGCTAGTTTGTGAGTTGAGGATAGAAAAGAAAAGAAGAGAGAGGTTAAGTTACGAGAGGGAAGAAAGGATAAGAAAAGAAGAGAAGATATTTTAATGTTGTTTGGGAGTTTATGAAAGAAAGCAGGTGATTTTGGATATATAAGTAAATAAATATTTTATTCAACAGTTTTTTAGGGGTAGAATGGGCAATTTAAAAATATATTTTGCTGCCTTTCTGCGCTTTCCGTTGCTTTCTGCCCGATTTGGGCCGGAAATCTTTTTTAACTGTAGCTGTTTCTTCCTTCTTCCAATTCCGTCGATTTCTTTTCCGAAAAGAGTTGAGCAAGCATCAGTAAATGAGATCCTCTCATCATACCGTAATCGTAGCGCTAGTAATACTTTGATTTTTTAAATGGTAAAGCGAAGAAGAAGAGGAGTGTAAAGAATTGGGTGAGAGAAGGTGTAGCTGACGATACGGTGGAAAGGAGGAGAAGGGGAAGGCACAGGGCAGGCAGCCGAGGAGCGGGGAACAGTAGTAGTTATAAATGGGAACGGCCATTCGGGGAAGCCAAGCTATGGTATACTGAGAACTGAGGAGCAGTAGGGTGATAGGAGTTACGGCGTGTGTGGCGGAAGCTGCCCGGAGATACTTGGATGATATTTGGATGATAAGGTGTGGGGGCGCCGCCATCCCATCTCCGCTTTATTCGTGCTTCGGCCCTTTCTCTTACAGTTATATTACACCTTCACCCCCAAACAGCTCCTTCTTCTGGTTTTTAATTCCTAATCCAATGAGATTTATAGCTAGTTTGTGAGTTGAGGATAGAAAAGAAAAGAAGAGAGAGGTTAAGTTACGAGAGGGAAGAAAGGATAAGAAAAGAAGAGAAGATATTTTAATGTTGTTTGGGAGTTTATGAAAGAAAGCAGGTGATTTTGGATATATAAGTAAATAAATATTTTATTCAACAGTTTTTTAGGGGTAGAATGGGCAATTTAAAAATATATTTTGCTGCCTTTCTGCGCTTTCCGTTGCTTTCTGCCCGATTTGGGCCGGAAATCTTTTTTAACTGTAGCTGTTTCTTCCTTCTTCCAATTCCGTCGATTTCTTTTCCGAAAAGAGTTGAGCAAGCATCAGTAAATGAGATCCTCTCATCATACCGTAATCGTAGCGCTAGTAATACTTTGATTTTTTAAATGGTAAAGCGAAGAAGAAGAGGAGTGTAAAGAATTGGGTGAGAGAAGGTGTAGCTGACGATACGGTGGAAAGGAGGAGAAGGGGAAGGCACAGGGCAGGCAGCCGAGGAGCGGGGAACAGTAGTAGTTATAAATGGGAACGGCCATTCGGGGAAGCCAAGCTATGGTATACTGAGGACTGAGGAGCAGTAGGGTGATAGGAGTTACGGCGTGTGTGGCGGAAGCTGCCCGGAGATACTTGGATGATATTTGGATGATAAGGTGTGGGGGCGCCGCCATCCCATCTCCGCTTTATTCGTGCTTCGGCCCTTTCTCTTACAGTTATATTACACCTTCACCCCCAAACAGCTCCTTCTTCTGGTTTTTAATTCCTAATCCAATGAGATTTATAGCTAGTTTGTGAGTTGAGGATAGAAAAGAAAAGAAGAGAGAGGTTAAGTTACGAGAGGGAAGAAAGGATAAGAAAAGAAGAGAAGATATTTTAATGTTGTTTGGGAGTTTATGAAAGAAAGCAGGTGATTTTGGATATATAAGTAAATAAATATTTTATTCAACAGTTTTTTAGGGGTAGAATGGGCAATTTAAAAATATATTTTGCTGCCTTTCTGCGCTTTCCGTTGCTTTCTGCCCGATTTGGGCCGGAAATCTTTTTTAACTGTAGCTGTTTCTTCCTTCTTCCAATTCCGTCGATTTCTTTTCCGAAAAGAGTTGAGCAAGCATCAGTAAATGAGATCCTCTCATCATACCGTAATCGTAGCGCTAGTAATACTTTGATTTTTTAAATGGTAAAGCGAAGAAGAAGAGGAGTGTAAAGAATTGGGTGAGAGAAGGTGTAGCTGACGATACGGTGGAAAGGAGGAGAAGGGGAAGGCACAGGGCAGGCAACCGAGGAGCGGGGAACAGTAGTAGTTATAAATGGGAACGGCCATTCGGGGAAGCCAAGCTATGGTATACTGAGGACTGAGGAGCAGTAGGGTGATAGGAGTTACGGCGTGTGTGGCGGAAGCTGCCCGGAGATACTTGGATGATATTTGGATGATAAGGTGTGGGGGCGCCGCCATCCCATCTCCGCTTTATTCGTGCTTCGGCCCTTTCTCTTACAGTTATATTACACCTTCACCCCCAAACAGCTCCTTCTTCTGGTTTTTAATTCCTAATCCAATGAGATTTATAGCTAGTTTGTGAGTTGAGGATAGAAAAGAAAAGAAGAGAGAGGTTAAGTTACGAGAGGGAAGAAAGGATAAGAAAAGAAGAGAAGATATTTTAATGTTGTTTGGGAGTTTATGAAAGAAAGCAGGTGATTTTGGATATATAAGTAAATAAATATTTTATTCAACAGTTTTTTAGGGGTAGAATGGGCAATTTAAAAATATATTTTGCTGCCTTTCTGCGCTTTCCGTTGCTTTCTGCCCGATTTGGGCCGGAAATCTTTTTTAACTGTAGCTGTTTCTTCCTTCTTCCAATTCCGTCGATTTCTTTTCCTTTCCTTTCACTTAAAACTCTCAAATGTTACGTGGGAGATGCAGCCTTCCTCTTCCATTCCTTTCTTTTTTGTTCAAATCTCATCTCCCAAACTAGGTATGAAGCAATAGTCCGGAGTTTTAATTCAAGATGAGCGTGTTTGTATTTGTAATTTCGAGTATTATTCAAAATATTATTTGTTGATTTTTTGTTGACTTTCTAGCTAACAAAAAATGGTTTCGATTATTTTGAAATATTATTGTTTGGTTTTCAAATAATAATTTTAATTAACTGTACCACATTAGCTGCAGCATCCACTAATCCTCTTTTTATTTTTTTTACCCTTCCACCCTTCTTCTCACCTTTCCTATTCCCAATTAATTGTCACACACTAAGGATTTGAAAATTCTAAACCTGACAAGACAACGGTGATTAGAGCTTTCTCCTAATAAGTGGACTAACCCCGGTGATTAGCTTTCTCCTAATTTGCTGTTGTTGAACAATTGTGCCCAAAACTTTCACGTTATTAATGACGGAAGAATGATGGAAGAACAAGCTGCAGATTTAGCATATAGTACACGACACGATCACTAGGGTGCCAGGAGCCACATCGAATAGACGCGCATCTCATTGGCATTTACCAAATCCATTTCATTTCAACATCAAAACATATACCTTCACACAACTTATTAGTTGGCAATTAAACCTTTCTTATATAGGAAATCACAAAAAGAAGAACCCATCAAAGTGTACTTTAAAAAGAATAGTAACTATTTGGGAAATTTGCCAAATTGGTCCCTAACATTTACCAAAAACACTTTTTTAGTCCCTAACATATAAAATCAGCCAAAATTGTCCTTCACATTTAAATTGTGATCCAATTTGGTCATAATACTCGTTTTTGCTCCTTTCTCCGGCTAAAAATAGCACACCCCTCTCACGTAGTCATATTTTCAAGGGCAAAATTGGAAAACAAAAGCTTTCTTCTTCTTTCTTCTTTTCCCCTGTTTCTTCTTCTCCATCGCGACCGAGAGCCCTCATCACCGCCGCCGCATCCTGCGCCCCTCCAACCTCGCTTGTCCGCCGCCTCTCTCCATTGTCGCGCGATCTCTGCTCCGCTGCCCTGCGCACTGCCCTCGTCTCTCTCTCTAGTCAACCGCATCCTTCCACCAGCTCACCCGCGACCCCAGCGCACGCCGCCCGCTGCTCAGCGCGCCGCCATTGCGCGGCTCTCTTTCATCCTCCGCCTGCCCCGACGCCGCAGCCCGCATCCACGAGAAGCAGCCGCCGCCGCTGCTCGACGCCACTGGCGCGCGTCGCGTACCTCACCTCACCTTACTTCACTCCCTCTTCTCTCTCCTCGCGCCTCCACAAGCGACACGCGGCACCTCTTCTGATCACCTCCAAATATGCTTCTGTTCAGGTGAACTCAGTCACTGTTGTGGTGAACCTGTCCTTAGAGAGTCGAAGCAAGATAAAGATGGTGAGGTCAGGGATCGTCCCCAGTGGATCTGGGATTTGTGTTTTCTAATTTTGCCCTTGAAAATATGACCACGTGAGAGGGGCGTGCTATTTTTAGCCGGAAAAAGGAGCAAAAACGAGCATTAGGACCAAATTGGATCACAATTTAAATGTGAAGGACAATTTTGGCTGATTTTATATGTTAGGGACTAAAAAAGTGTTTTTGGTAAATGTTAGGGATCAATTTGACAAATTTCCCTAACTATTTCTGATTTCAAAAATTCAAACACCACCATAGCCACCGTCGCAGTCGAAGCAGCCGCTAGCTGTGTCTCCCGGTGGCCTAGGTTTGGTGTTAAGACAACAGCACACGAGTCCCACCAATAGCATGAATCCCGACGCTGAGGCTAATGCTTGTATCCATGCCCAACTCAAGCAGTATCCCATCTCTCTCTTAGTGCAGGATTCTGCCAAACGTACCTTCTTCCTCCTCCACTTTTCTTATCATCATCTTATACAATCAATTGCCACAATCGTTGGGTGGTTGTTCATTGCCTGCTGCGAGTCTATGCCCGCCAACACATATACATATATATATATGCTAGTATATCAAAAGTATCCTACTCCAGACTGTGGATGGTGATAAATATTTGTATCAACAAAACGATACAAGGGGACTTGGAGAGGGAAAGCATCCAGTGGTGTCATTTATAGCAAGGCATTGCAGGCAACACGGGATCGAAATCATTTGGGGATAAACTGTGGGGCACGTGAGCTTAGCTAGAAAGAAGTCGATGAAACATGGGCCAGACTGTGAAATTTAGCAGCTGCGGTAATGGAAATCCAAGCACCTGAAAATCATATAGAATTTCTACTTTTCTGGATTCGTGCTTTTTCGTTATCAAGCTTGAGAACACTACGTGCCCAGCTTTTCTACTTCCTTTTATCATCATTATTACTTGGACACATCGAAAAAGCGAACTTTACTGTTGTAGCGGATTCCTCGCTAAAAAGAAATTCGGCAGATCTGATCATGGTTTATTCGTAAACCATACATGCACCTTGATTTGAGGTTACATGAATCCTAAGACATGATGTATCGTTGGACGAAGGCTAAGGGACCAGAAAATGTGTCCCACGGTAAAGATGAAATCCAAATAGAGTGACGTGTACTGTTACTTTCAGTTGGTTTTTACAAGCTGAAAGTGAAACATGCAAGCGAAAACCATCCCTGGATTTCCTTTTCCCACGGCCACGCCAATGGCCGTTGGCACGCCAGCTAAGGGTCCCAAGAATCTGCCCTTATTTCAATTGCGTTAAGATGTTTATGGAGCTCAACAATGAAACTATTAGAGTTGGCCCAGCGTTACATAGAACTCTCTCCACTTTCAAATTCACAAAAAAAAAAACATATTAAAATCTGCCAAATATTAGAAAAATCTCTTAAAATTTTCTCCGCTATCAAATTAAAAATTTGAGTCCTGAATTTGATAGTTGGAGCTGGAATGGGTGTAGAAAAGAATGATAAGTTAAAAAAGTCGAAGGAAAAAAAACTCAAAAAGGAGTGACAAGTATTGTATTTATTAACTCAACAAATCAAAAGGTTACGTTATTGCAGCGAAGCTAAACTTGACAGGCTGGCATACAACGGATGCTCATTGTGTCCAGCATTCTAGCTTAAAGGGGTGCTTTTCTAGGCAGATTTACTACGCTCGGCTTTTCTACGTCGTTTTGGAATTGGGGTTAGTCCAGCCAACCGCTGACTTGAGAGAGAATATGGAACTAAAGAGTAGACGTCCTCATGGAGGCCAGCAGACATGGTGGCATGGATTCCAAAGCACCAGAACTATGTAACAAAGTTGAAATAGGCTTTTCATCCAGAACCGACCACAGCAGTCATAAGATCTGGGAGATCACAGACGATTGAATGCAGTTATATGTTCATTAAAGTCCAAATATTCATGCCCCCTTTCTAAGGCAAGTAATCTCTCATCACTGCAACAATCAATTAAATTATCCGTAATACCAGAATTACTGAACAAAACGAAGTAATTATCCATAATACCAGAATTACTGAACAAAACTAAGTGTGCTCGACAATTTTACCAATACGAAGTACTGGCAGTCCGGCAGATTACAGAGCAACAAGGCATTACATGTGCACAGCATTGACGTAAACCGTTATGTTTCTAACAGATTCCTACTAACTGGATGATTGGAAAAAGAGCACCCTAGAAAATCTAGAATAGATTTCACCAAAGCATTCCAAGGATTCTGCAGTAAATTTTGCACATAGATCGCCAAAGATTTCTTAATATCCTATCATCGATTAAGCAGCCTCTTCAGCTAGATGATTTATGGAAAGATATACAACTTGCAACATCTGCAAAAGAGTTACATCAGAATCCAGCTGCCATGTTGCAGAAAACGATCAGACGTAGCACCAAGAATAGCAACCAACCCCACAAGTAGGAACAAGGAAGCTTTATCTTCACCAATGACATAAAGCCCCTAAACAGAAAACATAGACATATATCACAGAGTAGAAAAGAACAAAATACTAAGGAGAACGATCCTCAAACTATACAGAAGACATGAAAACTAGGCACATAAGAATCAGAATAGCATACAATTCAAAACCCAACCATAATCATCACTTGTCAGATTTGCAGAGCCACTATTAGGCCATTAAACACAGCCAAAAGCTTACAGATGCAAGAAAGAATACTTCTATTCTGTTCAAAGCTTTGGTACCGTGTGTCACAAGGCAAAGAATAATTCTTACCCAATTAGATTAACTTTCCCTAATCATACATTTGAAGGATGAGCAAATTGACTTCTCCCATAAATGCAAATTAATATAGATAACTTTGTTTCAGTTCCATATTGTTTGTGGAATTCGTTCAATACTTTTCACAATCGAAGAGTAAACCTTGACGAGTAAAAAACCATGCTAAATGAGAACATTATGGCCATAAATCCATATACAGCAACAATACATTCAGCTGACTTTGGAATATCCAATAGATCCATGTTAGGTTACCCAAGCTTATGCAACATTCACAGGAAATGTAAAATCAATTTACCAGATAAAAATAGTAAAAGGCATCAAAACATCAATCTGTGTCACTCTGTAATCAGAAAAATCAAATTAACACTGAAAACTGATATACAACTGCAATGACTATAAGGAATAATTCTCAGGGGACAAGGTAATGTTATTACCGTCCAGTAAATTTCAAAAAGCTACAGCTCACTGTAATTCCGCCAAACCGCACGAAATTCCTCTCGGAATGTGTTTAGACGAGCTTTCAAATTGGGTGTCCTAAAGCTTGCATGAAGGACAGTGGCTGACAAATGATAGTAGCAACAACAGGAAAATCAGTACAATGGCCACAGTAAGTTAAAAAATGAAAGGAAAAAGGAAATAGAATTTTACGATTTTACCAAGAAGGCCAATAGCAAAAGCCCATAACAGAGTTAAGAGGCCACAAGAAACAAACCAAAGGATGAAACTCACTGCACAAGGGCAAATCCGAATTATTAGAATGTCAATCACTCAAAGGCAAACCCGCAAAGATGGGAGACAGATACAGAAGAGGAGGGGTTGCCCATGAGCTTTCTCATACCAGTTGAAAACACCAATACAAACACCCAGCGTGGCCGCCCACATATATGAATTGTTCTCTTCGCTGATGGGCGTCCTCTGATAACAGGCCTGGAGATTACAGATAATTTAAACAAAGTACAGAGTGGTTACAGTTATAGGAGGACACATGCACAGGTTGCACATATAGATTCATGCACAAATACAGGCAACATACTTACGTCAGGGGAGGCCTCATTTTTGCAGCTAAATGAGGAGAAAACTGTCTCACAGTTCTTGTAATCTTTTCACTAAAAGTACCTGCAAAGCTGTACAACAATCCCAAAAAACATAAAAAGTCAATGATGCCAAAATGTTTGTCAACAGGCTCGCAAAGAGAGAAATACGAAATGATAACTAAAAAACAGTTATTTTACGCATGCGCTGCTCAATATTTCAACCCTCTGGATTTAATATCCCCTTTCAAGCTCAAACTATATACATATCTAAGAAAAATAGATTTAGGCAGTTTCTTGTTTTCCAAACTTTTTTGTTAACCTTATTATTCACTATTCAACCTTCTTTTCCCCTTGGAAAGGCTACTGATAATCTCGAAAATGAGCAAAGGTAAAGAATCCTCTACATACATACAATGTAAAAACATACCTGTCATTCAGAAAAGCGATGCTTAGAGCAGTCAACAATGCAGCAACAATAGCAAGTGGCCTCCTAAGAAATCCCAAACCTGCAAATGCACATACATATTGTAGTGAGTACCCATGGAAACACACGCACAGAAGTAGAATTAGCAAGCCACCTATAGAAACACACGCACCGAAGTAGAATTAGCAAGCCACTAAGTGGTTTTAACTATAGCCCCACTCAGAAGGAAAAAATAGCGATAGTTTCCATCTCTTACCAAGAATGACAGTGATCAGTATAAAGTAATTCGTCCTATAGCTGCAAAACAAGGCAAAAACCAAAAAAGTAAATGAGCAGAATGTCTCTTCAAATCAAACAAGGCCAGCATCGAACAAGCACCTGTACATGTTCTTTATCTAATTCAGTCATAATACAACAGCCAATTAATACTCAAATTTTTTCTTCTCTCCGTAGAATCTAGCTCACTGGCACTCAATAGTTCGATAATTCTCTGAGTTTTAATTAATTAGGATTATTTCTGCTTCAAATAAATAATTCAGAAGATCGTATGCAGGACATGTTGCAACGAGATTCAGCTGAGGATAAGACAAAAATTTTGCAATTATTCACCAAATTCATTCAAATTAACAACTCAAATGGCGAAATGATTTATCCGAATTAGTTTTATGGCCTAATACGTCACGATTAATATCCTGTTATGACTCGAGAAAAGAACCATACTAGTAGAGATTGCACTTGAGGCGACTGTTCCATTTGGAGTACGATCGGGGGACAGTAAACCTAGAGAAGAATTCTGAGGGCGGCCGCGGCGGAGATGACCAATCGACCTCACGCAGAGCTTCGATCAGATCCTCTGCGGTTACGTTTCCCCAGTCCATTTGGCTTTGATCGAAGACGTGATGATGATTCAATCGAAAACTGTTTGCTCGAAACCCTAGAACTACAGAATATATGTATCTAACTCGGGCCTAGGAACAACAAACAGTTTGTCTTGGGAGATTTCGTAACTGTGGGTTTGGAATAAACAAGGATGCTTCTTTGAAAGAAAGGAGACGAATCTGTGAACTTGTCCTTTTTTTCCCCTCTCTTCGTTTTTGGGTTTTCTTTGTGGAGGAAAAAAGGTCGTTTTAAGGCGGAATGATGGCAAAGGAGCCGTCAGCCGTCAAAACAATGGCAAAAACTAGAAAATGTCTGAGCCCGGGTTCGAGCCGGGGGCCTATATTCCGTGAGACTAGTGTGATGACCAACTACAGCACCCAAACATGAGAAGCGAGAACGTTTTCACGGCATTTGCAGTCACACTCCACACCACAGGACTTAGAAAAGCTTGAGTGTGCAAATTCTTGGTTGGAAATATTTAAATCTATATTTTTTATTAAAAAAAATTAAATTGTAATCCAAAAATCCATGAAAGTTATTAGAAGTTTTTTTGGCAAAAAGATGATTAAACAAAATAATTAGAAGCCATTATAAGTTAGTAAATTTATGCAATTACCTTTAATAAATCGTTACTTTTGTGAGAGTTAAAAAACTAGAAGATCACACCAAATTTTAACACAAGACCCGTTTGCGCTTGTCAAAAAAATTGCATCTTGATTTAGTAGACAGATGCAAATTGTTGCTTTAATATTTGGGAAGTCAAATGCACTAGAAAAAAAAAAATGTCGAGTGCACTGAAGAAAACTTCTTTTTGTTCGAATCTACAAGAGGGGCAACAAATCCATTTCCAAAATTCACTCATTCCATTCCTTAACATATAATTATGGGCATATTTGGATAGACTATTGTTTGCAACCCAATCCTTTTATTTTGATTGCATTATAAATATTACTGCTTTTTTGCACGCTCATGTATGTGTAATAAAGAGATGTATAATATTTATGATAAATGAATTTTTTATTACCAAAGCAAATTTAATCTCTTAAACTTCTTTCACGTAACAATCGTTATAATATTTAATGTTAGTTATGTTGAAAGTAAATAGTTAAAGTAAAGCATGTTTTCAAGACACCTAACTATAAAGTTTTGGTAGTTAAAATAAAATTAGTTTTACAAGGGTAAAATTGAAAGTTCAAAAAATGACAGATAGTATTTACACCAAATCTTCCTCCCATCCCCTTATACATTGTATAGGTTTTTTTTTTATATCAATTTTAGATTTTAAAATGTGAACTTCTATTGTCACTGAGAGGTGCAAGTTCAAGGAATGGTTTCTTTAAAAAAATAAGATTGTAAATTATTTGAAATATTTTTACTGTAGCACTTTTTGTGATGTGATATATGTGAGATAAAAAGGTAATTGGAAAGATAAAAAATTGTATTGAAAATTGTAATGATGATGTAAGCAAATATATTTGGCCAAATAATTTACAATCCAAACAAACCCAAGATTTTGATTGTAAGCATTGTTTTGACCTTTGGTGACTATTTATTAGGTACAAATAGGTTTACTTTTACTTATCGTTAAAAAGATATTTTACCGCCCTGTTTGGAATTTGGATTGCATTTTCTAGCAAGTTTTTAGTAAAAAATTACTTTTCAATCAAAACTTAATGGATCCATAATAATTCGTCAGGAAAGGAAAAAGCCTAGAAAAAAGCCTGCCACCTCGTAATTTCCTGGTAGCATGTTTCCTTCCTTCCCTGAGAACAAAATTTGAAAATTTGAAAACTTCATGTCAACGTTGTCATTAGTCATCACAAGACGGATCATCACCCCCTGAAGCAAACATCCCACAGCAACAATTAAAATAAAACAAAATAACGGCAGCCAATATTTATTTCATAAAATTTAATTATTATATTGAACGACACGGCATTAACATCATCATCAAAGATTAGACTATACTTAAACCTCCATGAGTCTCATCTCCGACCACACATCGCAGTTCGCCAACCATCAACAGTCAGAAGCACAACGGTTAAGAGCCGTAAGCTTGGGAAAGAAAAAAAAAATGCTGAGAAAGGAAGCGTTAGTAGGTTATTTGTTCTAGCTGGAAAATCTGTGAATATTGAAGCTCAATACGTCGCCGTTGTGCTGGGCTGCTGTCAGTGAAATCAATTGCTGCCGCTTAGGGTTTTGGAGTTGTATTTTGATTGTAAGTTAGTAAAATCGATGGCTCAACCGATGAGCAGAGGAGGAAGGTTCGTGGTGGGGGAATATGTGGTTGGGCAGCAAGTAGGAGCGGGGTCGTTCTCGACGGTATGGCACGGGCGGCACCGGGTCCACGGCACCGAAGTTGCCATCAAAGAGATCGTGACGGCTCGATTGAACACCAAACTCCGGGATAGTTTGAAGTCGGAGATTGTTATTTTGAAGAAGATCAATCACCCAAACATCATCCGCTTGCACGACATGATTGAGGTCCGTACACAAATCGCCCCTAATTTACATGCAACAACTTTTAATAAATACTGCGCACAGTTTTATCCTATTTCTTAGGAAGGAACTTGCTCTGATTAGCTCTAGCTTATGGTTTGAGATACACGTAGAAAATGTGAATTTGCACTGGAGATTTTCAAAGGAGGATATCAGTTGATCCGGAAGTACGGATATTGTTGTTTTTCCGTCAATAGACTGAGATTGGACTACCAGGGTTGAGATAATCTGAATTGTTGTCTTCTTGGTTTATCTTTCGTGCCAAAGAAACTTAAACATTCTATTGCCTGTTAGTAATTTAGAAAGGAGTTAACCATTTAAAATAACGTCTAATTAGGCGTCCATTGCTTAGAAGTTTGTCGTTTATGTGTTCTGTTAGCAAATGTTGCAAGATCATGAAACTTAGAGAATGGACTGGAGTGGAGTGGAGTGCTGCATCCACTGCTGGGGATGCAAGTTAAAGAGTATGAAATGTAACTGTTATCTCTTCATTGCTTTGAGATCCATTCTCGTTTTTGATGTTAACTAATGCAAAGAATGAGTATTGAATACTCAACTGAATCAAAATCCAGCTAGATTATGGAAACGTAATTGTACTTTGGGCTTTCCTTTCCGTGATTAGATCTGACGCTTGCAATGCACATTAACAGGATTCAAGCATTAACTTCTGTTACTGATAGCTCCAACTTGACTTGTAGCCACGTGACTAGTGGCAGTATCTCAGATGCATCCAGAAACGATACTATCTTCTTTTCTTTGCTTGAGCAGTTGAGTTGGATCTGCATTTCTTTGTATCCTTCAAAGTAGCATGGTGTTAGGTTGTTACTATGTCTTTACAGATGTTATACAGCATGGGTTGGAAACACCACATTAATTGCCAATTTCTTTCTTTCTTTTTTTTAAATATTATTATGCATGATAGATATTTTGGAACTGAGCTCAAGAAATTGAACGAGGTCCATATCTTTTGCTTTATTCTTATCTAAATCAGTTCTTCTGGATGGAATATAGGATTCTGGAAAGATATATATCATTCTAGAATACTGCAGAGGGGGTGACCTTTCTGTTTACATCCAAAAACGTCAAGGAGGAATTCCAGAAGCAACTGCTAAGCACTTCATGCAGCAACTGGGTATTCCTCATTCTCTTTCTTGCTTTTTGATCTACTAGCATTTATTTTTATTGTGAATGTTATTATTCTTGTTTTTTTTTTTTTTTTTAATTTAATGTTAGGATGATTTGTGTTTTCACATACCGCAGCTTCTGGGCTTAAAGTACTTCGAGAGAACAACCTAATTCACCGAGACCTGAAGCCACAGGTTTGCTCCCCGATGAAATTTTGCTTTTCAGTGTGTTACTTGTAACTCAAATTACTCACTTTGAAGTAAGGAAACTGTTCATGATTTTTGTTGAACTGTCTTGACTTTCTTCTAGGAATGCTGATGAGATTATCTTAGTCCTTAGAATGAGTGCGCAAGGGCATTTCAAGTTTAATGCAAGTTATTTTTATTTGTGCACATTTTCTGGAACAGAATCTATTGCTTTCTACAAATGATGACAAATCCATCCTGAAGATTGCTGATTTTGGATTTGCAAGGTAAAGTAATTCTCAGACATGTAAATGTCATGTCTATTGTCCATTACCTTGATGCATGCACTAATCAGTACTCTGAATGCGTGACTGACCTAAACTGATGCCTCATTCCTATATGAAGCACATACCATTTCTCTTGTCCTCTTAACAATATCTTTCTTCTTTTTTTTTTTTGGGGGGGGGGGGGGGAAGGTGAGGGGGAGGAGGGAGTTGGTCCTGTTGTGTCTAGTTGAAGCAGCTGGCTTTGTTACTGGATAATCATCATGGCAATGTAATAGTATTTGATTAAATGTATGTTTGCTTTTTCCTATTTCTGTAGTTGTAATTCTGAGACAATAAACTCAATGTGGCTGTTGAGAATTTATTCTCATGTTTATAACATCCTATTGTCGAGTACCACTTTTAGGATACATTAGGTTTGGGGATGACGTAGAATGATGCCAGATTGGATTACAATTTTTTTTTAAAATTCTACTGTAGATTTATTTTTTTTATCCTGCAGCCGTTAGCCCATTTAGATTTCTAATTGCCTCAATCATGGCTTAAGTTATCTGGTTGGGGAAGAAATTTTTGTCCCAGGATGAGGAATGGTGGGATTAACATTTAAAAATGATGTTTATGCCCTGTCCTGCGTAGAAGATGACTCTGAAAAGAGTTCTGTTCAGTATAGTTTATAAGCTTTTTTATATTGGTTTTGTCTTATTCTCCCATGGAAAACTGAATGAACTTGGCAGAGTTAAATTGAACAGGAGATTATGGGTGCCCAATCCTGGGACTCTTGATAGTTGGATTTTTATGGTTTCCTTGCAACCTATAAATTAAAAGTATAGTGGTTTTATACTGGACAGATAATTTGGTCTAGAGTCCAGTTAAGTGGTGATCTTATGATCAGTTCACAAATTGCAGCAGTTTTGGCAATCTTTTGGAAATAACTCAGTGGCTCTTGATTTTTTCTGAGAACTTGGAGAGACGAGATGAAGAGAGAATTTCCTGACACCTGATAAAAAGGATTAGTTAGCCCTATCATAATAGATGCCAAACAGTTCTGCAGGTTCATGCACAGATCAGGAGATCCTCAATTCTTAAGGAGATGTTAGACAGGCATTTCTGGGTTTTGCCTTTACATGGACAGCTGCTAAGACAGGTTTCTTGTGCAGCTGTATGAGGGTCCCGTGATTAAATGCTTGGGAAGATGTAGGTTCAGAGAATTTCATCTGTTTGTGCAGATAAGCTATTCCTGTTTATCAAACATGTGATCTTGATCTTCCTTTGGAGCAGCTGTACCATGATACATCTGATTTTCCTTGGCTTTGTTGTAGAATACTTGGCACAATGTCTCCATAATAACAGAAACTACCATATAGTCTTTCTTGGTGTATAAAATGTAACTGAATGTTCATGATTTAGAGGCTAGGAATAAATATTTATTTTGCAGTATAAGAAATATTGGTTTTTCTGGTCAGGTCCCTGCAACCTAGAGGGCTTGCTGAAACCTTATGTGGTTCACCGCTTTACATGGCTCCGGAAATAATGCAACTCCAGAAGTACGATGCAAAGGTGAATTCTGATTTATATAGATGCCAGATGTCAACCTTCATGTAATCTATTGACTTTGGCATGAAAATGCAGGCAGATCTTTGGAGTGTTGGCGCCATTCTATTTCAACTGGTGACTGGAAAAACCCCATATACAGGAAACAACCAACTACAGGTTCAACTTCTTATCTAATTTTTTCTACTTCTGAACTAGTTCTACTTTTTATTTTTATTATCTTTTCAGTATCTTATTTAATATATTGCATTATACCATTTTCTAACCTACTTCTGACATTTCTGCAGTTGTTCCAGAACATCGTGAGATCAACTGAATTGCAGTTTCCCCGAGACATAAAGGATTTGAGTCCTCATTGCATAGATTTGTGTCGGAAATTGCTTCGTCGTAATCCAGGTACCGTGGCGTCCAGGACTTTTGACGACATAATTAAATAACCCAAAATGCACAAGAGCTATTACTCTGGGTCAGAGTTGCTCATGCACAATGAAACGCTGAAACTCTTTGCTGGAATACCAAGTTTATTTGACCACTATCAATAGTTTTAATTCTATCATTTTCCTTCAGTGGAGCGATTGACATTTGAGGAATTCTTTAACCACCCCTTCCTTTCTCAAAGGCAAGCAGATGAATTGTTGTGGTAATCATGATTATGAATTTAAGTAGTTGTGATTTGGGTTGACAAGGTTTACTTGTCAAAATGATGTACACGACTTTATTAATTAGTTCAAAATTATTCTGTGCAGGAATATGAGACGACAGAAAAGTATAGATGGTTTTCCTCTTTGTGAACTGAATCCTGTGGGGAAAACCGAAGAAATTGCTCAAGAAGATTTACCTTTTAGTTTAGATGATGATTCCAGTGGTCCTGATGGGAGTCCCTCTTTTGTTGGGATGTCCCCAATTAAATCTACATATGGATTTTCTCTTGATGCAAAAGCTGACAGAAAGGAAGCTTCTAAAGCTGCAGAGAAGATGGATTTTGCTTCCAATTATGGTAGTGTCAGTCATAAACCAGAAGCAACTATGTTTAATATTGGTGGTCTGAAACTTTCAGAAGGAAAGCTGAAAGAGTCTCTTAAATCCGTGGATCCTGCACCGGCAAAAAGTCACATAAAAGGTGCTTCTTTCTAATTGTCACTAGACACACTCCTATTTCCATACAAAGATAGGGATAGAGATAGATAAGCGTCAAATTTCCTGGAGCTATATTCAGGTTTTGAGAGAATATAAACCTAAAAATCATTTTATTCACATGGGTTGTAACAGTGGCAGATTCATTGGAGTTGATTGATCAGGAGTATGTCCTGGTACCTGGTCCACCATTGGATGTGTCTTCTTCACCTGTTATTTCTACTCTCGAGAATGTGTCTTCCAAACCTGGCAGTCCACCACAAGTTTCTGGAAACATAAACCTCATCTCAACTGCCCCAATGCCAATTGTTGGTACAGCAGCCAATAAGGTGGGTCATATTGAAAGCTTTGAAAGTCACGGCTCTGCTCCTGGGACTTCACAAGAATCTATGGATGTAGCTGACACATTAGAGCAGCCATCAGCTGACTGCATCACAAGAGTAAGATCCTTAAAGTGTTGTGCATCTGCCATCAGAGAACTAGTAAATGAGAAGGTATTTTCCGTTATCTTTTATTAATGTGGAAAACTACACAAGGATTCCTGCCTCTCATGTTAGAGTTATACAATTGATCAGAAACCTTCTTGTTGTTTTTAGTTTTACTGTTTCCGCGGTTGTCATGTGCTTGATTAACTTGTCATATGCCTGCCTCTCACTTTCGATTAATTTGGGAATGTTTTGTACCCAATTCATCATAGCTTACAAGGTGGAAGATTAGATGATCTGAGGAAGTTGGAAAGAGGTCTGTTCATATTTTATTTTCTTCATCTGTGCCTAGCTTGAGCATAACGGTCTTACTAGCCCGTTTAAGTTTTGACAAGCTGAGTGTAAAGTTTTTGCTTCGGGTACTCATCTTCTTGCCGTTGTCCGTACTTGCTAGCTAAAGGTTTTACTTTAATTTTCATCGGAT
Source organism: Coffea arabica (assembly GCF_036785885.1). Taxonomy (NCBI): domain Eukaryota; kingdom Viridiplantae; phylum Streptophyta; class Magnoliopsida; order Gentianales; family Rubiaceae; genus Coffea; species Coffea arabica. The sequence continues at coordinate 1,711,997 of NC_092321.1, read as the reverse complement.
CATTCAAATTTTGAGGCGCAACTGCCATACCTCTTAGAAAATGAAGGACAAATATTGTAGGAGTTTTCCATGTTAAGTGACAGTAATTATAATTTTGATGCCAATGCTGCTGGCTATAATGCTAATGATCTCGACTGTTGAACTACTATGTAGTAATGGTGATATGTGAACTATTGCACATGCTGAATGCTTGTATTAATGTTTCTGACCAGTCATATGACTCAGTAATCTTCCTTGATGTCAAACCCAGTTTCACTTTTAGGATTGGTGGTTTATTCTCTGCTACACGACTACTATCCTCCGAATTTGCATCTTGTCTATGCTAATGATTGCATCTGGTTAAAAAGCTTGAGGCAGGTAAGCAGCTGGAAGCATTCTCAGTTCAGCTTGTGATTCTTGCCATATGGAAGCAAGCATTACACATCTGTCATACACGAGCTGCATCTGCTATGGAGGGAAGTCCAACACCTGATTCTACCAGATTGAGGGAAATGACGAAGGAACAAGACGGCCTTGATATTCATGAAGATCTTGATGCAGCTGACACTCTGGGTTCTCAGCATATTTGCTCTCAGATTGAGAGAGCGTTTCTTCTTGAAGTTGGGAATGCTGAGGAACTTGCAAAAATTGTAGAGCCTGGTATTACATGTTACCAAGGTTTTTCTCCTTTTAAATATTTTTCATTAAGATTATAAGGTGTTTCTTCTCCTTAACCATTGTTGTTACATGTATGGTATATTTCCTCTCATTCTTTGTATCAGCTGAAGTCCTTAATTATCTTCTTTTTGGTTGTCTGAACCTATTTTAAAATCAGAGGAATCTAAGCAATAATGGACCTTAACAATGCCGTAGAAAGCCAAACTCCCCAGTTGGTTGGCAATTGTTTATTTTCATAAGTTTGTGATTTTTAATATTTACTTCTAGTTACGAGATACATAAACTTGTTGGTAACAACACTAAAAGGAGCTCTAATTTTCACAGATGTTGATGTCTATTAGTTAGACAGGGGAACTGATTCAGTGGAATGAGCTTTTCTTTTAATCTAGGTGAACTTCTAGATCCTTTTGATGTGCCTATGCCGAAGTTATATTCAGCTTTCTGTGATTTCAGGAAATACAGAGATGCCAGATGCAATGGAGACAATATTCCAATCTGCCCTTGCTCTGGGCAGACGCGGAGCTGTAAGTGATTTCTTCTCTCTCTCTCTCTCTCTCTTTTTATTTTTATTTTTTATTTCCATATCAAAGTCTAGAGGACTTATTGATTAGTATATGACTGTCTAATCTAATTTCTGCATGGTAAATCTTTACTTCATCTCCTTTAAGCTAGATATCAGCATCAGATGGCAGATCCAGATGGTCTTGCATATAGGCTTTGTATAATTCTAGCCCTCTATAGCTAAATTCAGCCTTTGAATAGTTTATGATCTAAGGTTTTTGAGTCATTCTCATGTGGGCCCAGTTGAAAACTGGTGTCTTTAAGTCCAATTTAAGTTGATCTTGCATCTACGAAACCCATCATTTCCTGTTTAAAACTCCAGTGTCTGAATATGTTTCTTGGATCTTTGATGTTCTTATGTTGATTTTCTTGTCATTCTCTGTTTCATCCACCTCCCACCCAGAACAACCACCCATCATGGCACCTGTTTGGACCATTCCTGGATATACATCCGCAAAAGATATAGACACATACAAAGAAAACACTAGCCTTAATGCATTGCATACTTTGGAGTGTACAATGCCATAAGTATAATGGCTCCATTATAAAAAGAATGAATTGGACAATAAAAACAAAAAGTAGCAGCTTGGATTGATTGTGTTTTCCCTCACAAATGTTCTTAAAGTAGTATGATTTTCCTATGCCCGAGACTTCGTGGCTTTTTAGCAAATTCTGTTATTCTTTGATCCTGTAGTGCAGAGAAATATGGTCTGTCTAATATATTTGCAAAGCACAAAATATAGATAAAATTAAGCCGTCAAGTGCAAAGATGTATATGTAAATATGCTGCTCTAAAATTAAGAACATCATATACGGCAACACCAAAAGCATTATATTGTCTTATAAGATGAAGTATAAACACAGTGGATTTGGAATTCTATCCTTTAGCTGTAAAATCTACTCCAAATGGCAGGATGGATTTTTGGTCACAGAATAAGATGAAAAATTGCCTACAGTTTAAAATATGATAATTGCAGAAACATTCAACAGTTTATTCTTTTTTTTTTCTTTTATTTGTCAAATAATGCTCCCTCCCGTATGCCTTGCAGGTAGATGAATATATGGGTCGCACGGATGATGCTGTGGTGTTTTACTCTAAAGCTGTGCGCTTGTTAGTATTTCTTCTAGTGGAAGCACCTTCCCTTATTTTGAATCCTCCGTTTTCTCTGACAGATTCAGACCGTTATAGGCTTCAAAGTTACATTGATGTCCTGAATAACAGGCAAAGCATTTCAAGGTCTCAAAGGATGGCCCTTCTGAAGGGCGGGGACCAGCAATGCTCCTCCTGATAATTGTATATGATCTTTAATCGCCTGTTAACATTCTTTGTCTGTATAGCTATTCTTCGAGTCACACATTTAATCAATTTGTATGTAAGGGTATGGTTGTTTATTTTGCCTGTTCTTTAGTTTAAATCATACAAACAACTTGTATATAGAACTATATATGTGGCATACATATATGTGCTCCTCATTTTCTCCGTATAATTATGGTTTCCGCAATTGTAGGGATGACGGACCTCCTGCCAAAATATCTCTTATACGGACAGTTACATATTTCAACTTTTTGTGAGAAAAATATTTTCTTACCAACTAAATTAACTTGCATTGGTGGATGTGGTAATTTATTGATGTATAAAATTTGATTTTGATTGTGAACGGTAACAGTTCAAACTTATGGTGGTTAATTTTTTACAGGTTGTTCGAGTGGATGATTAGCATTTGTAGTGGAGATTAAAAATTACTTTGATGTTAAAAAAGGGGTGTGTCAATTCCATTTACAAAGGGGAATAAGGGTACCTAGCTTACAACCAATTTCAGAGATTAAAAAAGACATCATTATCATTTTACACCAAAAAAAGAAAAAATACCACATGTTCCCCACATTAGCAAAGCAAAATGTGCATGAACATCAGTTTGGCGGAAGTGTAATTGTTTTTCTTTTTTCTGTTTTTTGGGACAGCAAGTGTAATTGTTTCGCTTTGGGTCATTGGCTTTTTTTTTTTTTTTTTTTTTTTAATTATCACTACACTGCTGTATTAATTTATTATTCTCATCCCTGTTCGCAGTTTCGCACATGGTCAAATACAAGCGGCTGAAAAGTGAAATGTCAGAGAGTGTATTTAATAATTTATTATTCTCATCCCTGTTCACACACAGTTTCGCACATGGTCAAATACAAGCGGCTGAAAAGTGAGATGTCAGAGCGCATTTGGTTAGTGAATTGTTTGGGATAATTTTGTAAAAAAATATTATAATATATTTTTTTAATATGACGTACATAAGATCAAAAAATGATTAAAAAATATGTTAATGATACAAATAAATAAAATTTTGAAAATAATAAAGGATAATATCAAAAACCTCGCTCGAAGTTTCTCTTAATATCACCTAGCATTTTTAAAGTTTTAAAAATATCACTTACCTCCCTTATTTTTTATTATTTGTGTAAAAAAAGTTTTAGAAACCCTAAATTACTCTTTTACTTGTTAAATAAAAATATTCCTAAATCACTTTATTTATTTCAAGAAAACCAGCACCTGAAAAAGAATATCTAATAATACTGTGCACATCTTAATGCTATAATCCATAAAAATATAAAATTGAAAAATAAAAAAGATATTCGCAAAGAAATACACTTGCAATAATTTAACTCTGTATACTCAAAATCGATTTTTTATGAATTATATATGCCTTTCCAACTTCTTCTCAACTCGTGCTCAAAATTTCAAATTGTATTGATCATTATAATAATCAACTCAAAATAAGCAAATATATCATGTGCAATTTTATCACAATCACAAAAGATAAAAGATAAATAAAATTTAGTTTATTATAATTTATAAATAAAATATTGCATAGTTATCCAAAAAATGAGTAAGAGAGAATGTTGGAGAAAAGAAAAAGAGAAAAAGTGACTTTTATTTCTTCTTGTTTTTAATTTTTTTTTTTGAATTCCATTCATTTGATATGTGAATTATGTATCAATAGAGGATTGATATAGTCTTTTTACAATTAGTAGAGGAGGTAAGTGATTTTTTAAAATTTTAGGGATGACAAGTGATATTAGAAGAAACCTCAAGATAGATTTCTGAGATTATCCCAAATACTAATCCAGTTAGATGGGAAAATTTATCAGCATGGCCTCAAGGTCTCAAGATCGGGTTCAAATTAGGTTCGCTTTCCAAATCTCCATTTTCAACAAGCATACACCCGCAGACGCTGAAGGGTCAAACACATGCAAAGGAACGTTGACCGAGGAATAGTACGAACATTATCCTGCGGCCCACAAGGCCGCGTCATAAATTTGTCGATTTTCTTCCACAATTAAGTAGTAAGTACATGACATGATCTCCACGCTGAAGTCAACCACCAGATTTCTTGAAATTTATATGTGTCTGCTATATATTGGTTGTGATCTGGGCACGAATTTTTTGAAATCTAAAATGAGGAATCAGCTGACTTCCTCATCGTTGCATTCTTTGTGCTTTCTTCTTAGTATGTCTCTGTTCTTCCATTCTACAGCTTCAGAAGTGGGGAGTTACTTGGCAAGAGGTGCAACTCTCTCTGTGCAAGATGAGAAGGGATTCATCAGATCCCCAGATAAGTCATTCACTTGTGGGTTTCTCGGAGATGGAAGCAACGCTTATTGGTTTGCAATCTGGTTCACCAATTCAAGAGACAAAACAGTGGTTTGGATGGCTAACAGAGACAGGCCCGTTAATGGGCGCGGCTCAAAGCTGTCCCTCAGGCGAAATGGAGCCATGGTCTTGACAGATATCGATGGCATAGTTGTATGGCAAACCAACCCCACCTCGACTGATGTGTCTAGAGCAGAGCTTCTTGATTCCGGCAACCTTGTTCTCAAAAACTTCAATGGTGATATGCTCTGGCAGAGCTTTGATTATCCTACCGATACTCTATTGCCTACTCAAAAATTCACCAAGAATGAAAGGTTGGTGTCTCCCTTGAGAAAAGGAAGCTATGAATCTGGTTACTTCAATTTGTATTTCGACAGCGACAACGCTTTGAGATTGATTTATGACGGGCCTGAGATATCGAGTATATATTGGCCTAACCCCGATTTTAATGTATACGTGAATGGACGAACAAACTGGAACAGCACAAGAATTGCTGCTTTGGATGATATAGGCAGGTTTACGTCAAGCGATCAGTTGCAATTCAATGTCACTGATGCGGGTCCAGGGATCAAACGAAGGATGACAATTGACTACGATGGAAATCTCAGAGTCTCCAGCTTGTTCAGTTCAACTGGATTGTGGGAGATATCCTGGCAAGCTCTTGCACAACCGTGTGCTGTTCGCGGGCTGTGCGGAAGAAATGGGATTTGTGTCTATTCCACCACGGGGATGGCCAAGTGTTCCTGTCCTCCTGGGTTTGTGGTTAGTGACCCCAGTGATTGGAATAAAGGCTGCAAGGCCAGATTCAACCTCAGTCGGTCCAATCCTCAGGCAGTGAAATTTGTGGCTATTCCAAACGCAGATTACTATGGTTTTGATCTCAATTCCACCCAATCCATTACATTTGAAGCTTGCAGGAACATCTGCCTGGGGGATTCCAGTTGCCAAGCATTTGGCTACAGGATAACAGGATGGGGAAATTGTTATTTAAAAAGTGCACTTTTCAATGGCTATTTAACTCCGGATTTCCCTGGAACCATCTACATCAAAGTGCCTCAAAGTTTACAAATATCAGAACCGGTAACTCTTCAAGGTTCCGGTCCCATTTGTGGATCCAAGGATGCAGAACTATTAATAGGTTCCTCTTCTATGTATGATGCAGTGGGGAGAAGAGTGAAATGGGTTTATCTGTACTCATTCGCTTCTGCACTCGGTGCAATCGAACTTATATTTGTTTCTCTGGGCTGGTTTTTCCTGTTCAGGAAAACGGGTGTTCCGGCTACAGTTGAGGCCGGATATCAGATGATAGCAAGTCAGTTTAGAAGATTTGGCTACGATGAACTCAATAAGGCAACCAAAAATTTCAAGGAAGAGCTTGGGAGAGGAGGCTCTGGATCTGTTTACAAAGGTGTCTTGGCAGATGGCAGGGAGGTGGGTGTAAAGAGGCTGGGAGATGTATTTCAGGCTGAACAAGAATTTTGGGCAGAAGTGAGCACCATAGGCAAAATCAATCACATGAATCTGGTAAGAATGTGGGGATATTGTTCAGAGAAGAGACGCAAACTTCTGGTGTACGAGTATGTAGAAAACTCGTCTCTTGACAAGCATCTTTTTAGCAGGAAGAATTTTCTCGGATGGGAACAGAGGTTTGCGGTGGCACTGGGGACAGCGAAAGGTCTGGCCTATCTTCACCATGAATGTCTAGAATGGGTCATCCACTGTGATGTAAAGCCAGAAAACATACTTCTTGATGGGGACCTTCAACCCAAGATTGCTGATTTTGGGCTGGCAAAGCTGTTTCAGAGAGGGGGAGGACCAGGCTCGGAGTTCTCAAGGATCAGAGGAACAAAAGGGTACATGGCTCCAGAATGGGCTCTGAATCAACCAATTACTGCAAAAGTGGACGTTTACAGCTACGGAGTTGTGATCCTGGAGATGGTTAAAGGGATTAGGCTCTCGAATTGGGCGACAGATGATGGTGACGAGCAAGAAGCGGAGCTGACCAAATGTGTGAGGATAATCAAGAGGAAAATTCAGCAAGGGGAGGAGTCCTGGATGGAGGATATCGTGGACACAAGATTGCAAGGGAAATACAGTAGGAAGCAAGTGGCAACGTTAATCGGGGTTGGTATTTCCTGCGTGGAGGAAGACAGGAAGAAGCGGCCCACAATGGCTTCGGTGGTTCAAACTCTACTAGAATGCGACGACTATACCACTCTGCCTCAGTAAATCCTGTAGCTTCAGCTTGGAATTGGATGCCCGGCATTTTTGTTCAACTGTAACTAGGAGGAATAGACCGTGCAAGGATGGAGATGCCCAGTTTAGTAAAATAATTTGTACTAATCCAAAATGGATCATTAATGAAATTTGTTTGTTTTTGATGGATTTTGGTAACAAATAAACCAAAATAAAATATTGAACCAAAATTAGAGCAAACTTTCATCTAAGTATGTAATCATGTAAAAAATAGTAGGCGCTATTCTCATTAAAGAATCACAACATTAGAAGACTTCATCCAGATTGCCATCTACACTTGCTATTTCAAGGTTAGGTTGCATTATGATTTAGTTATGAGATCCATTAATTTCTTAATGATGTAGCTATTTAAAACATATAAGTATCATCAATGGTTAGATTTTGCTATCTTTCCATGCTCTCAGATCATTTTCAAAATTAGAAAAAAAAAAGAAAGAAAAAAAGAGTGAAGAAGGAGAGTTAATAAGGTTGTAAGCAAAAAAATGCAAAATAGTAAGAGCCAAAGTGAGCAAGAAACAAAAGATGAAATCAACTTTATATTATTGATAGAAACAAGATATTTCATCCCATCTGACCTTGAACAAAGGTATACGGTAGAATTCCTATAGCCTAATCTAGAGAGAGAGGGAAGGGAGACTCGATGTGAATAAAGATTCCAATGAAAATGATCAATTAAAACCACCACATATTGTGACAATTTTTTGATAAAAGACAAGGATCGAACCTTTGATCTAAAGGCTCGGTGGTGACCACTGGGCCAATAAATTTCCTCACTTACCAACCTACAAATTGCATACAACAAATCCTAAATCTCAATAACATCTACCAACATTTTTGTTCAACTTTAAAAAAGAAAACCCTAGTCAACTCCGCACACGTGACACGACCGACGTTTTCCACTTGCGACGGCGCCCCGCTCACATTAATTGTCCTTGTACCAAAATCTTACCGCCGCCTTTCCCAGTGTTTAACTAAGCCAAATAAGTGAAGTAGAGGGGAAGAGGACCAGGCGGGCTCTCTAAACATCTCCTCTCACGAAAGGCCCAAACATCTCCATTCGCAACTGACAAACCCCCAAACCCCCACCCCACTCTCCGCGCGGGCAAAGAAACGACGTCGACTAGTTTCTTCTCGGAGTTACATACTTCCGCCAGTACTGCTAGTACTTGGCACTAGCACTACCATTTAGGGCCTCCCAGCCCACTCTTTTTTTTTTGTCAAACGGACCTCTTGTTTCTTGCATAATACATTGCTAGTACTATTATTGTTTCTTCAAATTTGCCAGCGCAGTTTGATTCTTCACACTCAATAATATTTTTTATATTTTAAAGAAATTAAAGAATTAGGAGCTGTAGGTTTTCAGCTAGTGAGAGAGTGCTAAGTAATAGTAGTAGTAGTAGTATCATTTATACTCTGATTAATTTTTAGTACGTCACTGGGTGGAAACTTGGTAATCAGTCGACCTTTCTGCATATTTTGCATACTAGTCTTTAAAAAAAAAAAATTTAAGGAAATCTAGATACCCCAAGTCAGTTATGGGCTGTTCATCTGGATTTCGAGTGTCCCATTTCTTGAATTTGCAAAATGAGGCAGTTTCGAGAAGCCCAAGCTTGAGTGTGATTCTTTCTGATGTTCAAGGGTTTAGTAATAATGGGAAAGAAAACCGCCATTGTCATTCTTTCAGAATAAGGCAGAGGCTTTTCTCTGTGAAGTTGTCGAATCCAGGAGGTGAGCCAGAATGTGGTGCCAGACTGAGTTCCGTACCCAAAGAAACTTGTATATCCTCTCCGGGGAAGGATTTCAAGGTGTCAGACAGTAATTACTTGTCGAAAGATGATAGTGCTCAAAGAAATGTAGACAGCGGAGGTGGTGGACACGGTGGAAATGGGAAATTTCCCGGTGGAGGGGGCAGTGGAGGGGGTGACAATGGGGAGAACGACAATGAAGAAGAGGAGTTTGGGCCGTTACTCAAGTTTGAGGAGGTGATTGGGGAGACTGAGGCTCGTGGAACTAGTCTTCCAGCAGATATGCTGGAGGCTGCCAAGAGCTTGGGGATCAGGAAAGTGCTTCTTCTCAGATATTTGGACCTGCAGGTTTAACCCTCGTCAAAATCAGTTGGTTTTAAAGATTAAACTTATTCTTTAATCGTTTGTGCGGTAATTTCTAGCTTATAATTTTGTAATTGCAGGGTTCGGCGTGGCCTTTGGGATTTGCCATGAAATCATGCTCAATGCTCCGAAATCGAATGTTGGCCGATCCTTCATTTCTTTTCAAAATCGGAACAGAGGTTTGTATAGCTGTTTTATTGGGATTCTTCTGCCCAGAAACTTGTCGGTAGATAAGTTTGCTCTTTGTGGCAACTCATGTGGTAGATAAGTTACACTGCTAGCTGTTAGTACAGATTCATGCGTTGTTGGTTTCCTGTATAATAAGTCATCCTTGTTCTAGTAACCTCTCTTCCAATTTTAGCATAAGTTGACGATAACATCTATGCATTAAGTCAAATTGCCGGTAAGGTAGCGCTTCAAGCTAGTTAACTCTTGAAGTTGGTTTGCTGCACACGTCACTCATAAATCATCTAGTCTAGTATGGCGCTCTCTTCCATGTGAAAGCTTCTAAAATCGAATCTTTCACTTTTCCTGTTTGTTTAATTTCTTTATACTGAACGAATTTGAATGTATTTGATAAGGCACTTAGGCTTCATAGTTTCATTTTTCTGTAGATTGTTATTGATTCTTGTTGTGCAACATTTGCGGAAGTTCAAAAGAGGGGCAAAGACTTCTGGGCAGAATTTGAATTATATGCTGCTGATCTTTTGGTTGGGGTTGTTGTCAATGTGGCTTTAGTTGGAATGCTAGCACCATATGCTCGGATTGGACAATCATCTGCGTCTCAAGGACTTTTCAGTTGCTTGCAGAGAGCTTATGGTGCTCTTCCTAGCAGGTTTTGTCCACATTATCCTCTTAAAATCATTTGCCTGTTAACTCTCTCATAATCCTGATCGAGGCGCATTTGTTAGAGTGGCAATATATGTGCTTGTTTAGTATATCTATAAGTTGGTGTTTTAGGGTAATGAAACAACTTTACCTATCACTTGATACCTGAGTTTCACATCATTTTTTTTAAATTAGTTTAGTGCATACTGAAATGCAGTGTATTTGAGGCAGAAAGGCCTGGTTGTCAATTTACCATAAACCAGAGGATTGGTACTTACTTTTTTAAGGTAAATTTTACATATTTACATAAAGCATGGAAGCGTTTTTCTCTTATATACTCTTCTTATGTATCTGGACTCTAATCACAAAAACCTACTCATTGTTCTCAGGGTATTATGTACGGATTGGTTGGGTTTGGATGTGGCATTGTTGGTCAAGGAATTGCAAATATGATAATGAATGCCAAACGGTATGTTTCTCTGTTGAGATGGTTTCTATACATAAATACATGTTGGTTTATCAAGCTCCTTAAAACATGTCTACGAGACATCAAATTTGTCATTTGCTTGCCCGAGCTTCAATTGATATAGTTTTATTACCTCAAGCATTCTTCTTGAGCAAGTTGAAAGAAGCAACACAAGTATGTCTTTGACTCAGATCTGAGATTTGAGTTTAACCACAATCTAACTGCATTATTAATAAATCTGAATCAAATCTGGAATAAATTCAAGAAAGTACTAACTACTCTGGCAATATTACACAATTCCCTAACTACTGGGAGTGATGATCTGACATTGACAATGTGACGATGAACTTGATCCTTTGGGTCATAACTGGTGCTCTCAAGTCTGAATGACATTAGAAATTGAAACTTGATCTTCACTAAATGTACAACAAAATGTGTTAAGATTTTCAAAGCATTTGTGAATCCCATATGCCTTCTGATCAAAATGGATGCCTTGTTTTTAACTTTGTACGAAAATTGAGGAAGGCTTGTAAAATAAATGCTTGAACAAGTAAATTGAAAAGCTTTTGGGGCTTAGCTAACCTATGCTTATCAACATAGTCAAAAAAGACATGGTACCATTGTCCAGTCGTACCTTGTTGCTAAAACTTATCATTTAGGGAAAGCATACATCTTTTTGACCCAGCTAATACAGGAAAGAAATTCATTTTGGATGGGAGGGAGTGCTACAAAAGATGAAGTTAGCCCGTTCACCGGCATTTCTAGCTTTTGATATACCTGTTAAAGATGAAATTAGCTTTTGAAGAGGCAATTTGTTCCTAATTTCAGAGCTTTTTTGTGTCAGGAGCGTAAAGAGATCAGAAGATGATATACCTGTTCCGCCACTACTGAAGAGTGCAGCTCTCTGGGGTATGCCTTTCCTTATTGATGGTGATCCTGCTTCTGGCTGTTGGGTTCATTAACTAATACGCGACTTCAGAGAAAAAATTTAAATAAATAAAACAAAGCAAAAAAGTTTGTGTCTGGATTACTAATTTGCTATAACCAAAAAAATGGAGTTTTAAAACGTGCTGAACTCTTCTGAGCTTGTTGTCTGTGGTGGAAATCAACATAGCTTTCTCAGCTCCTTTATAGAACTGAACTTTCTTGCATTTAAGGAACATTGCGTATATAACTGGAGGAGCAGAACAGTTTTGTAACTGCATTTTTGTTGGTAGTTCCCCCTCCCTTTTCTTCTGTTCTTATCCTTCCCTGCTGTGGCTAAGTACAGATGGGTTTAAGTATGGTACATTCTAAAAATTAAGTTCCTGCAGAATCGGACACCATGACATATCATCTGTCTATGTTCATGCTTTTCAAAGCTTTGATGTGTAGGAGTGGAATGGTAATGCCATATTTTGGTGGTACTGTAGACAGTGTTTTAATTGATCCAACTATAGAAATTTCCTTGTCTGCTGAATCTAAGCTACTTGCTGTTGTGTTTGGGAACCTTAGTGCTTTGCCTAATCGAGCAATAATCAATTTTAATTTTTCACTTTTACTCTTTTTGCAGGTGTTTTCCTTGCAGTTTCTTCCAACACCCGCTATCAGATTATAAATGGTTTGGAGCGCTTGGTAGAAGCATCTCCCGTCGCTAGACAGGTTCCATCAGTTGCAATGGCTTTTACGGTTGGTATAAGATTTGCCAATAATGTCTACGGTGGAATGCAGTTTGTTGACTGGGCCAGGTGGAGTGGCGTCCAATAAATTACCTTTTTTTTTTTTCCTTAATAAAAAAAAAAGGAAGCACTTTGTGGTTTGTACCAAATTGTTCAGCTAATTTTGGAAGACCTTCTGCAGGAAGCTGAAAGACAACCGGCTGTAGCTTTATTGTAGGTTTAGGTTTAATTAAGTCGCCTCTCTTAATACTAATTAGGATGCTCGCTCATTTGTTTTGTTATTAAAATTTTTACGGTTAAGTCCTGAGCAGCAACTGGATGCATATTTTGTTTCGTCTGTCGACTACGGCTCCACTTGAAAGGGGGTTTGGTTAAAGTTAATGTTCTCATTAGTGGATGGATGCCTAGTTCTGAAATTTTTATAAACAAAACGAATGTGTGTGTGTGTGTGTGTGTGTGTGTGTGTGTGTGTGTATATTCAATAACCAATACGTTTGGATGGTAAGTTTAACCTCAAAACAGAAAAGAAGAGAAAGAAAGCCTCAAAATCCGTAGGATCGCCCAATATACAAATGGGAAAATCAGTCTGCGATCTGCAGATGAAGATACCAGGAGATTGTAGTATCGAATGACAACACAAACACCCTTCTATGCATCATCTTCCTCCTATGATGCAGTATTGCAGCATGGATCTTACGCTTATTGATCTGTACAACACTGGCGCGGAGCAGAGGATTACGGAAGGGGGTTTTTTGCAAAGATCCTGGCTGGGAACTCTTTGCAAAGCAGGACCAGAGCATTGCCCAGGCGAGTGAATCTGGGCTACACAGTAGGTAGGAAGGAAGGAAACACGGGGAAAATTTTAGGACACCCTAGCTGAAGTAAAATAATCGACCCATGCCCAATTGCTCGGAGGCCAAACTCCAAAGTCCAGCTGGAGTCCCATTTCCTGTCTCCCGCTGCATCCTCCCTCCCCAGCTCTCTTTTCAGTCTACACGTGTCCTAATCGTTTTATTATGTAAGATTGATTGTAGGACAAAGTAAAGCCTCCTGAAGTCAAAATCTGTCATTATTGGGTCACTGGTCAACAAAAAAAAAAAACCTGAATCTTCGTTCCCTGAAAACCCTTCAGCCTTTTTTGTCGCTTCCTTCCCCTACAACCAACCCTATCAGCACAAAGCCTAAAATTCACTCCTCCTCAGTCCGCGAATAGGAGGACAGACCTCCCGGACTGCCCTACTACTACGCCCTAATCTATAATCTACCTCCAATCATGCTCCTAAAGGCTACTCAGACTAGTAGTAGTAGCAGTAGCATTCTAAATTATTAAGTCTACTTTGCGTCTTCTTATCCAACAACATTCACCCGACCTGCATTCTTCCTTTCCATGCGAAGGGGATAATGGATTTGCCCCCTCCTCCTGACTTGGGAAAGTGGCGTCGTTAAATGACGCTTCATATGGGCTGGGCTGGGAATGAGGCGGTTGAGGCCCAAATCCAGAATGGAAACCCGCCTTTACTCTCATCTCACCCTCTTGGCTTCCCAATAATTATAAATCCCTTGGGACCCCATCCCAAAGACGAAACCTCCTCCCCATTTTTATCCCCCAATCGTCTTCTAAAATCTCCCAACCAAATTACACCGCAAATAAGATTACCCCCCACCAAATTTTTTTTTTTTTTTTTTAAAGCTTTCTTCTTCTTTGAAGAATCCTTCTGGGGCCGAAGCGAACCCCTTATTCTATTCCTTCATCCGTTGCTCTTCTTCTTCTCGAAGTTGAGAAAAACCCGCCCAAAAAGGGCCCCCCTTCTCACAGATAAATCATCACTCATCAAGAAGAAAAGGGAAAAAAAAAAGCAACTCCGAAAGGCGAATACCATGACGAAGATCAACGCCCTACGACGGTTTCTTCTCGCTTGCATCTACCCGGCCTCTACTTCTCCAGTCCACCCCTCCACCACCACCGCCACCGCCACCCCCAAGAAACGCCTCAGCACCTCCCTCCGTGACGACCTCGACGACCCACATTCCCAGCACCACGATAACCAAGTCGAAGAAGACTCCTCTGAGCCTCCCACCCCAACCACCATCGCTCCGCCGTCCGCTCCACCGCGCCCCTCCAAGACAATGGTTATCGGCACCATCTTTGGCCACCGTCGGGGCGGTCACGTCTGGTTCTGCGTCCAACACGACCGCCTTAATACTAAACCCGCCCTCCTCCTCGAGCTTTCCATCCCGACCTCCACATTGATCCAAGAAATGCGTTGCGGCCTCGTCAGAATCGCTCTCGAGTTCAAGGACGACTCCCCGGAGTCGGAGCTCAGTCGCTGCCCTCTCCACTCTGTCCCAGTCTGGACTTTGTTCTGCAACGGCAGGAAACTCGGGTTCGCCGTCCGCCGGAAGGCCACTGATCAGAATCGACTCATGCTGAAGACCATGCAGTCCACAACCGTGGGGGCGGGTGTGATCCCATCCGGGTTTGGATCAGGACCCGGATCCGGGTCCGAGGAGCTCATGTACATGAGGGCCAACTATGAGTGTGTGATAGGGAATGCGGACTCGGAGTCGTTTCATCTAATCAACCCGGATGATGGGCCGGGTCAAGAACTCAGCATCTTCTTGCTGAGATCAAGGTGACGGAATCACGTGAAACCTGAGATTTAAGAGAGGTGCATTATGGAGATTTCCCTTGCTCTCTAGGTACTTGTTGGAGGCATTTAACTGAGGAAGCCAAGCGGCGAATGGGATGCCTGCATGAACCATCGTTACATTATTGTGGGGAATCGGAAAATTTGGGGTTTTCTGGTTCTGGAATGTCTTTTTGCAAGAAAACGCTTCATGGTCATAAAGTTCCCTCTTTTTTTCTTTTTTTTTTTTTTTTGAGGGTATGGTCATAAGGCTTCAAAATTTTGTTGGGACGAGGTAATCTTGGAAAAGGAAATTCACTTTTTAAGTTAATTGTTCTTTTCTTTACAAGTTTTAGGGTGGATTTGTTCAGTTGTACAATGATTTTTTTCCCCTGTAAATCGCTGGGGAATGATATAATTGTACGGATGTAGGTGTTATTTCTGCAAGAAGTGATCCCGCTTTAATAACATTTGAATAACAATAATCTCAGTGAATCATTTGTTAAAACCATCATCTCCTGTGTGCTAGTACTACTAGTGTATTTTGTGTTCTAGCAACTTCAATGGAGTAGTTTTCTGAACAATGGAGCGAGTGCTTTCTCTTCAACTTGTTGGTTTGGTTTTAAAGAGCGTGTAATGCGCACGATGCTTTGATTACTTATCTACTTATGGTTTATCTGCTTTTTAACTCGTGAGGCTTGTCCAGTCAAAAGGTTTCTTAGTTCACGTTTCTCTATAAAAAGCGAGTACTTCGTTAATGATCATTGTTGTACAATGTAGAGGTTAATTATGTTTCAGACGCACTCATTTCTAATCATGGACAATATTCTTGGAATAACAAAACCATGATTTCTGAAGCCGAATGCTACTACTACACTCGCTTTTGAAGCTAACTACTGGTATTACGCAAATAAATTGAGGAGGAGAGAAAGGGACAAGAGTGTGTCAAAATGATTAAATCAGGTTCAGGGCAAGCAAAAGAAATTTTTAAACCACCAGGGAAAAATGCCCCGGAAGCATCTCCCTGCAGGTACCATGAAATATAGGAATTGATGATTGAGGAGCTGTACTAGGTGATGGCTTTTACAATGGATTCTTATCAGCCCAAACTGGAATGATTGCAAGCCCCCTTTGCATTAACGGAAAGTAAAAGCTACAATTAACTAATCAGGAATACTTTTGAGGACTCGGGAGACTAGACTAAGGAACTCAAAACACTTCTTGCCTCCCCCTCCTCCTCCCCACCCCCACCCAAAAAAAACAAAGGGAGGAGGGAACTTGATATATACTACCCTGTTGGATAGATAATGATGCATTACCCTGTTGGATCCCCCAAAAAATAGCGGTATTGCCATTGTAGGTATCGTCCCAGTTGAGCTTGATATTTAAGCTTCCGACCTGCATGTCGGCCCTTTCTTAGTTCTATGGCTGGTCTAAAATCGATTGCACTACCCTCCACAAAAACAACAGATTCGAAGCTTTCCGGCCACTTTTCAAGATTTTGAGTTCTCCTTTGTCTAAAACCATTCAAATGAGGACCATTTCTAGGTTGCTGATGCTTTGTTCAAATTAACTAGGGAGCTAAACATGGTGGAGGAAAGCTCATGCGCATGCAGCTGCCTTCTTCAAGCTCAATGTTTAATTCTACCTCGTTCTGTTCCTGATACCGAAATAGTTAGTAGAAGCTGCACATCTCACTGTCTAATACAGCAAGCTGAATTCCTCAGTTTATACTCGTGTGTCACCATTATAAGTTGATAACAAAGGGGGGAGATCGAGGAAGCAGATACTAAAAGGCTGCAGCAGATTCACATAGCCTTCAACTCTAGGAATGGCATGGGAGGGTTTGGGGTGCCCCTTTAGCTGGGAGTGCACACGGATGCCACTACAATTTTTTTTTTTTTTTTTTACAATTACAGTTTTTGTATTTATAATACCCATAACCATTTTCTACTTATTCTTTTGAATTTTTAATAAAAAATTTTAGCATGAAATGAAGTTTAGATATCGTTTTGATTTTCTCCATGGAAAGCAATAGGTAGGGGTGGCAATTCGGGTCCAAATCAGGTTGGCGGGTCGGGTTCGGGTCAACCCGCCAGAAAATTTGTTGACCCGAACCCGACCCGCCAACCCGTGACGGGTCAGGTATGCTGACCCGAACCCGAAAATTTCAGGTTGACGGGTTGGCGGGTCGACCCGAAATGACCCGAAACTTAATTTTAATTTATTAATTTATCACTGTAATTTCTAATAAAATCAATTTCTCACAAAACTAATTACATAATCAAGTAATAAAAATTTAAATAAGTAATTCCAAACCAAATCTAAAATAAATTAAACACCGTAAAAGTGTTTTATCCAAAACAAAATATAAAATAAATTAAAACAGTATAAAAGTAAAAAATAATATAATATATTATTTGTCCAAATATAATAATTTCAACTTCACACAAATTAAATAAATTCATTTATGATTAAGTAATTAATGCCTTTGAAAAAAAGAATAACTTAGGTTAGTTAGATAAAATTATTTTTATATTTATTAAATTATTTTTAATTCGTAAACGGGTCATATCGGGTCATATCAGGTCACCACGGGTTGACTCGAAATCGACATGTTTTCTTTTCGGGTTCCTCGGGTCCAACCCGATTCTGACCCGAATTCCCAAAACCTCAACCCAAACCCATTAATTTCGTGTTAGGTTCGTGTCGTGTTTTCAGGTCGTGTCGAAAATTGCCACCCCTAGCAATAGGTGTTATTTTTCTTAGTCTTTCAAAAATAACGTGCAATACATGAAGAGAAAAAACAAAAAGAATCAAGCAAACTAATCTAACAAAATACACTCGCTTTTTCTTTATTATTATTTATTTTTTTTACTACAAGCGATACACAAGAAAGAAGATAAACAAGAAACAGTATATATTCTTTCCTCATCCATTAATTTTAACTATACAATTACTTCATTTAATTTCATGTGTTGTCGGAGATTGACTCCTCTCATCCAGGATCGGATGGAGCCAATTTGTCCTCTTCTGCTCCATTTCTCTCCAGCACCTGCTCGCATTACCATCCATACTCAAATCTTTAGTTCTTAACTCTAAGAGAGAGACTTGTTTTTTATAATATGGAATGGGATGCATTGGTAAAGTTTGATCCTTAAAGTCTGTTCATCACCCAATGCAGCTTTACAAATTTGCAGGTAGCTTTTTCCTGCAACTTGGAATTTTTAAGGAGATCAAAATATGCTTTAAAACGAGTTCAGTATCCCATTTGCTTGCTGATCCCTCAGAAAGCGATCTTTCCCTTTTCCTTTATTGGAATATGCTAAGGAGGAAGTGGGGGAAAATTCTTGGGCAATCCTCCATAAAGCATTCATGTTTAGTTGGTCTAAAATTAATTATCAATCAGGATACTGGACAAAAATTGCCCCAAGGAATACAATGGCAAGTTCGAATTTATTCGTAAAACATATGCACGTCTAAATCAGCAGCTATCTGCTTTAGCACAGTGGCAGTGAACATGCCACCATAATCATTGAAGTGTACATCTGGGAAAATATTTGTAAATCATGGGTACATGCAACAGCTACATAGTATCATGGTATATGGTAATGTAAGAAATGATGGTGCATGATGTATGATATGGTGAGTAATATATAATGATAAACATAAAAAAAAAGGTAATGATAATAAGTAATTTATGAAAACGTATGAAAATACGTGAGACTATTACATACTATCACATGATCTATGAGTGTACTCAAAGACCGGAAGCTGCCATTTTCCCGTCCATGTCCTATCTGAAGTCATTTCTTGAAGTAAATACCCCGATTGGATTTGCATGAATTTGGGGAACATTCCGATTTACGTTGCCGCATGAAACATAGCGCACCTTTGGAACGAAATTCAATACGAGGAGGTTCAATACGAGTCTTCCAAAGTAGGAGTAAAGAACTAGCATACCCCCCCCCCCCCCCCAAAAAAAAACCATCAAAAAAAGAAAGAGCAATTAGCATAGCAGAGGGGGCCTAAGCAAAAACTTCAGCTCCCATCATTCATTGAAACGTAATTGTTACTTATTAATGAAATTCAGCAAGTAAATACTAGTTGGCCTACCAAGGCAGAATAATTTGTTTAAAGTGGGAAGTAGTAGACCTATTCATCCATTTCTTTATCATCATCCAATCATGCATAATCTACAAGCTTGAAGTAGTACACTAATTAGTTTCCCTCGCAGCTGTGCCGTTTGCCCCCACCCTCAAATACCAAAGGACATGCTAAAAGACATAAACAGAATATCAAGACTACGGTTAAGTAGTCTAGACCAGCAGGTTCTTTGCTGAAGTCTGATGAGGCCTCCTTCAAAGTGCAAAAACAAAATCATAACCAGAAAAAGAACAAAAGATGCAGATGCTCACCTCCAACGACTGCTACCTTTAAGTATCCTGTTTCTTTTGTATTCACAAGAAGATTGAACAGATAATGCATTGTCAGTAAGGACGAGGTAATCTGTATCCTGAGGACTAGATTGATCAACAAAACCATAAACTGCTCTAAACCTCAGGATGCAGATTACCTAGATCCTAACCCAATATCAACTACGTCAAGATTCAAGAACACCACCGAGTGAATCTGAGGGCAATTACTTAGGGCATTAATGTAGTTATGCACGAGCCCTCTGTATGTTACAACTTAAAACAACAAGGGTTGATAAGCTCATGCACACCAGATGAGGAATTTATAATAGCTGATAAAGTTAATTAGCATATATCATTCTCGAAATAGAGGAGAGGTCAGTATAATCAATCAATTAAAGAGATAGATGCATTATAAGGCTATGAATAAGATAAGGTGCTCTCACCTGGAACCAGTCGTTGATTCTGTTCCTCCCCAGCCAATGATAGGGTGACAACTCCCTTTATTTAGACAATGACGTTTCTCCCACCCTTGACTGCTTTCTCCGGAGGACCAGTCATGGTTCAAAGTCGCGGTAGCGATTGCGGTCGCGGGTCGGACCGTTCCACATCGATCGCGGTTTCGGCGAGACGCAAATTTTTGAAATATTTAATATTTTAAAATTTGTAAACAATGTGATAAACAAAATCATTAAAAAATTAGTAAAAATAATAAAAATTCGAGTCAACTCGGGATGACTCCAAGTAATTCGGCCGTTTTAACTTTTCACAGTGACGTCTCGGCGAGTCAAGTATCTCGGAACCGTATCGTCTCAGTATCGTATCGGGAAGGCCCGAGACGGTGACGACTCGGCCGAGTCTTTGAACCATGGGACCAGCGATTGTAGAAGCTTGGCCTTGTTTGGATTGTGATTTGTTCCCCAAAATTTTTTTTACATTTTTCGTGAACATATTTTTTAATAATCTTTTTACTTTACATATATTAAATTTTTCTACAAAAACTCCTAAAAATTGCAATCTAAAAGGGCAATTAGCTGGCACTACCTGCTGCCTCAACTATATCTTTGTGCACTGGATATATGAATTACCAAAAAGGAACCCCCCCAAAAAAAAAAACCCACTACTTGCTGCATTGAATACAGAAAATAGGGATCGATTAATATGTCGATTGATATATGGTTCCTTTCTATCATATACCCTGCCTAAAGGGAAAGGATAAGATTTTATCATCCATCCCCTGAATTCAAAGAACTTTAACCCCAAGAGATTTAAACATTTGCAGGCAACTATTTATCCAATCCATCTCTTATGCTGTGCCCAAAGTAGAGGAATCCTTGATATATTTTGTTTGATTTTAAAGTTGGCAAAATATGCACTCCATAGATACCTTGTCCATGGTAGATGGACTACACATACTGTTACTCAAAGTGCGTGGCTAATATTTTCAAGTAGAACGTTCGAATCTTGTTCAAAAGCATAGCTGTTGCTTAAATGACGCCCAGAGTAGCTGTTTGAAATCAAACTTTTAACATTATTATTTTACACTATATAGACAACAAGTTTTTTTTTTTTTTTTGACGAAAGTTAGATTAATAAACCTAATCCCAGAAGAAACCTCAAAAGCCGGCAACTTTTGAGGTCCTCCCAGAGACTTATAAACCCAACCCCAAACCCTCCCAAGAACCGATGTGGGATGGCAACCCCACAAGGGCAAGCCAGTAGGCCCGCTGCTACTAAGAAGTGACGACCCCCCACGAAACCCAGTATAACTACCCTGTGCAGAAATTTGCCTCTTGACCTTTTCCTAAGAATTAGCTTTTTTTTTTTTGACGAAAGTTAGATTAATAAACCAAATCCCAAAAGAAACCTCAAAAGCCGGCAACTTTTGAGGTCCTCCCAGAAACTTATAAACCCAACCCCAAACCCCCCAAGAACCGATGTGGAATGGCAACCCCACAAGGGCATATAGACAACAAGTTAACTACTAACTTTTTAGAAAATTTTGAATTCAAGTCTCTTATTTAAAAAAAGAAAAAAAAATACACTTCTTCAGGTTACTTGAGCACATACAAGAACTTTTTAAGTTTATTGTTGAGGTGTACCGGTGTAGGTTGTAGGATAGAATTCCCTAGCAGTTAATGCAAAGGTGCTCGAGTGCGCTTTTCTTAACCAGAAGTCGTCTACCCTCTACAGAAGTAGATTAACAAATCTTACGTGGGGATGTCAGAGATAATAAGGCCCATAATCTTCATCATTCCTCGTCATAGCCTGGCATTGACCCCAGGAATGACACCAAATCAGTGACAACTTGCACGCTTAAATTCGCCAACTTAGCTGATCAGGCCTGAACTGCAAGCGAAGATGGAGAGTGAATGCGTGCCTTTTCCATTTGTGGCTGGCTCCGCTCATGCTTGTCTGAGCGTCTTCACTCGTCAGGTGGTACATGTCCCCCAAGGAGAAGCACTTTTGGAGTTCTCCGACAAAACATATTAGGAAGTAGTTAGTACATAAAAGACAATTATGGGCTTAGAATTTTCCTAGCACTCTCAATCCTGACACTAGTGAGACGAATAAAAAAGACAATTAATGGGGCTCTCCTTTTCTTTTGACTTCAATTGAATATTGAATTGGCTTCTCCCTGAGAGATAGCGTTAACCGATCTATTTCATTTCCTCCACTTTTATTGATTCTTTCTTTTTTATGATCTGCTAAAACAAATTAGCTTTCGATTAAACAATAGTACAAGTAGTTAGTACCTACTTCCTTGGTCATCTCAGTTCCTGGATTCGCGTACGCTCTGCATGGCTACGTTCCTATTTGGTCCAGGCAGGATAGATTATACCAAGAAATTTGATTAATTGCTATGCTGTCGCAGTAATTAACCAACGATTTCACTTAATAGATCACCGAAGAAGCCCATGTGAGTATGTAATAGATTCATATTTAGACATTGTATACAATTCCGATTACTGTTCTCATGCTGTCCATAGAGAGAGAAGTATTCATTGCCATTATGTACCTTCTCCTTAAGAGGCGCATCTTCGGGCATTTCAATGTGCTAAAACTCGTCAACCAGACCATGCCGACAATAATAATGCTCAACCTCCCTCACCCTGTTGGAAACATAATGCTATATTCTTATAAATCAATTGCAACAACAACACTTCATGATGATTTAAATCATCAGTTAAGAAACACGTTCCCGAAAAAGGACCTACATCTGCAACAGGAGTGATACATTTCCCCTTTGAGAGATTGCTACTATCTAATAGCCTATACATCGAATAAAAAATGTTTCATGGCAGCAACTACAAAATTTACCATGGATTCTAACCCCAGGTAATATAAGAAAATTTACCCTTACATGTATCCTAAACAAAATTGAGAGACTGATTGATTTCTACCTGTCAAGCGAATGGTAAGTTGCAACACAGACAGTGGTAGGAGACGCCACACCGACTATGAGTTAAAAGGCCCACTGGATAGAAGATTCTTCAGTGTTTCATATGTCATGAAAACAATCCCTACGCTAGGTACCACTTTGTAGTACTCTGGCATTATTCCTCTATACAAGCCGCGTAGGCCTTCAGTGCGGATTATGTGCCCAAATGTCCCCAACAAACCAGTATTATACACGCGAGCACGACCACCAACCCCCTCCAATTGCATTCTCCGCCTCACAAGATCCAGAGGGAAAGTTGCTGCATCAAATTATAGGAGAACAGAAGGAAAAAAAATGTTCATCATCTTCTTCACAAATAGCAGTAGATCATGTATATAATGTACAAGTTTACAAAACTACCTAGGGTTTTGGAAAACCCATTGTCAATCACTAAAAAAAATCTCATTAGTTACTTTGTATTTCATGATAGCAGCATTCAGCGTACAAGACTACCATGTGCTCAGCCATATATAATTTGAAACTTGGACAATTAAATCCAATCATCCCACTTTTTATCACTTAAAATAAAAGAAATTAACCTGTCACTGATTTCACGAAAAGGATGATTAAGTTGTCTTCAAAGAGGAGTTAATAGTTAAGAGCTTCTCCATTCACTGGTAATCTGGTCAACATTTTAGCCATTTGGATGAGCAAATAAAATCAAATTAGCACTATGAACTATTTTGACATATTCATAGTAAGATTTTTCGAGAGATGACATGGCACAGAAAATAAGTTAAAATCCTACTCAGCAAACCCAGACTCCTTGATGGACACGTCTCGAGTATTCTAAGAAGAATGAATATGACATGTAATGTGACAATTTTCAATACCGACGACAAACAACCTAGGGCATAATCAGTTTGCCTTGCATATCAGGATATCTACCCCCCCATCAAACCACAGGAAAAAATAAAAAAAGATCCCATGCCAAGACAACCACTTTATAAAACAAAATAAACTGCCCAATTTAGATGGACAATTTTTCAACATGAGCATGTGATCGCTAATGTAAGTTGAGTACCAAACTGTTGAAAGGGAAGAAAATGTTGTCATAATTTAACTCCATTAAGGTGGTTGAGAGGTTACCAGTCGATGATGCAATGCCTGAAAGACTCCCACAAGCAAGGCTTACCACGACAGTAGAATCATCAGGCCTGATAACAAGTGAACGTCATATCCAGAATCACACCACAAAAAGCTACAGATCAGCCTGCACTAACATCAAAAGTTGCTGAGAACAATTATAACTCACCTTTCTGAATGCCAAAATGATCTCAATGTCTCATAGACTGAAAAGCTTATGGCTATACTGGGTCCAACACCCTGCATTACATGTAATAACGTTAACAGCCTTACTGATTCCAGCCTTGATTAATCACCCAAAAATTTACAGTAACAAGTGATGCATCAATACAAGAGCACATAACCCAAGAAAAAAATTACCAACAGTGTTGCTCCTAGCCCTTTATACAGACCATAAAAGCCTTCATCTCTGCAAATGGTACTAAGTGCATGCCAGATGCCATGATAATATATTGCACTCCTCTGTATAATTGTAAACATACCAGTCAACTAAGAAGGGTAAGACAAAACTAAAAGGGGAGTAAAATACTTCATCTTTACAAAGAGTATAAGTGCAGTCAAATGACTATACCTGCGCTGCAAGTCGGGTCCGGACAAGGTCCAAAGGATATGTGGCAGAAGCAGCCGTTATGCCTGCTAATCCACCACCTATAAAATGCACAAAGACATCTGTACTTGCATTTCCACCATGACTACTGAATGCCGGAATTGATTTCAATAACTGGAAAAAGACAAGCAGATCAGGAGGAAAGACAACCTTAACATTCAAGTTCCAAAGGTACCGTACACTGTCAAACCAGTTCAACTGCACGAAAATGAGTTTAACACAGCAGTCTCACTTACACTCTTGTAGCGTTCATAGGCGTAGAAGTTGACCGAAGAATAAGGAAGCCGATGTGCAATTGTAACCAGGTTCCCTTTCCAGAAAGCTCGAAAGCCCTCTTCATTAACAATCCGCAGAGCCTCGCGCCATATACAAGGCTTGCTCAATACTGCAACATCTGAATGCATACCTTGGACCTTTTGTAAGGAAAGATTGACAAATAAAACAGAGTCAAAATACAATACGATAACTAACTCCAAGATTTAAATTGAATATCTTCCCAGATTAACAAACAATAACTAACTAAAAAACAAGCATAAAATAAGCAAAGGTGACTTGGGGGTTTTGTGTTTCCCCCCCCCCCCCGGGGGCGGGGGGGAGGGGGAACCGTTTCTTTGACATACCAAATTTTCTTCTAGGGATAGAAAAGTATATTTTTTCGAAAAAAGTTCGAAATCGGTCATGTTTCTTGTACTTTTCGTTCTAAATCTTTCAAATATTGAATGACTAGGAAATGAGGGGGCAGAAAAAAAATTATTAGTTAGGCAAGGGAAAACCTGAAAAAGAATGGTAAGGCGAGCAAGGGGGGCTGTGCACGTCTTGCTGAAAGCTCCGGCTATTCCACCAGCGAGAAGCTGAGGTACTGTGCCAATCTGGGACTGGTGATGCAAAGGCGGCGGCGGCGGCGGCTGCTGCTGCTGGGACAAGAACTTCCTTGCACCGCCGTCTACAACCCCGCCGGGGCCAGACACCCCGACCCTCGCTTCCATTAATAGTAATTATCACCGGGGAAATGCTAGGAAAAGGGAAAAATAAATGGGAAGGCTAAGAAATTAGGATCCAAATAACAGATTACAGAAGTGAAATTGTTAGGTCATTGTCAGTTGCCTGGGTTGGGGGAATTTGTAATAGTAAGAAAGAAGGCCAGGGAGAGGAGAGAAACCCTAAGTGGGGGAAGGGGGGTTAGGGTTGGGGAAGACCCTGCTTTCGCTGGCATACACAACTAGTACCCTCAGTGCTGTGTTTTTTTGGGAGGAGGCCTTTTTTTTTTTTCTTCTTTTCTTTTCTTTTCGTTTTTCTCCCCCCCTTTCCTGAGAGAATCGAGAATCGGGGACAATTTAGGGAATATTCTTTCCCTTAGTATTCTCGTACTAGTAGTTAGTAGGAGTATGTATTTTTCGGCGTGGCTCAAAGCCTCCAACGGTTATAAGACGGGTGCGCCACCCAACACGAGTTACACAACACAGGACATTAAGGGTTACTTTCAAGTTCCCCGACGAGACGAGCGTACTTTAGACTGGATCCAACGTATTTCCACACCGCTAAAGAAGTTTCTAGTTTAGGCTTTATTTAGACAGATTGTTTTTTGTATTTGTACGATCCAGTGATGCGTCGTCAAACAGAACTTACTCGTGTGTATATGTTTTTAGATAAGAAAAGCAAGTCTACTTCTACTAGAGTCATTGGCCATTATCATTGAATATTGATCAAGAGGTCAAATCTTTTTTTATTTATATATTTTTTTAAACAATTTTACAAAAATATTCACCAGCAAGTGCAAAAATATCTATTTGGTTCGATTGTGGTTCAGTTTCCTTCGAGTCTCTACATCAATTTGGTTTGATGTTGGTTCAGTTTCCTTTGAATTTTTTATTGACCCCTGTGGACACTTAACCCTGCTCACTCGATTCGATGCATCGCCGAGATGACTCAACCCACCATGCTTTCGATCGAGGTAACTATCTCAACTATCTAAATGTCCATCATCGACTTCGTCTTCCCGAGATGATACCACCTTGGTAGGTCAGACTTATACGGTCGCTCGACGTTTGGTATCTATAGGCAAAAGTTGATTCATGCTAGATAGGTTGATGTGACTGCTACTGCTATCATTCTCAAACCTACTTTTGACACCATTATTCTAGACTAATCCCTTGCAAGTAACGAGGAGTAGGTTCCATCATTTCTCTTACCGGTCTCCTTACTATAAATACTCTTTTTATTAGAGAAGGGGGAGGATTTTCGAAGCTTGATTTCTCTTTGACTCATAACTTGCTTAACTAGCGCTACTTTCACTCCTGATTCATGACATAATTGACTTTAGCATCGGAATTAAATCGGGGGACAAAGCCTCGATTGCGTTTCTATCTTGACAGGTGTGCGTGTGCGGGGAACTCGGTTCTTTGTTCCAAAAATCACCTCGTCAACCCCTCTTAGGACTCATCCATTTTTCTTAGTGTATAGTAGAAGTAGGTTTAAAATAGAAATTATAGTATCGATAATTTTTTGCGTTCTACCTCTACGACGCACCTGAAACACCACTGACTCTGCCTGATATTTTAACTTTACAAAGTATAGCAGGCGAGACAACTTCACTGGCCAGCAGCCAGTGGCCCTCGTTGATCTTGCCTTCACTTGACATTCGTGGAAATTAAATATGGTAGAGTCAGAAATCAGAATCATGAATCTCATGTGACTTGACTGAGGTGTTCTTCCAAGCTGAATTTGATCTTGGACCTCAGTAAATGCCAAAATTGTCTAGCTCCTCCTAGTGGTTATTGGGCTGAAGCTGTTGCCTTTGTTTTACCCACAGAAACAATGGAATGGGCTGGCTGCCTGTTAACAATATTTGTGTGCCAAGGACAATTTACTTCCTCCGCTTGAATCTTGATCTTGTTCGATACAGCGCTGAGGCATTTCTGTTCTTTTCTTTTCCCCTTTTTTCTCTTGTTAACCTTCTCTTTGGTACGAAGTGAGGGAAACACATCAAGAGGCCTAATTGTAGATTCTCAAAATGCGGAAGCTCAATGAGGACACAAACACCCATCAAGAGGCCTAATAGTTTGCACCATTAATTTTCATTAAGTGTTGTTGAACAAAGTTTGATTTTGGTAATTAGCTTGAGGCCTTGCCACCAATTCTTAGGCGGGATACTGTTCACACGAAGAGTTCGAGTCACGGCAACCTGTTGCTCTGGTTTTTTTCACAATCATAGAAAGTGCACTATAGTTTCATTATTAAATACAGAATGACCCATGCCTGTTCTTCCTCCTGAAGCCTCAACTCCCTTTGGTCTTCTACATGCCGAAGAGATTAGTAATTGAGTTGTTAAAAGAAAATTTTATCAGAATATCCATCTAATCCATCATAATACAGTCCCAGATTCAGTGGCTTCAATCAATCATCACACAATGGCTTGGCTACCCTCAATCCCTCTACCTCGCACGTTGGATGATATTTTATTTCAATTCTTCCACCATTTAATTTGAGGTCATCCACTCTGATTCTCTTACACTTGTACCCTTCCTAAAAGATACCCTCTAATTCGTATCCCAGAATCCTAGATATATCCAAATTGTTCGACCTTGTTCTGTTTTATCATTTCTTGAAAGTTTCCTACATTTTTGGGGGGAAAAAAAACCGTTTGCAGTATTATTTCCATAGTCCATTGAGGGTGCTCACCTCGGCAGTACCTTGTGGCCGAGGTAACCTCGTTTCGTTTCCTACACGAACACAGCCGTTCCCCGATCCGGATCCTGAGCTCGGCTCGGTCCATGATCTCCTACTTGGATGACCTCTGCACCCCAGGCTACCACCTCGGCTAAACGCTGATGATGTCAACACCCCTGACAACACCCAGGACCAGTGCTTTTCAGGCCTCCTAGCAGGGACCCCCGTCATCCAACCCAGGCGGCTACTATGTCAGAGTCAGGCCTCCTAGCAGGGAACAGAGCCGTAATGTCAGGACATGGGTCCCACCAGCATGAACCCTCCGTCCTGACATCTAATCCCCCTCTATAAATACCCCTCCTGTACATTTCGCAAGTAAGCATACTGTTCATTTGACAATACAACTGCTTTTCTCTCGCTCCCATACTAACTTGAGCATCGGAGTGATCCCAGGGGAGAAGCCCCGCTATTCACTTCGGACACACAGATACAGCTCACTTCAGAAGAGGCTGATTTCGGCTGGTTCAACCGCCCCCCAAAAATCACCTCCTCATCCATGATTGAACTGGCATCAAGGTTTTGGTATGAAACATTGCTTTTGTTTCTCTACTCCCTGCAATAGTAGCGTTCTGTTCCACCAAAGACAGATAGACCCATATCCACTTATCAGGAGCACTGTTCTCAAGTGAATCCATGGCAAGAATTTCGGTAACTCTAGATGCAATTATGTTGATTGGGATTTATAATTTCACCCCATCCATCTAAACCCACCATGCAATGAGAATCCTGAGTTACCTATACATATCTTTTCTATCGATACAATCACTAAACACACTACTGTTTTTAAGAGTATTCATAGTCCACCAAATTGTATGTGCGGCCAGGATATGTCCGTAACTAAAAACAGAGTTAGAGACTGTAATTCAAGTCTTTTCCTAGTAGTATAACTGTAAAAAGTCTATCTGACGTTATTAAGTTCCCAAAAGGAGGGGAGCTACAAGAAATTCTCAAATCACTCGACCTGGATCATGATTCAGCAAACGCAACCACATTTACTGATTGGAATTCAGGAACTATACTTAAACAAAGAGTGAAGCGAAAGGAATCAATAATTAGTGGAGATGCAGATTGCATAAAGCAGTCTGCTATTCCTCTACCAAAAAGGGCAAAAGAGAAAAATGGGTTGAACGCAAAGCCACCTTGATCAATTCGAGTTGGTCCTAGTGTCTGTCAACCGTTGAGCATCATTTATCGGGCAGAAAGTAGTACTCCGAGTACAGCATGATAGCACGTTTATCTTCTCCCTTTCCTCCTTATTTTCACTTCGATTCTACGCTCATTAAAGTCAGCCAATTATGTTAGCTTCAATTTTATCCAACCCTTAACAACACAGAAAGAACTAGCACAATTATATATTCGAATCAGTCATTCTAGCTTGCACGCACTTCAGCGCCCAGAATTGCAAGCCAAGAATTTGCTAGAGAAGAATATCATCCCGGACATCCAAGTTAACATTTCTCAAGTGTATATACCTGTAGAAGTCTGCTCCATTTCCCATAATGGTGTGTTTTTTTGAAAGTAAAATCGTTCAAAATGTCATTCACATTTCGCCAAATAAATTTTAGTTCCAACTTATCTTTTGACCATTTTGACCCTAAATTCATCATGTGACTAATATATGATAATTTTTTTCAGGACAAAAATGTTAAATCTCATTTGTAATTAAATAAATTACTCAATTCATAATCATTTTTGTCTCTAAAAAAATAAGATTTGATCAAAATCATAAAAAATGACTGCATGTTGATTTCAAACAAAAAAGTAATTGAAAACTTCAGGCTTGGCATAACGGTAGTTACATAATTCGACTGATAATGACTTGGAATGGACGACTGAAGTTCAATTATAATATAGTTAGTTGGCATCATGGATAAGAGCAACAGCTACAAAGCCATGCACGCCACACGTGCCCTTCATCCTAATAAGCAAGTGCAAAAGCCAACGTGGAAAAGATTCCCAGCGTTGGGCCTAGACTTTTTGGTCCTTTTCAGGAAAAAAAAAAAAAGAAATTGAGTAGCAACTTTTCGCACTACCATCTATCATTAGTGAATCGAGGAAGGGTATTTGTGATCTTAGAATTGAAAATTAAAAGACTATTGAAATGAAATAGAGGAAATAAAGAAAAGAAGCAAAACAAGAGGGAAAGAACTGACTAAAACATAACGAATGAACTATCTTCCATTTATTACCTTATCTAGCAAAAAGAGGTGTACATTAGTAGAAAAGTATAAAATAGCCTTTTAAATATTTTGTCATGTATTGACAATTTCATTTCCAGGAGCAACTCAGAACCCTCCATAAGACCTTTCGAATATCGTACCTATGACTATGATTGTAATCCAATCCGTTCTGGCCACATTATTCAACAATTTAAATTCACCATTTAAGTATTGATATCTCGTTTTATACATTTAACTGTGAATTAATACGTACGATGCCTGTAAAACTCCTCGATATAGAACGAAATGGACCAAAACAACTGATAAATTTTAACCCATAAAAAAAGATATCCCATAATTTTCAGGATGCTAGATGGACCCACTGCGCTATACTTGGGACCCCTTGATTAACGGCAAACACCATATAATATCCAGGCGGCGCCACCCGACCGTCAGGCGGAGCCATACACCCAATCCTGTATCTTCCGGGTCCCTCAGGTATCGCGCTGGTCACCGACAGCTTCACAAGCCTCTGCCCCTGTGAAAAAGAGTGCGTCGCGAATGGTGCACTCGCCATATTCACCTCCACCACTCCCACCACCGGCAGCTCCACCGTCACTACAGCGTCGAAGGCTGCTCCGTAAGCTACCTTCTCCGGCAATTCCACAAATACCGGTCGAAGATTAGCCTTATCCGCCGATAGATATTCCGGCGAGAAAGATTCAATCCTCAGCTCCGTTGGAAACGCTCTTTTAAAGTTGTAAAAGTAATGCGGGTTACTCCCGGCGATCAAAATTCTCCCGTCAGGCAACAAGTTGGCTGTGGAATGGTACATCCTAGGCACAACACCCGGGTTCAAAGTCATAAACCGGAGCCCAACCGGTTGATCCGGTCTATAAAGAACCGGGTTTAAGCAGGGATTGGAGGCCAACTCGAAGCCTTGGGTCCCTGCCTGAGCCCCATTGATGATGACGACATCGCCAGTGGGTAAGACCACCATGTCACCCATAATTCTCGCGAAAGGCATGTCCTCCATCTCCCAAACCGGGTCGGGCCGCGTCGCCTCTATCCTCCCGCAGCTCCCGTTGGCAGGAGAATCTGTAGTCCTGTGTAAATACGCCCCGTATTTGGCTCCACCGCAGACGACTACCGTAGCAGATGAATAATCACCTGCTAAGGCCAGCATCGCCGATGATCCAGCTGAGGGATAGCTCCGCGGGCCCCCCTCCAAAACCGGATAATTCTTGACTATGCTGTGGCTGTTGTAGTCGTACATTACGGCCTTATTGTTGGCAAAAATGAAAAGATGACCGTTGGGGAGTAAGTGAACGTAGGGGTAAAGGTTGTCCATTTGATTATCTTCGACTTCGTTAAGGAAGGGGAAATTCACTGCGCCGGTTTTCCTAGGTGGATAAAATTCTACGCTAGGGGAAGCTCTACCGCCGATGATGATGATGGAGCCGTCCGGCAAAATTTGATTGGTGGCATACCATCTGCCTTGTGAGAGTTGAATATCTTCGAGTTCCTGCCAGTCACAGAGTGAAGAAGCAGAGTTGGGAGTACTTTCGGTACAGGGGGTGAACTTGCGGATTTTCGTGAATCCGTCGAGGTCGCCGCCGGTGCTTAGGAGGGTGCCATCGGGGAGGAATTGGCCGGAGGAGCACCAGGTGTCGGTGAGGATCATGAGGGGTCGGATGGAGTTGGTGGTGAGGTCGAGGAGGGCGGAGTGAGCGTAACAGTCTACTTTGAGAACGGGGTCGTTGGGGTCGTGGCGGCAGCGGTGGGGGGGAAGGAGCTTGCGGGACGGGCCGATGTTGGTTCGGTCCAGGAGGATTACGGTGTTGGTGTGGGTGACGGCAGTGTGCATTGAGGCTATCCCGGCGTCCGGGACGAGGAGTTCCCAGCTCCCCGGGAGGTCCGCATGCGTGCGGATAAACATGAATAAGATAAAGGTAAGAAGCTTCCAATTCCTGCTAGTAGTGCTCATTTGTTTTCTAAGTACAGTATTTTTGTTTGTTTGTTTGGGAGCAAATGAGGAGGGACTAAGAAGGAAGAAGAGTTGAGGCCGCGTTTATGAAAGTCCAAAAACATGCAACTGTTGAAGTCATCAAGCCATGAAGATGACCGAAACTCCAAAAAGACAGAAAAGGGCCTTGCTTTATGAAGGGTAAAAACTTGCACCGCCCACCGGGGAACTTCAACGAATCCAAACCTATTTAAGTGTGTCAAAAACGAAATATTAAATTTTGACTAGCATCCTATCAGAACTCATTTAAATGAATTAATAGTTACTAAATATATATATTATATTTTATATATACATATTAATAATTATAAAATATATATACTTATCAATATATAATTTTTGGATATGATTATACTCGGCTCGTATTCGAATCCGATCGAATCCGGATCCGGAAGATCAAGTGTAAGAGTCGTTGAGTGTACAAGTCGAATTCTAAACAAGTATGAATAAATGGGTATGGGTCTAGGATATTTAATTCTGATCCGAACCTAGTCCGTTAATAGGTTTACTCTTGTAGATTATCTTATTCAGAGAAACCAATTACTATTTACTACTAATTAAGCGCAGCAACTGATACCGCATTACACTGACTCTTTTTCTTTATTTTTTAAACACAACAGCTGTAGATAGCTTACAAATTAAAATACGTTCCATGCTCCGGTTAGAGTGACTGATTGACAAAGGAGTGGAATTTGTGCTGTAGATGTTGAAATTACTGTAGTATCATCGGTAGTTTATGATGACTAGCCCTTAGCAAAACCGTTTGTCACCGTCCGGTGAGCCAAACTATGTTTTCTTTTAGAGTAAATGGCCAATAAGATCACTAAACTGTTAAGTATGACATGGGTCAATTACCAAAAAAATTATTTTTGTGACCACAAAGGTCACTAAACTGGTAAAAAGGGGCCAGAGAGGTTATTTTGCAAAATTTTACCAGTAAAACAACTGATTGTCAAAAGTCATTTTGTGGAAAAGGTAATTGAATTTCAATGATTTACCAATTATTTTATTGATAGAATTTGATAAAATGACTTTGGTGGCCCTCTTTGCTTGTTTAGTGATTGTTGTGGCCACGAAAAAAGTTTGATCATACCATACTTAATACTTAATAGTTCAGTGACCATTTTGGTCGTTCACCCTTTCTTTTACATCTGGTTCTTTTTGGCTTGTTGTACTTCCCGTATTATCTTTTGGAAGAATGGATATATTCTTTATCGATGAGTTGCATCATAATTTGTTTTCCCCAAAAAAAAAAAGAGTATATTCTAGTATTCTGAATATTTTATCGCTTTGATGCTGACTGCAATTGTGCTTGCTACTCGTATTGGGGTTTTATTGTAGGCGGCAAGGATGAAGAATGGAGTGAAGAGAAGGTGAGGGTCTTCTTTACAAGTTGCAGAGCTGGGGGCCGCCATGTGATGTTTGTCAAAACACTTGTTGTCCACTGGACAAATGATCGTGTCATACTCATGCAACACTGTGCACTAAACGATTGAAAAAAAAATAGATAAATAAAGCCAAAAGCGTCTATGTTAAGGGCGAGGGAGATTGGATAAGAGAGGTTTCGCCTGATGATTCAACAGGTAAAACTTCATCTTGTAGAATTCATTCTGCAGGGGGTTCGCGGTTGATGTAGTGCTGTCATTTAGATTATCTTGTTTGTTACCTTGCGATAGAACATGGTTCCATATTTTCATTGGAATTACTTAATTTTTTAAACCGGATAGAGCATATATACAAAATGAAAGCCGACAAATACAGTAATAAGATGTATCAGAAGTTACTACTGGAGATTGGAATACTTTAGTTTCGCCTCTGTCGTGACTGACCTAGTAGCATCTGGATGTATTAAGCCATTTCTTCGACTCCTCCACCCTCGTAGCAATCCGCCACCACCACCGTTGTCCTCTGCACGTTCTTGTAAGAATATTGCCGTGCAACAAGCACATATATAGCCAAGTTTACTGCTGTCATGCCTGCCAACAACCAATAAAAGTAGTCCAAGTGGCTGCTATTTATATCTTTCCCAAACCAACTCTTGCCAGTCCTCTCAGTTATGCGATCCATCATAGTTATCAAAGCACTGCTTAGGAAGTTTGCCACTCCAATTACACTTAGGTAAAACGCAATTCCTAAGCTTCTCATGGAGTCCGGGACTTGGTCGTAGAAGTACTCTTGCAAGCCTACGAGAGTAAATCCATCTCCAATGCCAATGATTAGAAATTGCGGCACCAGCCAGAACACACTCATTGATGTTGAAGCTTTAGATGGATTTTCTTCCACAACACCCAGTCTCTTTCTTTCTACCAAAGCTGCAACCACCATTGTCAATATTGAGAAAATCATCCCAATGCCGATCCTGGGCAGAATCTGGATTCCCCTTTCGTTCCCTCTTAGCCTTCTTAAGAATGGTATCAGTATTCTGTCGTAAACAGAGACAGAAACTAGCATTCCAACGGCTGTAATGCAATAAATTGACGCTGGTGGAATGAGAAAACCACCAATGATCTTGCGATTTAGTGCTGTCCCTTGTTTGATGAAGAATGTTGAGGCTTGTGCCACGCAAATACCAAATTGCAAAGTTGTTAGCCAGATAGGAATCATGTTGATTACTAGTTTCAGTTCTTCCACCTTAGTTACAGTTGCAAGTCTCCATGGAGATTGCTTTTTGTTGGCTGAACAATTTTGTTTGTCATCAACAATTGCAGCTTTGTCAAGAAACCTGAAAGGTGCATGTACGATAGCTTTATATATGGTGATTTCATGTTTTTTGGAGTCGCAATGTGGTAATTAATAAAAACAGAAAATAGATACTCAATTTTAAGACCAAGTTTAGTTCTTACTTGAGCCTCTGAGTGTGACATAAAAGCGTTCCCTGTGTCTCTGCGAATTTGGAAACCTCGTATAAATCACCAGCATTTGAAGGATATGATAGTTTCCTCTTGGAAATTGCTGCAACGATAACTTGAAGCATTGGTGTAAATGGACTTCCACTTGGCCGCCGGTAGCGATAAAAAGGTTTTCCAACACAGAAGATCACAATTGTGGAAGCCATCACCACTGTAAGAATGATATCTGCCATACCCCAGCTGACGTGTTCTTGCACGTAAACGATAAGAGTAACTGCTAGTAACAGTCCACAGCAGAGACCAAAGTTCCACCAATTGAAAAATGACATTTTGTGCCTTCTTTCAGCTGGATGATTATCATCAAACTGGTCAGCTCCAAAACTCTCCAATGATGGCTTGTGTCCTCCTGTTGCGATGGAGATCAAATAGATGCCAAGGAAGAATATCACTTCATGGACCTTCCTGGGGCCGAGGCAAATGCCAATATTGTCACAGGGTTTCAAAGCAGGGATCGTACTAGACATCGTTAAGAGAAGCAGACCCTGGCATTGAGAAAATGGAATTAAAAAACTAAATTTGCTTCTAGGAGATAAGATCAAACAGTAACGCTAGAACAAGCATCCTAATAGTTCTCTATTATCTTTTTGAGTAAATAATAGTGCTGCTTTATGCCTTTCATATCTTTGTTATTCCTGTCATCAAGACAGGCGTTCTTGTTCTGTACTTCAAAGCTAGCAGTTTACCAT
Organism: Coffea arabica; assembly: GCF_036785885.1. Taxonomy (NCBI): domain Eukaryota; kingdom Viridiplantae; phylum Streptophyta; class Magnoliopsida; order Gentianales; family Rubiaceae; genus Coffea; species Coffea arabica. The sequence continues at coordinate 1,676,140 of NC_092321.1, read as the reverse complement.
GATATAGATGATGCATGAGATGAGGACTGTGGAGAAACGGCCCAGGTATGCATCAGCTAAGAATCCTCCAAGAAGTGGCATCATGGTGGTTACCCCAGACCAATAATTGACACCCTTTGCTGCTGTTTTGAGATCTTCATGGATCACTTTAGTCAGATAAATGATTAAGCTTGTTGCTATTCCAAAATAGCTCAACCTCTCGCTGAATTCAACAGCTGCATGTCAAAAGATTATAGTCCCTTGTGAGAATATAAGTATCATGCTCACGATATTGAAATCGAGTTACTTGTCTGCTATAAATCAGGTTTTCAGTTCTTATATTTTTTAGAAAAAAAAAAAAATTCTCTCCCATTTTTTCGTAAGCACTAAATGAGAGCCCAAGTTTCTCAGCGACATCAAGTATTCTATCATAATTAAAAGTGCAGACATGTGTTGCCAGCCTTCATGCCATGAGCTCAGGATGGAGAGGCTCACTAAAATTTTCCTCTATGGTATTGAAAAGCTCACTGAACTGCCGGCGGACTTTTAAGGGGAACAGAAGATGGAAACATAGAGAGTATGTGCAGTCCCAAAGCATGCTTCTCTTAATTAATATTTCTGCTTCCCAAAGAAACTATGTACGCTTGCATCAATGATATGCAAAGAAAATCGTTACTGTAATGCAAAAGTGATCTTTTTCCAATCATCTCTAGTTACTAAAATAAACTCAGAAACGACCTGTTTGGAATGGGTAGTCAGAAATAATGGACGTAATTAGTTGGCTAAACGTCGTACCAATGATAAAGAGCGAGGCCTTCCAGACGCCTGTTGTAGCGCGACAGGGGACTCTTCCTTTATGATCCACGGAAGCATCATAAACCCATTTCTCCTCGTCAATTTCTACTGGTTCTCCTTTCTTTACTGGATCCATCTCTACTTTTGCGTCCATTACGAAACAAAAATTGGCTGATAAGACTCTCAAGAGTTGGAAGAGGATATTTGAGAGCAGAGAAGGGCTGACAGCTTATTAGTGTGGTGCTCAATAGATTGCTTGGTACCTCTATATATAGGGAAGGATCAGTTCAATCTTTAAGCTCAATGCTGATTGCTGTTGACAAATTTTTCAAATAAAATGAGATCGATAAAGGGTATGGAGAAGCCCGCGCTGGGTTGTTCGGATGGTGGAGACGGGGTCTTTACTCCAAGTCCACCTAGGTTCGATTTCAATCCACAATCCAATTGTTTACATCCTAGGCATCGGTCGAGCCCGCTTTGCCTGGGCACTGTAGGATTAGTCGGGTGATCCTGGATATCTCTGCAGTGTTGAAAAAAAAAAAAGAAAGATAAAGGGTATGGAGAAATTAAGGTGTCTTGTCAATGATGTGACGCTCAAAAAAGCATCATTCCGTCCACTAAAGCCTAAAGGCATCCATGTTCCAATTGATCATTAGAGTCTACTCCATCATCAAAGCTAAGACAAATGTAGTGATCGTTACGACGATAGCTATCCTCCCTCCTAAAACAGTAGATGAATAAATGCAGGACACTTCAACTAGGTCCTAGTAAAGCTTAAAAACTACAAACCAATCCGCTTAGCTTCAGTACATAGTATTAAAGATATGTTAGGTGATGGCTTTCTTGTTTATTTTGCGAAGAAGATTTGGACCTGTAAGTGTGAGAGGCAGCAGTTCTTGTGGGATACCAGGGCAGCAAGGGAGGTGATAACTGATATAGTTCCTTTTCACCTCCATTGTTGTGTCAAATTCAATTGAAAATCAATCGGGCTCATCAAATATCGCATTACAAAGTATTCATATGAGCGCGAATATTGCTAACTTTTAAGCTAGTCTCTGAAGATGCCTGGAACAGGATTTCCAAATAGCATTGTTTATTTTAACCTCTATTTTTTTTTTCTTCTAGTGGACATTTTTTTTCCTGCCCCAACTCATTTACTCAGCTATTGACATTGACGATAATCATAAGTAATTCAAGATGAAAGAACATCTTTATGTAAATTATTGTATTGATCAGCCAGTGAAATCAATTTACTTCTCGGAAAGATGATAAAGAACAGAATCTGGCACAAGAAGAGTAGTGATATTTGTCGATTGGTTCCGTGACAGCAAAGCAACTAATCCGAAATGCCAAGAAGCTTAGAACCAATGTGCGTGCATTAGGAGGAAGAACATATTCACGATGAGCAATCATTGTCTAGCTAGTTGCACTTCTCTTAGAGCTCCATCTACTTCAAAGAGTCCAAGTATACTTGCATAGTTGCATCATGAGAAGTGCATATCAACCGCTAGTTTTGGAAAATGACCCCTCCGCAAAAAATTTACAACCTTTTTGCGTTCATATGTCTTTATTATAATACAAAAACGATATTGCATATAAAGTGCTGCCCAGTTCCCCAGGCGTTGACTATGAAGGCTAGTAGTACTTTCTTAGTCCACACAAGAAAGGGTGAAGTGGAGTAGACGGGATTAAAGTTTGATACAACCTGGACGAGGGGCCTGGACGGTTGTCCCAGGCAGTTGATGGCCTGGATGAAGCTAAAAAATTTTGTGCGGCTCAGATCACGTCTTGTAACTCGATTTTCACGTCGTGTGGGACCCACAAAAATGGTGTTTTGTAGACGGGATTAAAGTTTGATACAACCTTCCCTCCCATTAATGGTCATATGTAAGTGATTTTACTTAAAAAAATTTGGATGAATGCATAGCGCATTCTTTTAGTTCGACAGTGGTTCAATCCCCTTCAAGTTATTCCTGAATTTCCTCAAATCCGTTCCCTCTGATTAGTGTAAGATATATTAGATTATATAACAGTTATCGTCTGAAAAAAAAATGGACGAGAAAAGAATTAAAGCCATTAAAGGATGGTGGAGACATGAAAGATTGACGTTAGATGAGAGGGAAAAAAAATCACTAATAATGTCCAACCTCAACTATAAAAAGCTAAAGATAGAAAATGCACCGTCATTTATCAAGAAATTATAAGGGAGAAACAAAAAAAATACTTTAAGAGGAGTGCAACGTGCAGTCCGTGGTCAATCTCCTAGGCGTAGAAGGCATATATTCACCATTGCACATAAATAATCCGCGAAAAAGACGTATCAAAGAGGGAAGGACTTTCAGAGCTTCTTGGGCCAAAATGGAACATGGTATTAGACAGAGTGATTTCCAAAAGAAGAAAAAAAAAATAATATAGTTTATCATATTCGCAACAAGCATTTGCATGCGGAACTCCTTTTGTCTTTATTACTCTTTCGAATGATTTTAGGCCTGAATTAATTGAAATATAACCTCGAAGCGTGGGTTGGTCAAGTCGGGAAGCGTTCTTCAATCTTCATATGGTGTCTACGGATGTTAAATTCAATTTAATAACTTAGTAGCACATAAACAAGTTTTTCTTTGTCCGGCTTTCTAAAGAAATTTATGTTGAAATGAAGTAAAATCACAAGTTACATAAGGGCCAAGAAACAAACTTCAAAGATGCTGTCAAAGCTTAATTACACTAAACCCCCTGAAGTAAAGCTTTAGCCACAGATTTGCCCCCGATATCTTCTAATCGCCACTTGACGCCTATGACTTAGGGTCCAACTTCATGGCTCGTATTTACATTAAAATTGATAGTAGAATGAAATCTATGCAGCTAAACACTCGAGTTCGTAGATTTGCTTACCTTTCTTTTTCTTTCTTCTTTTATTTTCTAGATTTTCTTCCCTATGCTAGTATTATTTGCATACTTTGAATAATTTACCAAATTAATTAGTATACATAATCCGTCTATTTTGTCTGTCAATTTCCACTCTTAATGCGTCATGGTCTATATCACAAGATATTTTATGCTGTTTACGTTGGAAAGCATATTTAATCTGGAATCAATATGCCATAGCATACATACAGACAAGTTAGATGTTATAATTCATTAGTCATTACCTATTGACTTATTAGAAGTAGACGTGCCAAAATAATTTTTTAAAAAGATTTTCAAAGAAAATTGATAATTTTATATTTGATGTAATTGTATCAGTGGACAAAGTGCTATTCCCGGTCTTGTGTTATCAAGAGCTTTTGATCGTTCAAGGGTTAGTTGGCAATGAGACTTGACAACATCAAGTCATCGTATCATCTTCTTGGATGGATTTTTTCCTTTGTGGTTTAGCTCCTCCTAAGATGGATACTTTGGTTTGCCATCAAAATATCATGCCATGCTACAGTATTATCATTGCTGAGCTCTGCGTCTGTTCTGTTGTGCTTCTTCTTAACAGTAGTGTTTGTTTTGATGCATGGCCACGGCCCGAGGTCAGCAGCCTATGCTGCTAGTGTCTGGCACTCGTAATTGTGCCCCCAAGTGTTAAAACCGTTTTCAACTGTTCCACTGCCTTAACAGTAATCCAAGTCGTGGCACGGAATCTGAGCTATATCGGAGTTGCGTTTTTGTCTCTTTTAGTGGAATTATTGATTGTTGACTCCAGGGAAAAGTGTCGACGAGAAGAATTCTGGGGGCAAGGTGCAAGAAACACCTAACTACAAAGGGTTTTGGGTAATTAGGCCTTCTTTTGATAACTTCAATAATTAAGCAAAGCTTTCCAAATCCATTCTTTAACACTTGTAATGGGCGCTAACTGCTATGAGCATATATATATCTCTCTAGTGGTGGTCCGAGCATTCTTGACGCTACCAAGAATAAGATGACCACGATGGCACTGTCTATATATATATATATATGTATATATATTCTGCGAGAGTGTGATATTATATTATTTGAATTCCAACCCTAAACTAAGCGAAGTGCGAGAATTGTTATAGCATTTACCAGTAAAAAGTTTGCAATCTGCTATTTCTAATGATGATCCTTTTTGCTCATCAACCAACCTTGTAATCCACCAAGGATTACAGTGCAATTAATTTATTATATAAAATAAAAAAATCTCCCTATTGAGGGCTTCAAGGATAACCACTAATGCACCTCAAAATAATTATGCATGTTTTTCTCGCTCTCGAAAGTCAGATTCACTGAATCAAATGCTAAACTGTACTACACGCAAGCAAAGGTAAACTGAATCACTGAATCTCGAAAATCTTTGCTTGATTTGCCATCACTTCTGAGATAAAGACTCAATCATATACTAACATATGTGTAGGCAAACGTAAACAATCAAACTTTCTCTTTCTGGATCTAGTACATTCTTTTTGACTCTTGACGAAGAGATTAGGGAGCTAGTCCCGTCATGAAAACTTTGACGGGGTGAATCAGATGAGCATTCCCGAGTCCAGGAAGCTAGTCCGCCGAAATCCTAAAAATTCAGCATGTTTTGCATGTGCTGGGAAACTGGAGAGAAGCGAAACGTGAAATCTTAGCAAAATTTGATCCGTGTGCCTGGACTTAAAAAGTTGTTTATGGGACTGTCGACTGTGAAGAATGTATTCCAATCTTAAGATGGAAGGTAGAAATTTGGTAAACGAAATTCCCCATTTCTGATTTCTCTACCTGCATATTTCTGTGATACAGACACAGACAACACATGCGTTTATTGCGGATTACGTGATCTGTGTCCTATTTACTACTACTTGATGTGGAGGAGCAGTAGCTGTGGTGGGTTCTTGAGATTCTACTCTATTTTCTTCACCACACGAATATTTCCTAATGGAATATAAAAAGTTTTCGGGGTCAGAAAGCTAAAGCTGTTCCCTACGTCACGAATTGGATTGGCTGTTCCTATATGAATCTTTCTCAATCCATCTAAATAAAGATCTCCACTTTCCTTGGGTTTTCCTAGGTGCTTAGTAAATGCACATCCATCTCTTGTCCTTTCACACTTAAAAAGGATTTTTCAAATTTAACTTCACTTTTCCAAATGTTAACCTGTTGAAATTCATTTTGACATGTACCCATTAAAATACGGACGGGCAGAAACGGTTGCAGGTGCAATCGTTCCTAGCGATTTTATACATTTTGTACACGACGTAATTTTATTTACACACGACGTAACTTTATTTGCACAACATGCAATTTTAAAATAAATTTTTGTGAACCCCACATACATTGTTAAAAACGAGATACAAGAAATGATCTAGACCGTACAAATTTTTTAAGCCAGATCCTGACCGTGCACTGTCCAGATTCTGATGACCATCCCTGCCCCGTCTCCTCAAAATACCCATTTGTCAGATTATAATCTTTTTATTAAGACGAGACTTGAATATAAGCTGAACCTTCCCTCCCACTAATTATCATATTAAAAAGTGACTTTGTTTAAAAAATTCAGGCGGATGTGTAACGCACTCGTTTGGTCCGTTGGTGGTTCAATCCCCTCAGAATTATTCCTGGGCCTCCTTAGATCCGCCCCCTCCCCTTAGTGTAAGATAGATTAGGTTATATAACAGTTATCATCTATGAAAAAAAAAAAGAATATAAGGTGGACCTGACGTTACTTTTTTTTCTTCAAGGTATAGATTTTTTCATACAAGCATATGCAATTCTAAGCAAAAATTCTAAAGTTTTTATATACATATATATATATATATGGTTATTTCATCCCCTTTTATGTGCTTCAAATAAGTTGTCATTGCTGATCATAGAGAAACAGGTGCCACCATTAGTAATGAAAGAAGAGAAAGATGAATAGATACTCGAATTCCAATAAATTGCAGTATCTTCTCGCTAACACTAGGGATCTGTTTAGATTGTAAATTATTTGAGATATTTTTACTGTAGCACTTTTTGTGATGTGATGTATCTGAGATAAAAGGTAATTGAAAAGATAAAAAGGTGTGTTAAAATTGTAATGATGATGTAAGCAAATAAATTTTGACAAATAATCCTCTATCCAAACAAACCTAGTACTGAATCGGAAGACCTCCAACCACGCCGCAGAATCTCCAGTAGCTTGGGTCATCCTGAACCACAAACTTTGTCTAAAATCATAAACATTAATTAAGAATTCCATGCATAGAATGGTATCCACAAACCATGATGGAGTTGAAACCCTACGTGTTTACAGTGGTGGTGACAGCACAGCACTAGTCAAAGCACCATGTATTGGGCGTTGAATGGCACCAGCAAAGATAGACTTAGTGTCATTTTGACCTGTGCTTTCCATGATTAAAGAGAAATTGCTAATGTGAAATCATTCATATCACCACAGACAACGGACACTCCATTGCAGCGCCCGCAACAAGTACTGGATACAAACAGTTTAATCACTTCAGATTTCATCATCCACGTTACTTAAAAAGGAATCCCCTGCCATTAAGCAATTTATCCTGATGGTTTGGTCACTATTTTAGTCGGTTCATAATATGATCTAAAATGGACACTTCACCAAGCACAAAGACCAGAACAAACTCCACTAAAAACAGTTCCACCAAATGCGAAGAATTGAAGCAGGCAAGAATACAAAGCAACCAAAGTCTCAGATACATAAACAGGGTGGAAAATTTCCAATTTGACAAGGCTTCATAAACCGTTCAAAAGTTACATCTCTCGGTCGGCCACCGGCCACGGAAAAAAGTAAAGCTAGCTAGTATCAAAGGTCCAGCATGCCTACAGAGAAAAACAAAAGAAACAAATGACCTTGCCCTAATAACTAACACACAAAAAAAAAATAACTAACACACAAGTTTAGAACTTTTTACAGCAATGCAAACTAATGTTATCATCATTTCAAAGGCCAGCGAAGTCAGTCAAGAAAGTCAAGCAAAAACTGATGCACAAATTCTCCCATCATTGTTTCAAAGAGAACTCATTCCTATGCTACAGTTGTCCAAAATTGTAGATTCTGACAATGAAAGATTGACCATCTGCAAGAATGATCCGTACAATTGTTCAACTATTTACACATAAATATTCATTGCATGAAGATACTTGCCATAAAGGTTTAACTCGCGTATCAATAACCCAAAAAGAAGGACACAATTTCTGATTCTATAAATCATTGCTTCATGACAACCATAATGAAAATGCAGCGAGCACATTGTCCCAGTTTAAATTGTATAGACGGGGAATTGACCAATGTCTAAACACGTAATCACGAGATATTATGACTTCCCTAGCAGAAAGGATGCGTAAACTATACATGCTTTTAGAAGGTTGAGATGATCTTGAGTGTTTCAGTAATAACCATATGATATATGTCACCCATTGGCCCAGCAAAGAAGCAAATACAGTGGCCCTCAACAGAGCACCAAGACACATGCCGCTGCAGTATACCAGGTGTAAGTGGTTCACCATAACAGGCAAAATGTTCTCCATTTATTAAATCCGTGGCCTTATACTTGCTGCGCTCAACCTCTGTAGAGCTGTTTTCCTAATCCATCACATTCTCAAGTCCTAAAAAATGTGTGGCACAACTAATTCTCATTGTCGCTAAATTTGTGTAGGATTTTACAATTTAGAGATTCATGAACTTTGTATCTTGCTCATTCCTTACTTGGAATACTTTTTCTTTTTTTAATTTCCATTTCCTTCAAACAATCCATAATCCAAACAAAGGAATTACTTTCTTTGGAATTGGTTTCCATTTCCCGACCGCTTTCCTTCATTGACCAAACAAGAGAAAGAATTAGGATTTTCAAAGGAATCACTTTCCATTTCCTCGCTTTCCTTTCCTCACTGCTTTCTTGGAACCAAACAGGGCCTAAATCTGCAGGGTTTTAAAATTTAGAAATTCATGAACTTTATATCTTGGTAATCAAATCAGTTGGGATTCATATCTTTTTTTTTTTTTTGAGGCTTTTGTAGAAAATTAGCAATTTAAAATTGTAAGAATACAATGGACAACATTGGAAATTAAAGAGAAAATTACATATTGCCATCAAGTAAAAGAATTTGTGATCGCACAGTATTTTAGTTTCAGAAGGATTTTGACAAGGGAACATCCATAAGCTGGAAAGCAGTTTAAAGACCCAACCCCCTTCCCAACCTCGCCACCACCAACCTCAAAAATAATACATAAATCATAAATGCATTATATACATATATATATATATATATATATATATATATATATATATATATATATATATATAAACTGATGGCCCCATAGATGCAACTTGCAAGAACACTAATCAAACAAGAAAGTAGTGCATTAGGTATAGTTCAGTACGATTAGTGTCTAAATCTAATACCATATTCATGTAAGATACAATTTATCACAATATACAAAAGATGCACCATGGCACACATATATACTTCATGAACAAAGACAGCTAATACCTGGCCATCTCCGGACCTTGGGATCAAATTGACCTTTCATACCAACTTAAAACAACTTAACGATCAGAAGAACGAGCAGTAAAAGCACCAGAAAGTCAGCGCTTTTCTTTTCCATTGCCCCCAGGCGAATCATGATTTTGTTGAACATTTCCTCCCATTAACGCATCCCCTTTAATATCCACCCATGGAAATGCAGCTAGAATCTACTACTTTTTCAACTGAATTATGGTAACATAACTGTTCACGGTCTGTTCTCTTGCTGTATCCCGTAAATTCCATCTTTCTGCATAGACAAATCAAAGACCGCTGATTCTGAATCTTTAACTTTCTCCCTACCATTAGGCCTCCTCCTACTGTCTTTACAGTTGGAGCTCATTCCACGATCTGTCCAAGAACCCCCCCTAACCTGTCCAACTTTTGTTGAATCACCAAAGTTGACATTTCCATTATGATTCTTTCCAAGCTTACTTCTCCAATTCTTCCCGCTGTAGCCCTCATTGGACAGATTATTCAAGTTCTTTTCCCCGTTCGCCCCATTTCTCCTCTTCTTAGCATGTTTGCCATTAATCCCGTGCTCAAGAAGTGCCGTTTCATGATCACCTTCGTCCGCGGAGCCCCGACCCAAGTCAAAATCGGAATTCCCGCCCCACAACTCATCATCAGACATGTCATCTAAATTCTCAATTTTCCCATAAGGCTTGACGCTATGAACGACCCCTTTAGGGAAAAACCGAGATGAGGGAAGCCCGTCGTGGGATTTGAACAGTTCCGGGCCATCTCTATCAGACCACATATCGAACCCACCGGGTTTCTGGAAACGATCAGCCAATACCTTCAACTGCTCATCAGCGGTGACGGAGAACAAAGTAGGAGGTTTCTCGACAACCTCCCAAGGTCTCTCGAGCTCGGAAACGGCGGCTTTGAGTTCGGCCCGCTTTCGCATCTCATAGATTTGGCGTTCGCGGGCCAAGCGGGCCTTGAGGAGCTGCTTAGCTTTCTTGGCCTGCATTCGCTTCCACTGCCACTTTGAAACGCCTCCTGGGTATGTTCGGGGCCCACCACCCATCCTAATCGTCGTCGTTCTGAAGGGATGGCGTGTGGTTGTGAGAGAGAGTAAAGATAATCTGGTGGTGAGGGTGGCGGCGGGTAAAAATTGAACATGGGTCCGACCCGAAATGGTTCCGAGGGACGAGAGATGAAAATTTGGAGGTGGTGCTTGGTTCGAAAGAGATGTGCAGAGCGTTGCCATTAATTAGCTTCACTATTAGGCTTTTCACCGTTACACTTACCTGCTAAGATTAACGGTAACGCCCAATTTCTACACCGTTGACAGCTGACAGGGTGAAGACTGAACTGAAGAATTAAGAATGCAGGACTGAAGATGGCGATGCGATGGAAAAGCTCTTACTCTACTGCGATGAGGACGACGCTCTTGACCCGGAGGGTGAACTTGTGGGTTGTATCATTTGGACTTCCCTTTTTTTTTGGTTGGGGGCCTGGGGGGGTGTGTGGGGAAATAATTTGGGCCATGGCCCGTTGTGGTCCGGCACTGGTATGCTATAATACCGTAGAGGGATCCTCCGTCCCCAAAATGTCAAGACACTAGTCTAACATGGCAGCCCCTCTAAACACAGCACCGCCCGCCAACCCCCACCCCCCCCCCCCCCCCCCCCCCCCGCGGGCCAAACATAGCCACCCACCAAAAAAACACAACCCAAAATAAAAAAAAAAGCCTTGAAATGGATATTTAAGTAATAATTGCCGTGGTAAGAGTTAAGAGATGGAGGGAAGTAAGTGAAAAAAAAAATGTTTGTTTGGAAAGAATATTATTTGAAATAATTACTATAATACTTTTTATGACGTGATGTATGTGAGATAAAAAATAATTAAAAATATAAAAAAATGGATTGAAAAATATGTTTATGATACAAGCGAAATATTATTTGAAATAATAATTATATCCAAACACTTTACTGGTTGTTTTCAACTAAACGATTTATGCATTACACTTTGAAGGTTTGACATTTTTGTTCTACATCTAACATACGTTCAAACCTGTTTGCGTAAAAAAATGTTAAATCCTACACTACCAGTACCATGTCAAACACTCGGGAGTAAATAATCCAATCAACAATGTGCACAGAAACATCCAATATGGTGCAGCCCTTTAGCATCTAGATAGTCCTTTTACTTTCTCTCCACGTATCCCTTGAAAACGGAGGGGGCAGAAAAGTAAAAACAGTAAAAATGTCTGTCTTATACTAACTAGAAATGTAATGGATTCGGAAATTAAGCACAAGCGTTCAGCACCAGTGGTCTAGTGGTAGAATAGTACCCTGCCACGGTACAGACCCGGGTTCGATTCCCGGCTGGTGCAAATCCTTTTTCCCGACTGACTAATCGGGCCATTCTTCTTTTTTGTAGACTTGACTATAACATATTACTGACACAGAGTACTTTGTCCAAGCAAAGCCTTTTATAACTGATTCTGCTTCTAAATATTCATCCCAAGTCAAGTCGAACTGGTCTCACATCTAAATTTCATTTGCGGACCTTGTGGTTGTGGTGATCCGTTTGGAAAAATCAGTGTGTGTTGTAGGCTTGTCCATTAGTATTAGTCTCCCTGCAAATGTCATTGTTCTGTTGCTTCCCTTTTTCAATAATATAAAATAAAAAGCATCAATTGTACAAAGTGTAATATTAATGTCATTCTTTATTTCTTAATGACATTTATTTTTATTTTTTAATCGTGTGAATTAGACAAGAATAGTTATATTCTTAGTTGACGTTGAATTTACAATCACCCTTATTGTGAAACCAAAAAATAAAATAAAATGAATTTTTATCTTTCGACATGAATTTTAAAAAAAATGGTCAAAAGCAATGCAATTAACAAACAGAGGGCTATTAACATTTCCTTTGTACAAAGAAGTATCTTACATAATGTAGCAACTTTTTAGCTCTACTTAATGAGTTTCATAGGCTCTATTTTCCTTTTCTCCTTTTCTAAGTTTAGGCTTTTGACCCTGCGTCCGGCTATACGGTGGAGCAACTATAATATCTGAGGCCACTGATGAGATGAGCGCATTTCGTCCCACTTGAATTTTTCTTTTTGATTAGTGGACTTTGCCCTACAGCGAAACACCACACGAGTTTTGTTCAAATCGAATTTATCTCAGTGTAGTGCAGGAGACAATCTATGACAGGAATTGCTCGTCTAATATAATAGAATTGTTTCTGTCACTTGCCTTGGCTTCCAGTGCTTCCAGGTAAAACAAATCATCTTTTGTTTCCGACAGCCAGGTTGGCACCTGGTTAATTCAAGACGGTATCAAAATGATAAAATTTGCAGCAGCTGCAGCTTCCTTTGTCGAATGTCGATCTAGCAATGTGGTACTGAGAGAAATTGTTAACGGTGTTTCTGATCTAAAAGCCAATTCTCGTGGGTGAACGAAATTTCAGGTTGCGTGCCAGGGTACTCCACTGAATAAGCAAATAATAGCCTCCTGCAATTTGGAACAATGAAGCCGCAGGAAATTTACATACCAGATTGCTGTCGGCTTGTTGCTTGATATTGGAACAATGAAGCCATAGGAAGTTGACTCTGGGACATGGGATTCTTTAATCACACCAGTCCATTGTCCTGATGTTGCTTTGGTACCAATAGTAAGTTTGTTGAGCGAATCTGTAGCCAAAAGCTTTTTGGCTTTTGCAGGTGTGGGAATTTTTCACTCGATCACAGACAACATGCAGGACCCTCTTCTGCTTTCTTAAAGTGCTTCTTGTGTTTATGCTATATGTTGCATGTATCAGAATTGTGAATTCGGACGGAAATAATTGGATTTAGTTTCGGCGCTTTGCTTGCATTGTCTCCGACCAAAAGATTCTTACCAATGCAGGAACCGAGGTTAAAACTTCGAACCCGTGCTATGTATCTCCGCCTGGGATCCAATTCAACCACGAAGATACTGTCCAGGTTGCACTTCAATTTGCCCATGGCTATGGATATCGACACGGACAAAAGTTTGAAAATATTGAATCAGAATTCATATCCAGGAATCAATTACTTACCGGAAACAACTCTTACTCGAAAAGTAAGGTCCATTTTGGAGTATAAAAATTTTTATGCTGGAGCTCTTGTTCCGAAAATAAAAAACTGAAAGAGCTAAAGAGAATAATACTCCAATTGTGGATACCGAGTGCTAGTGACACGTTTAATGCATTGCTCAACGGAAAGAACTTTCGGTATGCTGTGTCATCCTGATCAAGTAAAGTTTATGACTAAAATCCTAGCTCAATTACGAGATGGGCAACCTTTCCAATGAGAATTCGACAGCCTTTATCAGCAGCGGTGGTGGCTCGAGTTTCCAAAGTGCCTTCGCTCTTGGGGAACGAACGTCTACTAGCGCCTGCGGGGGATGGCTGTACCTTTTAGAAGCATTAACTCATCATCTTCCGGCATATTTTGTACCCTTTTTTGGGTGATAGTATGGGGTGGTTTTAAAAAGATGCTGTAGTTTTCTCGGAATCACGCCTCCGCCACAATCGCATTGCAAGGATTTTAGAATTAAGCATGACAGAAATCATGTTCCCAGTTGTCTTCGTGGAATTTTATAATGCTTACACGTGTAGTTTCGTTGATTTCCTCCATTCTGCCGACAATACTGCAACAAATAATAGGATATTACGTAAACCATCATCGAGCCGTAGGATAGGAACTTTTCAGCAAACTACAAAAAGCATTATTTGATTTTCTACAATTACTGTCCCCATGCACCGATACTATATATACGGCGGCGAAGCCCCGTTGTAATCAACCTGCATTGCCTGCCTGCACCGAAAGAAAGCATCTTCCCAGAGAAATATACACCACTCCGCAGTCAACAATGGCTCGATCTCTTCTTCTTTGCTTGATCGTTTTGATGGATGCGTTACTGATCGTAACCGAGGCCGATTACGCGGCACCTTCGGTCAATCCACAGCCACCAGCCTCTAGCCCATCATACATCAAGGCAAGAAAACAAGAAGCATCTCAAATTCGAAAACTCGGAAAGCACCGCAACAAATCCATCAGCTCCTCTGCTGCACCAGGATTGAGCCCATCGCAAGCGCCCCAAACCCAGACAAAAGAGAACTTGCATTTGCCGGAAGCAATAAGCTCCTTGGGTGAAAAAAGTGCGACTGCCCAACTTCAGGGCACCCGTATGACGCAGCAACACCACCACTCATTTGACAAATCAGTCGCTGGTGGCGGAGTAATCCTTGGTGGCTTGGGCATGGCATTTTTAGTCGCAGTTGCCTTCTACATTAGAGCTACCAGGAGGAGGAACACCACAGAGCCAGTTGGTCCTGTTGCTGAGGTTGCCAAAGTGTGACTCGTTAATTAGGCTCTCCGCACATAGATGCACGAGGAAAACTCCACCACCCGGAAAAGGAAAAAAAAAAAAAAACTCCTTTTTTCAATATACTGTAAAGCACATACTGTAGGATTTTTTATTCTGCAAAACCTTATTGACAATGAGAAATGAGAGAGTTAATCCGTCATTTTCTAGCTTGCTGACATTTTTTGGCACGACTTCGTAAGGTAATTTGGATCTCGCAACTAAAAACCGTTGAGGTTCATTTCACTTGCCACTATACCACTGAAGGGAGATTTGTAATTGATGAAGAGGCGGCGAACTTACTAACGGGCACGCAACTATGGAGACAAAGCTAATTGCTTGATCCCTGCTCCATTTGCACACTTGATCAGTTACGTTCAACCTAAAATGTCAGTCAAGAGCCAAAATTAACCTCAAAAGCTAGTAAAAATCGACAGAATCACTTTAAAATTTCAAATCTATAGTTTGAGGCACCCAAGACCTCTTCCTCGGGACACGCACTTATCAAACAAGATCACACCCTCACGACTCAAACGGCCTCACGAGCATAGCACGTAGTGGACATGAAGTGATTAACGTGACCTTCTGAGTTTCCACACACTTTTGTAGGTATATCTAACTAAATACGCAAACTTACAGTCGACCTATAGTTGCATCCCATCTCATTAAAGTGACCCGAAGTCTAATAACCTACCAATCATCCCACTATAAAATACCTCATTTCGCATATTCCTTAAGATAACTAATTACAAAACCTAATCCCCTCGTCTCTTTATTACCGAACTCCCACCTTTACTAACTAAGACATCGGAGTTGAACCGGGCCAGCCCCGTCTCTGCTTCGCTGTTTTGCAGGAACCGGTCCCGGGATTGCGGATCTCATCCTCCTCAGAAACTCGATTTCGTGTTCGTACACAATTATTAACAGAAGTCTAGCACTAATACACTAACCACTCAAACTTCCTTTTTTTTATTTTTTGAGGGGGGTCGGGGGTCGGAGAAGGGTTCTTTTCCAGTCAGATGGAGGCATCAAGCCTAACCTTTACAGAATAAATTAATGATCCGCATTCCATTCGGAAGATCCAAAAGAAAGATGTACCCAGGTTGCATTTTAGACATAATCTTCACAACCCATCTGCTGACCGTCCCACGAGGCCCACAAAGCCCAAACTTCTACTTACCAATCTGGTTTCTGTACCAATGTAAAAGTGCAAAACCCACGAGCCAGCTCCCTTGATCATCACGCAACAGTCCACTCCTACCAGCTAAAATAGAACGTAATCAACCCGATCGTCTAGGCTTGCAGAATTGGGCCAATGACCGCATATGATCCTGGTTCAAATTTAAATAAGCCAGTATTAAAGGATTAATCAAAAAATGATCTGATGATAAAATATCAAAAAATTGCCTTTTTTTTTTGGTGAAAACAACATAAGTGATTTCTAGATATTTTCAGCTTTACTTTATAACCTTATTTTAATTTTTATTATTGATGTAAGTTTCATAAATAAGATAACATAAGAGTAGTATTGAAAATAGAGTTTTATTTCTCTTGCTTTCAACCCAAAGGGTTAAAATGTTACCAAAAAAAATGTTAATTCAATAGAGGTAAGTACGATTTTGAAAACTTTAGAAGTGCTAAGTGATATTATAAAAAACTTCAAGGGAGGTTTCTTAAATTATCCCTTTTCTAGAACCTTGTTCAAAGTAGTTTAACAAATTACGAAATCTCTCAAATAAATTATTGAGTTTTCATTGTATATGTTTCTCTATTCCCACCGGTTTCCGTGTGCATGTACTTTTGGCTACCACCAAAAAAAAATCCTGAAAGATAAATTTGATTTTCGTTAACCCCATTTTTTTTTGTAATTTAAGGAGAAGAAAAAATAGCAGGTGACAAAACGTGCTTGAAGAATAGCTGAGGAATTCATGCACCTTGGTAAAATATGGAGATTAATCCCGGAGAACATCACACCATTTTTATGAAATGATATAAGATAATTTGAATTATTAAATTTTTAAAAATTGAGTATATTCAAATCTAGGCAGCATCGTTATTTTTCTTAGCCTCCTTTCATGCTTGCAATCACACCATTTTATGAAATGATATAAGATAATTTGAATTATTAAATTTTTGAAAATTGAGTCTATTCAAATCTAGGCCAGAGTCGTTATTTCTTAGCCTCCTTCATGCATGCTCATATTTGGATGGCAATTTTTTCAAAAAAATATTTCGCTTGCATTATAAACACATTTTTTAATCTATCTTTTTATATTTTTAATCACTTTTTTATTTAATATACATTACACCATAAAAAGTACTACAATAATTATTCTAAATAATTATTAAGAATAATACTCTATCCAAACAAAGATAATTTTTAAAGGTGGATATATAATACGATACAATATACCTTTGAAGGTCGGTTACCCGGCGTAAGCATATAGAAAGTGCGAAATATTGGGGCTCAAGCAAAGTCGGCGACAACCCGATTCGGAAGTTGATTATTTATCTATAAACCCTTGTCCTGAACTTTTTTTTTTTTTTGGTTTTTTTTTGGAATTCTAAACACATCTTCTTTACGTTTCCTCGGAGTTCTCCTTCTGGGAACAGCAATTTTCGACAGACTCATTTGTAACTGATTGATCCAGTAGTCACTGCAGCAGCAAGACCAGAAGAGGGAGGGAGGAAGATGGGGAGTGCGACCGAACAATCAGTAATGGGAGTAATCAGGGCTGCGAGGCCTTCTTTCCGTAACGCTCACGACAAGGCAGCTTTCGCCGTTCACGCCTCTTTCCTTGCGTCCGGCTTTATTCTTCACGCTACCGGTCCGCCCGCCTTTTCCGATGACGTTCTTTCGTCCACTTCCACCGGTACTATTTTTAGTTTCTTTTTCTGTTCTGTACTTTTTGGTTTATGACCAATTTGGGGCTTCTCTCTCTCTCTCCCTCTCCCTCTCTGGTGGGAATATTGACTCTTGTTTTTCTGTTTTTGGGTAGAGGAAGTGGGCATTGAGCATTGGAATGAATTTGATGATAGTTACGCATTCGTCTATTCGAATCCCGATAAGGGTTCCCAGAAAATTCTGGTGAAGTGTCTAGCTATGAATGACAAATTGCTTGTTGATGCTATGGCGGAAGGTGATTCTGAGCCTGTCCATCTTGAAATCAAGTACGTTTTTTTGCCCGTCTAATTTTTGGGATTTTTGGGTTTGTGAACTTGTGATTATTAGCCGATATTTCTTTTCCTTATTGTTTTGGGCAACACCATTAATTGGGTTTTGAATTATTGGATGCGTAGTGTTCCGGACTACGTAGCAGAGGATGGAGGAAATACTTATACTACAATGTTCAAGAATATTGGGAAGCTGGTGAGAGATGTTGATAAAGAAATTTTGGGCAAACTTGTTCGGTCTCCTGCAGCAAGCTCCTCGGCTCATAATTCAAGGTGCCTTTTTCTTCTGTTTGTTATTTTTCTTTGGGCGGCCAGGGGCTTCATTTGACTCGCTGGAATTCCAGTCTCCTAAACAGCCGTTGGAGCATTGGTTACCCCAAATATTTTGCTGTATGATAAAGTTACTTATTGGCTCATCCCTCATCACTAGGAAATAGTGATTAAGTCCTGAGAGCTTGAACTAACAATTGCTTTTGCCACTTCAGTTCACTTCTTAGAATTTTACCTTTTGATTTTGCTTCCATGTGTTCTAACAATCACACAAATTATTTTAGTGCGAAAAGCAGAGTTCCAGAGGGAGATGAATCCAAGTCTGACCAACCTAGCCCAAGAGTTTCTGAACCAGATGAGCCTTCCATTTTTAACCCGCCAAATCCAAGGTATACTTTTTAGTTACACTGTGCATTATACTCCTCCTGATGCAGAGACTGTTTTTATTATTTGAACTCTTTACTTTTATTATATTCAGTCCTAGCAGATCTACAGAAATGGCGTGTCATAATAGTAATGAATCCTAGTTTTAGTTTTTGGAGAAATAGTGAAAATTTTGATCATCTTCTGAACTTTTGCCTTTAACCAGGTAAACATCTGTCTTCAGTTTTTAGTAGCAGGGGACATTAGTTGTTATGACTTCTGCTGTTGCTAGAAAAGAAGTTGCTGGATTAATTTATGTAACCTGTCATTTGCAACATGCATCCTTAAATAGTGCTATAGATTCATGAGTTCCCTTATTGGAAATGATAACTTGTGATTTTTATGCTAGGATATTGAGACTTTCTGATACTTTTGGTTTAGAAAGAAAAGAAAAATATTTATTTATACATTATTCTTTGGCTCTTCTTTACAATTGACTTCGTGAAGTTGTGACTCAGTTTCTTTTTTTTTCCTTCTTTCTCCTTGTGCTTTTTGGTCTCTTGTTCTTGGTTGGTATGCAGTTTTATTGTTCCTCCAGTTCTTGGTAGTGGGGGCGATGATCTCTTTCCTGGTCCTGGTGCAGGAGTTTACCCTAGGTGCTTTGCCTTTCCCCCATCCTGCCCCACCTGAATTCTTTTTCTTTCATTAACTTAATGAGTAGACAGCATGCAATTCTTTTTCTACTTGAGCAACGGTTTCAAACTTGAAACATTGACTTCTGTTCTTGTTTTCTCAAGGGGCAATTTTGGTGGACCTGGCAGCATGCTTATAGGTTTGTCTTACCACTGTTGTTTCAGATTTGATTCATTAAATGATGTTGTTAAACTTGTTTGGCATGACACCTATTAAGTTGTGGATACAGGACCAAATGATCCTCGGTGGTTTGGCTCTGGTAACGAACATCCTCATTTCCCTGGAGGACCACAACCGTGAGCTCTCTCTCTATCTCTCTCTCTGAATGTATTAAAAATACATGGTGCTAGCTGAGTTTCTTTATCTGTTGATTGATTTAGGGGTGTCCCTCCTGGTGCTCGTTTTGATCCATATGGCCCACCTGGTGTTCCGGGTTTTGAGCCTAATCGCTTTATTAGGTACTAATATTCTCCAAATTACATGGTCATTCTGATATAGCACGTTGAATTAATGGAATTCCTTATGTTTTTTCTTTATTGTTTCCTTGTTCGGTGTTGTGTCGATGGGGAGGTAAACCAAGGTGGTTTTACCATGACGTATGCAGACTGCTGCTTTCTTAATAATTTAAGAGGCAGAGAATGGTAGATCTCTGTTTAATACTACTGTTAAAAGATTTTCACAATACCAGTCAGGCTTTCTTAAGTGCTTGTTTTGGTGCTTTAATCTTGCTGCATCAGCAAGAAGGTGTTTATTTCATGGAACTGTTTTTGGAGTGCAGAACACAGCTTCCATTATCAGCAATTGTATCTGCATCTTTGAATGGAACTTAAATTTTCGTAGACTGTGTCCCACATTGGTATTCACTTGGCCTACAATCATTTCGTGGAATGTTTTGCTCATTGCTATTACAATTCAGCAATGTAGTGCTGACACTTAATAAAGACCTTTTTGGATTGACAAATCAGGGTTTTCACTGCTATTTCAAACTTACCCATAGGGGAAATTCTTTTTAACTAGGGTTATTATATCCCATTTCTTGTAAGAACGGATGCTCAGTAGATTTTTTAAATGGGAAATGGAATGGATAAGTGCGTTAGATATCTAACATCAGGTTGTGGTTGTGTGCTTGGATTGGACTAAACAGGGATTCTGATATGGCATCGCAATCTCTAAAGTTGTTTGTGGGATATTGTATTTTCCATGTTTGCACCTCATCTTACTTGCCAACAGGGGTATCAGCCTGGATAAATATAGCTGCTTATATGCTTAGTAAGCGTTACTGTGCATTTGCTCGCCTTTTTTGTTGTGGGTTTGTTCTTTTACATGTTGGTTTTTTATTTGTGACTATATGCAGGCATCCAAGACGACCTGGGGGTGGGACTCATCCAGACTTGGAGCACTTTGGGGATGGCTCTGATATTATATAAGATTTGGACCGAGTCGAAGTTGTTTTTCTTCATTTTTGCCCGCTTGTCTTTACATAAAATCTCAGACGTTATTGTGACTGTTTAGCTGTAAATTTGTTCAATCCAGGATTGTTGAGTTGTGAATTTCACTACAGTTTTTAGTCAATCTAGGGCTGAACAGCACTACAAATCTCCACCTCTCCCCCCCCCCCCCCGCCCCCACCCCCAAAAAAAAAAGGGAAAAAAAAAAAAAGAACCCCCCATATGCTTGCTGAAAAAAAAAAAAAGAAATGATCTTTTGCGCGAGAGTTAAAAGACATCCTCTTGTAGAATGGAGCAAGCATTCAGGAGCTCTACTGCACAGGATTTGCACTGACGTCTTTCCGTGTCCCCTTCTTCACTCTTGAATCCTACCAGGAAACATAACTAGGTATCTAGGTGTTTTGTGCTGAAGTAGCATAACTTGTACTTCTTCCGTCCTACTTTGATAGTCCTGTTTCTTTTTTCACACAGTTTAAAAAAAAAGTAGTTAATTTTGTTGGAAAAGTAAATTTAGATTGTTATTTTTCTAAAATATCCTCACATTAAATACGGTACAACTTTATGGGAACTTGAATTGATGGTAAAAAAAGAATCAATTCTCATTAAATGGGGTAGGTTTATAGTAACAACTATTTACATTAAATAAGGGTATTTTAGAAAAATTAAAATACAATTACATTCTTCAATTGGAAAGTGGACTACAATTTGGGACAAATGAAAAAGGAATACAGGGCTATCAAAGTGGGACGGAAGGAGCACTTTCGTATCTCGTGGGTCGAGGGGAGGCGGCGGTAATAACTTGTGGGTAGGTCAGTTAGTGGCACTCTTTATGAAAGGATATGAGCGTTATGGTGGACTTGTTGGGGGGAATGAGCCAAGGCAAGGCTGAAGATTTACTGAAGACGAACACGCAAGTAAGTTTTGAATTTAAAATTTTTTACTTATAAAAAAAAATAAAAAAATATACAACTATAGTAATTTTTTCAAACTAATAGTGTGTTTGGACAGGAGATTATTTGTCTAAATATATTTGCATATATAATTATTATAATTTTCAATACACCTTTTTATCTTTCTAATTATCTTTTTATCTCATATACGTCACATCACAAAAAGTGTTACAGTAAAAATATCTCAAATAATTTACAATCCAAACATACTTATGGTTGTGTTTGGATTGCATTTTTTAGGATTTTTTGTAGAAAAATTACTGTAGCAATTTGATGTATGTGAGAAAAAAAAGGTAATAGGAAAATGTGATCACGGAACACGACGCAATTTTTCGACGAAAAATGGCTATCCAAGCAAGGATTCCATTGTCTCTTGTCATCTCTCTCATTTTTTGACACGGCTTCTAAAGTCTTCCAATTAATCCAATAATCTTTTATACTTTTTCACATCTCCCTACCGGGAAAATTTGTTTAGGCACTCTCTTTCCTGCTCCCCTCCAAATCTACAGAAAATTGTCCATAAGAGCTAGCTTGCCAAAACAAGAGCTCTGCTGACTTTTATAAAAAGGCATACTACCTTTAGACAAAACAGAGAAAACACAGAAATGTGGACCAGTATGGCGCATACATACTGGGAGGAAATTAGCACTACACCTTAAGCCGGCAAATCCCTAATTCGTTACTTTACATTTGATGGACAGCTCTATGGACTAAGAGCCTAGGGGAAACACAAACGTAGATATAACGCGAAAGAGCTACCCAATTTCCGCGTAATGGGTTGATATTAAATTGCTACAGAATCCTACCCTGTGCTAAAGCTGGAACTGGAAGTGCAAAGAAACAAGTCTTGGGGACCGACGCCACAAAAGGACGAAATAAGTCTGAGAAACGCGTGACAGCGGCCTCCACGCCTACATTTCTTTCTAGAAGCCCACACTGGTTACGTGCTCCTGGTACAAACTACAAACAGAAGAATCCAACCTTCTAGACACGACAACGACCCTTTTATTATGTTAATAACGATTTCTTCCCATCCGTAATAAGTAGTAAATGATAATTCTAATTCTTTTGGATTCTGTATATATTAGAATCAAACTACTGCCCCTCCACCCCCACAGCCTCGGGAATATCAATCACTATACTCGTATAGAGTCACCTCCATCTCCGGCCAGATAGTCTGCGACTCTGCTTACAATCAATCTTCTACTCCAAGCATTCCATCCAACTAAATCAGCAGAAGATCGACTGGACACATATGGGGTGGTTGCTTAAGCCGGCGGCTCCTTTGTTACTGATGCTGTTTTTAGTAAGTTTCGGATGGCAGGACGAGAAATTTAGCAGTGCAGGAGCCAGCAGGCCACTCCCCTTTTTACCTCAACAGAGTAAGAACTGATGGCCACCGAATCTCTCTCTCTCTCTAGTCTCTCCCCCTTCTTCTCATTTTAACTTGAAAAGATTCGAGTATCATGATCAATGAACTTAAGTTGTGCTGATCCTAATTTTGCAGGATACTCAAAGATTTTCGCTAGCCTTGGAGTTGTTTGCAAGTGTTGTGATGGTGCAGCAGCTTCAGATGGGGAACATTGTGCAACTACATGGACTGGGGCTTGCTCCGATCTTCAGTGCCTTCCATGGAAATTGCAGTAGTTAGAAGTTAGAACTGGTGTAAAAAATCTCAGTTTTCATTTTCAACTACATGGACTGGGGCTTGCTCCAATCTTCAGCGCCTTCCATGGAAATTGCAGTAGTTAGAACTGGTGTACAAAATCTCAATTTTCATTTTCAACATCTTCTTGTCTGCCTTTACCGCTCGTGATTTCGACTCATGGATCCTATTTTGACAGCATATTGTTAACGAGTGTGTACACTATCACGATTAAATATCCGATACATATGTAAAATTTAGATTTCAAATTCAAATTCGAATTATGTATCATACATTCAATGATAAAAATATATATAATATTAATTCATAGTTAATATACAAATAAAATACCCTAAAATTCGCAAACAAGTCTTTCTCCTTTGATGAACTTGGTTGGATTAGTTGGGAGTGATATTAATGTCCTCCCGGCACCCAATTTGGGGACGCAATGTTGAAACTCGAGAGCTCCAGACCTCTCTTCTTTTTAGCTAAACCAAATATCAATTAGGCATTTACCAACCAACGAAATCTTAGATTAAAGATTTAATACCATCTCCCCAAGTTGATTATATGTAATAAAATTAAATTTTAAAAACTGAAATTTGGGTCTATTAACTCATTAAATTGTTAAATACTAAATCTGATACATTTAAGTGTATATCAAATTAAGTGATAATAAATGACTTGTCACTTTTATTTGAAGCAAATTCTGCATAAAAAATTTAGTGCGACTCATCAGATATTTAATTTTTTATTATCAAATACGTTTGAACATGTTAAGAATTGAATACATTAAGTTTAAGTTTAGTGTAGGACTGAATTATCAAACAGTACCTTAATTTTGAGATCATTGGTGTTTAAGCATGTGGAACACCTAGGAAGGCAGCTGCTCCGAGATTCTGTTAAGGTAGGCTTCTAGAAAGAGAGTATACTAATCTCAATCCAGCGACTAACAACAAACAAGTCCAGCCCATGAATACGGTCATGAGTTACAGTTGAAACTGAATGTGAAAACGAGGAAACTTAAAGCTGTACAGGATGTGAGCTGTTTTTTTTTTTATAGTGATGTGTGAACGTGAAGAACAAAAAAAAAATTTTTAAGCAGTTAAAAAAAGTACACTGACTTACGTACGAGTTGGGGCAGGAAGTGTTTTTGCATGTTAAAACCAGAGGCATTTATGTATTTGTAAATGTACCCATTACGACTGGAAAAATGTTGCAAATGCCTTGGACAAAAAATGTGCATAAAGAAAGTACCGAAATTTTAAGAAATAATAAATGATTATCGCACACGCGTGGGGGATAATAATTTGGAAGAAGGAAAAGTGAAGGTAAACGAAAGGATTCAAGCCTTCATTATATTTATATACTTATATAAATTTAGTGACCAAGTGTTTAGCTTAAGCATCCGGAAAAATGGTCCCATGACTATCGTTATGGTAAAAAAACTTATTATAATAGGTTATAATAAATTTAGCAACCATTTGATTACCCGTTGGACTTATCCACTTGAATAGGATTATGTGTAAAAATAAGGAAGTAAGTTTGTCATCTAAAATAGTAAGTTAACGTAATAAACTAGTAATTTTTGCAGCCCAAAACGTGAATTGAAAGTATTACGAAACATACTTTTTAAAGAGATAAATTACAATTTTTATCCTCAATATACTTTTGAGAGAGTAAGTTTATTCGAAGTAATAGTATGTTTTTATACATAAATAATCATTTTTACTTATAACATAGTAAATTTCATTAATGACAAAAACATGCTAATTTATGGCAAAAATTCTCTATTATACTTAAAAAACTTATGGTGTTTAAGCATGTGGAACACCTAGGAAGGCAGCTGCTCCGGTAAACGAGATTCTGTTAAGGTAGGCTTCTAGAAAGATCTCAATCCAGCGACTAACAACAAACAAGTCCAGCCCATGAATACGGTCATGAGTTACAGTTGAAACTGAATGTGAAAACGTGGAAACTTAAAGCTGTACACGATGTGAACTGTTTTTTTTTTTATAGTGATGTGTGAACGTTAAGAACAAAAATTTTTTTTTTAAGCTCAAAGAATACTCTTGACTTGCAAGGGAAGAAATAAGAGGGTTTAAGAGTTGTATTAATCTTTATACGCTAACAGTAACAATGTATATATTATCAGCGTTGAATGAATGATAACTATACAAAATTTGAATTTGAAATTCAACTTTTGCATGCATATCATGAATCAAATGGTGATAGTGCATATACTGTCAATGTATATAAAATTTACTTTTACGAGTTTGGTACATAAGATATGAACTAGTTCTTATAGTTATGTGTGAGTTTTAATATAACTTTTATTTTTTGGGATTCAAGATAAGAAAAAAGCCACAAACTTCGTACTCGTGTAACTACTGCCGTTACCAGTTATAAAAAGTCTTGAGGGCAACAAGATACCAGTTTTCAGGCTCTGTGTATGATTAAAGGGCCTCCGAACGGTTCCCTTGTTGGCAGTATTTTTTTT
Organism: Coffea arabica; assembly: GCF_036785885.1. Classification (NCBI taxonomy): domain Eukaryota; kingdom Viridiplantae; phylum Streptophyta; class Magnoliopsida; order Gentianales; family Rubiaceae; genus Coffea; species Coffea arabica. The sequence continues at coordinate 1,650,515 of NC_092321.1, read as the reverse complement.
TAATAATCTTTTCTATTCTTAAAAAAAAAAAATTAGATCAATAGTATTTTTTTATTTACACTCCTTAGATAATTTAACCTCGTAACCTATCAATTACACAGACTGTACTTGGTTGTCCACAAGCTACAGTATGTTAGCCTGTTGTTCGCGGTGACCCAGTGAAAGCCGGCGTTGCATTATGTGAAATTAGAACTTCTAGGGGTAGCCCAAGAAGGGGACTTGATCCTCTTATGCTATTTATTTTTCAGGTGAGTAGCCCATAGTGGGTCTTGTGGCCCAGTCTTTCAGCTTCTGTAAATCCGCATCCGAAGGTTTTTTTTGTCGGATGGGCCAGTTTTGTTTCATTTTCACGTGATGTAGCTTACTTTTAAGAACTTATAAATATAAAATAAAATTTTATGAATCCTAAATACGACGTTAAAAATTGATGTACAAGAAGATGTGATATGATCCTTACATTTTCTTCTGCCAAATAATAGTAATCAACCTTTTCGAATGATTGCTACATACAATACAAGTATACAACCGTCCTTGCCCCAACTCCATTTTGGTAGGACCAATTTCCTTGAATGCCCGATGCTTAATTTCGGCGTTGATCGTTCTTTGATCCATTGGGGGCACTTCAGAAACGTGGGGTCAAAGTTGAAGCCTTATATTTTCGCTTTTGATAAGCGCTTGGTAACATCGACGAAGAAAGTGTGATAGCATTTGGTATTTTTTAATTTTTATAAGTTGTACTCCCTCCGTCCAACTTTGATAGTTCTGTTTTTTTTTTTTCACACAGTTTAAGAAAAAGTAGTTAACTTTGTTGGAACAATGAATTTAGGTAGCTATTTTCCTAAAATACCCTCACATTAATTAGAGTACAACTTTATGGGAACTTGAATTGATGGTAAAAAAAGAATCAACTCTCATTAAATGGGGTAGGTTTATAGTAACAATAACTTACATTGAATAAGGGTATTTTAGGAAAATTAAAATACAACTACATTCTTCAATTGGAAACTGGACTACAATTTGAGACAGACGAAAAAGGAAAACAGGACTATCAAAGTGGGACGGAGGGAGTATTTAAAATTGTGTGTTTTTTAGAGTTGTTTTGGAGTTGGTATTTGAACTCCACAAACAAAAATAATTTTTGAGAAAAACTCTCCAATCCATAGAGAGCCTTTGTTTTAGAGTAACCTGAAGAACCCTCCAATCCAGTTTAGGACACACGAATATCCCTGTGTCTGATCCCTTTTGGTTGCTGGTCAACAATTTGCATTTGAATTGAAAATTTAACTTGTAAAAACAAGATAAAATAGTCTTCTATTTTTGCACAACTCTCCAATAACTAATTGAAGATAATTATGGTCTAATACAACAAATATATACACTAACATAATAAAAATTTAAATTATAAGTAAACAAAAAAAAAGTCTTACGTGGTTCTAAAAGTTGGGTACCAAAAAGCAATGTTTTGAAAATCGGACCGGACCGGCCGGTTCGACCGATTGAACCGTGAAAACCGCCGAACCGGCTGTTTTCCGGTTTTCAGCTTTCCCTTTTTTTTTTTATTTTAAGTTTTGCAAAATGCAGCTATCAAGATTTGAACCAAGACCTTTGTAATAAAAGACCAATGTATTAACCGTTGCACCATCACATTTTATTAGTTTTTTTTGATAATTTATTTATATAAACCAAACACTCATATTTATTTTTTCCATTTTTCTTACAAAATCTCATCCCCTCATGGCTCTTTCTTTTTAATTTTCAACTCTCTCTCTCTCTCTCTCTATCCTCTTTTCTTTTGTCACTCCCTTTTTAATCAAACCTCTTTATTTTTAATTTATTGATGTTTTCTTCAATCTTTTAATTTTGTTTTTATCCATTAAATTGAAAAAAGTTAAAAAGGAATTTTTTTAACCCAAATTATTTAATACCACAACCACTCACTTTTATCTTATTTTTTGTTTCTTATCAAGTTTACATTTCTATTTTCGATTTTCTTGACTTCCTTCGAACTCCAAATTTTCTTTTTTAAATTGCAATCTCTAAATCCCAAAACGTAAAAAAATTTAAGTTCATAATATCTAAATTCTCAGAGGCATGAATTTTGTATAATTTCAAAGTATTGTGATATTTTGGGGTTGGATTTAGATATAATTGAAATTGAGATGAAATTTATTTGTTTTAACTTATAATTTAAAAATTTATTTTTAAAAATCCAAGTTATTAAAAAATAGTAAACTTTTCATCATATAAAATATTAAATTAGTCCATTACATGTCTTATTTTGTACATATATATATTTATATAAATTATTTTTTTAAAAATTCATTGAATCGAAATTGAACCTGTCCGACCGGTTGAACCTCGACCCATTCATTTCATCGGTTCAATTAACGGTCCGATTTTTAAAACATTGCCAAAAAGACCGTCGGTGTTGAAATTCATCGTCAGCTGGATGTCTGCGCTGTATCCATGCATAGATCTGAAGATTTCAATCGTATAACTGACAACGGTTGAAAAGTTTATCCATAAGCGGACGGCCATTTGTTGTTTGGAAAGGGTCGGGGATGGATAAGGCGAAAAGGACTGATTGAATCGTGGGTACACACACAGTCGAGAATTGTGAGGATCAAAAACGCCGGAATTAGTCATCACTCATAGGCCACGCAGTCAGTCGAGAGGTGGCAATGAAGATGAAAGGAAAAGGATATTAATAAAGCGATTGTACTTTGTGAGTGGGACGGTGACAAACATTGGACACACGTGGAGCACGCGGCGACCCACAGTGGAACTGTGCCAGCAACCCAACAATAAATGACAGCCGTCTTCTACCTTGCTACTACTGCTAGTTACTGGCAGTGGTTGTCAGCACACTGCACAAATTTGAGGAGAAGGGTAACCGTCCCTGCCAGTTAATGGTCAAGATTTGGCCAATAAAATTTATAAGATCCAGATTTTAATATGTGTGAAATTCACAAAACGTTGTTTTAATATTATTCGTTGTTATTTTAATATTATATTATATACAAATAATGTTACACCGTATATAAAATACACACAAGCTTTCAAAACGGTTCCAGCCCCGGGTCCCAAATTTGAATGGTTTTTGTGGATTTGGGGGTGACCCTCTCCGGCTCTACCTCGTGTTTAGTTGTCGTCTACCATGGCCGAAACCGATGCTTCGCATTCGCTATTTGGATCCCACAGGTTCCCACGCTATCTTGCTCCTGTCTTAGGCCCGCCGCATCATCCATTTAATTTTTTTTTTCCTTTTCTCTTAAGGTCTATATTTTCTTTTTCCAATTTCACTTTAAGAAAATGACTATCAATAACGCATCAACACCCGAAGAAAAGTAACCTATCATTTAGTACTAACATTAATTTAAATAGCATACGATTTAAGTGACACAAATAAATCAAAAGATGATTATGTCCTTAGTTTTAGGAGCTAGCATGTTTGTACCTATCATTTAAGAATATCATGCTCTTTAATAGTTTTTTTTTAGGTGAACTCTTAATTTAATGCATTTTATATCGTTTGAAACTTAAACAAGTAAGTATTTTATTATAATCAAACTCCATTGAGGGCACAACTCTTTTTTTTTGCCCCTTTTTTGTGGTGGCAAATTATGTGTCCTCAAATTGAATAACAAATGCTGCGTATAATTATTTCACTGGAAAAGCATCCTTTCCCTAGCTATGCTTGATGTGAAGGAAAAGAAGGGGCGGAAAAGGAAAAAGATTATTATCATTTTACTCATTTAAATTATATTATTACTATCAATTTATCCTCTAATGTTATTTTTTAGTCACTTCACTCCTATAGATAATTCAACTCAGCATACTATTATGTTTTGGACAAAAATATCTTTTCATTTTATAGCATTACAATATTGTTATTATTATTTTATCCCTTTAAATTATAGTGATGCAATCGCTTTGCTTTCTAACATTATTTTCTAGACATTTTACCCCATCATTAATCTAACCTATTTAATATTTTTTTAATATATAATTTAAAATAAAAAAATGAAATTGTTATTCTTCCTTTTTTTTCATTCTAAGAGTTCCAAAAACATAAAAATAAAAGGATTTTTAAAATTTCTTTTTTACACTTATTAATAATAGGAAAAGACAAAAAGATAGGAGAGAAGGAGATAGAAAATTAGATTTTGCAAAGAAATAAAACATGGAAGAATCTAATATTATCGTATTATTTTGAATTAGGTAGTAAACATAAAAGTAAAGTAATTTTGAAATAACAAAAATATTGAATTCTTTCTTATTTGTATTTTAAAAAAAGAATTGAACTCTCTCTCCTCTTCCAACTTTCTATTTTCTTTTCAATATTAAAGAGATAATGTTTTAGCTTTTTTTTTCCCTTAATAATAAAAAGGAGAAGAGTCACTCTAAATTTTTTGTTGTTTTTATTATATAAAGAGGAGGCTACTTTCTTCTAAAATTTTTTTAGCTTGCTAAATTCGTTTAATGGTGGGATAAATTGTTTAAAAAATAACTCTAAGAGATAAATTGATAATAAGGATATAGTTTATGGGGGTAAAGTGATAATAATAATTTTAAGTACCAAACATGTCTTTTCACTTGAATCAACAATTCCGTTAAATTTGACCTTTAGTTTTAAGGATAAAGTGACTAAAAAGTAACATTAAGAGAGAAATTGATAGTGACACAAAATATTAGGGAGATAAAGTGATGATAATCCAAAAAGAAATTTAGGTGTTACACAAAATATGCCCATTTATTGAACCAACCAAATTTAAGAGACGCATGGACGCCTAGTGTAACACAGAAGATACCATACAATATATTGAATCTCCGATGATAAAATTCTGATGCCCCTTGGTCTGATCCCTGACCACCCCCCCCTCTCCCTCTCTCTCTCCAAATGACAAGCAACTCCACATCACTTCCACGTACCAATACTAACACTTTTTTTTTTTGTCAAATCATAAATCTAATCCCAGAACAGTCCTCAAAAGCCGGCAACTCTTGAGGGTGTCCCGAGGACTTATAACCTAACCCAAACCCAACCCCAACCCCGATGTGGGATAATCAACCTCCACAAAGGAGCCTGCCCTTCGGCGCGGATCTTTTCGCCCGCAACTATTCGGACCCTCACTAACACGACTACATCAATAATTCAATATCTAAAGTTTTTTTTTTCCTGCCCCACCCCAGAAGACGGTTTGATCCGACAAGATAAAAAGATAAGATCAGTTCCTTACCCTATCCCTTCCAACCACCTTCAAAACCTCACGTTTTATCCCATATATCCAGTGTGTGTGTGTGTGATATTTTTTTCCAGTTAGGGTACTATGCAAATAGGGACGTAAAAGAAATCACCCCACATTATCATTTATAAGCCATAAAAAGACTCCCACCGCAGCATCTGATTTGTTAACGTGACAAAAGAGAAACTCCAATTTCTGATAAATGCAGCATTTACCACTCTTTTACTAGTTACTTTTAGTCAACAAGACTAATTTCTCAAATTTCTGATAAATGCAAAGCACGGGCGATCTTTCAAAATGAACAAAAAAAAAAAAAGTTCACATTTTTTACGCACGCAGGATCTACAGACACGGTGGTGTAAATTGCGAGTTTCAACCATAAGCGTATCCAAAAGAAGACAGGGGAAAAGTCAAAAAGGAAGGGTTTCGGAAAGAAAAGGACAGTAGAAATAAATATAATACCACATCGGACGCGAAGACTACAGAAGGGGGAGAGTGGATTGTTATTGTGACTATTATCCAGTAGAGCAGAAAGGGTTGGGAAGTGAAAGGAATGGAGCCGACAGTAGGGGGAGATGGGGCAGTCCACATGGCGGGAAGGTCTTAGATTTTAGGCGGGTAAGGGTAGGACAGCGTGATGAGCAACTAACGCCATAATAACCGAAACTGAACAAACAGAAAGATTTCATTGATTGAGAGATCAACCTTTTTTGGATACTAACGTTTGTTGAAAAAAAAAAGATCAACCATTTTTTTTCTTTTAATTTAGTACAACCACTACTATAATACTATTCTTATTCTTACTTACTACTGGTAAAGAGGAACACAATGGAAAAAACAGAGAGAGGGAGAGAGAGATCGTCCTTCGACACAACACAGAGCAGTAGAATTCAAGAAAATAAAATAAATCCCTTGCCGATTTTCCTCCCCAAAAAAAAAATCCATATATCTATCACCATTTTCAATCATCGTCAATTGTAGTGTACCGTGTATTTCTTCTTCTTTATATATATATATATATATATATATATAAATCCAGAGAGAGGAGATCCGATAAGAGAGAGAGAGCGGAGAAGTGGATAAAACAAGGAAATATTAGTTAATACAAGTACATTATTAGGAGGCAAACTGAGAGATAGAGTCTTCGAGGAGGGACGGTTTCGTTTTGGGTTCTTTGTATTCATCTTGGCTTCGTCTTCCTTTGTTGCTTCCCCCCTTCATCGTCATCATTTTCTTCTTCTTCCCTTATCTCTTTTTCCTGACCTATTACATCAGCTATTATCTTTCCATCCGTTTCTCTGTTATAATACTTGTTTTTTCTTTTCGTTTTCTTTTTTATCTTTGGCTTTTGCATTTCTTGCTCCCTTTTCTTTCCCTCTCAACTTTCTGTTGGTTTCTCGGCAATACTTATCGCCCTCCCCTGGCTGTGTTTTTTCTTTCTTTTTTTCATTTTTTTTGCCCCTTTATCTGACGGTGGTTTTGCTTTATATAAGAAGGTCTCCCTCCCTCACTCTTGGACCTGCAACCCGATACACACTGAAATTAAATAGTATCTATATAGCGTGCACATATATTCCGTCACAGAATATCTATATAGCGTACACATACTCCTCCGCGCTTACGACAGAAGGATGGACAAAAGAAAGCAATCTGGTTCTTCTTCTTCATTCACTTCTGATCTTTTTGGGTCCAAGGAGTCCTCTGCTTCATCCTCTTCATGGATATTTGAGTCCATCTTGGCGCCGTCCCCAAAGGTATCTGCCTATATTCAACAATAAACTCTGTGTCTATTAATTTATTTATTTTTGGGTTGGAGAGTTCTTGAATTTTATTCTAATATTCTTCGATTGTTTGGTACTGTTGATTTCACTTCATGCAAAACCATTGCCACATCAAAGTTTATCTTTTTTTTCCTTTCTTTGGGTGCTTGGAAGGGGGTTTAGTGGTTTAGTGCAATTGCATGTCGCACATGTATCGACGAATATTCGGTGAGAATAACTGAGCGGCATACGAATGGGGGTTTTCTTGAAGAAAAGGGGTCTTGGAGAGGTGATCTTAGTTCGAGAACTATTTACTGAGTAGGATTAATTGTATAAGCGTGTTGTCTGATGCTTATTGTTAATAAAATAACTATTTATGACATGGACTTTTGGAGTTATGGTGCCAACCTCCTTTTTTTGGATTTCTTTATTTGTTAATGTTTTAGTATGACTTTTTTTGGGCTTATTGGAATTAGAAGTTTCTGTTTTACAGCATAAATATTGTTTGTGTATGTTAGAATTTTACAATCTTTTAGCCATTGGAAAATACTATTAACTTAAGCCCTCTTTGACCGATGAAAACTGATGCAGCTTTGGAATTTTCTAATAGTGGTAGTTTGTACTATATAAAGTTCTTGTGCCATTACAAGTTTGGCCCCTCTCATTTCAGGGTTTGGGACGGCAGCCTCCGCGCCCGGAGTTTCTTGAAAAGAAGCAAGACCCTGCTAGTCAGCCCTGCAGTACCAAAGCTCGCCCTTCAGGTTTGTGAGCAATTCAGTGTGTCCTGGAAAGTTGAAAATTTTGATTCAGTTAATAGTATAGCTTCTAGCATGGAGATATCAATGATGCCCTCATTGTTAGGTGCTTTGGTGATTATTTCTGGAATTTGCTTAAAGGTTTTAGTAAGAAACAAGCCACTGTTTTGTCACTTGTATATCATGTAGTTCTTTTTGTTGTATGCCTGTCCTTCTTGTCTTGTCTTGTCTGTATTAAAATTTTAATGTGTTTTTCAAAGGTGAAGCCACTGTTATTCGGTAATTTAATTAGTTCTTCTGTTTTCAGAAAGTATTCCCCCAGTCAGCGGAGGCCATAATGTTGGCATTTTAAACAAGGAGGCGAGCTCATTTTATCAGGAAGAAAAGATGCAACCATGTCATCTCAGCTCGTCCATATACTATGGGGGTCGAGAAGTGTATTCTTACCCTCAGGATACCCAGACCCAGAGCTCCAATACTGTGAGTGTGCATCAATTAACATGTACCACCAAAATCAATTCCTGATAGTTATTGATGATAACATGAACTCATTTTGTTGAGCAGTTCATTCCTACGTTTTCACCTTTCCTTCATGTTACTGTGTCATGCAGCATACATAATCTTAGCCAGTTTTCGTTGGAGAGAAGATTTCGTTTGGAACCGGTTCTGATTTTCGTTTCTTTTTTTGGGAGAAGTACGGATTTTGAGGAAACTGACGTATTTTCACACTCGCATGTGGGGAAAATTGAACCATAGAAAGAAGTGATTTTGTTTATGTGTTCCCCAGATGCTACAAATTTTTAGTACCTAACATAAAATTTTAATTTAGTAACGATCACTGACATAAATTGACTACTGCATTACATTACATAAAAGATTCGGTGGATTTGGACTGATCTGTTTTAGAAGTGTTAGTGGACTGCATAATATGGAACATTCTAACGGTATGCATTTGTTTCCCCTCCTTCAGTTTGGTAAAGATGGTGGAGAAGATGACTCTGGCTCTGCATCAAGAGGCAATTGGTGGCAGGGTATGTTAATAATTCTGAGGCGTTAAAACTACTCTACCGTGTAGGACACCGGATTTCTGAATTGACTATTTGCATTCTGTTGACTTCTGCCAGGATCTCTGTACTACTAGCAAGCTCACCGCCAAGGGACTGTGGACTCGTAAGTCTCGTATATAATTAAGCAAGCTAGGTATGAATACTGAATGTTTTGTTAAATACAAAAATTATGCAGCTAATAAATCTCTTGATGCCATTGAAACTTTAGGCAAAAAAAATCTAGCGCAAGCTGAAAATGAAAACCAAACGGGAAGCGAAAACTTAGAGGTGGAACCCCGTTTAATGTAGTCCAAAGTACTGCGTTCCTAGAAAACCCGCTCGTGTGACTTTATTGTCATTATTATTAATGTAGTCCAAAGTATTCAATTTTTACATACATGTCATGAATCCGACGATGATAGTGTATACACCGCCAGAAAGATTCTCTCTTATTATTATTATTATTATTATTATTATTTGGAGCGTAGTACCAGAAGACTGAGTTGTATTCTGTAATTTGTTGATGCAGGGCGCAGGAAGCTGGAGGTTATTAGGATAGGTAGAAGATCTTAGCTAAGGGCCAGTTACTCAGTTGCTCCCATGGCAGTAGAAATCAGAATTATCAACTGTAATAGTAGTCAGTATAGTGGCAGTGGTTATAGAACTTTTTATCTTTTATCATAAATAGTCAGTGTATGTGCTAAAGACTTAAGTGATGCTGGTTAGCAGGATCACTTTACTTTCTATGAGCTTACTTTTCAGGGCTGATTACCATTACATCTTTCTATAAAAATGGCCGTGATTCCCTTTGTGTGAGTTTAACCATTGTCCTGAAAACGAATCAATGCTGGCCGTTTCGTAAGTAGATATTTGGTCGGAAGTTGCCGGGGTGTTTGATTTAAAAAAGAAGAAGAAAATATCTACCCGTTTCCAATTCGATGTGTGTGATTTAATTCCTCTCGGAGTTAGAAAACGTTCGATTCCCGTTGGACGGCGGTTGATTGTCGTTTGCCACCCAACACCGACAGAGGAACTAAAAGGACACCGACATGCCTCCGGGGAGTAGAATAAATCATCGGCGGGCGTGGCGGTCCACCAACAACCCATGTTGCGCGCCTACTTCAGTAGACTGCTGTGGCATGTTTAGAGTCCAACGCAATACGATCTTATCATGATCGGCAACAATTTGTCAGAAGGTCTCGTGCTCACCTGTTTGTTTTGTCTGTTTGATAAAGGTTGTGGGAACCAGGGATTACTAGCAGATAGACTGCCTACTGGAGAAAATCTTTAGTCGGTTGTTAGTGAAATTTATCCTTCGGATAATGGAAAAGAAAGCTTACTGGCTGGGGATGGGGTGGTTGGGTGTGCGTGGACAGCGGTATTTTGAGCTGCTTAGAAGCCTTTGATTCTCAGTTAGATGAAGATGCTTAAAAGCCATTCACAGATTTGCTTCCATCTCAGGAAGATATGATGGTTTGTTTGGCAACCAACTGTTTGTAACTTGAACGCGATCTACATTAATTCATCAGTACTTGGCGGTTTTACTTGCAGCAATTAATTGCTGATGCCGTTTTGGACTTTTGAGGGGTTGAAGGTTACAGAAGGTAATTGGTACTCACTAGCCTTTTTCAGTTTGATTTGATGATCATGTGCTTTCAAGGCAGGGGTGTAAGTGGCAACGAAAGAGCCTGATTCCTTCAGAAAAACAGCCATGATAAATACGGGAGGAAAAAATGGAAATTCAAGAAAGTGAGATTGCGTAGAGCTTACGTCCACGTCTGTAGGCCACAGGACAATTGACGAAACTGTAGCGGTTGGGGATGGATGGTAAATTGGTAATAGCATTTCTGGCTCGAATCCACGACTCCTGGCGGTATTGGAGGGTAGACAGCACAGAGGCAGCTTAGATTCAGGCCTGTTTTCTTCACCAGAAGGCAGCACCTGTCTGAAACAGTATCTTCTTCTGCTGCCAGTGCGCAAGGGGCCTGATTAATTGCCCTTTACTGTTGTGGGTTCTAAGGTCTAACGCAAATGCGTTCAATTACGTCCATCAAACAAGGAAGCACCACACACACACACACACATATATATATATCTTGTTCAATGTGAAATTGCGGCTTAGAATAGCCACTTCAGCAGCCACTAGGATAACAAACTTGTCAAATGGCATGGAAAAAAACTTTGACGGTGACTATAGCTAATTATTGAAGCTGTACAATCTTCCCATTACTAGCTTGAGGTCCTAATGTGGCATCAATCGTCAAGTATGCCTCTAGATTTCTCCATGTAAAGCACATTCATTTGGGAATTGAGATCTTTGAGAATGTGGGTGGTGGCAACTGGCAACAGGCGACGGATGCCGGATGGTTAAAGTTTGGGACGTGGTGAAGTGATTGCCAGATTGTTAAAAGTTTTCGAGTAAGAGCTACTAGCAATGTTTAAACGTATTTAAGTATTACTGAGAATTGCATTACATGGAGCCAATACCATGAAAAATTCGGCAATTGTCTATACAAATGCTAATCCTTCCAAATTCGAGGGATGGTCGAGCCAGTTCGACCAGAGAATACCTCACCTTGGGAAGTTGTATGGGAACTTACAAGCAACTAACGCCATTCGGACATATGTATTGATGCAAGGATGAAATACACACTATTTATCAGTCAAAAACAATATGGAGGAATTTGTTCAAAGCTGAGTCTCTTGTTCATTCTTCGCGAGGAGAATCGTGTGCTAGGGGGCTCTTAACCTCGCTGGGAAAATCAGAACAGTCCAATGATTGAGATGCCGATGACTCTTGGTATGTACTCGAAGATGAATCTGATCTTATATTTTGTTTGTTCAAGTCCTTCCCTTTCGCATCGATACTCAAATAATCTGTCAAAACCTTTTTCACACCGAACCCTCGATGGGGAAGCTTGTTTTCAAGAATTGGTGATCTTTCGACAGTTGCAGGACTAGGGCGCAGCGCAGGTGAGAAGCTTGGTGTGGTAAAAGCTGTTTTGTACGGAGTATTTGAGGGAGGCACGATAACAACACCCCTATGAGCAATCATACCGACCTTCGACATAGAAAAAGGTTGATCCGAATGCTTGGTCAAGTCATCCACATAAACTAGGTCGTCAATGCGGGCCACAATGTTGAATGCCAAACTCTCCAATACCCGTGAGTAGCTCTCCAATATGGCCTTGCCGACATCCTAAGAACGGGGGGCATACACGAAGGATTCAGCAAAGGATATTGTAAATTTTCTAATAAAAGAAACACAGATATTAAGGAAGAAAAAAATGCGAACATAACAGGTACTGAGAAGTGCAATGCCAGGGAAAACCTTGTTATACTGAATTTTACTCATGTCTAAGGTCGTCTGAGAGAGACCAGGAAACCGTTGTCTCAAGCAAAGCAGCAGGCTTTCGGCTCTCTCTGAAAGCAGCTCTCTCTTGTCTGCATCAATGACCAGATCCTTGACAATTTCCCATGATGACTTTGGATTGGATTTATTTGTGCTATTTAAATGTTTTGAGCTACTTCGACGACGCCAGGCATAAATTGACGCCTCCACTCTGTTAGCAATCTCGAGAGCTTGATGCTCTGATGACAAGTCAAGGCAGTCGAGCAAACACTCCGGAGAAAATTGATCTGAATTGATGTATCGATAAATAAGGTCACCCAAACTGGCTTTGGCATTCTGTCAGCAAATTAAGGAAGAATACGTAAGCGATACATAGAATCTTTTGTTTCATATAAATGGACTTAGAATTTGGGAACCATACCTTTGGAAGAGCTTCCAAATATGACTCGGGAACTTCCATATCAGCCAAAGTAATGCTGTTGATTGCCATCGCAGCTTTGAGGATTTGGTTTGTACAATCACGTCTGTGCTGCAACAGTTTTCTTGCATTCCCACTGAGGCCACCTATGGGGACTCTAGGCACTGGCAGCCACCATTTCTCCTCCTGACGGGGGAGGGGATTCCGGAATGAGGATGATCCGTTTTCTTCTAGAGACATGATCCCCTGGTCAACGTACCAGAAGTCTGTGTTCTTGAAGCTATCTAATATTTCCTGTGAGAAGAGGCTAAAACTTAGAAAAGGTCACTCAATATTGTCAGCAACGTTCCAAAAAGCAAGATTTGGACCTTACGAGAAGCATATTATCTAATTTACGTAGAGCAGGGAGGTTAACATATAGATCAGACCGCGGCCTGGAGGTCATAACCTGCATCAAACATGTACAAGAATCAATAAAAGCAGCTTAGACATCCTTTTATATTGAGCATAGTGTATTGAGACACTTTAGATTATTTAAGATTCCCTGCTCCGGTAACTAAGTTTTTTTCTTTAATCAAAATGGCCATGCAACTATAGCAGAAAACGTACAATTTTTGGACCATACATACATTTTTATAGATGAGTGGCTAGAAATGTACGCTTTTGTTAGTTGAATAACCATTTTGACTAAACAAAGAGTTAGTGATCAAAGCAAGGAGTTTTTGTGCCATTTGCTTCGTCCTATTTGCCTGCAAAAAGTACATAAATATTTTCTAAATACTTCCTGAATAGGCTTTGCTAAATTGCGTAATAGCCTTTAAATTAACCTAGCCAACATCAAGAGTCCAATAATCTTAGCGAATACTCTTTAGAGAACTAATCAACTCAATATCTTTTTGACACAAAAAAAAAAATCAACTCAATATCTGACAAGAATACATGACGGTTGCAAATTGATATGGCTTTGTCAAGGGATACTGATAAATTAGAGTTTACCTCAAGAGTGCTTCCATCTGGAAATGTCTGCAAAGATGGTATCAACTCTACAATGTGATCACTAACAGAAAGAAGCCATTCCATTTCTCTTCGCCACATTAATCTCTTCTCAAGAGGAAGAGGTTCTAATCTCCAAATTTGCCCAAAAATTGTAGCTAGTGGAAACAATAAACAATTAAGGAAAATGCGGGGTTACTTACGAACCATGACAACCAACTGAGATCAAAGAAAATTAAACCAATCATGTTAAGAGTTGGTAGATCAAGAGGACATACCACAGAGATTGGTAATAGCATTGGATATAGCTAGAGAAGTAGAAACCCCATTTCCACACCCAGACATATCCTCCCCGAGCAGCAATTTGGCAAATCTTTCTTTCATCATTTCAGTCTCTGCTCAAATTAATGTTTCAACAAATATAAGTAAAAACGAAGTTCTTGAATCGACAAGTAAATATTGACAAAATGGCACAACAAACACAGTCCATACAGCGGAAAACAAAAATTGCACGGTGGCATCCTACCTGATAGTGATGACCCTTGTTTCTCTAACTTCCTGGTGTCAGAATGGGGTTTGTGCGCATCTTCAGAAACATGAGAACTGGCATAATGCGGTGGTTCATCCTTCTGAATAGGCCAAATCATTGAAGGCGGCGAAGAGGAATCCTCAGTACTATGTTCTTCATCGTTCAGAGTTACTTCTGACGCCAGAAAACATGAACTTGAACTACTTTCCCCAGACTCCTCCACAGCTATACGGTCATTGTCACAAAACCCATAATTTCCATTTCCCATTTCCTCCCTCTTCTCCGGTGAAGAATCCATCTTGCCCTCAGATGAGCAAGGTGAAGCACAATAAACAGAGTTGTTGACTACCATCCCATTAAAATGAAAACGTTCACTGCGGAATGAGCTGGACATTTTAGGTCTAACATGCAAATTACTCAGTGTTTTTGAAGCCCAATACTTGAGTAGAAAAAATGGGTTCTTCTTTCTTGAGCTTCTTGTGGACTGCTTTAGAAATGCATAATGCTTGAGCTGTGGCTGATATCGTACATTGGCCTCTTTTTCCTCTTGGCTTGAGAGAGCTCTATCCATAAGGTAGCAACTCCAACCATGTTTGATTCTCAGGGGTAAAAGTAAAACCTTGTAAAAACCGAGAAAAAGAAAAAGAAAATAAAAATTAAACGAAATCTGTTTTGTGTGGGGATGAGTCTTGAGTAGAGGAGTGAAGTTGGCAATGATTATAGCAGGAGGCTGCTCTTTCTCGCTCTCAAAGGGTCGAAGCGCATGATATATGGTAGTAACAGGGAAAGAAGTATTTAAATGATGCGAACCAAAACAAATGCCTCCAGAAGCAAGCAGAGCAAGAAGAATCGGAAGGGCAAAGAAGGGGCTAGTGTCTAACGAGCCTCTGTGGGCTTAAAAAGCACTAAACTTTGCTTAAATCAGGAGCCTCTCTGTCGCTTTCTGCACATCGGCTTTTGCTTAGACAACGGCTCTTAACACAATTATGACAAATGCGTCGCCATTTAGGAGACTACTGATTACAAGTTGGTTACAACAAATATCATCACAAAGGTCAATGGATACTTCTAAGGGACGGATCAACCTAGATAGGTCCAGGTCCACTTCATTCATGCTTAATTACATGGGATAATTTCAGAAACCTTTATTGAAGTTTCTCACAATTTCAACGATCGCTCTTGAAGTTTTGAAAATGTCACTGACCTTTTTGTGTCATCAATTTGATACTCAATACTTACATCATTAGGGATGAAAGGACTCTACTATCCTTACAACTTAAGATTTTTCACACATATTTGTGGAGAGAAATAATCAAAAAGTTTGCTAATTAAATTAAGCATAATTTAGAATTTTAAAAAACAACTAATTTGTTATATAAAAAGGAAACTACTGGGTATTAATGTACTAGACAGATAAAAGTAGTTATAAATGATGTACAATTGATAAATAAAAGGATTCAGACATGAAAAATAATTGAGTCGTTTACAAACTAATTTAACCGTTATTTGATTATATTAGACAATTTAATTTGGCATTAGAAAAGGACTCCAATACTATACTAGCTTTCTACCCTACATTTATCAAATCACTACAGCGTATATTTTTTTTTAAAAAAAAAAGCTTGAAAAAATGGCAATCCAAACAGGTTAGAACGATTGATTAAATTAACTATTATTATAGGCGAGGTGAACTTTTGAAATCATGTCAAAAACCTAATGGGAGGTTTCTAAAATTATCCCAAGATATACTAAACGTATCCTACTAACTTGTATTTTTGTATACATCAATAATGCTAAACACTTTTTTTTAAAAATATTTTTCCGCCAACTCCTTTCCACACCCTTCCATTCTCAACTGTTAGGCGCAGGATAAACACGTTCATTTTTGTATACATCACTTGTATCGGTGGCTTCATTAATTACTTTGTGCTAATTTCTGCGAGAGAGAGAGAGCATGAAATAAAAGGTATTTCTCTATGGCATCTTCTATTTTTGGTGTGCTTATTCTGTATTTAAAGGCACAGAGGACAAAAACCTTTGTTTGTTTGAGCCTAAAGACCAGTGTTGTGCTGCAAAAATTTTCAGGACTTAGATCAGGCAATCACTAATTTTACAATCCACATTTGCAGTTGAGGAACTGATCTGTTACTACTACTTTCTAAGACTAAAATGGAGAAGCAAATTCCACATAATCAAGGCAAGGAAATTATAGGGAGAAAAAACTACTGGGCTTTCGTTGTTGAATGAGAGCAATTGAATTGATTCTTTTCATATTGTCATTGTATCCTCCGGTAGCACGTAGGTAGAGAAGTGGGGCACAAAGATAAACTATTATGAACCTCCGAGTTTCGGCTTATTGCTTTGGGCCACTTGGAGTTGTCTCCAGATGGAGTCAAAACAGAACAGCAAGTAAAGATTTGAGCAAAGACATCTAATGAGGGAACAAGGAGACAAGTGAAAGCTTGGTTGGCCTTTTAACCCCCTAGCTGATGGCTCTGTTGTTTCCTTTTTCTTCTTTCTTTTTTGCAAGAATGCAGTTCTATGCGACTGATTAGGGTCGATTTCAGGCTCCGAAAACCAGGAAGAAAGCTTCATCTTCTTGTATTCTATGAACATTTTAAGCGGTTGTGGGAACCCAATGCCCTGCGGGTTAATGTTGTTCAGGCTAGGTCAGGTCAAATTGGTCAGTGAAAGCCACATTTGAAGGAAGGAACAAAAAACCCTCGACCTTCACTCCTTAGTCATTAACCTCCCTAATAACACGGTGGAGAGTGTAAGAAACATATATGCTGATGCTTATTAATGAGGCCATCACGTCCCAAAAACTTGTATGCTATGCTTTAGACAAATGAATATCTATAGCACTCTCTCGTCATTGCATCATACATTTTGGCACTTTGTATTGCAATTTTCTGAATTTTTTTGTAAAAAAATTACTGTAGCGATTTGATATATGTGAGAATTACTGTAGCGATTATCTCACATGTATCAAATCACCTCCAGCACAACCTAAGACTCCCTTCCCCACCATAGTGCTCTCCAAATCAATCAATTGCCTACTTTATTAAGCTTAAACTGTGTAACACTGGGCGTGATTTAGAATTTTGGAGTGACGGAAGTTTGAAATCAATCTAAATTGTCGGTGAAAACATATTCCCAGCGTCCGCGTTGCATATATTGATCTTAAAAGAATTATGGAGTTTCTTACCAAAAAAAAAGAAGAAAGAACAGAATGACAAATTTTAAGGTGAAATTCTGCCAAATTTTTCGGTGCTTGTTATTGATATTTTTTTTTTCTCTACCAGCCAAACAATCATAGATTCGCAATGTATATGCCAACCTCAAATTGATTTCTCCATCTGAGCTCTTTTTTCTAATCGAAATTTTTTTTTAAAGTGCCACATGTTTGGTGACTTTACTTGTAAGGTTTCCTACATATTTCCTATATGTGGTTAGTGGCGTTGGTTCGAACTAATGCTGAAAAGCGCAGAAGGCAAAAGATGGTTCCCCGTAACGGCTAGTGCCAAAGCAGTAATCACCTAACCAAATTTGATTGTTGATTTTGAACTACCGCCACGCCAAAGACAAAATCGTATTCATAACGTTGTTAAAGCTTCAAGGCTCTCTTTATTCCCTGCCTAAAGAGAAACCCTTATTAAAGTAACATTGCACATTTATCACAGTTCTGTAGAATTTTGCCTCTTTTTTTTTTTTTTAAGTATCTTTTGGTAGAAAAAAAAAATTACATGCATGCTTTTTAGTTTGAAATTCATTTTCTGATGGTGAAATCTCGCTTCTTTTCTGAATTTCCGACATTTTTTTTTTTTTGCCCCTTGCGTCTCTCCCCGTGTCTGGGATCTACTGGAAGGGCCTAGCCGAATTGCACTAATAGCTAATCCTGCTATTCCTTTGTAGTCGTAAAATGTTATGAGTAACTTGAGGGCCCGACTGATACTTAATCAAAGACAGAACGAGCCCAGTAAAATTTGAGTGGTCCGTCTGGGCCTGCTCAATTGAACCTCGTATAA
Organism: Coffea arabica; assembly: GCF_036785885.1. NCBI lineage: Eukaryota > Viridiplantae > Streptophyta > Magnoliopsida > Gentianales > Rubiaceae > Coffea > Coffea arabica. The sequence goes on along the minus strand of NC_092321.1, from coordinate 1,632,388 downwards.
GCTCCAAAAAATTTTTATAGTGAAGGAAGATGACCGGCGCTGCAGGTGTCTCTTTCAGGAGAAACGATTAAAATCATCGACCAAAATTCAGAGACTGGCCACCTCCACCGATTGGAGGATTAGTTTTACTAAAGTTTTCAAAGGAATAGCATATTAATTAGTATATCTTTTGGTAAAGCTGCACAAGTTTCAAACTCGAACATGTCAAAGCTCACCAAAGAGTAATTAATTCCTTTGATGCAGAAATATGGTGCAAATCAGACCAACAACTCAACGTATAGAATTGGCAACCAAGTAAAAAATATGGTGCAAATGAACGTATGGAATTGGCAATCAAGTAAGCTGGAGATTGCTTTTTCTTTTTTCTTTTTTGGGTGTTGTGTTTTGGAGGTGGGTGAGGTCATTGCATGGGTCACGTTACCTGCGGTCGTAGTATCTTTTCTCTCTGAAACGTACATGGTTTGAGATAACAAGAAAGGAGAGAGCAAACCAAACTGACGTGGATCGAAACCATTGGGAAGCCACATCATCAACTTATTCAATTATTAAGAATTGATGTCAAGCTTAATGAGGCCTCGTCAAATTTTTAAGGGGGGCTGCACCTTCTAGAAGCAGCTGCTTGCGCCCGCCGTGACTTTTCGCCGGCTTATGCATTAAGCAAATGCTGCGCCAGCTTGAATGCCAATCCTAAATGTGTATGTTACAGACTCGAATGGAGCATATTTTGGACTTGGAGCAAGGGGATTACGTGCTTTACTGCAATTTTAAACTGTTTAATTTTGAATGCCCGTTGTTCAATTACCCTATGCGTGCATCTTTCAGTTCAGCAGTTTCATAACTAATGCAGATTAGTTTGTAGTCGGATGATATCACCCTCAGAGTCAGAGATGTGCTTTGGATAAAATAAGTGTAAGTATAAAATGGATTTGGGACTTGTTCTCTTCAGTCCTGGCTGCTGTCACCTATTGATCAATAATGACTCGACAACTTAAAAATGGATCTCCTTCAATGCATTGAATGTTCCCCGGATTTTGCCATCACCTTCCGTTGACGGATACTCGTGAGATCGCGATGGTCAGCCAATTAAATTAATACTACTAGAATACTAGCAATTCCTTGTCCTTGGTCGCTAAGGAACTTCTCACAATCTTTCCCCTATACAAATACAATGCATTGAACATTACTCCAGGTGCAGTCTACAGCTAGAAAAGGACGGAGAGTCAAATTAGGTGCCGGTCGATCGAGATGGAAGAAGTGAAGTTGTTCGGTCATCGGGCAAGCCCATTTAGTTGCAGAGTGGAGATAGCCCTGAAACTTAAAGGAGTCCACTACGATTTCATAGCAGAAGATCCATCCAACAAAAGTCCTCAGCTTCTGCAATACAACCCTGTGCACAAAAAAATCCCTGTGCTGCTTCACAATGGCAAACCCATTGCCGAGTCTTTGGTGATTCTTGAATATATTGATGAGGTCTGGAAGACTAATCCAATCCTGCCCCAAAACCCTCATGAGAAAGCCAAGGCACGTTTCTGGGCCAATTATGCCGAAGAAAAGGTACAGTTCAGATATTGAAGAACCTTTTAATCACTGAGTTTCTACTAGCCGGTATTCTTTACTTCATCATCTTCATATTCAATCCATACGCACAGTATGAATGCATTTGTATTTGCAATATTGCAGTGCTTGCCTGCCCTTTTCAAAACCTTCTGGAGCGTTGGCGAGCAATATGACAAAGACAAGGCAGAAGCTGGAGAGGTCCTGAAATTTCTCGAAGATGAACTCGAGGGGAAGAAGTTCTTTGGTGGAGATAGCATTGGGCTGGTGGACATTGTTGCCAATTTCATAGCATTTTGGTTTAGGACAATTCAAGAAGCTCTAGGATTAGATGTCCTCACCAAGGACAACTTCCCAAAGCTTTGGGAATGGGCTGAAAACTACGTTAATTGTAGTGATATCAACCAGTTTCTTCCCCCAAAAGACAAACTAATTGCCATTTTCCCTCCTCCTTACATGGGACAGCATCTTGTTGCCTTCTTTCAATCTCGTCTGGCAGCTGCTGCCGCTGCTAAATAGACTCCTGCTGTTCACCGTTCAGTAGATCAAGAGCTCTACCCACCGGCTGTCTCTTCCTCTATACTCTCAGCCTTCCCTCAAACCAAGGCTTCCTTCCTTTTCTCTTTTTTTTTTTTTTTGGTTCATGTTCAATGAGAGTTTTCTCTCTCCCATCGTTTACTGCTGAGTGTTTTCTTCTTCATAAGCTATCCTAATGTGAGTTTTGTTCAGTTTTTTCACTTTTTCTTCTTCACTTTTTCCTTCTTCATAAGCTATCCTTATTTTTTTCTCATATCTAATGGAGTAGTTATTTGAGATCTATGTATTAGATATTTTTTGTTAAATAAATCGTGCCGAATGATCTGCAATTAATTTATTAATAATATTGACCTCTATTTTATCCAAAAAACAAAAGAGTTGATGAACTTTCACTTTCTGATAAAGGGAAAAAACAATAACGAAGCTGCTGAATGAGAAGATTATAGTAGTAACTTCGTAACAGTATAAAAAGATTAATCAGGCATCTATTCATTTCAAAGGTAAGAAGAGTTAGAGGTAGCAAAATGAATTCACATCCATTTATCCATCCAAACAAAACCAGCATAAATGAATTTGGATGACTAAACAAAATTTATTGACTTGAGATGAATGACCATATAAATTCACATCCATTTATCGTATGAGTGAGTGGTTTTAAATTGATTATTCATGGGATCTATATAAATTCACTTATCAAAAAAGAATAGAAATGAAGGAAATTCGATTCAAGTCTTCCTCGTGGGATCGCATTTCATGCGGCCCGTCTCTGTCATTATCTTAAGCGAGCTTTCCGTGTGAGTTTATAAAACTACCTTTAAAGACGAAAACGTCATCGTTAAGGCTGTCAACTGGAACTAGGAGTGTGCAAAATTGAAAAATTTCGATTTACCGACCGAATTCGAATTGAATTCGAAATTTTCGAAATCGGTCAATCGGAATCGAATTTAGGTTTTCCGAATTCATATATTTCAAATTTGGTTCGAATTCGATAATAGAGTTTTTCAAATCGGAATTCGAATTCCGATTTCAATTTCAAATTTGTTTTTAATATATATATATATATATTTTATACATGTAATATAAAATTTATACAATATTATATTATATAATATTTATATTATATTATAAATTATAAATTATAAATTATATAATAATATATAATTTTTTCCGAATTCGGTGAAATCGGAATTTACAGAATTTCGAATTGAATTCAGTATGAATTCGAATTCGGAATTGGTGAATTCGAAATCGAATTCGATCGAATTATCAGATACCAAAATTTCAAAATATTCCGAATTACCGATTTCGAATTCGATACACACCCCTAACTGGAACTACAAATTCAAGAGATAATTTCAGAAACCTCCCCTAAGATTTCTGACAATTTCACTGAGCTTCCCTGAGGTTTGAAAAATTACACATACCTCCCTTATTATTTAAAATGATAATACTACCCTTAAATATTTTAATGAAATTCCCTTGTTTGGTATGCTTATACTTAGAATAACTTTAAAATTATTTTTTCATTCTTTTTCCTTTTTATTCCTTTTTATTTTAATTTTTTGCCAATAAAATTGTAAAATTACTACAATTATCTCTAATTTATATTGTAATCAAATATCGAATTAATGATTTTTTTTATGAGTTAACTTTATACGTAATTCGATGTTTTTCGCTAATCTTTATTTTCTATTTTTTGGTATTAAAATTAACAATAAATCAAAAGGAAATTGTCCAAAATCACTACTAAATTATGATAATCCCACTATTCAAAAAATTCATAAACTCTGAATCAATTATTTCAACATTTTATTTTCTATCTTATAAATCTAAATCAATAACAAAATACCATCAAAAGTATCATATCATATCATAGTAATAAAATTATTATTATGGTTGTTTATCAAATAGTAGGCATGGACATAAAAAATTAGGCACCTTTTTCTTATAATTACATTAGATAATCTTATAATTTTATAGAGAAATAAATTAAAACTCATTACACAAGGGAATTTTTGGGTATTCATTTAAAATTTGATCAAGTTAATATTATTTTAAGATTTTGTTACTAAAACTATCGAATCAAGAGAGATGTGTATAATTTTTCAAGCTTCAGGGGAGCTCAGTGAAATTGTCAAAAATCTCAGAGGAGGTTTCTGAAATTATCCCTAAATCCGATCGTCAAAGTAAAGTACTGGAACTACAAAGCTGGACGTTCTGACCACAATTTTGTCGTCTTCTCAGAAAGCAAAATTGCAATATTGTACAAATTAACAAAATAAAATTTTAACAATAAAACCGACATATAAAAAATGGACAGCATGCGAATGCAACTGCGTATTTGTGGAGACGTAATATTCGCTGTGCTTAGGCATTAACAGTAAATGGACAGCACAACTTTGTCTAATCATGTACTTACATGTGCAACTAATACGCTTTTGCAGGACTTTGTCTGCAAAGGCACAATGGTCGTTGGCTGAAATGAGAATTTCTTTCTTTCTTTCTTTTTATTGGTGGCTGTAATGAGAATGCTACAATTAGTTTTTTTTTTTCCTTGGTGCTTTTGAAAATTCTCGTGATGTTCCCCTATATAAGAAATTGCAATGCCAGGTGACCGATCAAGACCATTGAAAACTGTACAGCCTTACTATAACGGGAGGCAAACTCTGAAGCTCAGTAATTCATGAGTTCCCGTGGATCGAAGATGGAGGAAGTGAAGCTGTTTGGTTATTGGGTAAGCCCATTTTGTCGCAGTGTTGAGATCGCTCTTAAAATTAAAGGCATCCAGTATGAATACATAGAGGAAGATCTTACCAACAAAAGTCCTCAGCTTCTGCAGTACAACCCTGTTTACAAAAAAATTCCGGTTCTGCTTCACAACGGGAAACCCATTGTCGAATCCATGGTGATTCTTGAATACATTGATGAGACCTGGAAGAATAATCCAATATTGCCTAAAGATCCATTTGAAAAAGCCAGGGCACGTTTCTGGGCCAATTTTGTCGACCAGAAGGTAAAGTTTTCAGTGTCACCAATTCATGGTATCGAATCTTTGGAGCACTGAATTTCTCTTCATGCTCATATCGGCTAACACGCTTAGTATGTTTGTTTACGACAGTGCTTTCCCGCGCTATGGAAAACCATTTGGAGCACGAGCGAGCAATATGAGCAGAATAAGGCAGAAGCCCTTGAACGCCTGACAGTTCTAGAAAACGAACTTGGGGGCAAGAGATTCTTCGGAGGAGATAGCATTGGGATGGTGGACATTGTGGCCAATTTCATCGGCTTTTCGTTTAGGACCATCCAAGAAGCCCTCAAATTAGATGTCTTCACCGAAGACAATTTTCCAAAGCTGTGGGAATGGGCCGAAAACTTCGTTAATTGTAGCCCCGTCAAGAAATGTCTGCCTCCACAAGACAAACTAATAGCCAATTTTCCCCCTGCTTACATGGGGAAAACTCTAGTTTCCTCTTTCCAATCTCGTCTGCAGCTTCCACCCCCCGGCGGCTGCTAAATGAACTTTCTCTTCACCACTAGATCATGAACCAAATAAAAGTCGCCGATCTTTTGGTTTCCTTATTCAATCATGCAGCCTTCCCTTCCTCGTATTGATGTACTAATAAAAGTTGAACCGTGTAATTTGCAGGAGTTTCAATTTTCATGCAAGTTTTTATCCCCTCGTATATTGGGGTTTCTAATTTCACCTTGTGGGCGCTTGCAAGTATTTCTCGCTCCATATGATAAAAACAAAATCAGCACCCATGTATGAGATCATATTTGACTTGCTCTACGGATGAATGAAAGAGGTTCTAAATATTACCTGTCCGCGAGTATTGGTCAACAATTTACAGTAATTCTCTCCATTAGGACCTTTTACCTTAAAAAAAAAATTTTAAAAATAATAAATGTTGATTTTTGAGCATGTCCCATCAATTTAAGTTCCACGTTGAAATCCAAATTTGATCATTGGGTTCTCTTTTCCTGTATGAGATTCATAAGTTTTGCTATTGCATCGAGTTTAATCGCATGTTGGCTCAGAGTGATTCAAGAATTTCTGGGAATAAACTTGCTGACCAAAGAAAGGTTTTCCCAACTTATGGAATTGGGCTGAAGTGTTGGTCAGTTGCAGCTACCCTACAGAGGAATCTCTGCCTCCCAACATTAAACTGCTTTGAGCACCTCCGCCCTCGGTCCGCATAATTGATGATGGCCCAGATCGACTCCTAAATAATTATTATGTGCTTTAAATAAGTATTTCCTTTTCTTCAGTTTCACTTTCATCATTCTTGTCACCTTGTACTTCGCTAGCATTAAGAGCTTTGTGATGAATTTCTTGTTGCCCTATTAAGCATATACTACTGTCACGCTTACAGATTAATAAAAGCTAATCTGAAACAAATGCAGTAGTAGTATTATCTCGTCAATGCTTGGCTAGATCCGATATTAAAACAGACAAGCAGCCAGGAAAACCAACAGAAACATGATCGACCAAGGAAATGCAAAGGCAAGAAGTAAGAACTCAATTGTCAAGAGTAAAAGAGCTGCAAAAATCGCGGTTACTGGGCTATCCCATGTACTCAGAGACTTGAATTTGCTCTGAAACTTAAAATTAAAGGCGTCAAATAGAAATACACAATGGAAGATCCGTCGAATACGAGCCCTCTGTTTCTCAAGTGGCCGAGTCTTTTTTGATTCAAGATTCTCCAGTACAGCTATGAAACCTACTCAAGAATTATTACATGTTTCTGGGCTGATTTCATAGACACGAGAAGGTTTAAAGTTTTTGGTTTCATTCTTGATATTTCCTAATGTTGGGTCAGTTATTTTTTCCTCATCTCTTCCGATCATAAGCTGAAAGCAATTATCCTTCGTTCAAATTCCTGGTTTCTTTTGAATCTATGATTGAGCCACATAAAACTAGAAGCACGGCCCAAAAAAAAAAAAAAAAAAAAAACCCAACCAATGGTGTAGCTTACGTTCAGTGCTTGCCTGCCCCGTGTAAAGCTTGCCGGAACAAAAGTGAGGAGCAAAAGACCACAGTGATTGCCAATGCCATAGCATTCTGGCTGCGAGATAATTCAGTAGGCTACGGAAATAGAGTTGATAAACAAACAGGAATATTTCCAGATGATCCCAAGGTACCTTGTGTGAAGTTAATCAGTCCGAGAAAATTAGAGGTTCAATTAGGCATTTACGCTGAAGCTGACTGGATGGAGATTTTAGGCACAAGAAAGTATCATACCGAGTATTATTGTTGCCAACAGTCCACAGTAACTACTGAAAACCACAACCCAAGTATCATAAAAGGCTGAACAAGTTTCTGGTAGTTGATGAATCCTCATAGGTGATTTACCAAACTATAAACGCAAAGTAGGCGATTTTTTCATTAAAGCTTCTGAAATCAATGCCTGTGAAGATCTGGATCCTTTACCACAGTAACGGGGCAGGTCGCGTTGGCAAGCAAATAGTCTGTCACGCTTCCCAATATTATCCTGGGTATGAAAAAGAAATCATATCAAACGCAGGGCAAAAAACCAAAGAACACGAGCAAGAGAAACGTCTTTTTACACAAATCGAAAGGGAAACCGGAAAAGGCAGAGAAATGGGAAACGACCTTCGGATGGAGCTCAATCCCCTGCTACCCATCACCATAGAATCCAGCTTCAAATCTTCAACAGCCTGGCAAAGCTTCTCTCTGGCATCTCCCCAGTATAATTTCCAGACGGTGATTATCTGCACAAAATTACAAGTCGTACAGTATTTAAAGAAGGCAACAAGCAAAAAGACCATGTGGTAAAGGCACAAGCACAAATATCGAAAACCCAACCTCTTTCTGCCGGGCAGCAGTGTCGAGCATGTCAAGAACTTCAATATCGGTCTTGACTCCATATTGTTTCATCACCTCCGGCTCCCGGAACTCAACTAATGGAATAAGAGCTGAGATGAACAAGTAATCCCACGTCAGATTTGATTTAAACAGATCATAGAGATTCCGAGAAATATACGTATTATCGATCGGCTAGATTTATTAGAAAAGAGTTTGATGTCAGGACTAGATAAACCTACGTGAACCAGATTGGGACCAAAGCTGATTGCGAGACTCGTCCAGATGATGAGAGTTGACATGGATGACGAAGAAGGTGTCACCTTTATCAGCCAAATTTTCGATAGCCCATTGCAGTGCCAACTTACTGCTCTTTGAGAAGTCGATTGCCACCCCTATTTTCCTGTCCTTTACCATATTTCGAGTCTGATCTTTTTGGCTCTTTCTTTGTGGGGTTAATATAGGAGGATGAAGCGTGAAGAGAAGAAGTTCTTGCGTGCAGTGCAATAGGCTCAGATCAGATGATGATGAATTTTGTGAACTTTTTGTCTTTCCTTTCTAGTGTTGCGGATACTTTGGGTCATGGACAAAAAAGTCACCAAACAGGTTCTGAAGATTTCTTGCTGCTGTACTCGTCTGACGTTTGACAGGTCGCGATCACATGCGGACCGCCATTCCATTCCTTGGTGGGCTCAACTCAGCGCACAAGTTTTGCTTTTTACCTGTCATTTTTTTTTTTTTTTTTTTTGTCGACACAAGTTTTGCTTTTTACCTGTCATCACTCATCACTCATCACTCGTCCACAATTCAAAAAGCAAAATAGTACTCTAGTAGGTAGTATATTAATTTCTCATTGTCCAACTTATAATAATCGATGCCAGGTTTGTAGTTTGTACCCAAAAAAAAAAAAGAAAAAGAAAAAATGAAGGCTGGTATCGGTGTTGTTCTTTTATCCCTTGCCTCTATTATAACGTTGAAAACCACACTGGTATTGCAATTGCAACGAACTCCTGATACTTTTTAGGGATAATTTCAGAAACCTCCCCTGAGGTTTCTGACATTTACACTTACCTCCCCTATGGTTTGAACAATTACACTGACCTCCCATGAGGTTACTAATCCTTTACAAATTCAGTCCAAATGATTAAAATATTATTTTCGAGAGTGAAATTAGAATTTTGTACCTGATTTGTCCTTTGTGCCACATGTCCAATGAATGGCAAAGTATTACAAATTAATTAACAATTAATAAATTTTAACGAGCGTAATTTATAAGCAAATATGTATTGTTTATTTAAAGTATCAGCTCTTTACATGAATTTTATTTCAAACATTTACTTTATCACAAATATTTATTCTCAAATACATATTTGTATTTACTCTCAAATATTTAATTTTTGTTAAATACAAAACCTACCAGTTTTTCTTCCGTAGAAATATTAATATAACATTTTTTCAATTTCAGTTACAAATATTTATGTATTTAACATAAATTAAATGATTCAGAATAAAATACTCATAAAGAGCTAATACTTTACTCATGTAATGGATGAAAGCCATAAAAAATTAACATTTTATAGGCCATTTCTTTTTTTAAAAAAAAATTAATTTATATTAAATAGATAACCTATCGATTTTCTTTTTACAAGAATATTATTGTAACACCTTTTAATTTTTAATTACAAATATTGATATATTTATTGTAAATTAAATATTTAAAAATAAAATACCTGTAAAGAGCCGGTACTTTAAATAAGTTTATAGGCAAATACGTATATCCTATTTAAAGTATCGGCTCTTTACAGATATTTTATTTTCAAATATTTAATTTATGATAAATATATTAACATTTGTAATTAAAAATTAAAAAGTGTTAAAGTAATATTCTTGCAAAAAAAATCAGTAGGTTATCTATTTAATATAAATTAAATATTTTTTAAAAAATAAATGGCCTCATAAACTATTAATTTTTTATGACTTTCATCCATTATATGAGTAAAGTATTGGCTCTTTATAGATATTTTATCCTGAATCATTTAATTTATGTTAAATATATAAATATTTATAACTAAAATTGAAAAAGTGTTATATTAATATTTCTACGGAAGAAAAACTGGTAGGTTTTGTGTTTAACAAAAATTAAATATTTGAGAGTAAATACAAATCTGTATTTGGGAATAAATATTTGTGATAAAGTAAATGTTTGAAAGTAAAATACATGTAAAGAGCTGGTACTTTAAATAGGCAATACGTATTTGCCTATAAACTACGCTCGTTAAAGTTTATTAATTGTTAATTAATTTGTAATATTTTGCCATTCATAGGACATGTGGCACAAAGGACAAATCAGGTACAAAATTCTAATTTCACTCTCTAAAATAATATTTTAATCATTTGGACTGAATTTGTAAAGGATTAGTAACCTCAGGGGAGGTCAGTGTAATTGTTCAAACCACAAGGGAGATAAGTGTAAATGTCAGAAACCTCAGGGGAGGTTTCTGAAATTATCCCTACTTTTTATCGCCGGCGCTTGCAATGCTGGAAGATGGACTAGGCTCTTTAGAATCTTGACCCGTTTTGCACCCTCTAACTGTTTTGTGCAAATTGAGTAACAAAACATTTGTGTATGAACTTGATTTTTAAATATATTGATCCACTTAAGGAAATAAAATTACTAACATAAACAAATTATTGTGCAAAATTTAAATGGTGTGCATAAAATAAAAAAAAATTGGATTTATAAATGGAGAGAAAATTAATGGCGAAGATACCAACCAATTCCAGAAAATAGGAATGTCTTGTCATTCTCTTGTTAAAATCAGGAGGTTCTTCGCTTCCAACTCATTAATCGCAAAGAATTTTCTTATCACACTTCATGTATTCCAATATATGTTAAATCATCACATATCTTTCACGAACATCCCATTTTAGTTGTACGTGCACTTTGACTGAGAGGGGGTAAAGGATAGGAAATTGTTGAAAATCATGCATGGTTTAGCTTGATAACTAAGGGCATGTTTGGAAGCCAGGTTTTTGGACAAGTTTTTTAATAACTTTTGCTATAGGAACCCCAAAAAATTTTCTCAAAGTTTTTTACCTACACATTTCAAAATACCCAAAACACACAAAAAAATTCCCTTCCATTTTTTTCTTCTTCCACCCCTATCCCAACCCATACCACCGCTGGTGTCGACTACCACCGCTGTTTCGTCCCCCATCCTGCGGAGATGCGTCTGGCTTGTTGATGGCTGTGGAGAGGGGGCCGCGCTGAGGAAAGGGCAGGGGGTCGTGCTGGGGAAAGGGCAGGGAGGGTGGCGGGGGAGGGAGTGGGAGGGCAGAGAGGAGGAGAAAGGGAAAGAGAGGAGAGGGGTGGCGCGGAGGTGGCGAGCGTGAGTTGCTGCTGGGAGGTAACGGGGAGGAAAGAAAGAAAGAAAGAAGAAGAAGAAAAAGGAAGAAGAAGAAAAGAGGAAAGAGAAGAAAAAGAAAAGAAAGAAAAAAAAAAGAAAGAAAAAAAAAGAAAAGGAAACAAAAAATTTCACTTTACAAAAAATTCTACAAAAAAGTTTTTCACCTTACAAAAACTTATACAAAATTTTTTCAAAAACTTCTATAGTGCACTGCAGTAAAGTTTTAGACATATTTCCAAAACACCCAGGTTCCAAACAGGCCCTAAGTATGATTTCACCAAGTTACAGGATGAAAAAATATCAAATCAAGGCTGTTAATCCTTATTGGATGAGGTGACAACGAATCCGAAGCTTCCCTGCAACTTCCTTTGTCCCTGTCAGGTATGATCTTATGATACTGTAACTCTAAAAACGGTGGGTGTGATTGCGTACTTCCAAATGCTAGTTCTTCTAAATTAATAATGCCTGTTAGAGTGCAATTTCTCTTCTAGCCTGGCAATAGGGAACGGAGAATAGAGATCAACCCCACACCAAAAAAAAAAAAAACCAAAGAAATCCCACGTTTTTCTTCTGAAACTACGACTTATCGTTCACTCTCAAAAGATCTCATTATTTTGCATATTAGCTCAAACTTTATGAAGCAAAATCCTCACCAAAGACCAATAAATGGAATCATAAATTTGTACTTTCCGACCACAAATTGGCTTAAAGTGAAAAAGGTTCCCTAAAAAAAACACACACACACACACCCAATTCAGCGGAGGACCAAACTGACAACCAATTAGTTGAAATTACATTCGTAACGCCCAAAAATTTGATTCAGTTCATAGGCGATAATTTCGAGCCCTGATTGGTGTCAAATGGCAAATGGGTTTTAGGAATCCAGCCCAAACTTAAATTTCCGACTTTCTTCAAATCCAAATCAGGTCATACTGGGGTTCCTGAAAAAATAAGGCCCAAGGTGAGAGAGGATCCACCAACAAATGCTCTGGCACAAAACAGAAGCACTCTATCGTCAAATGCGTTTCAAATCATCTGTCCTCCATTTTGTCTTTGTCACGCCGTCTTTGTATAACTGGCATCATCGGTATAGTATTGTTGGATTTATCTTCTAACAGAATCTAAGAGTTATTGATTGTTGTATTTATCTATAATAGAATCTTAAGAGTTATTAATCAATACACGTGATAATTGAACAAGATAGGATGGAGATAAAATTTGAAATAGACGATTTCAAGTGCAGAGAGAGTTAGGCAGATGATTTCAAGCGTTGAGAGAGTTAGTGTAGTACAAGTGTGAAAAGGAATTAATAAAAGGGTTCTTCTATTATGTGCCCCTTAGGAGAGGTGGGCACAAGTCTTAGGGTGCGTTTGATAAAATTTAAATTTGACATTTGAATACATTAACTTATTAAATTGTTAAATATTAAATCTAATACATTTGAGTGCATATCATATTCAGTAATAAATAAATAACTTATCACTTAATTTTGAGACTAAATTTTGGATACGAAATTCAGTGTCACTTAATTAATTCAGATGTTTAATTTTTTGCTATCAAACGGTCTGAATATGTTAAAATATAAATCCATTAAATTTAAGTATTGAATTGGATTATCAAATAGGTCATTTTAGTTATTTGAAAAAGTTTACATTTTTTTCAATAAAGTTTCCTATTCTGATATGGAGGATAGATGATAATATTTAAATTTTAAAATGGATCAAGCCTTTTATTTTACATGCTTATCCTACGCCTTAGGGTCTGTTTGGATTGTAAGTTATTTGGGATTATTTGGGATATTTTTACTGTAGCACTTTTTATGATGTGATGTATGTGAGATAAAAAGATATTGGGAAGATAAAAAGGTGTATTGGAAATTGTAAAGATGATGTAAGCAAATAAAATTTATAGCTTGAGTGGGATTTTGCTGACATGGCAATGCTAGATTGGTGGGTGTGTTCAAGGGTTTTTTAGATGCACTCTTTACATATAATCTTTACTCTTAAGGAAGTTGCAGAGGCCCCGTCCCGGGCCTATACACGTGGCAGTCCAGGAAGGCCTGAGTTGGGTTTAGACCCCGGGCCCATCTGAACCGTCTCGAAGCCCTCCGCCGCTAGGGCTCCAAGGGGCTCCAGAGAACAATCCCGTATAGGTCGGGATTGATCCCCCTCAATGCGGGATTGAGATTATTCCGGGCAGGTCCCGAAACGTACGAGGTCGGACTCCCAAGCAGGTATAAATGGTAACACACACCAACTGCACAAGGTACGCTCACTATACGCCAATTACTCCCGACTATGTTACTTCCCGTGAATCTCACTCACCGGAAAACTAACTTGACCGTCGGAGTGCCCTCGGGGACGACCTCGGGGCTCCCCTATCAGATCATTCTCTTGTTTGCTTTGCAGGCTTGGGACGCGCTCTCCTCATCAGCACGCCGAGCTCATCAGGTCAGATCGGTCCGGGGAAGCTCAGCGCTTCTTCAGAAGAGAAAAAGGAAAAAAAAAAAAAAGTAAGTTGATGAAAAAATAAAGCTAAAATTTATTATTACGAGAAAATAAAATACTTAAAAGTCATTGAAATAAAAAAATTATATTTTGCCATGTAACAAAAAGATAAAGTATTCATTTGATAGAAGATTATAATAACCAATTCAACGACTTAGCAGCGAGTATATATATATTTAATATATTCTTGGTCCGTGGAAGACAGACGGTCAAAACCTTTTTCCACGGGATCTCCAGAAGAAGAAAGTTTAACAGCAGCAACATTGCGTGGTTAGGAAAACGACAACGTCCAGAAGCCAAAACTTCTTGCGCTAATCAAGGCGACATGTTCCCTCGGTTTCACGCACTGCTAGTGCTCCCCACAATCGCTCTTTTGTCTTTACTTTTTCTTTTTCTTCGTTTTACTTACTGCCTTTAATAATCGACGTCGTAGCAGGTGCTATTAACCGGTTTACACGACTGGCCCGATGGTTGCCCCGGGGACCTGGCTAATTAAGTAGATGAATTTGGGTTTAACTAAAAGCTAACCATATATATTATATAGCCGGGACTTGAAGATAACCTTTTTATTTAAACATTTCCACCCAAGAAATTTGTATCTTCAGAATTATACAGTCGAGGATGAGAATTGGAAAAGATTCTCATGTTTAACCGTTGTTTTTTTTTCTCCTTTTCATCAATTACCGCACACATTATTATTACATCGACATATGGAAAGTTGAAGAATTATTCCGAAATGATTGTTGCAACTATTTAAGGCGAATCACCCGGCTTGTTTTGGAGAATGACGGTACCTCTCGACCGCAACTTAAATTTTAATCTTCTTGTTACAAAATTCACCGTTTGATTAAGGGGGTAAAAGAAAAAAAATGAAGGGGAAAAAAGAAAAGAAAAAGGGTGCAAGTTAGAAAATCGCGCAGATGGGATCCTCTATGTCACTGTTCGGTATGAAATTCAGTGTCAATTTCATTTATCATGTGATGGTAGAAGAAATTTAAATAAATAATACATGATAAATTAAATAAACATGATATTTAATATAAATATTAAAATAATACTGAATTACCACTAAAAAAGTGACACTGAGAATCTCGAGTGAAAATCGCGTGCCTCACCAATTGAAAGTTCGCTCCTCAAAAGTAATTTACTACTACTGCTGCAACATGCTAACACCTTAATTAATGTAGATGGGGTGACTGCGGCAATTCCTCAACCAAAGAGAGCAAAGAAAAGAAAAGCTGTAACGACGTGGCCACATGTGTTGAGATAAGTAAAGTATGGAGGTTGACTAAGCCAAAAATTGCGGCTGCCGGCGCCGGCGGATGCCGCTGTATCAGACACAACGGCGCTGTTATATGAGTACTTTTCAAATAATATCAGCCTACTTATATAGTTCTTTGAGTACGTATGCCGTTAGCACCAAAAAAAAAAAAAAAGTGAGCCGTGATTTTTCTGTGTTAGCGTTCGCTTTTGTGACCAGTGGATGCAGTAGTATCTTGGCTTTTATTTTGAACAAAAAAGACAAAAGTCGAAGAGAAGAAGATGGAAGTAAAATTAGTTTAGTAATTATTTTCTGGTTTCTCGTTTCTTTTTCATCTTATAGGCAGCCAAGAACTGAAAAGAGCAAACGGAGAAGAGAAAGAAGCAGCGCCCCACCCCCCCGCCCCGGCGCGGGGGGGAATAATTCTCCGGGACAATCCGATCGTAGCCCCGGATTCCTGCAAAATCCAGCCATGTGATGATGGGTCCCCAGCTTAACATGATGAGAATGCTCTGTCCTCCTGTGACGGTTAATTCTTCATAATTTACACCCATAAACGTACTTAAATTGCATAACCATTTTATATGGTCAAGTCACAAGTGCTTCGCATCCGTCCATTTGTTGCTTGTTAGAATTGAGAAATTGCACCACCCACCCCAACCTCAACCTAATCCTTTTTTTTTTTTTTTTTTTTTTTGCGATGAGATAAACTAAAAACTTAAAAGTAAAAAAGTAAAGCAGGAAAACCAAGAACACATTTAACTTTAATTAAACTAACCTACAGTTGATTAATTGTTAAGGACCAACTAAATCCGGGCGTACTGTCTTGTTTTTCTTCTCATCCAACCAAATCAGGCACTTGGTTGGATATGTAATGTACTACTGCATCCGGCAGCAGGTGGCACATCCATCGTTTAGAAACAATGAAATATCATCGTTCTGGGGGCGGGGCAAGAATGGATGATCATGATACCTAAGCAAATGGTATAAATATCTGGGCGGTCCTACATGCCTTGGACATCGATGATGTACGCATAGAACTTAAGAAAGCATAATGCAGAGAATTAATGGAATCCAACTGTAACATAATATTCAGCTTAATAACTACTCCTAGACCCGGTGCCAGCGGACAGCAGGAAGAATATAGATATATATATATATATATATAAAGGTGCATGGGTCGAGACCCACATCCAACTGCCAGCCATGAAAATGATGAAATGAAAAAGCTTCTTCTAAGTATATAGCAGACCACTACTACGGAGATGAGAACCAGTTTGTGTTGCAAGCAAGCAAGCGCCGGGGTCACTCCAAAAAACAAAAGCAGATCAGTAAGTAATATTGGCAGTGCATAAATGACTTTGGATCGCTTTTTTTTTTCCCCTTAATCTGTTTAAAAGCCCCACTAATACCTGGAATCCACTGTGGCCTCAATTATTAAGAAAAGGAAAGAAAAGAAAAGAGAGAAACAGAGACCTTTTTCTAAAAAAAAAAAAAAAAAAAAAAATCATTACGCGAGTCACGTTACCACAAGTCATCTAACTTTAACACTAGTTTTAGATTTTTGTTTGCCTTTTCGCTAATTGCACTTCGACCCCACTAACAATCATGGTTGTTGATTTGTTATCGTCCAGACTACTTATTGCACTTACAATTCCAAAGCAATTAGGTAGATAGAATCCTTTGGCCTTGTTCATGTCTGCTTAGGATTCCCATTTGCACACGCCAACGCTGGGATTAATAAGAAATCACGGTACAAATTTGCATGTCATAATGGAACACTTGCTCTAAACCTCGAAGCCAATTTCGCGACACGAAACACACAATTATTAGATGATATCTGGTCGATCGATCTTATTGCTTTTTTTTAAAAAAAAGAAAAAAGAAGGTGTCTGCTTCTTAACCATAACACAGGTAGATGGTGTAAAAATGATAGAACGGAGTATCCAGCAATCCTTTCCACATGCTTCCCTGTTGATACGATGATTATGACTCTACACTACGTAGATTTTCCATGAGAAATACCAACTGCATGCTTTTCGTTACTGCAGGGCTTATGTCAACTTGGCCTGTTTCCATATACGGCCAGCCATCACAACCCTGAAAAAGATTTTGTTTGCCATCACATTTTTTTTTTCTTTTGTTCGAAGAACAAAATGTTCTGAGGGGTTAGATGGAAATAAGTGTAAATAAATTTAACATACTGCAAGACAAGTCTGTGAGCCAAAGGACATTGATTTAAAATCTTAAAACCAACAAATGAAGTAACGAATAACGAACTCATTATTGTATGTTAGGACCCAAAAAAAACAAAAGAAAGAAAATTGTTTGTAATGGCAAATCAGTACTCAATCAATTGTTATTTCGCACTAGCACAGACATATTCTTTTCTACTTTCGACGGTTGATATGTCCATTATTTCTGAACACATTTTTCAATCACCTATGTAACTCACATATATCAAATCGCTACAGTAATTTTTTTTACAAAAAGTTCAGAAAAATGCAATCCAAACAAAATGTATAGTAATTACATTAAAGAGTCTGAGAAACATAGTAAGAATTTAAAAGAACTAGTTTTAGCATTGGAACTTTTCAATAGAAGGAAATTGTAGTTGACTTGTATTATAAAGGATCAGGAATTGATTTGAGGTAGTTTTCTGTGTCAGTGGCGTTTGAGTATGAGATAAGCATGTGTAGTGAGTGGATTATGAGATTAAATTTAGAATTATATAAAAGAAAAAGTGACGTCGAATCGTTTTATACCAAACAATTGTTTAGATCAGCTGCTTTAGTATTGAAGAGATATTTTTAATTGAGAAAAATTTGCATGTGGGCTGTTTTAACTGTTGTTAACGGTTAAGCACTTGAAGACCTTTGCTTCGGGAATAAATAAAAAAGAATCATTATTATTATTAGGACGTCGAGCACGATAGAAGACTACTTGGAATTTGGAGGACCCGGTTGGAATCATTGCACTTGAAGATGATTGCTATGGAGAAGCCACAATCAATACATTACAGTATATATTTATCGAAGTTCACAGACATGTATAGAGGACCCGTACGTAATATAGATGAAGCTTGGAGGTAAGTCGTAATCCAGAAAGAAACTTTTGCCGTCGAATCTAAATCGTCAATAGAGAATAGAGATTTTAATCCAGAAGTGAAGATAACGTTGGTGTGCCAATGGACTGACCGTCTTTCGGCGCCAAAAATGTTTGGAAGATTTGTTGCGGAAGTGCGAAGCAAGCCACTTGTAGTAAAGCAAGTTTGGTGCTTTTGATCCAAAATTTGAAACAGCGAATGCAGGGATGAAAAGCACTTCCAGTCGAATGAAAAGTAGAATGAACTGGCAAGTTAATTTCTGGGAACGCATAACGAAGTTTTATAGGGTTTCTTGGGCTTTTGGCCTTCTTAACATCACAAATGGGATTTTGTTTATTGAATCCATTTTGATGTAAATTGATTCACATCTTCTGTTAATAGATGGTAAGGAGAAACATGAGCCCAAGTTGAGGAGATCCTCAACAGTAAATATGTGTAATTGTACCAAGCAATTCATGGTTAAAATCTTCTTAACAGATTGTTGTATGGTAGAGCTTGTTCTTAAAGAAATGTTTGAAATTTTGATAGAGCTCTTGAATAAACACTTCCACACTCGAGTTTTTGTGTCAATATTTATGGGTGTGTTTGATACCCTAGTTTATTGGGTCTTTTTATTATATATAAGTTTTTTAACGACTTTATCTGTAGTAGATATGGATTTATAAAATGTGTAATTTAACTCCATTTTCCTTTTTCCCCTATTTCAGCAGTCCTCGATGAAACGGACTTTTTTTTTTTCTTTCAAATAAACTCAAAAGATAGAAACTATTGAAATTAGGATTCGAAATAGGGATAACTTCATAAACCTCCCTTCAGGTTCTGACAATTTCACTGGTTCTCTTCAGATTTAAGATATTACACTTACCTTCTTGACATAGTAAAATACCTATAATGCCCGCCACTTAGTAGACAATTTTAAATTTAAGGCAATAAATTTACAGAACCTAAAAAATATATATTTTTCTGTCTCTTGTCTATTTTCTAATTAATATAACCTATTTTTATTATCTTCAATTTTGTAGATTTTAGTAAATTGGAATTACAAAATCTACAAAGGGAGTAAATTATGCATCAAACTATAAGAAAATAAAAAGACCCGCAGTGATAGAGAAATAGATAATGAAATTGATGATTGAAATAGGAAGAAAAACTAATGATGTGAAATTTAACATATTTTGTTTGTTGTTAAGAAAATTTTTTATAAAATGTCAATAATTACATAATGATTTCTTTCATTGGATTAGAAATTTTTTGTTATGATTTTATTGTGGAGGTAGAATTTATTCTTTATTTTTGAGATATTAATATTTTTAAGGCCATATGAGAGTTATAATGGTGGTTCTATGTCAAATTAACTTATATTGAAAAGGTATTTGAGCATTGATATTTAATTTGGAGGTATAAAATTGGTTGTCAATGGGATTTTGTGTGTGTGTGTGTTTTTTTTTTATCGTGGCGAGTATTTGATACTATATATATAATTTGGGATCTTTAGATGGCTATTTGATTTTAGAACTTATGCTTTGATGGTTATTAGAGATTTGGCTTGTTGATTTATGTAAAGTGTGGAAGAAAATGAGTGAGGATACTATATTTTTGTTTTTTAGTTTTGTACACAAGGGCAGTTTACATTTTTGAAAGAAAATCTTTAGGCCTACATTTTTTACTAAATAGTAAAAGTAGGGGAGATATATGTAATTTTTAAACCTTGAAGAGAGCTCTTTGTAATTGTGAGAAACCTCAGGGGAGGTTTGTGAAATTATCCCTTCGAACTAATAAGAAAAGGTGTTGCAGATCCAGTTTCCAAGTGTTGTATTTGACGCAGGCGATCACGTCCCAATCGGCGATCGCCTTCTGCATTCCATTTATTGATTACTGCTTGCTTACGCGCCAGACAGACGTGGTTTAGACTTCAAGGCTTGAAACCCCTCTCAGTACCGCGAGAAAAGGGGCGAAATGAGCGCCGTCTAACGCCGGCAGCGCTCCCAACTAGTTACGGTGAAAACGACCTTGGAATAAATAGCAAAGTGGATTTAGCAGTGGAAAATGACGGCCGCTAAGTAGACGAAAGGGGGGTTTGACGCAGTGCGGAACGTGCAATGGCCGGAGCTGCACTGTTACACTGTCCATCAGGCTAGACAAAAACCGTCTAGACCTGCCTTTAGGAAAACCAAAAAAATAAAAACGTTTAGACCCTACCAAATTGCACCTTTCTTTATTTTTGTGGTTTTCTTTGTAAAAAAAAAAAAAAAAAAAAGAGAGTCTCTCGCAACTTTCGATTTCTCTGGTGTTATATGTTAAAAAATCTTTTATTTACGTCTCTTATTTTACCTTGTGAAAAAGGTCACAAAAATATATATCCTAGTTATAGTTCTTACTTGATAATTGATTAAAGATATTGTTCTTGATATATATATATTGAGGTTTACTCTATTGCTTCATTATAAGTTGAGGATGATTCGATTCTTACTCCTCCATCAGGCCGGCTATTCTTAATTTTTACTCCATGCCGGAGAACTGGAAAAGGTTTGTCATTCAATAGCACTGCAAAAGTGAACAAGAAATGACTCCATTATGTGTAAGGTGGAGACACAAATAGGGTTAAGATTTGAAGGAGAATGCATGGGGAAAAAAAATGGAATTATTGTATGATAAAGAGAATATGACTGGGTAAGATTATTTGATTGATCTCTGAATAATAGGCAAGAACTTTTTTTCGAAAAAATCTAAAACATGATATGTAAGTTGGTCTACGGCAATTTTGTTGTCTAATAAATTGGTTGCTTTCATCTTCTTCAAAAGAAAAAGGAAGAATCGTTACTTTCCCCTTTCAGTTGTGTGTTCCGTTTTCTTCTTTCCGGGTTGTTTTAATATTTCTAATTTGACAACATTAGTATAACTATATGAGAATATTTTTTGTGAAAACAAAAAGACGGTTTTATAGAATAATAAATCCTTTAACAACAAAAAGCTAAAGTAAAAAAAATAATTCAAAACTATCTTCTTTTTTTTTTTAGAGGAAAACTGACATTTTCCTTTAAAGGAGAAGAAAAAGAAAACCTTTCATAACGACTAATTGTTCCTGGGTAAAAACCAGCCAGATGGTCCGATTCCATTTTGTCTGTTCAAATTTTGGATTATTTAGTTGGAAAACTCTTGCAGATAAAATATTTGTTCAAACATTCTCTTCTTCTGTAAATTGAGGAATGTACTTTGGAATTTTTATATTATCTGACAGTGTACGAGGAACGAGTGAAGACAATTTACCCAATTAAAGCCGTATATATAATACGCGCAGCTTTTTTTTCATTTTTTTCTGGAGTGCACACCATGTTACGATGAGAGGGAATCTGATTTGGGCATCGCAATAATAATAATGATCGGCATTTTAAATAATTCAAATTATTGCAATTTAAGGTCAAAAAATACTTATTTTACAATTTAATAATGAATTTAATCTTAAAGTATAATACCTCAAAGAGACGGAAGAATCTCCTAACCTTATGACCTCTCTTGACCAAAGCCCAAAGCTTTTTGGCAACAGTTTTACTAACCCTAAATCCCGTGAGAACCCCAAATGTCGATATCTTTTGAGGTCTCACAGGGAACTAATAAACCCATCCCAAACCCCCCAGAACTCCGATGTGGGACAAAGCCTCCACAACCTTATGACCTTCTATTCTTCTTCTTCAATATATGAAAAGACAGGTAGGTCAACTCGGTTGGTAAAATCAAGTTACTTTCTCCGCAAAAAGTTATATATAATTATGTGTTCCACTCTCGCTAGTAATGGTTAAAACTTTTTGTTGGTGGGTATAACGCCCTGACATGCTAACCTTCTATGAACTAACCAATGGGTATTTATAAGAATTGCCAGCACTTCATGGTATAATGCACTAACCTACTAACCTATGGCTTCGGCATATAATGTCCTAACATGCTAACTTGTCATAAGCAATCTATAGTCCAAAGCATAGTTGTCAAAATCGCGATCCAGATCGTCCGGATAATCAAAATCGATCCGGATCGCATTCAGAGTTGCAAATCATATTAATCTCTGTAGAATCGCATAGAATTGTAGCAGAATCGTGTAGAATCGTAGGATCGGTATCATCATGTATTGATCCATGGTCATCGCCAGAGTCAAACGCATTCATATTTTTTAACACCAAGAAAAGAAAAAAAAAAAAGGATAGGAAGAAGACGAGAAAAGGCAATTGATTGAGCAAAACTGAGAAAGCAGTGAGTCATGTGCCCCCAACGCCAAGTACGGTAGTCAGTCGGGGTCAGAAAAGCACAAAGTTGCTGTACGCAACTTTAAACCGCGGGATTGCCAATTCCACCTCTCTCTGCCAAAACCAAATTCACATTTTACTTTAGGGAAATTTGTCAAATTGGTTCCTAACATTTACCAAAAACACTTTTTTAGTCCATAATATATAAAATCAGCCAAAATTGTCCTTTACATTTAAATTGTGATCCAATTTGGTCATAATGCTCGTTTTTGCTCCTTTCTCCGGCTAAAAATAGCACGCCCCTCTCACGTGGTCATATTTTCAAGGGCAAAATTGGAAAACAAAAGCTTTCTTCTTCTTTCTTCTTTTCCCCTGTTTCTTCTTCTTCATCGCGACCGAGAGCCCTCATTACCGCTGCCGCATCCTCCGCCCCTTCAACATCGCTTGTCCACCGCCTCTCTCCACTGCCGCGCGATCTCTGCTCTGCTGCCCTGCGCACTGCCCGTGTGATCCTTCCACCAGCTCACCCGCGACCCCAGCGCACGCCGCCAGCTGCTCAACGCGCCGCCACTGCGCGGCTCTATTTCATCCTCCGCCTGCCCCAACGCCGCAGCCCGCATCCACGAGAAGCAGCCGCCGCCACTGCGCGGCTCTATTTCATCCTCCGCCTGCCCCGACGCCGCAGCCCGCATCCATGAGAAGCAGCCGCCGCCGCTGCTCGACGCCACTGGCGCGCGTCGCGTACCTCACCTCACCTCACTTCACTCCCTCTTCTCTCTCCTCGCGCCTCCACCAGCGACACGCGACACCTCTTCTGATCACCTCCAAATATGCTTCTGTTCAGGTGAACTTAGTCACCGTTGTGGTGAACCTGTCCTTAGAGAGTCGAAGCAAGATAAAAATTGTGAGGTCAGGGATCGTCCCCAGTGGATCTGGGATTTGTGTTTTCCAATTTTGCCCTTGAAAATATGACCACGTGAGAGGGGCGTGCTATTTTTAGCCGGAGAAAGGAGGAAATACGAGTATTATGACCAAATTGGATCACAATTTAAATGTGAAGGACAATTTTGGCTGATTTTATATGTTAGGGACTAAAAAAGTGTTTTTGGTAAATATTAGGGATCAATTTGGCAAATTTCCCTTTACTTTATTTTCTTTTTTGGTTTTGGATTAAATACAACTTGTAGGATGAGGCAACAATCCTCCTCCACCTCAAAGTAGTACAGCCTTTGCTAGGGCCCTATATACATTCATACATACATATATATACATATATATATATAGCCCTTACGGCTTTTGATAGCAAAAAAAGAAAAGCAAGAATAATAGATTCTCTTTTGTACTAACTATCCAAATCACCTCAATTTAATTTTATTGAATATTGTAGTAATTTAGAAAAATATTTCTAAATTCCTACAAAAATTGGTTACTTACTCAACCGGTATCCAATATTACTTTTTTTTTTCAATTTGTCCATGTAAATTTTTTTTTTATCTAAGGAAAGAGAAATGAATTTGATAGATGGTTTTCTTCAAGTACGTGACAATATACTAGTTTAAAATTAGAAAAGAATTTTATTTCAATGGAGAAAAATCCCCTAAAGGCAATGTAGGAATATCAACAGGAATATTTTGCTTACATCAGTAAATAAACCTGGAGGGTATTTCCTGCAATCATCATAAACCTGAAGGAAGGTTTGTTAGATTTTTTCTTTTTTATAAATACATATTCTAATAAATATTTTATTTCATATACATCAAATTGTTACAGTAATTTTTTTAACAAAAATCCTAAAAAATAGCAGGCTCTTGGGAAGAGAGAGCTCTAATGTACTATTATCATGTGAAAACTCGTACTTTAATCCTACTTATTAACGAGTGGGTTTGGACTGGTCAAAACAAATGGATTATACATGATTGATATCTCCAACGTTGTGGAAACTCGTATTGGAATCCTACTATCAGCAATATGCAAAATTATGTTGCCAATTATGATATTAGCAATTTGTAAGACTTGTAAGTCCTTGCCGGTGCTATATCCAATTTTAACTTTGGGACGTCTTAACCTCCCTTCTCTCTAAACATTTATGTATAAAAGAGAAAAGTAATTGAAATTTGAGTTGAGTGATTTGTTTTATTTACTTATTAGAAGAAAACTTAAAATAACTTTTGAAAAAAATATGTTTTCATATCACCTTTCTATATTATCAATTATCATTTTATCTCATATGAATCACATATCATATGCGATAAAATGAAAAATTAATTAATAAATTACAATCCAAATAGATCTGGCTGGAATCACCTCCTTGTCTTTTTCCGCTCGGTATAACTTTTAGGTTAACAATATGTATTATTTGAAATGATATTTTTATTCGTATTACAATAATAATTTTTATCTTATCAGTCACGTTATAAAAAAATATTACAATATTTCTTTTAAATAATATTGAAAATAGTACTTTTATCCAATACTCTGATTAATCGCAATTACAATGCCTAAGCAAAAATGACAATAGTACTCATCTGAAGTCAATTCATGTTGATATTAGTGGATTTGACTTGAGAAGAAGAATTTGATAACTTCATCAAAATAACTACCGATACATCAAGAATTGAATCACGACAATGACACGCATTCCCAACTACCAAATGAACAAATACCAACAGATTACGTCGCACCATCTCGCCAAGTAATATAACACAATTTGGACTATTAATTCTTAGAAAATCGGCTCCATCCAAGTATTGGACGTACCAAAATACCTTGCAACGTACACATTTTCATTCTCCATATTTGGCCTTTGGGTCGGGCCCCATGATACAAAACCTGTAAAGACATTTTCGTCATTTCCACAAAATAAAGGAAAAGCAAGGGAATGGTGAATAAGACGCAAGACTGATGGCAAACATGTCAAACTACCAAAGGACGACGACTATACCCTGCACTCGACAGTAACAGCCACCACTGATAGCAGCGGTGAACTTTCATGACCCTACTCCTCCTACCCCATGTCCGTCCGATGATCTTTAATCCTTTTTCTTTTTGTTGATCCTTTGTTATTGTTTTGTTGCTTACATGCAAAGTATAATTGCCACGTACACTGGATGAGGACAATTGTCTGCTTACACACACGGGCACCGCCCGTTGACGAATCAGAATTGTGCAACCACGTTGTCATCGCCTTTCATTTTTCCAATGCTTCTTAAGCCTTAGTCTAACCTCTGATCAATTTGATTAAATAATCTACACATATATAAATATATTTGTTGCAATGATATCATTTTTATAATTTAATCTATCATATTTTATAAAAAAAAAACTTAAAAAAGCTACCTAAAGAGTTAGCGAAAATACAGATTCGACTAAATCAAAGGGATGTTCTAATATTTCTTTTGAATTTTTTCTCGTCATCAGTGAAATTATAACCTTCAATCTACAACCTAAAAAGAAATCCTCTTTGATGGTCACTAAACCCAAATTCGATGGTTATTAAGTAATCTATACATGGTTCTAGCACTTTTTAACTAATCATGAATGGCAATGAGGGGGCTTATTGTAGCTATCAAAGTTAAAGCCTTAATAACGATACATCTCGAGTCCAAGTGTCGCTATTCTTCCACCCTATATGTGAATTAGTTTTATAATGTGCTGAGTTGTAATTTCTTTCTTTTTTTTTTTTGAGCAAGTGAATTGTAATTTCACTACGCACCAGTTAGTTCATGAATTTTACTACTCTCATCGTTATAAGTTCCTTGTAATGTTGTCAATTGATAAAAAGAAAAATCTTTAATCAATAATCGGGCTAAAGAGAGATAACATTTATTTTCTGTACGTAAAATATACTTCAAACTACGCTGATTCCATGGAAAAAATTGGGGGTGACATTTTTAACTGGTAATTTTTTTTTTTTTCCAAAACAACAATAATTTAACTTTGCATTAGTTAAATAAATAAATTTTATATATACTGTCAATATATAAACTATTACGATTGGATGAATGACATATAAATAAATTTTAAATTTTAAATTTAAATTTTATATATGTATCATATATTTAACGGTGATAGTGTACGTACAAGATGAATCCTAGTTAAATTGGATCAAATTAGAGGCAATTTGAGTACACAATGACAAACCAAAATTTATCTTCTAAAAAGTGAATTAAAATTTTTTATTTTTACTTCTTAAATCCCATCCATATTTTCTACTAGATAAAAAAAAAGATAAAAAAAAATGTTTGGCAACGAAAGAATCGGAGCTCAGGACCACAAATTGGGAAACCAATTCCAGTCCGACGTCCCTACTCGATCTCACCCGCAGGGACTATGGTTGCTGAAGCACAAACCTCCGAGGACCCACACCAAGGCTCACATGCAAGGGGAGCAACATTGTGTCAGAGGAACGGACCCACCACGACTCCCCTGTGCAAACCCTAGACCCCACAATTCCCGCAACCCCCACCCCCACCCTCCTCCCCAATATCTCTATATCTTACCTGGCAACAACTCTGCATATACCCCTTTTCCCACAATTACCTAGCACTTGGTATACGAAAATACGATCGCTTTTACGCCCTTTTCCCTGCTCCGTTCTTCGTTTCTTTCTCTCGTCTAGGGTGTGCAAAATCGAAAAATTTCGATTTACCGACCGAATTCGAATTGAATTCGGAATTTTCGAAATCGATAAATCGAAAATCGGAATCGAATTCGAATTTTCCGAATTCATATATTTCGAATTTGATTCGAATTCGGTAATGGAGTTTTTCAAATCGGAATTCGAATTCCGATTTCGATTTCAAATTCGTTTTTAATATATAAATATATTTTTTATACATGTAATATAAAATTTATACTATATAATATAATATAAAATTTATATAATATAATATAATATAAAATTTATATATTATTATAAATTTTATATTATATAATAATATATAAATTTTTCCGAATTCGGTGAAATCGGTGAAATCGGAATTTACCGAATTCCGAATTGAATTCGGTACGAATTCGAATTCGGAATTGGTGAATTCGAAATCGAATTTGGTCGAATTACCAGATACCAAAATTTCGAAAAATTCCGAATTCAAACTTCCGAATTACCGAATTCGAATTCGATGCACACCCCTGCAGTCTCGTCCATGCCCCGGTTGTTGCCCAGTTGCCCATACCACTCTCGCCCTCTTTATCCTTTTTCTTTTGGTTAATCTTCTCTATTTCTATCTCTAGATTTTTTGGGCTGGGGCCCCTTCAGGACAGCGCCACTGAAGACAACCGCAAAGTCCTTACTCCTTAGTATCATTAAATCTTAAGAAACCCGCAAACACTCTTAGGGCAAGGCCTCACCCCAGCTCTAATCCCCTCTCCTCTCCAAAACCCTTTCTGGCTTCCACTGTTACAGCTTCCTTCCTCTCTTTCTCCGTTGTTATTTTTCTTTTATCCAGGAAAAGATGGCCAAGGACTCGGACTCGGACGATTGTGAGCACCGTTTGCTCCCTCAGTTCTTGACTGACGACGACGACGAACTCTTCGCTGACTTGAAGACCAGCAGCAAGAAGAATGATGCCAGAAACACCGCCAAGAGTTGCTTCGGGATGGATTCTTGGCATGAGTTCGGATATGGGCTTGGTCCCTTTGGGTCTCAATCGGGTCTAAGTTCACCCCTTGAAGGCTCAACCGAGACCGAAAGTGACGATGACGACTACGTTACTGGTCTAACGCAACGACTGGCTCATTCCACTTTCGAAGACTCTGCTTTAACCTACGAAACCAACAAACTGGTATCCAAATTGCTTCCACTTTTTCTTTTCCTTGCTCTCTTTTTTCTTGGCTTAAATTTCTTTCCCTTCGTTTTTTTAAAGTTTAACCCTGCTGTCTTAACAGGGATGGGGTCTGTCTAGTTCACCTCAGTCGACACTCTGCAGTGCTTTGTGTGGTGGATGCGGCTGCTATCACGGCTCCAGCCGTGGCAGCCCAAACTGTCCCTCGAAGGCAGCTTCGCCGCCGGGGATCAACAAAACCGACGCGGCCTGGGATCTGCTATTACATGCGGCTGCAGGGGAGGTTGCTCGCATGAGAGTGATGGAGGGAGCTGGTGGATTTTACCCCAACAAGAATGGTGGACTAGTTGGGCCTCCCACAAAGCGTAGCACCATCTCTGTACCTCAGAGAATCCCTAGCCCAAGTCTTGGTTTTCGGCCTGACCACCAGACCCATCTTTCTCATCAGCAGCATTTAAAAGTCGCCCAAGTAAGTTTGGGAAGTGGCATTATTCGGTTTTAGCTTTTATGTTTGTTTTACCCCCGCTTTTTTTTTTCCTAGTTCGTTTGGTGAAATTTTTTTTTTTTTTCCTTTTGGGGATGTAGTTTGAGCAGCTGAGGCAGCAACAGATGATGAGGCAGCAGCAGCAGCAGGAGGCGATGGGTGTATGGGGTCAGGCGAAGTTTCAGTTTAGCCAGACCCAACAAATGATGTTGAATAGTGGGAGGAGTGGAGGGAAGAAGCCTAATCTTTCAATGGCTGCTTGGCCTACTCTGGAACAACAATCCCAGCGCCCGGTGCAGCATCCCGGTTCGGGCATGAGGGCTGTATTTCTGGGAAACCCCAATATTAAAAGGGAATGTGCTGGAACTGGTGTTTTCTTGCCCAGAAGATTCGGAACCCCAGCCGTAAGCCGCAAGAAGTCAGGTATTTTTGTTTTCTACTCTACTGTTTGTTCTAGAACACCCCTTGTTTTGTGCCTGGTGAATGACCAATGTAATGATGACTTTTTTTTTTGGGGGGGGGGGAAAGGGTTTCAAATCGTATCCTTAGTAGTGGGCAGTGGAGGATGAGTCGGAAATTTTAGTAGTACTAAGCTATCTTTGGATAGTGTGGGACTTCTTTTTTTCTTTGCGTTTGGTTAATAATGGTCACATGGTATGTGTGTGTTGGTGGAAATTCTCATTCTAATGTAACTGTTCTGATCGACCCAGATCTGACCCCTTTTGTCTTCTCCCCTTTGTACTCTTCTGATTTATTCACTCCATTTTTTTTGTGGGTCGGGGGTTCGTTTGGATGTGCGTTTCGAATCGAGTTCAATAATAATAATAATATTTCTTTTTTTCATTATAAAGTGATAGTATATGCAACTATGCATGACGTTTTATTGGTTAAAAAAAAAAATTGCAGGATGTTCGACGGTTTTACTGCCGGACAGAGTGGTCCAAACCTTGAATTTGAATTTGAATTTGAACAAGGAGGGTGTGGATGTTCCGGCTCAGCCCGCATATAATGCGGGTCGGGCCTCTGATTACGGTACTGGCCTGCTGCCCTATTTGTTTGTTTGTTTGTTTTTTTTTTTAATCTCTAATTTGTTAAAGAGTTGTGTTGCATCCTCTGGTGGCTTGGGTTTGCTTTTGAACATTAGTTGGTGTGTGTTATTTGGGCTGATGAAGTCTGTATATTTTTGTGGGTTTTTTTTTCCTGCAGATGCGGGAGCTTTGAGATATAGAAATAGTAGCAGCAGTAGTAGTGTGGGGGGGATGGGTCATCAACAACAGAGGGGCGGATTGAGACAGCAGGCGGCAGTGATGAACCAAGTCCCAGAGCTCAGACTTCCTCAGGAGTGGTCTTACTGATAGGAATTTCAGAACCATTGCAATTCATGGCATTTTTATGGGAAAAACGGGGATATGTTTTGTTTTGTTTTGTTAGTTGTTAGTGTGGGATGGGATAGGGGGGTGATTTTAGGATAGGAGAGGAAAATACTTTGAAAGAAAGGAGAAAAAAGATGAAGGTGATGATTATTTATGATATACTACTTACTACTATTATTTTGGGGGGGGGGGGGGTGGGTCATAGTTTGATTTAGTGGTTAATGAAGGAGGAGGTTGGTGAGTAGGATTAGGAGAGAGGAATGAATAAAAAGTAGTGTCGAGTGAGTGTGAGATGGAAAGGAGAAGAATGCCGCAGCTTTTTTGTTCATGTTGGCCTGCTGCTCTCCAGCTCGAGGTACCCAGAAAAGCGGTGGATGACAGTGTGAGATGGTCTTTTCGTTCTTCCGTTGGAGTTGGAGTGAATGAATGATGCTCCTCTTCTCTTCTCTTCTTCTTCTGCTTCTAAATACTAGTAATAAATAAAAAAAAAGTCGGTTTGGTAGTTGTTTGCAAATTCAAGTCCAAAAGTAGTAGTAGCAGTAGGGCACATCATATCATTGAACGCGTTTTGGTTGGTTACAGCGAGCGGCTGATGGCTTTTACAAATTTCCCTCAATGGTTGAGTTGATATAGGTGTGGCATGGCATCTTTATATTTATTGTTGGTGGATGACTCTGAGAAACTCTCTTTGTTCAGATTTAATTCCACACCCCCAGTACTGGGGTGGTGATTGATGTTCACTCCCGGTACTTTCTTTTTATATAGTAGTATATTCAATAGAATTGCGACTTCTGGCGATCGTCTCTTCTTGTTCTCGTCTCTCAAGTACTACTCTATTTTTCTTCTCCCGGTAGCCGATATATATTATTAATATTTGGTCCTAAAGCAAAACATTTGTTCAATACTAGAGCGAGCATAACCGCTGCGGACAAACTTGTGAAGTCAGGCCTTTCTTCTGGTGTATTTTCAATCTTCTTATTCGACTTGCGAATGTGCAAATACGGTAGTCAAGTTACGAAAGGCAAAGAAGAGAAAAGAAAGGTTGCTATTTTCTAGAGTTGGTTTGGATTGTTATTTTCTAAGGTTTTTATAGCAAAATGTATTGTATGTATGTAAATTTTAAAAAAAATTAAATTTTTTTTTTTGAAGAAAAATGACAATTCAGAAAATTTGAAACCCTGAAAGAGGGACGTTGCATCTTCTGCTTAAGTGGAAATAATTGTGTGGTTGGGAACCTGCTTGCTGTCGAGTCAGAAATATATGTATATATCTGTTGGGTGATTCAAAATTGGCCAAACGCATCCAGAGCAGAGCAGAGTGTTGTCAAGTGGTTGTGTAGGACCACAAAGGGTGTGATCCGGAGGAGAGTGTTGGCTAATCCTGAAAAATTGCAATCAAACAAGCCCAGAGGTTTTCTGGTTTGAATTCCAAACTTTGCTAAGAGGAAGGTGAAAGAAGGGCGTTTTTGAGTAAAAATCTCATGATACCTGACTGACCAACCAATCAGGCACTGAACTTGGGAGGACATATAGATATCATCGTTACTTATTAGACATTAATCCCGTGTTGATGATATCTTAATTGGAAGTTTTGTCGAACAGTGCAGCGGAAGCATGCATTTAGGTGCCGACTCTTCAATCAAACTCTTCCCAACCTTTCTTGTTCCTTAACCTGGTTGTAAGTATCCGGTTGTATTCGTCCGGAAGCGCCAGTTGAGTTATATTAAACCAACACGTACACTACTGCTGCTACTACAAGAAGCCTTGTTTGGATTGCCGGTTTCCGTCGAAAAATTACGTCGTTTTCCGTTATCACATTTCCCTATTACCTTTTTCCCTCACATACATCAAATCGCTACAGTAATTTTTTCATGAAAAATCACGGAAAATGCAATCCAAACACAAAAACTTGCTTGAAGTTGTTTTTGGGTAGATGAATGTATACATTGGTTCCCGCTGAGTCTGACCAGCATTCATTCATTTGGCATTTAATGAATTATTATTGTTGGGTGTTGGGTCGGCCGGAACTGGGACGCCAGTAATATGCAACTAAAATGCTCCTCTCTCTCTCTCTCTCACACACTCTCGCAACCAATCACTGGAAACTGCAGATTAGAAGTAATCTGAACTGATTACTTCTTCTTTGGCATTTTTTCATGTGGTTTTAGTACTATGAAGCAAGAAATGCGACTGAGCTCCAAAAAACGCATTGATAGGACCGGACAAATAATGGAGTAATTATTAATTGAGTTTGCTCGCGTTTATCTTCTGCAATTTGCGTTCAACACTGACGGGTCAATTTAACGTTGTTGCTTTCAGAGTCTTCAAGAATATAAAAGGCCATTTCGCACCATCCCCGCACGCTATGACACAATTCAAATTCAACGGTAGCTCACCAACTGACCAACCAACCAGCCGGTTTAGGTTGCATTCATATATAGTAATAAGTTTTGACACCAAATCTGCAGCATATATATATTATTTTATTATGCAATTGAGAACCGCCTCGGAGATTAGTTCCCATACAATTTTAGATGCTCCTAATTAATATTAATGTTTTCTCAATCGTAGCCGTGAGTCCTGGAAGAGAACTGGATAGGAGGGCCACAAAAAAAGATACTCAATTCTAATCTAATGGCTAAATAAACGATCGCTAAAGAATTGCTCCATATAGTAGTACTAGTTCCTAACATAAAGTTGTGGTCAATTAGTGTCAAATCATTATTATTAGACATGTAGTGCAGTTGTGACTTGTCAGAACCTACAATATTTTAGTAATCAAATTCCATCCAAGTAAAGATCAGACATATGACCCGGATTCATGGCGATGAGATGACAATAATGACTTGGCTTTATACGAAGTTGGAAAATATTATTGAATAAATTATGTATAATCAGAAATATTCCTGTTTTGGCTAACAAAATGAAGTCCGAGTACCTAGTAGGACTCGAGTATCATCTCATGCCTCCATGGAATCAGACACTAAACTTGATGGTTTCCCTGCTCAGATCACTAGCGGTAGGGGAAATCTGGAAAGTCAAAGCAAGTTAACCTTGCCACCATCATCTACTCTTATTGGCTGGCAGGAAATGAACAATAGAATTTACAGCTCTAAGGTTAAAACTGCTCTCCCATGGCAGTTCTACAAATCATATCCTGGTGCATTCCACAAACCTGTCTGTCTGGATGCATTATTATATTCTATTGATGATATGAAGAATTTAAGCATGTTAATCCTCAAGATGATGAGGAGGGAAAAGAATTTTCAGATACAAGGGGAAACAGTAGTGCTTATATCTGCTTGCTACTTTATCTTAGTAGACATGTAGCTTTCACGTTATCTAGAAGTAACGGTTGTTCTCTCATGGCAGTGTATTCTCTGGTTGAGTTGTTCCAGAACCTGTTGCATCTAAATGTGGCTTCATGCTTCTTGAAAATGGGAGCTTGTCTCAGAAGTTAACAGGTTTCCCAGATGTATGAACAAGATGCACTAGTGTTCTAAATTGTAGTTTGATCGCTCTGGATGATCTCCTCATTCCTTCCAGGTCAAGCTTTGGTCTGACAACGGATCCATAATGCAAGTGTTGGACGTAAATCCTATTCAGGTGAAAGCTCTCTGTCGACGTGGAATGGCCCACATGACAGCTGGAGATTTTTTGAGGACGCAAAGAAATGGTTTTAACGAGGTAATCTCGTCATCTATCTATACGCTAATAATAGTTGGGTACTTCAGCTGTAAGCCTCAACTCTCAAGTTGGCACTTGGGATTTGCTGTGGAGATGATGAGCATCCACTAGTCATGTGAGTCTCTTCTCAAACTTAAGAAAAAAAGAGGAGTCTTTGTGTTGGTTACGTTACAAATTTTTTGTACTAAGATAATAGCTTTCTTAAATTGCATACTTGAAGCTTGTAAAATAGTGTACGGTCGCTCAATAAAAGAGAGTATAATAAAATGTTCCGCAAAACACTCTTTTTTTTTAAGTGTTTTTTTTTTTTTTTAACTTGACAAAAGAAAGGGGAGAGGGTAGGAACAAACAAGCATTTTTGGCTAGAACAGCTAGATATCACAAGGACCTAGGTAACGCCGTAGCAGCAGTGTGCAGGCATCAAACTTTGGGATCTAGTGTTAGGGAGTTCGTCTGAGCGGCAGCAGGTTTGCGGAAGTTGACCAGAAAATGTCCAACTCCATGACCAGCCACCGCCACTATAAAGATCCCCAAGTTGAAGGACATGACGGAGAGCATGACCAAGTAAGCCAGCGCCATACGAATAGCGTAAGCACCCGCCTGACTTAAGCTGCTAAAGACTCCGGTGGTCTTGAGCACCCGAGGAGACGCCGACAACACCTCAACTGCAAATCCCAGAAAGAATACGAAGAAGAGGGCCAAGATGTACATACCGAGGTTGTTATCAGGCCATCCCCTGAACAGAACAACCACATCTTTGCCCCAGAAGAAGCTCATCTGCATACTCGTCATATTGTCATTCGTGCTCATGGTCGAATTTGGTGGCGTCGGCATCGGCATATCCCCGCGGTCCATTTCTTTCTTATTAGTTTGAGGGACAGGGTACGTAGGAAATACAAGCCGGGAAACAATACGGATTAAATAGACTTGGAACGAGTAAGCACACCCTCTGCACGCCAAAATATTGGGTAGTAATCTGGATACAAGAAGTAGTATTTAGTATTCGAACTTCAAAGACAGAAACAAAAGAGAAACAAGATGAGGGATATAAACGATGATAGAACAAGAAAAGGAGACAATGGATTTTGTCGTATTAATGAAATATCTCGTCTTTTTGTCTCGACTCTACGAGACATTTCAATTCAGGCGTTGCTTCGGGAGGATATAGTGAAAAAAAATACTACTACTACCACTACCACCAGTACGTACAAGTTACTATGTGGCCAGCAAGCCAGGGCCAGGGCGAAGTATTTTGACCCACGTACTTCTGTGCTCCTAATTCGTTTTTATGATTTTATCTTTGGTTTGTTGTTTCTGGGAAGATTTGATTTGCGTCGTGCAGAGGATCAACTTTCGTATGGCTAATGATAACCCACACACAGACACCAAAAAAAAAAAAAAAAACCTAGTAGTTGAAGCTTGAAGGAGGTCACAATCGGTCCAAATTAAAGATCTTCTTTTATTGTAAATAGTATTACTTGCAAATATGATGGTTTGGAGAGTGGAGTGGACACGGTGTTTCAGAGGGAGGAGGACTCGTTGTGGACTGGTGGGAGATGACGGACAACAATCGACATCGAAACGATCCAATAATTTCAGCTGATAGTGCCCTTGGGATTGCACTGTTGAGGGTATCCAAGGCAGACTGTTAAAGTCGCATCTGCAAAGTTGCAAGGCATTCAACAACAAATATTATTGCTTTTATATACACACACAAACACACACAGAGGATTCATTCACAGAGCGTAGGTGGGCCGCTTGGTTTATGGGGAAGTGTGTAGAGGCCCAGAAAGAAAAGAGTTTTCAAGATCAGGAGATATATCCATACCAAGTCCAGCGTCAAAACGCAAGAAGCAACAGAGGAAAGCCTTTGCTCTTTTAATCCAAGGCATGTATGCCCAACAGCCCAAACCCAACACCAAAAAAAACAAGAGTACGATGATTGTATTTGGAACACGAGTAAAAGTAAGAAGGTTTGATGCATATGACCCAAAAAAAAAAAAAAATTAAAAATTCATAACAGAGTTTATGTGACCCAAAGGCTTGCTCGCTTGCTTGGATCTTGGTTCCGCGATAGTTTGTTCAATCTGATATTCAAATAGTTTGGTGAAAAAGCATCCAGCAGTGTGGCCGGCGAGAGCAACCAAGAGAAACATAAAATCCCCGGTAATTACAGATATCATAACCAAGTAAGCCATGAACATCCTCAGTCCGTGCAAACCGGCGTCAAGCAGCAAGCCCCTGACGTCGCGTCGTCGTCGACATTGTTGCTTGATGCTGATGGGATCATTACTGGTGGAGCAAATCTCAGTTGTGAAGGCAAGCAAGAAAACAAGAAACATAGAGAATATACATTCGCCGAGGCTTTGGTGATTAGGCCACCCCGGATAGAATTGCATCATGTATGATATCCAGAAGCTTGAATATTGTGGTGATTCTGGAGGTGAGGAAGCACCAAGAAGTGATGGCAGCGATGGCAAAGAGGAAGCTAGCTGGAATTTTCGATGAATCATCTTGTAGACATTGACAAGATGCATTCCGAACATATTTAAGATAGATATACACGATTCTCTCTAAATGAAATGAATTGAAACCTCGGCTGTGCTTAACCAGATGATCACAAGTTACAGACCGAAAATAATAAATGTTTGCCAGATACTAGTACATAAGCATGCAAAAGTACAATTACAACTATTTATTCTTTTTTCTTTTTCCCTATAGATTTGTTCTCGTAAACTGATAGCGCACCAGAATGCCCTTCAGACACAAGTACAACGTTAGTTAATGATTGGCGTTCAGTTTACTTTCTCATTAATTAGTAGTACTCAATGTTGCCGTATTTCGCATCTACATAATGGCAAAGATTTAGTAACATCAAAGCAACGGTGGCTGATGTCCATAATTGCAAAGATTCTTGCCAGTGTTATTATGCCTTTCTAATCTAGAGATAATTAAATGTTGACTAATGCCTGGTCAGATGATAAGATTATTTAGGAAAACGCATGTACTATTTAATACTACATTTTAATTTATTGTTTCGTAGGGTTTTCAGTAGATAGAAATCTTCAACTACAATCCATCCGGTGCCCGACTGGGGAAGAATAATAATTTAACTTCCGTTCTACTCAAAAAAAAAAAAAAAATCAGTTGAATTTAAAGGTGCGAAACGGTCAAAAACCCAAGCTCCCTGTGAAAAAAGAGTGTGTAAAACATTAAATAATAAAAGAATATTGTAAGAGCCCAGCTAAAGCGAATCACCAGCCAAGTGACCGACCGATAATCTACTCCACCGCCTTCACGAACGAACGAACGAAGGATCCATCGTGTTTAACTTACTTAATTACCAGTATTAGCGGAACCCTTTCTGAAGATGGATACGGGACTCCCGAAAGCCACGTATCCAACCGCATGGCCCACCACAGCAGCGATGAAAATTCCTCCGTTATAAGAAATCACGGACAACATCACCAGATACGCGAACCCTGCCCGAATTGCTCGAATCCCCATCTGGAAAAGAATCGCGGCGACGCGTTTGGATCCGGGTCTGACAACGTTGATGTTGGAGAACAGCTCCACCAGAACAGCCGAGAAAAATACAAACAGGAGGGCTAGTGCATACATGGCGGAGTTGTGTCCGGGCCAGCCGGAGAAGAGTATTTCGGCATCTTTACCCCAGTAGAAATGGGTGAATAAGGAGAATGGGTGGTGTTGGTGGACGTTGGTGGGAGGCGGTGGGGGAGGAGGTGGTGCGGTGGTGTTGTGGTGGATGGGCAGAGCATCGATGGCCATGAAGAATATATGATGATACGATGACCCGGGAGAGGGGTGGAGGTGGGGGTGGGTGTGTGGCTCTGTGGCATCCGAGGGTTTAAGAAGTTAGAGCTGAGATGCTGCATTTTGAGGTCTCTACTCTCCCACTTAGGCGAGTGTACGCAGCCGCCAAACCTTTTTAACTGCTTGTGTAGTAGTACAGTAGTAGATATGTCTGTATGAGCTATCAAATGAGTGTTGGATCTGGCAAAGCGTAAAAACTAGCATGGCATTAGGAGCAGAAATAGCAGCGGAATTACCAAGGTAGGAAGAATCACGCGCTTTAGAACGGTGGAGGGGCTTCTTCTTCTTTCTCTTTTGCAGGGAATGTGCTCTTCGTATGTCTGCAAGCGATTCCAATTAACAGTCAGTGCACCTTCCCAGCTGCCATTCACACTTTCTGTCGGGAAAAATTCCTGTTACAAAATTCGATGGTAACCAACAGGAAAGGAGGAACCGTTCAATTTTGTCAAATAATATTATTTCGTTTGCATCGTAAACATATTCTCATTTATCATCTTATCCCACATTCGTCTCGTATTACAAAAAGCGCTACAACAGTGTTTATTTCAAATAATACTCTATCCAAACACTACTTTTTGTTTGTATTGATGCTATCGTCATGTGGAGCCATATTCCGATTCAATCAAATTTAATAGGCCCTCTCGACTAAATGAAGCTCTCATTCTTTGATAGCGGGCCAATGGTTGTGGCTCTTGCCTATGTAGTACTATTAGTTATTACGGGTGGCTCTTCTCTATGTTATTGATTTCCATTTTACACTCAAACAAGGCCTTATCTTATTTACCGGTAGCTCTTATCTTATGTTATTGCAATTTTTTGGAGATTTTGTAAAAAATGTATGAAAACGATTTGATATATGCGAGACAAAAAGATGGTTAAAAAATATATTCACAAAAAATTAAGTTATTTTTTGTAAAAAATAACTTTCCAAACAATGCCTTAGTTTTGAATACATGACACTTTAAATATTTCCTATTCATCCTACTTGAGTTCGACTGTTAACAATATAATATTAATTTCTTTTTTTTATTTTTTTTTGGAGTGTGTGCGTACAAATTGCACATCACCACTGACCACAAGTCCATTAGAGAGTTAAAGTAAGTCAAATCCCACTTAGTACCCCTAACAGATTATTTGTTTTCCATTTTGACACCATTAAAAGCCAATATTTCAGCACATTAAACTCTCCAATAATTTAGTTTTAACTGATTGTCATGAACTTGGTTACTCCATTTCCTTTTTCCTTTAGGGGGAAAAAGAAAAGAAGAACTTCACAGAGATGATTTTGGCGGGGGAAAGCCACAGATTTATTAAAGAGAAAGGCTCCATTATTTATGTATCCAGATAGTACCCTTTAAGCCACCACAACGTCGCTCGCGAAGCGGCGTACAACAGATACAGCAATATGACATCTCAATATATTTCCTCTTCCTCCCCTACTTATGTTCTTATGCATACTACTGGCTAGTACAGAGTGGTAACATACTAGACACGTATGTGTATCGTTGAGGAACCAAGCGGGACATGCGTTTATAGTATTTCAACTGGTATGACATGATGATGAGAATGGTGCATAGGCTCCCACCTGGGAACTCGGACAGTGAGCACCCCATTTTCAATGGTTGACCTGATCTGATCAACCCTAGAGTCTTGGGGCAACCCGAAGGCGGTCAGAAACTTGCATCTGCTGCGTTCGATGACGTGGTGGTAGTAGTTCTGATCGTGTCGGTCTTCTTTCTCCGTGTACCTCTCGCAGCTTATCTTGAGGATCTTATTATCCTCCAATTCTACCCTCACATCTTCTCTCCTCACCCCTGGTGGAAGCTCAGTCTTGAAGATGTACGCCTCTGGGGTTTCCCTCCAATCGACAGTTGCACTTGCAAATGATGACGGGGCCTGCACCGCATGGTGGGAGGACGCACCATGTACTGGTGGTGCCCATGCAGTTACTCCACTCTCGCCGTGATATTGTTTTTGGTGGACCGGCTGGTGGTTGTTGACCGGAGCATCCCATCCATCGCCGGAGAAAGGATTATAGAAGACGCTTCGTCGCCCACCAAACACGGGCATCAGGGACATGGTTTATTTATAGTTAAGTAAATAGCTAGTTTTTTTTTTTTTTTCCTTGGAACGATACAGAGAAGTAACCAGCTAGTTTTTTTTTTTTTTCCTTGGAACGATACAGAGAAGTAACCAGCTAGTTTTGATTTCTAAATTATAGTATCTTATATATACTGCTAAACAATTGTCTTTTCTCTGCACTAGTACTACTACTTGTTTGGACAAAGCTAAGATGGTGGATGAATTTATAGTCCGGAGGGGGTTT
This sequence comes from Coffea arabica, assembly GCF_036785885.1. Lineage (NCBI taxonomy): Eukaryota > Viridiplantae > Streptophyta > Magnoliopsida > Gentianales > Rubiaceae > Coffea > Coffea arabica. Next base: position 1,592,471 of record NC_092321.1, on the reverse strand, counting down.
GTTTGGGCCCTGGGATGGGTTGATTTGTGAATAAAGAGGGAATTCTAGACTTTTCCCAGCCAGATTCATAATCGGGTTATACATGCATACAAAAACGGTAAAGAACGAACTTAACTAGGAAGGTGAGAATTAAAGTGTGGCCTAATTGGACAAGGCAGGCATTCACAAACAAGCCAAGGGAGAATATATTCCCATGAACTGATTTTCTAGATTTCAGAATATAAAAAGCAGAAACCACTTAGTAGTGAGGAAGCTTTTTGCAATGATGTGACCATTTCTGCGAGCCACCTGTGTTCTTGCCGCGTCTATCCAACGATGCTCATAGCCAGGGATCGATGTTAATCGACTACCACATTAGTAGATACTCATACACAGTGAAACAGGAATCCAGTTAACGTTATCTACAACAAAGGGGATACGTGCTTGGGATGCTTTGAGATCAAGAAATTGCAATGATATTTTATGAAGTGCAATTACATTTATCGCGCCAGCTAACTAATGATTTTATTTTGCAGAATTTGCACGGCAGATATACTGCACGGTATTTCCTCGAAATGTAGTAGTACTTGAATAGCTAATGGTATGTGCGAGAGACAGATGAACAAGTACGTTATCTTTGCACTGTACTCAAGAAATATAAAGAGGGGGTCGTGCATTTGTATAGATTTTTCCTTGCATCCTTATTTGTACAAATTTTTTATTAAGGATTAACTAATCTTACATACCAATTTAGAGGAATGATTGATAAAATAGAGCATTGAGAAATATTCCAGTTCATGATTTAAAAGAAGAAAGAAAAAGAGGCCAAACCTTGTTTGAGTAATCAATAGCCAAATATAAGCAATGAGTAGAGCATATGTCAAAGATAGGAAGACGTCGTAGCAAAGTATTGAAGATCTAATAAAGTTTACTTACAAGCAAAAAAAAAAATAATAATAAATTACCCTTAATAAACTTACATGCAAAAAAAACGGAAAGAGAGTGAATTATGAAGAAAAAAATTTAAAAGAACTTCTAATTTTCTTCAGTGGTTTCTATTCAAAATGATATCTCCATTGCAAGATTTGAATTGAAATGAGAACGAAGCATACAGGAACACTTGAGCTAGGGGCCTCTTACGTACAATTACGAAATAATTTAAGCAATAGTCATGTTAAAGATTTAAGCATAGCGAATTAAAATGTGATTTTAATTTGTTTCATTTGTAAGAAGATGATTTACCTGATATGTTACGGAGCCAAACTAAAGTAAGCAATTAAAATATGGACAATGCTTTAGTAACGACAGTTATGGTAACGAAACAGTTTTTTACCTGATGTAATAGGTGGTTGCACTTTTAGCGACCATTTGATTACTTTATAGGCCTATCCACCTAAATAGGATAACACTTAAAAATAAGAAAGTAAGTTTCCCATCTAAAATAGTAAGTTAACAGTAATAAATTAGTACGTTTTATACTTCAAAAGGTAAATTGGAATAAATATTAAACTTACTTTTTAAATAAATAAAGTACTACTTTATATCCCAAACTTACTTTTTAGAGAGTAAGTTTAAATCAAGTAATAGTAAGTTTTTATACATAAATAGTAATTCTTACTGATAACATTATAAATTTGATTAATAATCAAAACTTACTGATTTATGGGACACGTATACTATTTTACTTTAAAACATATTTCAAACTAGTATTAGGAAATTTATTTGAATTAACGATAAGATGTTTTATTAATGATTAATTCTTAGTACCTTAGCTAGTAAGTACACGTAATATACCTGCATAATACATGATTATAGGTATAATTTTAAAAAAATTATTTATATATTTTAAAATATTATGAAAAATAGTTTGAATTTTCACATAATCTCGTAAAATATGTAATAAAATTTTGTCATTTTATAGGTTTTAATCATTTTCAATTTTTGAAAAATTTGAAAGTTCGGATAACAATAACAACAAATCTTCCTAGTTATATATAGAATATTACTTGTTTATATATCACAATTTTTATAATTTAACACATATGAATATAATAAGATGATAAAGTTTTAATAAATTTTACATCTGGGACACAAGAAATAATAAGAGTTAAAGCCAAAACAAAATGAGAAATAATATAATAATAAAAATGACAAAATTAGTATAACAATTAATATAAGAAAATCAGTATGATCTGGAATTTTTTCCTTGGGAGATTGTTCATAAAAATGGGATCCAACAATTATAAATAAAATCACATGCATATATAATCTATTTTATAATTTAAATTAAATTTAGTTCACATATAAAATGGTCCTAAAATAATTAGTACACTATGATACAATGTTATTTTAACAACAAAAGTTTTTTACTAAAAGTCTCACATATCCATGACATACGTATGAGAGATATTTTACCATATTTGTATCTCACATCTAATCATTAAAGTTAATTTGAGGAAAAATATTTTTGACAATAGAATTATTTTGAATTTAGTCAACAAGTTGAGATTTTTTAAACAATAAAAGTGAAATATTTTGGGAACTTAGTTGTTTATTTTCCCATAATTAAAAATTGCTATATTTTAGTAATTGTTGCCATTGACTTTAATTTTGTAGACTAATTTTTATCAATTCAAAATTAGTTTTATTAACAATAATTGAAATTCCATTAATCTGAGGATTGACATTCTATTGCTATTATTTTATATGTAAATATTTAACCTAAGTAATAAAATAAATAATAGCTGCTTAAAAAAAAAGGAAATTGGTGCTCAATTGATTGTGGTGTAAAATATTAGTATACAATTAACTAGAGCTTGAAATGGAATTAAATTTATTTAGTATTTTACTGCTAACAACTTTGACCCCATTTAATGGTTAAAGAAAAAAAAAAGACGTAGAGATTGGGATTGGTTCCTTAGTGTGAAAAAGGAAAATTCCTCTAAAGTAACGCTGCGTGAAACTCTGGATGCATATGAAATTAGAAATGTGATAACTTTGCAATTCATTCTCATTCATGATGAATTTCTTCGATTCTACATAGAATTGCAATTTTTTTCGTTCAGCATGAAAATATTCTTTTTTTTTTTGTCATATTGATGGCTTTTGCTTTTAAGATTATCTACATGTCGGTGGTTAGTATTATTGACAAGGTTAGAGGTCATGGAAAATGTTACTAATTTTAGGAGAAACTATGTATTGTAAAAATAATTTAATAATTTTCTACTAAGCATAACTACTGCATACAAAAAGAAAAGATATTTGATTTTGTTTTGCTTTGATTAGAAGAACTTGTACTACTAATAAAGGAAATTTCAATTCAACAATCAACATGCACGTGATTACAATAATTTTTTAGTCAATTAGACTAATATATGCCATAAAATAGTCAGATTTAGTCATTTGTGAATTGATAATTTTAACTGCTTACATAACATTCATCTATAAAAAAATTATGATTATTATAAAATGATATTTTATAATAATTTACATACCATTTGCCAATAAAAAAAGAGTTTGATAGAAAAAATATGGAAATAAATCCATAATGTAAATGATACAAAGTACGTTTGAAAGTCATAGAACTTAATATATGGGTAATTTTACTATAATTTTCAAAGATTATGCTATGTTAATACAACTTTAATTTTTATACTTGTGACCCACAAAATAAATTTATTAAAATTTTACCATTTTATTAAATTCATAGGCATTAATATATGAAATTTGTGATGTATAAGTAAGTGCTATTTTATATACAACTCAAAAGATTTGTTGTTATTATAATACAACTTTAACTTTTATACTTGTGACCCAGTAAATAAATTTATTAAAACTTTACCATTTTATTATATTCATAGGTATTAATATATGGAAATTGGGATGTATAGATGAGTGTAATTCTATATATAATTCGAAAGATATGTTGTTATTGTCATCCAAACTTTCTATCCTTTCACAAATTCAAAAATAATTCAAAATTTATAATATGACAAATTATTCTTACATATTTTATAAGGTCATTTGCAAAAGATATAGTTTTCGTAGTATATTTAAAATGCTTAAAACATATATCATTTACAAAATGATACGTACAATTGTGTATCATACATTTACATTACGAGTAATTACTAACTATAATACTAAGTTTCAATCATTAATAAAAAATCTTAACATTATTTCAAATAAACTTCCTAATACTTGTTTAATATAAGTTATTTTAAGTAAAATAGTAAATTTATACCACAAACTAGTAGGTTTTGACCACTAACCAAATTTACTATTCTATCAACAATATTTACTATTAATCTATAAAAACTTACTATTACTTGAACCAAACTTACTCTAAAAAAAGTAAGTTTCATATATAGAGTAGTAATTTACCTCAAAAATAAAATTAAGTTCCATATTTATTCCAATTTACTTTTTGAGACATAAAAGTTATTAATTTATCGAGTTAACTTACTATTTTTTATGTAAAACTGACTAACCAAATTTTTAGGCACTATCTTATTTAAGTGACCAGTCTAATAAGTAATCAAATGGTCACTAAAAGTGTTTTTACCTATTATATTAGGTAAAAACAGTTTCGTTACCATAACGATCGTTACTTCAGAATTTTCCTTAGGGTATGTTTGGTTACCCAAGGAATTGGGGTTTAGAATTGGAATTGGGTCCCCAATTCTAATTCTCGTGTTTGGATCCTACCATCCGTATAGAATTAGAATCGAATCGCAATTCCAAATCGATCGAATTCCATGGTTCCAATTCTTTGGCTGGACCAAAGAATTCCAATTCCAATTCCACGGCTAGATTCTCGTTGGGTCAACACGCGGACTTTAAATGGGTCAAAACTAAAAAACGGGTCGACTATAAAGCTAGATTAAGGAAACAAAGCTAGCTTCTTCCTCTGTCTGCATTAGCAAATCGCCATCTGCTCCAGCGTTCTCTGTCGCCGCCGTCGCTGCGCCTTCTCCTTGTCCCAGCACCTCTGCCGTAACCCCTACAAGACTTTCCTCCCTCTTTTCCTCCCTCTGCCGCAACATCGAGTGGGTGAAATTTACAAATTGAGTTATATTTTGGTCTCCTTTCTTTCGTTTCCTATTAATCTTGAATTGTGCCTCCTGCTTTTACCTTTGCCGCCGCTTCCATTGCCGTCACCACCACCACCGTCGCGTCCTCTCGTCCTCACTCTCCTTCCGCTCCTTCAATTCTCAATTCTCGACAAATTTAGGGTTTATGATGTTATATTCATTTTTAAATTTTTGCCAATCAAAGATTGATTTTTTTTGGTTGTTCCTCTGATAATGTTTGCCATTAATGTTATAAATTTGCTACTGTTTTTTTGCTTCTAATTCAACATTTGGACGAGGATAGAAAAAAAGGTAGTACTCTGTTGCCCTGTTCTTCTAGATTTAACGTAACCAAGCAAAATCTTTTTTGTTTTTGATACAGTAGCAACCAGGTTTTTGTTTGAGATTTTTCCAATAGCTAATTTGGTCTTTTGAATTAATAGCTAGTTTGGCATGATTTGGTCTTTTGGCTTATCTTTTCTTATTGTTGTTGTGATTTTGAATTGCAGAATTTGGATATTGACATGGATAAAGAAGGAGACGAGCAAAAGGCAAAAAAGAAAAAAGTGGGAATGTAAAGGAGACTTGTTAGAAAATGAAATGGGAGACTTGTTAGAAAATGAAATGGGAGACTTGCCTTTGAGCTCTTGCCAAAAGGTGGATCAATGTATGAAGAAACATTGGAGACTTACAAATTTCATGATTAGATCTCTTTGATGCTGGAGAAGTTGCTTCTTGTATTGAATTTCTCAGTTTTAGCTGACGTTAACCACATTAATTCTTCATTCATTTGTCAATGAGCTGAATCCAGAATTATGCACCTTTTGTTGTTCTGCATCAGGTAGGGGTGTATTCGAGCCGAGTCGAGCTCGAGTACCGCTATACTCGAGCTCGACTCGGCTATAATATAATTATACTCGAGCTCGAGCTCGAGTTCGATCGAGTCAGAGAATCACAGCTCGAGCTCGAGCTCGAGTTCGATCGAGTCAGAGAATCACAGCTCGAGCTCGAGCTCGAGTTCGATCGAGTCAGAGAATCACAGCTCGAGCTCGAGCTCGATCGAGTCCTTAAAAAGCTCGAGCTCGACTCGATAAGGGTACTCACCCGTAATTTCTCAGAATTTATTTACCTATATTAGTAATTTTAAATATAATTTATTTTTTATTTTTTTATGTGATACTCGATAGAGCTCGTCGAGCTCTCGAGTATCAAATTTCTGAGCTCGAGCTCGACTCGATAGCTCTAACGAGCAGCTCGAGATCGAGCTCCAGCTCGAGATCGAGCTCGAGCTCGATGAAGCGAGTTCGAGCTCGAGCTTCTGATCGAGTATATATCGAGCTCGAGTCGAATAGCTTAACTCAGCTCCACCCCTAGCATCAGGGGCCTCTCCGTACTTTATTAGTTGAGGCAATCTGTCCTTACAGCGAAATTCTGCGCACCAGTCCCTACTGCAGGAAGATCTTCTCACGCAATCTTCTGAAGAAGTGATGTTGGAAATGGTGGTCAACTGCTGTGGTTTTTAGAAAAAATGCTACAAACTTTGTGAATAAGTGTTAAATCTCTTTTTGGTGTGGCCTTATGTATATTACCTGACCTCGTTTCCTTCATGTTCAAGTGTGGTGACAACTTCTACCTTAGCCTGAGAGAAACTTGTGACTCTTTCTTATGTTGTAGTGTTACTTGTCAAATACTTTACATAGGAGATAATGCAGGCAACGAAGCTTCTGTTGTTACCTGTTCTGTATTTCTTTGGATAATGTTTTTTCCTTGCATATAGTAAAGGAGCCTTATTTTGACTTTAAAGTAGCACGTGAAATATATCTAAGGCGTCTTTATTATGGAAACAACAGAGTTTATGTAGAGCAACTTCGACTCAATAAACATTGTTTTACAGTTTTATGTACAAATTTAAGTGAGCATTGTGGGTTGAGGGATATTATAAATATTACAGTTGAAGAAGCAATTGCAATGTTTCTCTATGTTCTTGCTCATAACTTTAATAATCGCAATGTCAATTTTAATTTCATAAGATCAGGTGAGACAGTTAGTTGATACTTTAATATAGAGTAGGTTTTTAATTTTCTAAAATTTAAAGTTCCTAACTTAGAAAAAAATATCAAGGTTTTAACTTGATAAATATGTACTTTTTAAGCTAGAATATGTAATTAGTTTTTATTTAATATAATTTAATTAAGAATTTTTTTTTAGAAAAGGAACTAATTAGCTTTTTCTTTAAAACTTTAGTAACAATTAGTTAAATGCAAGAAAAAATAAATTATTAAAGGCACTAATTGGTTTTTTCCTTGAAGTTTTAGTAACAATTAGCTAAATGTTAAAAATTTATTACAGAGGAAAAGAAAAAAGAAAAATTTTATGTAAGCAAATGTTAGATGAAAACAATTCTAATTCTTAATGAATTCTTCTCCCGTCCAAACAAAGAATTTGGGATTTGAAATGAATTCTGTATCAATTCTATGCATTTCTCAAACAAAAGAATTACAATGTTTTGGAATTCCAATTCATAGTATTCTAATTCTATAGAATTTCAATTCCAATTCAATTCCAATTCTGTAAAACCAAACGCACCCTTAAAATATTTCAAGTAACAAACCAAAGGAAAAAGATAGCTCGTGCGTGAGGAAGGGGCTTGGAGCAAACGAGCCCCAGCAACAACTAAGGAAGAACTTCATCAAAAGCAAGTGAAGGCCCAGAGGACACAACGTTGAAGCCCAGAGAGATTATCGTGAGCAAAGCAGGCCATGTAAGGAGCCCAAGAAGATTACCAAACCATAATCTAATCCATCGATACTGAAAGGGGCCTAGCCTGTGGCCAGAACTTTCTACCCTCTGCGTGAAACCTGGTAGCTTCGTCTGGAAAATGAAATGGCAGTCTCCAGACTAGCCACGTAAGTAGACTAGACTAGAAGACCAGCATAATCATTGATTGATTGTGTTGCCAAAATTAATCATCCCAGAAGTCCCCTGAAACTTCGCGACTCCACTCTTTGATCACTATAAATAATCACCAAAGATACATTCCTAGCTACGCTATACGGGTTACTAAGGCGCGCTATTGACTGATTAAAAGCTTTCTTGACCACTCAAGAAACCTGATAGTCAAGGAAGGAGTAAATCAATTTTTTTTTCTTAAGGGGGGGTGATACTTGTAAGGGGTTGAAAATTTTTAAATGGCGTTGATCCCCAAGTTGTTTGGTGATATGTTGGCACCCTCTGGCTTGAGCGACGAGACCAAGGGTATCGTGAATGCGCGGGTGGACTGGAAGGAGACCCCTGAGGCTCATGTGTTCAAAGTTGATCTTCCTGGACTGAAGAAAGAAGAGGTAAAGATCGAGGTTGAGGACGGACGAGTTCTGGCGATCAGCGGGGAAGGGGCGGCTGAGAAGGAAGACAAGAATGACAAGTGGCACAGGGTTGAGAGGTCACGCGGCAGGTTCATAAGGAAGTTTTTGCTGCCTGAAAATGCTAAAGTTGAGGAGGTCAAGGCGAACATGGAGTATGGGGTCCTCACCGTCACCATCCCTAAGCAGGAGGTGAAGAAGCCAGAGGTCAGGGCCATTGAGATCAGTGGTTGACCATCACCAGGATTACATATCCTTTACTGGCCTACTTGCGTTGCATCTAACTTTCCATGTATGCATGCCTTCATGATTCTCTGGATAAAGCTGTTGCTCAAGTTTGGGCATTGTTTGTTTCTGTCCTCTAATTTTGTTTCAACATGTCTCCGTTCTTATACCGTATGCTGGAATGAATGTATAATGCTCCGTGTGTAATAAGGTTTGCGGTAAAATAAAGGTTTAATTACATATACCTCTCCCGAAGTTTGTTCAAACTACCAAACGAACCCTCATAGTCTGACCAAATTATAATTACCCCCTTATCCGTAATGCTGTTTAAACCCAGCTAACAGACTGAACAAAATGACCGATCAACTGGGTTCAACAAATATGAGAAATATAAATAAGAATTTAATAAGAGCGCAATTTCATAGACTTTTTTTTGTTGGCGTATAACTCATAGGCATCCACATTTATTTACAATTTACGATTAATCCTGTTTGAGACGGACGGGTCGAATCCTTGGAGAAGTTCTTCCAACATTATCCTTTCTATTTTCATGAATTTCAAACAAACCTTTGCGGACGGGTAATTAGATAGAGAGTGGAAGGGGATCCTTTGTGGAGGCCCAGTGAATCAAGCATTAACGGGCTAACTACTGTAGAATGGCCCACCGGTTGTACGTGCATTTTACTTAAAGGCATCGGGACCAAGAATTTTTTTCGCACGAGAGGCCCAAGACACATTGTATAGCGTACTTGTTTTTAGGAGCCTTACGTATCACTCGAAGACTAGGGCTTGGTAATCCTCCGATCTCGCGTAGCGTCCCTCCTCCTGAATACACGACCAAGGCCTGGTATTGGTGGGCTTTCTTCCCTTATTAATCAAGCAGAAAGCTTCGACGTAGTTGAATTGTCAACACTGGCCCGCGAAACGCCGATCCTGATATAATACAAATATCACTACTAGCAAACTTTACTTTACTAGCTTTCATGATTGGTCATGCTTCATGATCAAGCAAGACATATTCCTCAGCAGTTAAGTTAGGGCGTCTACAGAAAAGATTAGATTGGCACAAAATCCAAAGTAGATGATCCAAATGCGGCCGCACGCAGGACTTTTGAGCTTTTACAAAGTAAGGGAGCTGAGATCGCCCAAAAGCCATCAGAAGTGGCGGGACGCGAAACGCCGGAGCGGAATATTGGATGGAGTTACCTGAAACAAGAGAGCGAAAATAAAAAATAAAAATAAAAAATTGAAAGATGAAAGTAGAGGAGAACAGGGATAATGATTAATTTGTATTCCGCGTTAACGGGCGTGCAAGAATCCTTTATGGACCACTATTATGTTTTTTATGGGTAGGGCCATCCTTACTTTACGACTTGTGGGGTTTTGGAATTTTCAGTCCCTACGGTAGGTATTCCCGACCCTTTTTGTGTAATTCTCAAGCGGAGTCGGGGAGTATTTTCGTTTTTGGTTTGTCTGGTAGCTACGATGATCGGTTCAGTGCCATTGATTTTTTTTTTTTTTTTAAAAAAATTTCTTTTTTTTTTTTGGGTTATTTAATATGATTACAATCAGTGGCGGGTCTACATGTTGCTGAGGCGGTGCAATTGCGCACCGCTCAATTTTGAGAAAAATATATTGCAGGCTAACAAGGGTTTGTTTGGATTGGGCTTTATTTTCCCAAATTTATTTGCTTATATCATCATTATAATTTTCAATACATCTTTTTACCTTCCCAATTACCTTTTTATCTCACATACATCACATTACAAAAAAGTGCTACAGTAAAAATATCTCTAATAATTCACAATCCAAAAAGTTTGGAAATTTTCAATAATGTTTTTAATTCCCCCCCCCCTCCGCCTCGCCAACCCTTAAAATTTTAGAATTCTATTTTCTATCATACACTACCCTCCTAAATTATTAAAAATTCATTATCATTATCCCTCACAAGAGTTCTAGACCTACCAAAAAATGAATTTATTTTTAAGATAGACGTATTTATTAGTTTCGAATTCTATTATTACTATAATTCTTGTGCTAATTGATATTGATCCCCCTAACTCTAGGACCCTGATTAGAATGTAAGGAAAATATATCAAGTTTCAAGTTCATAGTGTAGGAGTAATGAGAGAGTGTTAGCTCTCATGTTCTCCGCCATGATGATACTACAAGCCCTCTGGTCTTTTTTATCCTTCTCTTTGCACTAAAGAAAACATTAAAAGCTCAAGTTTGATTAACGGAGTGGTTTGGTTCTTAGTAAATTTGTTAGAGAGATAGAGTAGCAGCCTTGTAGTTGCTATAGGCAATGTTTTGCAATTTTTCCATTTTCCAATTTTTCACTCAATATTTTTAAAATTTTTGCAAAATGCAGCTGGCAAGGATCAAACTCGGGACCTTTGCTATCGAAGTCCAGCGTGGCAACCATTGCACCATCACATCCAAAGAGATAACACATTTATATAAAACAAGCTTCCATCTTTCATTCATCCATTTTTCCTACAAAATCTCATCATCTCATGACTCTTTTTTTCTAGTTTTTAACTCTCTCTCTTCTCTTTTCTTTTGTCACCCCTTTTTTAATCCAACCTCTTTAGTTTTTATTTATTGATGTTTTCTTCAATCTTTTGTTTTTGTCTATTAAATTGAAAAAATTTTAAAAAAATATTTTCTTTAATCCTAAAGACTAATTATTAAATGTCACAACCATTCACTTTCAACTCATTTTTTGTTTCCTATCAAGTTTGCATCTCTATTTTCGATTGTCCTGACTTCCACCAAACTCCAAACTTCTTTTTTAAGTTGTAATTTCTAAATTCAAAAAACATGAATTAAAATTTAAACTCACAATGTTTAACTCTCATAGTAATGAATTTTGTATAATTTCAAAATATTGTGGTATTTTTGGGTTAAATCTAAGATTATTTTTTTGGTAGATATAATTGAAATTGAAATTGAGATGAAATTTATTTGTTTTAACTTATAATTTAAAAAATTTATCTTTGAAAATTCAAGTTCTTTGAAAATATTAAACTTTTCATCATATAAAGTTTTAAATTAGTCAATTGCATGTCTTATTTTATGCATATTTTATATAAATTATTTTTAAAAAATTTATCGAATTAAGATTAAACCGGTCTAACCAGTTAAACTTTGACCCGAATACCTTATCGATTCAACGGTCTAGTTTTAAAGCATTGGCTATAGGAGTAGGACTCGTCTTGCTCTGCCGATCATTGAGCCCCAAAAGCAACAAACAAAGAAATCCACAAAGTCAAAAAACTTTGGCGGTGACCTGAATTTTGGGGAATGCGGAAATGGACAAAAAGGAAGGCCAGTGCTACTTGCCAAATTTGTATGTTTCCGTTTCATTTTTCATGCGCCTGTCAAATTTACGCGCCCCTGTTGGTTGTTTGTTTGGGCATTTTAAATTTCATTCTAAGACAAGATGTCGAAGAATCCGTTAAATACCAAACCTCTGGAGTGATGGACCCAAAGATCATACAAACTCCCTCGGCTCTCTCCACCCTCCTCAGCTCAATGTACTCAATTAAGCTTTGGAGTTGCCCCGAAACAAAAGGCAGGTTGGAACTGCCGATTCCCTTTCCCTTTCGTTGGTTGCCGTCGGCGTGGTCCATGATTATTTATGTTTTTTTTTTAAAAAAAAAAAAAAAGAAGAGGAAGAAGAAGGAGAGACCCTTTTTGTTCGTTCTTCGTTGTAGTACTATGGTAACGTTTTCCATGCGAGGCAGCGCGCCATGCATGCATGACCAAAAAGCATAAGCAATGGGCCAAAATTGGCAGTCGAAGCCCAGTGAAAAAGCCCACCAAAAGCCCTAACAAACAACAGGCAGATGGATAATTCCGGGGCTGGCGTCCACCATTTTTGCGTCCATTCCCAATTTCCCACCACTAATATATGCTCAATCAGTTATCCATCGCCACAAACCAGTCACGTGCGGTGGCCTAATGACATCACGCATTAGTGGGCCCCGCGGACGAATGAAAGAACTTCTTGGGATCCGAGACAAAGAAAAATTGTCCGCTTGTGGGGGCCGCCCCTCTCTCTCTGTCTCTGATAGCTCCTCCTAGTCCAATCCAGTCCTCTCTGATTGCGACCGCCTATCAATTGCCACCTCGCCTTTTAACCGTCCGATTGAAAATGAAACGCCCGTACCCCACCCCCACTCGCTTCTCTCTCTCTCTCTCTTCTGTGCCTCTTTTTCTGTCTCCTCCGATGCAGATACGCTGTATACACTACTGCAGCAAGTAGACGAAGATTTCCCGGGTTTTTCTTCCCCTCCCCCCCCCCCCCCTCCCCCTATAATTGTGCTACTGGGATAGTCTACTTAGTAATGCCTACCGGCCGGGGTACTCACTCTTCCTATACAATTTCAGCTTCGCTGGTCTGATTCTTTGTTTCCTTAAGCGGCTTTCAAGAAAGCTCCTGATGCAATCCCAAGAATCTTTCTTGGCTTCTTGATCTCTCTGCAATTCCTTGCTTTGTCTTTCGTGTAAGTACATTCCTTTTCACGCTCTTCCAAGATGATTTCTTTCTTGTTCCGAGTTTTTGTCACATAAAAAAATACTAATGGGCTTCAATCATCACTGCCCATCCCCTTTGTTGGGACGTGCAGCTTCGAGAATTCTTGAATAGTAAATGGAAACTTTATTCGGACCGCTACGTGAAATTTTTGGAGTTATTATCCGTTATTTGTATAGCATCATGACTTTCCTGGAGCTAATGCACTTGTAATTCCTTCGGTGATTGGTGCCTGGTAATGCTGGCTTTTGTGCTTTTCTTTACTGATTGGGTTTTAGTTGGCGTGGATCTGGGATTTGTGGGTGTGAATGAAAACCGCTGTTATAGTGTATATATGGGAGCAAACACTGCTGCTAGTGTAAGTAGACAGGGGCTTGTGCTGTATGATTTTCGGATGCCTTTCTGATTCTTGTGTTGTGCTGTTTGATTTTGACCTGTTTTCGTTTGCATTGGCCTTGTATATAGTAGATATTCTTGGTTAATCGTGCATCGCTCTTCTAGACTCATGGTAGTTATTAGATGTGCAAGTGGACATGGGCATTCACTCCTTGACCGAGATGTATTATGTTGCTATTTCAGGATCACACCATCCTTGTTTTGTAGACTGCTGCAGAAGTCTTCAATCCATACTGCTGTTCTTAATGTTAGGAGATTGAGGACTGGTGATATTATGCTATAGACAATAGATGACAGAACAATGTGGAATAGTCAATACTGTCATATAAAGTTATTTTTATGCAAGATAACTTGAGTTGTGGAAGTTGATGATGAAATAAGAAAAATTAAAAACCTAAGGCTATATTCATGGCTAACACTGAATAGTGTTTTTTTGTCCCTTCTATGAGGGGAGGGGTGGGATTCAAGAAGCGGGGAGACAGGAAGGGGATTGGAACCCAGGACCTCTAATACTTAATAATGCCTATTCTTTCTAGTTCTTGTGTTTAATCTTGTGGATTCTGACAGGAGCTCTCCTATTCTTCCTCCTTTATCCAGTAAGAACTAATGCAGACCAACTTGTTATGACGGACCAAAAGTATTCAGGAACTACTGTTTGACTGATAAGCAAAGTAACCAGGCTTACATACCTATCCTATACCATTAAGATGTATATAATGGAACCTGGAATCCTATTTGTTCTCTTGATTCGACTTTTACATACTGAGCCTTCTTCATCCCTGTTATTGTTCATGGTTCCTTATTCTATACGAGTATAAATTTGGTACCATATAGTCTTGGTGTACAGTTCTGTATGGCCCCTCTGTAATCAAAATAATTCAATGTTCAATACACTTTGATGCTTTTTCAAGACCAGTTGTAATTAAGGGAAATTCATGAGCTGCTCTTTGAAAATGATTTGTTGTTGCTTACCCAATGCTATTTTTGCGGCTAAGCTTGGGGTACTTGATGCAATGTCAGCTTACACAAAATCAAGTAAGGAATATTCTGAACCTGCTAGAACAATGGGGCATGATGTGGAGTTCAAAAGGAATTCAAGACAACAACAATCCTCAAATGCTGTAAAAGAGAAGATCCTACCAATTCAAGCACATCAACGTTTGAAGTTTCACAAAAAGCTTGAAGTAATCAACCCCTTTATTCAGCTGTCCACTGATAATCATCCTGATGGGTTAAGACAGCAAATGGATGATGAGCTAGTGATACGGAAGAAGTCTTCAATAGGTTTGCAAAAGCAGCAGCTTGTGTCAAAGACAAATAATGAGGATGATGAACTCGTCAAGCATATGTCTAATTTGCCTGGCTATCTCCAGCGAGTGGAAAAGCAGAAGAATGTTCAAGTACAGGCTTTGAATTTTGGAGTTCTTGATTGGAAGCGTCTAGAGAAATGGAAGTACAACGAGCGTATGCCAGCTAGAAGTCACCCAAAAGTATCATCAAGTGGTAAAACCATGGATATGGAGAATGGAAAATCTGCACTGTCAAAAACCTCTGTTGGTAGAAAACAACCATCAGCCAATTTGCATCTTAATTCAGTCACTGAAATGAAATTGTGTGATGATGTCCAGCAATCCAAAGGGAAGTTAAAAAACATCCAATATCCTCAAACTCCTTCAGGTCGCACCACTGCTGGGCAGAAAAAAGATTATTGTCAAAAGGTGAAAAATCCTAGCAGCAGTTGCCCTCAGATGAATCATGAGAAGGGCAAGAAGAAAGAGGCGGATTGGACCACATCACAGCAAAAAGCAGCATTATCCTTGGATCAGACGGAAAATAGCATCTCGATGTCTTCACTTCCAATGTGTTATCAGCAAGGTAAAATTGGGACTGGAAGAGATGATGATATAAAGGGTCGTCCCATATCTTCCAATGCTGAACTTCAAAATATAGTGCTTCTAGTGCCCAAATGTCCTTCCAAAAGGCGTTCCTCACAGAATTCTCGGTCATTAGAATCGAGAATATCACCTAATGAGCAGTTGACAAAGCATGCTAGGGGCAGATATTCTGATTGCTTTTCTTCTCTTGAGCTTCAATCTGGAGAAGTCTACAATGAAATTCCATGTTCGTTTCCCATGCCCGCTAGTGTTGCCACTGCACGAGACAGAAAACCAGGTTACCATGTGCAGCCACGTAATAATAATAACTCAATCAACTTCCAGTCATCTGAAGCCAAATGTTCGCATTCAAAACTTTGCAATGTTGGTTGTCCAGCTTCAGTTGATACTTGTGAAGTGACGGAGTTGAATACTGCTAAGGAAACAAATTCCAGGACATCGTCTCATGGACAGTTAGCAGATGGCAACAGGTTATCATATTCTGGTGATTTTTCTTCTCAGGAGCTTCACAAGAGAGAACTCCAATATGAAATTCCACATTCCTGTCCCCTGCCTGCAACTGTTGCTATTTCCCGAGGCAGGGAACCAGATGTTTGGATGTATCCATTTCAATGTGGTATCTCAAGCGAGCCCGGATCA
Organism: Coffea arabica; assembly: GCF_036785885.1. Lineage (NCBI taxonomy): Eukaryota > Viridiplantae > Streptophyta > Magnoliopsida > Gentianales > Rubiaceae > Coffea > Coffea arabica. The sequence continues at coordinate 1,576,366 of NC_092321.1, read as the reverse complement.
TCTAGAGCCACATGTCCAGAAGAAAAAAGCTACAACCTGGACGATTCAGTTTCAGTTGAGAGTTTTAAGGGAACGAACTTGGATTTTGCTAAGCATGCAGCTGATAAAAGAAGACATCCATCACCTAATAGGAGGTTTAGTTTTAGCTTTGGTAGATTAAGCAGAAGTTTCAGTTTTAAGGAGAGTTCGGCAGTTCCAGCATTGAGCTCCACGCCTCTTGCTGCTAAGTCCAGTCGAGAAAACCCAGAGGTTTTTGCTGCTATTGACGACAGTAAAATGGACAAGGCAAATTCTAGTGGCAGAAGACGTCCAAGTCCGTTCAGGAGGTTACTAGACCCAGTATTGAAATCCAAGGTAGCTCATTCTACTGAAGCAGTACAGAGCAAGGGAGCTATAGAAAAAAACTCCAGTTTTGGGAGTGTGCAGCCTATCAGCAATAGTAAGCCACTTTCCAATGAGACAAATCAGGCATCACCCGTTCAAGCTCTTATGCAACTTACTGTCAAGAATGGACTCCCTTTCTTCAAATTTGTGGTTGATAGTAGGAGTGACATTCTTGCTGCTGCTGTGAACCAATTACCAACATCTGGAAAGGTTGATAGCACCTTGACATTTTCATTCTACTCAGTTCATGAAATTAAGAAGAAAGCTGGGGGCTGGATAACTAATGGGTCTAAAGAAAAACATTGTGGTTTTGGTTATGATATTGTTGGTAAGATGAAGATATCTAGATCTTTCTTCTCAGAGTTGAATGCTGATGGCTGTAATGACCAATTTATGGTAATAGAATCTGTCTTATTTGATGTTAACGTCGCTGAAGGGAACAAAGGAGCACCAGAAGTTTCACCAAACAGGGAGGTTGCTGCCATTATCTTTAAGGAGCCAGCTGCAAAATGGAATAATAGGGAATCAATAGTAGGTCACACATGCAAACAAAAAGGTTTTCTTGGCTTTTCACCAGGCAGTACCTATGGCTATGGTGAAAAAGAGAATTTCAGCAGTATAACAGTCATTCTTCCTGGCGGTTTTCATAGTTTGCCAATGGATGGTGCACCTTCATCCTTGATTCAGCGCTGGAAATCTGGGGGATCATGTGATTGTGGAGGATGGGATGTTGGTTGCAAGCTGAAAGTTCTTGCCAACGAGAAGAAAGGAAGCAACTCTTCTATACCAGCTACGAGCTGCTCGACACTACACCGTATGAATCTTTTCATCCAGGTATTGCCCTCATGCTTCATGAACCAGTTCCTCGCTTCTTTTTTATGTATTACCAGTGAAAATTCAATGCGTCATTCTTAGTCTATGCTTCTTCACAGGGTGGAGAGCGAAAAGGCCAGCCCATCTTCAGTTTGGCACCATTCAAAGATGGATTTCATTCAATTGACTTTGATGCATCAGTTTCCTTGCTAGAAGCATTCTCTATTTGCGTGGCTGTCATAACGAGTCGACACTTATCTGGCATCTTTGATGGTAACCTTCTGCCAGAAGCAAAAGTTTCTGTGGAAGCCAAGAATGAGGACGTTGACATGAAGAACATGAGCATAACCCCAAGCGAGGTCCCTCCAAAATATGTTTCATCGCCTCCCCCCTCACCAGTAGGGAGGATTTGAGTGCCTGATTATTGGGAGTTTGGCTCGCTAGGTGTAAATAAGAGATTTTAAGACCCAAGGAACAAGTGTACATCTGACTAGACTGCTAGTTTGCAGTGATTTTCACACCTAGACTTCCGAAATAGAGAAGTCAGCTAGTAAGGAATTGTATTGGCCTCTGTAATTTGTTACATGTATATGTAGGCAATAATACTACTCATGCTTAAAAAACACATGGAGAACTAGATTGCATTCTGCAACCTGAACTCCTGGAACTACTTGCATATACTGGAGACTTTCTTATCCGTTAGAAATGGACAGTTCAAATATGTTGCTGGACACCTCTCTTATCTCTCAGAAATGGAAAGAAAAGAGCAACTTTACGATGGAAACAATTAAAAGCTGCTTACGCTGGACACTTTTCTTGTCACGAGAGATTAATCAACAAGGGTCCAGGCGAAAAGCTGCTTTCAGGAACAAAGAGTAACTAAACAAAGTTCTATGAAATGCAGGCATTTGCAGCCGTATTTAGTCAAGCAAGGTGTTGTTCACATTCTTATCAACAAAGATGTCCAGCTAAACGTTTGCTGAAGGCTCATACTTAAGTAGAATCCATACAATAGCAGTAGAATGCATTAAAGCAAGCCAACCACAGTGATTTGAATTGCATAGGGCCTCAGAAGACTACAACTATTAGTTAATGGAATAGGACTAATCTGTAGGAGCAACGGACCCGTTATACATGTTAAGTATTGTGTCGACACACCAAACTCAACCAAAACTTAAGCCACCATGCTTGAATGTGCCTCTGCATATCGGCAAACGCATTTGTTACAAACTTTTTGGCAAAATTTGATAGCATGCAGGTACATCAAAATTCAAGTTGAGGATACACCTTGTACAGAATTACAGTTACTAAAAGCCGTTGCCTAATGCCCACTACATCTCCTTAACGTCCTCAAAATCCATTTCACAAGTCAACATATGATGCATGGTGAATGCATATTTTCCACTGACCCTCAATTTTCTCAAAGACGTTAGTGGCAAACTGTTTACCCCAGCTGCTACCCTTTGTCTTAACCATTTCAATGCATGTAACATATCCTACATCCCCTCTAACATGAACTTGAACATCCTTGATCTCGATTTCCAGTGGGAATTCATAGTCAGCCCACACAAACTCCCAGCTTCCCATCACAAGATCATAGCCAGATATGCCACTCACACCAGGGTGCACAACACATGCATTATCACCCTTTGACCATAGTGCTTGCAAAGCTGCTAGATCCCCGTTTCTGAATGTGTTGTAAAAGCGAGTATTAGCTGCTAACACAGAAGCCTTGCTGTCACTCTGGAGAGACCGAAGGCTATCTCTTATTTCTGCTGCTTTGGTATAGTTCTCCTCTTCTATTGCAATCTGTAATTCCCGCTCCAGCGTCTGCTCATCTACTATGATGCTTTCTCCCGTTAAAATTCCTTCTGAGTCCTCACTTTTGACTCGACATATTTTCAACAGGCATGGACGAGAAACATGCCTAACAGGAACTGCTCTGAACAAACAAAGTCTTAGACCATCTTAAAAGAAAGGCCAAGTAATCAAGAAGCATGCGACAGCAATGCTGAATTCCTAAATCTGCATTCAAGTGCTAAGATGTATATATTCATTTCTAATCAAAAGACCTGCACACTAGTTAATTATAAAATTATATAAATCATCATCATTGCATAATCACATTACTGTAGTAGAATAATTATTTGTCAGCTGATAATTTTCAGCTGCATCCTGCAATCTGTTCCTGAGCACTAGTAGGAGGGGGTGATGGGCAACTTCAGTTCTTTCAAGAACTTGAAGGGAAATCCAGCATCCACAGCTTGCAATCTCAAGTTCTCAAGGCCTAGTTTGGCAATGAATGGAAGCTAAAAGGATAAGAGAACTCAAGTTATGAAATAAGGAAAACAAGTTAACACTTGAAAAGTTTCTCTCATTTCGTTTCAGCCTCTAGGAAAGAAATGGCAGAAATTGGGTGTCATTATTTCGTTTAGCAATTAAAAGTAAAGTTGGCAAGGGCCAGTTTCATGACATTTATCACTTCATATTAAGATTGTTGACATCCTCAAAATCTATTTTTCGTCTAAAAATTTAGGTAAAGTTGGCATATGGCCAACCTTACTGATGGCACTCAACAATATGCTCACACTTGTGCCAGCATGAATAACACAGGGAAAAAGAAAGCTAGCCAAAACTAGAATGATGAAATATTCAGAGACGGGAATTAATCGAGACAAGATGCCCTGAATCTAAAGGGGAAACTTCAAAATGTTTGCAAGCAGAATAAACAGAACTTACCAAGCATCCCCTTTTTCAAACCGAGGGCAACAAAACCAGAAACCTTTTCAGCTCTTATCTGAGACTTGTCAGACAAACCAATGTTGCATTCCTTGAGGAGATTCGAAGCTAAGTGAGGAAGGACCCCAAGTGGATGAATGCACGAATAAGGACTAGTACAGTGCTTTCGGACATCAAATACGCTCTCCTGTAAATCGAAAATTCACTTTGATCAGGCAATTGTATATCCGAAGCAAACTAGCACTCTTGACTCGATTTCAGTTTCTTCCCCACCCCTTCATGCAGAATTCAAAACATAAATCAATCTTAAGCCTATCGAATAAAAAAATGTTTTTGTTTGGAACACTGCAGAAAATAGTTTCAACAGGGTGTGGAACATAGAGAAAACACAAACGAGCTACAAACGCGCAAATGGGATATCCCATCTGATAGCAATAAAAGACGGTATATATAGTTGCTTACGGATATCTAAAAAGGAAAGAGCTAAATTGATCCCCAATTCTATTCAGAATTCCTGCCCAAGATAGAGCCAGATAAACGGGGGAAAGGCTAGGCAATTCAAGAAAGAAACTGCTCAACTTACTTTGATGAGGAAACTGGGTCGATTAATTCGAGGACTCAAAGACACTGCAGAAAGTTTTAATGCTTCCATGGTTTTCTATTGCTGAATTGAGAAAATCATCAGCTCAATTAAACTTACGATAGACAGATATAAGGCGATTGATGGGAATTATGAGTGAGCAGCTAAACCCCTTCCCATGAAGAAATTTTAGTAGAGTTTATCGATGGTGAAAATGGCTCGTTTAGTCCTTCAACATTTTTGTTAGAACGCATATTTACTCCTCCTCCTTTGTTTTGCAACAATTTGGTCCTCAAACTCCTCTCTTTTCACATATTTAGTCCTTTTGTCTTGATTCTACCCAAACTTGACTTGTTTGGATTGTGATTTTTTGCAAAAACAGATTTTATGCTTTTTATGACCATATTTTTTAATCATCTTTTTATTTTACATATATCAAATCGTTACAGTACAATTTTTACAAAAATTACTAAAATAGCAATCCAAATGGTACCTTATTTTAGTATTTAACCAATCAATCGATTAGCCAAAGAGGAAATCACAAGTCATAACCCTTTCCAATTCATTCCCCCAACTATTTTCACACTTGTCTCTCTCCATAAACCTCAAAACATATTAACAAATTAACTACAAAACTCAAATTTAAAGTAAGGAAAAATGACCAAGGAGAACATTTGATATATTAACCAATAAACACAAAAATAGATGTTTAAATAATTTAATCTATCTGATGTAATTTTCAACTTTTTTCTGCAAAGACTCTTCCCAATTTTTGCATCACTCATAAATATTCTTGAAAGTGGCCAAGACCTTCCAACTATCAAAAGGCTCTTCTTACTCTATATTGTTACCCACATAGCCAGCCATGCTTATGAATTGTCATACCTTAATGAATACTTGTGATTGATCCTCCAAAAACGAACACGAGAAGAGTAATAATGTCTAAAGGGCGGTTTATTCTTCCACAATTAATGATTTAACATACTATTATCCTATTTTTGGAAAAAAGAAATGCATGTACTGCCTAGTGCCTTTGTTAATAAACAAAGCAACATACAATTAATGAAGAAAACCTTCCACCACTAGTTTTGAAGGGTCCTCATCATTGTTATAGTTAGTGTCTCCAGTCTCTATTTCTTAAACCTATACCTATTGATTTTAGTTTTTATTTTTAGTTTCCATTTGGATTTGAACAAAGCCAGCTATAATAAATGAGCGAGATGGAATACCGACCTTTGCTTGGATCTAAAAGAAATTATAGGAATTAGGCATTTTAACTGGTTAGGTATTATCCAAATTCAATCTAGATTTATAATAATATTATTTTTGAATTTAGGTCCAATTTTTCAAATTCAGACCCTATCCAAATTCAAACCTTGTAAAAGAATTATAAGTTTTGACTAGATTCTGATTTTGTATGATTTATACCCAAATATAAACTCTACCCAAATCTATATGTATATATTAACAAAAGTAGAGAAGATTTAAATACATGCAAGTTTCAATTTTGAATATAAAAAATCAAAACAAATAAAATTATTTGATCATATTTCATACTTTTATCTCTTTTTTTTTTTGCATGCAACATTTTGAATGTTAATCCTATTACTTGAAAATATTTTTGAATTTCACATACTATTATTGTTTCTGAATTTTTTAAAAATTATATATTAAGAGATAGATATTGGGGCCCAAACCTATGAGGGTTCTAATCTAGATTTTCTTTTTGAGACTCTAAGGTCCAAATTAGAATGTTAATCAAATTGACGGGTTTGGACCTTAATTAATTGGATCAAACTCAAACCCTACGTATTAATATCTCTACTAAGCATACTTATATATTGACAAAATAAACACTTGACCGATTGGTCAAGGATGAAAGCGAAAGTTCATAGGGCGGTGCAACTATCCAGGGACTAAATTGGTACAAAGAAAAGCTTACGACCAAATCGGTGTGGAAAAAAAAGAAGAGAATAGGGAAGAAAAAGTGCTTAGTCCAGGGATTAAATAAGTCATTTTCCCTAATTTGTTGTTGTCGGGGCTGAGGGGATAAGGGATAGCCGTATGAAAAAAGCTTCCTGGGTAAGATCAAGTACTGGTCAGCTGCATGAGTATTCAAATAAGTCAAACGTGGATTTCATCATCCTTTCCGTTGGGCTAAGCCTCACGGTCTATTATTGAGTTAGCGAGGTTTGTCACCGCGCTGTGTCACTCCTGCCTCGTTTGGCCCAGAAATTCTATCCCCGAATAATGTGGCTTTCAAATATCTCATTTGTAGTTTGTACCATCGGGGGTTCTAATCACTATCACCAATACGGCAATACCTATTAATTCTTTTTGCTTAGTTGTACAATGTTGAAAACTATGAAACCTTATGTGCTTTTTCTCAGATGCTTCAAGAATATGTTTTTTGAGACTTACAAGACAAGATGCATTTTACCAAATGGGGCTATTAAATTCTTCGAATATGTACTACTAAGTACACTAGAAATACTGCTAATTTTATGTTATCAATGCAACGCCATAGTTTCAGTGAAAATTATTAGCAATTGAATTACTACATGGAGAAAGTAGATTAGCTTCTGTTTAAGACTTTACACGTCCTAGTGCGTTCAAGAGTCAAGTGTTGTTTAGACTAGTCCTTACAGTGAAAAAAAAAAAGGGAGTCTGGTCCTAGTAGTAATTAATTTAGCAAGTTTCATTTTCCTTTATACTTTGAGTTGGTAATAGGGCTGCAAACAAATTAAAACGCTCGTAAGCAGTTCGATTCAATGTTCGACTCGAATTCGATAAACATCGAGTTCAAATCAAATTTGAACTGATCAAGTCGAATTTAAACTTAAACTCGAGGTTAAAGATATTCAACTCGTTAGTTCACGAGTAGACTCGATTATATATACTTTTTTTTGTATGCTCTTAGGTTAACGCATGACTCTATTCTACTCATTTGCTGCCCTAGTTGGTAGTATGGCACTATAAATTGTGTAATATGAAACATTTTAAGTTGAAGAGGACTGGCTCCTTGGAATAGTTAAGAAGCTTATAAGATATTTTGAACAGTCATAAGTGAAAATTTACGACTTGATATTGCTATTCGTGAGTTCTATAAAAAAATTATTGAGTATTTGTTGTGCGTTTAATCTTATATACACTGATAGTATAGGAAATAGTAATCTTAATTGAGTATAGTAGTGTTTTTTATTTTTTTTTTATGCCAACACATTTCCCCATATCTCAACTCACAACTCTCAGGCTCGATCCACTTTGAAAATGCTTAGTTTGTTTGCATTACTATTTTTGAGCAAAATCTCGAAAATATCCTTTTACCATATTTTCTTGCCACTTTTTAATTCATATATATCACGTTTCAAAAAACGCTATAGCAAAATATTTCCTCAAAAGCTCTTCCACAAAATGCAATATAAATAGCCTCCACGTCCGCACGCTTTCATATATGGGTTGGGGATTATTTGGCATAACCCATGAAACTTGTGACCGGATTAACGTCAAGTGTGACGCCTCTCGCATTAATCTTCAACCGGGTTGAAATGTGCTTAATTTTGATGTTTGACATCCCAACTACTCCCGCACTTCGTAACGACATTGCAATTTAGTACTGAGATTTATTACTTTTGATGATGATAACTAGTGCTAAATTGTCCACTGCAAGTTTCAAGAGGCGGAAGAATTTGCTTCAGATGTAAAACATGCTTAGAGTGAGCAACCACGTACCACAGATGAATTGAGGAGATGTTTAACTTGGCAATCCATTAGTATTTCTCATTTGGCTTATTAAGTCGTGCTATCAAGAAGCAACTTGAATAATCTCAAATTTAATGGTTTTTTATCGAGTTAAAAGATTGGTTCGGAAAAATTGTTGTATTCAGAGTTTTTGATCACGAACAAGTCAATCTAATCCCTCATAGTATTGTCAGCTGTTCACGTATCACTTAATGCAAATATGTTCAAATATTAAGATTTTAACACTCAACAAATTTTAATTTTAATTTTTTCAAACGCACTAAATGACCGTAATGTTCTTAATTTGCCACTCATATTTCTCCTTCTCCTTACAAGGCTTGGAGTTTGAAAAAAAAAATATATTTCTTGGTGCTGGACCATTCACCATCTGTCCGTTGTCTGCTTTCTTCGTCAGCTAATCACGTGCGAAAAAAACAAGGCTCGGGAACAACGGAAGGGTGGCCCACTTGGCGTGGGATGGGTCCGTCAGCTTCCGAATCCGTACGTGTATTTGCTTTCGGTTAGAAAGCCATCTCAACTTGAACCAAAAAAAGACGAGTGAAAAAACGAAGAATGTTGATTTGAATATCAAAATTGTTAAATTCAAATTCACTTACCTTAGTTGTAGAAAAAAAACAAACTCATAAAACAAATACGAAAATTTCATCGCTAACTCCCGATTACGGGAATTCCATTTGATCAAAAACAACCGGCACCAAGAAAATATATAAAAAAAAATACAATAGGTATACAGTTAATATAGTTTTATAAACGTAAATTGAACAGTTTCCATTGGTGGATTGGTGGCATATATTTTAATCGAAGTCTTCTTGAAATTCAGAGGTAATGCTGATGCATTACCCTTCTTTACTGGTCAATGGTCAGATTGAGAACGCCGCCTGCCACCTCTTCAGTCCTTTGAGGACTGTGGGTCCTTTTTGTTGGTGCACGTCCACCAAAATCTCATGAATCCCCCAGTTTTGGTGTTACGGTTTTGTGCCAAGGGATTAGGCTTAACGCAATACCTCCAAGTAAAGTACTTTATCACCGTATATCCTCATTAAATAGTTATCATTTAATATGTTTTTTTTTTTAGATGGGTACCCCTTATATCCATATAATTTCGAGAGTAGAAGTAAATGTAAACAGTGATAATAGATTCAAAAAAAAAGTTTTTTTTTTTATTATTGTTCCATTTGTTCGCTCATGTTATGGCAAGTGGCCAATATAAAAACCTAACCATTGCCACCGGTCGCCTCGCTGGCAATAACGACCATTGACCGTTTACAACCCAACCATACGATACACGGTACAACTGTACAAGTATTTTATTTTAAGTTTTTTTTTTTTTTGGGTTTTTGGGTAGAAACAACTGTACAGCGAGTGTATACAACTGCGCCAGTGAGGGTTTTCTTGTTGAAAAAAAACAAGAGTCATGGAGAGTGGTAATAGCTAGCGTCAGTCTGAGTATTTCCCTCTTTCTTTTCTCCCACATTGGTCCAGTGAGGATGGAGTGATGAGAGTTTAAGTCCCTTGGTCCAACTTGAAAGTCAACAATTGCCTTTTGAGTTTGATTGATGATTAGGTTTAAAATTTCTTCCTCTCTATTATTGGAAATAGTGTATAGAACTGCACAAAAAAAAAAAAAAAAAAAAAGGTTGCAGCAGCATGTCCCGCTTCACTCTATCCAAATATGCTCATCCAAAATGTCAGCAACAGCTACCATCCATCACGATGAACCTTTTGGGCAGTGAGACGAGTTCTAAGTTGTAATCTTAACCAACAAGAACAAAAGAATCTGCACTGGACTTGTTGGAACAATAGTTAACTTTGTTGGAACAATAAATTTAGGTAGTTTTTTTTCTAAAATACCCTCACATTAATTAGAGTACAACTTTATGGGAATTTGAATTGATGGTAAAAAAAGAATAAATTCTCATTAAATGGAGTAGGTTTATAGTAACAACAACTTACATTGAATAAGGGTATTTTAGGAAAATTAAAATACAACTACATTCTTCAATTGGAAAGTGGACTACAATTTGGGACAGACGAAAAAGGAAAACAAGACAATCAAAGTGGGACGGAGGGAGTAACTGATGTTTGTACTATTGTTACGTTTTTCCTTTTTGCCGGGTGTGCGTTGAAAAGTTTCCACATGTGAAATTAGAATTTGAAAAAGGGCATCATAATTTATTTTCTCATGCAGTAACTTTTGATCAGCAAGTCCCTTCTTTCTTTCATTAATTCTTTTTCTGATAATGTAAGGACGGAATTTTAAAAGTGAGAATAATTAATAAATCCTTCTAACGGGAAAAAAAGATAAAAACAAAAAATTCATGGCCGAATGTCTTGCTCTTGAGATAGAGAGTTTCAAAACATAGTTATAACTACAAGGAGTGATGTAGTGGACAGCATAGTATATACGTAGAGATAAATTGCTTCCAAAGACCCTTTTGGTTTTGGGTCGTTTGAGGACGCAAGTTGCCCATTCTTCCATTTTCACTTTCTCAGAAGCTCTGGATTGTTTTAAGCAAAGCCAAAGAAGGTGTATCTATCTACGAACCTAACGGATTGCTTTGCAAATAATTGACGTGTTGGGTGTTTTTGACTGGTCAACTTGCTTCCTGTTGACTTTTAAGACGCCTCTCATTCCATTGGAACCCTCGCTTTGACTCCCCTTTTCGCAATTCAAAATTTTCTCAGCGCGTTTTAGTCAATTCAAAAATTTCATAGAAACGGTTTTCAGGATATCTCTCTCTTTTTTCGCACGTTATGCGACAAGTCATCTACCAACAAAAGAACTTTATGCTCTGGATAGCTTTTTCCAATTAGTCACTTCTAATCCCATGCTGGTTGTCCAACAAGTGCAATCCTTTCATTATTAGGTACAGATGTCTTTGTTTTGTTTTTGTGGGTGGGAGAAGGGGGTTGGGAAGGTGAGGAAAAAAATAGTTCAGTTTTGCGTAGTCCATCCAGTTCACGGATATAAAAATGGTTGCTGATTCTTAATTGAAAGTCCCACTTATGAGTCACAGCGTCAAGGATTTGCAGTGAGGAGACAGCAGTAAAGTAAAGCAGCGTCAAGGATCAGGATTATAAAGTTTTTATTTGTTCACTTGCTGCCCTTCCTTACCAAAAGGCTCTAAACCATACACGCATTACTACGCGGACGCATTACCAAAAGTTTTGTAATACACGCATTACCATATATTGCTGAAAGGTCTTATTAAATACTATCCTCGTCCCATTTATTTAATCATGTTTGAGAAATTTAATTTTTTAAAAATTGTGATTTTATTGTGATGTTTGTACTTCTCTTTTCAATTTTACCCTCACAAATTCAAAATTTAAATTTAAATTGTAATATGCATATGATAAGAAAGAAAAATTATATTAAAAAGAGAGACTAAAATGTATTTTGATTTTTCAAACTTGACAATTATTTTGAAACATCCAAAAATAGAAAATATGACATTTTTAATGGAATAGAGAGGGTAAACAACGTTATCGATCCTTGACAAAGCGAGAGTTAACAAAAAAATAATAATAATATTTTAAGTCGTCAACTCGGTGGCTGGGCTGGTGGTAGTGCCTTTGTATCTCCCTCCAAAAGAAAAAAACCAATTAAAAAAAAAAACAAGATGAACTATCCCCCAGTTAATCACTGCATAAATAATCTCTGGACAGACATACCGAAAGTTGATAGGTTGTATCGCATGTGGATCATATGCTCGAAGCAGTAGATTACAACCTCGGTGGTAACACTCCTTCGAACTTGACGATGGCCACGTGGACCCAAATGGTTGATCAAAATGGGAGTGAAGGGTGATTGCTCTGTCGTCTCGTGCTTGATCTGTTGGTGGGGGGAATAGATTCGTCATTCGAGGTTTCAACTTTCAAAATTTAAAAAGAAAAGAGGACTGTCAGCTTGGCTTTTGGAGTCGAATTACTGCTGGCGAGAAGTAGAATAATTTCTCGGCCGTCGAGCCGGGATTCCCATTTCAGTTGCCATCCTATTCCAAACATCTTTACCAATTTTCCTATTAAATTTGGGACTTATCTCGACATATAAACACCAATAGTAGTAACGATTAGGAAAATGTTTTGAAGAAAATAAAGAAAAAAGTTCCAATTTCACTGGTTAATCGTTGTATGGGGTTATATTTTAGGGTGTATCTTATTTGTGATAATTTTTTTTTTTAAGAGAAAATTTCAAACTCTACAATAGAGAACGAAGAAGGAAGAACGCTTAAGAGAACAGTTCCTAGTAAAATAGCTAATTTATGTAGCAAGTTTCTGTACCTAATTTGAATATATTTGAACAAGAATTTAGATATTTTTGAAATGACAAACAAGTTAAGTACGTAATACGTTCATAATTAAAGTTTCGTAACTAGCAGATTATGGCTCTGTTTGAATTGTAAATTATTTGAGATATTTTTACTGTAGTACTTTTTGTGATGTGATGTGATGTATGTGACATAAAAAGGTGTGTTGAAAATTGTAATGATGATGTAAGCAAATAAATTTTGACAAATAATCCTCAATCCAAACAAACCAATATATATATTGTTAAAAGAAAAAGATTTTTCAACTGCAATAAATAAAAGACAAAAAATGTCTCAACTTGACCAAATGGCTCGTTGCTATCTGTGTGACTCGTTCGACGCCCCACCCCATCTTGTTCTCTTGAGAGAGTGTAAGACCTAAATCGAAAATGAAAAAGAGATGTAAATTTGCCCAACATTCCCAAAAGGCGATTCAAAAAAATTTCCTAAAGCAAAAAAGTTGACCAAGTTTATTCCAGCTATCGGGTTTTAACTGTACAATTTCTTGGTTGCCAAAAGATTTAGAACAACCGCACATTCGCTAGAAACGAAAAATTATATTTGCAAAGTGAGGAAGAATGACCACCTGGATCTAAACTTAAAAGCTGGATATGCCATTATCGCTCATCCTATCATCTTAGCACTTTTTTTTGGGAAGCATATCTCAGCACACTTTTGGATTGGCATTTGCGAAGTTGTTTCCAACTTCAGTGAAGTCTCAATGCAATATACTAATTAAAACCATTATTAGAAAATAATAAGAATATTTATTTTTTTTCCACTTACTCCTGCTCATATTGCTATTTTTTTATGGAAAAAATTTGAGAATATCATCATGTTAACACATTTTTCAGTCATATCTTTTTAATTTCAGATACACTGTACTTTTTTTAAATCTCATGTAGTACATCAAGCCGATACAACATATTTTACTACCAAAAATTTTTTTTTAAAAAAAAAAAAAATCCCAATTCAAACAGATTCTTTTTGGTGGATTATATCCTCTTACATTTCTAATTTTAAACACTATGAAATTTGAAAGATGATTTAGGATTTTCTATCAAAACTGAATTGTGACCCACCAAAAAGAGAGTGCCAATTGAGCATGCTTCTCGTCTCCACCCAAATTTGAGGAGTATTAAATAGGAAGCAAGGGGGAAACGAAAGAATTAAAGAAGTGATGAGTCATTTTCAGGAGGGGTGAATTTTCCTCCTCTTTACTTTTCGCAAGGGAGAAGGGGCTGACGAGACGACCGCCTGCCGAGAGAGAAAAGTCGCGTACACGGCGATTTTTCTTTTCTTTTCTTTTCTTTTCATCTCCTTGTTACGCTGCTTTGAGAAGTCCAACATAACCTGAAAATAATTGCTAAAATACACACATTTTACTATTTAAATACAAATTGCTAAAATAATTACCTATAACTATTTTTAACCATAACTCATCTAAACACACACAACTTGACAAAATGACTGATTCTAAACATTGTAACTACTAAAGTAATCATTATTATTATTTGATGAGAAAAAAAAGGTTAAAATACCACCATTTGTTTTGGTATAAAAATTTATAAAAATTTAATTCATAATATAATATACATTTGAAAAGATGAAAATCTGAAAAGATGAACCCAGTATCAAAAGTTGAAAACCATTTACAAACGCAAAAAAAGAAAAAGAAAAAGAAATGAATAAAAATGCCCAATTAGTTGCAAAACCAACCCACACCCACGAGCCTTGGACTCCTCCTCCTATAAAAGTAGAGGGCAAAAAGGGGGAGCACCAAAGTCCGTCTCTCAACTGTCGCGCCGTGTTCAACTCGCGTTTTAGCAGAAAGAGAGAATTGAATTTGCAAACGCCCCTTGAGCCTAGAAGGAAGACGGGGACAAACTCCAAAAATCGTGTCACCAAAAAAACAAATTATTGTCAAATCCAATTCCGTTTTAGAGAGAGAGAGAGAGAGTGTGAAACAGAAAGAGAAAGGAAAGAGTAGCCTACTGAGAAAAGAAAGGAAGAAGACCAACCTCCCCCAAAAAAAGGAAAAAAAAAATCAATATTCGTCTTCCTTCTCGGTTTCTCATCAGCAGGGTTTGCTCTTCTTTCTCTTAACTGCCATTTGAGATTCCATTGTTTCGAGGGGTGAATCTTGGATTAGGTTTTCTTTCTTAACAGCGGAGATCTTAGAGGCGGTTGGAGGAATCTTTCTGGATATTCTTGATTTCTTCGAAATCTTGATTCAAGATTTTTCTCTCGTTTTTGTTAAGCCTGGGATCATTCTCGATATAATTGAGGTTGTGTGGAATACTAAGAAAACAAATATACAAGGTCTGTAAAAGTTGAAGAGGGAAATTGGGGTAGGACGATGATGATGAACAGGAAGGAGGATGTTGACCAGAGCAACAGGAGTTGGTTTTTGATGTAATATGGCACTGGTTTTGACGCACGCATACAATATTACAACATCAACAAATTCATCATCAACAATATGTCGCTTTACATTCGTCGCGAGGCTGCAAAGGTACGCATTTTCTTCCCCTCCCTCCCCCCTCTCTCTCAATTTCTTCTTTGTTTATTGATTTTGTTTTTTTTTTGTGAGCAGTTATGGAAGAGATTATGTGCAGAGATTTCAACGGAAATCAACCTTCTTGCGGAGAACTGGATGTATATTCTTGCCGGCTTAATTTTTCAGGTCGGGTGAAATCTTTCGCTCAGTCGGTCCCCTCTGCCCCTCCTTTTTGTCATGTTTTGCTTTTCTTTTAAGGTGATTTGGTCTTTTACTTTCTTTTTTTTTTCTCCTTTTATTTTCGGGGCTGGCGGATGGTTTGATTGCATACATGATCAATGCTTTAAAGAGGCCATGTGAACAGTTGCGTGCTGTTTCTCTTTAGGCCAATGGATATGGTCGACTGATGACTTTGTCAACAGTAGTGTCTTAAATTTCTAGTAGCGGCGACATACATTTATATCAAATCCTTGCAATGTGTTAGTTTGAGTCCTGCCACTTACGATGAAGTCATCCCATACCTTCGTGCATTAGGGAATATGAGTTCTGATGGGTCAATATTTTTGTGTTTCCATTTGCGTAAAGAGAGACCCATGCTTCTTAATACTTTTAGATGTTAATCATACTTCATTTTGGTAAGTCTTCTAGATGGAATCTCTATTGGATGCTTGCACAAAAGAACAGTGTGGGTTCAGGGAACCTCATTGAGTCAGGAACAGAAGCAGGACCCAATAACATTATTGTTTGTGCTTGCCATCCTATGGTTCCTGCAATTAGCAAGTCTGTTTTGAGCTGGATAGTTACTCTGGTCAAATGTTTGTTATTAAAAGGAAGCGAATTAGGTCTATTTATGAATCTTGTCTTTTCTTCTGTACTTTTTGTCTCTCTTTCCTTTGTTATATTGCCTTTGATTCTATGATGTGAAGCTCATCCATATCTCCTTTCTTCAGTACATCCATGGCTTGGCTGCTCGAGGAGTACATTATCTGCATCGGCCTGGGCCAACTCTTCAAGATGTTGGCTTTTACCTTCTTCCGGTCAGTAGTTGGTTGTTTAATTCTTTCTCATCTGAGCTGATTACATGCACATTGTTGAGCTGATTAGATAGTTGTAACCTATGTATCTTATAGGAGCTTGGGCAAGACAAAGCTTACATCAGTGAAACTGTGTTTACATTCATATTTATATCTTTTGTCCTGGTGAGTACTGGTTGCCCGTCTCTCTCTCTCTCTCTTTATTATATGTATGGATGGATGTATGTATATACCTTACAGGATATATATGCGTGAATGTTTGTGTACTAAATCTCACCTGTGGGTGTTTGAGTTTCAATGTAGGTCGTATGATATAGTTTTTCTTGTCCCTGTTTAAAAAAGTTAATTACTGATATAGCAACTTTTGCATAGGTTTAGTATCTCTTTTTTAACTTTGTTTTTTTTTTTTTTTTTGTAGTGGACTTTCCACCCTTTCATTTTCAAGAGCAAAAAGATCTACACAGTTTTAGTGTGGTGCAGGGTCCTGGCCTTTCTAGTTGTAAGTACTGCCTTTCTGTTACTGAGTTCTTTGTTCACATTTCTTTTGTTTTTGCAGAAAAAAACTGTGGATAAATTTACTTGCATGCTGATGCATATATGTCCTTATTCTTGTTGTGAAGATTTTAGTTTGCCTGTGGTGATGAAAAGAAAAAACAGGACTTTTACTGCGTTAAGCGCATGATGTCCATCATTTGTCTGTTCTTGCTTTTATGCGTTGCCTCTGGTAATGATTGCCCTCATTACTGAATTCTTCTATGCAGGCTTGTCAAATTCTTCGGATCATTACTTTTTATTCTACTCAACTTCCTGGTCCAAACTATCATTGTCGTGAGGTAAGAAACTGCTCTTCTGTTTTCAAGAGTATGCTATGTTCCCTGGTATGTTGATGTGAGATAATTGATTGTTTGGTCTACTAAGGATTTTTGCCTTCCTAAAGTAATAAAAATAAAAGAATTGTTATTGCTTCATGCAGGGTTCGAAACTCGCCAGGCTTCCTCCTCCTAATAATGCTTTAGAGGTTCTATTAATTAACTGTAGGTGACAGCATACTTAACTCTCTTTTTCTTCTTCTTCTTCTTCTGGCTTTCTGGATTAAATTTTCTCAATCTTTCTACTTAATTCACAATTTTTGTGTCCGCAGTTCCTCGTGGGGTTCTTTATGGTTGTGGTGACTTGATATTTTCATCTCATATGATCTTCTCTCTCGTATTTGTGCGGACGTATCACAAATATGGCTCACGGAGGTAAATTTGAAGTTTCCTATGACCTTCTAGTATTCTCTAAACTTCTCTATGCAGTTCAAATTGAAAGAAAAAAATATTCTAAAATTTTTGTTCTATATGAGACTGCGGAGTCTATGGTTGATTGGTTGATCAGGACTCTTGAAGTTTTGAGGGCAATGTTCTGTGAAATAAAATATGCTACAAATTTGTTTATGTGTCAAATTTATCTTTATATTGTATGGTAAGCTATGTATGATTTTAGGGTTTACGGTAGAGATTTTAAATTGAAGCAATTCTGAACATGATCGCAGCTTTTTTCTAGGAGACGTGAGTACTTTGCTAGTTCTTGTCCAAGTTTTACGCAGGCATCTTTTAAGCACCAACATGGTTTTCTATTCTTTTGGTGGTTGTCTTCTTCATAATTCATTGTTGATTTTCAGGATTTTTACATTAGTCAGTCCTAATAGCAACTTCTTATCTTCATGGTGGAAGCTAATTTTCACTGTTAAGAAAGTGGCAGTGGTCTTGGTCTTGGATTTGTTCCTTTTATGCATTAATTGTCCTTTTACCAACTTGTCTGTGAAGCATGTCAATATTCATTGTGACATGAATCTGCAGGTTTGTGAAACAACTTGCTTGGCTGACGGTGGTTATCCAGAGCATGTTGATTGTTGCATCCCGCAAGCATTATACAGTTGATGTTGTTGTTGCATGGTAAAGTATTCTGTTTTAAAGCCATATTTCCAATTTTATAATTTCTGGTTACTTAGAAATGGGGTGACATGATGGTTTACTTGGGTATTTGTTTCAGGTATACTGTTAATTTAATGGTTTTCTTTCTTGACAAAAAGTTGCCAGGTTAGCTTCCATTCCGCCACCTTCCCCCGTTGTTTTCTTTTTTGTTTTTGGTCCCTTAAATTTCCCCATCTCCCTTTTGTTTTATTTTATTTTGTTGGTTACAGATATTAATTCAATTCTGGTTCTGTCTTGCTGTAGAATTGCCTGATCGTGGTGGAGCTGCAGCATTGTTGCTGCCACTGAGCAAGGATAGCAGCAAGTCTAAAGAAGAGAATCATAAACTTCTTAATGGGAACTCTGGAGATCCAGCTGACTGGGTATGTGCGATTTTGCTTTGAGTAGTTTAGTCACTTTTAGCCTGTGAGAGAGGGTTTTTTTTTTTTTTTTTTGATGTGAATTACTGGCTTCTTTTCAGAGACCAAGAATCCAAGTCAATGGAAAGATAATGGAGGATGGAACTACAGTGCATGTTGAAGCAGTGATGAATGGTGTATAGTATGAAGCTGCTGCAGATGCAAGGATGTCAGTGATAGCTTTTTAACTTTAGATGCCTCTGGTAAATCTGATTTGTATTCTGGTGATTGGAATATGAGTCGGGATTTTTCAATGTACTATAGTTCTCCTATCCTTAAAATGTAATTTTCCAATTTAATTCGGTAGTTGCATTATCGAAATTTTTTTTAATTCAATAATTCCATTTCAATAGTTGCTTCTTTGGTCGCCCTGCCGCCCACGGGGCTGTGCTGAAGTACATACTTGTTTGAGCCTATTTATTAGTTGTCTGAATTCGTTATCTGAAGATATGCATGGGGGATGTGGATGCAATTAAATCGAATGTGAGGGCGAATTTTGGGACTTTGTACAGGGGGAATTGCAGCTCATGCCACATGCATATGACCATTTGAAGGCATATTCTTGCGTTGGAATCAGAAGAATCCGCTGTAAATTTCCAATCACCATGTTTTTCTGTACCGACCGCAAGCTCATCAGCCATGTGCCACGATTGATATAAATATATAGGCCCAAGCCCCTCTCTCTATCTGCCAATCACTGGGGCTGGAATCTTGTCGTCGTTCTGGATTTTTAGTTACAGTATTATAATCATGAGCTAAAAGTTAATGGCAAGTATCTGCTGCTGCTGCTGCTCTCCTCTCATGAGTTGTGCAAGGTTCTTTTGTGATTTAGAGTAGCGGACAGTAATAATTAATGTGACTCCATGCATTGGCAAGTTGCAAGCGAAGAGAATTTGGGCTTTTGTTGAGACAGTCCACAGACATTTTGGGCTGGTTAGGGCGGGAAGGATGTAGGGTGTATACGGGTTAGTGACTGATGAGACTGGGACGAATTTCACCTCAATATTGCGGTGTCTCGACACTTTTAAGAGGGGATGAAAGGAGTCCCAGTGAATTCGGTTCATGTCATCAATCTGGTCGGTAAACACATGATTGAATAGTAGGAAGAGCATTGAGAGCAGGACCGCACAGGCACAGGCACAGGCACAGGCACAGGCACAGGCCGACTGAGTAAGAGATCGTTTGGCCATGTACTGCTGCCCCCGACTCCTATGTCGCGTGTATCTTCGAGGTCGGTCCCATGCATGCATATCATCCCTCTGCATACGTTTATTATGGCCTTTGGATAATTACAATTGATGCCCCACTTGCAGCATCTCATCTCCAGGACATGAACAATAATATTATGTTGCCGCAATTTAAGCTGCTAGTACTAAACTAACGTACTACTACTGCTACCAAAAAAGTCAGTCAACAAAGGAAAAGCAGACAGACAGACAGACAGACAGAGAAAGGGAGAGGGAGAGAAAATGGCACGTCAAATTGCCGACGATGCTTGCTTGTGTTTAAGGGGTCTATATATTTTTTTTCACATAATCACCATAATGTTAAATGACGATTTAAGAAAAAAATTGATCAATGATACTACCAGAATAGTTTAAGAAAATGCATGTGACTATAAGTACATAATATTTAACATATGGTATACGGGTTCCACCTCCAAATTTATTATTGTCAGTGAGGATTATGGTATTTTTTTTCGAACACAATAAATCTATATTTACTCTATATTAAGGGGAGGAGAAATCTGAAGAGATCAAGGAGAATTCGGAGGGGATTGAACTATCACTGATTCAGATGGGTGCCTACGCACCTATTGACGATATTTTCATAAAAGTCTGAATTTTTAGAATATAAGCAAGAAAATTTTCTTAACTTATATTTAAATAGAATTTTAAAACTCTTTTGACGGTAACTACTGTCGGGGTGATTGGTTAAGTTAGTACTACCGTAGGATATGGGAGAATCGAAGAAGGGGTGGGAATGTACAGAAGGATTCTCATCATGGAGGCGTGTCTGTATTAACGACCAGGCCCTCACCTTTTGCATGCTTAACTTTCCTTTTATCTTTGTCAAGGTTGGGGTCCGTTTCCTTCAAAAAAAAAAAAAAAAAAGGCTGTGGGTCCGTCCTGACACCTATTGGGTGGCACAAACCATTGCCCTCCCCACTGGCTACTTTACTTTCTTTGCCATCCTGGAATCTGGCCTCCCAAGGCCTTTGGGCCTACTTGGTCTCCCGATTCAACATTTGGGCACTGACGATGATCATAATGTCATCAGTCTTCACTTCACATCCTTCATCATCAGCCTTCATCTCTCTGTAATTACAGCAGAGGTTCATCGTCAGCTGCAGAATTTTAAGCTCACGAAAACGAAATACTATGTTGTCACACTAATCTTTTGGGCTCTTAACATGATTTGGGGACGAATGCATGATATGATAGTGAGCTTCTTCATGCTTAAATCGTTCAATCTCAGGTTCAGTTTCCTTTATTATCGCGTGATTTGGAGTTGAATTGTAGATAGACGCCTAGCAAAATACTACAAATGTTTTAATTTTGAGGAGGTATGTCCAAGAAGGTCCTAAACAACAGGCTTAAACTATTAGCAGCGCCTCTTGTTCCCATTCATCATATTCTTGTGGGAGTATGTGATTTACTTGGCAGGTGCCTCCATCAGTAGCTCATAATAGCAACGCATTTTGCTGCCCTAGAGGATAATTTTGCAGAAGAGGATAATGTTTGTAAGCTGTGGAGTGTAATTGCATCATCAACTCTGGGAAAGTTATCTGGGAAAGTCATATAAAGGGCAGAACCAAAGGGACCTAGAAGCAGTAATTGTACAACGACAAATTCCAAGGATATCAAGAAACAGATCCTAGGGAATCAATGGGATATGTTCGTCTCCTCCTGATTGCAGTCATTGACCTGGTTTTATCTTCCTAGGCTTTCAAGTTTGAAGTAGTCATGGATTGAGCAATCAACGTTCAAAAAAATATTTTTTTTGGGGCAAAATCTGCCCCGTCTCTGAATCAACTTTCAACACAAGACTCTTTCAATTCAACGTTTAACAATTGAGCAGAGTTTTACTTTATCTTAACATGAAGTATATGACGAGAGGCCTATTTTTTCAATAAAGGTCTACTGGATTGAAAAATCCAGTCTTCAAAATGGACTGGATAAACAAATATTAGCGTACTTGCATAGCTTATTATTTGCAAGAAATTATTTAGGGAAAATGATTGGTTTCATCCTTCATATTTCACAAAAATATTCTTTTCGTCTCTCACTTTTAAAATGAAGCAATTTCGTCCTTGACATTTAAAAATTGAAATTATTACATCCCTGAACCCAAATTTCAATTTGAATCAAACCACCAGTCAACCTGATTACAAATTTTGGGGGTGTAATTAGTAGATCATTTGGTTAACTCAACCTGATATTCATGTGAAATTTAATGAATCTAAAAAGAAAAAATAAAAAATTATAACATAAAAAAGAAAGATTAATCTTTCCTACATTATCATTGTATACACTAACGGTTTTATGTACCGCCATATCATTTTAATTTAAATTTAAACACCAAATTTTATATTTATGATACACATCTAGATTCGCAAGCGGATATACTAACAGTGCATGAAAAGATTTATAAAAAAAAAAAAATTATACTATTCCAAGACAGAATGGCCTTTTATTTTATAATTTTTATTTTTTTGGTTTAATAAATGTCATGTGAATATGATGAAATTGACTGAATGATCTATCAATTCTATTTCCAAAATTTATTACTGGGTTATTGGATGGTTTGATTCAGATTAAAAATTAGGTTCAGGGATGTAATAGTTTTAATTTTTAAATGTTAGAAATATAGCTGGCAATTGGGCGGGTTGGGCGGGTTTTGGGCGGGTTAATATTGGGTTTTCACTTAAATGGGTTATACTCAACCCGCCCAACTTTAGATTGGGTTGATTTTGGGTTGGGTCATATTGGGTTATCTCAAACCCATTACCCAAATATGACCCAACATATTAATTAATACATTTTGAATACATAAACTTTTTCACATACATTCTAACACACAAAAAAGATTTTTTTCACACATATAAACACATTTTCACATGCATAAATGTATTTTCACACACACAAACACACACTCACTTCTTAAGTTCCTTGGAAACATATCATAAATAGAATAATATTTTATATTGCTTGTATTGTGAATTTTAGATAATAAATTGTACATTTAACGAAGAGCATAGCCCCCCCCCAACCCACACAAAACACCACCTTAATCTTTTCAATAATCTCTTCCATTGATCCACTATCAATTTTTGTGTCCCTTAAAAAACTTTGATTTGTGCCGTGCATCTACTCTTAATATATAAGACACATCATATATGGAATTTAACATGTGAATAATCACAATTACAATTATTACACTCAAAAGTAATAAATTATTTTTACTTGGAAATAAAAGCATACCTATAAAAATAAGAACAAGTCTCGCATAAATTAAAAAGAAAGGAGAAAGATACTCATTATTGGTGATGCTTGCTAATTATAGAGAAACAGAGAAGTAACAACAAGCTGCTATACCTATACTACTGTCTCTGTACATCCGAAACCATGGTCACTAGAATATTCATAAAGAAAATAAACTCAGACCATATTTTTCATCCAACATCTTTTCTACTGCTCATGAAAATAGATCAATGAAAACTTCTCAACTCACATTGCACATCTGTAACTTTTCCTAACGTCTTTCTTCGCTCTTCATTTTCAGCTAATTTCTGTTCCATAAGAAATTTCTGCCGCTGCTTAATAATACCGTCAATCATCCGATTGAAATCTTCGTTCCTCAATTTAATATTTGGCATAATAAATTATTATAGAAGTTGAACAAGTTTAACTACTGTTATAAAAATAAAATAAACATGAGTTTTTATTTTAAATTTCTTTTTTCTTTTAAATAAAAATTAAAAAAATTGATTGAAAATATATATATATATGAGAATTTTGAATACAAATTAATCAATGAATTATTAACACATGTCCAAATACAAATAGTTGGGCATATGTGTATTGAATATTGTATTTATTATTTTCAATTACTTTTAAACAAATTGGGTATTGGGTACCCAAATAAAAAATCCAATCCGCCCAATGAATAAGTTGGGTTGTTCTTACCCAACCCAACAAAACCCATAACCCAATTGATCCAACCCATCCTTTAAAATTAATGGGCGGGTTGGACGGGTTGTTGGGTTTTGGGCTTTTTTGCCAGCTCTAGTTAGAAACGAATTTGCTTCATTTTAAAAGTGAGTGACGAAAAGAATATTTTCTCGAAATATGAGGGATGAAATAAGTCATTTTTCTAATTATTTAATCACATCATAAATATGATTTTTTAATTATCATTTTATCTTCTCAATTAACTTTTATCTCATATTACATCGTAAAATTATTTTTTATAATCTCCTTTCGAAACTCAGTCAAAAGAATATATGGATAACGACTGGACAATCGCAAATTAATATTATTATTGTCTCTTCTTAACAATTAAGCAAATGTAAACTAAAGGAGGATGGGCTAGGACTTAGGAGGGTCTACGGAGCTTACAAACAAAATGGAGGATCAGTAACGACCCAGGACACTGACGTGCGACAGCATATCTTCAAATTCCCGTCTTTGACTCTTCCCTGCAGAACCACGGGGCCAATGGCTCAGTGGCCACCAGGGAGGGATTAAGTCCCTCCTTGAACTGTTGGTGAGGGTTCAAACCTTACCAGCAGCGAAAAAAATCTAAGGATTATGCTATAACATTTCCTTGATCTAGTTGGGTTTGTATACCTACTAGCCCTTACAACAGCCTATTTAGGCTCTCCCTCCTCCCTAGATTAGGATAGAGTAGGTTATACACATGTATTTTTGCTGACAAAAAAAAAAAAAAAAAAAAAAGACTCTTCCCTACAGTCTACAGATAACATCTGAGATCATATCAGATCAGATATTTCTTCCTTCAACTTCAACTTCTCTTATCCTCCAAGTTTCTGACTAGTGGATGGGGTACACAGTAGTGTATATGAATATTTTGGAGAAAAGGTAATAAATAATGAAAGTGTGTCCATTGACAGATAGAGAGATATCCGCCTATCTTTCTTGCCACAACAATTTGTTTTTCTGGATCTCGACCCTTTGCTAGCTATTTTGTCGAGTAGTTCTTCCCTTGTTCCCCTTTACATCAGGAGGAGGAGGAGGAGGAGGAAAAGGTTAAAAAAAAAATAAAAATTATGAGCTTCGACTTTTCATTCCATTTCTTTTCTCCTACAAATTTGCATGAAAAAGAAAAAGGGGTAAAAAAGGAAGGGAGGTTGGATTAGTACTAACACAGAAAGTTGAAGGAAACAAGAAAAGGGACCGTAGGAAGCACAAAAGAAAAGAGGCATGATTAGGAAGTTGAATTTTCAGAACCACCAGCAGCATTGTCATCATCATCTTCATCATAATACACACCTACTACTACTAATAAAAGGGCAATAGCACTCTGACTGCTAAAGGGCCAAAAAAAAAAAAAAGGGAAACCAAAGAAAAGCAATCACAAAGAAAGATAGAGAGAAAAGAAATCCAAAAGTCATCCCTCTTTACAAAGTCGCGGGTTGGGTTTGTGCTTTGTAATGAGGGAGGACATTGGATCCATAACTATCATCCACTTCACTTTGCTGGAACGAGCAGAGCCATCATCATTCATTTCATTTCATTTCATCTTCTTCCTCAGCTTGCTCCAATTTTCAAAGTCTTAAAATCAGCAATGCCTTTGTTAACATATTAATTCTGTTTACTACTCGTGAGAGACCCAAGCCAGGATATTGCAGGATTGCAAAAGAAAAAAGAGGAAAAAAAAAAAAACTTGCTTCTTCGTACTGATACAAGTAGTAGACTAGTAGGAAATCAATGGGCGCTCGTTGCTCCAAAATATCCTTCTGCTGGTGGCATTCCCACCTCAAGCCTTCCGTCCTCCAATCCTCCTCCGATCTCGGTTGGTGTACCTTTTCTTCTTCTTCTTTTTTTAAGGGTTTTTTTTTTGAAAAAAAAAATTCAACCTGTTCTTGTATCATGAGCATTTTAGTTGATATTAATGATAATACCAATGTCGGTGTTGCTGTGGCAATATTGTTGCAGAGAATGGGGAGAAGAATGACAAAAATGCATTGCCCAGCTTCACTGAATACAGCTTTGAGGAGTTAAAAGCAGCAACCAATGGCTTCTCCCCCGAAAACATTGTGTCGGAGCACGGAGAGAAAGCTCCCAACGTGGTTTACAGAGGCAGGCTCCACCACACCGGTAGCTGGATTGCCGTCAAACGCTTCAACAAGTCCGCCTGGCCCGATTCTCGCCAGTTCATGGTTACTTTTCACTACCGTTTCCTCCTCATCCACCATTTCCGCTTTTGCAGCTTCTTTTTTTGCACTTTTTTTGCATATAAAGCATTTATTTTTTTCTAACTGTGAGTCGAATAGCCTTCCCACTTTTCAGATTTAATTTGGACTCAATTGCAACTTTTTCTTCTTCCTTTTTTGGCTTTCTTGATCGATTGGTTGTCGTAGGATGAGGCCAGGACAGTGGGGAATTTGAGGAGCGAGAGATTAGCGAATCTTATAGGGTGCTGCTGCGAGTCGGAGGAGAGATTGCTGGTGGCGGAGTTTATGCCCAATGAAACGCTCGCCAAGCATTTATTTCATTGTGAGTTTTTTTTTCCGCTCTTGTTTATGTAGTTTCTAAATGCTTAGGTGGTGTGGACGAAATGCTTACATGTTTATCAATTATTTTCAAGAATGCAAACCGTTATTGCTCAATCCATGTCTTGAAAAGTCATTGGTTTGACTCTAGTACAGAAGGTTAAAGCCGGTATTCATCAAGATTATGTACAGTTTGCAGATTTTACATGCTGAATTCTCTAATTACTGGAGTTGCCTCTAATCCTAGCCTCCCTCTCTAGTACACTTTATTAGGGCAGAAGCACGTTAACTTAAAAACTAGAATCACACATCATGTAAACTTTTATATTCGTTCTAATTTGAAATATTCAAATGTGTAATTGAAATCATTGAGATTGATCGCCATCACCAAAAACCCTTCCTTTATGGCTATCATTGCAATTCTGATCTTAATTATGGGCTGTATGGACTAGGGGAAAACCAGCCCATGAAATGGGCAATGAGGCTGAGGGTGGCATTGTACTTGGCACAAGCTTTGGAGTACTGTAGTAGCAAGGGAAGGGCATTGTACCATGATCTTAATGCTTACAGAGTCCTATTTGATCAGGTGAAGTATATCTGACCTCAATATCCCTCGTCTTTCATGTTTTGGATGCACTATGGCTGCCATTCTAAATACGCTTTCTTCTCTGCAACATGACGGCTCAATATGACCCTGCAGGATGGTAATCCTAGGCTTTCTTGCTTTGGCTTGATGAAGAATAGTAGAGATGGCAAAAGTTACAGCACAAATTTGGCTTTCACTCCTCCGGAATACTTAAGGACAGGTTGAATGCATTCTAAACTAATTCTTCTTGTAGTATAATGATCTTCTTCAAAAATTTACCGTGCACTGTGCACCCAATTTGTGCATGAGATGGATAACATGTCCTAATATTTGCAGGAAGAGTGACACCAGAAAGTGTAGTTTACAGCTTTGGAACCATGTTGCTTGATCTTTTGAGTGGCAAACATATTCCACCCAGCCATGTAAGCTAACTGTGTAAAGGGTTGAATTTTAAGGTTTCGTGTGCACCCTATATTATTGAGAAACATTGTGTGTCAGTTGCATGCCACTATTCCTTGTGATTGGTGGAGAATGCTGCAGAATTCAAGAATTATCTGTTAATTTGGATGGAAATCTGATATTTGAGGTACTATGTGATTGCCATCTCACAGGCACTTGATCTCATTCGGGGGAAGAATTTCCTGATGCTGATGGATTCTTGTTTAGAGGGTCATTTTTCTAATGATGATGGAACTGAACTGGTGAGGTTAGCCACCCGATGTTTACAATATGAAGCTCGTGAGAGGCCTAATGCAAAGTCACTTGTTACTGCTCTTTTGTCTCTTCAAAAAGATTCAGAGGTATCCACAGATGATACACATTACCTCTGCCTAGAGTATATGCAAATTCTCAGAAATCTGCTAATTCCATTTCATCATGTTTCATTAAATGGAAAAAAAAGCTATGTCCAATTTAACTTTGATTTTGCCCTGAGACATTCATTGTTTAGGTGGAGGCTAGTGTCTTTTCACTTGCCAGAGTGGAAGATTATTTTCTTATGGGGTTTTACGAGAAAGTGTTTCTGACCTTTGTTCACCAGGTTCCTTCTTATGTTCTGATGGGCATATCTCATGGTTCTGCAAGCCCAGTGGAACCATTGCTGTTGACACCTATGGGTGAAGCTTGCTTGAGAATGGATCTCACTGCCATCCATGAAATGTTGGAAAAGGCTGGATATAAGGATGATGAAGGAATTGCAAATGAGGTGAGTTATATTCGTTCAAAGTTTCATATATTTTTTGGTGGCATAATTCTCGTTTCATAGCTAATTGGGACTGTATAAGTGGTATGCTTATTCCAAGGTTTTTCTGGTCCCTGACAAATTAGCTTCTACTATAAATTCTAGTCATTCTTTTTTTCTGTTTACTTTGTTATTACTCTTAACAATTAAAACACAACCATTATAACTCTGTTCATTTGTGGATAAGATATGTTTTAAGGAAATTGAATGCGCTGTGGGCATGTGCATTACAAGCTTTTTTCCATGTTTTCTTTCAAAATTAAGAAACAGAACAACTTAATTGCCTAAGGACACATTGGCACCCCTCCCCTTCAAGGATTGCAGATAATCATTTTTACATTGTAAAGTTTGTAAAATACAACGATATCTTGAAGCTCTCAAACAGTGTAGTTTGATCTTTCTGCATTTGAAGTTACACTGCTGTTCTGTGTTGTGCTTGCATATCTTAAATCAGCAACAACGGTTTGATATTGTTTGAGCACTTGGTCCCTGCAGCTTTCTTTCCAGATGTGGACAAATCAAATGCAGGAAACTTTGAATTCTAAGAAGCAAGGAGATGCAGCTTTTCGAGCAAAGGATTTCACCACTGCCATTGATTGTTATACACAGGTATGATCACTTTTTTGCCGTCTCTCTATCTTAGGCACTGGCTCGAGGATTACACAATCTTCTAGCAGTGGCAGGCTCAGAAGTTTGAGCTTGTTCAGGAGTATTAATTTGCCAAGAGTACACGCTACCATGAGATAAAACTTGTTGATATGGCTAAATTTGGTTTAGTACCGGAATTAATGGCAGACATGAGGAATGCTTAAAAGGCAATATGAAAATTGATTTCATGTGCTGTCCTTTAGGGAGTTGAACCTGAATTTTGGTGATTTTGAGGGAAACCTAACGTGTTAAATAGCTAAAAGGTTCTCCAAAATGTGTGCTTTTCCTATTACTGGGAAAGAAAGCCTTGAGTAAGACTTGGTCATGATGCAGTTCGTTGATGGTGGAACCATGGTGTCACCCACTGTATATGCCAGACGCTGCTTAGCCTATCTGATGAGTGAAATGGCACAAGAAGCTCTGGGGGATGCTATGCAAGCTCATGTAGTATCGCCCGAATGGCCCACTGCCTTCTACCTTCAAGCAGCCGTCCTGTTCACCCTAGGGATGGACAATGATGCTCAAGAATCACTTAAAGAAGCCACAAAGTTTGAAGCAAAAAGGAACAAGAATTAGATGTGTAAAGGTTTGCTATATTGGTTGTCAAAAATTCTTAAAATTTCTTGTATGTATTGCCCAGTTTCTTTTGCAACTCAAGCGGGTATCAGGGGAGGAAAAAAAAATTTTAAAAATAAAAAAAATATGGAGAGAAAAAAAATCTGTTGGTGGTTTTTAAGTATTGTTTGTTTATTCCTGAGAATTACTCCTGCAATTTTGTAAATGCATTGATTATTACTTTTGACTCGTTGAGAGTTTGCGCCTTCCGTGAAATGTTAAAATTGATGTGGAAGGCTACCATTCGTTTTGTTGCATTACATTTACGGCATATTTGAACGGTTATGTAGTGGTAAAAGAGTAAAAAAAAGAAAGAGTACCAAAACTTTTCACTAAATTTTTGTTGTATCATCACCTATTGCACATTCCTGATAAGAGAATAAGAGGTTAATAGACTCAAGACACTTAATCCATAAGTGTATCCACTAAGATTTGACAGAAATCTTTTTTTTTTCGTTTTTTAGAAAAAATGTTCATACATTGCTACCCTCAGTATACGAAAAATTGAAAGCTAGCCATAATAGGAGTACTAAAAAAAATATGGGAAGATTAAATAGAATTAGAAAACCTGCACATTACATATTCGACAAATTGTTTGGTGGTTTATTTGGGACTATTATGTGTTCGAGTACTCTCATATTTGAGTTCGAGCTCGATAATTAGATATATTGCTTGAGTAAGTTAGTTATACTGTGTTCGAACTCGAGTTGAAATAATATATTCTAGGCTCGAGAAGAAGAAGATACAAGGAAGACTAGTTGAAGAAGAAGAAGAAGGAAAAGGAGGAATCGAGGAAGAACAAAGAGAGACAGAGGAACTAGGAATATGAGAGAGAAATTGACTTGAAAATTCTGATATTGCCTAATGGCTTTTCACCATTTACAACTATATATACATGCTTATCTTTACTAATCAATCCAAAGCCCTCCACTAAACTACAATATTAACAACTAAGAATTTGGATTATCTAATACATTTGGGGCCATGACAATACTCCCCCCTTAATAGAATCCTTGTCCTCAAGGATTGAGTTTTGAAACTGAAAACTGGAGAAATGCAACATTCATAGAAATCTTGTGAACTATCTTGGCCAACTTCAGACAATCAAAATGCAGCTTCATAATCTTCTAATACCAGTTGCTTTCCTAATGGCATTGTGCTACTCAAAGACAGGGTGCAACAGAGAAATCTCTTTGATCTCACCCTTCCAAAACTCTGTCAAAAGTTGTTTTCTAAGTTGGAACCACTCCTTTGCAACATCCTGTTGTAGCCGGTCCCTAACCCTATTCCATTTCTGAATTTTGAGCTTTAAGTTTTCTAACTTCTACACATAGTTCTTAAAGAGTAAATGTGAAACTCTTGAATGCAACAATTCCGTCAAACTACCAGTACCACCCTTAAATGTAGTCACACACTCAATCCAGTGCCATTGATTTAATCATTTCCACATCCATACCAGCTTGGTAACCACTAAGGCCATCAAAAACAAGTGTGAAACTTGTATTTGATTCAGTAGCAAAGGATGAATCTTGATCACTAGAAACATCTTCAAGGAGAGACATGCAACCATTATTCAAGTTTACCCAAGTGGCTATTCTATAATTTTGGCTTGGACTTTGATTAATACTTCTTGTAAGAGTGCCACCTTTGAACCCAATAATAATTTCAGCCCATGCTTTAATCACAAATTTGGACTCCTTTCCGATGATTCCAGCCAAGTGCTCTTGAAGGAAAACACTTGCGATAACCTCTATGAGGTCTCCTAGCTTAAAAAACTGTAGCACAAATTTGGTGTCTGCCTTCGAGGCACTAATTACATAATCTCCAATCAATCCAGGACCTTCTAACAACATCAACAATCTGAATTCTTCAACAGCTTTGTGATTTTTTTGAACAACAACCTATAGCTGCAATACACTAGGCTCTTCCACTTCATCTTGCAATCTTTGCCTTTCTAGTTTATGACAACCCTCAATAGATTTAGACATATTAATCTCTCCTTTCATCAATTCCAAGTCGTGTGACTCAATATCAACATTTTCTTGAATACCAATTCCATGAGTTTCAATCTCTATGTCATCCAGCACTTGATGATTTAAGATGATTTCATCACATTTTTCATCTTGTCTAGAATTTTCCTTAGAAGACATAACCAAGTCAGTACTTGAAAATTGTGGAAAAGAAATCATGCCAACTTTTTCCTCAATCAACTTCTGATTCAAATTAATTGTCTCAGTTTCAAGAAGTTGATTCTTGAATTCTAATTCTCGTTCATTGCCCCATGTTGAATGTTTCAACTCCCCTTAAACTGAAATGACTGAAGAAGGAAGCTTTGAACTTTCATCAAACAAGTGGTGTTCTTCAATTGCAAAACTGTAGTCACCTTCCAAATGTTCTTCCATTTCACCATGGAAGGCTCTAAACTTTTTTGTTTATACTGTCGCCGAATATGCATTAGTCCATTTCTTGATTGGGGTAGATTTTGAAAGAGGGACCTCCTTGGTTTGAATGGATGTGGTAGGCTTTTCCCCAATAATTCTTTGATGCTTTTCCAGTGTATACCCCTTTTTATGACTGAGTATTCGAAGCATAATATTGAAATTACAATTGAATTTGTACATTGTTACATCCAACTTATGATAGCCACCCTTTCCTTTTGCAGCCAACTATTCTTGAAATCTTTGAGCTTGTAATTCAATTTGTTCCTGCAACTCATCCATATTCAAGTTTCCCTTCTTGATTTGGCCTTTTAAGAGTTCATAGACATTATTTTCATCCATTGGTACAATTTAATATGGTGGGAATTTGGAACTCAATTCGGTAATAGTAGTAGTAGTGGATTATTGGTGAATCTTGAAAGGTTAACAAGAAGGAATCAGAAATAGAAAATAGGAAGGATCAGAGATAGAGTAGAGAGAGAAAAGAAGAAAAAATAGAGAGGAAAGGGAAGGGAAGAAAGAAACAGAACTTGCAATTGAAATCAATAGCAGTCCAAGGAAGAGCAGCTCTGATATCAATTGTCAGAACCCAGCATCAAGAAGAAGATACAAAGAAGACTAGTTGAAGAAGAAGAAGAAGGAAAAGGAGGAATCGAGAAAGAACAGGGAGAGACAAAGGAACTAGGAATATGAGAGAGAAATTGACTTGAAAATTCTGATATTGCCTAATGGCTTTCCACCATTTACAACTATATATACATGCTTATCTTTACTAATCAATCCAAAGCCCTCCACTAAACTACAATATTAACAACTAAGAATTTGGATTATCTAATACATTTGGGGCCATGACAGATATATTGCTTGAGTAAGTTAGTTATACTGTGTTCGAACTCGACTTGAAATAATATATTCTAGGCTCGAGTCTAGTTCGTTGGAAATCGAGCCAGTACTCGAGCTTGTCAAAGAATTTACAGCTGAAGGAATAATTTAATTATTTTTAAAATATTAATTAAAATATTATAGCGAGTACTTGATAAATCTCGACGACCTTTCGAACACTTAATATTCTTACTCAAATTTGACTCGAAAACTCAATCGAATAACTCGAATTCGACTTTAATCGAGCTCAAGTTAAACAGCTGACCGAGTTCCTTGCGAGTTCGAATCAAACTACTGAATTGACTTGCAGCCCTACTTTTACTACTGGCGCCTGCAGAAAGAGGTTTTCCATAGATTGAATTGTGATCGGCGCTCAGCCTATCGAGCTTCAAAGACTTCCGTAGACGTGGCTCGCATAGTACCGTTGATCAGGAGCGGAGCAAACAGCTTCTTGGTCTACAACATATTTTGGGAAAATCACTAAATTAGTCCCTTTTATATTGCATATATAGCCTTTACACCCCTTACTTTCAAAATCATGCAAATTGATCCCTTACAAAAATGAAACAGACTACTTTTATATTAAGATCTTAGTCCGTTTATTGGTTAAAAATAATAGTTTCAGAGGTAAAATAGGCATCACACTATATTTTTATTCAAAAATAAGCAATGAAATAAACATCACGCCCCTTTCTCTAGTTTTATGTGTTCTTTTCTTACTTCTTTTTTTTCAGTTTGTATGCTTCTTTTAATATTTGACATATTTTTGCTTATTATTTAACTCGTAACTTTAGTCCTGATTTTCCACTTTTTTCGTAGAATATTATTTCTTCCTTTTTCTTTAACACTTCTCTTGATACTATATAGAATTTTTGGTCAAAATCCTCCAAATTTTTTCTTGCTTTGTTCAAATATAAGAAATAAACCTTCTTTCTGATTGCTAATGCTAGTATTGATAGATGTTATGCATTTGGGTAAAATGGTTTGTTATGCCTTTGTTATCCTCGAAATTACATCACATGATAGGCTTGTAATATTTCCCCAACCAAAAAAAAAAAAAAAAAAAAAAAGAGGGCTGAAACGGTTCGAGACTAAAATAGTGCACCTTTAATATGGTGGGACGAATTTTGATCGTATTAAAAGTGAAGGACAAAATGGCGTAATATGCGTGGGCTATTTGTGCGAGTTTCCCCATTTGTAATTTCGTATGACCGCTTGAGTTTCCCTACACGAAATTTGCCCTAGATCCCTCTTGACTTGGCGCATTGTTTGTTTGGCCATACTTGAAGCTTTGTTGTGTATCCAGGCTCATCTTTCCCAGTTCTTAGGTTTTTTCCAATCTTCGTTTAGTTGCCGTTTTCTTTATTATTTGGATATCAGTGTTGGGATTTCCATCAGATCTAATGGCGGCCAACAAGCCCTCCTCCGCACTGGAGAAAGAACAGGTCCATTTCATAACCATTGATTATAGTATCTGCTTGGATTTCTTGGCCTCTCTTATTCAATCGTCTTTTTCGCTTGATAGTTGATATAATATGTTTTGAATGATTTTTTTCTCAGATTTTTGGGATGGCGGAGAAAGAGATGGAGTACAGAGTCGAGTTATTTAACAAGTAAGCTCACAAATAACTCTACCACAAGTCTACCATGTCATACTGTAACCGCCTTATTAT
This sequence comes from Coffea arabica, assembly GCF_036785885.1. Taxonomy (NCBI): domain Eukaryota; kingdom Viridiplantae; phylum Streptophyta; class Magnoliopsida; order Gentianales; family Rubiaceae; genus Coffea; species Coffea arabica. The sequence goes on along the minus strand of NC_092321.1, from coordinate 1,542,050 downwards.
TGCTTAAATTTTCTTTAATTGCTCACATTTTACTTCTGAGTTTTGTTCTGCTATACTTATTATTCTGTTTGGTATTGTTATCATTACTATTTTTTCTTTCTGTAATTTCATACTGCTATAAATGCTTCTTAGCTATATGTATATCTTTTGTCTGGAGCTCCTAATTTTTATATAAAAGTAAGTGAAACCTGGAGATGATCTGGGATTGTGTTGTTAACTGTTGTTGCTTCTTGTTAATGTGTAGCTTTTCTTGATTCTGTTCCCTCATCGTTCAATTGTTTGGTTCAGGCTTACTCAAACCTGTTTTAGCAAGTGTGTCGAGAACAGGTATTGTTATTTCGTACTTTCCTACTTTTGAGTTTCAAAAATGGAGGATGTTTATCCCCCAACCACTATAAAACCCGCAAATCATGTTGTATGTAGGATATAGTAACCAGGAATTATGCCTGTTGAAATCTAAGTTAACATGTTTTCAGGTACAAGGAATCCGAGTTGAACATGGGTGAAAACAGTTGCATTGATCGTTGTGTTTCGAAATATTGGCAGGTGAATACCGCATTTTCGTATGCAACCTTTGCACAGTTAAGAGCAGTCTGAAAATTTTGGATTTACCTACGGATGATTATGAGTAATTGCTTGGGGATATTCTAGAGTTGTGTTCATGCCATGAGAACTTCAGTCTAGTAGCTTGGTCAGTTTTTTTGAATGAACTTAATGTGGGAGAGGAGGCTGAGCAAGATATCAGCTTTGGTTTGTCTATGTCTGGTCCCCCATTCTTAAGTTTTTAAGCCTGTACATCGAAAAGTTACTGGGTTGGGTAGCTGAAAAATTGAGAAAAAACAGCTACTCGAGAAAAGATACTTAAGATTGTATTTCAAAGCTTCTAGAATTGCCATCTCAAGAAAGTTCTCTCAGCAAACGCGTTACTTAGAACTAAGAAGTGACAGAGTTTAAAACTTATTAGTTAGCAGTGGAAGCTAACCCTTCCTATGTTCATTAGAATGGGAAGAAAATCGTTTTTGTAATTGGTCAAATCATATTCTTATCTTTTTCGTTCTTTATGCAGGTGACTAATCTAGTTGGGCAATTGCTCGGTAACAATCAAGGTCCAATGTGAAGGAACTTTTTTTGCCTCAAATGAAAACTCATGGCAGAGCAAAGCTAGGCGTTTGCCATTTTCGCATTTTTGGATATCATCATATTTTTATGACTCTGATTCCATAAGGGATGCCAATTTTTTGGCGCCAAAGGAGATTATTTTTAATTTTCGTTTGTATGAAAACAAAAGAATTGTAAGACTAGAGTTGTTGGTATTTGAGAAACGATGATGTCGAAAAGGGCTGCATGCATATTTTGTTTGCCAAAGGGAAAAAAAAATTGATTGAGCAGTTTCCTATGTGATGAACAAGTCAACTGTTTACATGCTGGAATGCGTTCTGGTATTATGTGCCCTTAGGTGCACTGTGCCAGGTTGAGGTAGTTTCTCTTCTGGCAATGGAGACTCATTGTACGGAAAAGCATAACAGATGTTCTGGGCACATTTTCTGCTTTCTGCCTGTCTCTTACAAAACGTTAATACTTCTCAAGTGGCTACGTGCAATCTAATAACCCCCGGTCCAAAAAAGGGTCTCCATGACGGGATCCTCAAAACGTTAATACTATCTATTTCTATTATTTAGTCCCAGGTCTTAAGTGAAAACCCAAAAAGAAGAAGTATAAGGCAGTCAAATAGTTTTTTTTTTTTATGTGTCACATCAGCAGATATAATAAATGAAATTACGTAATTTTACATTGAATAGAAAAATGAACACAAAATATTAGACAGAGGATTTCGTCTACTCCATTAGGGCATGCATTGGGTCTTTGCCGATCGAGTGCGAGCAAAAAAAAAAAAAAGAAAATTAAAGCAAAACACAAACAATATGTATTAAGATTATTAATAGGGGCTTCGTAAAACTTCAGGAAATCCTAAAACTGCCCTCAAATCTCGTTGGAGCCACATTCAAATTGCTCCCCATCTGCAGAAACTCTCTCTTTATCCAAAGATTTACGAATGGACGTTAAAATGAAAGAGCCAAGATAAGACAAAAGCAAACACCATGCAAGCAAGGATGAAATTTAGGAAACGGCCGTCAAGACAACTTGGTCGAGTTTCTTCTGCGGCAGATTCCCCTGGCTCTGATGCTGCATTTGTGGCCACAGAGTTGGTGTCATTGCTCTGTTGCCTCGACTCCACATCACTTGCGCCAACGACATTCCGGGCAATTGAATTACATATTTCGCAGATCCTGTGGCAAAATATTAAAACCAGTCAAAGGTTTTCAACTGCAAAGCCGAAAGCAAAAGCTACCATAATTGTTACACGGTAAAAAAGACTGGGAGATGATAAACACCACGACCATGGTGTAGATTCAGGGAAGTGGCACTGCACAAGAACGCAGTTATAGTTCAATAGAACTAGAAAGGAGCAATTAGATTGTTGTCATGAAAGATTATCAAAAAATAACAAACAACAGACTATTGACTAGTCCTACATGTAAAAATCCACCCTCTGGGTTAAAGAGGCAACCGAGTGTAGTAAAAAAAATTATACGTTCGGAAGGAACAGCAACTACCATTAAGTTTTCTGCAAGAAAAAAGAAACGAACGAAGGCATGAAGATAAAATTTTAGACTTTTGATAACGAATCGGAAAAATCAAAGACAAAATACATGCAAGCTAATTTCATTAAAGACGGAATCAGAGGAGATTGTCGGTGTAAATAAAAATCCGACCAATAGGTGCCACCTGCTTTGCTTTTTTTTTTTTTTTTTTCCCTCTCTTTATTCTGCATAAACTTTAGCTAACTTTTCCTTCCACTAACTACACATTATGGCATCTCCATCCTCCTAAAAACAAACCAACCTTCTACGCTACACCTAAGAAACTTGTCTTTCTGACGAATAAAGTGCCGACTACCGAGTAAAAAGCTTCAGACGCTAAATAAAGATAGTAATAGGAACTCAAGCTTCTGATGCATCAATTGGTACAAGTCATAAAGCTCCGATGACCAAGAAACAGGGGATGTGACAGCAAGCAAAAGAAATTACTCAAATTAACCGAAACACTTTAAAGAAACAAATAAATTAACCACATCCTTCAAACTTCAGGAGACTATGCATGACGCACAAAATCACCGAATAACCAGTGACATAGATGAGACTAAAATCACCAAAAAGCTTCAAGTCGTCCATAATTAATCCCCTAACCCCTAGGGAAAAATGAAGAAGAAGAAGGGGAAATTAAAAAACCACAGAATCACTCACTTATTTCCTTTGATCTTGAACCAAGTCTCAGCACAATGCTTATGTGCAGCAGCCAAATCATCCTTACAAGAACAGCCCAATTCAATTGGAATCCCAGAATCGGTGCCGCTACTACTTTCCAAACTGAGATGACAAATCCTGCAATCTCTGTCTTGCATTCGCAAATTTAACTTAGTAACAGTCTCAAGAACCCTACTTTCTATATCCACCGAGCAGTCGGACTCAGCTACAGATGACACTCTCCGGGACTCCATCGCCTCCATAATAATCTGGTCATCATCATGAGACCCATCCCCGTCAGCGACTGAGTAAAATTGTGAAGAAGAAGACCCCTCTTCAGCATCAGAGAAACAAATGCTGCTGTCATCATCGCTGCTTGAGTCACCACCGCCATAGCCGCATTCTAAATCCACATGAGGCATCTGGACAATAGTCGCCATCACAATACACAATTGCAAATTACCCAGAAACAGATACTACCACTCTCTAATACGAGGGCCAGTGAGAAGAAGCATTAATAATGCCTTCGAAATTGAGGCTTTTGGAAGGCCTTTCAACGTGCAATGCCCATGTTAGGACTTTGGTTGATGAATCGATAGTCTATATATACACACACAGAGACGTATAGAAACGGAGGGTGACGGATTAGGTGACCTCTTTCCACTTCCCTTTCATGTTATTTACCTGAAAATCATTGAGAGAGAGAGAGGGAATGAATATGAGTGCGTGGGTGTTTGTGTAGGTGCGGGTTTAAGAATTCTGAGAAGTGCCAAGGAAATCTCTCAGAAAAATAGAATAAAGGGTTTAAGGAGAAAAAAGCAGTACGGGAATCTGACCGATAAAAGGAAGACTCAAGTCTAGCGCTTTTCTTTTCTTTATTTCCATCATTTTTTTTTTTGGGTTTTCTGTGTGTTAGGCTGAGTGCGTTTGCTCGCCCTGTACATTGATGTGCAATAAAGGACGATACAATATTATGTTACTCCAGAATCATGATTCATGACCCCTTCCATTTCCAAGTTCTTAACCAAAGTACTTTTGGCCCTTAGTTTCGACTTTTGAGTGCCTTAATTTTCGGAGGCAGAGGCGATGATCGAGACGGAGTGAGGTAGCGGAAAAATTTTGGTACCAGAAAACTATTTTGGAATGTTTGGGATTCTTTGAGCAATCAATAATGGCTTCTAATCCGTTAACAAGAATTTAATTGATGATAAGATTGGGGATGCCGTTTCTTGGTGATTGGGATGGGAAGCGTGGTTAGAATAAGGAGTTTTAACTTAAGTGTATTGATGAGTGCTAGGTGAGTATTAGTGATAAGCAACTGATCTTTTGGTCTAGTGGTCTTCCCGATCCTTTTTAAGCTTGGTGATGTAGGAGGCACAAAAATTGTCACAATATATGACGATTTTTATTGGCCAATTTCGATGGAGTTTCTATTTACATTGAGTTCCCTTTCCCTCCCCCTAGAATAGGTTAGTTTAAATTATAGAAATTCTATCGTATCGATAAAAAAAAAAAAAAGAGTATTAGTGATAACACTACCCTCAAAAGAGAAAAAAAAAAAAAAAGTATTAGTGATAACGTGTCAAGCGCTGCCCCGTGCTCCCACGTATCCTATACTCCTATTGCTGTATTCATTTGGAAAAAACACGTGTGTTTTGTCAGAAATTGAAGCGAAGGTACCCTTCCTTCTCTCCAAGTAAAAGAGTTTCCGAGTGTCATTTTAAGAGGACTTGGCCTGATAAGAAGTCTTCAACACGCTGCGATTGTTCTTTCCCTCGTCCGCTAAAGTCCTGTGAAGGCTCAAAGATTATTGACCAAGCGAGAAAAGGAAATAGCTAGAAGTTTTTTTTTTCCCGGTTATTTACGCAAGAAAATGCTGCCTTGTTCTAAAATCCGGGAGCCTATCATCTAAAATTATACTCCACTTTTTTCTGTTCGATAGATAATTTTTAATATACTCTTATTTCTATTATATATATATATATATTAAGAAGAGGGGTGGAGACAAAGAGGTCATCGAGAGATCCAAAGAGAATTCAACCGGAACTAAACGTTGTACCCTGCGGTCACATATGAAATTTTGAATTTGGAATGCAAGACCTGCGCTCAGGGAAGGATTTAAGGCTTCTTTGGAAAGTCGGTTTTCACCAAAAAATTTCTATATTTCCGTGAACACATTTTTCAATCATCTTTTTACCTTACATATATTAAATCACTATGGTACATTTTCTATAAAAACTTCAAAAAATTGTAATCTAAAAAAGTTTCCCTCACGTGGCTAACTCGCCAGCTACATGGCTATGTGATAATTCTGCGAACTCGTTCTTGTGCTCTACACCGTGCAAGTAACACACCAGTTATTGTAATTTGTAAAAATGACATACATCATCAACCCATCACCAGTCTCGTGGAATAGGAGGTCAAGAGTTCAAAGTTTATCTCCTTTCAAAAATTGTTACTTAATGTGACTTCTCTTAAATTTATATGAGTGCTCAATACACCCGTATGATCTAATAGTGGTTTAGTTCTCGTCAATTTTCCGTGACCCTTTTGGATCACCTCTCTTGTATAGGTTAAAGTAGGATTAGAAGTCGAAATAAGTGTAGATGGTGATAATAGACTAAAAAAAAAAACAAAAATAGGTGAGCCGGTGGTCTACAATCTAGGATTCAAGACCGGTACAGTGGAGAGAGGACCAGTACTATCGGAGTTTGATATGGTTCGGTTTTATTATTGTACTTTTTATATTATATTATTTGGTGTATAATTATATTAGTTATTATATTCATAATAAAAGTAGTATATACAAATAAAACATTATAATGTATTCATATAATAGAAATTTGTACATAACGTATTTGTACAATGACAAGACAAAATCGCACGCACAAATACAACAATTATACCGAGTACATGTCCGATGCAGTGCATGGCAATCCCAATCCAGGCAACAACGAGCATTGACCGTATCCAATGTTGGTCCACCTCCGGTCACCCATAAAAGTGCCGTCAACTGACGACTGACGACTGACGTTGCATATGCAATGGGAGGTGGTGCAAGTAAGGACCTTTGCAGGCACGGATTTAAGGGGGGGCTGGTGGGGGCTTAAGCCCCCCCCCCAAGCCGCCGGAAAACCCCCTATATATAGGGGATTCCAAATGCTTGCTTCTAAAATGCAGTAGGTAACTAGGTAGGTAGGTAGGTACTACCTTTCTCTTCCTATGTGTCTCTTAGGATACTGGTATTATTGTCTGAAATTTTCAATAGTTATTTATGTTTTCACCTGCTGGTGATGTAATAACTTGGATTTTCCTAAAATGTTTTGAGCAGGTCTGAACTCTGTAGTTATTCATCATATATTCTGGACTTTGTTAGAGCCTGTGAGACTCGGAAACATAGAGCCTGGGAAACATAGCCTTTTTTTTTTATTTCAGATGTTTGGTTGTTGGCAAAGTATTTTTTGTGCATCGCTGTCATGAACTATATGGTGGAGTGGGCTTTCTTTTGTTGATCAAGAAGCTTGCCAACAATAGTTGTTGGAGCTGTTTTAAATGTATGTTCTGGAACAAAGAATGCTGTAAATGTATTTCCTGGAATTTAGAAAAGTTCTTGATTTAACGCTTATGACATCCCTTGCACTTCAAGAAGAATTAAATTTGCAATTACTATCAAAGTTTTCCTGCTATTTCGCTTTTTGACCGCCTTAGTTTTTTATTTTATTTCGAATTCTGATCATGAAATCAATAAGTAGGGTGAGTTATAGATTATTGATAGTTTAGAGTATTTTTTTGGAGCATTTTGAGATTTCCAAGAACTTATCAAATTCATATGAAAGGGGCAATTTTTAAACTATTTTAGTATGCGATGGGCAATTCTTAAACTATTTTTTTGAGCGGTTTATGCCTCCGAGTACTATACATATCTTGATAGGCCTTCTGTTTTCGTTGTTTCTTTTGTAGATTTGTAGATTTGGGTAAGTTACATACCCAAAAAATTCAGAACAAATTTTTGGGTATGTATAATTATATGTTTTTATTATTTTTATAATTATTGATTCTAAATTTTACTTATTAAATATATTTATTTCGTCACAAAAAAAAATTTTTAATACACTTCAGCCCCCCCAAAAATAAATTTCTGGCTCCGTCCCTGGACCTTTGCGTGAACATCTTAAAAGCCATCCATCCATGCATGGGTCCCACGACCCCACCCACGCTGCCCTCTCTTCTCTACTACTAGGAGGAAAAAAGAAATGAACATGCCCAATTTGATAAAATGATTTATACTTAATCAAAAATGGATATGCTCTCAAAATAGTGAAAATATTTATATTAATATAATTTTTGAGCTTTTAATGCAGAAAATAGACCATATTTCAAATCTTCCTCATTCATATAAGAACTCAAATACTGATTCATATAACTCAAATATAGCGAAAGTACGAAAATCACAAAGGGATGGATACAAATATAAGCTAACAATATAAAAATCAATAATCATCTTGCGGTGGGACACTTTCTTAGCTTACCTAAACTAACTAAAGATAAATTCTGAAGCTATAACAAAGCTAATATTTGTCCTTTTTATAATATCTATCCTTATACCACTTAATATTTGTCCTTTTTATAAAGTACAAATGTATACAAGCTAAGCTTCATGTTTTGGCGATCCCATTGTAATAAAGAACCAGTAAACCAGAAGCCACCGTTAGACACCGTTAGACACACATAATAGTGCTCTACAATAGTAGTGAAAAGGGAGAAAAATAGAAAAAAGTTCTGGGTACAAAAATCTGCCAAAAGCAGTCTCATTATCTACTCTTGTTCCTTGCTAACTTTAGCTGTGCTTTGCTCCGGGAAAGGTTGCATTCTCACATATGAGTTTCTAATCAACGTTTCCCCTTTCAGAGCAGCAACATAGCTGTCATTTGTGTCCTCTTTCCTCTGCAACTCCTCAAGGAATTCTCCCAGCCTCTCTTTATTCACTTCCCACATTATCTAATTTGACAAGTACAAGCAAACAAAAGTTTGATCAGTAATCCTCACCCTAAGAATAAGTGATTTGAAAACAGTCGTGCAAACAGATGCATAATCCAACAAGAAATCCAAGGAAAATACCCAGTAGCAATTCAGCAAGTTTAAATACCTTAAGAACCATAAAATCCTAATAACACAGCATTTTCCTTTCTTTGGTAATTGAAATCAGCCAACAAAAAGTATCAGTAAACACTCTCATAGTTTTATGCTTAGAATAACTAACATTGTTAGGATGATCTTCACTTCACACACAGCTGAAATGTTGGTACATCTGTTTAAAGATGTACTTCACTTCATAGTTTTATACTTAGAATGTGTATATATACATATATATGGTTTCTGGTTTTTTCTTTTCTTTTTTTCAATTGAGCCCTTAACTTGGGAAGACTATGGAAAGAAAAAAAGGAAAACGCTGATATATCAGGATCGGTTCAGTATATTAGCAAGTAAAGCAATAAGTTCCACGTACATAAATAGACATCCAAGATTTTCTGACTTCTAATTTATTCATCTAATAATCACGACCCAGAATCGGTTTCTCTAATGAGAATTCTTAGAAACCAAAAAAAAAAAAAAGATCTTGTGATTAAAAGACTGCAATTAGAGCTAAGACATGACAACAAACTACCTGGATTTCCCGAGAGAATTAAAATCAATGTTCCTAATTAAATTTGATTATCATTTTCAATTTCATTCATTTCAAATGCATCCTAGAATTGGTTATACCTTCTTGATTGATTGGACAAGTCCATCAATATATATCTAGGAGCAGTACAGTTGATTCCAACAGCAACAACTCAGTCGCATAAATCAGCAATTGCAGCACAATCTGCTATAGGATCCCCTTCCTCAAGAATCTCAGCATAGTCCTATATCAAGAAGCAATCAGGCAAAATAGACAGCAAATCATCTAAATTGCTCTAGCGAAAGAAATGTTTAAGGTACACTGAGATAGTCACAACTCAAAAACAATACCATAGCTTCCAATTTGTTTGGAATTGTCTCAAATGCAATCAGGTCAGCACCAGAGTCAGCAAGAACTTGAACTCATTCTTTTATGGAAATGCTTCAAAGTCTCTAGAGTCACTGCATCCCCATATATGCCACTGCAATGCATGAGAAGGTCACAAGTCCTCGAGAGGAAAAGTTTCTAGCACAAGTTCAAATATTTCAATTCAGTATTTGGGCACTGAAATACTACTCTGCTTCCAATGTAAGAAGAGAATTAAAAGATTCACCTATATTTAGAACCATCAGCAAGATACGCATTGGCTTCCAACAGAAACAGCAACAAGGAGTTGACGTTTAAAGCTTTTGGATCTCCAATAACATCCCAAGAACCTTTGCTGGCTCTATCATAATATATATCCCGTATCTCGCGGGCTATTTCAACACTTTTCCTGAGTAAAGCTTCACCATCTTCTCTTGATATCCCCTTAGTTGCAAATTCCTGAAGAGTAGCCTGTCTCCCAAAAAAGGCAAATCAAAAGTCCTCAACTTCATGATAAATACTTCCAATAATAATTAAACAATAGCCATAGGAAGGCCCGAAAAATGAAAAAATTAAAAAGACAGCCATATAACCTGATATGATGCAGATATTATGATATTACCACCAATTTTTAGGTAATCAAGGTGTACCTGTCACATGAAATAAACAATAAAGAATAAAACAAGAAAACCACATGGCCAAGGTCCTAATATTTAATTGTAGTTGAAAGAATAAGGCCGAATTCATACAACTTTTTAAGCTAGCTACTTTGGAACTCCTTAAAATTATCTGAATAGTTTCTTTGTCATCACTGGTAGCAATTCAGGGTTAGTAATAGACCACAGAATTAATCCTGAATTAATCCATTGTAGATTTTAACCAATATAGAAAACATTACAAAAAAAAGATTGATATTTTGCCCCTTAAGAAATCACCGCACAATTCTTCATTGTGATATCTTAAGGTGAAGTAAATTTCTAATCTTCACAAGTAATATGTATTGGATTTTAACAATCTCATGGATTAATCAACACTTTTACCAAAATATGGTTTAACGTTAATCTATCAAACTTGTTGACATGGATTACACTTATGGACCACAAAATACAAGCCAGCTAGCCAATAACATTACCTTTTTCACTGTTCACAAACTTAGCAAGGCTTCTGCAGATCGTGCACCTTCATACCTGAGAATAAAAATAAATTCATGAGGAATACAATTGTATGAACTCAAGCCATGTAAGTTGTATTTACATAGAGTCAACATCAGGACAAATATAATTTCAACAGAGCAAGGTAAAAAAACAAGCCTTTTTGAAAACTCCAATATTTCACATATACTCACTTTTTGGGTTCCAAAGAACCTTTTGCAAACCATTGGACGGTGGGGGTAAACAGAAACACCATATTCGCTGCAAAGGCTCTTATGCTCATTGCAGTCCACCAACAACAAATATAATTTGATAAAAGTTCAAAACTTAAATTTATTTTTGCTATAATTCACAGCTAAACCATTGATTAATCTTTTAAATATTGAAATTAAATCAGATGCAAAATAGAAGATTCACAACAGCGAAGAAAGTTAGACTGATATTGATGCCAACAAGCAACCAGAGAGCAATGGACCTCAAGTTCCACTTTCTCAAGATTTTAGTGATGGAAATCAAATAAAACATATCCAGTTTGCAAGGATGAAAAGAAAAATGTAAGCACTTTTTCAAAAATATGAACACGGACTCAGAGGTGCCATTAAATGTAGTTCAATGAACCAGAGAGAGAGATAGAGATAGAAGCAAGAACCAGAACAAAAGAGGAGAAGCACTTACAACTTGTCCAAGAGAACGCATCCTAAGGCCTCTTGTATGCATAAAATCAGTCAACGTTCGACCATCCACTGGTGAGAGTTCCAAAGAACCAAAATCAGCAACCTGTATTGCATAATGAAATGCCAGGGAAACTTAATTTGGTTGTTATGTTAAAAAAAAAATTAAAACAGAACCAGAGAGAGGGAGAAGAAGATATTCCATTATTACCAGTTTAGGAAGAGCAATTTCATTGTAATACTTCTGTGATAAGCCAATCAGCTCTTGCATTGACTACCAATCGCAAGTAGCAGGTTAGTGCAAATCATACAGTTTAGGGAATCTTTATATCAACTGCCAAAAATAAAATCTTGTACCTTGCGATGAAGCCCAGTCTCTGACTCTTTTAACCGAGTAAAAGCAGAATCAGACAAGAATGTCTTCAATGGCATCAGTCTCAACATGAGATTCTGTAGATAGTGACACTGATTTTTCAGCTTCCACACTCATGTCACCTGCAACAGGCTTCAAGTTTCCAGATTGACTTTTCATACTACCGGTGATCTCCAGGGGTTGACCTTGAATTCTAGAAATCGACATGGACGCTATTATAGCAGTGGCACGTCCTTGGGCGGTAACAAGCCCGTGGATGAGAAAAAAAAGCAGAAAATTGCACGTCAGGGACAAGGGACAAAAGAAATACGAACTTTAGCCAAAAAAAAGGGGGCAGAGCAGAGGCAACCTGAAGAGAAGATCCGACCTCACCGGAGAGGAAGAAGAAAGCTTAATACAACAAAGGAGGAGGAGACCGAAGTTTTTTCCAAACGAACGGCACAAGATCTGCAACCAACAGTGAAGATGGGACCTCCTTGGGCGGTAAGAAGGCTGTGGCTAAGCAAAAAAAGCAGAAAGCTGCACGTCAGTGGAGAAGGGACAAAAAAACACGAATTTTACACAAAAAAAAAAGAACAGAGGCAACCTGAAGAGAAGACCCGACCTCACTGGAGAGGAAGAAGAAAGCACAAGATCTGCAACCAACAGTGAAGATGGCACGTCCTCGGGCGGTAACAAGCCCGTGGATGAGAAAAAAAAAAGCAGAAAACTGCACGTCAGTGGACAAGGGACAAAAGAAATACGAACTTTAGCAAAAAAAAAAAAGAAGGGCAGAGCAGAGGCAACCTGAAGAGAAGATCTGACCTCACCGGAGATGAAGAAGAAAGCCTATTACAACAAAGGAGGAGGTCAACAAAATTTTGTACCAGTTTCCAGAGGATGAAGGAGGAGGTCAACAAAATTTTGTACCAGTTTCCAGAGGATGCGGATAAGTGATAGAGCAACATTATCCCAAAAAAAAAACCAAAAAAAAGAAAGAAAGAGAATGTAGTGGGAGAGAGAATGCAGCGGGAAGAGAGCAAATGCAGCAGAAGAACAGAAAGACGGAAGCGCGGGCACATGGGACACTGCCAGGCGAGGCCAGATGGGAAAACTAACGCGCGATGCGCGAACAACATGATGATTCCAATCCACATGCCGGGCACGTGAGAGGACGACGAAAATTCTGGCTGAATGGAGTTGCCATGTTATCTACTTATGTTGAAAAAAATTAACATTACGTTGTTTCCATTTTCCCAGAAAAATAATGTGCAGAGATGCATGCAGGGCCGTTTGGAAGCTGTAGATTTTTGTGCACGGGAGCACCGGGACAGGTGCGTTCTTGAAAATGACTCTTTGAATACTAGTACTAGTATTTAAATAGTATTAATGAGTTGTGTAGGATGGATGGATGGAAGATAAATGACCTGATTTGGGTCCACCGGTTCATGATGTCATGCAACTGAACTTTGCATCAGTTGCAAACTTATCAATTTCTTTGGATCAACAGTGCAGCTCATGAGCAAACTCAATGTGCTAGCTTCGAACTATGGATGATTATGTAATCTGGGGTGGTCTGATCCACCGACAAATGTATTCTGGATATGTTATCAGAGCCGAGTGTTTGGTTGAATGAAATCTGAAACTATTTCTATCCCAATAAAATTTTTTTTTTCTAGAATTAGCATGTTAGGATTGAGACAGAAGGTTGTCACATTCCTGAATTTTAGACGCTTAAGCTAGCATATGAGGGACAAAATAAAAGAATTCTTTTCCAAAATTTATTCAGACTTGGTATGGAGAGAAGCTTGGTTGGCTAACTACACAACCTCTCCGCATCAAATCTCCAGCACTGAAAAGTGAAAACTATCGAACTCGCATGTGAAACACCACCTAAAAGCTTCACTCCCACGTTGAGAGTGAGATCAAAGATTCAAGCAACAAAGGAATCCCGAAGCAATAAGACAAATATGCCAACAATTTTCTCACATCGAATGGATGCACTTCGGTGATACGACACTCTAGAAAGATCAGTACAGACGGATATATAATCTCCTTCCACATATTCTGCTTGACGCATTCATTGATCTCAATTTAAATATTTATTAATTTTCTGGGTTCTGAGGAGTGTCCGGAGGCCACTTAAACCTTGAAGCAAACTGGGATGGCTATCCCCTGAACATCAGCTCCCGGAATCTCCATTATTGCCGTTGGAGGTTCACCCGAGTGAATAGAGTTGGTTTGTGGCTGCAATCTTGCTCTAGCTAACCAATCAGCACTTCTACCGTCTTCTCTCCAGACATGCTGGAGTCTTCACGTCCAATACTTGCTCAGAAATTCTTTGATTTGCTTCACTGAATTGAAATGTGGAGATGTAATTTCCACTTCCTCTATAAAGTGCCAAGCTCGCTTTAGAATCTATCTCCAAAATGACACTTCTGTTCCCCTGGTCCCATGCTAACTTTAATCCCGTAAAAATGCCCCTCAATTCAGCAGTATCGTTGCTTGCAAATCCCAGGTTCGCTGAGAACCCTCCTTTCCGTCGCCCCCCATTTGTCTCATGTTAGCCCACCTGCACCCGCTGTACCAGGAGCTCCATAACGTTAATCCACTCCACTGCTCTGGTGGAGGATGCCTCTTGATGAAGCCTGCAGTTTCAAGTTCTTGCCTCTGCCTTAGAGATTAGGCGACGCTTGCCTTCTCTGCCTGTTCTACAAGAACTTCAGGAGGAGTCGAAGGCAGATGATCATCACCTTCACATACAAAACCAGTCTTGGCCCTCCATGCAAAATACACAATCTGCTGGAGAAGTACTTGCCATTACCTCGACCTCAATTTATTTCGATACTACTACTAAAAACGATTGAAGTTTTTACCGCTATGGTATAGTTTCCTGCCTAAGCCAGAAAGACTACAATGAATAAAAGAGAGGGAAAAAAATCTGTTAATGACCAAAGTGCTACAGTTCGGTGGTTTGTCAAACAAGAAACCACCAGCTCTACAGGATACAAGGGAAACCTATCACCACCATCAGGAATTCAAGCATCATTGCAAAAAATGGAAACTCATGCTCCTAGATAAACTGTGACAGCCCCACCTCCCCGTAAGGCGAACCAAAGGGATCGGCGGACAGCCTACCAACTCTCGCCAGAACTCACTCACGCACTACAGTCCTCAAATAAATTACAATGCACATCTCAAATATTACATCAAATTCTCCATGAATTTACATATCATAACGAAGCAAATACTACTTCCCAAGCGTAGAATGTACACATACATTCGTTTCAATTCCAAACGTTCACACATTCCTAACTATTACACAAGATAAATCTAAACTCCAACTGTACAGAAGATAATCCATCCAGTTACATGAAGAACTTATTACAAGCGCTTCCTTTTGCCTCGAGCCCAACCACAGCTCAGGAACCATCCATCACAGACATTGCCTTGCTCAAATCCAAACCCTAGATCACAATTATCATGTCAAACAAAAGGAATTCTAAAAGCATCGAGTTCCTATCACCTTTTGACATTTTAATTACAATTGAACCTACACTTATCCGATTGAAACGAATCTTATGGCGTTACGAAGCTAAAACATTTACCAATATTTCTTATGAAGACCTCCAAAGCAAAATTATACATTTTGATGGTCAAAAATCAACATCTTAGAGAAAATGGCAAACTGTCCGTGAAACAGGGCTTAGGGTCAGTCAAGGGTATTTTGATCATTTCACTTGCTACAGTACTCCAATCGATTTGAAATTTTGCAGATAACTAGCTAACTCATATATCTATAACTTTCATGTTTTGAGCAAGGGCCGATTCAGTCTTTCTCAAGGTTGAACATTCAGTGCAAAAATAGGACAGATTACTACCAAAATTGGAAACTCTAATCTGGAATTTATGCACACAAACCAGAAATTTCTTTAGGCAAATGAAATTAACACCTAAACTCAAGATTTTCCATACATCAAAACTGGTAAATCATGACCAACCATTACTCATCATCTAAAGGCAGAAAAATCCCCAATAAATCCGAAAATTCCATAATACTACTTCAAACCATAAACTTATCCACCAAACAACATATTTAATCTCTCCAATCCACTAATACACAATTTATTGAAGTAAAGAGGAAGTTCTTGACAAGATACCTTCAAACCCCTTGAAAACAAGCAAAGCAAAGCCCTTTATTCTTAAAACACTCCACCCTTAGCTTGCTATCACCTTGGTTGTGAAGTTAATCGGAGTAGATCGTGACTCAATCGGTTGAAACTCAAGATTTGGTGAAGAAAATCAAAGGAAAAAATTGGAGTTTTCTCTCTTTATTTTTGCTCCCAAAAGGTTCGGTCAGTTTGGAGATAAAGAAAAGTGGATTTTTGAACCCCAAATGAAGTCAAAAAGTGAAGACTTAACCATTAAGAAAACTGGTCCATGACAGAATCCGGCCGGAATCTGGCAGGATTATGACGTGTCACAGGCGGCAGCCAAGTTTGACTGGCTGTTTTCCTTCATTCTTATCTTGTTTTGGCTGAATTGGGTCTTCATTTTTGCTCCTCCTTGGCCGGCCACTTTGAGAGGAAAAACCAAGAGAGTTTCCTCAATTTCAACTTCCATTTTTCTCAAATCTTGAATTTTCACCGATGGTCTTGCAAAATACTCCATAAAAGTGACTTGCTAAGGAAGATTAAAGAAGGTGGTGGAGTAGTTTTGGCAAAGGAAGCTCTAAGTTACTATTTTTCTTGAGTTTTAAGGTAAGATGCTAAGGAACTTCCTCTTTGTTCTTAATAATGGTAAAATAGTGGTTTCTAGTTGCTAAAATTGCTATTTTGTGGAAGATTTATGGTTGAAAGTAGAGTTTTGCTAAATTTTAGATTTATTGGTGATTTTTCTGATTTTATATGATAATCATTGGTTGGCCATGGAATGATAGATTGATATGGTGCAAAATGAAACTTGTGTATATTAGTTGTGATGGTTTGCGAAAAATTTTCGTTTGTAGGGTAAATTTCAGTTCTAGGGTTTCGAATTGGGGCTTTTTTGTGATTAGTATTGGAGATATTAATTGGCTCAAGTGGAAGGGTATTGTGGTCCTAATTAGGTGTGTTTTATAGTCTATGATTTGTATATGTACTTGTGATTGAATTGAGATGTGATTGGTAATGTATTATAGGAGGGAAAATAAGGAAATTAAGGGGAAGTGCTGTCCCATCTTTGAGAGTATTTGATTACTTTGAGTGAGTGGACTCTTGGTAGAAATGAAGGGTTTGGTCTCGAGCAATGTAATGAGTTATGATGGATGAGATTCATGAGCCGTGGTTGGTGAGTGATTCCTTAACTATTTGCAAAGTTACTTTTCGCACTATTTCTTGCATTGCATACTCGATTGCATATCATGAGTGCTTGCATGTGTATCATGAAATGATTTGGTTCCAATGAGTTCTTGGGAATTCGTGTGCGTAGAACCAACGTCTCCACCTTTGATTATTTGGAACAATTGGCTCCCTTGTACTGTTTGACTGACTGGATCCATTTGAGCGTTGGAGTTCTAAGTACGATGATTTTGCTGGCTCACAAGAGCAATAAACGTACATTTGATCATTGATTCTTAATCTCATTTAAATGCACTATTATGAAGCTTATTTGATTACTGATTTTATTAGACACTCGCTGAGTTTCTAGCTCACCCCAAAAATATATTTTCTCCCCACAGGGCTCGAGGCAAAGGAAGCGCGTGTAATGAGTTATTAGTATGACTGGATGAAATATCTCTTGTATAATTTGAATTCGCACTCGATTCACTTGTGTAATGGGAAGTCGTGGAACTTTAGAAGATGTAATACTTGAGACTGATATTGGAATTGTATTCTTTGAGAATTGAGGACTTTTTATCTTATTTAGGGAATTGTACCACTAATTGAGATTTGTAATGTATGTAAGTATACGTTCTAAAATTGAAAAATATTATTTCATTTATTATTGAGGTTGTACCCTATGTTCTTGGATGTGGCTGATGTAATTTAATTGAAAACTGTAATGAGTGAGTGAGTCCCGACGAGAGTTGGGTAGGCGGTCCGCCGAACCCTTTGGTTCGCCTTAGGAGGAGGTGGAGCTGTCACATAAACTTAAGAACATGTTTAGCACCACCAGCTTCAGATTTCCCATATATTGAGGGCCTTCTCATTGATGTTGGATGCTACAAGTTTGAACTTTAGATTGAGATGACAAAATTGAGAAGAAATTACAAGTATCTAGAATAGTGTTAGAAGCATCCGTGCTTGCAGTGATTTTGAAGAAGATAGCCACAAAAAGTGACTCCAAACTGATCCTCTTTGTCTAGGGTTGCACGTGCACAGGGCAACTCAGGTGGGAGAAAAGAAAAACAACAATCAACTAAATGAAGCTCAAACCTACAGGGGAAAAAAAATGGAGTATGAAAATTACCATAAAGGAACAAAGAAGGAATATAAAATTAGAGTTAGCATACTTGTCTTTACGTGGTGAAACTCTTCTGGACAAGTAAGATTATTAACCTGTGCTTCAGAGAAGGAAACATTAAATTATAGGAAAATAAAACTGCTCCATGTTCTCAAATTGTAACTACACCAGGTGTCAGGAAAAGAATAGGAAATACGAAAGCAAACAGGAGCTAAAAAGAGACAAAGGAGGCACTTTTTCACCATATCTTTCATCACATACCACCCAGGCAAAGAATAACACATTAGGCAAAGAAGCCAATCCTTAGAATCAGTGGCACTACATCAGAAAAACGCTTTCTCCAGTATCATGAATAACGTTGCTAATCAGTGCATCATCTTCTCTTCCGAGTCAAACAAGTCACATGCAGACCACTTCCTCTGGGTGCTTCTTTAAGGGGCAGTTCTTATTCATGAGATTAATCTTATGAGTTTTTCTGCAGGCTTATTTCAACCACATTCTAGCTCCTTTTATTCTTCAAATTCCATTGAAGCTTGTCATGCAGTCAGCAAATCAAATTCGACCTCCAACATTACCATCTATCAGCTGAGTCCTCCTGCTTCACGGGCTTGTCACAGGTTCAGTCATCATGCCCATTAATCTGCATTTCCGATCTTCCAAACTGTCATACATTCTAATCCCTTCAGGAGCTCTGATTTGCAAGTGAGATCTACTAGACATTACGCTATTAGCTGCATTTTCCACACTGTTATTTTTTAACCCACTTTTGCACCACGCAACATTACTGATATCAGCAGCTAATGTGGCTAATTCGTGGCTTGGGAAGGATGGAGGCTCTGCATAGTCAACAAATTCAGGCCCTAACAATGAGGTCCTGGATTCCGCTGTACCAGAACTTGCAAAGCAACAGTGGCCACATTGATGAGGGATCAGTTGATCACCATAAGCTGCTTGAAACAAATTGCTCATCCCACTACCAGATTTTAATACTGGATCCAGTGTTCCTTCAAAGTGAGCCAGCCTTGCACTTGGCAATGAGGTTTCGAAGACTTCCAAGGAACTATAAACGCTAAAAGCACTAATCCGAGCCACAGGCCGGAACAAGGAAGGAGGGTCTCCTGCTTCAGAACTGCATTGATAGTCAGTTTGAGTAATAATCTCATGCTGCTCATCATCCATCTTTTCCTTAGAGCTAACATCCTTACTGTCCAAGGACTTTGACGAGTTGACATCTCCACATGATAGAGTCTCATTGGATGATGCTTTAGATTTTTCGGCACTAGCATCTTCCATCACCTGGCTGGAATCAAATTTAAACTTGTCAGAATCCATGCAACGGCGCCTCAGGGTAGAATTCCAGTGATTCTTAATTGCATTGTCAGTTCTTCCCAGCAAAAGCCGTGCAATGGATGCCCATTTGTTGCCATGGATAGCATGGGCCTGTAGAATAATGCTATCCTCTTCATCTGCCACAATTGATGGTTTTATCAACCTCATCATCCTCTAGGAAAAGGATAAAAGATTGCAGCTCTTATCTAGGAAGAAAGATAGTTGAGAAGGATGCACAAACTGTTCTACTTAGTAGTAGCACGAATAGGAGTATAAGTCCATATACAGACATGAGGACAGGCAACGCTTAGGATCTAAGGAAATCCAGTACACATTTTCAAGTAAAAGAATGAACAAATTAGTAGCAATAACAGGATTGACTGAACATATACGGAACTCATGGAAGATGAATAATGCACCAACATTTGAATCTAACAGTTCAAAGAATCCAACAGTTCAAAGAATCGTCTTACGCCCAGAACTATAAGGGAAGCAAATTAAAGCACCTGTAAGTACTTATTCTCAGACTGTGCCGTATAACGAGCTAAATAAGCCCAGAAATTGGATTATATCCTAGACCACAGATTGGGGAAAAAAAAAACAAAAGAACAAAATGAAGAAACATACAAAACCACAATTGGAGGCAGGCTTCTGTTGTAACGTTCCTGCGGTTAATTGTACGAAAACTGAGAACTCTAATAGTAGTAGAAAGAAGTGGAATTGGAAAACTTACCGGTGAAAGGTTTGCGCTTAACGGCTGGGTCCAGCTGATTACACCAACGAAGGCGACAAGACTTGCCCGATCTACCGGGAATTCCACGGGCAATCAGGCTCCAATTCCTCGCCCCAAAATTGCTCACAAGTCGACCCAATATCGCGTCCTCTTCTTGCGACCACGGTCCTTTGACTCGGTCCAGTGACTTCTTACTGTTAGCTTGGCTGCTTCTACTACTTCCGCCGACACCGCCGCTTCCACTGCCATCCTCAATCAGCACCACGCCATCCTCCCCGTCGTCGGAGTCTCGCTTTTCCGACGTGATGACATTGGCGCTTCCGTCATTAGCGGTTACAACTTGCATCTCGTCGTATATTTCTTTTTCCAAGTTTTCCCCAAAAAAGAAGTACTAATTTTGTTGAGTTAAATTGAAAGCACAAATACGTCGTCAGCGGCGAGCTGCTGACCACTACCAAACTGCGTTTGCAGGAATGTTTTAAGCGTGAACAAAAGTGCGGGCAAAACTTTTCAAGCGGTCTCGTGGTTTCCGTTTTTACTTTTCACCGGTACTGTAAATCATTAGTCACCTTTTTATTCTTCTTTTTGGGGTTTTCCGATGGTAAGAGTTCAAACAGAGAAAAGGGCGGAGGTTTAGGGTCCAACATAGACTTCATAGCCCCCTGACTAATACGCCTATAAGTTCCGCTGGGTTTGACGGCAATCTTTAATCACCATCGTGTCCTGCATAAAATAAGACAATTGTACAGCTGCTCCTTTTTTTCCCCGAGACGGGCCACTTTTTTACACCCAAAAAAAAAAAAAAAGAGTGTGTATTTAATATAAGAATTGTGATGATGGATGATTTTTGTGGAAGTATTTATAAATAATTTATGATTTTAAAGGCATATTTTGACCTGTGATTAAAATCGAACCTACCTAAACTTTTTATATAAAAAAAAAAAAAAAAAAGCTGTGATTTCAAAGAAGCTAGGTTGGGGCATCACTTAATGGTTTGCTCGAGACTCGAGTCCCTTCAAAATTCACAAGCTTGCGTTACTATTATATATAAGGCTCCTGTCTCTCTTAGGGGACTTAATTGATATTGGCTTTGTTTTAAGGTACCATGATACTATAATATTTTTCCTTTTTATTTGTTTAAAATGATTTAACCAAATTATTGTTTTTGTTGAAATGTGATTGGAAAGGTAATGGCTAAAATATCAAACATCCATGAGCTTACATCCGTAAGCTTTGAACTAATGTCTTTATTTATTTATTTATTTATTTATTTATTGTGAGTGAGATGACTTGCAAGTCCTAAAGGGTGAGATGTGGCAGTTCGGATAAATATTTTGTATCCTTTATTGAGCTCCTAATTTTATCTTAAAAATTAATTTTTACCCTCATCATCTAATCACATTTGCTAATGTAGTAGTCTTGCATAACTCCCTTAAAATATTTTAACTGTCAAATTAACTATAATTGTATTAAAGAAAAAATTACTAATAAATTGCAATTTTCATGAAAAACTTATATGAAATTTAATTTTGTAAAAATAAAATTAATATATTCATAAAAATTAATAATTATTTTAAATTGCACACCCATTATGTGTGCCCTTAACACTAATATAAAAAAAATATTGATAGCTGTTTACTTTTATCTACGACCAATAGGCAATGGGTATTAAAAAAGTTTTTACGTAGTTTCTTCATGCTAATAACTAAGCAATTTCTTTGAGTTTTCCTCATTTGATCACATTAAAAAGACAAAATATATTTTTTTCATGAAATTTCAATATCTAAACTGGTGGGCGGTTGGGAGAAGGAATGAGTTGGGTGGTATAGAAAATGAGTGTAAGTAAGAGGTATCAAATTCGGAACTTTCCATTTACGCTAAAAAAATTTAAAAAAAATTGTGGGTGGTCCAAAAACAGGGGAGGAAAGATGCAACTGTTTTTATTCTTTTTAAATAAAAAATTTCCCAAAATTTGACAACAATTTGTTTGGATTGTAAGTTATTTGGAATATTTCTACTGAAGCACTTTTTGTGATGTGATGTATGTGAGATAAAAAGATAATTGGGAAGATAAAAATGTGTATTGAAAATTGTAATGATGATGTAAACAAATATAATTGGGAAAATAATTTAATGTCCAATCCAAAGAAACCTGGTCCGTGAAGCCCACCCCGGGAGAATTAAACATAAAGGATCAACCCTAATAAAGAGAAAGGCGACAATTTCTATTTTAAGTTGGTTTTTCCAATTATTTTCTGAAAACAGCTCCTTAACAACTTCAACCATTCCTCCCATTCCTTACTCCAAATAAATAAATAAACAAAGAAGAAGATAAGGGAAAAAAAGAAAATATGCAAATGGACGTTGACGATGAGAATTAAGTTGTTTATTTGGGGATCTCCTTTTCAAGCATATCAACCCCTGCAACGCTACGTAGTTTGCCTTTAAAACCACCAACTTCACCAACCCAAAATAAAAATGTTACACCACAACCAAACCCAAAAAAGAAGAAAAAATCTCAAAGTTGCACGCGTGAATTACTTGACCAATCGCTGACATAGAGTGTAATGCTAGCCAGCAGTCATTCCCAATTCTAATTCTTGTTCGTCATCATCACTACTAATAACTAATCCATCATGATGATCACAAACCTTAGCTGTTTCTGTATAATTAAGATCCAGCTCTTAGCATTTGCCTTAATCACTAAGCACTAAAACCATCTTCAATAAATTAAAGGAAAAATTCTCAAATTAGTCCCTCACATATTTGGAAATTTTTTTTAATCCCTCACATTCAAAATCAACCAAAATAGTCACTTGGATATTTTAGTTTTGCGGTTTTGATCCCAAAACTTATTTTTGCTTAACTTTTTGGCCAAAAAACGCACGCCTGCCTCACATACCCATAATTTCAAAGCCAAATTAGGAACAAATTTTATTTCCCTTAAACACACAGACACATATACATACACATGATCTTCCCTTTTCCTCAATTTTCATCTACCAAACTCTTTACACGTAAGACCTATTGCTTATATAATTTTGAATCCTTGTTATTGTCAATTGGCTGTGAAAGTTTTTATTCGAAGGGATACTCTTGGACCTGTGAATATCGCCTATTCTAGTGTTTATTAATTAGTGGTGATATACAATCAGTTTGCACCAATGGAAACCTTTATACAGGAGTTCTTTTTTTATTTTTTTTTGCCATATTCTTAAGAGTAGATTGTTTACATCAAATTGAGTGTTTCATTTTGCCTTAGCAATAATGAGCACATAAAGTAAGCATGCATTTTTTTTTGTCGGGAAATTGAGTAAAAATTAGCTTTGAGACCAAATGGGCAAAATTTTTGTATTTGATGGACTATTTTGGATGATTTTAAATATGAAGATCTAAAAAAAAATTTCTAAAAATGTAAGGGACTAAACTGGGGCTGAAATACAATTGAACAACTTGACTCCAGCTCGCGAATAATTCAATCACTACTTGACTCGAACTCGATCAAAGTTGGGCTCGAGTTGCTCGATTGAGTCTATGAGTCAAGCTCGAGTAGGTATATTATGTGCTCGAGAGTTTGTCGTGCTCTATTGAGCACTCGCTCTTATATATAATTAACATATTCTAAATAAGTAAATTACTCTTTTAGATTGTTTATTTGCAATAATTACGACCTTAACTAGCTTTGTTTAAAATTAGTAAAGGGTAGACGTGTCATCTTGCTAAAAAATATAGAATTAGGTTAAAGATTAAAGAAGACAGTGAGAGAAGAAATTTCTTCTTCTTCTTCTTCCCGTTTCGAGCTTCGAACAGAATTGGCTGAATTGTCTCCGAGCAAAATTCATCCAACGATCTTCACTGCTTGAGCTCCACTTGAATCTCGATATCCACAGCCACTAGTGCTTCAGCTTGATTGCAGCGACGATGACTGTCATGAATTGAAGCACCAGATGGCAGAAATTGGAGAGATGGAGTGGAGGGTGCAGCTGATAATGTGAAGTAACATCAGTTCCATTGTGGTATCCACGCCCACTAGTTTCTCGCGTTGTATAAGTTGGACTATTGGAGAATACTTCATCCATTTTCTCCACCCGTTGTTAAAGAAATTGATGTTAATTCTCATTTGTGCTTGTTTTTTTGATGAGACCTTTCAAAAGTTGGAACTTTTGCTTTGGATTATGCTTTAGTTTTTTAGCTATGGATGTTTTTTGTGGTTAAATAAACTTCACTAGGATGCAATTCAGATGAAAATGAGCTGTCTGCACAGGAAACCTTTGGTCGAGCTCGATGAAAAGCTCGCCAAATTCCTTGAGCCCCAACAAGCCAAGCTCAAGCCTGGAAAGTAGTACCTTGAGTTGAGCTCGAACTCTGCTCAAGCAACTCGCTCGAGCAGCACTTCTGGGTATTGAGTTCGAGTTCCAGAATGACAACACTCCGAGACCAAATTGGCGTTTTTCTTAAATAAAAAACCTGCCCTTTTTTCATAAGAGCTAGGGAAGTTTGAGTGCATAAGACGCTCGTTTGCTCCTAACATAAAGAGGACAAAAATATCGTACATTGCATACCAAAGAAGGTAAACTTATGGGGCATACAAGAAATTGTTTTTAAGTGCAACATCATTTACATTTTTCTATTTCACAGTAGTTCAGTAGAAACCTTTTCAAAATCAGGAGAACTAAGGTGAAAGAAAGCCCGTGGGAATAAATAAGAAGGAAAAAAAGGAATCATTAGTACCACTTGCATCTTTTATTTTCTAAAATTTAAGTAAGTGTAGATTTAGCCAGCGAAAACCTTCCTGAGATAAATCCGCTCCGGCAGGTTGTGATTATAAGCGTTTTTCTGTGGAGATCTGGAGGGGTATTTCTTACTCTAGAACGTACACATTTGGCATGCATGTTACCTTTAAAATTTTCTGTTCGTCTTCCGCGCGTTAGTTGTTCTACATTTTTCCTGCATTAAATGTTATTCTTAACAATACAGCCCCCTGATGCACCAAATCCTTCAAATATTTATTAATGCCAAAAACGAATCCTTTAGTTGAATAGTTATGATGAATTTTCGTGTGGATTTCCTTCGTGGTGATGTAATTTACTACTCTCTCCGTCCCACTTTGATAGTTCTGTTTTCCTTTTTTGTCTGTCCCAAATTGTAGTCCAGTTTTCAATTGAAGAATGTAGTTGTATTTTAATTTTCTTAAAATACCCTTATTCAATGCTGTTACTATAAACATACCCCATTTAATGAGAGTTGATTCTTTGTTTACCATCAATTCAAATTCTCATAAAGTTATACTCTAATTAATGTAAGGGTATTTTAGGAAAATAGCTATCTAAATTAATTGTTCCAATAAAATTAACTACTTTTTCTTAAACTGTGTGAAAAAATAACCAGAACTATCAAAGTGGGACGAAAGGAGTATATATGAGCCAATCTGTTAATATGTGGACGAGGTCGACCTTACATTTGTCACACACGGAATACTGATCCATGTTGGGAAAAGCCTACGGTTCTGTATATTGGTCTATGAAATTTCCTTTGTGATTCATTACTTATTATTAGCTGTATTAATACAAGGGGACTGTTAAAGATATCACAAAGTTATCATATGTACAGCTCGGAATTTCGAGTAGTTCGTAGTCCTCTAAAAGAAGCAATTGACAAGCATCGGTATATATATATATATATATATATGCTTTAATAATGAACATAAAGACAAGGAAATAAAAGGGTTAAAAGGAAGACATGTACGGATTGATTTGGGTTACAGAGCCTGAGCCAAATCTTCTTCTTTTATTTTTATTTTTCATTTCAAGTAATATGATAGTACTAACGTAAAACATCTTATATCGAGTTGTAGTTATCAGTTTGCAGGAGAGAAGAATGTTCGAGCAAGGGCCGGGCTCATGCGCAGGGAACGAAGCTCTTTAAACTGGGGAGAAGTCAACTTAGAAAATTGAGATGGGTGTGGTACAAGTTAAACACATTACTTAATGAACTGAAGTACTAGCAACCTCATCATCAAGCGCATCAACGGAGAAGGTTGAACCGCAACAGTCGTATGAAATTTGGATTTCTAATTGGCTCGTAGGGCCAACAGGTTTGGTCGATTGGGTGGTACATCAAAATTGGTTGGCTTTCTATTGACAATCACGTGGAATTATATATTCCCTCTGTCCCATTTTGACAGTCCTAGATTTTTTCTACACAGTTTAAGGAAAAATAGTTAACTTTATTGAAGCAATAAATTTATATTGCTATTTTTCTAAAATACTCTTACATTAAATAGAGTAAAGCTTTATATTAATTATTCATGGAAACTTGAACTGATGGTTTACAGGAACTTGAATTGATGATCAAGAAAGAATCAATCCTCATTTTACATTATTATTTCACATTTTGGCTTGAAAAAATAACAAAGCTGGCTATTCATATCTAAATGTATTAAATGAGGTAGGTTAACAATCTATATTAAATAAAATAGTTTATACTAATAATAGCCTACATTGAATAATGATATTTTAGAGAAATTAAAAGATAACTACATTTTTCAATTGAAAAGTGAACTACAATTTGGGACAGACGAAAAAGAAAAACAGGACTCTCAAAATGGGACGGAGGGAATAGTAACGTCCTAGAATAAGACTCAGAAACAAACACTTTTAGTTACTTTTATGCATGATTTTTTGTGAAGTCAAAATTAATATGACTAAAAAACTAGTTGTAGCCACTGTACTCTTTCAATTGTAATGGGGATATATATTAGGTATTTTGCTCTTGCAAGGAAGAGCTTAGAAGGTGGAATTAATCGGTTGATGATAAGGAGGAAGCCGTTCTGTCTGTTAACAGTTTCCCAACCCCACCCCACGCCACCTTCTATATATATTTTTTAAAAGTGATTTTGAAAGGACACAACGGGATATGAATTTGGACTGATCATCCATAGAAGCTGCATGCATATTATTGATGTACAGTAGTTGAATATTTTTATCGCGCGATTGAGTGTTGTGTTCCAACGTTCTAGATCCTACAATAACAAAAGAGCAGTAGTGCAAACTTAACGACAGTTGGTTGCATTAAAGTATTTAAATCAAACACATTTTTATCTCTCTGTTGAAATGGACAGAATTTCCTTGGCCAATACTAATATTAAGTTTTAACCTAACCCGCTACGGCGCTACCCACCTACAGCAATTATTGCAGACGATTACATGCTTAGACGAGGAGCCAACTGGTTGTGAATGTAGCGCTGCGACGCAGTCAATTTGTTGTTTCAAATGAATTTAGAGTGGCACACTTTGATCATATGTCAATGGAATTAGTCATTCTCTCTCTATTTTTTCTTTTCTCGGACACCAAATGTTGAGCAATGGTATCCGTGTTAAATAAATTAAGCACCAGAAAAAGTGGTGCCGTGCTTTGATTAATTTTGTGCATCACAGCTGCGGACTGAAAAGACCACGATCTGCGCATACCTCAATAAACTAGGAAAGCCCTTGCAGGATTAATTTCTTATTCCCCACGAATTCCCATGCCATCTCCCGCGGCCGTTGCCCCCCCAATGGTCACATCCTTCAGAATTTGCACGAGTCAAAAGGAAGCAAAAAAGTTGACCATATGCGAGGTTGGGAATTGGCAAATGATTAATTTTTTAAGTAAATCTCACGGTATATACTCTACTCACTGCGTATACACTATCGAATTGAGAGTTCAAGTTTTATATTGAAAGCCCGAGTTTGAGTTCAAGTATTATAAAATTAAATTAAGTCTTTATTTAATTAAGTTAAAACTCGACTTGGCTTAGCTCGTTTGCTCCCCTGTGCCCTAACTTCACCTATTTTCGCTTTGTCCACTCCTCTCTGTTCATTCATTATTTGTATCAGGTATCAGCATTTCTCAGACGAACATCCAAGTACGCCACCACTTTCCTTCTGAGCTAGGTAATTGTGCCTGAAAATCATTTTGAATGGGCGAGTTTTACCAATCAAATAGCTAAAATGTAATCCAGTTGAATCCATAATTCTTCACATGGCATAATGTAACACTTAGTTCATAAGAATATTTAAATTATTACTAACAAATCACAGGTAAAAAGAAGATCCAATTTTTCGTTGGAACGAAGAGAATCCTCTAATCTACTTTTATGAACTCATTCCAAAAACCGTAAAGTTAGTCGCGATACAAATAAAGAAATCTAAAGGCTGCGGTTGGAATGCACAAGGTCGTTACCTACCACACGTATCCAAAGAAGTCGAGACATTCCAATACTAGGTAGAAGAAGAAGCTGTAGAATCATTCAGCATTAAAACGCAAAAACAACACGATGCTGAGATGGATGGGATTTGTTTGAATGAAGTTCCATCGGTTAGTAGGTGGTATGTTAGTAATTCGTCGATGGCCAACTCAAGCTGTTAGATAACGAAACCTCTTCTGACTTTACTGATCGCAGATTTTCAAATCTTTTTGCGATTACTTTGGGTTCTTTAATCTATTTGCACACGCAATCGTGGGAAAGACTTGGGATGTAAATCTCTTGCTACACAAGCACTATATATACACCGTACTTTCATGAGCAAAGTCATTCCAAAACTCAGGATTTGATTCGTTTTCTATTTTCTATTCTTTTTGCCGCTTTATTCTCCCATTGAAGCAAATAAAGACAGGCTCCCCAAAAAAGTGTCTTCTTGTCATTTCTTCGTGTCGCGGGCTTCACAAATTCAACATGGCACCGGCTGTGTTCTTGTTGACATGCGCTTTAGTTCTCATATCGTCGTGCTCATTTGCTTCTGCTGATGTTGTAGAGCACTCGTTTCATGTAATCTTTCTTAGCCCAACTTCTTCTTCCTCTTTTTTTTTTTTTAATGCCTGAAACAATCTTTCCCCGTCTTATTCTTTGGAAAGCAAAAGATTACTATTTACTAGCATTATAAAGATTCCGAGTACGTAATCTTTTTACTAGCATTATGAAGATTCCGAGTACGACCTTTACGTACCACAGCTCTTTCATTCCTGAGGAAGCTTGTAGTAATGCTAAAAGCTGTTCATGCAGGAGGCGGGCCATCTCCAGCATTTCCTTTTTTTTTTTGTTTTCTTTTCTTTTGCGGGACACAAGCACCTGTTTCCTGCTTCATTAGAAGTATTCTGTATGAATTATTAGTGAAGGCCATCGAGTTCATGTTTGAAAATTCATCCTCCTCTGGGATATCTCACAAAAGTTTTGACTTTTCCCCAAGAGAGTTGCTTTTACAAAACGAGATTTTACCTCCCTATTTCTATTTGGGTTTGAAAGTTCTTTACCTACCTAAACAGAGATTTTACCCTTGTGTAACAAACAACTTGAAATATTGCACCAAGCTTCATGGGTCAAACATTTCTAATTGTAAAGTCACGATGATTGAAGATAGCAGTAGTTTTACTTCGTGGCATGCATTTGGTATTACCGCCTTCAAAGTTCAGGAATTAGTGAGGGTCTGAAAGGAAGGGTGGGATTTTTCTTAAACAAATTAATTAATTGGCATGGAAATTTATATTCTAGCTAGCACCTAGCTAACTCAGGTTTGTACGTGTGGTATATAAATTAAATAGTGAGTGATTGTTATCATTTAAATACTGCTAAATGATTTAATATATAACGTCTGCTTCTTACAGGTGCAAAATCTTACCGTGAACCGACTATGCCGGAGACAAGTGATCACAGCAGTGAATGGAAGTCTGCCAGGCCCAACTCTCCGCGTACGAGAGGGGGATACCCTGGTTGTCCATGTCTTTAACAAGTCACCTTATAACCTTACCATTCACTGGTAATTGTACTTCTTCCATCATCTGTACATATGAAACTAAAAATAACGCAATGTAGCTTTCAATTAAGTGGAACGTTAAAAAAAAAAAAAAAGTGCAACGACGTTAAAACCGTCAAATCTGGCATGCACACTCGTCTTCCTAAAGAAAGAAACAAACTCGCAAGTAATCTTTCTTTGATTGTATAATCTCGTATTCTTGTTTAATTACTGTCGCATATCATGGACAGTGTCAAATTTACAGTGACGACAAAGAGCTAT
The DNA here is from genome assembly GCF_036785885.1 of Coffea arabica. Taxonomy (NCBI): domain Eukaryota; kingdom Viridiplantae; phylum Streptophyta; class Magnoliopsida; order Gentianales; family Rubiaceae; genus Coffea; species Coffea arabica. The sequence goes on along the minus strand of NC_092321.1, from coordinate 1,511,985 downwards.
ATTTTATGCTTACATGTTTGTCAATCTCAATAATAATAAAAAAAAAAGAAATTATTTTTCTAAGTCAAAAATTTGTTGGGAGGCAGGCGAGCTAAAGTTGATTACAAAACTTGAGATAGAACAGTAGTAGTAGTGCTTCGTAGTTTGATTATGATATCAGTCCATGCACCTATAGAGAAGAGAACTACGCATATGATTGATTGAAATAATGACTTTTATGTCTAACAAGGACCAGCAAACATATAATTATTATTTTGTTTTGTATACGTGAATACGCAGGCATGGAATATTTCAGACACTGAGCGGTTGGGCGGATGGACCAGGTTACGTAACACAGTGCCCGATTGTCCCCGGAAATAGCTACACTTACAGGTTCAACGTCGCCGGCCAGGAAGGCACTCTTTGGTGGCACGCCCATGTCTCTACGCTTCGGGCTACTGTTTATGGTGCTCTTATCATTCGACCCAGGGCTGGTCGTACTTACCCTTTTCCCAAACCCTACAGGGAATATCCAATCATCTTAGGTACGTGCCAACTTATTACCCACACCCCCGCCTCTTTTTTCTTTCTTGTTTCTTCAACATTTTGCCATATTATCATCCTGTAAATATATATGATGATTTGTAAGAACAAAAATTTGATACCAATACAGGTCAATCCCAAAAAAAAAAAAAAAAAACCAACCAATTAAAGATGTGTTGTGCTTCTTGCAGGGGAGTATTGGAATGCAAATGTTGTAGACGTAGAGAGACAAGGCTTAGCCTCCGGAGCTGCACCAAACAACTCCGACGCATACACCATTAATGGCTTCCCTGGCGATCTATACCCCTGCTCTTCTAATTGTAAGTACTCATGCATGAGAGAGGAGTTTTATTACTTATCCTTAAATTTCGGTGACAAATAATAATATTTAGTAGCATTAATAATAAGGGCAAAAAATTGCTTGGAGTTCGTTCATATTTAATATTTTATGGGGGTGGCTTTATTTTACTCTAGATACCCACAAGATAAAGGTGATAAAGGGAAAAACGTATCTCCTGCGCATCATCAATGCTGCACTCAATAACCAACTCTTCTTCAAGATCGCCGATCACAACTTGACGGTTGTTGCCGTCGATGCTTCCTACACCAATCCTTACGTCACCGACGTCGTCCTGGTCGCCCCCGGTCAAACCACCGATGTCCTGTTGACCGCCGACCAGCCGCCGGCACTGTATTACATGGCCGCGCGACCATATGCCAGTGCCGCCGGTGTGTCCTTCGACAACACCACCACATCCGGAATCGTGGCCTATGAAGGCGCCACGCCATCGACCCCTAGAATGCCTGTCCTCCCGGCCTTCAACGACACCCCCACGGCCCACAAGTTCTATTCTAATTTAACTGGACTGGTCACTGGCCCATTTTGGAGGCCGGTCCCTCGTGAGGTGGACGTGCACTTGTTCGTCACGGGTGGGTTGGGCCTGGCTGCTTGCGGAAAGAATGCAACGTGCGGAGGCCCATTGGGGCAGAGATTAGCTGCGAGCATGAACAACGCGTCCTTCCAATTGCCCACCAAGATCTCATTGCTCCAAGCGCATTACGAAAACGTGGGTGGAATCTACACCACCGATTTCCCCAGTCAACCCCCACTCAAGTTTGACTACACAAACTCCAGCAACAGCCTCAATCGGACCATCATAATGACAACAAAGTCAACCAAAGTGACGAAGCTGAAGTTCAACGCCACGGTTCAAGTGGTGCTGCAGAACACGGCTTTCATCGGAGCGGAAAACCACCCCGTCCACCTGCACGGATTCAACTTCTACGTTTTGGCCCAAGGATTCGGCAACTTCGATCACGCCAGGGACAGTAAAAACTTCAATTTTGACAATCCACAAGAGCGCAACACCATCGGCGTGCCGGCGGGTGGATGGGCTGTTATCAGATTCCGGGCTAACAATCCAGGTTCGTGACGGACATAACATAACCAAGCTATTCCCTTATTTATTTATTTATTTATCAAACAATACTTGTACTTGACTAATTAGATCGATTTTTTGGATTAATTAATAACAAAAAAAAATGTGGTGGTATTTGAATTAATGTGCAGGTGTATGGTTTTTGCACTGTCACTTGGATGTGCACTTGCCATGGGGTCTAGCCACGGCTTTCGTGGTAGAGAACGGGCCGACGCCATCAACAACGCTGCCTCCGCCTCCCTCTGATTTCCCCAAGTGCTGATCACAGCCCCCACCAGGCCCCAAAGTCCATCCGCTCACACCTCTTTGTTTTTTACGTAATACATTTGTTTGATGACTTCTCTCAAGCATATTCTTTCTTGTGATTCTTTGTTTGCTGGAAAAACATAATGCAGAAAAGGTTTGTTCAATCAATGCTGCTGCTGCTTAGTGATTACCATAATTCCTTATTATGTAAAGTTCTTTTTCTTTTTAAATTGTTCATAATATTTTCCTGAGTGAAATAATAAAATATATTCCAGAATTTAAATTGTTGTTGGCCGAATTTGTTTTAGCAGTGTAGTTGGTAGGGATGTCACACAAAAAAAATCTCAGCCAAGCTAAGCACAAAATCAATTAGTAATTAACAAAGAGTTGCATTTCTTGCATGCACTCTTGGACTCAGTCTCGTCTTGGAGGCCAATTCAATACGCTATCCGCCCAACCTACTCCGAGTGATGCAGCCTCGACTCTGGACCTATTCAACTGCTCCAATTTATGTAGAGGATCGCTTCTTAATTTGAAAATCTTTCCTTTGATTAATTTTTTATACATGGGTAATCATCTAAGCATAAAAGAATCTGAAGGAAAAATTTTTTCATTAAATATACAGCCATGAGAAAATTTAGAACGAATGGGTCCTTCCATATTAGTTAGCAGTACACTGAGATTTTAAGTGTATGCCGGATAGTTCTGTAGAGATGGCGATGGCTACAGTTGTAGAGAACCAAAGGGTCATGACAAGCCATTTGTACAGCAGCCTTATCGGACTTGTTCATAAACGATTCATGGGTCCTGTCCCAATGGAGGGGGACGAGAACTGCATGTGTTAATTACAGTTGGGTGTGTGGTGGACCTGGGAGTTAAGCCAAATGATCCAGTTTGTCCAAGCTGCAAGCCCTTTACAATTACAAAAGTAAGGTGGTATAACTATCAAAACATTGTGCACGAATTTAATTAAGTTCCAGTTTGGGAGTGTGGCGTTTTTGTTAAAAGAGAACTTTTGACTGATGAAAAAACTTTTGAAGTGTTTGGCAAACATCATCTAGGAGTAGAGCTTTTATGTTTAGCTAATTGATCTGTGTTGACCGTTGGGGATAAGAAAATTACAATTCTGTAACTAATGAAGTCAGATTCAACATCATCAATCCTCAAACATCACCCTACAAATTTAGGAGCAGAGTTTTTATGTTCGGCTAACTATTCTATGTGTTGGCCGTTGGGGTTAGGAAATCACAATTCTGTAACTGATGAAGATAGATTCAACGTCTATATATATATATACAGAGAGAGAGAGAGAGAGAGAGAATCGTCTGTAACTGATGAAGTTAGATTGAGAATCGTCTGCTCTTGTGAATCAGGGTGCCTCCTCCAGTAAGTCAACTTTGTAGTGCCTCAAATTCATGGGTCTTGATAGACTTTACATTCGGAGCTCTGGAGACTCTACGTTTTAAATTGATTATGTGACTATTCGCGTATTAAACTCTTTTTTATTTGTTTTTTCGTGCAGCTGGATGCACCTAAAATCCCAGGTTTATACATGAAACTAGCCTAACCTGGATGAAATGCCGTCCTTAAGCTTTGACCGAGCTCTAATTAATTAGTTCACCAAAAGGGGCTAATTGATTAGAATATAGGTGGAAAAAAAAATATTCAGACACTTACGGGTCTGACAAGGGTTCTGTATATATCTATGGGTGCCGGGCTGACACAGCCCGGCACCTGACACAAAAAAATTTTTTTTTTTTTATAAAAGACACATGGGTGCCGGGCTGACACCTGACAAAGACTGCAAAAGCTGGCTGCCAGGCACTCTCTGCCCGGCAGCCAGTCAAATTGTTAAAAAAAAAAATCGGCAGGCTTCAATGCAATTCAGACAAAGTAGCTCTCGTGAATTTTTCACACTTTTTTGCTTCAGATTTGCCCCTTTTGGCAAGCTTGTGGACAAAACAAAAAATGTCTGGCAGCTCCAGTGAAGCAAAAAAGCTGAACCAAAAGAAAAATTTACGTACGATCGGACAAAAAAACTATGCTCCATTAGACTTTAACAGGTCGTGAAACAATAACTGCTTACATATTATTCAATCGACTTAACGTTATATAGTTACTTATAATATAATAGAATATTTAATTAATTATTTTAATATACCAAATAAAGTATTGAACATTAAATAATGAATAAATTTTTAAAAGGACTTTTATTATAATTTTAATATATATAATATTTTTCATCCATGCATAATTCGTTTTTTCGAGTGTCCAATATACTTCTTTATGCATCTCCACATTTGCATTGCTTCTGCTTATTGTGCGCAGAAAAGTGAACTTTCCACCATAGAAATGTAACCAATGTTTAATTCTTACCTCCACTTTAATTCCGTGGATGGAAGAATATTGTCAGAAATGCATTCTTCTGTGGCTAATTGATTAGAATATAGGTGTAAAAAAAAAAAATCAGACAGGTTTAAAAACAACAGATATGTTCCTTTTTTTAAAAAAAGATATCAGCCTAGCACCTGACAGATTCCCTATTTTTAAAAAAGATATCAGGTGCCTTTTTTTTTAAAAAAAAGATGTCAGGTGCCGGACTGGGTCAGCCCAGCACCTTAATTAAATACATTTAATCAAATCTCTTTAAATTAATTCATTCAATTAATTAAACTAATTAATCCACTAAAATAATTAAAATAATTGTATACTAAAAAACGTAAACTAATTATCAACTATCTTAACAAATAAAGTGAATCGCATTAAACTAATATCACTAGTTTCGAAATTAAGCTATGCGAATTACATTAATTTTATGTATTTATTTTATTAGCATGGATATTATTTCAAATACGCCTTGCTTGGATTGCTGTTTTCCATAGAAAAATTTTGTCATTTTCCGTGAACACATTTCCCTATTAGCTTTTTTCCTCACATACATCAAATCGCTACAGTAATTTTTCCATGAAAAATGACGAAAAATGCAATCCAAACGGGAATTGCCCCGACTAAATGGCTATCTTAATCAAAACTCAATTGCACAAATTCGTTCAATTAATCCATTCAATTAATTAACCTCGCCAAATACATCTAAATTCATTTAATCAGACCTCTTAAAATTAATTCATTCGATTAATTAAACTAATTAATCCACTAAACTAATTAAAATAATTGTATACTACATAACGTAAACTAATTATCAACTATCTTAACAAAAAATGAATTGCATTAAACTAATATCACTAGTTTCGAAATTAAGCTATGCTAATTACATTAATTTTATATATTTATTTTATTAGCATAGGTATTATTTCAAATATTTAAATTACCCGGACTAAATGGCTAACAGTTATCGTACGTAAATTTTTCTTTTGGTTCAGTTTTTTTGCTTCACAGGAGCTGCCTTCTTTTCACTTAACAAATTGCTGAGCTTCTTTTCACTTAACAGGAGCTTTCTTTCCTCCGCAATTTAGCTTCCATTCCCAACTCCCTACCGCCTCTACGTATATCCAACAGTGCCCCTGTAACCCCTCCTCTTTCTTCCCCAACAAAAAGAAGGCTCTATAGTTTAGTACCTTGTTTCGCATTTTTTTTTCTAAACAATTTCACTGGCAGCCAGCTTTTTTTTCAGCCTGCCGAATTTTTTTTTTTTTAAATTTGACTGGCTGCCGGGCACTCTCTGCCCGGCAGCCAGCTTTTGCAGACTTTGTCAGGTGCCCATGTGTCAACTATAAAAAAAAAAAAAATAATTTTTGGTGTCAGGTGCCGGGCTGACACGGCCCGGCACCCATAGATTTATACCACGCCCCTGTCAGACTCGCAAGTGTCTGACTTTTCTTTTATACACCAATATTCTAATCAATTAGCCACCAAAAGGAGGCTTTACATCACGTAATTATTAGGTTCTGAAAATGGGCAAGCATTAACGTTGCACCATTCCTTCACACCGTAAAAATCCATCTACGGTCTGTCTGCAGGGTGGAAATTAATGATGTCTCTGCGTGTTGTGTGTGAGAGAGAAGTTAATTAGTAGTAGTATTTTGCTCATATTGCTCTGAGAATCTGCACACTGTGCCTTGTGTTAAATTAAATGCTTTTTTGTTCGCATTGCTTTTGGGAAAATAATTTGCGCTTTGAACAAATTAATTGTAAATTTCTTTAGAGAAAAGGAAACAAAAGATGAAGGAACCTTTACCCAAATTGTTTGGCTGCCAAACACCTCTGGTGAGTTTACAGTAAAGTCAGCTTCTAAAGTTTTATAGACAATACTTCCTGTAGTATTAGTATTTTGAAATTTGTATAGTATAGGCTTTATGATAAATAGGCAGCATCTGCTGCAGCGTGTAAAATTTCTTGCTCTATCAATGAAAATCTACGAAAGAAGATAAAGAAAGGAAATGTGCCGACTCCCTGAGGTACTAAATTAATGCCTGGAGGTAGTTAGGGGGATAGGCAATTGCAATTCAATAGGCATTGCTCAAAGAGAAATATTGTCCAAAACTGAGTCATGAACGACCATATATTTTCAAAGTCATGATGTGTGACAAGACTGAGTATATCTAAGTACAAATATTCGTATATGCAAACAAACTCCACAAGTACCCCAAGTAATTTATTGAACTTACAATCGTGAATATGTAGATTAATTGCTAAATAGAATTGAAAAAGAATGTTTCCAAATAAAAAACTTGGGCCAACAAACCCTAAAGAAGCCTAAAGTCTCTTCTTCTTCCTCTCTGGAAAACATGCCAATCATCCTCCCGCATGTGGCATCCAATGTGTGCATATGCACCAACACATCCCGAAGAAATAAATACGGAATCCATAAAGCTAATCAATACTAGAGGGACTTTTAGAAAGATGAAGGGGCAGAGGCAGGGGCAGAAGCCACCAAATTCTCTGATTGAGGGGCAGCTGGACCGGGCGCGGCGCCATTGCTCAAGAGCTCGATCATGGCACGGTGAGGGCGGCTTCTTTGCTTCTCACACAGCGCAGGCAAGTAAACTCCTGCGGGTTTCGTGTTTCAAAAGGGATCATTAATTTAGTGCTACTATTTCATTGATTAATTAATGATGCGTCGTAATCAGTAATGAAATGCAAGAATGAAACTAGCACGAGTCACTTTAGCTAGGATACTAGAAAAGATCAATGGGGAGACAATTAAAGTGAACTGCCACATATTCCATTTGTTGACAATACAAATGATACTTTGAATTTTTTCCAAGAAAACTAGAGTTGCAAGAAAGGCATAGTGGTTCTCTTTTAACAAGTTACAAGGGCTAGAGGAAAATTAAAAAGATCCCAGCGGGTGTCAATTCAGATGCATGTATCATATTCTTTGTTCTCACCATATTATTAATTCACAGTTAGATTTTACTTGTGGGATGAATTGACGATCTCCCCGTTACTGTTATATAATGAAAAGAAAATAATATTTTCCTTGTTTCCCTCCTGATACAGACGGCCGTTCATACCACGGCTAATGGTATGTGACATGCCACGACTTTGAACGGAATTAGAACGAACTGGTCAAAATTGCAAAATCGGTTCTCATTCTAATAACACGTAATCACGCGCTTTAAAGTCCAAATGACCAATCTAACGCTAGCTACGCTAATGAAATTCTAGGAGAATGAGTAGAAATTTTGAAAATTCATTAGCAGTATCATTAATTAATTATTTTTTCTCGTTCAAAATTAATTTTTTGGAAAAAATATTTTGATGATGATCACATCACGTATTGAATTTACATAGGATGACGAAATTACCTTCTCCGGCGGCCAAGTTGAAGTAAAGGTCAATGATGTTAGGGCAGTTCTGGTAACAAGCGGGAGAACAAAGCTTGGCAGCGAAAAGTGGCTCGAAGAAAGCATCGGATGAGATGCCAACGGCGTTCCTATCAACCCCGCAAGCGCTCACGCATTCATCGGTCTCAATGTGTTCGGCCATTCTCTCCACCACCACCTCCGATGTCCTGCACTGGTACTCCACCTTGCCATCTTTCCCCTTGAGATTCTCCAACAAACACCTCTTCCCGGAGGATGCTATCGAAAAAGAACAAACGTTGGCGGGCAGTTCCTCGCATACGATCTCACCTGATCCACGTACGAAAGCATTAATTAGTTTCAAACGTAAAACAAGCAATGTTGATGCACGCATGGAATGGATCTTGATAACTTATAATAGAATAAATTAACAGAAGAAAAGGACATAAATGTACGAGGGCATTTCACGTCTGCATGCATACCTTGAGTTCCATGGAGGAAGAGAGAGCAAGCAAAGAAGAGGACGAACGAAAATGTGACTGAAGAATTTTGTGCCATGGTTTGGTTTGGCGTTTGAGTAGTGTTTTGCTCTTTGTTTCTTGGCTGGGAGATTTCTTTCTTGAGGAGAAGGGCAGAATTAAGTAGGATGAAAGAATGAATGGGTTTGTGGGATGGAGTCAATGGAAGGGTTCTCTATTTATAGTAGTAGTGTGTGAATCGCGAAAGGACGCTGAAATAGATATTTTGCGTACGTCAATTGTATACGAGCGCTGACTCGAATGAATACTACAGTAGGGCCGTATTAAACTTTGTTTAAGCTGGTGGACCGCGTCCACACCCCCCAAAATTAAAAGAAGAAGAAGAAAAAGAATCACTAATCAAGACCCAAATATACGAGGGGCAGAGAGGCAACGAGCTTCGGAGAAAATATGCGTAGAAAAGGAGGAGGGGGGTTTCGACCACCACCGCCATTGCTTATGCATGCCATGATATGCGTATCTCCGCAAAATTTGACGCATTCTCTCATAATTGAATTCAGAGTCATTGAATAGTAATCCATATAGTATTTGGTGGACCAAGTGAATTACTACTACTATTATTCAAATTGGGTGAATAGCTTAGCAGAAGTTTTCGTGTTTGAATAGTATCATTTTCTCGCTCCATTAATTAATTAATTTTTTTTTTTTTTGACAGGAGGGAGGGTGGGAGGTAGGTGTTAATTTTTTGGTAGTTAAATGTGTTGTGTTGAGTTTTTTGCGCGTTGACGCACAGCAAAGACGTGTAAGGATGTCTGCTGGTTGAAGTTTCTTGTAAATTCACACCTGCCAGAAACTACTTATATCATATGGCAAATAATTCTCGATTCTTCTTTTTCACATGCAAAAAACCTTAGCTCCCAAGTCTTCAAGAAAATTACTCTGGAAACTTCCTCGATCTGGCAGGGTACTCGATCGAAATTTCTCTACATAACTAACTTTGCTTCAAATTCCAGCCAAAGTCCCCCCCTACGTGCTTTCAATCGGTCTGCACGATTAATCCACAAGAAACGCCAACGTCTGACCTAGTAGTATTGATTAAGTATGACTTTTTCTTTTTCTTTTTTTTAAAAATCTTTTTGGTGGTCAGGATTCGACAGGGATCCTAATTTAGTATGACTTGACAATGTCAAAGGTTTCTTCCTAAGGGCAATGTGCCGTAATAATATTTAAGAATTTCTAGTGCTAGCGATTTGCTTCCGTAAGAATTTCTATTCCAGCTTATTATTCTGTAAAACTTGTAATAAACCTATAATTTTTCATTGACGAAGACATAATATTAAACAAAGTCTTCGCATACTAATTACATGGCCATATATATATAGTAGTCCTTCCCGTTGAGAGGGAAAATGAGAACTTAATAACGTACCTAAATTGTACGTTTTAGGACTCGACTACGCAAGTTACACTTTTTCTTTTCTTTTCTTTTCATATATAAAATCACAATTTAGAATGCCATTATTGATTTCAAGAATGCCCGGATTCATCGATCTTTCGCTACATTACAGATGTTGCGCCGCACACTCGGTACTGCCCGCCAAGACGAGGACATCACTCATGTACAAACTAGACTTGATGGATTTGGTCATCATAAACATCCATAATGTATTGTCTGGCAGGGCTTCACCAAATTTTGTCACTTTTGTTTGTGGCTTAAAATATTTAAACTCAACTTATTTGTAAATTGTCATACAAGAATTTTTTTAAAATTTTTTTTCATTTTTTGTGGGTTAATCACAATTAATCCTCTTAAGGTATACCCCATTTTTCACTATACCCCATTTTTCACTTTACCCCATAACCTTTAATTTTGCTCACTTAACCTCTTATAGGACAAATTACCCTTCCATTATTTTGACTTTTCATTTATCTTTTTTCCTCTCTGTTATTTCTTTTTCTCTTTTTTCTTTCTTCTTCTCTCTTTCATCCTTCCCAATAGAAAACTCTATCTCAAAGAAAATTTTTATCTTGAATTTGTAATTGCATTTCTGAGTGAAGGTTTAAAAGGCATCAAAAACTAATTTTGATTTTTTGTATGATGCCACGTGTCACAATTTTCAATTGATGATTATTAATCAGGTCACAAGTTCATCTTATGAGATTTTCTTGAAAATAAAATAAGAAACTAGAAAGAAAAAAGGAAAAACCAAAATTAAAAGAATTGAAAGACTAAAAAAATTGTATTTTAGGAAGTGATTTGAATATTTTGTAATCATTTAAGAAGAAAATAGATTTCTGCAATTCCTATTTTTTAATTTCAATCACTAAGATGAAGATTTTTTGTGGGAAAGAAGAAGAATTAAAGAAAGAAAAAAGAGGCAAAGAAAATAAAGGAGCACAAGAGGGGAAAGGAAAAAAAATAAAATAGAAAAATAAGAGTTTAAAATAATAGAGAGATAATTTTGTCCAATGGAGGAATAAAGTGAGACAAAAAAATGGTTAGGGGATAAAGTGAGAAATGAGGTATACTTTAAAGGGATTAATTATGGTTAACTTTTTCTTTTTTTTAGTAGTGAGGGATGGGATTCAAGGAAAATCACGCTGAGTTATGAGCTTTTAACACGATGTGCGGAAGTAGGAGATTGATTTGGTCAAATTAAGTGCACTGTAGGATAAAAAAAATCATCGGGTTTCCAGAAGCTATTTATTAGCCGACGCGAGTCAAGTCTCCGGTCCTGGCATTTTGGTTTAGGGGGGAAAGGCTTAACCAATTTAATTTACCGGGCATTTCTATTTTCTAGTTGAGAAACGCCGCCGTCAAAGTCTAGTATATTTCCAACAGGATACATACGCCAATGACTTCAACAGCATGGTTGTTAGTGTGTGGACTTGGAGGGTCTTTGATGCGGAAATACTCAGTAAACTTCACTGGTATTTCTATGAAAATGAAAAGAGATTTGGCAGATGCATTAATATTTTTCAGTGTCTCGTTTCCTGCTTTATTTATTGTCCTTTCGGCATATCTTGTTGGTTTTTCTATCAAGGTCGAAAGTAGATTAAATGTAAAAATTAATTACTGTACTATTTTTTTGTTATATAATATATATGAGATAAAAAAGTGATTGAAAATTATAATTTGATTTTTTTTGTAAATCTTGATAACCAAACGCAGCCATTATTTGTTGCAAAAGAAATGAAAATTTGATGAATACGAGGATGGCATTCACCAATCACCATTGCCTTTACTGTTTTGTAGGATATATATATCACCGTTGAATCATAATTCATAAGCATAACTTATGATTTTCTACATCTCAAGAGTTTGCTACATTATCAAATTAACGCAATCTCCATTACAGCTCTACCGATGTTCAGACGCGGGAGTTTGAGATGGCAGAAAACAATGAACACATCGTTTTGTTGAATCAGCTGCGATGGCTCGAAAGTAACGCGGCCCATACTCCAAAAATCAACTAGAAAGTCATCATAGCCCAAAACCATTTTGAGGCCCACTTTAGGAGTATTACAAGTACTAGCAAAGAGCCCATGAATTGTGGCCGTTAGCCTACTATGCACCCATGTTGCTAACCCATGACTAAACATGCAATAGCGCAACAACTTAGCAGCAGTCGCCATCTCCCTGATGGTCATCCAAACAAGTACTAGTAGACCATAAGCCACGAATCTCCCAGATTAGACCCTTTAATCCAGTGGTGTCAAGTAGGACTGCGGAAGAACCAACTTGTCCCGTAGCTACGGTATTCAAGCCCCACGTCCTGCAGTTTAAAATATTCAAAATTTGTGCCGTAGCACCCATTGGATCAAACCTATCCTTCCTCTACGCTCTAGTCCCTTATACAAATCATTTGTCTTACCTTCAACCCTTTATACAATCCAATCAAGCTTCTCCTTCCTCAAACCATGATAAGGATAATATTAGAAGAGATTAGTGATTATTTTTATGGACACGATAAACACTTACTCTAACTCTTCACTAAGGGAAAATGATGGAATCAAAGGGCTAATAAAGAGCCCCCAAGAATGGGGAGTACTAAGGGGTACTGAATTGCATGAAATTTTTATAATTTGATCTCTCGATTTATACTTAATCAATCTTTTGAAAATTGGATTGGATCGATCGGTTTGACCAGTTGAACTGCTAATCGATCATGTCTTTGGTTCGATTCAATTGAAAAACCAAAGATTTAATTGAACCGATCAAGAGTCGGTAAAAATCGAAAGGTTTAACTAGTTTTTATTATGTATTTATTTTCTAAAATAAATATTTTAGTTTTATTCAAAATTCTTAATATTAAACTAAATAAAAAAATTATTAAATCTTTGAAGTGGGATCCAACCGGTTTAATCGATCCAACTATGAACCGAAAGGTTTTTGATGAATTTAAAAACATTGTACTCAATGAGTGTTTTAAATCTCTCCTGCTGATGCTGATCAACTCAATATACTGAGTCGGTTATACAGAAGAGGAAGCTGAGTCGGTATATACAGTAGATTAATGGATTACACCAAAAATGGTAGGATAAGTGGGACCCCTGCTACAGAGACCATTACCAGCCTTACATTCTTTAGAGCACCCACTTCCACTCAACGTAATCTAATCTGAGGCCAGCGGCCCAGCGCCAGAATCCCTATTCCCAAAAAAAAAAAAAAAAATTCTGCAAATACGGAGACAGAAACACTTTTGTGTCACAAAAAAGAAAAGAAAAGGAAAAAAAATTATCTACTAACCAAGGCAAAAACAAAAAAAAAATCAAATTCGTCGGAACAGAGCGAGCGAGTGAAGTTTAGAAGTTAGTGACTGAGTGGCAGTGTGGAAAACTGAAACGCCACCATGGCCACAGCAGCATCCCACGTCGTCATCTCCAGCTCTCATTCCATCTCTCGTCTATCTCCCTTTCAATTATGCATTTTAGATCCCAAGTCGTCGTTCCTCTCCTGCACCAGCACCAGGAGGAGCCAAGCCCTGGTCAATGGAGGCGGAGGAGGAGTGCGGTGCATGGCTGTGGAGACTGCTTCTGAAGCTGCCAAGACAAAGAAGGCCGGGTATGAGATTCAGACCTTAACAGGCTGGCTCTTGAAGCAAGAGCAAGCTGGAGTCATAGACGCTGAACTTACCATTGTCATTTCCAGCATTTCTATGGCATGCAAGCAGATTGCCGTCCTCGTTCAGAGGGCTGGCATTTCTAACCTTACTGGGGTCCAGGGTGCTGTTAACGTTCAAGGAGAAGATCAGAAGAAACTTGATGTTGTCTCCAATGAGGTCTTTAATTTTCACTCACACCACTCAAAATTTAATTGATGTTATACACCACCTAGTGCACAATACCACTAGTCTGCAGTAGCGGAGTAGCTCTTCTTAGTCAAACGACCAATTTATGAAATTCGCAATAGTATTCACAAGAATAGATCATAGTCGGAAAACAAAAATTAAATCAGATCACAGCTTATTACCGCTTACTAGCTAGCATTAGTTTCTTTTCGGCATATCAACTGATTGCATCCCTTCTTTCTTGTGTTGCAATGGAGATGTTATCCACGGACTATCAATTTGTGTTATCTTAGAACAGATCAGCATTAAATTCTTAGCTGAGAGAATGCTCTGATTATGGAGCTTTTATATTCGTGAAACAGGTGTTCTCTAATTGCTTGAAATGGAGTGGACGGACAGGGATCATTGCATCGGAGGAGGAGGATGTGCCAGTGGCAGTGGAAGAGAGTTACTCTGGCAACTACATTGTGGTATTTGATCCTCTGGATGGATCATCTAACATTGATGCTGCTGTCTCCACTGGCTCTATCTTTGGGATATACAGCCCCAATGATGAGTGCCTCGCAGATATTGGTGATGATGCCACGGTACTTCTAATGCCACTCATCCTTCTTTTTATTGTATGCTAATACTACCAGCTGTGATCCCAACCACTCCAATTGTACGAAATTATGACCGAATTCTATCAAACTGGACTCGTTGAAGTTGACGATAGTCTTTCTATTATAGCAGATGAAATTTTGGTTGTTTTCCATTGTCAGATTATAGAATGCAACTGAAATTGACCCCTCAACAAAGAATAACGAAAAAATTTCTTTTGCGTGACACGTTACGCATTGCAGCTAGACCAAGTGAAACAGAGGTGTGTTGTGAACGTATGCCAGCCGGGAGACAACCTTCTTGCTGCAGGCTATTGCATGTACTCGAGCTCAGTGATATTTGTGCTCACTCTAGGAAAGGGTGTCTTTGCCTTCACCTTAGATCCCATGTACGGAGAATTCTTACTTACTCAAGAAAACATTCAGATCCCAAAGGCGGGGAAGATTTATGCATTTAATGAAGGGAACTACCAGTTGTGGGATGGTAAGTTGAAGAAGTACATTGATGATCTCAAGGACCCTGGTCCGAGTGGCAAGCCCTATTCAGCTCGCTATATTGGTAGTTTGGTGGGTGATTTCCATAGGACCCTCTTGTATGGCGGCATTTATGGGTACCCACCAGACAAGAAGAGCAAGAATGGGAAGTTGAGGCTGCTGTATGAATGTGCCCCAATGAGCTTTATTGTGGAACAGGCAGGCGGTAAAGGATCAGATGGATCTCGGAGGATCCTGGATATTGAACCAACTGAGGTAATGACTTCAGAGACAGGAAATTGAGTTGGGTTTTTTCTTTTTTGTTGTCTATTTTCTCTCTTATTTGATTTTCCATAGGATATATGTTGGGTTCTGCCTGCGTTATGATATTCTGCTTATCACTGTCTGCAGATACACCAGCGAGTTCCGCTGTACATTGGAAGTGTGGAGGAAGTAGAGAAACTAGAAAAGTATTTATCTTAACGACAATGTAATCGAGATGCTCTCTGAAAATGTAAATGCTCCTGTCCAGTCTCTCAAGGATTACAATTTCCTGCAAGTCCAGGAGATCCATGAAAGGGCCTAGGAAATTTTCTTGTGTTCTTATACTTGGACGAAGCTTTTTTTTTTTTTCTGTCTATTAGTACTTGATTTAGTTAGGACTAGTAACGTTTATTAAATCAAGCAACTCCTAAGTTTTTTTTTTTTTAACGCCTTATTTCTAAAGCAAGCTTGAGTTTATTGACTGGCTGAATGTGGTGGCATTCTCAGTTTGTGACGGACTGCTGCTACTTGTGGTTACAGGAACGCCCTTGGAAATTTAAGATGGATAGATTTAAAACGTTAAAACACCAGCCAAACCAAGCAACTAAAATGGAGCCTAGGAAATGGTCGGGAATCAGCTTGTTGATTTTGACATATGCTATTCTAACCTAAAATCCCTCTGCACATGAAAACTTGATCAAAATAGGAAAGTAAATACAGGAAAAATCAGAGATTTGTAGCGTGTTCCATTTCCATTCGAAGGACTTCCACCGGTTTTCTTTCGTAAGGACTGGAAACTCTAAAAATGAATGGATTTCACGGTGATGAGACCTACATACAGAGATTTATAGCTCGTTCGCCGCAAAGATTCTGACAAAAAATGACCTTAAAATTCTCTGCTCGCACCCCACCTGGGGAGTAAAACGATTCTACCCTCATGGGTCTTTTATTGACGTACAGAAAAACACTTGTGCAGTCATCTGATACCACGTGTTGTTGTTATCATTTTATTCAACATGAAGTTATTCTGCAATTGCCTAAGATCGAGCGGGCGCACAGGTATTATTGCATCAGAGGAAGAGAATACGCCTATAGCAGTAGAAGAAACAAATTCCGGAAACTACATTGTCGTGTTTGACCCCATTGACGGATCTGCCAACACTGATACCTCTTTAACCACAGGATCCGTCTTCGGAATTTATGGGCCTGACCAACAATGCCTCGTAGACTTGGATGATGATTCAACGGTAACTTCTGCAGGATTTAAGTTCAATCATGCATCTTCTTCATATTGCACAATTGCCGCCTTCTTTCTAAGTTAAGATTTTGACAATGGCCAGCTAGATGAGGCAAAGCAGAAGTGCATCGTTAGCGTCTGCCAGCCAGGGAGCAATTTGCTTGCAGCAGGATACCGCCTGTATTCAAAGTTCAGTGGTCTTCACACTATCAGTTGGAAAGGGGGTTTTTGCATTCACACTGGACCCAGCATAAGGAGAATTTGTTTTGACGCATGAGGATATCAAGATACCAAATTCCGGCAAGATCTATTCTTCCAACGAAGGAAACTATTATGATCTATGGGATGACAACCTAAAGAAATACCTTGGCCACCTCAGGAAGCCTGGTCCTAACGGCAAACCATATTCTGGCCGTTACATAGGCTGTCTTGTCAGGGAAGTACATCGAATGCTGTTATATGGTGGGATTTACGGTAACCCTAAGAATAAGAATAGCAAGAATGGAAATTTAATAAGGCTTTTGTATGAATGTGCACCAATGAGCTATTTAGTTGAACAAGCTGGAGGGAAAGCAATAGACGGTTCCCAGAGAATACTTGACATCATGCCTGTGCAGGTAAGTCCCTTTTCAAATTCAAGAAAAATTAACGACCAATGGCTTCCTAAAATTCCTGAAACAATGCCATTTGTCAAATCTGATTAGGGATTGTCAGGTTTGACATGCTAGAAATGAAGGAACAAATGAATAATTTCTTCAAGACCATTATTGAACTACCAGACAAGAACAAAGTAGGAGGGGATGATTATATTTTGACGTAAACAGTAGGAAAAAACTAACAGTTGCTCTATTCTTCCCTTTTTTTTTCTGGTGTTTCTGGCAGATTCATCAGCGAACTCCAATTTTTATTGGAAGCCCAGATGAAAATGATAAACTGGAGAAATACTTGTTTTCGGAGTTGGAAGCCTAGAAACCCAAAATTCCTTGTGTTCTACCACACGTAACGTTCAACTTGAGGCTTTGGCAAGTTATGACATTCAAAATGGAGGGATGATATCCCCAAGAAGTGAAGATTAGAGATTAATTCCACAAAACAAGTCATCCAAAGACGGTACTGGCAAAAATTTTGTGCTTTCCTATAAATGTTGGAAGATTATCAAGGACGTGCTGTCTAACATGTAAAGCTGACAGTTAATTCTAGATCTATTCTGAATATTGAACAATTGTGGTGAGTGCTGCACTGGTACCAAGTCAGCCTA
This sequence comes from Coffea arabica, assembly GCF_036785885.1. NCBI lineage: Eukaryota > Viridiplantae > Streptophyta > Magnoliopsida > Gentianales > Rubiaceae > Coffea > Coffea arabica. The sequence continues at coordinate 1,494,414 of NC_092321.1, read as the reverse complement.
ATTAATTGTCCATCTTATCCTATTCCAGTCTGGTTTTGGCACGCATATTTTCCCCATCCAAACTGCTCCTGTGACCCTTGGCTGCCATATCACAAGAAAACTATTAGCCATTCTGTGCCTTGTGACAAGAATGTGGGAAAAGACAAAAGCCACAACCCAGTTAAAGAAGTTACCAGGACTTAAAATCTTGATGGTTTTAGTTACAGATTTAACAGTTGTAACAGAATCCGGACCTGATAATCAAAAAGAAAGGGATGAAAACTGGTTCAGAACGATGAACTGAAGATGACAAGCATGATTACATACTGAACATTTCATTACCTGATAAAGTTGTGTCCTTTTCTGCAAGGATTTCTGTTACAGTAGAGGAAAGCTGGGTAATTACTTGATTAGCACCTACATTAACTTTTTGTGATTTCCCTGGTGACCTGCACCAATGTACATCAAGTAAACAATTAAGACATTTTGAAAGGATGGACTAATGATTCTGAGATGAAGCTAATCGGTACTAGATATGGTAGAAGAAAAGTTCTTTAAAGATAAACCAAAGAAGATCTTTGTCATTAGAAAGCCAAAAAATCAAAACTAACCATGAAGTGGAGTCAGGAGAGGAATCACCGGCTGGCTCAGTAGAATAAATAGTTTCCTCATCAACAAGATCAAAATCAACTAATAGTTCAGAAAGGTTAATATTTTCCAAGGCATCTAAACTAGGCAAATCCAAATCAAGAATGTCCGCTTCGTTGACACATTCAGATGATGGAATGTCATTACAATCTGGTTTCTCTGAAGCAGTATGCTTGTCAGGAGCATCAAAGTCCAGCCTTCCCTTAACATGATCCCTCTTGATTGGCTTCTTTAAATTTGCCTTAACAGGTGAGGAAGTATAAATGTGTTGGTTACTTGAAATTGAATGGTACGATATTTGCTTGGTGGGGCTGACTCGAATTGTTTCCGACGATATCATCGTGCAATTAGTGGAGGTAATTTGTTGAGGAGTTACATCCTTACAGGAAGTTGTAATCGAACAAATTTCCAATGGGGAAGCAGATTTCTCAGCTTGAGGGAAGGATTCCAAGGGAGGTGTTTTAGGACCAGAAGAATTAGCTGTTGGGGATTGAGCAGCCTGGTTAAACAAACACTTGACGACATGTGAACTTTCAACAGCATTAGACCTTTCAACCTGTGATCCCCTTAACATATTGGGGCAAGGTAGGGATTGAGCCACAGGGTGTTTCGGAGAAATTACTTGATGATTATTTGCCATGCTTGGTTGTGAATGACCTTTAGCATCTGCAATACACACAGCTTGTCAGTACTTATTTGTAGGATCAAACAAATAAATGCTTTTGGGAGCTCGACTTAAAAAAAAAAAAAAGCTAAAACCTTTAGGCAGCAACTGTTTGTTGGTTGAACCTCTGCAAGACCTCTTGGCGGTAACAGTAGCATCCGAGACATCTTTTGAGCCTTTTCTTTTTATAACAGGGTGATTCCTAATATCACTCGAAATGCTTGGGGTGTCTTCACTTGTGATGGAGGGCTTGGATGTAGAGATCACTGCTGGGGATTTGTGTGCAGAATGGTAACCACCTGAGGAAGCAGATGATATTTGAGGTTACTAGCGAAGACACTTTTATTGGTTTCAGAAACATTATACTGATTCACTGACCCTCTATAAGAAATCATGAAAAGGTACTTGAAAGAGATCCAAATTAAGTTCCAAGCAATCAATAGATGAAACACTTCGAAATGCAATACTGTCTAGTAACACTTATTAGCATGGTTCTTGCAGTCTACATGGTGGCTTAAACTAGTAGTAAGGCATAAAAGTAGGGTAAAAGCCGAGGGTTGTTAGTTACCAGGTGGGGAGCCAAAAGGCGGCTGGTCAGTGTTGGGAGGTATAAACCTGGATGTGGGGAATGTAGGCGGAGGACGAGGAAGCGGAGGGACAGGGGTAAGGTCGTGAGGAGTGGCGTTAAAAGCATTCATAGCATCTTGGAGACCCTTGAGCAGATTATGAATCCGGACTTTCTCTAGCTCCATACGGAACCGTTCTTGCTCCAAGCTCACTTTCTGCTCTTTCAGACAGATGTACTCGTCCAACATTGCCCCCAAACTCAACAAACTCTTTGGAGCCTAAATGATAAACATTGACAATTAATTAATAGGGAGTACCAACAACAATAAACCCATCCCTGTAAAAATTAATTTCTTAGACAGAAAGAAGAGAAAAGGAAACAGAATCACCTCTTGGACGGAGGATTTGGAGATGAGGTTGGAGGCTTCGGAGCGAAAAGTTGAGCGGGTCTGAGCGTAGTTGTTGTCGGAGAGGTAGCGGTCCACGATGAATGCGATCTGAACTGCTGTTACCTTCCCTTTCCCAATCGTCATGTTTTCTGATTTTCTCGATCTATAACTACCACCGCCACTCGTATTACTATTGTTATTATTATTATGATTGCCTTGCTTCCCCATGATTTTTGCGTCTTCACCCTTCTCTTACGAGCTTAATTTGAAGAAAATCGGAGAGGGGAACCCCAACCCACCACCGGCGTGTGTAGTGGATCCAAGACGCAGTTGGAGGCTTGGAGAGAGAGATAAGACAGCAAGAGAGAGAGAGAGAGAGAGAGAGAGGTACGAAAGAGGGATGATGGTGAAGTGAAATCTGAGAGGGATGATGGTGCTGTAAGGAGTACGGAGTGAGTGCTAATGCTGAGGAAAACCGCGGGACAATTTGAAAATTTCGCCCAAAGGAAAGGAAGTGCTACTTGAAAACATTTTTGTTGATGCTGAAGAGGCGGTAAAATGGAATTAGTTGTTGTCTGCGTTGGGCCTTCGTTTTGGGTTTTGGAAATTCGGAGCTGTGGGCCTCAAGGCTCCGTTCTACAATTAGAACATCACACTTATTCTTGTCAGTCCAAATATCTGCACTTTAGCAACATACAAAGGCCAAGTCCACATACATGATTCCTCCTTTCTAGACAGCCCACAACAAATGGCAAAAGGGCTTCGCAAATCTGGACAGGTTCTAGCCTCATCCAAAACCACACAAACACCAAAATAGCAGAAACACAAACCATCTGTGCCAAGAGATTGAATAGCAAGATAGTAGGGATGATAGAGCTGCAGCGAAGGCTTCTTACATGGAGTCCTTGCCCCCTCTTTCTTTCCCCGTCCACCCATTACTCCAAAGCCTTCAATAAGCTCCGAAGTCCCATTATTTCTTTCACGATCTCGGCGACTGTAGAGTCCGTGACTGAAAAGCAGCTAACGGCCAGGGAGAGAAGGCAACTGAGGAATGAGAGGAGAGAGAGCAAGGCCGCCTACAACTGGAGAGAAGAGGTGGAGGAGAGGCTCGTCAAGAAACCCAAGAAGCGCTACGCTTCTTGGACCGAAGAGCTCAATCTTGATAACCTCGCTTTGTTGGGTCCACAATGGTGGGTCGTCAGAGTCTCCAGAGTCTCGGGTCAAGACACTGCTGACCGCCTGGCCCGAGCCCTTGCCCGAAATTTTCCCGCCCTGGACTTCAAGGTTCTTTAATTTTTTGTTTAACGCTAGAGATTTGTTTGGTAGATTTATCTAGAATTCTTTGGAAACGAGAAGCAAATCATCAGACCCTTTTTAGCATTAAGATAGGCATATTCCAAACAAAGCTTTGGTTAGGAAATAGGCATAAATATGAAGCTTGAATGAGAGTCTGGGAACATTTCTTTTGATAAAGAAACATGATTAGAATATCCCGTTGACACATTCAATTCAGTCAGTTACTTCACCTTGTCAAGGAAGTGGAGAGAGATGTTTTGTGTCAAATGAAGAAGCGGAAAATAGAGAACTGCCTTTTGGCATTGTTTTTAGATTCATGGCGCATATTTTAAGGTGTATTGAATCTGCTTTCCTCCTCCTCCTTGTCAGAGCACACCAAACTTCACTTCACTTTCATTCCTTAACCCTGTGAAGTTTTTCTTTTGTCAATTGAATTGGCTTCACTGAAGAAAGTCCTTTTTTTTTTCTGTACATCTACCTTGCTTGCATGATGAGGTTTGAGAAAGCGCCCCAGGGATTAACATGCAATGCAGAGTTTTTGCTATTCATTTCATTCATTTGTTGGCAACTTTTCTTGATTGTAGTTTAACTTTATTAATGTTCAGGAAATAATGTAATGCAGCGCAATTAGAAGCTTCTTTGACATTGTTTATGAAGTAGTTCAAAGCATTTATTCTTCTAACTTCTTGATGACTATTCACAGGTTTATGTTCCATCTGTTCAAAAAAAGAAGAAATTGAAGAACGGATCAATCTCAGTCAAACCAAAAGCCCTCTTCCCTGGGTGTGTGTTCTTGAGGTGTGTACTAAACAAGGATGTACATGACTTCATAAGAGAATGCGATGGTGTTGGAGGCTTTGTTGGATCCAAGGTCGGAAATACGTAAGCTTTTGCTACCATTCCTATCCTGCTGTTTTGTTCGCAAAATCCATGTCACTCTTAGATAACTTCAAAGATTTCTTTTTCTTCATGTTTAGAATAGTGTAAGACTTCTGAGTCTCGTTCAAGTAGATTATATTTTTGTCTCTCCAAATGGGAAACAATCTGGCTAACTTAATTGCAAAGTGATACTGTAGCCGATCATAGTTTGGCTGGAAAACTGTGTCAGCATCCTCATAGATCCTGTAAATAAGCTATCTTTTTCTACAACATTTCCTTATGTCCAGATTTGATCTGTGACTCTCAGTTTGTTCCATCAAGATGGATCTCCAGAGGGTAAATATGGTAGTGTCAGCCAAATCTGCTTGAAGTGTAGTCTGTTTGCTCTGCATTCTCAGCCCTGAGATGAGCCAAGTGATATGATGCCTTAGTTTTCTCCACCACAATGGTGTACTGCTAGCCATCAGTTTTCTCTTACTTAATTCAAGAGCACATCCCATTTATTTCTGCTCTCTACTCCATTTTGAGTCAGTGGTATGATCTATTTGTATGCAGAAAGCGACAGATTAACAAACCAAGGCCAGTAGATGCTGAAGACATTGAAGCAATATACAAGCAAGCTAAGGAGGAACAGGATAAAGCAGATCAAGCTTTCTTGGAGGAACATGAAGGTCACAGAACATCAGATTTTGAGAAGCTAAATTTGGATGCCCTTCCAGCCTCACTAGATGACGTAGAATCTAATACCTCTGTGGAGGCTCAAGGTCGATCAAGAAAAACTACGAAGCCTCCTTTAGGTTTTCAATTAGGTGGAAACAGTGTTAAACTTCTTGTGCCAGGCTCAAAAGTTCAAGTTGTTTCTGGGGCGTTTGCAGGATTTTCAGGCATCCTTAAGAAGTTCAATAAGAAGAAAGCATTGGTATGTAAATTTCTGCCTCTCAAGTCTTGAGTACCTTATTTTATGAAGTATGCCTCGAACAAGGACATTGATTTGAACAATATACATTCTGGGAGGTTGGGTTTTTTTGTATCTTTTTTTTTTTACCTCATTCTACTTCATGGAACTTAGTTTTGGATATACAGGCGACTGTTAGCTTTACCTTGTTTGGCAAAGAAACTTTAGCTGACTTGGACGTCAAAGAGATTGTAGCTGAGAAAAATTGATTTCTGAAGCTGGGCATCAAATTTTAAGGTTGTATGTTTGCTAACAACAAACAATAATTGTTGTCCATTGGGTAGTAGCATACCACTCCCGCCTCCCATACTATACAGATGCATGGGCACATTGTGCCTAGCTCAATGTAATGCTTATGAAATAGAATAGCAGATAGCACATATGTTCACTGTAAGCCAAATTGCTGTGACAAAGTCAATTTACACAATGTCTTTTTGACTTGAGTATTCCCGCCTGTACTTCATCTATTTGCATTAAGTAATGAGTTTCTGAATCAAGATCCATCTGAAAAATATTCTAAGCAATTCTTCTTTTACTTAACTTCTTCTGTTCTTTCTTTGTTACGCATTAAGCAAATTGAACGAAACTTCGACTTTCTGAGGTTGTGTGGATGATGAAAGAGGGCTTGATCTTTTCCATTTTCCTATTCTAAGTTCTATATGATATTGTTCCCTTCAATGATTTCCTTTATGCTATTTCGTTATTCGGTTATCTTGAGGTTGTGGATGATGAAACATATCAAGCTGCTGTTCTACAATGGCTTAGAGAAGTATATGAAAAACTTTGAGGTCTAATGGATAAGTCATCGGGATGATCATTGACTGATGTGCGCAATTGGTGATTCCATCTCATGTTTTCTTCATGCCTTAACCCAACACTTGCATTCAATGACCACGACAAGGCTTCTCCTTTGCAGCCACTAGACCAAGGCTCTAAACCTCGGCTAGTACACCTTTACCTGCATCATTAGGTTGGTGAATTAATTTGCTCCAGTTCGTGGAAAGTGGAACTCTATTTGCACGCTGTAGTAAAAGCTGGAGGTCGCTTCGCTGTGTTGACTGTACTATTTGGTATTTTAGACCTGAAGCATGAGGCTATGTTATGATGATTAGACATTGTCGATCTGGCTCTGGCCAACTTTTCTCTCAAAGAAAGGTGCAAATAGAGTTGTAAAAGAGAGAGTTGGACAAGTGTGTTCCTGGCGTTCTCATCTACATAAAGGAATGGAGAGCGTGGCAATATGGCAATAAATTACTAGGACCTTGTTCGTTAACTACTATCTTGGCGAAAAAAGAATTTGGTGGATGGAAATGCCTCCTCTACTAGGCAGTTGACGGAGACATTGCTTCTGTGGATCATGTGATTTGTCATAGTGCAATTGCAAACATTTAAACGCAATGGAATTTTAGGTAATCGAGAGGAGATCTTTTTCGACATCATCTCTGGAAGAAAGGCAACTCCTTGCAGTCGTGCTACATCTTTCCCTTTTGAAGAGGATGCAATTAAGAAGCTTGGGGAAAAAAGGGTCACATGCATGCTTGTTAGCTGTAGATTGATGCTTGATCTATCACTACCAACCCATGCCCACTCACAGATATGCCTTTAATCCTTGTTCTATCTACACTCTTGTCTAGCCTGGGGGACCCCCAAAAAAAAAAGGCAGTTTCGTTTGATGTCCTCCTTCGTGTCTTAACTACTACGACTGCTTCCATCGGGCGGGGATGGTACTGGTGGGGTTTTAGCGTGACAGCATTATAACAGTGATCGTACCATGGCAATTCACAAATCAACAAGCACCACTACAAAGCTAGCAATCAACTTCGCCATGGCGCCCCCCCCCCCCCCCCCCCCTCTCCCCTTTCCCCTCTGGCCCAAAAAAAAGAAAAACAACTCCCTTTCAATTCCATAACTTTGATCTCTTCGTGCCAATTTCAGTTTCTTTCGTCCATTTCTGTCTCTGTTTGTCCACCCGCCCTCCATGCATGTTTGATGTGTAAAAATTTTGTATCCATTAGGTAAGTATTTCACCCCTAAGGCACGGGGGAAAGAAGATTTTGCAAGCAGACAAGAAGGAATTGATTGATGGCTTTTTCTCGACAAATTGGAATTTTTTTTTTTTTGTTTTGGGGGGGGGGGGGGTGAAGTGTACTAGCTAGCTCCGCTAGAGCACATTCGATCCATGGAATCAGCAAAGTACATATCGATTGTTGTTTCACGAGAATCTTTGCCACGCCTCATCTGTCATTTGAAGTTGTACCAACTACGTTGATGATTGGGTTATCAAAATTCTCTCCGTATATATCAATTTTACATATTGATTTTACTCTGACCTCAGAGCAATTACTAGATATATCTAATAATTTTTTCCTAAACAATAAAAGAATCAAAATTCTCTATGTACACATCGTTGATTCGGAACAATTACTATAACTAGACATATTTAGTAATTGTTCCTTGACCAATAAAAGAGTTTCAAGTGAACATATACTAGTTGCACTAAGTAGGATTCTTAGGTTATGTTTGGATTGCATTTTCCGTCATTTTTTATGGAAAAATTACTGTAGCGATTTGATATATGTGAGGGAAAAATGTGATAGAGAAATGTGATCACGAAAATGACAATATTTTCTGACGAAAATAAACAATCCAAACATTACTTTATATGCATACATGAAGCTCTATTATATGTCTGTCTAATAGTTGTTTCGGGCCGAAAAAAAACATTTTTTTTTTATATATATATATAACTGTGCGTTATCACTACTTATCTCTCCCTTAGCCCCTCCCTCTAAATAAAAAATTAGTAGTAGTAGAAGAAGACAACCGCTACTCGTGGAAGGTTCGTTAAAGTACGTTGTAGTATGAGTGTCAGCGAGTCGTCTTCTTCCGAGGCATTGGTCCACTCTCTGCAATGGCTGTCAAAAATGTGTCTGTGTGCATAAAGACGCGTGCTTTGTGTATCTGTCCTTTGCATGCATTGCAAATCTGCAATGCACGAAAAGTTCCGCTCTTGTAATTTTTAAGAGTTCAAATTGTGTTAAATTTTAGCTTGTTTAATTATCCAATCGAGCTCAAACGAACTTTCATCGAGTGTAAGTTGAATTTTGTATACGTAAGTTGCTCGGGTCAAATTTAAAAGTTTCAGTTGAGAACTAAACTTAGATGAGTTTTTACTTGATCAAATTTAATTCAATTATCGTTCAGTAGATTGATTTATCTCGTTCAGTCTTAACAAATAATAATGAAAAGCATACCTAATAAACTAAAGGTAAGCTTGTAAAGTGCACGCGCACAATTGTTTTTCTTTCATTTCCACGCCCAGAAAAAAAAAAGTGTTGGCTCAGTGCACTACACAGCAAGGGTGCTTTGTCAATTAAACAACAGGGCTTGGTCTTTGGGTTGCATTTATCTGCGCCTCGCTTTGCAACTCGAAAAGAGTCTTTTTAGATGTTGGCCTCCACTCCACAGAATCTAATTCTTCCTTTTCTGTCCCCAACACAGGATTGCTTTTCTCTTTTATTTTCCTCATTCCAGCATTTCAACACGGATACCCAACCGATCATGATTTTGTTTTCTCAAATCTATTGCATATTGCAATCGTCATTTTACTTTAGTTTTGGATAGTGGATAATTTGTTATACCCTACCCACTTTTTGCAGTTGGAAAATCTTCTTAGTTGGTAAGAAAAACCTCAAGATTTGGCAGTCTTCACTGTAGAGAACAATAATGTATACATTAACACAATATTATATATAGATACTAAAATAACAAATATAGAACTAAGGCAGTGATGCCGATGCGTTTGTTAAAAAAAAATTGTTGTGTTTGGATTGTCATTTTCTGTGAGAAAATTGCGTCGTTTTTCGTGATTACATTTTTTTATTATCTTTTTCTCTCACATATATCAAATCGCTATAGTAATTTTTTCATGAAAAATGATAGAAAATGCAATCCAAACGGGGATGCAGCAACGCGTAAAATTACAAGAAGTTTTATTACTCATTACAGATTGTACTTCACAATCAATTGCTTCCATCAAATTCGACTATAACACATCTCCAGCACTAACACTAACTGCACTCTGCAATCAGAGTAGTGATTGCAGAGAACCTATATTCGCCTCTGGATTGCAGTGGTCTTCTTACCACTCCACAAGTCCTGCTCAGTTTTTGACTCGTAAAATAGATCCCCTCAAAACGTAAAGTATATAGCTTTCCCAAATATTAATTATTACATTCTCTGCTACCTGCCCTCCAGGCTCCAGTAAAAGGTTTAGAAGCGAGCGTAAAAGATTCTTTCCATTTGACCCCCAAAGTTGAAAGCAAAAGGTGCAGATCAGGGACTACCTTTGCAAATTGAGAAAAAGACGAGGACATATTCCTAAAAAGATCCCACACTATTATATTCCCTTGTCAGCAACTACCACAGAAAGTGAACCCAACACAGGCTGCAGTGCAGAACCCAGGTGGTTAAACGTATTTAATTTTCCCAACCTTCAAGTCCACGTCCATGTGCGACCCAGCACTCCTGCTTCCATCCCTTCTCAATTCCCCAAACTTTCAACTGGTTTTACCTTCATCTCCATATTTTTAATTCATGGGTTCACCGAATATTCCCCAGTAAATCCACAACAACGGACAAAGTGCAGCCTCCAATCTCAGGTCAAGAGAAATGACCTCCGTTTCAGCTTCCAGGTATTTGATAGCTATCGCTCTCCTCCTCCTGTATTTCGAAATTGTATATGCCGACTTCAACGTCTCCTTTGCTTCCGAAAAAGTTGATAAAGGTCCAAACTTTGAGTCTCTGTTTGCTTTTTATGGTGATGCTAAGTTTGTTAGCGGCCATGATAAGTCAGTACAGTTATCTGGTTCAGTTGCTCCTAGTGCTGGGACAGTCTTGTATAAAGAACCCATTAAGCTTTTTGAACGTAATTCAAGAAAGATGGTGTCTTTTGTTATGAACTTTGTCTTTTCCTTGTCAAGTGAAAATGGGGATGGTTTAGCTTTTGCGATGTCTCCTATGGGTAATCCAGTACATGTGTTTAACGGTGGCTCATCTGGAGTTTTGGCTGCCGGGAGCAAAGTAAAGTTCCTTGCTGTTGAATTTGAAACTTCAAGGAATAACAGGTACGGTGATGTCAATGGAAATAATGTTGGGGTTGGCTTAGCTAGTCTTATTTCTGTGAAAATTAGCAATTTTTCATCTGTTAATTCGAGTTTGAGCAGTGGGGAGAAACTGCAGAGTTGGATTGATTACGAGGCAAATTCAAAGAGATTAGAAGTGAGGTTGGCTAAATTAGGTGAAATAAAACCTCTAAACCCATTACTTTTCTACACCGTTGACTTGTCAAGAATGTGGGACAAAGCTGAAGTGCTTTTTAGCTTAAGCTCAGCAAGTGGGAATTCGTCACATAAATGTAATTTGTATTCATGGAGCTTGAAGCTCAGGAGTATTCCAAATTGGATGCACTCGGAGCCGTTGGATCCTGCCGCATTTGTGGAGAGGAGAAAAGAGCCGAAGGTCCATGAGAAAAGTGATTGTGCCTTGAGAATCCTTGCAGCGCTGATGTTTGGCACTGGATGTGGAGCTTTGGGGGCATTGCTTGTGTTGTTTTTATGGACTCTACTGGGCTATAAGCGTCCTGTGGTGCCAGAGGATTATGTAGTGCGACCTGTGGGGTTTGAGTACGCGAAACCCATCAGAGATGGTAAGAGTCAACTAGGTGCTTGACTAGGTGAAATCAGTCGAGTTCTTATCAGTTTGTTTGTAAATCCTGCTAAATTTTTGTGCTGGTATCTGTAATATTATTGCATGGCTGTAATTTCATGATCAATCATCAAAATACAGCTTCACATTTAGTTGATGAAATTTGAGAGCTACTTCTGTATATGATCTATAAAATGGGTTAAGGCCTCGTAGACGTTAGATGATCCAGTGGTTACCCATCCCTGATTGCTAATCTTCGATAGTTTCAGAATCTTTAATGCTAATGATCTTGGTGCTTCGTTCTGAAAACTGACAGCTGAAGTCTTCCTTCCGTATGCATTCAAGGTTCAATTAGGGTCCGCTATGGTTTTTAATTGGAGAAATTGCCCTTCGACGAGAGAGAAAAAGAGGGGCAAGGACAATTCTAAATGGAGGCCTTAATCCAGTTGTCTTGGACTTGTTTCTTTCAATCAACTATAGTTTAACAAATTGCAGGGTCTTAATTTCTTTTGGGCACGTAGGACCTAATTTACTCTCTTTGGTTGAAATTGCATTGTTATGTTCGTTTTCGCTTCGCAACCTTCTCCTGCTTGTATTGCGCCTATATATTTTTCTTTAACTGTTACAAAATACTAGAAAGACGTTGGAGCACCTCACCATGTTGATGTTTACTAAGGGATGTTGGTGCAAACCGAAGGGACTTGTGTCTCTTAATCATGAGATATCGGGTTCGAAATATGGGAATGGAAAAGATAATGTTGGGAGAATTTCTCCAGTAAGAGATCCAATCCAACTCGAACAGAATTAATTGTAAATCGTAAAACGGATGCGAATACCTGTTGGTTATACCAAAAAAAAAACCCATATTCATGTTTAATGTACTAGAATTCATATCGGTGCTAAAAATGTACTTTTCACTATATAAAAAGAAAATCAAAATTTACTGATTTTTAACCGATCTAAGTAATGCGTCGTGAATTGGTCCGATTATCGGTTATGCTGCAATTTGCAAATTGGCTATATTGCATGTGGACAGACTAAAACCCAAAATTTTTAAAAATAAAAAAAATGAAAAAGGTCTGCAAATGATAAATGTACGAAAGAAACGAAACCCGTCAAGGATCAACCAATATATAAAATCATGTTAAGAGTGTTAAAATCATTTGACTTTCTTTTGTGTTTATTTTTTCATTGTCCCTTCTCTTTTTATCTTTTCGAAGCTCCTATACGAGAGTGGTACAAAAATTAAGACACACGGCAAATTTTCATAATTGCATTGACGAACTATGGCCAATAATGCAATTTATGGGCCTGAGTTCCAAATCGTGGCAAAAACAACTTCATGCATGTCTCCTCAATTTCAACCACAAGTTATTACTAAGAAATACTAGCAGCATTTCCTTTTTCGGTCAAGCAAGTTAGTGGTGTCTTGTGAGTATATTGAACTTTATCTTTTTGCCTCTAGGTAATTATTCACGTAATGTAACAATTTTTTTTAAGATAAAAATAAAATTCCGAGAAGGATCCCTCCCTCTGTGACTCTGTCCACGTCCAATTCCTATCCCCTTTCTTCTATTACCCCTATAAAATGTGTCTGGTTGGAGGCTCCAATACTCAATAATACGAAACTCTTCATTTTCACTGCCAAACAATTCATAATTCGTGGAGATGGGTCTGATTCTGGGAAAGATTACCGTGGAAACACCCAAATACGAGGTAATTCAATCCACAGCAGACTACGAAATCCGCAAATACTTCCCGTCTGTAATTGCAGAGGTGACCTACGACCCCACCCAATTCAAGGGCGACGAAGATGGTGGATTCATTCTCCTTGCTAACTATATAGGCGCGGTGGGCAATCCCCAGAACACCAAGCCAGAGAAGATCGCGATGACGGCTCCGGTGATCACAAAAGCTTCAGAAAAGATAGCCATGACCGCACCGGTTGTGACCAAGAACGGGGGAGAGGGGCAGAGTAAGTCGGTGACGATGCAATTTATATTGCCGGCCAAGTATGCAAAGGCGGAAGAAGCTCCGAAGCCGGTGGATGAGAGGGTGGTGATTAAGGAAGAAGGAGAGAGGAAGTTTGGGGTGGTGAGGTTCAGCGGGGCGGCAAGGGAGGACGTCGTAAAGAAGAAGGTGGAGAATTTGAACAGGTGTTTGGAGAGGGATGGATACAAGGTCACTGGGGAACATGAATTGGCCAGGTACAATCCGCCTTGGACCTTGCCCCCTTTGAGGACTAATGAAGTCATGGTTCCCGTCGAGTGATTCCTGCATGTTGTTGATTTTTCTGTCTTCAGTTTCAGACAAGCTCTCTGATAATCCCTCCTGATTCAGAAGGGAATAAACTAAAATAAAGAAAGAACTTGATCGGGGGGTCAAAAAAGGAAGCAGGCAAATTCATCTACTAGTACTAGTTTCCGTGGTGGTAGCATAACTGAAAAGTAATCTGGCTCTGTGTAGTACTTTCAGTGTGTTAAAGTACCGCTAGTAGTAGTCTTTATTTTTTATGTTATAATGAGGATATCATCAAAATTCAAAATTATGTGAAGCTGTTGTATTAGCTGCATTTGCCTTTTTCTTGATCATCAGTTGTATGAAAAGCAGCAATGGAAATGGTAACTACATTCACAAAATCTAATGCCATCGGATCGGTTCCATGCCATGTCCATGCTACTATTATGTTTTGTATGGCGGTATTATTATTAGTTACTAAACTACTACAATACATGTCGTCGAGAATAAAAGGATTCTAATATACGTACAAGTTTCTTCGTTGAGAAAAGGGCTGGGACAGGAATTTTGCTCGATTAGAAGAAAGCTGCAAAATGACACGAGCTGCTATTTGCCATAAACTGGTAATGGCACAGAGCCAAGAAAGATAACCTGCTGTATACTTAAAATTCTTTATCTTGCAAGTTAACCTGTGTCCGTCAGTTTAACCTTACCCTAAAGAGGCCCGGAGTACGGTTCAGTCTACGGCTCCTTTTAATTTTTTAATTTTTTTTTTTGGATATGACAGACCTACGCTACACTATTCTATATTAGACCTATACTATACTATTCTATATTAGAGGGAGGGGACCTGAACAGGTCCAAGGATAACTAAAGGAGATTGAATCATCACCGGATCAAACGGATGCACAACGCATCCGTACGTACTTTTTAAGGTTTGCGCCTCTTTTAGGGTTGTTATTTTAATTACAAGAATGATAATTGGATTATAGGTGTTCACAAAAATCACACCTCAACGTTCATAGAAATGGATAAAGTACCATTAAAATTTCAATGTAAACAAATTAGGCAAATTTTTCTTTAAATTGAGGCGTGCTTTTTCCAATCTTGACCTAACATTTGTCGATTCTTTCACTCTGTAAAAATGCAAAAAATAGCTATGCCGAATTGAACTGGTATATCATTTGACAAAAAAAAAATTTGATTTGGTATATGATTCATTGCTATTTCTAAGATCAACTCCAGCTTGATTTGCTATATTATGCGATTTTTTGTATTGCAGTAAAGACCAAAAAAGATAACCAAAAATATATATATATTACTCCATGAAACGAAATGTAAAGGTAAATTAGTCTTTTCATATGATATGAGAACACCACCAGGATGGTCAACTTGGCCCGTTAAATAGTTCATTCTGAACCGGTTCGGTGGATGATGACCAAGCAGAAGTAGCGCCAGAATTGAAACAACAAACCCCTTTAAAATAGTTAGCCCTTTTTCCCCTTTTTTTTTTTTTTTTGTTGGGTAAGATAGTTAGGAAAATTTGTAGAATCGCAAATGGATAAACCCTAAACTGCAAGTCCGAACCATGGCAACCCTTCCATTTCGTACACCATCTTTTCTCCCAAACTCTCATTCATTTGCCTCAAACTCACTAGCCCATTTCCAAATTTCTACCATTTGGCTGGTCCCCATTCCTGAAGCTAGAACTTTTCACAAACTCTTGCCACCCAAATCATCTTCAGATGACGATCCAACCACCGCAGAACCGCCAAAGCCTTCCCGCCGAGGCCGCAAAAAAGCTCGGTCCACCACCACCACTTCGTCTTCCGCAACCTCGACGACAAAAAGACCCAGAGGACCTCGGAAAAGCCAACCACAGAACACCCAAAATGATGTACCTGTAACCGATAAACAGGAGGAGCTTGATTACTATGATGATGGTATTGATTTCCCGTACGAGTACCCGCCTCTAATCTGCTGTTTTGGGGCAGCCCAGAAGGAGTTTGTGCCCACCATAAGAGTGGCACCGGAGCAAATGCACCCGGATATCTATTCTCAATGGAAAATGCTGCAGTGGAACCCTCCAGAGTTTGTTAGGTCTCCTGGCGGACCGCCTTCCAATGTGGCTGTTTCTCACGCCAGGCTTGGTGGGAGGGCTGCTTTTATGGGGAAGGTTGGGGATGATGAATTTGGAAGAGAGATGGTGTTGCTTATGAATACTGAGAAGGTGCAGACGAGGGCAGTGAAATTCGACAGCAATGTGAGGACTGCCTGTGCCTATATGAAAATTAAGCACGATAATGATGGCAAAATGAGGATGGAAAAGGTGAAAGAATCTGCAGAGGATTCGTTACTAAGCTCCGAACTGAATCTTGCCGTGCTCAAAGAGGTAAAAGAATAATTTAAACAACCAAAAAAAAAAAGAGGATGTTAGGATGTTTTTCTCCTATATACAACATAGCAATGAAGGAATTTTTTACTTTATTAATTGTCGATTTATGGTTTACTAGTTACTTAATCAATTATGTTCTTCATTAGTTGATTAGGCGCTGTCCCAGTACAGGATGCTTCAACCCCCGTTGCCTTATTTTTACTTTATCTTGGCTTTGCTGGATTAAGAATGTTAGTTATCTTATTGCATTGTTGCCTTTAAACAAAGGTCTGTTGTCTGCACAGAGGAAAATGGATGTACTTATGTACATTTGGCTATTAGATTGGAGATTCTATGAAACAGAGGACAATCTCTGCCCTACCCGGATAGTTTTTCTAATTTGAAGTAACCATTATATCCTCGTGCAGATCAAGTTTTAGAATGGGCAATTCTGGGATAAATCTAATTATGTCCATACTCTTACGAATTCTGCTAACAGATTATGTGATAGAGAGGTCAACTTGGAGTGGCTAGTGAAATCTGCACGCAGGGATAAGATCCATTAGTGTGTTGATTTTGAACTATTTCTGTCCGTGCTCTTATCGTTACCACTGATTTAGAGAAGGTTCTTCTCTCTTCTGACTGCTGTATTCTTGATCCCAGACGATTTGTCTTGAAGTAGTCAAACTTTGGGCACTGGGAATACACTTTTAATACTGAATTTGTTTATTATGGTTAGAAAGTGTTTATGAATTATGAGGTGAATTTGATTGAAACAATTAATGAACTAGAACAAAGTTTTAAGAGAAAAAAAAGTTTAGTGACTAATATTGATGCTAGTTTTTCTTCTTGTTTTTTTTTCAGGCTAGAATGTTCCATTTTAATTCTGAAGTCTTAACTTGTCCTTCCATGCATTCTGCTCTTTTTAGAGCAATTTCATGGTCTAAAAAGTTCGGTGCATTGGTTTTTTTTGACCCAAATTTCCCATTGCCACTATGGGAGTCACGTGATATGACCAGGGAAGTGCTCAAGAAAGCCTGGGAACAAGCAGATATCATTGAGGTCTCAAAGCAAGAGCTCGAGTTTCTTTTAGATGAAGAACATTATGAGAGGAGAAGAAATTATACGCCTCAGTACTATGCTGAGAATTTTGAACAAACAAGTAAACTGCGAGATTATTATCATTATACTCGCGAAGAAATCTCTCCATTATGGCATGATGGGTTGAAGCTTTTGTTTGTCACAGACGGAACACTTCGGATACATTACTATGCTCCTTCTTTTGATGGGGTTGTGGTTGGCACAGAAGATGTGCTAATAACACCATTCACTTGTGATAGAACAGGTTCTGGTGATGCTGTTGTGGCTGCAATTATGAGAAAGCTAACAACTGTATCCGAGATGTTTGAAAATCAGGATATTTTGGAGAGGCAGCTTCGTTTTGCTATTGCTGCTGGTATAATATCACAGTGGACTATAGGAGCTGTACGCGGTTTTCCCACAGAAAGTGCTACTCAGAATCTGAAAGAGCAGGTTTATGTGCCATCAATGTGGTAAAATCGGCAGTAGTCATGTCAACGAGCAAAATACTCTAGTTTCTTTCTATTAGATCTTGCTGTAATCTGGAGTTAGAAACACCAAGAATTCGGTCTGTGAGAGTCCACTAGTTAGATTTGTTGTTTCTATCGGACCACTTTGTCCAACACCTAGATTTTTAAAGGACCATTGAAATGATGCCGTGGTTCTTTCTTTTGGTAATTGACTCAAGTATCAAATGACATTGTGGGCGAAGTTTATACAAATACATGGATCTCACTTGTTGGTCCATTGATGTGATCCTAAAGCAGAATTTGTTCCTATTGCAACTTCTGGTATCGACTGCTAAACCAAGCTTCTGGTCCAGAAGTGATAAGACTGGTGTTAGGATTTTCCTTATACTATTAGACATTTAACAACGACCATCTTCTTTGCCTGCAATAATTCTTTACGCTTCATCATCAAATCTCCCCGTTGTTGCAGTTCTTAGGGTATGTGGGTGTATAATTTGCTTTTCCGTTCATTCCTCCCTCTGTTATTGTTGTATATTGCAATTTTCTGGTATTGACTGCAGAACCCCAAGTTTTGGTCCAAAACTGATGGACTTGCATTAGTTATAATCCGTTTCTTATGGATTCTCGGGTTATATTTCTTGGAGTCGGAGGATGATGAGTTTTCTGTAGCAGATTTTCTTTATTGTGACCAGGAACGTATTTATGACAGTAAACGTGTAACTAAAAAATTGAGTTGACAAGGCCAAAACAAGGACAAAATCAATAAATGAAAGAATATCTGTACTCCGTATTTTACAGTGCCTCTCATAATGGGATCCAAAAAAAAAAAAAGGAATTTCTCCCTCTACCGTATCCTCCAAAATTGAATCATGAAGGGCCCGAATCGCATTGCTGCTACTTCTTGCACAGCCCACCACTCTCTGTTTTATATCTTATGCTCTACGATTGAAATTATTATTTACACTCAAAAACAACTATGAGCCCTATCTCTGTGATGCTATTCTTGAACTAGTAATAAATTTTCGGTGATGATGTTGGCTTCTTTCTTGTTCTCGAGATACATTACAAATACATCCAGGAAACGGATTAGAATATAAGTTCTCCTCTAATCTTGGTGATTCTCCCGCCTGTCTAATATATGGTGCTCCAAGCCTGTTCTCATGTAAACTCTTGACTTCCGAGGCAAACTGTTCCCATGATAACGTGCCCACATCCAACATATCCATTAGCCTAACTAAATTGAATCTGAAAAGAAGCAGAATGCTGAGAAGATTTAGTAACGCCCAAAAAAAAACAAAAAGGCGCTGAACGTGAAGTACAAAATAGCCAGCAGTATTGACAAACCTGTCAGGATTTATCGTCTTTCGAAACCCATCAAACCTTCTATGGCCCTGTACAGCCTTTGCCATGTTCCCATCGTATGTGTAAACAAAGACGTCACTTTGAAGAGCTATAACGTAATCCAGAGCAGCAAGACGATTCTGATAGTGTTTTAGTTCCTCCAACTCTTCCTCTGTTGCAAGAGTGGAGTGCGAGAAAACGTTTGTGTACTCTGCCCGGAATGCATCCATACTATTATTCCCATAGATTTCTCCTGCAACTATGTATATTCTTGTGGTTGATGGATAACCCATGGCCTTGAGAAAGAGACCCGCCTCCCTCGGAGACATTGGGCAGCCTCCTTGGAGTCGCTTTTCTTCGCCGTCTATCTCTTTCTCTTTCCAGTGCTTCACATCGTACCTCATGCGCCGAAGCTCCTCAACCTCCTCTCTACTCAAATTGTGGCTGCAACCGGTGAATGCAAGCATGTCTTTCTCGTACCTGCGCTCCACATTATTCCTCTTGGTAACTAACTAAAAAGCCGAAATTTTTTGGGAAGCTTAAGTTATCACACACAGATTTGTGAAAATACTTGCCTCAGATGAAGCGCAATAAATGGTTCGCCATCACTTCTAATTCTATCAACCAATTTTCTCCCAAGCTCCTCAATCTCTTTTGTGTATCTGAGAGCCACGTAATTTGCCCGACACCGAAGCCTCTGAATGGAAGGCGCAAGGCCGTTGTTGGCAAGACGTGAATCCGTGTGGGTGAATTTGATTACCTTGTGTTTCTTTAGCAAGGAAAGAATTTCTCCTCTGTAGTAACTAGGCTGCAAAACAAAATTTTTTTTTTTTCCTTTAAGAAATCTGGACCAGAACTTGCAGAGATTTCAATGATTGTTGGTTCCCTACCTTGGACCAAGAAACAGGTGCCTTAGGAAGGGGCTTAACTGATGATGCCAAATGGGGTGGCAAAGAATCTACTATCTCAATATCGTCTCTTAATGTGCCAATGAAATGCTTCCAATCAAAAATATCTTTAAAATCACTGCAAGAAAAGAACAGGAAAATGTTCAATAAAGCAAAGAAATGTACCGGGCTCAAACAAAAATTGCTTGTGATGAAAAACGTTATATGTATCTTTAAATATATACCTGGGATCTGTCCAGAATGACTTGTGATCAAGAGAAGGAAGAACCAAAGTAGCATTCATAATTTTTGCTATTGCAACCATGTCACATATCTGCGTTTACATCAAATATTCATCATTTTGCATAAGCTAAAATTAACATTGAGAACACATTAAGATCGAATGACTATCGACTCACTCCTGTTCGCATTTGATTTAGCCCTCCATTAGCATGAGCTAGAATATAGCCATTTGTTTCCGATCCCGTCCCTGAAAGATTTAGTAATAACTTATAACTTGCTGTTTTGCAGGGCACATGCTATCAAAATATAAAGCCGGACTTTACTTATTCGATTCCTCGGCCGACCAATGCATTGATAGTAGTTATCACTGTTTGGCTTCACCCATATTTCCGGAACCTGTTACAGAAAATTCAACTCGCAATTATATTGAATGATAATTCAATCTACAATTACAACATCCGACTGAGAAAAGTAAACTAACCTGCTAGCCTTAGCATCATCCAATGACAAAAAAAAAAAAAAAAAAAAGAAGTTTACGGGTTGCTACTACTGGCTACAAGATTCAGTTTGCTATTACTAACGAATCCTCCAAATTTGAATAGGTCAGACTCCATACTGCAGCATTCCAACTCCCCAAAAAAAAAAAATTTAGAAAAGGAAAAATGAGTAGAGCCCCATAAAAGGAAAAGAAAAGAATTATGAATTTACGGCCACTGAAGGAAAAATGAGTAGAGCCCCATAAAAGGAAAAGAAAGATTGGCTGGTCCACTGAAGGAAAAGAAAATTTACGGCCAAGTAAAGTAGTAAACTCTCAAGTATCAGCCGTTAGAAGGGAATAAATGGCGACAACGGTAAAACTAATGATTAGAGAAGCAGCCGTACAAGAAATCATGGTCAAAGGCAACTAAGCCAGGATTCAACGTTTACGCGCTCAATGGGTTGCCGCCAAATCAGCTGTACCCATTTACAATTTACAATTCTTTTCTTTGGTCATGGGTCAAAATTGTTAACGAGAGAGAGGAAGAGGAGGCACCCCACCAACCCAATGGAAGCCGAGTAGAAGGCTGCTACGGAAACTAAACACCTACAATCCTATTTCGCAACAACTACAGTGATTCAGAGACTTTTGAGGAATTTCCGATGGATTTTGATCGAAATGTGCCAAAAAGACAAAAAAAAAGAGCTGAATCTTCAAACTGACTGACAAATGCTATTTGGAAAGAGATAGTTGCGTAAGCAGTGCAAGAGACGGATAAACCTGGAATTTGACGCATCATTTAGTACAACATTTGACATGGGACTTACAGGGTATTCAACCATTTGCCTTTTATGGAGAAGTCCGGCAGATAAGGCCACCGCCGATTCTGTTATAACATGCTGATCACGAGCTAAGCTGGTCTTCATATTCTGAATAATCGGAAAATCATCCTTTCTCTTCTTGGATTGGTCATGTAGACTAGCATCCAATACAGAATACTTCAAAAATATAGATGCCACCACCAAAACCATAAGCAAACTGATAAGCGTACGCGCAAAATTCTTTTTGGATCCCAGAGAATGCAACAAGTTATGGAAAACCACGAAAAAATTCGTGACCCTTTTACGTAACAAATGGTGGTAGTGTAGATGTTGATGAAGGTTGTGGGCAGGAGAACCATTGTTATAATTACAATATTCCTCGTCGCCTGCACAACCAACCTGAAGACGGTCGAAAGAAGTCTGTGTATGGACCAATAATCTGTCGGAATCGCTCATCATCGAGTCCGGAACGCGCCGGCGATGGGTGGGTATGGGACTTCCGCTCCCAGAATTGGTGGTGGTTATGGCGCTTGCGTTTGACATTCCTCGGGAAAATTTGAATTGAAGCCAGAACAAAGTCGTCGAAGAAAAGGAATAACAAAGAGAAGTGGAAAATCGAGAGGAAGGGAGAGATAGAAGTTAGTAGAATTTACGTGCACTGCTTTGTTCTTTGAGGTGGCAATTGGACAGATGGGACAAGAGGGTCGTCTGGTTTGTGCTGTTTCCCTTCTTTCTCTCCTGTAACGTTGTACAGAACGAAAAGCAGGGAGAGGAGGGGGCTACGCTTTCACGACGACGGAGAGAGCCAAGGAAAAATAGCTGACATGTGAGAGTTACATGGAATTTGAAATTCTAACGCGATTAGAATTTTGGTGATGTGAGAAAAGAAGAGCTCTCCTCCATGCATCTTACTTGAGATCATCATATCATATAGGCAGCGGAACTTATACCTGAAATTGCACTCGAACTTTGCCATTCAAGGACAATAATTTCATAAAAATGTGGACTTGGGTATGGTGGTGTCTGTAATATTGAAGGACCCAAATTTATTAGCCTTTATTGTGCAAAATCTGGCCAAACAAATTCAACTACTTTTATCAATTTTGAACGAGAGCTCGCTCGTTCAAAATTGATAAGCGCACTTACAATCAATTAACTCGGAAGGAACTGGGTAACGCTTTCATTCTGCGTGCATTAGTGCAATTAGCTTCATGTACTAATTTCGAAAATTAATATTCACACCCTATCAATTTTTCTTCTGCTTAAATCATTTATTTTTATTTTTATTTTTATGTAAAAGGAGTGGCAATTACAAATGTTATAATTCTCTCCAACGTTCGTATTTGAGAATAGAGATTAATTAGGGAAAATTAAACAATAAAGAAATACCAGGCATAAAAGCGTATGACATGAAGAGAAAAAAAAAAGCTAGGCAACAACGCATATAAAAATCGGTGTAGTACTGCAGAATTCGATATTTTGTTGTGTTTGATTGTATCAATTTTTACAAGTTTCCAGCGAATGTAAGGAGATTATCTTTATCTTAATTAAACTTAGTCTAGGAAAAAAAAAAACTTGTGTCTATTACTTCATGTTTTTCCTAATGGTGTGTTTGATAGTACGTCTTAACATATTCAGATTTGAACCTATTAAGTTTAGGTTGGTTATCAAACGCATCTTAACATATTCAACTTTGAACTCATTAAGTTTAAGTGCTGAATTGGACTATCAAATAAGGACTAAATTTAAACTAGTTCCTACATCACAAAGTTCTCTTTTTTTTTTTTTTTTGAAAAAGCTACATCACAAAGTTCAAGAGTTCATGGATTAAGACATATTTATAAAAGGACAAAAGATAACTTGGATGGCATAACAGAATTAATTAAACATGGTGAGTTATTATCTTTACTTTTTTTTTTTAACTTTATTAGATGATAGTTATTTTTTTTTTTGGCGGGGGATGGGGTCTTCTTTTATGCCATCCACCGGCAACCTATGCATTGTTTTAAACATATGAATCTAATGATTCATCAAGGCGAGGACAATGAGTGGCATGTTACATGTTAATCACTTGGGAAGCATAAATCTTGAAAAGGCAGATTTTGTACGGATATTTGTTGCAATAAAATTCACATGGACCAGAGTAAGATTTTATTTTGAATTGTTATTTTTTAAAATTTTTGTAAAAAAAAATGTATTATAATAATTTGATGTACGCGAGATAAAAAAATGATTGAAAATATATTTATAAAAAACGTAAAATTTTTTGGATGAAAAATGACGATTCAAACAAGGCCTAAAATGTGATGAAAACCGAGTAAAGAGTCTTCTTAGTGATAATAATTAAAAGATAGATGATTCCACTAACTAAAGCGTGTGATGGGATAATATGAACTTCCACGCCAAAAATTGACTTGAATTCGAATTGGAAAGACTTAATCAAGAAATGAAGCAAGCGCTCCCTACTGTTGTGTTGCGTGTCCAGTGGGCGGTGGCAACCTCGCCGTACACGCGTCACCAAATCCATCCACCGTCTCCGCCTACCCTGCTCCATTCAAACCACATTAAAGCTTTTCCCAGTAAGTAAATTTTTCTTCTGGGAAAAAAAAACGAGTAAGTAAATTTTTCCGTCTTTTTCACTTTTTTTTTTTTTGTTAAATGGAGTTGGAGTATTGCGATTTGACAGCGGTTTTTTTTCTAAAGAAGTATTAAAAGAAATGTTTTTTGGTTGGGCTACATTTGGATTGAGAAATTTGAAGAATTCAACTCCTTCTAATTGTTTAGATTATTAAGATATATTTAAATTTACAAATCACTAATTATTTTAATATTTAAAATGTATTTTAATAATTAGTAAATTATAAATTTAAGTACTTCTCAAGCAATTCAAACTATTAGAGTGATTTGATTGGATTTCATATCCTTCATCAAATTTCTCGATCTAAACGAATCTTAATAAAAAGAATTTCGAACTAGTCGTACATTCTCTGGTCGTTGCATCTTATCTTACTTACTTCGTCATTACTTTTGAAAATAAAAACAATTGACCAAATCAATATTAGCTCAAAACAATTACTGTAAGATATTGAAACTTAAATTTTTGGAATATTTTTGAACATATGCACGATAATGAGTTTGAAAATTTGATGCTTTTACTGGAAAACTAGCATCGGAAGGGGGGAAGGGGAAGAATGAGTGAACTCTTAAATGGGCATGGTAGGTGTACTGTGATCTAAAACCGACGTCAATGACATATTCTTGACATGCAATAACTACATTCTTGAAATCTTCTTTTCTACATGTTAATCTAATAAGACTTTTTATGTTTCTTTCCCCGCAGACTTCAATATATTGGAATTGTGAAAATCACTGGTCTGACCGGGTCATTGCCATGGATAACAGCATGGATACATGACATCCAAGAGTTGACTACTTTGTTTTGTTTTACAAATGCTCCTTTTGTCTAGAAATAGTGAATAAAAATAATCTAAGTTTTCAGTTTAATGTCCAAGTTTTGAGCGATTATTAAGATGTGAAATAAGTCAACCCCAATCTGCTGTGTTATTGGCACATTGTAAGATTCGAGCCTTTGCTCGTTTATAAATACTTTTGATTCAAGTAATACAATACTACTGTTTCGCTAAAAAAAAAAAAAGGCCGTGTCATTGCCATTTCTTTGCACGAGAAAATAAGAGAAATGTTATTTGTATTTTCTTTTTGTTAATCACACTCTCACTATTATTTTAATCATATAATTTTTATTTTATTAGACTCTATGATAAAATAAATAATAGAAGTGCAAATAACGAAAAAAAAATAGTGTCAATAACATTTCCCTTAAACAAAAGAGTGTTCACATCGTAACAGCATTCAACCAAGTGAGATTCCTTTACACGTTGGTGGGATTTATTCCACATCTAAATTAAGCAGAATAAATTTTAAGTGAACTGCTAAATTAAGTAGAATAAAACTTAATATTTGAGGACACTCTAACTTTATATTGAAATAGTACTATCCGAGGAGGGTTGGGTTGGGTTGGGTGGTTCGGAGGAAAGAAGTGTAAGTGAGAATCTTTTATTGGAGGACAACCTAAAAGAAATTGAATTAATTTTATATACTCTGACAGTGTATACATTATTACGGTTGGATGCATGACATATATATAAAATTTGATATTCAAATTCAAATTATGTATTTTGCATCCAATAATGGAAATATATATATATACACTCAGCATATAAAAAATTAATCCTAAAAAATTTATAATAAACCTTCGATAAAGTTGCCTTGGGTGGACCATCCCTCTCTAAACTTTTTTTCTCTTCGTCAAACAAAATGTGAGAGATGGAGAGAACAAAATGCAGATGGTTTCACAAGACGAGCAGTCCGTTATGCCACAAAGTAAGGGTAGAAAGAGACAATATGGTTGCATAGTTTCACCCATTAACAGTGTTCTCCATTTTGGGTGGGTTACATTTAGTTTTATGGCGAGGTGATTACTCAAATTCACAAAGCAGAAATAAACAAGACAATAATATTGTTTGAGCTTTGACTGAGGCATTTTGTACTCAGAGATATCTAATAAATTCTGATTTGGACAGGGATGGATGTTTACTCTCAACTACTAGAGCATTTAAAGCAAGAAAACAAAAGGGAAGGTTTGGACCTGCTCATAAACTAGTTATGGTGAAGGCAAGATTTATTTGGAAGACTTCTTCTCATTGCTTTTGTGGATATTCCAAGTAAGTAGCCTATCAATTATCATGATGCTCCGAGTTGCTTTGTCATCAAATTCAGAAGTTAGGCGTACGGTGACTCTTGACTGGAACAATGGCACCAACAGTTACAGCTGAATACAGTTGCAAATGAGATCGATAAACTCTTTCCGTCGTGATTGGCACGACCATTTTTCAATCTCCATTACCAATGATTGTAGAGAATCTCTTTTGTTCTTTTTATTATTGTTTTTTCCTTTAAACGTTTTCACGTTCAATTGGTCCAAAGAAAATGTGGCGTGTGTCAAAAGAAGAACAATAAAGAATTGAGAGAGCTGGGAAGAACTTTTGCAATGCCAATTGGCAAGACCCATATTTGTATTGGTGCGGTGAAGGTTTTAGCTTTTATATGGCATAGTATCAAGAATATATAACGCGGTCTGGCACAGCGGGCATCCAGACGTGCCGATCAATCATTGAAAAGCTGATTTGGTTATTAATGAGGAATCTGCCGTACGACATTCACCGACAGCCAACTGCACACATACGCTATTTATTCAGCGTGACTGCTTGATCGGAATCCGTGTAGCTGCGCAAAGATCAGATTATATTAAGGAAAAGAATTTCAGATCAGGGTTCTCCTGTGAACGAGGGGTACTTTCCACGGTAGAGATATGGAGTATTTTTGAGTTGGACAGTAAATATTAAATGTAGGATATCAATCAAATTTTAATGTGTCTAAAAAATGCATTTAAGCGAATGCTTTGGAATATTCTATTCTTGTAGCAGTCACCGCTTCAGGCCCTACTTCTCTGCAATTTTTGGCACCGTGTTCTATATGTACCATGGGGGAATATTTTTTAATTTTATTGTGTTAGTGTCTATTTTTATTATAATAATATCTATATTCCTTGAATTAATCGAGAACTTCCACGTCGGTGAAACTTGTTATTTTACATTGTTATATTTACGTAGCCATCGAAAGATCACCAACTTTTAGTTTCTTTCCCTTGTTCTACGGACATGACATGTGTTTTCATTTATTAACAAGGATTAGAATTAGTCAAACTTAAAATGTCCATGTCCCTTCTTAATAAATGAAAATATGTCATACGTTTCAATATGTATTGTGTGTGAAAAATGTTTAGATTGTAGTTTTCTAACCAAAATAGTTTACATTTTTCATTCCAATATGCATCAAATCACTACAGTAAATTCTCCTTTGAAAACTTCAAGAAACGGCAATCCAAAACCCAAAATATTTAGTTAGATGGATAACATTGGGTGAGAGATATTACAATTTTCAATAATTGCCAAAATTTATTATGTTGTTTTACACGTCCATGTGATGTGTTAAGTGTTAATACTTGTTGGCACTTTGTCATATTCTATTAGATTGTGGCAGTCGCAGGTCTCTTATCCATCCTTACTCTCTAACATTCACCTAGCAGGCCAGCACGAGTTGCCTACTCCATTTGTCCCAAAGTATAGCATAAATTCCGTGAGCCCCCAAGTCCCGAGTGCTGATGCGAATGGTTTATTGCCAGAGGTATCTAATCTATTGGGCATCGGGCATTTGCATCGCCCGATTTTATCTAGGGAAACAAATCCTCTTCATTCAACAGGATGTTATTTGTCCTTGTCATTATAATCATCAAGAGCTCGACGCAACACGAGATTTATTTACCAGTTACCACATCATGTCGAAGTTGGCAGTCTTCTCGTCATAGTTAGCACCACAATTTTATGTGTTTCCATGTTTACTCACTTCTTTTGACAATAAAGCACGCACAAGCTACATTAATGCAAATAGGTAACGAATTACACCAACTCAAAAGTCTTGCTATGCAAGCAATAAATTAGTTCCTGCTCGAACGATCGCTAGTTTCTATTTCAACCATTGTCGGACCATTTACATGCTGCAGTAGTTGCATCATTTGATATGTGCTAGCATTTCTGGTTGCTGCTACCAACTTTCTAGTTTTGCATGAGCACAATAAAAACTTGATTTGTACAATAGCTCATTCACTCATCGCATAGCCCATTAACGTGTTTGAACCGATTCTATCTTCCCAATTTCGAGCAAAAACCAAAACATCTGTCACCTGGAAATCGTTTCACTCTAGCAGGAGTATCAACAGCAACTTTATGATTTCAACCACTCAAAGCATGGGCACAGGCCCCAACAGAACCTACCCGGATAGTCCTTCAGATAAACCTCTCTACCATTTCCGATAATATAGAAACTGAAAGAGCGATTATGATGGGCCATAGTCACACGAGTGACTGGGACAACAGAGATGATATGTCTCTCACATATAACCCTTGCAGCATGAGGGACCGGAGCCCTTTCTGCAATTACTTCAGAAGAAAACTTGTTGAGGAAGAACGAATCGGCAAAAAAGGCAGGAGTGCATTGGTGGGCTTGGGTATTGCACAACTGGACGCCTTGCGCTCTGTGGAAAACATCATCAGGAACTGAAGCAGCTCCACTTGTTGCACTTACTTTTCGAGTTGAAAGGGTCTTCCTGAAAAGCAGAAAAACACAGACAAAATGCATAATCAGTACCTAAAACAAAATGTTTTCCTTTATTTCTCCATCATGGCACAACTATGAGACAGATTGAAACAGGCAAACAGCATAACTTGAAGGAATGCCTTGCAAGAAACAACAAAACTGAAACAATAGATCTTGTGGACAGAGTGATTTCACATTTCCTGGTCGGGTTAACTTAAGCTCTTTTAGCTTTTGCAGGGATCTCAATTTAGCATCCAAACACATAAATCACACACAAAAGTTGTGGTAGGCTTAAGTTGTGACATGGAAACCAAAACCTAGTGCGCATGCCCACAGGGTCTACTTGGCCATCCATGACAATTACTTCAAAGGAGGGATCCAAGCCTACCACTTTTAAGTTTGTCCAATGAAGATTCTGTGAATACTTGCCATTCTTGAATGATCTTTGAACCAACAAACTGAAAATGGAGTTATAAAATTATTCAAAAGAAAACAGATGGCACTGCTTCAATGTCTGGCACTGAACTGACTGTCCAATGGATCATGGACTAAATGGCCATTACCTGCGAGGAATGTGCATAGGGACTAACTTTTAATTACAAACTGAACCCCCACTTTTTATTAGTTATGTTCTTTTAGCTTTGTAACAGTTTTTCCCCCAAAATGCTTCAGGCTAGATTCAAAAACAATTCAGCCTGTCATAATAACAAGTCCTCAAGTCTGTAAGAGATATGGCATGCCAAATATATTGTCCAAAACAACACAGGCCATACCATCTTATAACAGCCACTTTGCGAGTCAAAAGAGAACCACCACCCATGCACGTCACACATTTAATAAGCCCACGAGAATCACAAGTTGCACAAGGCAGCATGCCCTTCCCATTACATTTTAAGCATCTGCGTGGAGATTTTTCAACAAGCCATCAGCTAAACAGAAAAACTTCTATCCAATAACAATAATTGCAGAGAGAAAGCTGCTAACGATCAAGATGGGCCCAACGTAGCTAAACTGTAAAGAGTATAACTTTCAGTTTATGGTATGGACTCTCCCTACAGAGACAACAAAGTCAAAGTATGGAATACACCCTTACTTTGTATCAGATCCATCTCTATGAGCAATCAGACCCCTCCCAAAGCACGCAGGACAATGCATCATTTGATTTTCTTTGTAGAATCCAGGCTCCAGATCCTTATTGCAAGCAGTACAGACTGTATGTCCTCGTCCTGTGCAATCTGCAAATGATAGGAAGATAAATCTTGAATCAACAAGGTTCAAAGACCATGTTTCTCACACAAGCAACATATTTAAACTGAAGATAACACGATTTCAGTACACTAATATGCTGAGGTGACCATGAGAATTGAGTTTTATGATATATATTAAACAAATCAATGGGCTTGTGTGAATTTCTTATTTTGTTCAATTTTTATTTATTTATTATTATTATTATTATTATTTTTGGCAACTGACTCATTTTGTTGATACAGCAGAAGAGCATATACAAGTGAGGGGAAGACCCTTAACTAGTATGAAAAGATAGCAGCAAGCAAACAGCGCCTACTTTATAATAAGAACCATATCTATGTACATTGCTGACAAAAATGACTATCAACGAACAAAGAAAGAACTAGAATTGTTTATGTAGAAATATGTAAAACTAACTATCCCTCATAAGCATCTACTCCTCCAAATATTACCTGGACATTTGTCAATAGCTTCTGAATGAGGAATTCTTGTTCTTGTCTCTTGATAAGGGATAAACAAAACAGGGAACTCAGACCTTAAATCCAATTCCCATATACCGAGTTCAGGCCCATTTGCCGTTCCATCAATATTGCCACTAACGTATGGCTCCCTCTCAATTATTATTTCCCTCTCCTCTATAAAAGTGTCTAAAGTTCCCACGTACACATTGCAGTCTTCCACGGCATGAATTTTCCAGGTCCTAGCTGGGCGACTTCCCCAACAGCAACGATGCCCAACATGATCTACAAGTAACTCCCGAATCTCTACCTCATCCAATATTTGTCTGAAGCAAAATTTCAACAAATATAACCAATTATGATCTGCATTTTCTTAAAAGCAAAATGATGCTTAGGAAGAAATGCAATAGTTGCAATTCAAATTTATGGCTTAGCAAATAACAACTTCAAATGTTTATCTAGATTCCTTGCCACTTCTAGTAGATGAGGCTGCTATTATTAATCATGTCAGCTCTAAGATAACCTCACTATCTGTTAGCTTTTGTTTTCAGAAGCCAGCAGGGAGAGAGGAATTATTTGGCAATGATCTTGATATCAACAAGCA
This sequence comes from Coffea arabica, assembly GCF_036785885.1. Classification (NCBI taxonomy): domain Eukaryota; kingdom Viridiplantae; phylum Streptophyta; class Magnoliopsida; order Gentianales; family Rubiaceae; genus Coffea; species Coffea arabica. The sequence goes on along the minus strand of NC_092321.1, from coordinate 1,463,856 downwards.
AAAAAGAAAAAAAAATACATGTCAGTATATACAGGTTACACTCTGTGAACACAATGAACTCCTTCCAGCAGAAAAAGGATTATGTTCTAAGATAGGCTCATAAAAGCTTAAGCCCAGATCAGATTGGCTCTGGTCCCTCCATTTACTTCCCTCAATACATGAAATTCAATACAATTTCAGAAGTGATATTTCAAAACCGAGATGAATGCAGGCATACAAGAAAGATATACTATCATGGAAAACAAAATAAAAGTTCATTGATGTAGGCATGTGGCTTGCATCCTATTATGCCATTAGAAATCAAATGGATTCATGTCTAGCCATTAGCTATTATTTCAATCTTCAGCTGTTTCAAGGATTCTTTTGCCTTTTTAGGCAGATAAACCCCTAAAGGCACAACTTTAACAATAACACGCTATCAAATGACATAATATTGCACTCTTACCTTCTTGCTTCATGATCAATTTCTCTTGTATCTCCGTAGCATCCACCCTGGTAAATAATATCTTGAGCTGCAACAACAGACACACTGATATTTTAACACCCCAGAAACGTACATACATGGGGAAACACGCATGGAGATCGGAAAAAACGAAGAAAACCTTGTGAATTTACAAAATAATCCCACCATTTCCACATTAGCGAAATAATATAGTAGCCAGATGGACATACTTAATAAACTTAGGATATTATCCCACCGTATGGCGATCACATTTCTAGACCGTAAAACAAGAAAAAAAATCCTCTTTTCTGAAAATTGAAATGATTCTTAACTAGTAACCACGACGACGTTTCTAGTTAGAGGCAGTAAGAAACAAAGCAAAGCAGAATCAGAGGTGTACGCACCGTAGGGTTGGGAAGGGGATTGCGAGGGAGGTGGGCTGACCAAGGCCCCATGGAGAGATGGAGGATAGGGGTCAGAGTGAGGAATGGATGCAGCTGATCGAATCTCATCGACACTGACTTGGGATCCGGCCAAGAAAGCTGTCGGAATTATGGAACCAGCCCTTCCCACGTACTCGTATGACCTCAATTTATCACTTTCCCGTCCTCCATCTCTTGCTCCATTTTTGTCTATTAGGGTACATTGAAAAAAAAAACCAACAATTGAACAGTATTAGAAACATGCTGCTATCATAAACGTAAAACAGGTTGATACCAATAGATAAAAAGCAGAGAAAAAAAATGGAAAAAGTGAGACAACTGAATTGGAAGTGTAAAACCCTTAATTTAATCATTGGTACCTGGTGATAACAAAGGCTCCTCCATCTTGGATGGCTTGCTGACTTTCCTGCCAGCAGCGCAGCAGTTCTTGTGACTGGAGAGAGAGAGAGCAGCAACGGACGATGACTCTGAATTTGGAAAACAATTGTAATCGGTTCTTAAAATACTAAAATGTTAGCTGAGTCCAACTGAAATCTTAATCGACAAGGAAAGTTTCCTTGTCACGACAGCATCGCGCTATTTCCCCTTGTGCTGTGGGGCTGTCATGTCAGCAATGTCGCGACAATTTTTTGAGGTTATCCTCTCCTCTCCCGGTCTCCTCCTCGTCGGGGTACGGGTACCTCACAAGTTCCATTCTGCACAACATTACCCTGATCCCCGTGTTTGGTACACGCGGGGATGTCCCATCCAAAAGACATTTTCACCTAGGATTGCAGAAGGAAATTTTTATTCCAGCATCTGGTACACAAGTAAATGTTTATCCAGTTTCTAATATACTTTTTTTCAAAAAAAAAAAAAAAGTTTCCAATATACCATATTTGGTATAATATAATGAATATTCAGAAATAAGTACAAATTTGATTTAATTGCTTTGAATTAGTTTGTAGGACATAATATGTCTTATTGCTTTTTTTATTTGTTCTATAAAGTTGCCTTTAGATCGAAGAATTTGATAAAGGATTTGAAATCTTCTCAAATTGTTTTAATTGTTAAGATTATTTAGGAAGTATTTAAATTTATAAATCACAAATTATTGTAGCGTTTAAAAAGTACTTTGATAATTGATGAATTATAAATTCAAATTTCCTTTAAGAACACCAAACATCTAGCGTGTTTTGAATGAATTTCAAATCTTTTTGTAGAATCTTGCAATCTAAACTAAGCATAATAGCAGTATTTGTCTATTTACATGAAATTTTGATATTTTTACTTCAAAAATAAATGAGAATTGGTATTAAAAAAATCTTCAATTGTAATACTTGATTCATTTTAATATATAAATTTTTAATTTAAAAGTTTGCATTTACTAGCAATATAATTAGCAACATAAAACGTAAATTACATGAAGTCAAACAATTATAATTTACTTTAAATCTATTTTCAATTTTGATAAGATTCAAAATAAATTCTTGCACAATTATTCAAAAATCAAAGAATAAAATATCTTAAAACATTTTTTCCTAGTATAAAGGGAAAATATTTTTAAATACAAGAAAAAATAAATTTGACATCCTACCATCTAGGCAATCTAAGATGAAGATGGAAAATTTATTTGACATATGACGTATGAGAGTTAAAAGTTGACTGAAAAATATGTTAAGGAAATAGTTTATACAAAAAAAAACACAACTATTTTCATCAAAGAATGACAATCCAAACAACCAATTATGAATCACGTGATTAATGTTTTGCTTGCATTGATTGTATTCCAACCAAAAGCTAGATAATCATTTCCAAGACAATGTGAACTATAAAATCCGATGGAGCTCATCCTCACAAAGATGATCGATAGTAGTTTGAAAGAAAAAAATGTCCAATGCAACAACGCTTAAGAAGACTAACGGTCCAAGGCCCAGTTTAATGTGAGCAGAGGTGTTGCGGGCATCTCAAAACTAAAAAACTGTGCCTTAATCATTCTGAAACTTTGGTAGGTTTGGCTTCATGCTCTCACCAATTCCTCGTTTGCGATTGGCGATTGCCAGTCAGGATATATTTATTGGTCATCTTTCCCGAGTTATGATTTATTTATTGTATTTTTTTCTTTAGTTTAAAATAGACTAAAAAGGTGCATCTCTTTGTGGGGTTTTTTTTTCTTTTTGGGCACCGAAATTTCGTTTTAGGGTTTGTTTGGTTGGAAGTAAAATGTTTTCCTTGGGAAAATATTTTCCGTGGAAGTAATTTTCCATGAAAATCATTTCCCTTTCATCATTTCCCGGTGTTTGGTTAGCTTATTGAAAATATTTTCTTATTTCATTTTTCTGGTGTTTGTTTAACTTTTGAAATATTTTCACTTTTATCTCTATCTTTACTTTCTACACATTATAACTACATACTTCTTCCCATGCAAAATAAGAAAATTTATCTCATTGTTTAACTTTAAAAAATCTTGGAGAAATGTATATATGAATAAAAAATATCTCCTTAAGCAATAAACAAATTGCTGGCCATTTAGTGTCAAATATCAATCACATGCAATGCTTATTGTGACATATATCTTGCACTCTCACTGCTGAAAGTTTCTCTAGAAACGAATGTCCCTATTATACACAATTAATTACTAGCATAGGATGAGCAGAATGAGATTTTTTTATTTTTTTTTATTTTGAATATACTAGGGGGAGGGTTGGGTTGGGTTGGGTGGTACAGGGGAGGGAGTGTAAGGAAGAGATCTTGGGTTCGAGTCCTCCTGTTTACACTAAAAAAAAAAAAGAACATATTACAAGATGTTTTCAGTAAGTTTGGAACATACTACAGGCGGGATGCATGCATTTCGGAAAACAACTTCAGTAAGTTTGGAAGGGAAGTTGTTTTCCACAAGATGAGTGAAAATATTTTACATAGGAAAATGTTTTCAGTAACTTTTGTGCAACCAAACACGGGAAATTAGGAAAATATTTTCACCCGAAACAAACGGACCCTTAATGTAGTGCAGTTTTTTTTTTTTTTTTTTAAATCAAAATAGACTAAAAAAATGTACAATATCTCTTTAGTTTTAATGTAGTGTAGATCATAGTTATTAAACCCGACCCGGCCCGGCGGTTCGACCGGTCAACCCGGTGAACCGGCCATTGAGCCGGGCCGGTTAGTTAATTGGATCGTTTTGACAACTAAACCGTTGACTTTTCAACGGACCGGCGGTTCAACCGGTCAAACCCGGAAAACCATCCGGTTTTACAGGAAACCGGGTTTGCATGTTAAAAATGTTTGGAAGATGCTGGAGTGAAGCTTCGAACCAACGACCTCTTGTATTGAAGGAAATGCAACAACCGCTGCACCAACAGCTCACTTGTTTAACATTTAGTCTTTTTTTATATTATATATTAGACTTATTCTTATTTTAATTTTCCAAAACATAATTTATTTGGAATCTTTTAATAAATTTTATTACTCCCCAGACTCTATAAATTATGAAATGAATTTAAAAAATAACATATCACATAATTCATTCTAAAGGCAAATATCGTTCCTAATAATTCTTTGCATTTAAAATTTATAAATAAACTAGATAATTATACTTAGATAAAATTTTATTCTTGAAATTTGATGGATTACTAATTGCATTTAGGTTTTGTTAATTCTTATAAGAATTAATGATTCTATAATAAATTAGACTAATTGAGCATTTACTATGACATAATTTATTATAGTTTTAACCATATCAAAAATTATGAAACATAATATTTAAATATATTTCGTGACCCACCGGTTGAACCACTCACCCACTGGTTGAACCAGTAACCCGTTCACCCACCTCTTTCGCCGGGTTCCCCTCCGGGCCGGGTTTAATAACTATGGTGTAGATAGTTAATCAAATAAAACCAACTCCTTTAGGAGTGGTTGGTCACTAAGAGAGTTTTAAAGTTCTACTTGAGTGTAGATCAAGAAATATTTCCAAATTTTCCTAAAAATATTTCGCTAGCGGATGCATAGGAGTAGAGTAGAAGTAGTTGTAGTATAGAATCTATTATGAAATTAGTCCGGTAATGGTTCACCGAGTTTTTCTTGACATGTTTAGGTCCTCTTTTCCCTGACGTTAAGTAGGGGTAGTTGTAACGTAAAATCTATTTTGAGATTGGCCGGACCATTGCCTGGCTTCTAAAAGCTCAATGGTAAAAGCAATTTACAAGCCTTCGACGTGTAGCATGAAGTCAACAAACTAATGCATTCATTTCTGAACTTTGTGGTTGAGTTTGTTGGATTAGGTTTGATTGTCGTCTTCTCTTCTCTTAATACTTAATTAATATGCCCCTCTGCTGCCCCGTCCCTGTCACTCCACCTAATAGCTTAATCTTAAATTCGCAATTTGCAGCTCCCTCCCAAAATATGAAGCTAAATTTCTGATAAGGAGACAAAAAAAAAAAAGGTCGTAATCGCGATCGGACGCATTATCAGCCTCATTCCAGCGGTTAGCTTAGCGCCAGTCCCTTAACTCTCTGTTATGCTTTCTTAAACGCAGTTAGTTTAGCTGTGACTGTGAGGATATTCCACCCATACTCCGTCACAAGTTAAGTCCATTATGTCTTTGATTGGGAATAAAACAGCACACGTTAATTTCAATGTCGACCTCGCGTGAATTCCCCAATTCTATATACTACTCAGGATACAAGTGTTGCTCAACGAACAAACCACTCCAAATCTACCGTCGTGTGAAAATATTTCAAAATCAAATAATCATGGCCCTTAAGCTAGATTCTACTCCAACGAAATTTTGTGCATTTGCATGGCTGTTATATTCTTCGCACCCAAGTTGGGAGGGAATTATGTTGAATGATAAGATTAGAAAAGATTTTAAGTAAGTGATCATAAGCTTAAAACCTTTCATTTAAACAAAAAAAGTCAATATATTTTTTTACCCGAGTTGACGTACCATTATATAATTTTGTTATATAAATCAATTTTGTCCGTGTATATCCACTCAATATATAAATATAACTTGATTGTATAAGTACACTAAGGCCTTATTTGGACAGCAGTTTTTCAATATCAATCACCTTTTTTTTCCAAATTTGCTGTATTTTTCACAAATACATTTTTCAATCACCTTTTTACTAACCATATATATCAAATCGTTATAATATTTTTTTCTAAAAAAAATTCAGAAATGTGCAATCCAAACAAGACATTTTTGTAAGAAGTACAGTAAGTGCGCATAATCGCACGGTTGAAACATTCATATCAATCCCAATAACATCTCTTCTTATTTTTGTCTGGTGCATGTGTTTTTAGGATTTGGGGCAGTATGACCGTCCCTGCACGGTTAAGGGCCAAGATTTGCCCTCAAAATTTTGTGCGGCTGAGATTACACCATGTAACTCGATTTTCGCGCCAAGTGTGGGGCCCACCACTATCTGTTCTGAAAATACATCGTGTGAAAAAAAAGTTACATCGTGTTTAATCAATGTCACGCGCAGTGCAAAATGAGGACAACCGGCAACCGTTTGTGCCCCGTATCCGTGTTTTTAGCCTGTGTTAAAAGATAAATATTTTTTAACACCGGAAGTATATGAACTAGTCTAAAAAACTAGTAACACCTAAAAAGCTAACCAGAAGTGACTAGTGAGAGTATACTTAAAAAAATAAAAAACCGGGTCAGAATCAATCAGCCAGCATTGCTGGAGCTGGACCTCCACCTGCGTTACCGTTAGGTCCGTCGGTGGGGGTATTAATCCTGAAGCAACATCACTATTCACTCCCCAGCAGGCAGCAGCCCCCTCTGCCCAATCGGCGGTCTAGTTTACACGCGTTTTCCCTCCTGTCCAGAGAAATCCATGTTCGCCGACAGCCGTCAAAATTAAATTCCCAGAAGTAGAAGTTAAACAACAAGCCATGAAGGGCTCGAGCCAGAGCCAGAGCCAGAAGCGGTGGTTCACAATTGGGCTCGTGTCGGCGTGGTACGCCTCCAATATTGGAGTCTTGCTCCTCAACAAGTACTTGCTAAGCAACTACGGCTTCAAGTACCCGGTCTTTCTCACCATGTGCCACATGATAGCCTGCTCTCTCTTCAGTTACATAGCCGTCGTCTGGTTCAAAATGGTGCCTTTGCAGACCATACGCTCCCGCCTTCAGTTCTTGAAGATTTCGGCACTGGGTCTAATTTTTTGTGGGTCGGTGGTCAGTGGGAACGTTTCCTTGCGCTACCTTCCGGTGTCTTTCACGCAGGCAGTTGGGGCTACCACGCCCTTTTTCACGGCCTTCTTTGCATATTTGATGACTTGGAAAAGGGAGGCTTGGGTTACTTACGCCACTCTTGTTCCTGTTGTTGCCGGAGTAGTCATTGCTAGTGGGGTAAAGATTTTTGGATGCTATTTCAGCCTTTGGTTTTTTTTTTTTTTAAACATAAAAAGATTTTTAGCTTTGGTGAATTTCAATTTTTTTGGAAAGAGACGATGAAGAAAATTTAATTTTGTTTTTCATCCCTATCATGGCATATTTAAATATTGTCTGGACTAATTCAAAGTAGCAAAATCTGGATTTTTAGCTTGTGCGTGTAGGATTTTCGGCTAAACAAGCTATTCAGAAATGATTCGTTTTCTTTTCCTTTCGTTGCTTTGTCGCATGTCCATCGTATGTTATATTTCGCAGAAATGGGGAAAAAACCTGGCTTTAAACGAATCTCAGGTCTTATATACACCCTTTGGCACTTTAACGATGCGAAAAGTAGAAAATCGTAACTGTTTATTATTGGAAATTGTGGAATGTTCGTTGACATATTTATTGATACACCATCAGTTTGATTCAGCATGGAGTAATCCGACTATTGCTTTTCTTTGTTTGTGCCTAGATGATGATTATTATTATTATTATTATTATTATTGTGCTGTTCTTGGATGAGCAAATACTTACCCATTTTCATGAATGCATATAATCTATTTCAGTTTGGTTGTCTGCTTGTTCAAGAAAAGTTCATTTATTTGCTTATTTTGATGAATAAGAAAAGTTTAATGTGCTTTGTTTGTAATCAAATGTTCTAGCTTGTACAAATGGTAATGGCACCATGTAGCTATATGAGGGTCACTCCTTTTGAAGCTGCGACTTCCAAGTCAATCTAGATTATGTTTGCAGTCCTCAAATCCTTTATTTATTGTCATATCTTATGACGACCCTCTGTGGAAATGGTCATATTGTTAACTTCTAGAAGACCTTGTAGTAGTAGCGATTTGATGTCGAAAATTTGCTATTCACTTCAACTGAAGTAAATTGATAGCCTTCTTTTTGGTTGTCATTGCTTTTGGACTCAGTCAAGGTTCTGTTTTCATTTTTCTTTTACTCCTTTAACTCTTTATTGGTGTGCCTTGTGTCCAAAATTGTCTATCATCCTTCACATCCTCCAACTGGTCGATACTGTGACATGAGATGATGATTTATTGCTTCTACATTCTAAAAGGCTTTTTTTTTTCTCTTTTTTCCCATGAAACTTTGTCCTGATTCACTTCCAGTACTCTGCTGCAGAGTGAACCAAGCTTCCATCTCTTTGGATTCGTAATGTGTGTTGGTGCTACGGCTGCAAGAGCATTAAAATCAGTTCTTCAAGGGATTTTGTTGTCATCAGAGGGGTACTAATTCATTTCTGTTGCATATTTCATGAGCGCTACGTATCCTTCATGATTTCTTTCGGTCTTATTTATTGTTGACATTCTCAGAGAAAAGCTGAACTCCATGAACCTTCTGCTCTATATGGCTCCAATAGCTGTTTTCATCCTACTCCCTGCGACAATCCTGATGGAGCAAAATGTAGTTTCAATCACAGTAGCTCTCGCGAGAAGTGACATCAAAATCATCTGGTATTTGCTTCTGAATTCAGCCCTTGCATACTTTGTCAACTTGACCAATTTCTTGGTTACCAAGCATACCAGTGCACTGACTCTCCAGGTATGTGCACGTTACAGTATTCCAGCACTGAGCAATTTCCCTTGTTTCTCCTTGTTAAGTCTGGATTCTTATGGCCATTTCAATTCCTAATAAAGAAGAAAGTACGCTTACACTTGCCAATTTGGAACTGTGACCTTGACTTGGGTTTTCATTAGTTTGTTGATAACTGTTAAAAGCCCAAATTGTTTTCTGATGGAACTTTTACATTGCCAGCCCATCATTTTCTGCACATGGTTCTATACGACATTGCTTTGTGAGAAGTTGTCATGAAACATGCTACTTCTATTCTTAGATATCTGACAGTTAAGCTTATTCTACTTCTATTTCTTAGATATCTAACAGTTCCAAGTAATTTCCTGTTGATGGCTATTCAATTTTAATCCAACTAAGTTCAGAGGAAGTTAGTTGTGTGGGAGTATTTGGGTGGATGGATTTGCTTCGGATTGGATTGTCCATCTTCCTCTATAAATTGATGTAATTCCGTTCCGTGATAAGCTGAGAGAGCTTCGTATGGACTTGCATATTATGATCATCCAGAAAAAAAACGTTAGATGACATCTGGAGATGGGAAGGTGGTAATAAGAAGATAGATGATATTCCAGTCCTAGATCTTTCCATCCATAAGGCATCCCCTGATTCCTGATTTGACACTAGCAGCCCAAAATGCGAAACCGTTCACCGTGCTAGAAAACAACCAGTTCACCTGATTGGCCCTTTTTGACCTAAATGCGAAACATAATTTTGTTTCATAGCTGGCAAAGCATTGAATTTTAGGCTTCTAGTTCCTTCGGGCGTGGGAGCAAAGCATATTGGATTCTGATGTTCCAGAGCTGGTAGAGCATTGAATTTTAGGCTTCAGCTGTGAGAGCTAAGCTGCAAAATTCACAGGAATTTTTCTCATGACTCGTTACCCAATATTTTTTTACAGGCACACACAAACATAATTGAAGATACTGAATTGCCAGTTGTTTTATGCTATCTACCTTTTCTGTCTCGTGCCATGAAGTCATACTTTGGGTCTTTTGTGAGATGTTGATATCCTTTGAAGCTCAAAGCTGTTGCGATTAACGTGGAAATTGCCAATGTGTTCAGGTCTTGGGAAATGCAAAAGGGGCTGTTGCAGTGGTTATCTCAATTATGATATTCAGAAATCCTGTGTCGGTTATTGGTATGTTGGGGTATGTACTCACTGTCACTGGAGTGGTTCTGTACAGTGAAGCGAAGAAGAGGAGCAGATGAGGGGGGTTTAGATTTTACTTTTTAAGTGGTATTGTTCTTCTTGTTGAATATGTGGAATGAAATTGTTTGAAGAGTAAAGGCTTTAACATATGGTGATTGCCGATGGTCTCCCTCCCGGCTGAATGGCAATTTATCCCTTGAATATATTTTGCCTTTTCCGGTAAAGACTGTGCGGTAACTGCTGGAGAAATCTCAGTCAAGGGATTCATGTAAGCTCAGCTGATTGGGTCTGTAGATGCATAACTGCAAAGAACAAAAATTGCTTTCAGTCCATTCCTAATTCATTGATTAAAAATTCGCACAAGTGTTACGCGGTGTTTGTATCACTGTAGTATTTTTCAGTGAAAAGAGGGGTACATTCTTGTAAAAAGTTGTTGAAAATGAAGCAATGCATGGAAAGAAAGGGACACATTTAAGCTTTTTTTTGCCTTCTCGGTTGACATATGCGTATACTTCAGTTTCCATTTTTGTGAATGAATTTGCGAATGGATTGGCGAAGGCTTTCCTCTTCCATCGTAGCTTTTATAAGGAATAGATTCCCCCTTCAACAAAACGTGCTGTGTTGGCTGATTCTTACCTCCCAATTTGCATATGACCAAACTACTAGTCTATTCTTTCCTTTGTTTTAAGTAGTAGCTTGGGACAGGTAGTCGATATGGTGGGTTGGAGTTTGCAGTATTGTACTAAGTCGGTTAGGCCCACTCCCTTGCTAGTAACAAATTGTTGAGGCCAAGTGGGCAACGGGGCTTGCCATCTTGCATAAGACGGTCTAAGAGAGGTGGTTAACCCTATTTCTTTGCCAGTTATTAATCCTTATACTATTTTTGGCAAACGTGTTTACTCTGATTTTTGTGATAAAAGTTCCTTGAACTTTTGAAAGCCCAAGAGAGAGAGAGGCGGCTGTTGTGTTCGGAAATACCTTCAAAGATTAAAGCTGACACTCTGGGATTTGGTATCAGAGCCTAACCTAAAGGGAAAACTTTCATCATTTTATCTGTTCATTATTTGTTCATCATCTATGAATCCTAATCCTTATGCTAATATTCCTCCTTATTTTGTTTTGGGTTTTGAGGCCCATTCCGTTGCTTGTATAGAAAGCCTTGATGCTACCCGAAAAGGCATCGGCACCAGTTTTTGACTGCACATTCTCTTTTTTGGTTTCTTTGCTTTTGGTGGGCATACAAAAATCACTAGATTTAAAGCAAGCTGACGCAAAGAGGAAGGAACCGCGAATCAAAGAATAAAGGCTATTGGATTTGGGAGGTTGGGGGTTGGGGAATGGGATAGCAGCATAAAGAAAGGGTTAATCTTAATCACAGCAAGTGCTGCTAAGGTTTGGTGGGTTTTACAGTTTATTTCCTAACATTACCCCTCATTTTAATCGTTAACATTTTTGACCAAAATGGCACTCATCATGTTCTAAAAAAAATCGACCCTTAAAAGTTTTCTAACATCTTTTGAGCATTCATCACATCAAAAAAATTTATCTCTATCATCAGCAACATTTGCAGCTAAAATAGAGGGAAAAAAAAGTCCCAAATTTCTTCAAATTCATTTCTTTACTCTTCCTTTAGATGCTATTATTCATCATACCACATAGAAGAACCAATCCAAGAAACAGTGGATGCAGTAAATTACCATCCTTAAGAAAAAATTGGACGCCAAAAATTCTTGAAAGGTTTGATTTTTACGATAGGCTAATTACTCTTTTGTACTTTTTTAAAAAAAATAATTTGTGCTATATCTAACTCGAACATGTGGGTATTTATGTTCGTTCGTCATTTTTTTTATGGATAGTATTGTCTTTTTGGTGTCAATTGTTAGCATCATTAGATCTTTGCTTTGATTATCAGTTAAGGGTATAAAGTGAGAAAATAAAACGTTAGGGGGTAAACTGCAAAACACACCAAACCTTAAGGGCACTACTTTTGATTAACCCGAAAAGAAATTCTAATTTTTGCTTTTGGGCGATCATCCGGTCGCTCGCTCGCTGCCGCCCGGCCTTTTCCCTTTAAAGCAGCATCAGCAGCAGCAGCACTTTCCTCGACATTGCCCCGACTCCATACCCAATCCCCACTTCTTCCTTTGCCCAAAACCCAACCTTTCTCTCATCAAGCATCGTATCATACCTGGAAATTTTTGGTGTTAGGTTCTTTTTTTCCAGCATTCAACTGGAATATTAAGCCTGGCATCAGCCGGGTTCCCAGTTCACCAGGCGTTGAGTTTATTGTAGTTTTGTGTACCACTTGAGTGTTTTTTTTCTTGGGAATTTGATTTTTCCGATATGGGTGGTGGGGATCACGGCAACGCCAAATCGGACATTTCACTCCCCGGAATCTTTGCTAGCAGCGCCTTCGCCGCCTGCATCGCCGAGGTAGATTAATACATCTCTCTCTCTCTCTCTCTTCCTTCCATCACACAATTTCCTCCGCCATCATTATTCAACTTCTTTTCTTTTCATCAAGTCACCTCCCCTTCCTTTTCTTTACTTCCCCCCCCCCTCCCCCCCTTTTTATATTCAGCATATAAGCCACCTCCTCCTTGTTACTTGCGTACAAATTCTGCTAGTTTTTATGTAATCTCCTTAAGTTACTAGCATTGGATTTACATATGTACCTACCATCTCAACATGCCGCCAAAAAAAATTCTGTTCAATTTGTCAACGAGATTATTGTATTAGGCACCTCCTGCAATCCTGGTCTTGAATTTTTCTCACTTCTTACTTCATACGTGCTACTTTTGTTTTTCAAGCATTGAATTGCTGGAGATATTTGATTTTAACGAAAAAAATATATGAAACAGTGGTTTTTGCTCGATTGCGCTATGACATGAAAAAGGGAAAAAAAATGTTTTGTGATCTGCTGTGTTTTGATTACTACTGCCACTTGCTTCCTTTAAGTTTTCAAATATTCTTAAATCAAGATTCATGTCTCCGTCTTTAGTTGGCGTTTTCACTTGTACTTCAAGGACTTCATAGTCCGAATTGGCGAATTGAGAATCGGCTTCTTTCACTCTTCTTCTTCCCAACCTCCATTTGGTGGCAACGGCTCTTTCGGACATAAGAAGATTGTTCAAAGGTTAATCAGCGTCTATCTATAAGTCCAGATCTTTGTTACTTTACTTTTTCTTCAACAACCAAAGTTCATCCTACATAACATTTTCATATTACCTATGTTTTTAATGTCATATAGACGGGGCTTTGGTTAATTGGCTTGGGTAACCTCTTAGTGTGCGATTCTGAAATTGATGTTGCCTTCCAAAATTTGGCTCTGTTAATTTTTACTATTTTGTAATGCTTATTTATCTGCTCAACTGTGATTCGATCCTTTTTCATCACTTTCGACCTGTTTCTGCGAATCTGGACGCACTTCTCCTCAACGTGCAGGTGTGTACTCTGCCTTTGGACACAGCTAAGGTCAGGCTGCAGCTTCAAAAGAAGGCCGTTGAAGGGGATGGACTGGCTTTGCCTAAATACAGAGGCTTGTTGGGTACGGTGGGGACCATTGCTAGAGAGGAAGGTATGTCTGCATTGTGGAAAGGAGTTGTGCCAGGACTACATCGTCAATGCCTGTTTGGAGGTCTCAGGATTGGATTGTATGAACCTGTACGTTAGTATAATACTTTTGTTGCTAATCTAGTGTTAGCTATGTTTCTGGTGTGATTGGGTTCTGATCTTCATCCCTTATTCGTAAACTGCACAGGTTAAGAACTTTTATGTAGGCAAGGATCATGTGGGGGATGTGCCTTTATCAAAGAAAATACTTGCTGCTCTCACAACCGGTGAGCAAATCTTCTGTAACACATTGACATAATTTTCATTATCCTCGTGCTCAATTGTGGTTTAATAGATTTTAGAAATTAGTGAGACAGAAACTAGAAAAATTTTAGCCTATAAGGTTAGAATCTGCATATCAAACCGGTTGCATCATGCTATCTTGTTTCATCATTTTTATGGACTAGGATAGTATTTATTTTTAATCTGCTGGCTCTGGATTCCTTAACTCACTTCCCATATTAAACAGGTGCTTTCGGTATTATGGTTGCAAATCCCACAGATCTTGTTAAAGTACGACTCCAAGCTGAGGGTAAGTTGCCACCTGGTGTGCCAAGGCGTTATACAGGAGCATTAGATGCTTATTCAAAAATAGTGAGACAGGTGACTCTTCTCATCCTTCGCCTTCTTGAAAAAAATGAGTCCTTCAAACAATTTGATTTACTTTTCCTCAACTTTTATTGCTAAAATTTAGGAAGGAATTGCAGCCCTCTGGACCGGACTTGGGCCCAATGTTGCACGAAATGCCATCATTAATGCTGCTGAACTAGCCAGTTATGATCAAGTGAAGCAGGTTTGGTCGGTCATGATCGGAAACTTTGTCTGATCTCTCTCTCGGTCAATCTGAAGTTGCAATTTATCGTATTTCTTAATTCACTCTTTAATTTCTACCCAGACAATTCTGAAGATCCCTGGGTTCACAGATAATGTTCTCACTCATCTTTTAGCTGGTCTCGGAGCTGGTTTCTTTGCAGTCTGCATTGGTTCTCCAGTTGATGTGGTATGTATTCTCTCTGACATCTTTTGTTTCTGCATTTGTGGATATGTTCTCACTCATCGAAATTGTTGGTGAGCTCATGGATGCCTCGTTTGTCTGCTTGATATCAGTATTGGTAGTTCTCTCTCAGTGCTTGGTTGAGTGGATTTCCATCATTTTTTCATGATGTTTTTATACTGATTGTTTGTTGTTTGCTTCATGCACTGTGGAGTTCACATGCTGTAGATAAAAGATACGGCTCTATTAGGAAAGTAAAAGAAAATTACGTAGCTCTCTTGTTTGTTTACAAAGTAACGCAATCTAGAAGATATGCTTTCTGGTTATTTGATTTGACTTTCCTGTTGAAGTCACTCATATTTCTTGGGCAGTTCTGAATTATTAAGATAGAACTTTTTTGCTTCATGGTGATTGGTGAATTTGTTAAAGTTACTTGATCACTTCCCATTTTGGATTGAAAAAGGTGACTTAATGACATGGTATATTTTCATTTGTTATTCAATAGTGTGCTTTTAGCATTTTGATTCTATTCTAGTATAAACCATGTATAAAGGATGCCAAATTGTCAATATCTGAAATCTCATGAATATTTGAGATCTTATTAATGGGTTTATCACAATGAGTAATTGGTCGGAAACAAGGATAGACGCTTGTTTTTATTAGTTTGTTTTTAAATTTTTTTCAAATATTTTAAGGAAGGACCGGGAGGGGGAGGGGATTGATGTATAAATATCTTCAAAATTCATGTAATCCACTGGGTTTATACTTCCTGAGGAAAGCGAATTTCAGAATACGACTTTCTTTAACTGATGTGCTGCCTCAGTGATAATACATTCCTGTAAATCTGGTCATGCTGACGACAAAATCTCGAGCTTTTCTTCATAGCTGTTTCTTAGTATATTTTTATTTTTTGAGGCCATGAGCACATTGATCCCAATAGACAGGATTGTGGCAATTTCTCACAGGCTATTCTAATAGATAGGATTGTGGCAATTTCTTGCAGACTATTGTTATTAGCATTTCTAGTGATAAATGCAATGAGGAAGTTAAACAAATTAAGTTGTTTTGCAGGTAAAGTCCAGAATGATGGGAGATTCCGCATACAAGAATACGCTTGACTGTTTTGTCCAGACTTTGAAGAATGACGTGAGTTCATTTTCTCCTGCATTCTGATTGTTCAGATCCCTTTTTAGTGCTTCTGTTTCACCTTGTGAAAGATAATTCTGGACCACAAGCATTCTTTGTTCTTTTGGAACCCCTTTTCCTCCACTAGCCTTCAGGCACATTCATGCCAGTTGAATAAAGGTGTCCACTGTTATTCACCCTGCATTAAGATTTGTTTATCCGTTGTTCTTGATTCCTAACATCATAGATAAATTACGTGGCAAGCTTTAAAATGAGCTTTCAACTTGGTTGCAGGGACCTCTTGCTTTCTACAAAGGCTTTATCCCCAATTTTGGGCGGCTAGGATCATGGAATGTGATCATGTTTCTGACTTTAGAGCAGGTAAGAGGTGGAATTCAGATTTTTACGTCTTGATTCTTCTTAGTATAATATCATTCATGCATTTTTAGTTTTCAATTCTAATTAAAATTGTTGCCTAGTATTTACATATGAACATATTTGGATTGCGGTTTTGCTCTTTTTTCTTTTCTTTTCTTTTCTTTCTTCTTATATATGCATTAAGACATGATAACTGTGAAAGGTTCCTTTAACCCTGTTACTCTCTTTCTCACAAGCATATGAGAGAGAGAGAGTCAACAAGAAATGATCAGCATTTTATATATAGGTTTTATCTCTCTTGACGCAGGCTAAGAAGTTTGTGAGAAGTATAGAGTCATCTTGATTTTGAAGGATGGGGTGTCAACCAAAACTGTGACGATCCTATCTTCGGACATTCTTGTTAAACATGGAAGCTTTGCGTTGGAGGGAAATAAGAACCCCAACTTCTTCTTGTTGATCTGGGTTCTGAAACCTAATAATAAGATCATGAGAACAGTTGAAATTGGAGAGAGGAATGGACTAAAATGTCGATCTTCAATATGTAATCACAGCGTCCATTATTTTGCTCTTAGTTCCACATACATTATTTGGTAGTATCCTTTATCTGACATTTATTTGAGGAATTTGAGGTTCCAAATCATTCCGTGTAGAAATGGAAAAAATATCTGCTCTCACAGAGTCCGCACAAATTCTGTCCCCGGTATTAACGAGCATTAGCACAGATTGTTTTTATATTAGTATTGGTTGTGAATTTATACAAAAATAAAATAAGATTTTACATATTTATGAATATTTATTTTAGCAAATTAATGTATTTAAATGTTCAAATATCATGTCAATCTTTAATTTAATTATTAAATTTTTATATGATTAAAAATCTAAAACTATATATGTCTGTGTTCGCCTATATACCAAAGATGCAAAAATATATTTTCTTCATGAACGGATATTAGGTTTCCAGTAATTATAAAGTTGTTAGAAGAGAGAGGATAATTATAATAAAATATAATTCAAATTTATTAAAAATGATGTTGTTAAGAGAGAAATTATGAAAAGAATTGGTTGGAGAAGAGTTAAATATAAATAGAGGTAAAATCAAGTATTCAAATGACTCATCAATTCTTTTCAACTGGACAAGTCACGTAAGAGTGGGAAAATAAGTAATTAAATTAAGAATACACACACACGCATAGAGAGAGAGATTTATCGTTAAGCTACTTATTGTTATCACCTTACAAGAAGCAAACTCAAGATTTGCGAAAGAGTTTTAAAATCTTTCTCAAAAAGAGTTTTAAAATCTTTCTTATATTAAAAAGGACTGAATTTAATCACAAAAAAGGTAAGAGATTGAACTTATCAACGATTTTCCCTCATAAAAAAAACTTATCAATGATTTTAATAACTAATATATTTTCAGTAGCAGTTGAAATTGAATTTCTTTGTTTGTATCTTTATTAAGGATGAGTCTTCAGATGCAATTGAGGAGACAAAGTCATCCATTGCATTTCCACGAGTTTTGGTGGAATTTACAGTACTTCCCACGAGTTTTGGTGGGAAGTTTCTGAAATTATCCCTTTTTTTGGGGTTAAATTGTCTCATATGTTCACAAATTGTTGGAACTTGCAATTGGTAGTATAAAACTAGGGATGTCAATGGGGGCGGGTGCCCGCCGGGGGTGGGGCGGGGGGGAATTTTTTCCTCCCGCTTAGAAACGGGGCGGGGGCGGGGGAGTATGCCCCCGTCCCGCTACCCGCAAAAAAAAAGTATATATATATAATTATATATAATATGTAATTTAATTAGTTATAAACTTATGATAATGATATTATTAGTTAGATGTATTATATAATATATATTAATATATGTAATATAATTGATATTATCAATTATACGAATAATTATACATGTCTACTAATAGAATTTATTAATTAGTTATACTAAATTTACTAATACATTTATACTAAATTCCTAATTACACTTAATAAAATAACACTTTTTTCTCAAAAAAAAAAGCACAAACATAATAATGAATTAGTGATTGTATTTGTACCAAAAGTGAAAACTTGACTATTTTAGTTGTATTTATTTCATCATGTTAGATTGTATTCAAATAACTTTTGTTTGATTATGAGTTTCAATTGTAAAATTACAATGAATAATAACTTGGTAATGTGTTGATATTTTAATATTTGATTATTTATTAAAATTTAACTATAATAAAATTATATAATAAAATTTTATTAACCCCGCGGGAACACCCACGGGAGAAGTAGGGCGGGAAGGAGGGACGGGCGGGGGTCGAGGGAATTAATAGGCAACGGGGCGGGGTTGCCATCCCTATATAAAACTGCGGAGGGGTCGAGCTATTTTAATTGGTAATGTCAAAAGGGGTGGCGACCTTTTTCTCCAAAAAAAAAAAAAAAAAAAAAACGCGTGGCGAGCAATCCCGTAGTTTAGGGGAAAACATTTGGGCTCATATAAGGCCCATAATACAGCGGACAAAAATTGCAAATACCACAAAATCTGGGGGAAGCCGCTGAAAAAATTGAATCTTTCGTTTTGGCCCTCTGGGACAGGGGTTAATCATCCATCAGGCTCCGCCGTACGTCGGTAGACCACATGCAGAAACCCAAGAGGACAACAGCGGCGTCGATTTGCAGTCTCTCCTTCATCCTCGTTTTCTTTGGTAGGTGATTTCCTTATTTACGATAAAAAGACGGTGATGCCGTTGGCCACTACCAGCGACCCCCATTCTGCTGCTTTAAAGCTTCTTTTTTTTTTTTCCCCATCAGATCAAAAGCCGGTACCCCTAGACTTTAATCGTATGCTCCCTTTTTTCAGCCAACTAGTAATTTTGAGTTGGCGACGGAATTATATATTTCAGAGGTGGCTTCTTCAGTGAAGGAGTATGGTTTAAACCAATGCACACACGTACACACATAATTTATTTATTTACTTGGTTTTATGCTGTTTTCAGTTGCTTAGGCGGTGTCATTAGGGTTTAGAATTCAAACTTTTCTTTGATCGTTTAGAATTCAAACTTAATTGCTAAGCTCTCTTGATTTCGTGGAGGCTCTTTGGTGGATGACTTCCATGTTTTTCCCCTTTCTTTGTTCATATTTCTTGGATGTAGATAGCCTTCGTATTTGTTTGCAAATTATTACAGTGTCTGAGTAACGAAAGTGATTTGGCTTTGCCAACTTAAGATTTCCATTCATTTGCTGATTTACAATTTTTATCCTTGCAGTCCCCCCCCCCCCCCCCCTTTATTGGTTGAGAGTTCAATCCAAAATGGGACTTCTTTTAAGCATCGAACTCTGTTCCTTCCTTTTTCCACTTTTTTTACGGATTAGAAAGCAATGTTTAAGCCCTTCTTAGTCATATTTTCGTTGCAGTTGGTCCTCTGATTATTCCCTAGGAAATCAGTACTCCTTTCTGGTGTTTGTATCATCTGTGTGCACCATCTTCAAATGTTTCCAAGTGGTTAGATGATCTTATCATATTTTATTTGTATTTTTCAATGTTAGTTTCTGATTCAGACATGTCAATAGTGTAAACGAATTTCAAGGCAATTAGTGGTTGTTTCAGAAACATTCATGCTTTTTGTCATACTCGCATGTCTTCTGCCAAAACTTATGATTCCCTAATTTGTTTATGGATTTGTTTCCATAATGTACGGTACTCAGTCTTTTTTGGCTTGACAAACATGCTAAAGTTTCTACATTTGTTTCCATAATCTGATAATCTGTATCCCAAATCTCAATTGGTTAATCTGTTCACTTGACTTATTTGCATCATGGCTTTAAAGCCCTGTTTTGGTACCTTCACATGGTTTTGGACATAGATATGACAACTACGATATATTTGATTGAGTTGAATGAAATTCTTTTAGGAATTGTTCAGTTTTTATGCTTCATTTATTTTGTGTTGCCACTTTCACTGCTCTAATATATAGTACTTGAGTATTAAAATATGTCTTCTGTCTATGTTTCAACCCCTGAAATTCTTTTTGTATGCCCTACACTTTTGATTGGCTTTATTCTTGTGAATTTACTTTTTTGTGCATCTCCTTCATGGTTTCTGTCTATTCCAAAATATATGCATACCTTTCGCTTGTCTGATTTTCTTGATGGCTGCAGGTTCAGGAAAGACTTCATTTTTCTATTGATTGCTTGTACAACAGAAGCATCTTTCCTAAAAGATGCTTCAGATCCGCCTGAGGAAGCCATCCAGTGAAGCTGGAGGTTTGAAGCCCTTGCCTGCTGACACAGTGACAGTGGCATGCCCTGATCACCTTGTCTTAGCGGATCTCCCTGTAGCAAAGTGCCTTGGTTCACCTGCTGCAACTGCCCTTGTCAAGATTGTTGGTCGTAGGTCCCGTCGCCAACTTGGTGAAAGAGTTCATTTTTGTGTACATTGTGACTTACCCATCGCTATCTATGGACGTCTGGTGTGTATTCAGTACATTTTTCCTCCATCTCTACTGTTCTAGTTCCTTCATTTAAAAAAAAAAAAAAAAATTCCTTATGAGTTTGCACCACACTTCAGAAGACAATTTAATTGGAAACAACCAGAATGTTTTATCAACTTTATTGGGTTTTTCCAATTTATGCAATCCTAAGTTCTCCTTTGTGCACTATAAATGTTCAAGGAATGATTCAGGATTCATGTTGCATTGTCTAACTTGAGTAAGTAAAGCTCATGTCATATACAGCTGTTTGCAGCTGTCTGTGAGCTGAATGGAATGATTTTTGTTTGTGTTTCTTAGCTTCAGTTTTATTCATTTACTACTTTATGTTCTTGCAGAGCCCTTGTGACCATGTCTTCTGTCTGGATTGCGCCAGGAGTGATTCTTTTTGCTTCATGTAAGTTTCATATTAAATCCTTTTTGAATTATTATCTCAGAACTGATTTGGGAGATGATTACAGAGTGAGCCTGACTATGTTATGTTAATCATATGGCTATTTACATTGGGAGCGATGTGTGAGATGAATATATAGGGGGAGTATGTGCCCCCCCCCCCTCTCCCTCCTCCTCCAAAATTTTTTTTTTTTTTTTTTTTGTCTGTCAGAATATGCAATCCCAATTTATAGCGTATTCTATGATATCATCAAATTTTCCTTGTCAAATGTATTGATTATGTGATCAGGTTCTAGAATTTCAAATGTATTGATTTGTTTTCACTGTGCTTGATGGAACAAGTTAAAGGTGGCTATTGTACAATCTCTGTTTCTGAATTTTACACTGCGGTACAGATGTGACGAACGGATTCAGAAGATTCAGACAATTAAGTTGATGGAAGGAATCTTCATTTGTGCTGCCCCTCACTGTCTCAAGTCTTTCCTCAAGAAGTCTGATTTTGAGTCACATATCCTTGAGACTCATGGTGACCTTCTGCATCCCAATGCAGAAAAAGAAGGAAATGATTCAGAGGCAGCAAGTATGAGAAAATCTACAGCCTCAGATTCTACAGTTCAAGCCCCACCGAGGCCAATGTTTTCTATGCACTCAAATTCCCAGGTTCATGATCGTGATGCTCATCGTCCACAATTGAGAGACCAATCAATTTCTAGGCCTTTCATGCAGCCAAAAGTAATGCCATTTTTTCCTGGGCAAATTCAGAACCATTCCTCAGAGCAACTTCTTGATAATAATGCGCCTCCAGGCTTTGACAGGCTTGGTTCACAGAACCGCTTTACTCAGCAGGCTTTTGATTCACCTGGTGGCATACGGCAAGATTCAAGTCAGATTCCAGAAAAGCAGCAAGGAATAAGAGCAGAGTCTCCGTTTCCTGAATATCCGATGCAAGCCCTTCAATCCCCTGGCTTTGCTGGACCAGTGAATCTGAATCCAGGTTTAGTTCCCCCTCAGTTTGTTTATCCCCATTTTATGCCTGATGGAGCTCAACCATTTTATGGTGCACCATATGACATGGCAAGGCCAGAGTCAACGCCAGAAGTTGGATCAGAACAAGGGCCATTGTTAGGCTTTCCACCCGGTCCTGCTGGTAGCATAAATTTTGCGGAAAGCTATCCTCGGCCCTGGAGTTTGGGACCTGGTGTTGGGAATTTTGAAAGATCTCCCACGGGTCAAGGGAGTGTTGAGGGCTTCATGAATAATACTGCATCAGATCCTCAAGGAAGAAGGCCTGCAATTCTCCAAGGGGATTATGGACGGAATCCAGCAGCTTTACTTTCAAACCTACCACTACATCCTTCCACGAACAAAGGGATGGAAAGCGGGCAAAGTGGAACATCTATGGACGCTCGGGACGGGAAGGGCATATTAGCACAGCCACCTCTTCCCCTCCCACCACCACCTCCTTTTCCTCCACATTTGGCTCAGATTAAACGAGGCAAGTTCTACTCCAATGAGACAAACAATGATGGACAAGGCTTTGGTTGGCCAAATGAAAAGCGTGACAGTTTTGTTAGTAATCAGGAGTAGTAAATTTGTTACTTTTTTCAACTCGACGTTTTTTTTTTTCAAACTATCACGAACTTTGCGTTGCATCTTACCAGATGGATGATAGTAGTGATGGTTTCTTGAAAATGGATTGAAAAGGCTCTTCAAAGTGACTTTTAAAGCAATGTCTTGAATATTTCTGTGAAGAATGAAAGGGGACCAACTATACTTTTTACTTTATTTTCCTTAATTTTTTTTAGAATTGGAATGCAGTTGCCTGGGTGACTAGTGCAAAGGTTAATTTCCAGCCTCTCTTGAAACTCGTTGAAAGCATGTATTAATATTAAGAATAAACAATCTCTCCCATGAACATATAATATCCATACGTGTGAGTTGCGACTCCCTCAAGTCATGCACGAGTGTAGACCTGCCTTTCGAGAGGTCCTTGAAGTGCATATAGTGGACTGGAAACAGACGGGGGAAAATGAGTTCTGGCAAAGCGCACTTTTGCAAGTTTGAGGGAGAGAATTCTTCCCAACCTAGTCCTCTGATGCCTTAAGAAGCATGCGATGTGTGAAAAATGAGAAAAAAGAAAACAGCAAGACCTCAAGACTCGAAACATTCTTTAGTGAGGATGATCAGCTAAGCTTTTTCTTCTCCAAATTTAAACTCTGAATCCTGCTAATACACTCTCTATCAAGCCGGTCATACAACAGCCTCAATCTCTTGTAGCCCAAAATTGCAAATCTGTCAATCTGGTCCTCATACCTCTCATAAATTGCAGGAACTGTAAGAAGAGTAACTAGGCCTGCCATCAAAATAAACCGAGAAGCCATTCAAGAAAATAATAAGACGAGCGCTGAGTTTAATCTTAGCCAAGACGGCTATCATTCTCAACAACTGGTAATTTTTTAAGTAACAGGATTATCAACTTACTAATGTAGCCCAGTGAAAGGAAATCCGTAAAGGTACCAATGGCAGAGATGAGCAGCAGGCATGCCGCAGCTTTAACAAACATCCTCGAGTCCTTACCCAGTGCTATATCCTGGGATATTGAGAGCAACATATTTATGTGACTGCGTATAGTAGCCGCTGCATCGTTAACCATTTCCTCTGAGAGATGCAAATGTGGCAGAGGTGGAGCAGGTCTGTTTCATAAATTTACAAGGCCGCTATGAAAAAGTCAGCGTCACTTGACTGGAACTTGACATTAGGATCTTAAACAACAAATAGCAAACGAACCATATTTTACAGGTGAATCCTTTACTGAAAGTTTATGGTCAAAAAACACCCAAACCACGTACAATTTGAATGTCTCATAATTGGCAAATACTGGCTACATTACTAATAATATCTCAATAAAATTGAACTTCGACAGCCCTTTTATGTGTAATGTGGAAGAGGTCACATTGTAACGTGTTGGTCATGTCAGGAGTGCTCAATCTTCAGTTCACCTATCTCAAATCAGTGTAATCTGGTAGCATGTCACTGGCTACAGACTCCACAAGCGTGACACATATATGGACATCTGATGGATCCATCAAAACCGTGAAATGCTCATGTAGTTATGGCTTAGCGCTAATGAAATCAAATGGAACTAAATAACCATGCTATGGAGAATTAAGACACAAGGGGTACCAGACATGAAAAGCAAGCAAGCAAGATAAAGATTCGTTTAACCCTCCTTAGACTAATGCACACAATTCATCATTTTAAGATGTTCACTACCATTGCCTCAACTCGGCTCGTTAATATACGTCCGAAGCACGACAATCCCCTTCAAAAGGAAAAGAAACTTAGATTAACAGTTTCATGCATTACCTGTTGAGGATAGCCGCAGATTTCGCCCAGAAAAAGAGAATTGTCAACAGAAGCAAGAACACACTCGATACCAAGGATATCAATGTATAGCCAGATTTTTCAAAGACCACCCAAGCTGCTAAAGTTACAACTAATATTCCGGCACTTGAGTTCTTGTGCCTCCACAGTATCACATCTGCAGCTGTAGAGTTAGTAAAAGCACAGCATCAGAAACTTTGTTCGCATCCACATCTTGGATGGCTAGGAGAAGTCATTGGCAAGTAAATCCGACTCAAAGAAGCCTCATCCCAACTATTCTATTACCAAATACCATTAGATTTAGGAGAAGCAAGCAACAGATGATCTCAGTTTCTTCATTGGCAAGAAGGTTATCCATTAGCTTGGGGTTTTTAATATCATAAACATACAGGGCAATTTCACGTATACCAATGCAGTTAACTGTAACGACCATCCACTCAGAAAACTTTCTTTTACTCGATTGGAAATCCAAAATCCATAATCAGAAAACTTTAAGTAAACAAGCATCTGAATTGCGAGGCCTTACCAAGCCCTCCTCCAAGAATTTGATGAACTGTTCCCTGCCTGTTGAACAACCGATCTGATGATGAACCCATTTCAACGGAACGGACGATAGACAATAATCAGAAAGTCAAATGCAGCAGCCGGGGTTCTTCAAGAACAGGAAAATTCAATCGATAGAAAGGACTACAGGATACGCCAGGGTAAATTTTTACATGTAGTATTATTTACATCGGAGCAGAAATTGCCGCATTTGTTTAATCAATCTCTCTTCTTATGCTGTACATGTCGCCAAATAAGTGGACAAATGCTGAAAGTTAAAAGGGGTTAGTGAATTATCAGATTCCAGCCTTAAAAGCTTGAAAACACACTCAATGGCTTTCCTTTCTCCCTTTTTTCTTTTTCCTTTTCCGCCCGCAAGCCCTTGACAATTGACCACCCCATGGCAGAAGAAAGATAATTTAGTACTACTACTCTACACACACACACACACTGTGTGCGTGCGTGTATATATGTATATGTATATGTATATGCTATGGTCCTGTACGACATAAATGTGGACGGTGGGGTCCACCGGGAATAGTAGCAGATTGGCCGGTGGAGTTGCGGGTGGAAACTGGGACGAAGACATTCCAGCCACACATTCCACTGATGTCTTTTCCGGAAATTCTTCTCTCGAATGCTTCAGTCGAAAACAGCAGAGTCGATCGGCCTTTTGATGGTACTAGGAGGCATAGACGCGCTTCGCGCGATGGAAATATAAAATGCCCAGCCCAGTTTTGCATAAAGCAAAAAGCAAAATATATGAAGTAATAAAAATAATAATTTATGCAGAAAAAATATACTGATTATTAGTAAAATTCAAAAGGGATGGATCATGAAACATGTAGTCTATGGAATTAAACCTGTTCAATAATTTGTTTTGGATGTGGAAACCATTTACAGAAGAAATCGCAAAAAAAGATAGATACCATAGCAAATGATATAAACCAGAATCTACCTTATTTAGCATTTTTTTTAAATTAAGAATTAAAATGTATCAACAAAAGAAAAAGACAAAGAAATAAAAAATATCGCTTTTCATTTTAATTAATATGCTTAATTAATATGCCTAGACGAAGCGAAAGTATTACAAAACAAAGACACATTTGTTTTCTATTTCCTCTTTGAACCAATTTATCTTTTTATCCACATTTTAAGCTCTTCATTTGTATATATTAATTTGAAACTTCAGATTACCAAGTTACAATTTTACCAAGAATTTGATAGTAGTTGCAAGACAACAGAGACAAAATTTAGATTAGCCGAGTTATCCTAGTAAACGAAATATGGTTCTGATTTTTAATTAATAATACGCTCAAAGAAAGCAAAATTATTACAAAACAAAAAAAGCACACTAATTTCCTCTTTTCTTTTCAAGGTAATCTCAGCTTTCCATGCTTTTCTCATTGCCGTGCATTACCATCAACAATGCATGGAGATAAGAAATTAGAAATCGATTAAGAGTTCTAAGAACATGTGCCCTTTATTTCTATACATGAATAAAAAATGAATTGATTTTTAGTTCTCTTAGTCCTGTTTAGAAGATAAGTGTCCATTTGAAAACCAAGGCTCGGTAGTTACACTCTATTGTTGTAACTGTTCTTTTGGCATTAACCAAGGAGCTCTACTACTCTCTGAGTCGCCATAATGCTCACTTGGAGACTCCTGAACTGAGAAGTCCTCATCTTCCAAAAGGATTGAAGAATATTTGTTATGCAGGGGCTTACACAAGCCAAAGCCGGAAAGCGTCAGATGACCATTTTTATCAAATATTAGGTTGTTTCGTTTTATATCCCCAAACGAATTAGTGTTTCAAGTAAATATCAAATTGCAGACGTGTATTATGCACAGAAATCTAAATAAGACCAAAAATAAGTTCATTTTCAAGCATGTCTCAACTACGTTAAGATATTCAACACAAATCCGTAACTCCAGAGTTTAAATATGAGCATCAAAATATTTTCAACTCATTGTAGCATCAATAATACCTTTGTAATACCAAATTAAGCAAAAAGTAGAAAAGGACTTCAATTATGGTGAAGCTACTGGGCATGATACATCAAGTCATGCTATAAAACTCACAAGTAATTAAGAAAAATTCCACTTAATTTGGACGCCATCAGACCTTAAACAGTTAACATATAGACAGTTTGGCACTTGAAGTCTGAGGAAAGGGCACTACCTATGCAGTCCAAGTATTTGTTTCAAAATTGATTTGAGGAATAGTCATGTGTACCCACATATTCAAAAAGAGACGCTACACTCTCCAATACACAAGGTAGTATGAAATTGGAGAGAAGGAATACTCTCCAATACACAAGGTAGTTCACTGCAATCACATGTATTGGTACCTATGTACATAATTATGTTAATGAATCGAATGTATAACAAGAATACTTTCAGCAATGTAGAATCTGGCAACATCTTCAGAAAGAATATCCTCTCTCATCAGCAAGGTCATGATGTCCACACCAGCTAAATATTCCATGATAAGGTACAAAAAATTTGAATCTTGGAAAGAATAAAAAAGTTTCACTATACACTGACTGTCAACCTCTACAAGCAAATTCCTCTCAAAGCGAACATGCTCAACCTGGAATGGAGTGAAAAAATTAGCAAGGACACAGGTACTCATGCTTGGTATACATTTTTAGAATATGGAAGTCAAGAATTTTATCATCTTTTTCCCTTCTTCCATGCATATAGCTATTGCATTCAGAATTTTCATTTGGCCAATCAAATACATAAATTTTCCCTATTACTATATCAATTTTGTAACTACTATTCTCTTCTTATAACCTTGGCTTTTGCATTTATGTTTGGATAATTTTCTTTCACAATTAAGAGTCATGAACGTGGCTCTTAAAATCTTAATAACTCCTAATATTAACCCAGCTGCAATTATGAGGTAGATACCATAAAATCTAGAAGGAAAACAACCAAATATGTTTACTGTGTTTTAAATTAGCAAGGTCTCACCTGTCCCTGCCTGAGCATATCTGACTTCCTTAATTTCTTCAAGGCAAATATTTCTCCTATATTTTCAGTACGACACGATCTAACCTGCATACCAACAAGCATGCTTGAACTTTTAGTATCAAAGCAATGTATAAACAAGTGATCCATTGAAATGTAGAGAGAGAGAGAGAGAGAGAGAGAGAGAGAGAGAGAGAGACCCTGTAATAGTCAACATCTGCATCAATTTCTTCTAGTTGGAATGACATTGCTCAACAAGATAACTATAACTTCATCTTTTACAGGCTACAGAGAAGTAAATGTGAGGAAATTTTTAGAAAATTTTGGAACCATGAACAGAATCAAGAGTTTCTACCGAGCAATCACTTGGATTGACAACTTGAAGCATGTCAGCTAAGAGATCCAGAACATCGCACATAGACTCTATGCTTGACAAACTATAACCACAAAAATAATCCAAAGTCAAACTATAAGCTAACCAAAAAAGATAAAGTAAAACGTATCAGATATAGAACACAAGATTTAGGAATATTGTGTAAAAATTTCAAAGGTAATATTAACCTTAAATTTTCCATTTCTGCAGCCATGGCTGCATCAAGCCTAGTAGAGGAATTACTTGGCATTCCATAACCAGGCTGTTGATGTCATGGTGTTGGATGCATCATAGGCAGTGTAAATATAGGAGCAGTATCTAATGAACACTTGGGAAAGCCCACACTCGAACACTAATACATGCAGAATCACAGATAACATGTAATAATCAACGTGGCTGCAAAGTGGCTTATGCCAAGTTAGGCAATAAACAGCATTCATAGAACATTATGCAATTAATGCGGTATTGCTGAAAAGAAGTCATTTGTCAGCTTCATTAGAGTGCCTTCAAGGCCTGCTATAGTCTACAATGTAACATCATGCTTACATTGTTTTCTCATTTTTATTTTTTTTAATTGTCCTTTATACATAAACTATACAACTTGCTCTTTCTTAATTTAATAAATTGTTATCCCACAAATCCAGTTTATCTTTAATAAATTCTATTATTTTTGAGTTGAGGGTGTATTAGAAAAAATTCTGAAGGAAATATGACAAAACTGAAGCAACACAATTCAGCATATAAAATAGCTATCACCAAAATAAAATTCAGATAATAAAAGCATTCAAAGGCTAATGGAATCAAGCAATAATAGAAGCTTTATAAACCAACATATAAGCCCATAGATTCCTAAGCAAACAGTCAGCTGTAATGCAAAATTTGACTTATCCTTAAGTCCTCATACCCCCAGTAATACTGGGAATATTTTCCTCCAGGGCCACTTGCCAAGAGTCAAACAACAATAGTATTTTGTCTCTAACATGCATATCAGTCTGCAAAAAGAGTTGAAACAACTCCATTGGACTGAATCCTAAGTGACAACTTAAGCATGCATCCATCCAAAAAGCAAATAAAACTTGAGATACTTTACAGGTAGGGAAAGGAAGGTCCAAAAAAGAACTAAGATTTAAAAAAAGAGAAGAAAATGAAACAAAACCAACCTCAATTAAATGACTTCTGAGGGCTTCAGGTTTCGTGGGTCATATCTTTGTTAATCCTGAAAATAGGTCACGTTAAGCATTTTGAAGGCGCATACTTAAAGAGTACATAAACTTCCATAGTCTTAGTAGTGCAATTGCACAGCATTATTAAAAAGACTTTCTAACTACCCAGCATTCAACTATTTGAATGTGATCACTATTAGAGACAACAAACTTGCAATTTGTACATACTCTATGGCTCATGCCACAGGCAATGCTGTTTTCATCATTGATAGATCATATACGGACCCATGAAAGATTCTAAGTTGTAATTTAACAGGAGCACCCTAATGAAGACACCCTACTTTCTTATTCAAATATGCAATATCACGAGCAGAGGATATCGACTCAAACAAAATCTTCTTACAATGAACTCACAGGCATGCGAATAACAGAAATCCAATTGAAGCCAAAATATTAGCACGTTGTGTCATACTTTCAGAAATGGCTAGTACAGCCCCAATAAAATTAAAAAAAAAAAAACCACACATGCAGAGTTATAACGTAAGGGAAACTAAAATGTTTATCAACACTCAGACTCATAGTCCCTTGCAAACGAAGAAGAGGAATAAACTTGAAGCAAAAGGGGTGGAAAAGAAACACCAAACCACCAGTTTTTCAAAAAAATCCTCTGAATAAGCAAAAAATACAACCAGCCAAGGGGGAAAATCACTAAATCACCAGTTCTTCATACCCTAGAATTTGAAGATATTTTGAAACACCAAACCAAAACATCACAAAAAAACAAAGGCATATTTAGATGCAGAGAAACAAGAAGAGAAGAGAAAAGAAAAATCCCTTGAAAAATAAAAAAAAAATACAACCAGCCAAGATACCAAAAAACCACTAAATGACCAGCTATTAAGCCCTAGAATTTCAAGATACAACATCACAAAAAAGCAAAGACATCTTCGCATATAGACAGTGAAATAAAAAAAACCAATAATATCGAAATACTGCTTGATATTGATATTTCACCTGCAAAAACAAAAAAAAAAGAGGAGCAAAAATTTAAAAATAAAAATGAAGGCGAGGGAGTGGAGATCCTGGGAAGGGCAACGATGAACCTGAAATTGAGAGAGGCGGAGGAGGAATCTCAGGGCTGGTGGGAGAAGGGAAACTTGTGATGGTGGGTGTAGGACGAGTTGATAGAGGACAGGGAGACGATATAGTGGCAGAGGAAGAGAGAACGAAGAGAGTATGAGGAGATGAAGGGCGAGGGGGCTGAGATCTAGGGAGGAAGGGCAAATGCCGATGACGGCGAGGATCTTGCGGTGGGATTCGAAGTCCTAGAATCCCAGAGCTGATGGGAGAAGGAGAACTTGTGATGTTAGGTGTAGAAGGAGCTTATAGAGGTGAGGGAGACAATGTGGTTTGGTGTAGAATGAGCTTTGTACCAGAAGTCCTAGAATTGGCAGAACGGAATACCACACCGCAACAAAGCTTTGTACCAGTTTGGAGAGCACGCGGATAAGTGACAGAGCAACATATTGTTGTGGAAAGAAGAGAAAGAGAAAAGAGGAAAAAGAATGACAGAAGAAAGAGAGAGAGAGCAGCTGCAAAGAGAAGCAGCGGGAAGAGAGAATGCAGCAGTAGCACATGGGATACTGGCAGCGAGGCCAGGTGGGAAGCTAACGCGCAAGGCGCGAAGGACTGAATGCTTCTAATCCACGTGCCGGGCACGTGAGAGGACGACGAAAGTTTTGGCTGAATTCTGTTGGGACGTTATCTACTTATGTTGAAAAAGAGTTTTTTATTACACTAAAAATTTTTAATCCCACTAGTTCGGGTTGCGAATTCCATGCATTTCTATTAGTATAACAACTTCTGCAAACTAATAAAATTTTTTCCTTCTATTACAATGTGTTGAGTACTGGAGTCTTTCTCGGTATAAATCTGCATTTACAATGTGATAGTACACCATGTTTTTGTTTCACCGGGCATAAATTTGTTCCTGAGCAGTTCAGTAAACCTGTTCACTTGAACAGGCATCTCCTTGTGAGTTCGCACATTCAGAAAATCCGAAACCAAAATCATACGCAGAGCCCATTTCGGGCAAAAGGCCACCGGACTGCAGACACCGGATTTTAACAATTTTTGGATGGATGATTCTCGGGCATTTGTTCTTTGCTTTATTTCCTTTTCCACTAATTTTAGCAGTCCTAAACTTTATAAGCGAGACAAGGTCTTAGCAATATCAACATGCAAATTCCACAGTATCTAGAATTCTACAAACTGTTCAGTAAGATCTCGCCATTATCATCGAAAAATCATCAGCCATTGTATCTGAGTTCCAAAACCGCTCCTGTTTCCAATACCCCAACAAGAAACAGTGATGCATACCACAGAATTTATGCGCCTGAAGCTGAGTAGTGAATTTCAACCCACCAGACATCAGATCTTTCGCAAATTCCATCCCCAACATTCATTGTCGTCAATTATTCACTCTCTAATATTCTCTTCACCACTTTTCTTATTTTCATCGGCTAACACATCAGCCGGAATGTCTTTAACTGCCGTTGCAGAATCCGTCAAGCTGGCAGCTATTGCAGCTTTGAAATCTTCATCATCTTCATCCAACGACAACCCTCCACCACCATACTGCATATAAGAATCAGAAAATTGCCGAATTTGACTACTTCCAGGAGCCGTCCTCTGTGTAGAGTTGCAAGACTTTGTAATTCTCTCAGCATCTTCAGGGGACAACCACTGCCCGTACCCATTAGAAGATTCAGAGGATGCTATAGGGCACTCCTTTGGAAAATTACCTCTTACGAGGAAAATGCTCCAACCTGAACCCCTCAGAGAAATCAGATAGGCAGAAAGGTAAAACTTGGATAGGTGCTCAGGTGCTGCATAAAGACTATCAAAGTTATACCATTCTCCATTTACTTTCCTGATACAGAACCAATGATTTTGTAAATGACAGATAAACGCATTTTCAAGCTCTGGGTCAATTTGTGCAGGTTCAGCAACAGGACTGTTAAGAGGTATAACTTGCAAATCCCATACCTCCAAAGCCTTTTCCAGGACCTGCAAGCATAAACTCTATTAGATCAAGAAAGAAGCTAACCACCTCTTCAACAAACAAAGAGAGGAGAAACTAAGGGGGAAAAGAAAGAATAACCCAGAAAAATGGTTAGTGCATTGACAGAATAAATTTCAGGATGGATCAGATATATTTTCAGATTATGGAAGAGAGAGAACAATGTACTGACCAAAATACACTTCCGTGATGAGAGCATTACATATATACATTGTATATAGTTCTACAAGGAGAAGAGAAATAGCTGAATGTGAATGGCAACCAGTAAACAGAGCCCCAAACAAGTTAAATGGCATGTACACATTTCTCTGAATAACGCTTTTTCATGCATTAAAGCCCAGCCTATAGGAGGAAATGATTTCCAACACCGGCTAGAGTAAGCAAAAGCTAACAAAGACCAAATTTACTAGTATGGCGTTGATCACGCATTACCCATTAATCAATGATACTGGGCAAACCAGGAAAGGCAAATCGTAAGGATCAGAAAAACCGGGAATAATGTTAGAAGCAAAACATATAAAATGCAACTGCAAGATATTCATCAACAAAGACTAAAGCTACAGGAAGTCAAAATCTGAGACATAAAAGCAAGAAACAAAAAGGACTAATAACAGTGTCAAACAGGTCGTACTTTTCAACCACAATAACACCAAATGACGGATTTTACCCACTTAGGGTTTCTGGCCAAAATACTAACATTATTTCAGGTATCCAGTGAATGACACGAGTAAGGTCCTCCATGTTTTCCTAAACACTGAACACACATGTTTCACGTGCAGGACCATCCAAAACCAAACACAACTAAACTACATCCTAAGGATGACTGACATCAGGCCAAAATGATGCTTTGGAGGCAAAGAAAAGTAATTCCCTTGATAGTTAAACACAAGAGAGATGTGATGATATCAGTGTCTTATCTATCAAGTTCTCCAACTTCAGAGCATTACATGTAATCTAGAGTCTCAATTAAATGTGAACGGAGGATCATTCAATACCATTAACTTGCAGTAGCAACTTAGATGATATCTACATCTACAGCTTATGGAAAGGAAGCCACCCTCCTAAAGGGGAGGGGGAGCAGCTTGAAGACCAAATTCCATTACCTGAGTCTTGGTTCCAGAAAAGCCTGCCAAAGTTATCATGGGACTACTTTAACTTATTCAATTTCTCCTTTGAAATGAAACATTTTCTCTCTCACTTAGAGCTGACAATCCTCTATCAGCTCCATCAACAAAAATTCCTATGCAACTCATTCCAGATATCAAAAACTGATTGAATTACTTTCCATTTTTGAACTAAGTTCATTATAAATTCTTATTCTCGGTTTTCCAATAAAAATGATTGTGCATATTTTACTCTGTTCAGTAGCTGATACAAGTATATCACAATCACAATTAAATGACATCACTTCATATCATTTTTTCAGTTAGCACATATTGTGCCCGTGCTAATACAAATGGACAAGGAGCAATGTAGAAATCAAAACCCAGTAAGGTAAACATAAATCCAAAAAATCCAATCAAAAACCAAATGTTATGAATCCTCAAGCTTAATCATTTGCATGGAAGATTCTTATATACTATATGGGTCCATCTAACACACCTGTAATAATATAAAATATTCTTTACACTGCATACAAAAGATTCTTACACTATTGTGTTTAGCTTCCTGCTACACGTACGATACGAACTTTCAACACTCGTATTCTCAAATACCTACATATGCTCATCAAAAGCATTTTTACACTAGGATAGACAGTATATAGTTGATCTGTGTAACATGACAAGTTCTTTCATCGCATAGGAAATATGACAGCCATTAACTGTGTGACTACCATAGCATTCACCCCTTAGCGTTTAGACACAAAAGATGAAACATTCATTTTTCAGATTGAGGCAGTAAATATCATGCTATGTGAAACTATCAGCTGACTACTTAAAGTTTTAACGGCAATTACATATAAACACAATATAATTTCATTCTGCATGTTGTGACATACAATCCAATAAAGCATTTTCCATCTGAATCATTTATTCGTAAACAAATGTGTGACAATTTTTCATTTTTGTGTTGCATCCCAGGAAAGTTTCTTAGATAATAGTTTACAAACTCATAAACATTCAATGCTAGTCAATGTATGAGGCGCCGTAAGCTTGAAAAAATATAAACATTTCGCTGCAGTCACACATTTCACATCATATCAACTTCTAAAAATCCTATCTTGGATGATCAACTCTCTTTTGCATTTAAACAATAAGCAATAAAAGGGAAACCATGAGCCATGTTCAATGTACACCTTCCTCTGTAGCAAATGTTATCTACCTGAACCTTACTCAATTGTCTCTGGAAATTTCAGAGAAAAACAAAGAACCAATACAGGATAAGAGCACAAAACAAGGAAGCACTTGTTTCTAGGACCTACACCCTATGTGCTTTGGCTAGTAGTCAAGGCTTGTTTGGCAGCACAACAGTTAATTTTGGAACCAAAAATTGAATCTTTAAGTGCATTGATCATATGTTACCAATGAAACGAAAGACATGCATTCTTAACAGAGTCTTCAATAAGTTGAATTAAAACATTAAAGCAGAAATTAAGAAGTACATTTAAATCTTCAACTTCATAAACAACAGAAAAAGAAGAAAAAAAGAAGTCAATTAAAACCAGAAAGCAACCCAAAAATTCATATATGCACAACAAAATCTCGCCTTAATTATTCAAGCCCAATCCTACAACCATCAGCTCTCCAAGAACATCTTGGGCCCAACTACTGGAATCCGCAATGCCGTGAAAAGCAATCCCATGGAAGTATTTCAGCACTAAAAATTCACGAATAAGCCAAATTTCTCCTTCAAAGAAACTTAAAAAGATTTTGTCCTTACAGAATCTAGTGAGAGACATAGTAAGTGTTCCTTTCAATGGACAAATGTTGAAGGCAAACCTGTATGCTAAAATCGCCGTCGAGGGAGACGTTGTGGGACTCGTCGGGGTCGGGGAGGAAATCACCGCCGGCTTGCAGCATCATCTGACGCTCCCGGCGGTCGAGATCGGAAGCAAGGGCCGCCAAATCGAATTCCGAGAAGAATGGGCCCTGCAACACTGTATTCACGCAATGCATCGCGCACAGCTTCGACTCTTGTACTTCATGATACAACATCCCTCCATTACTGGCTCCTTCCATTCTCTTGCAAACCTCTTTGCCTCTCTCTTTCTGTATCAAGAATCAATCAATTAAGTTAAGAAAGCAAGAAAACCTAATACGCAAATATGATAGTGCTAAAAGTTTCTCTTCTTTTTCTTCTCTTTCCTGTCTCCGTCTCGGTCTCCTTCTCTGCGGGTATGATAAACTTGATTGATGTCGAGAGTTATGTTCAGTTTCTTTGAGTGGGGAGTAAGTTTCTCTCTCTGTCTCTCTTTCTCCTTCTTCTCTCTCTTTTGATTTTCATCTTTTTAGGACGATCGAGCGAGGGGGTGGATTATAAAGTGTGTTTGGATGGCCATTATTTGGCCAAAAATTATTTATTTATATCACAAATATTTTATCTTTTCAGTCACATTTTTAACCTCACATATATCACATGATAAAAAGTGTTACATTAATTATTTTAAATAATCTCCTATTTAAACACTATAATTATCAATGTATTCAGATAGTAGATTATTTGAAATAATTTTTTTAAAAAAATTACTGTAGCACTTTCTTGATTTTGGTGTGAATTTGTTGATGATATAAATAAATAAATTTTTACAAATAATATGCCATCCAAACAGATCCTAACGTCCAATCATACTATAGTGTAATTTTAGCATCCAAAATATCAATTACACTATAATTATTTTTTTTATATTTTTATAAGATTATATGGAACCCCTTGATAATGATATAAGCAACAAATCAATTCACAAATGATTTGAATTACAATTCCAACTCAGTATTACAAATAGAAAAACACAAGAGATGCGAGAAGAAACTCATATAAACTATTGCTGTACTTATTCATCCCATTTATATTTATTTGTCTTATATTTTTTTAGGTGCTATAATACTTATTTTATCTGCACTGCATGAGTTTTTTTTTTTTTTTTTTAATGCTGCATCAGCTTAATGATAAGCACTAGTGTTAAGGGCACACCCAATGTGTATGTAATTTGGAAATAATTAAAATGAATCAATTTTGTAGAAATTTTGTTTGCTACATATAAAAAATTTATATAAAAATTTTCATGAAAGAACTTTCTATTATATGATCGTAGTAATTTGGTAGTTACAATAATTAGGGTGGTTATGAGTAGTTAGATTGACAAGATGTGATTAGGTGATTAAGGTAAAAATTAATTTTTATGAGTAAAATTAGAAGTTTAAAAGATGACAAAGAATGTTTACACCAACTACCATTGCTAAAAACTTATATATTGTATAGATACCAAAGAATTATGCATACCTTCACAGAGTCGCATTGCAAAACATTGTCATGAATCTTCAATCTTTTCCTAGGGTGAAAAGTTACATTTGAGTTATGTTTGGACAAGAGATTATTAAAAAAAAAAATTGAATTAATAGTACTTTTTATGATGGGATATATGTAGAATTAAAAAAGTAGTTAAAAATAATTAAAAAAATTAAAAAATCTATTCATGATACAATTAATTCTATTTTGTAAATAATACCATATCCAAACAAAATTTTGTCTGCACTAAAAATTTTGTCTGTACCGTGTGGCACTTTTGGCTGGCCTTATTATAGCCGTGATTAGACGCAAAAGAAGCAGATATCATATATTCCTGCCTTGAGAGAGAGAGAAGGCGTCATCAAGAAACTTGAAAGGCCAGCTTAAGTGTTGCATTTCTTTTCCCTCGGGTACAAAATATGCATTGCTGCGTCACTGCTAAACACGATCTCAAACAAGTAGATCGTAATGGTTCTTACCACTGTACAGAAGCCTCACAACTTTCCGAGGTTCTTTTTTTCTTGAATCTTTATAAAACTGAGCTCCATACTCTGCAATTGGAATGAAACCATAGCCCCGTCCACCATGCTGCATTTTTTTTTTTTCAACGGACGATATGAGCTTTTTAGGACTTAAAATTGAACACGAAAAAGCTTAAAAAAAAAAAAACCATTCTAAACATGAATGACATATTACACAAGTCGAACTTCTTATAAGGTAACCTTTCCATTAAGCCATACCATTTGTCCAACTGGTGATCATCAAGAGCAAAAATGGGCCGTTCAGTCAAGATAGATCATCAGGAAACCTTAATTACTGGTAAAATATCTTTGATTCTTTTCTACTGGACAGTAAGTATCCCTAGGCAAGATGAGGTGATGAATTATTGCCATACGAAGCAGATATCCTTTCGAAATCTTGAGTCTGCTTCTCATCACCACCTTTGCTCTAGATCCATGATTACTTATCTCAATTAACATGCATGCTATGTCAAGTAGTTATGCGACTGAAGCACGTATGGAAAACAAAACCTCATTAAACACCTACTGGACACGGAAGAAGGGAATCACACTTAACAGGCATAGGGAAGAATTTAAGTTAACAACCTTTATGAAGCTCAGAGGAAAGTGATTGGAAATTAAACAGGAGGAAAAGTACCTCATGTTCTGGTATGTAGACAACAATTGGCTGGCAACACAGCTTTGACAACACCTACCATAGAGTAACGTCATTTAACTGGTAAGCAGAGCTGAACAAATGTGAGGTTTAAAACTCAAGTGCTGCATTGTGAGTTTGATAGGATAGTTGAAATACACTGTGCAGAAAAAATAGACATAAATAAAAAAGAACATAGATCACATTATTCTCCCAAAAAAGAAAGATAGAAAAAGAAAAAGAATCCTCCTATTCCTAAAAGCACGGGGCAACAACCACCTTCTTTTACTTCACAATTTGATTTTAACTGCAGGGTAAAATGCAATGTGAAAATTGTACAAGAGTTTTTCCTTTGACGGCTTCGGTCGTGATCCTCTTTTCAATGCTGAGGTCTTTTGTCCTTCTAGGCAACCCATTTGTCCTACTTAGTTGAACTTAAACAAAAACTACTAAGTTGAACTTCATCAATATATATATAATTTGAAGAAATTTTTTACGGCGTAAAGTAATCAAATTGACTGGACAGTGTTGAAATTGTCCATTGAGGAGTTTGTTTTTAAGTGATAGATTGAAACTATCTGCTTATTGCATAAATGACTGGATCAACCATTCAGATGATCAAGACAAAAAATGATCAACCGTTCAGGTGATCATGACTAAGATTTCTAAGCTCTGCATTGCAGAAGAAACCACCAGGCCCCAATAACAAACTCTTGCTTATGTTGGAGACATCAAAATTCACAATTTGCTATTGGCTCTACCAGTTAATAACGGGAAGTTAAGACTACAAAAGCATGCTGACCAATGGTAAGCCAGTTGAAAACAGATTAATGAAAACTACCCTTTTGAGGACAAGTAAGAGTTTACATACTAACCAGCAGCTCTGACTCTCCTCCCCAAAAATCCAATCTTCCAATTCGTTGGCAATAACTGAGAAAGGCAGTAAATGGGGTCTCCCAACCTCATTAGAAGAAAAGAATCAATTGATGCGCCTAAAACAGAAGAACAAGTGCACATGCATTAACAAACCAAAGGCCTCACCGCTTCAAAGACTCCTCAACAGTAATTGCAATCAACGCTTCTTCGTAATGAAGGCGTTCTTTATCATTATCACAAATTACCTCCTTGACAGCCATCCGCAATTCATCTGTTACAAGCACAGCCACCAATCCAAATATTGGCATGTAGTTAATGAGATTTAGATAAGGTGAACATAAAATTCTTTAGATGAGTAAGGAACCTAATCTGCAGATATTAGTCATAGTATTATATGCTCGAGGCAGACTAGAGTGTTTCACAAGTCTGGGATGAAATCAAATAATCGGAAGAAGAAAAGAAAATTATACAAAAACTGGATTCTTTCTTTTCTATGCTGCTTGTGAAGGATGGCAGTGTACTGAAGCAGCAACATGAGTATAACATGGGTATAACATCTGAATTCTTCCCAACATCCATCCAGACCTACCAGCATTTTCTTTCTCCTCACGGGGGCTAAGTGCTATACCTTTGTTGAAAGCCATTCCTTTTACCTGTTCCAAAATCATATAAAAGAAGTTAAACCAAAAACGAAGTACTATTGCAGACGAGCAGTTGACCACTTATAAACGAAGAAGAAGTTATCACAATTAACATCAATCAAAGGAATAAAAATGTCAAAAAATGACAAAGACAGCATAACGGGAAAGGGGAAGTACTAGTTCAACTAATGGAATGTAGGGGAATTTACTGATACCAGTGCACGAAACAGACAGCGTCCATCACCAGTGACTTTCTGAACTGAGTAACGCTCAACTTTCTTCAGTGCTGGAGACCCTCCACCGCTACTCAACGGTGAATATATACATCATATTCCGCAGATAGTTGTGAAAAATACATATACATGCGTGTATGTGTGTGTCTATATATATATATACGCTAAATAATACCAGAAAACTCGTCAATTAAGTCGTTTATATGCTCTGAGGTAGAGTAAAAGGTTAAGAATTCGATTAAATAACGTTTCTTTTATTGTTTTTTCTTTAAATAAGTCCAACACAAGAAACTTTTACAGTTAAAAAACAGTTCGCTAAGGAACAAATGATTAGAAAATAATTGGGAAAAAATGAACAAGAAAAGGAAGGAATAGTAAAAGACAGCCGGGAAAAAAATAAAGGGAAAGTGAGTTAGTAGTACAATGAAGGTCCTATTCTTGCGAAGAATCGATGGGAGGTGGCAGGGACAGAAATAGAGGCAAGTGGTGATTTGTGAGGCCGGTAACCGGTAACTGAAGGAACCGGAGAAGACGTGAGCTCAAACTCGGCGAGTCCATGTCTTAGAAGTACCAGAATTGCCTCTGTCAAAAACACAAAAACGCATAGTCAATTACTAGCGTTTAGGTAAAGACAGAGAGTGTTTCCAATTACTATTTCATGATTCAGCCCATTAACTGTACACTGCATAAACAAGACTAACTAATCTCCCTCGAGGAAAGAAAAGGCATAAAATTACCATTAGAGCGGCTTTTCGCCATGACCAGTACTGGGAGAAACCACCAAGGAAAAGAGAAGGAGCCAACTGGTCGATATTGGGGTCTGCTACTAGCTCTTCTAGTGGATATGCCAGGCTTATACTGCAGCGGTAACTGCAAGAAGACGCCTAAACGCTAGACAGTATTTATCAACAGTTTTGATTCAGAGTCATACCCATCAAATTTATTAATAGGCCTAATTTCAGCAGCCTCTCTTGAGGTTTCTAATAATTGCAATCACTTCTTTTTAAGATTTGAAAAATTCTGAAAACCTCTACTAAAAAAGTATGTATTAGTAACAACTGATGATATAAGCCCAAAAAAAAAAAATCAATGAATATCCAATATTTCCCCTTTCTAATATGTCAAACAAATAAAATGCTAAAAAGTGTACTAAACTATTATCCATTGTGTGAAAATTTCAAGTTAATTTTTTTTGTAGGAAAATTTAAGCAATGTTTTGAAAGCATTCTTTTTTGGTACTTTGAACATATTTTTTGGGTTAAGTAAATTTTGAAGATACTTATTTTAATAAATGCCTCCCTAAATGGTTGGTCGACTTTTTGTAAATCGATTAATAAATCTAGTTAGAAAAATTGAGGATGAAGTAGTTAGTATTAGATTAGATGACATTAGAGTTTTAAAATAAAGAAGTATTACCAAAAAAGAATTTTTATTTTTCTATTTTAAACTCATTTTCACTTAAATTTGATAGAGTTTGTGAAAACTATCGTAGTATTTTCATAGCATCAAGGAACGGAAGGGGAATTTTTCAAAACCTTATGGAAGTTGACCGCAATTGTTAAAACCTTAGGAATGATTTCTGAAATTATCCCTTGTTAATATTTAGCACCGTGGAAAAAAAAATATTTAGCACCGGATTCAATCCTCATGGGTTCCCAAAGATAATCCAGCCACGTGCCTTCGTGGATAATCCAACCATGTGCCTTCATGGATTTAAGTACCCAATAAATATTCATAGAAATCTCTTAATGTGTATTTTTTTAAATTTAAATAAATTAAGAACATATAAAGTTAAAAAATAACAGAAATGTAGCCTAGCTACTGGAGTATCATTTTCAAATAGTAGAATGCACAGTTAATAATGTTGCGTGCAAACAAAAAAAAATGAACTGAAAGCATGAAATATAATTACTACCTCTCATTCTTGTTGGAACAAAATAGAAAAAGTATTTAAACAGGGTCGATTTATTAAATCAAAAAGGCATTGCGATTTACTATGTCATTTCATAGGGGTGTCAATTTTCGACACGACCTGAAAACACGATACGAACTTAACACGAAATTAATGGGTTTGGGTCAGAATCGGGTCGAACCCCGATAAACCCGAAAAGAAAACAGGTCGATTTCAGGTAAACCCGTGGGTGACTCAATATGACCCGTTTACGAATTAAAAATAATTTAATAAATATAAAAATTATTTTATCTAACTAAACTAAGTTATTCTTTTTTTTCAAAGGCATTAATTACTTAACCCTAAATGAATTTATTTAACTTGTGTGAAGATGAAATTATTATATTTGGACAAATAATATATTATATTATTTTTTACTTTTATACTGATTTAATTTAATTTATATTTGGTTTTGGATAAAACACTTTTACGGTGTTTAATTTATTTTAAATTTGATTTGAGATTATTTATTTAAATTTTTATTACTTGATTATGTAATTAGTTTTGTGAGAAATTAATTTTATTAGAAATTATAGTGGTAAATTAATAAATTAAAATTAAGTTTTGGGTCATTTCGGGTTGACCAGGTAACCCGAAATTTTCGAGTTCGTGTCAGGTTTGGGTCAGCAAATTTTCTGCTATACGTGGGTCCGATTGCCACCCCTATCATTTCCGGTAGTTGATCAGATGATCGAATTACACAAAAAGAAACAAGTAAACTAGTATAAATATCGCCTATGAAACTACCGAACCCAAAGCTAACGCATTTGACCCTAAATTTGACCACTGCAATCACCCAAGTTAGTTCGAATAATTCTAACTAACCCGAAGCAGCATTTATATAAATTTATTTTTATAGGTGGAATATTAGATGGCGTGGAATACCAATAATTAAGCGAGGAATACGATTGTACTCAATTCCAAAACGAAAAATTCAACTCGAAGGGAGCAATTGGAAACTAATTGTTTGGATAGAGGATTATTTATCAAAATTTATTTGCTTATATCATCATTACAATTTCCAACACACCTTTTTATCTCACATACATCACATCATAAAAAGTGCTACAGTAAAAATATCTCAAATAATTTACAATTCAAACAGAGCGATATTTTATAAATACAAAAACAGGCGAGATAAAAAAGCATAAATATCTAAGCAATAAAGAAAAGCATTTTGATACTATAAATATGGATAACTAGGGCAGGCGTGGGAGTTGGGAGGGGAGGCCAAAGGCAAGAAACCTTGGGGCCATCGACCCAGCACACGTGGCCTATGCTC
The DNA here is from genome assembly GCF_036785885.1 of Coffea arabica. Taxonomy (NCBI): domain Eukaryota; kingdom Viridiplantae; phylum Streptophyta; class Magnoliopsida; order Gentianales; family Rubiaceae; genus Coffea; species Coffea arabica. The sequence continues at coordinate 1,420,787 of NC_092321.1, read as the reverse complement.
CTAACATCACGTGACACTCAAATCGGACTGGTCGTGGTCGTGTACGGTGTTCGTTGGGATAGGAAGGGTTCAGGTAACCGTCACAGGCAGCTAGCAAACGCTGTCGTCTCAAACTCAAACACCATATGACTCGATCAAAGCTGGCATGGGGAGTCGTCTCGCTCTCACGCTCCCTCCCCTCTTAACGGCCAAACCGAAAAATGCTGGCTCATTTAAGCACATCCCCCTGCTGCTAGGTTTGTTTCCAATCTACTACCGTCTCTACCAGCACTTTCTACTTCTACTATTTACAGTACGGTACTACGTTCCCCATCCCACTCTCTTTCTCTCTCACGCACAACACGCACTCATAAAATATTTTTGCATAAGAACTATCGACAATTCACAAAATATATTATTATTATTACTCCCCTCCACAGAAATAAAAGAAGAAAAAGAAACATATGCTCTAGAAAAGGAGCGATAGAGAAAGTGCGTGAGTGTGTGCGAGTGGTGTACTGAATAATAAACCCAAACAAGCTCTCCCAGTCCCAGGTGACGATCTCTCCAATGCTTCTTTGCACTGTCTATCTCTCTCTCTCTCTGTTTTCTTTTTTAAATCTACAAGCAATATAGTAGTAGGACTGGAAGAGGAAGAGGAAGAGGAAGAGGAGGAGGAGGAGTGTAGCAACACCGTCGGTAATAACAAAGTCCTTCATTTAGCCGATCGTGGTGGTGGGTCTACTAGTAGTAGTACAACTCAGATCCCTCTCCCCCACCTCTGTCTGCCGAATCTGGACCTTCCACCCTCTTTTTTTCTGCGTTCTTCTTCACGCTTTGGTTTCGTCCGCTCTTGAATCCTTTCTAGGTTTGCTCCCTTATCATTCTTAGCTTGATTAATGTATGCATGCAGATTGCAATGTTAATTTGTGCCTTTTTGTTTTTTTCCGTTTAATTTGTATTGATAGATTAATGAACCACGCGTGGTGAATAAATGAGGAATTCTGTGTCAATTCCTTTGCCAATTGGTCTAGTTGATTACATCTCTTGTTTCTAGAACTCCACTTGCTGACAGAAATCCGTGGCGCTTACATCTCTTTTTTGCGATTTGATTTTTCAGCTGATTTCCACCTTCTCACAAAATCATCTTGTTATGAATCATTGAATGTTAACAACTACTTATTGTTAATTTCTGTTGGATCATCATTTAGCTAATGGCGTGTTTTTCTATTTTTGATATGTCCCCAACACAAGTCCACTGACTCTATTTTGTCTAGAAAATCTATCGCTGCCTAACAGTAAACAATTCAACTTTTTGAATTTTTCTTAGTAAATCTTTGCAGGAAGGATAAAACTGGACAATGCTTGCTATTATCTAAAAACTTGACCAAAACTCCCTATCTTGTTTATAGCCCCCGGGACAAAAAAAATAAAAAAGAGATCTCTCTCTGTTTCCGATGAGGAGGGACTTCTTTGATACCCATTCCCGCTTCTCCTCCCCAGGAAAAGTTGAGGAGGGAAGACACTCCATGCTGCTCTCACAAAATTCTTGCTCTAATATCATATGATCAATCATTCTGACGTTTCCCTTATTTGGGTGGCATACCTTTAGGGCCTGGTAATAAAAAACGGCGGTCTTTCCAGAATGGCTGCAACGCCTCAACCTCCAGTCACATTTAGTGGGAAACTGTCATCCAAACCTTCTGCTTCCGACCTTTTGCGGAGCTCAAGTAATGGTGTTTCTGGTGTTCCTCTGAGAGTGCTCGGGAGGGCGCATATTGGATCAAAAAGGACGGATTTTGCTGTCTCAGCCAAGCTCAGGAAGGTTAAAAAGCATGAGTATCCATGGCCAGAAGACCCTGACCCCAATGTTAGGGGTGGAGTCCTTAGTCATCTCTCTCCCTTCAAGCCTCTAAAGGAGAAACCCAAGCCAGTTACACTGGATTTTGAGAAACCTCTTATGGACCTGCAAAAGAAAATTATTGACGTAATAACCTTCTATTGACTGAATTAGTATCTTTTATTGGAGTTGGAATTTTCAGTAGGTAGCTTCAGAGAAAAATGTTTTGTGCGGTTGTAGGTACAAAGGATGGCAAATGAAACTGGTCTGGACTTCAGTGATCAGATTATCTCCCTGGAGAACAAATATCAACAGGTTTGACTGTTAATGTGTACCGTAGTATGTGATTCAGTTTGGATGTGATAATGTATGATATTGAAATGCAACTTTGGTATGGTTCACGTTAATGCTGTTTTTATGAAAAGGATCATTCAGGTTCACACCATTATCAATTTTGGCATTTCACATTATCAGCATATTGTTTCTTGCCGTGCTATGTCTCCAATCTTTTACTCTATTTAGGTTTACTTGTGGATTATTGTATGTAGATAGAGTTAGATCTCTCTCTAGGACCTCTCCATGCTGGCTTATTTCCAAATGCTCACTTGTTCTTTTATAACTTGTTGGGGATATTATTGGCCGAGGAGAGCCATAAGGGATTTATCTTCCCATCTCTCTGGCTGTGCTGCTGGGGTTGGGGATAATCATCTGATTTGAATCATCCATCAATACATTTGAATTATCGATTGTTGTGCATTGCTTTTGTTCTGGTTCACGTGTGATAGCTTGAGAAGAATAGATATGACTTCCAGGACCATTGTCATGCAAAACATTTGGAAGTTGTTGATCTGTTGATTTATCAATCAGATTCATAGAAAGACAAAGAATACCTTTGTTTGCGACTACTATAAGCAAGTGCCTGATGTTCTATGGTATTTTCCTTTTAGATGCTGCAGGGCATATATTACTAGTTGTTCCTTCCAAACTGATTATCTTCCCTATTCTGGATTTTTGTGAAAGAATGATGTAGATCATACTTTATCTGGTTTGCTGTTTAATATTTTGATTCATACATGTCCATAGTTTAGTTCAAGTTGAAGTTTTGCAACTTTCAGCTAATACTTCAATGTGTATCTTACTTGCTACATGATCTTTTCAGGCTTTAAAAGATCTGTACACACATCTGACTCCCATACAACGTGTGAACATTGCACGGCATCCTAATAGACCGACATTCCTTGATCATGTTTTTAATATTACAGAGAAGGTCTGCAAGCTTACTGAATCCTTTTCAACGTTTTTACTTTCCTTTCAAATGAGTTTCTAGTTATCTCTTTCTGGTCATCTTAATGGCCAAAAGTCTTTCTGATCATCTTAATGTCCAAAATGTTCAGTTTGTAGAGCTTCATGGTGACCGTGCTGGGTATGATGATCCTGCTGTTGTGACTGGTCTGGGAACAATAAATGGTAGATGTTACATGTTCATGGGCCATCAGAAGGGCAGGAACACAAAGGAGAACATTCAGCGAAATTTTGGAATGCCTACTCCCCATGGGTAATCAACTAATGATTTAGGATAAGTTCATCCTAGAGTATATGCATCTGTACAAATTTTTGAGTGATCTCTTATTTTTCTTACAAGCGTTGTTTCTATCTACTATTATCTAAACATAATCAAGTTATTAATGACTGGACAAGACCAAGAAAAAATGCCTCACACATGAAGTTGTACACTGTATATGATTAGGTCCTTGGTTTTCAAAATGAAGCATCTGAAGCTTACATATCATGGCAGTTGTGCAATTTAATTGCACCATAGATAGGGTTCTAAAGTCTAAACAACCATCTCTCTCTCTCTCTCTCTCTTTTACAGTTACAGGAAGGCTATGCGCATGATGTATTATGCAGATCACCATGGATTTCCAATTGTTACTTTTATTGACACTCCAGGAGCTTATGCTGACCTTAAATCTGAGGAACTAGGCCAAGTACATCTTCACTGACAATATGATACAGAGTTTTTCTGCCAAGCTGAAAGTCTTCAACTTATTTTTTTCCTTTTTTGGCTCTATACAGGGGGAAGCCATAGCTCGCAACCTGAGAACTATGTTTGGATTGAAAGTACCAATTATCTCTATTGTTATAGGAGAAGGTGGTTCTGGTGGTGCTCTCGCAATTGGTTGCGCCAACAAACTTCTAATGCTAGAAAATGCTGTCTTCTATGTTGCCAGGTGCTTTATTATGTTCTTCTTACATGTAGAAAATGTTGGTATTATGTACTTGTGACCTTGAAAGGTGTTAGATCCGCTAATTTTTTGTGCATGGTGTAGTTTTTAGTGTGGGTGTGCTATACGTAATTTGGTTATTGGTTCATCGGGTTTGTAGAAAAATCTCTGCATCGATAAGTGCCATGGAGATTAAATTTCCTTTGATATATGGGCTATAAAAGTCTCCTATTTTGAGCTAATATGCGGCATCCTAAAGAATGATACCTTCGTTTATTCTGTTTGTTTCTGGACTAGTTCTAGTTCAGTTATTATCACTACTTGATAAAATCAGCAACCCCTTAAGAATGTTGTTGCTCTTTTTGAATCATCTGGTCTCTTCTGTAGTTCGACCGAGTATAGATCAAATCATTTCTGTGCATACTTCCAAAGTTTTCCTTGATTTAATTTCTTGTATCCAGAATCCTTTAGTTTCATATCCTTTACATGGTTTGCAAAATAACCATGCACTCTGTGTAAATGTTCCCATTATCAGAAATATTGCTAAAGACTAGAGTAGGAAAGAATTAAAGCCTTTTGTTTTCTTCTCTTCTTGTATTTCCTCTGGCAGATATATTAAAATAACTATCATCCAGTGGACAGTGTGTATCAGTACTTAGCACTAAATTGCGCTTAGGCTATGTAATGCTACACAACTTAAACCTGGTGGTGGTCCCACATGCATGGTATTTGTAACTTGGGCAGTCTTGTCTCTGAATCCAAGACATGAGAGAAGCACCTTCAGTTTGGGCATTTAGTACCAAAGTTCCCCTTCCCTTTTTGGAATTTATTTTATATGGAAGACAAACCTTTGTAGTTGCTTGTATTTCCTAATCAACTTCGTATTGTTGTTTTGTACTATGCTCATTTTGTGCTGATTTGAATCTTCTTCTTTAACCTATTTCCATTATACAGCCCAGAAGCTTGCGCAGCAATCTTATGGAAGACTGCCAAAGCCTCTCCAAAGGTTATCTTATGATTCACTGCGTAACATATGATGGATCTTGAAAAGACGTGATTGGTTCTTATATAATAACCTATTTTGCAGGCTGCTGAGAAACTTAAGATTACTGCTGCAGAGCTGTGCAAGCTGCAGATTGCTGACGGTGTCATTCCCGTAATATTCTCATGATATTTATGTCCTTTATGTGAACTTTTTCTTCTGTGTTCATTGAAATCTGTTGTCCAAACCATTTTTTTCTCTGCTTATGGTATGCTTGACTACTGTAGTACAGTCATAATCATTTGGATGATAGTATTAAATATTGAATGATGCTGTTAATCTCAAGTCTTGTCTATATTCATACAAATAGTTCGATTCCAGCAGCAAAATCCGTAGTATGTCAAGTGACATCTATCTAAATTACCTATCATGTAATTCACTTCTCTTAGGATACCTGCATGCTTGATAAATCACACTAAGTTGGCAATAGATTAGTGACTGAATGATTTCTTTAACAAAGGGTGCTTCTCTTCATTCAGGTTTATATTGCATTCATTCTCTGTGGTGCCTAACAAAACTTGTGGCTTTTTGCAGGAGCCTCTTGGTGGTGCACATGCAGATTCGCACTGGACCTCACAACAGATTAAAACTGCAATTCTTGATGCCATGGATGTGAGTAATTTGTCTTGATTTTTTTGAAATTTTTTTCCACTCTCGAATTGTTTTTGATCATTCACTCTATGCATACATCTGGTTTTATAGGAACTGGTAAAGATGGACCAGGAAGAATTATTGAAGCATAGGTACCTGAAGTTCCGAAAGATCGGTGGATTCCAAGAGGGAATTCCAGTAGATCCACAGAAGAAGGTTAACATGAAAAAGAAAGATACTCCCATTATTCAGCCTGGCAAGACTTCAGGTCTCGAATTGAAGGAGGAGGTCGAAAAGCTAAAACAACAGATACTGAAAGCCAGAGAAACATCAACAGAGAAGCCAGGATCAGGTCTTAAAGAGATGATAGAGAAACTGAAAAGAGAGGTTGAATTGGAATTTTCTGAAGCTGCTAAAGCTCTGGGTTTTGGGGACAAAATTGTGGTGCTGCGAGAAGAGTTTGCAAAAGCAAGGAATTCAAATGATCAGCCCATGAACACCGCTTTGAAGGAGAAGATTGATAAGCTTAGAACTGAATTCAACCAAAAGCTTTCTAGTGCTCCTAACTATGCAAGCCTGAAATACAAACTTGACATGTTGCAGGAATTATCCAATGCACAGAATCTGTCTGGGGAGAGCAACAAGGTTGGTGAACTGAAGCAGGAGATCAATAAGAGATTCAAGGAGCTTACTGAGCAGCCTGAGTTAAGGCAAAAGATTGAGGCATTAAGGGCTGAAATTGAGAACTCAGGAATTTCAGAGGAGGTGAAGGAGAAAAGTTTGCTGCTGAAGGATGAAATAGAGTCGGAGTTTACTGGTATTCTCAAGTCGTTGAATCTGTATGTTTATCCACCACCCTCGTCTGTAGAAGCACAGGAAAAAGTAGACAAGTTTAACAGGGAAATTACTGGTATAATGGAAGATGTTGTGAGGTCAACTGATTTGAAAGACAAGATTAAGTATTTACAAAGAGAGGTGGCAAAGGCTGGAAAGACGCCAGATGCAGAATCAAAGGCAAAGTTTCAGGCATTGTGGCAGCAAATAAAGAAGAGCCTGGTTGATGCTATGAGCTTCTCGGAACTACAAGAGAAGCATAAGAAGCTGAAGGCAGAGATTTCTGAAGACCTTGAATCTTCTAAAGGGACAAATGGAAGTTTGCTAAAAGAGAACATTGTGGATGACAATTTGAAGTATGATGATGGACCAAAAGTTGAGGTGACTCTGAGCAGATCTCTTACTTTTTTCTGATTTTTGAGTTCATGTAGCTTTTCATCCTTGGCTGAGATTTGATTATCCTCCATGATTTGTAATGCTGAATCATTTTCAGTCGCAGGTGAAGATTGCTAGTAACTAGCCATGCAACCAATCGTGACAGTGGATGAATCTGTTGAAACTATAGCAACAATTTGGAGACGAAACTTTCTACAACTATTTGTTGGAGTCATCTTCTACAAAAGGAACCTGTGAATCTTTGCCTGTTCTGACGATACGACATTCTGCTGACAGCGTTTCCAGTTTGCTTTAGTATACCATCGTGGATTATAATTTAAACTTTGTGATCTCAAAAGTTTTTGGTAGGTGTAATCTGTTTTGTAGTTGAACGCGAGTCATTGTATAAAACTATTTAAGGAGAAGCATGCGTTAAATTTATCCAAAAGCTAGTAGCATGGTTTACGTTACCCTGAAAGTATGGGGCAAACCGAATTCGAGATGTACATCTTGAAAAAGCCCTAATAGGACCCGGGGGAGTATTGTAATCATGAACTTCTTCATTCAGACTAAATCTATTTGGCAAATAAATTTTCAAGGCATTTCGTATTCTCTCGTGATTATACTCTTCATCCCGCTGTTGTATGATATTTCCTGGTACTCTAAAATGTTTTTTGGAAAAAAAAAAAGAGGAAAGAAAAAATCCTTATCGTTTCTGTTCCATCATTTTGGTTCTTTACTTGTAGGTAGTTTTGTATTCAAGTATTTCCATCATTTTGTATTCAAGTTTTGTAGGTAGTTCTTTACTTGTAGGAATTGTGATTTTTATTCCAGAACATCAAGAAGCAACTGGTTAACGCTGGAACAGAAAAAGGCGAATCAAGGATTAGAAATTGGAAGCTAGAGTACCAAAACCCCATTGCTTGAAAGGTTAATGCGAACAAATCTGGATCTGGATCTGGATCTTGCAGTTCTGATCGTATTACAAAGTCAAATTCGGCTTGGGAAGACGCTGTACATCAAAACACGCAGGGAATAACAGCTTTTCTGTGTTTAGGATAATCTTCCCCAAACTTGTCCAGGTACCACTTGTGATTTGAAGCAGCCCTGGGCACCAAGTTCGCACAAGTATACAACAGAAACACGAAACCCGCCCAGGACCAAGTCATCAAAGCCCAGCCCAACCACTCCAATATCTCCCCAAAATAATTTGGGCAGCTCACTAGCTCGAAACACCCTCCTCTGGGTATCTTATATCCGCCCCCGCCTCGGCTCTTGAGGCCCAATAACGCATAATCCGATCTCAAGTTCACCGCCATACCCACCACGAAAACCACCAGGCCGCTGGCGAACCGCCACCAGAACCATCGGTCCCCCTCGTAGTCGGCGTAATGAGACACCCACCTCGTCTGCAAATAAGCATTCAGAAGATTGAAAGCAAACGCCATCGCGGCGACGCTGACGGGAAATGCGGCGGCTTTCTGGCCAGCCCGAGAATCAAGATTGTTTTTTCCGCGATGGCTACGGGTGGTCTTGAGGAAGAGCGTCAAGGGGTAGATGACGGTGCGGTGGAAGTAGTGGATGAGATAGGGGAGAATGAGGATTTGGGCAGTCGGGTTGGAGTGGTTCTTGCCAAAAGGGAAGAGGAGGAGGGTGAGCCAGAGGGTGGGGCTCTCCATGAGGAACCAGGCTAGAGGGGCCGGAATGGTGGGGCCCCAACCAGGGCGCTGGTGCTTGCCGTAGGGGGCGGTGAGGTAGCGCAGGGCGATGATGGTAGGTGGTGTGATGACGAGGAAGAAGATGAGGCTGTAATTGAACACATGCTGGTCCGACAACGACATCTTTATGGAATTCTTGATTGAAGGTGGGTTGTAGTTGATGGAGTAGATGCCTTTGTCCCTTGGACGGATCGCGCGACCTCCCCTTCTTGTTGATGCACTGTGATTATGAAAGGTGAAATAGAGCACTAACCCAAAAAATACAAAATAAAAAAGGAGCGACTAACCCAACACGCAATAGATAAAGAGTCCCCCTACGGAAACTCAATAATTACGCATATCAGGAACCAGCTAATCATGTAGATTTCTTTATTAACAGCCGTTGCGTGCAGAGGCGGAGCGACCAATGGCGGGTGGCGCAGCCCTGACAATACATAAGAGAAAGAGTAGATTTATGGGTACAGAGCTACGGATGTTGGTGTATGTATACGTTTGCTCCCAAAGTTTGCAAAACTATTATACGAGGCCCCCAAAATGTGTGAATGTCAAACGCATTTCTCTTTATCAAAGCCATAGCCATTGATTAAACGCTTTATTGCTTTACTCGTAAAAAAACAAATGGAACCACTACTACTAATTGACGAGTGCAAGCGGATCTCTCTTTATTAGTAAGCCAAAAACTGATTGACAGGGAGATGGTGAGCCCCGCGTCACAACAATGCCGAGGGCGGTCCCTGCGCCTTGTACGAATTCGTTTGGCCTAGTTTTGAGTGCAAGCAAGTCGGGACTCGGTAGACTGATGTCACTGACAAAGATGCGTATGGTTTGAGCTTCCAGGCTTTGACTTTTTGTTGTTTTCATGAAAACAAAAAAGATTTTGCGTTGTTTTCATTATGGTATCATAGTAGTAGTTCATCGTATTTTAGGAAGAAAAGAATGGAATTGCTCGAAAATAAACAAACGCTACTGCTAAAAAATAGAGGAACACAACAATGAAATGACTACAATCAGCCAAGAAACTAGGACCCGAGTCTCAGGAATTCCGCCAGTGCAGAAGGCTGCTTCTGTGAGGTATGAAGTACATGGGATTCTTCATATTCATCTTAAATTTCTTCATCACTCTGTGTTTCATGTCATATATGTACAAGCAAGAGTTTTCATGCTTCAGGATCAATATGTCACAACCTCGACCAGCAACAGCAACGAGTTTGCTAAGATTTGGCAAAGCATTGGCATGGTTAGCGGGTAGCAAAGAGTTCTCTGGCGTCACGTACTTTATCAAATCCAATTGAATGCTATGTTTCTTTGACCAAATCTGTCCTCTAAAGCAGTCATCCAGAATCCAGATATCAACTTGGATGTCGGACAAGGCATACACAAAAGAAAGATACCCGCCCAATTCCGCCAAAGTATACTTATAACTCTCTATCTCCTCGCTGATATTGGGAAGATATGTTTTGGTTGAAATCTCTTCGCTCACATCCATTGAGATGATGTACTCGTTTGAAGCAACATGCCAATGCAAAACTCTTCCATTCACGGATATGGGGTCACTCCAGGAAAACCGTTCAAAGTCATAAGGCCTCTCCTGCAATCCTTCCCAAGGCCCGGGAATTATTCTCCATGCCGCATCTGGAGGACCGGCCAAGTTAAAGATTTCAAAGCCGAAAGAATCAGCGTACATGTGAATCACTTTGTATTCCTTCTTATTGGGGTCAAAACCAAGTGCTGATCCACAAGCTTTGTGCCGACAGCCCGAAGGGCACTTTGGAAGTGTTAAACCAACCGTGGTTATTAAATTCATCACTTGCAGCAACCCTTCCTCCTTTGGGTGATTCAGCAGCAGCAAGCCATTGCAGCTGGACCTGGGACGACCCATTCGACACAGTCCACAATCTCGTAGCTTACAATCAAGCTGCAGTGCCCCTTCTACTTCCATCAGCTTTACTTCGAAATATCCATTTCTTCTGGAGGTTGGCCCTCCCACTAGTAATTCCGCCTTGGTTTCCATAAAATTCTGGACAATGAAATCATCTCTGGAGATAAGATCTCTCCATGCTCGGCAAACAAGCCTTCCGTTCTTGTAAACATAACTAGGTGGAACTTTAACGAGAATGCCAAATACGATACTTTCGTGAAGATCTTTGAAAGAAGTACTCTCCATTGCCCCTCTTCCTTCTCCGTCTTTCCTCGATATGTTCTTTCTGTTTCTAACCTTGTCATTCTGTAAGGCCTCCATTTCTTCATCCACAAAACCATCCACAACTTCAGCAATCTCCCTCCCGCATTGCAGTATACTAAATTAAGGCAGGTACTATCCTGACAAGCAAAATAAATTAATGAGAGCGAATTTTTCGGTGCATACATAGTTGACAATCATGATTTGTCAGTTTGATTGTAAAAATAATATCATCATATGCTAGCATACTATGCAATCGTGGATGCTAGAATGTCTACATGTTAGAAAACATGGTTTATACACTTGACAAGCATGTATTCTCTAATTAGTCATGCTTGGAAATCTAATCTTTGCTCTACAGTACTCTGTGATTGGTAAGTTGGATCCTTGATCTGTTCTTCAATGGCATACTGCCATTCTGGCATCTGAAAAATGAAGAGATATGTACCATGTGTGTGTATGTATATGTGTGCGCGCGCGCGCATGTATGTATGTATATGAATGCCGATAGCCAAGTTCTATTCTCTTTCCTTCTCCTAAAATTGCTAATAGCATACCATGGCAATACGCATACCGTAGCAGAAGAATTTCTCGTTCGTCCAATACTTACAGCAACATAAGATGTTACCTCGATAGCAAAACTAATAGGAGTAAGACCTTATAATAACAGGAAATCGGACCAGGAACATGAAGAAAAGAAAAGGAAAAAAAAAAAAAAGATAAACAGAATTATTTGCAGTTGGGGAAATCTTCAAAATAAGATTCAAAGATCATTATGGAATACCCCTGATTTTCCATTGCATATCTTTTGCCATGAGTTCTCAGACGCGGCCAGTTTTGATAAAACCACATAACAACTTGACAACAAAAGGGAATTTTGAGAAAAATTAAAATATTAGCTAGCATAATCACAATCATCGTGAATGTATTTCCGTCGCTAGAATACCGTAACAACACAGCTATGAACAAAATTAGTTTGAACTACGTACTTTAGATTGCCCGTTTGAGATCGGCCTGTAAAATAACCTGGAATTTACGAGGATTTTGAGTTTAGGTTTGAGAACTCAATTAGGGTTTTAAAGAGCCAATCAATGACTAACGAGCGGGTGATAAAAACCGAGATAAAAGGAGACTCGAAATCCAAAATCTGGAAGGAACTGAGTCACCGACCCCTTTTTTTCCTTCTCTCCGCCGCTGTTAAACTACTACGTTTCTTGGAATCTGTACCGACCAGTGGTGTTCCACACACACCAAAAAAAAACCGAGATAAAAGGAGACTCGAAATCCAAAATCTGGAAGGAACTGAGTCACCGACCCCTTTTTTTCCTTCTCTCCGCCGCTGTTAAACTACGTTTCTTGGAATCTTTTATTTTTTGTTTTCTGTACCGACCAGTGGTGTTCCACACACACCAAAAAAAAAAAAAAAAAAAACTGAAAAAGTTGCTAATCTAGAAAGCGGAAATGGTTCCAACCAAAAATATAGGATAATCATCCTATAATTTTTAAAAGTGGTTAGGTTACTCAAAAATATTTGAAATTTTTGGTTAGGTTACTACTTTTATTCTATTGCTATGTCTTTTGGTGTTTCTTGAAAATTTCTTTTCCTTTCTGTTAAATTCTATCTATCTCGTCACTCTATCAATTATTTTGTTTTTAATTTTAAAACTCACATGTTCGACTGTGGAGTGACCGGTGATCCTTATTAAAAAAAAAATGAATTAATAGTTTTCAAGAAATGGAGAAAATACTCTTATTAATTTGGACAAATGTTGGAATAGTCTTTGTTAATTAATTCTTTTTTTTTCGGCCTGTGAGTAAGTATGAGAAGGTTAGGTTATCTATGTACCTAATCATATCTCACACATTGATTGGTCACTGATTAACTGATTGAATAGGTTCAATGTCAAACTAATGCTTAATATACATAATGTTAAGGTTAATGAAACTGTTGCCATTCCTACTCTTTTAACTCAAGAAATGAACGTTACCCCCTTAGCTGGGTTTTTCCCCCTCGGGGGAGAAGAGCTTCTTCCTTAAATTACTGTAAAATTGATAAGTATAATACTTCACTCTTATTACATGTATCATGCATTCAAACACTTCAATACGTTACCCCGAGAGAGTAAAGAAGGCTTCTACTTTGGCCTCTCCCCGAGAGTCCCTTTGCTCTTTCATACTTCTTTCAAAACAAGATAAGGAGATTACATCGTGTTAGATTTAAGGTTCAAATTCTGAACCAAACAGTTGAAGTTATGAAGGACATGAGGAGGGAAGAGGGAGAGTCAATCCCTCTTGCACTTAAACATTCCTTCACAGTTTGTACACTATTGTGCAGACATTCTTTTACACTAGTTAAACTTTTTTATCCCGCTAAGTTCAGGGTAGCCCTGACGTATTACTGTGGGAAAAATAAAAGTAGTTGGAGCCTGTACGTAATACGTATATTGATAGTTCTACTACTGATGGCAAAGTAATCGTTGTTAAGTAAGACCTATTGGTAAGTGTTAGCTGCGACTAAATTATGCTTTATTTTTACAAAAGATTACATCTCCAGATGATCTTTGCAAGATTACATATATGCTGAAAGGCTATATAAGTTAGCAAAAAAATTTTCGGTGAAAAATCATAGGATTTAGGGCCTGTTTGTTTTGATGTAAAATATTTTCCGAAAAATCTTTTTTAAATTTTCCAGTGTTTGGATGCAATTAGACTACTGAAAACCTTTTCTTTAGGAAAATGATTTACGTCATCTAGCGGAAAACAATTTACAGAATAGATCTTCATAAGTTATTTTCCCATTTACCGTAAGTCATGAACCTAACATCTCAAACTGCCTACTCGTACCACCACTGCATATTCTCGTGGGAGCTTACTTTCGAGTTTGGGAAATAATCAGTTTATGCCTTTAAAAAATGATAAACAACGTAGAGCAGAGTACTTGCACGTATTCTGTCGAAATGATATTTTAAAAGTTTACCAAACATTAAAATAATTTCATGGAAAACGCCTTTTACTGAAAAGATTTTCTCATGGAAAACATTTTACATCGAAACAACAAAAGTTACAAAGTTTGAGCGTTTTATTAATAAGCATCTCATATGTCATTCAATAGAACGCCGCATCATTAGACACAAAACTAATCACATTATGTTGCGTCAACTATAGTTGAATTTTCCTCGTGTTGTGAGTTTGATCCATTTTTTATTTTCTGTTTTCTACTTTTACTTTTAAACCACATTGTCCCGTTTATTTCTAGTGTAACTTCACTTTTGTTCCATTTTCTTATGATTTACCGTGACATATTCTCATAGTATTTGATTGAGATTCCAAATCTACACGCAAAATTAAAAAACTATTCATGAAAATATCAGTGGATTTGTCCCTTGAAACCAAGGAAGTCTCTCGGAAATAAGAGGTTAGTCTAAATAACTAGAAATCTCTACTTAAGCTTGAAATTTAGTCAACATTGACAAAAGTAATATAATAAAACTAAGGTATATGTATGATAAAATTTAACTATCTAAATGAATCGAGATATAGAGACTAGAAAGTGAAGACGTGTACTTTTTTATAATTTATTTCCAGACGTACAATAATAAAAGCTTTGAGGTAAATTAATAAAGTGACATTGAACTATAAGTATCAGATGGCGAAAGGATTCATCAACAATGGAATTACAATTGGTAAAAGCAACATTTGGTTTAAATTTCCAAGCTGATGATTCTAATTTCCAAACGAGGCAAGTAATTAGTCATTTTAGATGAAAGCATTCGCCCAGACCAAAACATTCTCCTGCATACAGCATGCAGCTAGGCAGGCAAGATATTATACTTAGCATGTTAACATAAAGTAAATCTATTGAGCGAGGGTTCCAATTGTACATTATCTAGTTACTAATTTGAATCCAAATTTATTTGCATAAGATAAATCAGCCATGAGATTGAAGCAACATGATAAAGAAAAGAAAAAAAATGGTCAATGAAAAAAATAATAAAAATAAACAAAAATTAGATGTAAATTTTAAGGTCACGTAGAAAGGAGGATTGAATCTGGTGGTATGATAGGAGGGATTGTAATCAGGAGGTTTTGAATTCAAAATCGTCCACTAAAATATGGTCGCGAAAAGATATGAATTGGTGGTATGATAGGAGGGATCATAATCAGGAGCGTCCACTAAAATATGGTCACGAAAAAGATATGAATGAGTACGAAATACAGTAATCGTGGGCGATATTACGGGGCGGTAGAGGTGGGCACACATTGAGTACTTTGTCTCATGCACCATTTGATTGACTTGCCTCACACCTTGCAGGTCAGCCATTTTTTTGATACCCACTTAAGGGAAGGTCAAGTCCATGAGTACCCACCCCTATCCCATCATCATTTAAATTTTTAAAAATAATTTATACTAATTTAATTTTGTATTTTACATATTTAAGAGTACTCAACAAAGATTTTTCTTAGAAAAAGTCTCATGCCAAGAAACAAATATACAAAGAGAATACAATAAAAAGGAAAAATTTTAAAAGAATTCAAAATTAATGAAAATTTGAAATAAGTACTACCTTTTTAAATAAATATATATATATAATTTTCCACATCAATTAAAATCTTTCCCAAAAAATATAAGATCATGACTTCTACAAATGGATCTCGTAAACAAAAAATAGTTTCTCATATTTGCAGTGCAATTTGTTCGATGAAATTATTTAGTTAATATTAAAAATATTATTTTACAGTATATGTATGAAAATAAAAAAAATAAATAATATATATGGGGACGAGTCGAATATCCGCGGATTCTTAATTTTGTGATCCTAACTCGCCTTATATATAAACGGGTATCCAATCATCTTTTGATCTGGTCAAATAATGCGGATCGAGTATTCCATTTTTAGAATCGAATTAGGTCGAATATCACGAATTTTTTGGTGGATGGGTATTTATTAATACTCGTTAGAGTTAGGCGAGGAGAAAAAAAGAGTGAATTATCGTGCGACAACCTTGGACCGTTAAATAGATTCGGTGGTTGGGTTCCGGCCATGATCCAAATACACATGTGGTCAAACGTTGGAAGCATTGGAAGCCAATGGTACCGATGAATTCCCAAACCTGAGGGATACATCACACATGCATTATAATTTTTCTAATATGGTACAGCACAGGAGACTGCCTGCAACTGCCTAGTGGAGTGGAAGCAGCAGTTACTCTGGAACTGCCGAACCAATTGAGCCAGAAGAAATTACCGGTAAAAGATAATCATATAGAATAGTACTATATATGACGTAACAAATCATAAATGACAAACTGCTAAAAAAAATTAAAAAATAAAAATAAAAATAAAAAGAAGAAAATCGAAGAAGAAGAGTAAGCTTCCACCCGTTAACGGTGACGGTAACGTGTCGAACCGCATGAAGTGAGAACTGAGAAGTGACGCAACTCAACCTTTCTTCCCCAGTCACGTCACGTCCCGTTATATAATCGGCCCTTTGACCATATTACCCCGCTCTTCCTTCCCCCGCTCGACTCTAGCTCGCACCAAGCTCACATCACCACGCTTCTCCCTCTTTGTCTTTCTCTCTCTGAACTCTGAAGTCTGCACCGCCCTCCACAGGCCCTGTCAAGGTACGCCCACGCCCGCGCCCCCCCTTTCTCCGTTTTAATTTTACTTTCCATTTTTAAAAAAAAAATTTCTCCACTAAAATTACGTAGATGTGTATGTGTATTATGTAACACTCGCGGGTACTCACGAGTCATGAGTTTATTCTAAATTTCCTTTTCCCCCAAAACAAATTTCCCCATTCTCCCTACCAAATTTTTATTTTTGTCCGGCGTCATGGATTCATTGAGAAAATGAATCGGTGTGCGATCTCTCCTTGGCTTACTCTCTCTGGTTTTCTTGTTAGTTCTTCTCTCTCTCTCTTTCTCTCTAGGGTTTACTAGTTGCTTTTCTACTCTCGGCAATCATACGTTTACCTAATTATGGGGTTTTTCAGTTAAAACAGAATTATTTGTTGCTATTTCGTGCAATTTTTTCTCGACGAGGTTTCAACTCATTCCGATAAATTTGCCTTCATCGCGTTTTCTTCTGCGCCAAAACCCTTTCAAACTTAGTTGCTGGTTAATTCACTGCTTTTGGGTTACGTAATTGCCGAACTAGGATTTTAATTTTTTCTTTTCTGTACGTTCATTTTAACGGAATGGGTAGGAAAATGGATGGACTTCTTTTTTTGTGGTTATTGGGCTAAATTTGGTGTTCATGTTACCATGATTTAGCTGGTTCTGTCGGTGGAACTCTCACTTTTTTTTTGGGGAGGGGGGGGGGTGTGTGTGGTGGGGTTGGGGAATAAAAATTTCTTCAATTTAATGTTCATTATTTCCACAAAAGAGTTTTTTGGTGGGAGAAAAACTTACTGAGTTTGAAAAGTATAGTTGCATTTTGTGTCATGTTGATCAGGTTCTGGGGATTTTGAATTCTGTTTGATAAGTTTATGATGGCTCATAAAGATCGAATATTTGTATGAGCTGTGCTTGTTGTGGATTGGACTATTTATTTTTTGTATGATGTTGTGCTTGTTGCGGATTGGACGACTTATTTTCAATTATGCAGGCCTGTTATTGTGTGATTGTGGTACATTGTCAGTTGTTTGTTTCTCCATTTTGTTTCGGTCGAGGGTGGCAAGATGTTTTTCTGCATGATTGGGCATTCGTGGCGGGTTTCCTTGTTTTGTATTGACAACTGCAGCGCTGTTAATGGTCATGTCTAAGATGTCCCTGCACGCTTCTGTTTGTACTTTGCTTGGGTTTGTTCTCATTATTTAAGAAAGTTGTGTGAAAGCATGTACCTTCTCGTGTTATATTGCATAGTTTTCGAAAATTGTTCCGAGAAGTTGGTGCTGCCATTTGAAGCTATTTAAAATTTTCCATTTAGCACTTAAGAGGCATTGTGGAAGTGGCCTTTTTAATTATATCTGTTACTATAGTTATTCGGAGCCTCTCATTTAAAATCCATGTTGGAATAAAAGGGGATCATATACACATTATTTAACCTTTTGTTGCTGGGGTCAGTCAAGAGGTATCTTTATTTTTTTCAGAATAGATAATTTTCTGTTTTCATGCTTCTGAAGAAATTACCCAAACTGGTCTTCTGAAAATCTTTCTTTTTGCATTAAAAAGACTTGCCGTGGCATTAAAAAGACTTGCCGTGACATTAAATTTTGAGTGTCCTGCTCCCTTTTCCATGCACCTTGACAAATTCATGAATAGCATTTGCATAAAGAGCACAATCAATTTTTACGAAGAATTACCCAGATTTTGATTTTGTAAGCTGTGATACCCCTCCAACCAAAAAAAGCAAAAACAGTGAGTAGGCCCTGCCATTCCTCCCCATCTTACTTCTGTATTATAATAAATAGCAATACCAAATATTCTATACTTGTTGCTTGCATGTTTAAAAGCTTCAACTTGAAGAGTTAATACACTTACATGAATGAAAATATCTGGAGTTTAATTTGATTGGTTTACAGGTTAAGACTTTATTTGCGTTCCTTATTACTCTATTATGAAGCTAATCTCTCTCTCTTTCACACACACATACACAGAGACTGTGGAAGAAATTACTAGCATGCTTTTAGTTTTGGACCTTGAGGTTCTCATGCAAGAATTAATCATTTTATATTGTCCTTGAGGCACCTTTTAACCATACAGTAATGTGTTATTTTTGTATTTACTTTGCTGCCTTGCCCTCTGGATTAGATCTTACTGCTGCTTTTTGGATTTTAAACTTTTAATCAGGCTTCTGTTTAATTTATGGTCTGGAGTATTATTCACATGCTCATATTTGTGATTATCCTGTTTAGGCAAAAAAAGTCGCTAGGATTCTTCACCGATGTTTCTTTGTTCACCTTGAGTGATTGCTGGAATGGACTTAAATGCCTCTCCACAGCCAGAAGAGGATGATGAGATTTTTGAGCCGCACTTAGGAGAAGACAGTGCACCAGAAGAACATGTTCATCACAATGATAGTGCTGAATTTGCAGAGAGTGCTGTTGAGATTTCTCGCCGGGTACCTATTTTGCTATCTATTTCTCCAAGTACCTGAAAAAGTATTTGTTTGTCGCCAGACTTATATTTTCTTGACAGAATATTCTTCTCAGAACAGCCTCTTTACTGCCTTTTTTTTTGGTTGGATTGGTATGGTGACTCTAGGCTTTTAAGTTTTGATTGGGTACTCCATGGGAGAGTATTTAATGTCCTTTTCCGACTCCCCATGCTTTCCACCTCTTTCAACAAGGTTTTCATGGCAAGGACTGTACATCAAAAGATAAAATGTGCTCTTTTGCATGGCTCAGAAAGGGATTTTTGGGTTTTGGGTAGGGGTCAGCTGAATCTTATGGTGTACAAGCAGTTATGAATTTGTTTACCTAATATGCACGGTCAATTAAAAGGCTTGATATAATTACTTTGTTTGTATTTTGTGGCACTAGGAACGTGAGCAAAGGATTCAAAAGATGAGAAGTCAACGGATGGATGATCGACCCCAATATGTACAACAACCATATAGTCAGGATGATATGTTTCAAACGAAAAGACAGAAAACTCACAATAAGCTTCCACCAGGTATCCACGAAGGCATCTTTCTTACTGCAGTCCGTGGTCCTAAAATTTCATCTGTTTCTTTCTACGTTGTGTGTTTGCTGACACCTTTTACCTGTTGCTGAAACATTGAAAGTATGGCATGGAGAGAAATTTGATTGCTTCTTATTCATCTGAAAGAAATGGAAAGGAATTTGGCTGCTAAACTATTTTATTATCCATTTTTGTTTCAAGAAACTAAGTTTTTAAATTCTATGGAGGAGTATGTAGTTTTAATCTTATGCTGGATGGACTGTAAAGAAATTCTTTTTCTGCAGATTTCCTTTTCATATTTTAAGTTCTGAGTTCTGACAGACAATATTGTTTCTAAATCCTTTGATCCGTTTGGTCAATGTGATGCATCTTGATGCTATTCACTTTGGCTCGTGACATTGTAGGTTGGCTGGACTGTCCAGCTTTTGGTCAAGAGATAGGTTGCATAATACCTTCTAAAGTTCCATTGGGTGAATCCTTCAATGATGCTATTATTCCTGGCAAAAGATACTCATTCAGACAAGTGCTACATCAGCAAAGAGTGTTAGGCAGAAAGGTAGAAGCATTGGAGTTAAATCTCTTCCATTACATTCTTGTTGGTTTTAGGAGCTGTCATGTTTTCTTTAGAATATCTTAAAATTTTTACATAGAATATGTAATTGTTACTGCAAAATATTCTATTTCCTGTAAATCTCCAACACTCTTTATTTAATGGTTAGATGAGTCATAAGAAACAGCATGTTTACATTTAAAGAATAGCATGCCATTAATATCAGTTGCTGAAGATAGAGGAATGCCTAGCTTTTATCTAATATGAGTGTTTGCACTTCATGATCAGTTAAACTCCATGTTGAACTTATGATTCTGATTGCTAGCATAATTGCACCATTTGAACTTTTACTGAATGTTTTCAGCTTGGCTTGGTGATTGATTTGACAAATACATATCGGTACTATCCATTGCAAGATTTGAAGAAAGATGGTATAAAACATGTTAAGGTGGGGATCGTTTTTCTAGTAATTCAATTGCTCTTTTTGCAGTTTTTCTATTGGGATAAGACCTTAACTTTCAAATGTTGTTTTTGATTTAGATTTCTTGCAAGGGGCGCGATTCTGTACCTGAAAATGAGGCCGTTAATCAATTTGTTTATGAGGTAGGTTTTTCTTATATTTGGTGCCAATGTGTCAAATTTGGGTTGGATATAGAGATGGAAAAATGAAAGGTAGCGCGACTCAGAAAGTTAAGTTAGGAGCAAGAGATTCCTGGTTTATGTTCCGTGACGCATGACAGAAGGCATGGTGCATTTATTTTTAATTCCCAGTGTTACGGATGAGTAGCTGCATTTGGTCATTATACTTTCTTCTTAGGAGTTACGAGCTTGGTTTTAATTCATCCTAATCCTTTGTGAATGATATCTTGCGGATTTATGATATACTATTGTGAGCAACTTTCTGACTGTTCATTACAACAATGGTTTGCTTAACTGTATTTATTAGGTCTCACTATTCCTTGCTCGCCAGAAGCACTCAAAGAAATATATTTTGGTGCATTGCACTCATGGACATAATCGAACTGGGTATATGATCATTCACTATCTCATGCGTACTTTGCCTATATCCGTCACTCAGGTTGGTCATCTCTCTCAACTTGTTTCCCATCCTCAGTTAATTAGTACATTTTTCAGAAATATTTGGCTTCACCTGGATGCAGGCAGTCAAAATATTTGCTGATTCGCGCCCACCAGGAATATACAAGCCTGATTATATTGATGCATTGTACACCTTTTATCATGAAAAGAAACCCGATATGGTCGTCTGCCCCGGAACTCCAGAATGGAAAAAATCCACTGAATTTGATCTAAATGGTGATGCCATGCCAGATGATGATGATGATGGAACTTCTGCTGCTCTGCCTATTGTACGTCTTTCCCTTGCTCCTGCCTTGTTTTATTTACTTGTTTGGTATGAAGGGCTGCTAATTCTCAGCAGTAGCAAAATCTGTAGTGATGCTAATGAGTAGTGCTCTTGGCTTATTCGTAGTTTACTGCTTTTATGCATGTGCCTAATCTACTTTGAATGGTCTGTAAAGCTTACCATTAAGCTGCTGAAACTTTAGCATTGGTTCCGCTTACTACTATTTTTTGCTGGAGCATGAATATTGGTTTTGAATTTCTCAGGCTACTCAGGAAACAGATGTAGTGATGACAAATGATGACATTTTAGGAGATGCTATCCCCTCCGAACAGCAAGAAGCACTGAGGCAGTTCGTTTACCAGTCACTTAAGTTATCAGTAGGGGTATGGATCAATTATCTGTATTGTATGTCTTTTGAATGCATTGTATGTTCTTTTTAATGGAAAGAAATCTTGTAAATTAAATCTGTTGGATCCTTAATTGGTGGAGAAATTTTTCTGTGTACACTTGTACATTTAGCTAAAACTTGTAATCCAGCAAACTCTGACTTTCTGTCCTATCTGATTTTTTTGATATTTGCATGCCACCTTCTGTCTCTTTGTATGTGATGCAGTAGAAGGAATTCCATGGTTTGGTCCATTTTGATAATGCATTTAGACAATAATTTCCTGTACTACTGGCTTTTTTTAAAAAATTTTATTTGGCATTTATTAGATTTTTTTTGTGACTTTTTGACTAGCAATCAGTTTTATACTCTGCTGTCGCGTCACATTCTGCAGATTGCTCGTCTTATAATTGAACTTTTTATCTTCCCAATGTGCAGGTAAAAGGGTTGTCACAGTTTCCAGGGTCACATCCAGTTTCTCTCAACAGGTCCGATTCGAATTCTTTCTCATTTATGGAAATTGAGTGACCTTAATTGTTTATGATTTGTCAATTTTGAATAATTTAATGGCATTTATGTTGTAGGTTTGAACTTGGATGGATGAAGTTCAAATAAGTTTTTTTGATATTTTGGAAAATGTAGCATGGTTTCCTAAAGATGTCTTATTCAGATGATTGATTTTAGAGAGAGATGACAGAAAATCAACCACTCTCTGAATTTCACCCCACATGCCTTGTTGGGATTTGTAAATCAAAGTCACTCCATGTTCCTTAAAGCAACCCCTTGTAAGAGCAATAAATTTAGTCCAAGTTCCTTATATCCAGCCTTTCGAAAATAAAAGTAAATTTAAAGTTGGCAAGTATCAAATGCAGCATTCAACAGCACCAAAGATGAGGAAGGACTGAAAAATGTAGTACAAAAGATTAATCTACCTTTTCTATTTGGTGCACTGTATTGCCAGTTTTTACAGGTTTTCTGAATGTTTTATCAACCACATTACCCGTATGATGCTTGTCAACCACATTACCTGTATGATGCTTAGCGGTTTTTTTTTTGGATAATTGATGATTTATAAGTGATGGAAATGATTTGAAAGTTTAATGAACATGCGGATTACTTTAGCAACAGGGACTACATCCTTTCCCAATGTATTCTGCAGTTTCACTGAATTGTGCTCCTGTAACAGTAATCTTACTGCCTTTGGACGTGCAGTGAGAATGTAAAACTGCTTAGGCAACGTTACTATTATGCTACATGGAAAGCTGATGGGACTCGATATATGATGCTGATTACAATGGATGGGTGCTACTTAATTGATAGGCACTTTCAGTTCCGGAGGGTCCAGATGAGATTTCCTTGCAGACATACAAATGAAGTATAAATTTCGATTAGTCAAATTTGCTTATACTATCTGCTTTGAATTACGTTACAATAGGTTTCTGGTATATCTAACTTTAATATCATGTTTTTACCAGGGTATAGCTGAGAAGACCCACCACTTCACATTACTTGATGGGGAAATGATAATTGATACAATGCCGGATTCTCAGAAGCAGGAAAGACGATACCTGATATATGATATGATGGCAATTAATTCAGTTTCTCTTATAGAGGTATAATATTTAAAAGAACTTGCCAATGGGCCCAAAATCCTTGCTGAAACTTGTGCTTATTGTTTACTTTGTATTAAAAGCTATTGGATTAGGTGTATTTGTGTTGACATTCCTGCAATTGGTATACGGTTGAGTGGATGTATGCTTAAAATTTATTTGACTGGTGGAAAACGTTGCATGTTAGAACATTTTTGCAACTTTCTTTAGCACTCTGCTAACTGTTATAAAGCGACATTGTTGTTTTTAATACTTAATTATGAACTAATACCATATCTATTTAGTCTGATGAACTACGTTGCTGTATGCCCTCAATATCATTTCATGATGAACAAAATTTCTTCTGCTACTTAGGTTGCTAAGTTTTAATTTTTTATCGTATCTGCTGATGAAGCTTGTATTCTACTCATTATATCAATTTGATTTATACTTGTCTTACATTGATGTTCATGCATAAACAAATTTCCAGGACAGATAAATAAAGTGCAAGATCTTTTTGGAAGTATGTACGACACTGTTTGGTTTTCCCTTTTCTTATTCCTTTCATCTTCTGTTTTTGAGTAATGATACTTTATTAAGAAGGCTTTTTTTTTTTTTTTTTTTTTTTTAAAGAAAAGGAAATATAATACAATATAAGAAACATGAATGAGTGGTTCTACAGTTGAATTAAGTAGTTTATGTTAGTTTTCTTTTAGTTGAAGTGGTTGTGGTTTTATTTAGGATCAGTGATTTTAATGTGTCATGACCTTCTTTTCTCGTTATTTTGGATTCTGACTCTGCTTGGGTGCTTTAATGTTGACATCTGGTCCTTCAATTGATTGCAGCGACCCTTTTATGAGCGTTGGAAAATGCTTGAGAAAGAAATAATTGAACCGAGGAACTATGAGCGTCAGCACATTTATCAGAGTAGGAACCCCTATTATAGATATGAACTTGAACCATTCAGGGTATGTCTTCTTTACAGCTCAATTACTTGTGTATGAATTCCCAACACTTTGTTTTCCTTCTTGGAACTGATGGCTGATTGACCAAACTTAATTAGGTGAGGAGAAAGGATTTTTGGCTGCTTTCTACTGTAACTAAACTTCTGAAGGAATTCATCCCCAGGCTTTCTCATGCAGCTGATGGTCTTATCTTTCAGGTGCTCAAATATAGGCTCTCATATGGTATTATATATCCCCTTTGATGAAATCTGATTTGATTGATTTATATATGTTTAAACCTCCATAAAGTTGTTTGCTGACTCACCTATACTTGAAAAAATTCACTCTTTTTCTCCCTTTTGGTGATGAAGGTGTTTTAGTTTTGCATGCCTGATAATGAACATTGCGCCAGGGTAGGAAGCTTATGATATTAAGTGATTGACATGCTTTGAGAATTTATTTGTGCAATTTGGTTACTTATTGATTCTATGCTACATATTCATTCCGCTTTTATTTTCACATTTACCTTTTTCTGGATGTTATTAGAATTCTTAGCTTGTTAAAATTTTTTTGGCAATTGATTTATTCTTTTCTTTATGCCAGGGTTGGGATGACCCTTATGTTCCTCGCACACACGAGGGACTCTTGAAATGGAAATATGCAAATATGAATTCGGTGGATTTCCTTTTTGAGGTAGTATTTTCTTTATTTCTGATCTGTAGTTAATTTGTACTTGCCCTTAAATGAATTGAGTTTGTTTGAATATCTATGATATTTTTTATTTGCTTTGATCTTATTTGTAGAAGTGCATTTGGATTCAATATGCTGATTATATTACTGACCGGTATCGATCTGAACAGGTGGTTGATAATCGCCAGCTTCTTTATCTTCATGAAAAAGGGAAGAAAAAGCTGATGGAAGGGAATGTGGTTGTATTTGATGGTCTGTGTTTGCTAATTTTTTTCATGATCTTTCTTCTGTCCGCCCCATTATGTATGTGAATGTGTTTTCGTATGTGCTGCATTTCCCTCCCCACTTCCACCCCCAGTTTTCTCGTTTGTGGTGATATAGGGTGTCATGAACAAGCTGAGATTAACCGAGCTTTGGATGTTACAATAGCTGAGCTTGATGTGCTAGTAAAGTAAAATGTTAGGATTTAGCAGATTTTTGTGGGGCGGATGATAACTATCCTGACAGTACTTTTTTTTTTTTAAAAATTTTTTTGGGTTGTATGGCATCTGCTAGTATTGTGATGTAACTTTATTTATTGAACTGTATGGCATCTGCTAGTATTGTGATGTAACTTTATTTATTGAACTACTACTAGTCCTGCAGTATCCTTTGTTCATTGTTTCTGGAATAACAGATGGCTCTGAGCCGTTATCATTTTCGGGGAAGATTATTGAGTGCGCTTGGAAAGCTGAAGAAAAGGTGTGGGTATGTATGCGGATCAGGACTGATAAAGGAACTCCAAACGACTTCAACACCTATAAGAAGGTATTTTCCTTACTCACTATCAACACTTTCGGAGGGTTGTAATTTGGTTTCTGAAGAGTGTCGTGCCCTTTTAGCTACATATTTTGGTTAAAGTAAATAATGGAATATGTGCATTAACAACAGGTTATGAGAAGTATAAGGGATAATATCACTGAGGAGATCTTATTGGGTGAGATTCATGAGACCATTCAGTTGCCAATGTATGCTGATCGGATCCAGAGAGACAGCAAGCCTCACTACCACTCGAATTCTGTGCGGCGTAGGTGATGGATGTTGCTGTTATTGAGTTAATGGAGTACATTACCTGAGGAAGTTAGTCATAGGACAAATCTGAGCCTTGAATTTTCTTTTCTTCCTTGCCTGCAAAATGATCTCTCTGCCTCTTGAGTTGCCGAAGTTATCATATAGGAGTATACTAGCCAAAAGGGATATTGAGATCTTTGACTGGAAGAACCTCATACTGTGCATCACTGGTTATTTGGATCCAGTTGCTACATGCTACATATTATGGCCGTCAGCTTCGGACAGCTGGTTCTTGTTTCTGAAAGTTTTCTGGCCGGAAGGAATTAGCCGTTAGGATGCCATGTATATTAGTCATCATTATAGGTTTTCTTTGTGTAGTCTTTATAATTATAATCTCTCCAGAAGTAGCCCTTTTCAGCTTTAGTATTGCAGTTTTCGAACATCGCTGTCTTGTGAATATTGTTCAATATTAATTACTATAATTGAGGAGTAGATTTCTGAGCCGCTGTGAGCCGTCTTCTCGTGGAACTGCATTTGATGGCAGCTGGATGCATGCATGTGTATAACCGCCATAATCTGGGTGTAGGTCCAGGCCTTTATTAGTAAGTATTTACTTGGTTCTTTTCAATTTGGTATGGGATCGTTGAATCGATCCAGTACTTCACTTTGCTAATTCGTGGTGTCGTCACTCTTAATCTAAGTAAGGGTCCTGGCCATCTGATTGGCTTCGTTAATCTGCTTATAGGATGATTCTGAGCTAAAAAATGACTACTTGGAGCCTGGATTTCCCTTCCTTCTCTGCCCTTCAGTAAGTAAGGGTTTTGGACTTAAGAAAAAAAATGTTTTTTCTTTTTAAAGTTTCCTAAGGGTGAATGTTCAGAATTTTTTTTTTTTTTTTCAGGAAAGATATTTGTCACTAATATTAATGAACAAAAACACGTACAATTATGGCATGGGGCAACGGCCCTTGAAATCATGTGGTGCCTTCCCATGCAACCTGGGGGTGAATTTTCAGTTTTCGTTACTCATATGTTGTCTTGGATGATTAAAAGATAAATCACGTCTCTTCTCGTGATCTGGGGGCCCAAAGCATTTCATGTGTTTTTTTTGAACAATTGATCTCTCATATTGCATGTGTGGGGAATGGGGAGCCAAAAGTTATACAGGGTAAGGAGGAGGGGGGAAGTGCATGAAAATTTTTCTAAATAAAGGGTAAAATACACTAAACCCCCTTGTGGTTTGGGTTATTGTCATAAAACCTCCTCATTGTTTAAAAACTCCCAAAGAACCCCCTCATGATTTGGACTAATTTGGCCAACAAACGGAAATTATCCAATTTGACGGAATAATATAAAATTTCTATATTAACCTTGTTTTCAAACTATACCAAAAGTTAGTTCGGGTTTTACTTAAGATTTTAAAAATTTTCCTGCTTCATTTAAGAAAAAAGTAAAATTCAGGGGTTAATTCAACAAATTCTAAAAGTTTGTTGTCTTCTCCAACTGGGGGATGTTTATATTTCAGAACCCATCTCCTTTCTTTTTGATCTATTTTTTTCCCTTTTTTTGTTTTCCTTTCTCTTCCATTTTCTTCTCCTTTTCTTCCTTTCTTCAGTCTAGCAATTGTCACCTTGCCATCATCGCCGTCACTATGATTGTCGTGGTCATTACCTTCATCATCATCTTCAGCACCATTGGGTCTCAAATTTCATCTAAATTCATGAATCTTGAATTGTCTAAGGAAAAAATTAAGGGGCCAAACTAAAATTTCAAAACATTCTTCATCTTCTCCGGTGATAAAGCAGCTTTCATTATTTTTCTACCGCTGCCGCCACATCCATCATCATCTTTGTGGGTTTACAAACAAACTTTATGAGTCAAGGTGAAAATTTTCAAAGTTTTTCTTCTTCCCTCCTATTATTATCATTTACAGATCTTGCGGCAGCGACAGTAGGAGCAGAGCTGCCAGTAGCTACCACCAGTGTGGAATTTAACAAAAATTACACCCTCAAATCCAATTTCAGCGTATATCATGATTATGATATCAGATTTGACCAAAAACAAGCAAAGAATAATAAAACATAGGCATGAACAATGATAGGCAAAACTATAAATTTCAGTCCTAAAATAAAGCAAAGCCAACAAATTACTATATAAAAACAATCCTTTGGACCAGTAAAATGGTTATATGACACCAATTACACACAAAAAGTCAGATATTTACATGGATTAAAAGAAAAATTATGAGGTTGCCTTGATTCATATCTCAAATCCATCTAGATTTCTACCTGCCTTACGTATTAGTTGGTGACCATGATGGCAATGGTGATGGCATCAAATCTGGTTACCAAAGAATGGGTTAAGGGCAATTACTTAAGAGATTAAAGGTGTTGCTGTAAGGAGAGTTCTATTGAAAAAGAAGCCAAAGTTTGACATGAACTTTCTTAAGAATCCCCTGGTGCTGCAACAAAAGATAAATATAAGAAGAAGAAAGAGTGGTCGCAGTGATCGTGGTTGTGAGAGGAGTTGGTGTTTTGGTGCATCTACTGTTTCTATTTTGATTGGGGGAGGAGCAAGGAGATGAAACGAAAGAAAAGAAAAAAGATAAAAAGCAACCTTCTGATTTTGGGAGAAGGAAAACAAAAGAAAGTGAAAAAAAAGAAAGAAAAGAAGGAGGGTATAATTGGAAGAAGAAATCAGTTTTTACGCAGAAAAATCAACGTGATCAATTTTACTCACGTATTAGGTGAGTGTGACTCACTCTCCGTTAATTTGGATGTTTTTTCATCCAAATTCCAGATTAGTCCATAGTGTAAGGAGGTTCAATGTGTGTTTTTAAACAATGAGGAGGTTTTATGACAATAACCCAAACCACAAGGCGGTTTAGTGTATTTTACCCCTAAATAAACGCACAATGACAAGCTAAAACTGAAAGGATTCGGTCAAAATTTGGGCCTGAAAAAGCCCAATTAAAAACTCCGCGCTACCGTACGAGTCAAATGGCCCAAAATTCCGAAATATGAATAATATATTCTTGAATTATCAGGGAGCTGAAGCTCTGAGTGAAAACTGAAAAGTGACCGGAGAAGAAGCCAGTCAACGTTGGACTCGTGTAATGTAAGTCCAAATCGGCATCGCTCTATCTTGCCTGACACTCCGCCCGACCGCACTGCCCCTGAATTATTGAAGCCACTTATTTAAAAATCAAGCGATTGATCGCTTTAGGTTTCGACCACATCGTTTATGGTTTTGATGCTTGGTAACATATATCTTTGTTTCTTTTCTTGGAGATTGAAGGCTGTGTTATAAGGCAATGTATCTGTGAATTGTTTTAAAATCGAAGAGTTTCAGCTTAACGAAGCGATTCTGACATGAAGATTAGGGTTTTATTATTTTTATGTTACCTTGTGCTCTTTAATTGCTATTTTGCTGGTCTGCGATCGGAAGAAACAAAGAAGAACAAGTTTCGAGAGCGAGAGGCTACTGACGATGCCGTTGCTTATCCCAATTTGTAAGTCCACCTCTTTTACTCTATTCACTTTTTTTTTTTAAGACTTGTGTGGACTGCGATAATTTTCATCGTCGGGTGCTTGTTGTCATGTGCTCGATTGGCCTGGCACTTTCTTGGATACTAGTTATATTGTGATGTTTATCTGGGGAAACAGACAGTATGTGTGCTCCGGATTGTTGAATTTGGATATTAAAGTTCACAGTATGGTTTTTCATTGAATTTGTTGATGGAAGATATGTTGCTGTATGGTGGGGAAATGACGCTGTAAAAACCTGGTTTTTGAGAACTTTGGCAGCTTAAATAGTTTCCATTTCATGGTCTGGTCATGTTTAGGGATGAGAGTGAGCTGTTGAATACGCAGTGCCCTCAGCATTTGGAGCTAAGATGGCAAACGGAAGTCAGCTCCAGTATATATGCCACACCATTGATTGCTGATATCAACAGGTAAAAGAATGGAAGCAGCTTGTTGTCTCCAAAAGGAATTTGATTTTAGCTTCAATAAAATTTGTTTTCAGTAAAGTGCTTGCTATGTGTCCATATTTTTCTTATTTTGCCATCTTCAAAAGCACAACTTTAAGAAGCTAATTGGGAGGTTGGCTATTGATGGGCTATCATCTACTTATAAGAAGATATCATGAGTCAATGACAAGAAAGTAAAAAGATGTATTATGAATATTGAGTAGGGAAACTGAATCTGTTGGAAAAAGGGACTTCTGATTAGCCTATGCCATTATGAATAAGATTTGAAGAAAGTTTGTGGGAATCCATGCTATTTGTAAGCGAGCAGAACCTGTTTATTTTGAATGCTGAGTTTGATTTCTATTTGTATGTTCCAGTGATGGAAAGCTTGATGTTGTTGTTCCTTCATTTGTTCACTACTTAGAAGTCCTAGAAGGTTCTGATGGAGATAAAATGCCAGGTACACTTTTATTTGTGCTTTTGAAATTTAGTTGGTTGTGTTGCTATATTGGCCAGAATGTTTCTGTGTTGAATTTAATAACTTGCTCAGACTAATTCTCCAGGATGGCCTGCTTTCCACCAGTCAACTGTTCATTCCAGTCCTTTTTTATATGATATTGATAAGGATGGTGTGAGAGAAATAGGGTTGGCCACCTACAATGGTGAGGTGCTCTTTTTCAGGTAAATCTGTTATCTGTCATGGTTCTTTTATTGCACCTATAAATGAAGTGCCTTGGACTCACTGCTTTAATGTGGAAAATAAAACAGGGTTTCTGGCTACATGATGTCAGACAAGCTAGAGATTCCTAGATTGAAAGTTAAAAAGGATTGGTATGTGGGTTTGCATGAAGACCCAGTGGACCGTTCTCATCCAGATGTTCATGATGACCTATTGATCCAGGAGGCGCTTATGGAATCAATAACTCGTACATCACTTTCTTTTCTGAAAGTAGTTTGTAATGCTTGTGATGGTGGTGCTTTTTTTTATGATTTTTTATTCACCTTTTTCTTCTGCATGGGGCCTTTTTGTTCCCTTGGATGATTCAAAAGGAGGTCTGATTGGCAGACTTCTTGTATGCGCTACCAATTCTTTGGGATAATCTCTATTATGCTTACCAGATGATGGATGCCAATATGTGGGTTAGAATGCTTGTAAATGCATTATCATCTTCCTATTCATTAACCTGCATGTACTTATTCTTTTGCGTCATTCTATTTCCTCCACACATCTTCTCACAACTCTTAACATTAGGATGTTTGAACATTCATGTTCATCTTTTGAAATTGTTGACATTCGTTTTTTTTTTCTTTTTTCCCTGATACCAGTACATGCCTGACCATGTTTTGGGTAATTCTGATTGGTTCCCCTGCCTAAAGTGTTTTGACTTTTATTCTTCTTTGAACCACAAAGTTCATACTAAATTCCATATATCCTTGTAGAGCACAATGGAAGTTCAGTCAGGGCAAACACTTCAAACCCTACTACATCAGAAGCTCACATTGAAGAATTAAACTCTACAAAATCTACAGTCGCAGAAGTTCAACTTGATAAAATAAACTTATCTGATACACCAAATCAAAAGCAAAGCAATGATAGCCAAACAGATCCACATGTTCAAATGCTAAATAATTCGATTGAGACTTCATTGGGTTCTGGATTCAAGAAAGTTAGCGATGGTGAAAATGGTTCAAAGACTAGCAGAAGGCTACTGGAAGATAATGTCTCAAAAGGCTCCGGGGAGAGTGTCTCTGGATCTGAAGCAAAAACCAATGAGGGAGTCGACGTGGCTACCGTGGAAAATGATGGAGGTTTGGAGGCAGAAGCCGATTCATCATTTGAATTGTTCCGAGATAGCGATGAGCTGGCTGATGAATATAATTATGATTATGATGATTATGTTGATGGAAATCTGTGGGGAGAAGAGGAGTGGACTGAAGCTCAGCATGAAATGTTAGAAAATTATGTGCATATTGATGCACATGTTTTGTGCACTCCTGTAAGTCTGGTAGCACCAAAGCTTCTTCCCATATGATGAGGCAGATTTTAGTCTGAAATTGAACTTTGCTCTTGCCAATCAGGTTATTGCAGATATTGATAATGATGGGACCTCAGAGATGGTTGTTGCAGTTTCCTACTTCTTTGACCGTGAGTAAGTTTCTGTACGTATAACACCATGTATGTTTGTGTGCATGTGTGTGTGTGTATATTTTTTCATTAAAGTCCCTCCAGCTAATTAAATTTTCAATAGTATACTGCTGTATTCATTTTCTTGTCGAATTTAACTTTCAAACGTTTGCTGTAAGTGTATTTTATTGCTCAATTTGCTAAGAATTTTATCGCTTAGATGTCATACTTTTACTACATCTAGCCTTCTAGGAAATTTAGAACATTGGAATGTGCTTTATCATGCATGATTTAGTGGCACCTCTGTTTCTTTCTCTGTCTAAGCAAACTTGTTCCAGGCATCTTGCTCTCTTTCTCTTCAATTTCTAGGAAATTTTCAACATGTGTTTGCTCATGACTAGCCCTTTGCACGTTGCTTTATTTTTGACTTGGAAAACGTGGATATTGGCTGCATGAGTTTCAGCTGATGTTTTTAAGATGTCAGGTATTATGACAACCCAGAGCATTCAAAGGACCTTGGTGGCATTGACATTGGTAAATATGTTGCTGGTGGTATTGTTGTTTTCAATCTAGACACAAAGCAGGTCAAATGGAGTACACAACTGGACCTAAGTACAGAGAATGGAAAGTTTCGTGCCTATATATATTCTTCTCCAACTGTAGTTGATTTGGATGGTGATGGGAATTTGGACATTCTTGTTGGAACTTCTTATGGATTGTTGTATGTATTTGATCACAAGGGTAATTCTTGGATTCTTTTTCTCTTAAAACCTATAGTTGTTTAACAGTTGTATATCTGTCATGCACGTCCCTTGCTTAATTGGTTTTTCCATTTTAGTCATTGATGGTTGGGTTTCACGTTGATTTCATGTACATAAATTGGTTTTGTGTGTCGTTGGTTATTGTCTGTCCAACACTTATTGACTGAAAGAAGCTAATGGAACCTCCTGAAAGATAAAGATATTGTGATTGACTTCTGTATACATAAAGTTAAATATAAACAAATATGGAACTTCTGAGTGGCTCTTGATACAGTTTCCTCCTTATGCCCTAAAACTTTCTTCTTTTTTCACTCATAAATTCTTCTTTCTCCCTCCTGGCCTGTGTCCTTTACCTTGTTCTTTGATCCCAACATCAGAAAAGGAAAGAAGCTCTGTGGGTATTTATTCCTCTTTCGTGTCTTCTTTTTGTCATCATTGTTATCCGGCAAACATACGACTTTTTGGCAAAATTCGACATGTTTTATGCTTGCATATGCTTGCTCTCCAGTTGGTTACCTGAAGAAAATGAATTAGATGCTTTGGCTCCGGTTGTCTAATATGAGAGAGAATTAGGGCTGCTAAAAATGTCCTAGAGAGAGAGAGAGTGTGTGTGTTTTGATGGGGGGACATGCTGTCTACATGTTTGATGATCATTTGTCTTATTCTTTATTCTTGTAAATGTTTTTTGGTATATGCTTGGATGGCATATCAGAGGGGGAATGAGAGAGAAGAGAAAACCATTTGTTATTATTCTTGTTGTGTTGCTTTGTAATTGATTAGTTTGTACTCAGGCGAAATGAGGGTGAAGTTTCCTGTGGAAATGGCTGAAATACAAGGAGCAGTCATTGCTGCTGATATTAATGATGATGGAAAGATTGAAATTGTTACTACTGATACACATGGGAATGTGGCTGCATGGACTACTCAGGGAAAAGAAATATGGGAACAACATCTTAAGAGCCTTGTTCCACAGGTAAGGTTCAGTTTGTTTTGCAATGTCTTCAGCTTAATGAGATTCAAATATATTTTAATAGTTCAATGACATGCTGAAAGATTGCCTTTCAATCAGGGAGCGAGTGTGGGTGATGTGGATGGGGATGGCCATACAGATGTTGTTGTTCCGACGTTATCTGGGAATATATATGTGCTGAGTGGCAAGGATGGATCTTTTGTAAGGCCATATCCATATAGAACTCATGGTAGAGTGATGAATCAGGTACTTCTGGTTGACTTGAGCAAAAGAGGGGAAAAGAAGAAGGGGCTTACTATTGTTACAACTTCATTTGATGGATATATGTATCTTATTGATGGACCGACATCATGTGCGGATGTGGTGGATATTGGTGAAACTTCGTAAGACAACCACATTCCTTGAGGCCTTCAAACTTCTTTCTTCGTAATTTACTAAACTTTTGCATTTTCTGGTTCTTTTTGGTCCATTTTGGGGAACAGATATAGCATGGTCTTGGCTGATAATGTGGATGGTGGAGATGATTTGGATCTTATAGTCACAACAATGAATGGAAATGTCTTCTGCTTCTCAACTCCTGCTCCCCATCATCCTCTCAAGGTTGGATACATTCGAAATATTTTGTTGCTTGCTTCTTGCCATCTGTCCTTGCACTCAATTGATCTGAGTTGCTCTTGTGCATTCCTAGGCTTGGAGATCACATAATCAGGGGAGGAACAATGTTGCATACCGTCCCAATCGCGAGGGAATCCACGTTACTCCATCATCGAGGGCTTTCCGAGATGAAGAAGGTAAGAGTTTCTGGGTCGAGATGGAGATTGTGGATGGGTACAGGATTCCATCTGGATATCAAGGTCCTTACAATGTTACGGTGAGTGGCTTCTTCCGTCTCATATTCTAAAGCATCTAACACAAAAGGTCCACGAAATTTACTTTGCATTCATATTCTAAAGCATCTAACATAAAAGGTCCATGAAATTTACTTTGCATTATTATCCATTATGTACTGTCTTTGTCTCACACACATCTGAACAGGTAAGCTTGTTGGTTCCTGGTAATTACCAAGGGGAAAGGACGATTAAGCAAAACCATGTCTTTGATCGTGCTGGAGTTCATAGGATAAAGCTTCCAACTGTAGGGGTGAGGACCTCTGGGATGGTTGTGGTGGAAATGGTTGACAAGAATGGGCTCTATTTTTCTGATGACTTCGCCCTGACATTCCATATGCACTATTACAAGTTGTTGAAATGGCTTCTAGTCCTTCCAATGCTTGGGATGTTTGGTGTCATTGTCATTCTCCGTCCACAGGAGGGAATGCCACTGCCATCATTTTCACGGAACACCGACTTGTGATGTTAAGCTACTTTTGATAGTGGATGATAGACAATTTTGCTAATACAGCCGGACACAAGACTCTTGAAATGTGATATTTATCCAAAGTTCGCCACAGATGTAATATCATGGAGCCGAGACCATATTAGTATGTTAGGGAGGTCACCTGAATCAAGCCTGAAATACATCTCACTGTAGAAAAGCAGGATAAAGGCTTTGGAGCTTCATGTCCAAATGTAACTCCCCTTTTGATACTTACTTAGGAACAGGAATTACTGGGAAATTGAATGTTCATTCACATCATGTATGTCTCAGCTTGGACTTCGTGCTTTCCATTTCTTTGGATATACGGATACCCGCAGACTGGCTGAGACGCGGGCTAGGATAGTCTCGTTCCCTTACTAATTGTTGAACTTAGCGGTACATTTGCAAGAAATGGCGAAATGTAAGGCGCGCTGGATATTTTCGTTTTTGTTCTGAAGAGAGAGTACATTTTCTGTCTCTCCGTTGAATAGAAAAGTAAAAGACACCACGGAAATACTCTTGAAGATGTAAAGGTCGAACCCCAGTTGTCCAGTTTGCGAGGGATATTTAGTGCTTTCAAGGACGAGTGATTCATAATCATTCCTCGCTGCTACTAAGCTGAATACCTTAAAACGTGTATGCAATTTGAGAAACGCTTATGACCCCCCTCCGCAAATGTGAAAACGTAGTATTGAGTTTGCACAAAACATTCATCAATTTGCAAAAGGGCGGAAGATTGATTGCAGCAAATTAGCGAACACAGAAGTATTTCAGTTGTAAGTCGGCAGCTGAATGAACTAAATTAAGATTAGATTGAACGCGAGAAAGGGAATTACAAGCGGTTTTGTGAACCATACCGGAAGAAAAGAGTAAAATAGAAAATCGGAATGGATTAGTAAGCTTGCAGAACTGGCCTCTTACCGAGCCTCTTGATTTCTCTATCCATTTGACCAGTGAGCATCAATCCAAACATCTTGAAATCACATAAAAGGGACCAAAAGGGATGCCCAAATGTTGCAGGAACATTTCCTTCCACAAAGAAATGGCTATACCATGCCAAGCCATATCCCAACAAGGGCACAAGGATCACAAACCACCAGTTGAAAAGCATTGAATATATCAAGCAAATAATGCTACAAAGTGTGCCCACAAAATGCCAACGCCTGGTGGCTGGTTTCGAGTGTTGATTCATGTAAAACAGCCAAAACTCCTCCATGCTTCGGAAATTCATACCTCGAAGGCAGTCAGAGATCAGCCCGGATCAAAACTGCGGGGGAAAAAGGATCGATCTTTCCGATGGAAGAGATGGAAAGAAGCCCACAACAGACCCAAATCAGATAGTATCTTTTACTGCAGTGTACCTCGATAAAACTGTTTTGCAATGGAAATTCCAATCTCAGCTGGAAGTTTGATTCAATTCCAGTGTGAAAGATCAACGAAGCTTTGGGAGTTGCCGAAATGCCCAAAAAGGTTGATTTGATATTCAGCTAAAATTGGGCTAGGGGCTGGGATGCAAGATGATATTTTG
The DNA here is from genome assembly GCF_036785885.1 of Coffea arabica. Taxonomy (NCBI): domain Eukaryota; kingdom Viridiplantae; phylum Streptophyta; class Magnoliopsida; order Gentianales; family Rubiaceae; genus Coffea; species Coffea arabica. The sequence goes on along the minus strand of NC_092321.1, from coordinate 1,384,096 downwards.
GATCGATACGGACGAAGAGCAAATAGGGTTTGACCGATATTTTGTAGAACAGAATTTGGCAAGATGATGCTAGGGAGGGAATCCTTCCACCCACTGATTACAAGTAGTTCGACTGTTTGTTTGGGATGTTGGAGAAATTAAGCTACTCAACATATAAATGGGAAAGGAAAGGTGGGTGAGGTTAGGGGTTTCAAGGGTGGATGGTAGCTCTCTCAATTTCGTCTCAAAGAATTTAGTGGCAATAATCTATGAAGAGAACAAAGGAGGTTTGAAGTCTCATCCCGATCCCATCCGCAACAGGGATCAACATTGTTTATATCACTCCTTCAAAGACGTGTGATTGCACGCACACTCCCACACAGCAGAAATTCCAAGTGATTGGCCCCTGGGCCTTTGGTCACTCTTTGCTCTCCACTCTCCAACCAGCTCGCTCCTGTTTTATATGCATATCGTTTATCTTATTTGTCCCGTATTTGTCCACTTCACCCTATCTATTTGACTTTTCTCTTGTTACCTCCTGGGACGTTTTGATCTCTTGTAGTTTTTTTTTTCCCCCCTTCTAATTCCCCTTTTACCGCGGAGTATTTCTCAGAACATTTTCTCCGGTGTGAAAAACTATAGGATATGTGCTGTCGGCCAGCAAACCCCTCCGTCAACATTATTGGACATTACCAGTAATCAAGAAAATCCTTGAGATGGGATCACCCCGCAGTGAAATTCTGCATAGTTGACAAACTTTCCTTTCTTTTTTTTCAACAAACGACAAACTTTCCTTTCAATATGACTAAATATGCACTCTCGATTTTGATTCATTAGTTTCTCTCCTATCTTACGTACGGTGTATGGGTGAATTCGAATTCGGTAATTTGAAAGTTTGAACTCGAAATTTTTCAGAATTTTGGAATAGGAATTATCGACAGATTTCGAATTCGAATTCACTAGTTCCGATTCCGAATTCAATTTGAAATTCGGTAAATTTGGAATTCACCGAATTTAAAAACCTTTTTTTCCTTTTTTTTCTTTTTTGTTAGATATATTATTATATAATATAAATTTTATATTAAAAATATTATTATTATTATGATATATATTTATAAAATGAAAATGAAATAAAAAAATTATTATATATATAAATAAATGTATATTAATATATGTATATATTATAAAACGAAATTGAAATCGAAAATTTCAATTTCAATTTCTGATTTCAAAAACTCCATTACCGAATTCAAACCAAATTCGCTTAATTCGAAATCGAAAATTCCGATTTCAGTGCCGAATTCCGAATTACCAATTTCGAAAATTCCGAGTGCAATTCGAATTCGATCGATAAATGGAAAATTTTCGATTTTGCACACTCCTAATTCAGCACCATCTCTTGGTCCTGCGGAAATTGTCGAATCTTTAAATGCTAAAAAGTTCAGTTTTTTACAGGAAAATTTAAACCTGAATTGAAAGTATTCTTTTTTGGTACTTTGGACTTTTTTTTCTTGTTAAGTAATTTTTTAAAATACTTATTCAACAAATGCCTCCCCAATCGGTTGGTCCACTTTTTGTAAATTGATTAATAAAACTGGTTAGAGAAATTGGGAATGAAGTATAATGTATTAGATTAAATGATGTTAGAGTTTTAGGATAAAGAAGTTATTGGGTTTGGATTTTATCCCACCACCCGTTATTGAGATAAAATCCAAGCGCAACAGAACTATTACAAAAAAAAAAATTATTTTTCTCTCTTAACTCATTTTCTATTAAAATTTGTAAAGTTTATAAAGGCTATCATGGTCTTTTCATAACAACAATGGAGATAACTGTAATTTTTTCAAACTTTAGGAAAGATGTCTTTAATTGTTAGAAACCTCCTTGAAATTATCCCTAGATTATATAATACTATTAAGGGTTAATATCACTTTGCCCCCTAAAAGTTAGGGGTAATAACACTTTGCCCCCTAAATGAAAATAATAGGCATTTTACCCACTTGAGAATATTTCACGGTATTTGTTTCAAGTATTCCATTTGAAAATGTTAAAAAAAAAAGTCTACTTAAATCTATTGACAATTCTACCTTTATCTTGTAATTTTATTTTTAGTCAAATTGATCCTATGGAAGCATGAGCTATAACTTATAACATCATTAATCCATGAAATATATTAGTAGGTTTAAATTTAGATATCAATTGACTTTATCGATTTTCATTTGACTGGTATCCAATCTAAATTGGATCGGTTGACTTTTCGAAGTTTGAACACCCCAAAATGTATGTTGTTTTTGAAGAAAACCTTTGGTGCTATATATGACTGACATTCCTCAATAAATGTCATTATATATTTTCGTTATTTTTCAACAATATAAGAGTATGTTATTTGTCAATAACGCAAGAGTAAAACGTATTTAAGCATTCCATTTTCTCAATAAAATATCATTTATAAATCTGAATTATTTTTTTTATATATTGACAGTGTATACACCATCACTATTAGATGCATGATAACTTATCTCAATTTAAATTTGAAATTCAAATTTTGTTTATGTCATACATCCAACTGTAATAGTATATATATTATTAGTATTATATAAAATTAACTTTATAAATTTTTGTTATTTATCAATAGCATAAGGGTAAAATTGTCAACATATTAAGCAGTCCATTTTTCTATATTTTGCAGACGGAATGCTTGCCACAAATACCACACAAAATATCTCAAGTGGAAAAAGTGCCTATTATTTTCATTGAGTGGGGAAAGGTATTATTACCCCAACTTTCAGAGGGGCAAAGTGTTGTTAACCCAACTATTAATTCATAAGCTGGCTTTCACGAACGATACTTCACTTAATACCCATTTTTCTGGAGCTTGGCTCCCAAAGACCATCTTAGCAGCCAAATACAAATATGAGAACTTACTGCAAATTTCAACAATAACCTCATTCTTTAAAACTATTCCCAAACTAATGCACTTTCAAAATATATTCCCTTGTTAACCTACTTGTTGCCACGTGGACTTTGAGTATGGAAAGTATTAACATTTCCATCTTATATTAAGAGGTACAATCTACATCAATAGAGTTTTAATAACTTTTCAATAGTTCAAATTTTGCTACTTATGTACAATCTTAAAGATAAATAAAAATATTTCTCTATCTATTATTGAGTTAATTAGTGTTTCTCACATTAGATTGGCTCATATAGCGTGTTAATTTTGATACTAACACTGACCTAGTTATATTTTCCCTCTCCTATTTTTTTGGGATGTATTCTCTTTTGATAAGTCAAAAAATGCAAGAGAATTTTTTTTTTCAAATTTTCTTTCCCCTTATAGTGGAATTTTTATAGTTCACGTATACTATGATTATTATGTATCTTGAAATGTTTACTCGTACTTCAAACAATTTGAATTTCTGCAAACTTCTTAAAATTTACAAAGTTAGGAGACTACCGTATAAAAAATTGCAAGTAACAAGAAAAAAAGAAAGGAACTTGTGATATAATAATCAAGAATAAAGCTAGGGAGGAATAATGGCAGCAAAAAAAAAAGGTTCTTCGGCAAAATCATTGCAATTTGGAGGGTGATCAACAATTTTAAAACACTAATTATGGATCCACTTTCCTTTTTTAATTTGTTTACAGAATGTCCTTAAGGCACTAAATAAAGAAAAACTGTGTAATATCTAAACAAAAGATTTACAAGTTATTTTTTTTCCTTTGATGGGGAGTCGACATGGCAATAACTAGATTAATAAGGGAATAAAAACTGAAAGAGCATTACTTTGGGATTATTTTTTGAAAAGTAGATTATTTTAACCAAAAACTCGTGTAATTACCTGCCTGGCCAACTCTGTCAGGTAGCTAAACTTAGTGTATTCTTGCCAGTTAGACGAATGCAGCAAGAAAGGAGCCATCACAATGTCTATAATAATCTAGTAATATTGATTCAACCAAAAAAAAAAAAAAAGGAATCAGAGGGCAACAATTAAGGGAAAATGGGTGAATAAACATCTTCATTAATTTACTATTGACAAGGTGGCAGTCCAGTTTCTCTAACATATAATACAACGTCACTAGAAACAACCTAGGCCCTTTCAACTCACCTACCAAAATCTGAAAAAAAAAATTAATAAAATAAATTATCAGCATTCTTCCAAGACTTAATGTGGTATGACCTTACAATAATTGACATTGAGGCAATAGAATAGAATTCTTCTGTGTAGCAAAATGATTTTCGAGCACAAAGTCTGGGGAAAAATCTTTGTATCTGTTTTGATGCTTTGCTCGCCAGACCATTTTGGCAAGTCTATGAATAATGGAGTATGAATACTGGAGCTGCTTTGCCTAGAAGACTTTCTCGCCAGTAGCATAAAGATTCCAAAATATGGTGGTAACAAAGTACAGACACGCAGTGACGGTTAGAAATGCTTGGAAAGATCCCAGCCACTGCACGAAGAATCCTGTTCCAATTGTACTGATTATTGCAGCCAGAGTTCCAGCAGAATTTGATATCCCTGTTAATTTTCATCAAGAAAGGAGCAAATTATCGATCTACACAAAGTGAATTAGAATAAGGCATGAACGGAGTGGTGTCAGAGGTAATGTATCAGAACAAGGCATCAATGGAGTGGTTTCATAGACATACCGTGAAGAAATCCAGCATATTGAGGGGCGATATCCTAGAAAAACAACCACAAAAGCCAGTTTAAATGCTGAGAAACTGACGCTAAAGTGCAACTGTTGAACTTTCCAATTCTTCAGTCTGACAAACTATGCATATTCAAGTTTACCTGCATATTCAGCAAAAAGCCAGCTTGACTAAAAGAGCTCAGGCTCAGCGCTGCTGTAATGAATACGGCTGCAACCTCCGGTGTCTTGGCAAAGTTCAAACAGAGCAATGATACTCCAGGCCCAATGAAACCAATGGACTGACAGTGCAAAGAAAAATGTTGTTGGAGATAACATCTATAAAACATACAATAACAAGAATTTTCCAAAAAAAATGAGAAAGTTAACATTGGATGCCATCCAACAAATTTCAGTAGACCTTAAACATTCACTAAAACCCAATCATTCGTTTTTTTTTTTTGCCTGCAATCGCTCAACAAGAGAAGCTGACTTATAATCAAGTATAGGGCGTCTATTCATTCCCTAAGTCCTCTTATTTCTGAGTTCACTCAAGTCTTGGAAGTATTTAAGTTTCAATCTGGGCACTGATAAAAATCTAGATCATCTTCAAAGAAAATAAAGCTACCTGCATGATTTTTCGGACTAATGTCAATGAATATCCTGCTTTGATCAAGTAATCTGAAATTGCCCCAGCAATGTAGCCTGAAATTGCCATTGTTCCCCAGGGGACTGCACTAAACCAAGCTGCTTGCTTCAAGTTCACACCAAAAACCTTCAGCACAATAATTAGCTATGTTAACACAGCAGGGACAATCTACAGACAGCTTTAACATGGTTAGGCTGCAAATCAAAGTAGAGACTAAATGCAGTTCGGTCCGAAGAGACAAAGAAAAGGCATGGAAAGTAAGTGAGAATGGTAACCATCTCATACTAAAGAATCCTTTCAACACCTTGAAAGGCTTGGTGAGATTAGTTTTCCTTTGCTCCCTCATCAAGATATCAGAATATCATACCCAGAAAGAAAAATAAAGAAGGCACACTGAATCAGAGGGCAAGGAAAAATCTTACAAGGAGAAACCTAAGTTTTGGAACTCACAGTTTTGAAATACACAGGCATCCATGAGAGCAGAACAAAGTATCCCTGCATTTTATAGAATTCTTCAGATTCATACCTCAAGTCCAAACAATCATAACAGAGTGCAGATCCAAAATTCCAAGAGAAATAAAAAGAATACATAAGAAAGTAATGGGTGCTTACCCAGTTGTTAGTAACGTTAGCAAGAATAATAGCCCATGCGGGCAGTTTTGACAATAAGAGGCCTAGAGGTGGAAGCTTGCCCTTAGTTGCCGAAGAATCAGATTTTCCGGCTTGTATCAAACGCAATTCTGATTTTCTGATAGTGCTGCTATCTTGTGGGTCATTTGTAACACGATATACCCATGTAGTCAGCCAGAGTAGTCCAAGAGATGAGAAGAGGATGAACGGACCAGAAATCCCAATGGATGACATCAATAGAGGAGTTAGTACTAAGCCTACAACATTTCCTAGATGAAATCCTCCCATAGATATACCAACAGCAGTAGCTCTCTCATGGCTTGGAAACCACCTGTAAAAAAGATAACAGATTAAAAAAAAATCAGATAGCATGCTGGTGGTTTACATGTCATAATTAAAAGCTGCTAGATTAGAAGTAGAGAATCTAATAGGGATTATTGGCTATATGAAATTTCAGCTTTATTCTCCTAAAAAGCTTACCAAGCAAACAGCAAAATGCTCCTTAGAATACACATTTCAAATACAGAATGTCTAATAAAATCCCACATTTGCAAAATCATGTGTGGTTGAACTCATTGCAGTTGCTGGATATTCAAGAACTATAGAAAGAACCACAGCATTTTCTTCCCGAACTTAACCTTCTATATCAGATACCAAAGGGAAAATTAGCATTACCTTGATAAAAGAGTGTTCATTGAGGGTAGAGCTACTCCTTCAGCAAGTCCAAAGAAAGCACGTACAGCCAAGAGGCTTGCTGTGGAGTGATTTGCAGCCCATGGTGTGAGGAGAGTGGCCAACGACCACAGGGCTCCACCCCAAGCAATCACTCTCTTTCCTCCATACTTGTCCACCAAGGCTCCTCCTATAACCGATGAAAATATGTATCCCCACAGAAATGAAGACTGCAGCCAAGTTATAACAAGTGTGTTATCAAGACAGATTTTACCTACCTTGAAAGACCACCTCCACTATATCGAGTGTCCTTTAAGTGCATGGACTCTTATGGTGTGGGTCCACACACTAAATATTTCCCACCAACTGAGCAGCGATGTATTGTGATTAAGGAATTATAAGTGGAAATATATAAAAAATAAAAATAAAAATACAAGCCCACATCATTTTTCTAAGCAAGAAGAAATGAGACAATCTAGGTCTAGCGCCTCAGAATTTCCACTAGCAAACTTCAGCCACAAAACTCACATGAAAGCATCCTTTTTGATATCTTATTTACTCGTAAATGCATCTCAAACAGGAATTTATATTGCAATTTGTACAGGAGGCTTTCCAACAGAGATGAATGAAGTCCTAAGTCAATTGCTTATCTCAAGAAATTAAAGGTCTCTCACCAGGTTTAACATACATGATTATAAAAGTTGATGAAAAAACTAAGTAGTCTGATACACGTTGACCATCATCTGAAGTTTTTGAAGGCAGACAGCTTTGATCTTGGTATTCCTCGTGCAAGTAAAAAAATTTTATATTCAGTCCAAACATTATTGTTTTCAATTCCTTTTTAGCAGGGGAAGGCTGGGATTTATGATGCGGGGAGGGAGGAGGGGAATTGAACTTAGGACCTCTAATTCTTAGGACCTCTATCTTAGCCACTAGTCAAAGGCCTCCTAGGCCATTCAATCCAAACAATAAATATCAGTATGTGGATATATAGATGTATAACAAACAGGACAAAACTTTTTACCCAACGTCAGAGTTTCTCCTAAAACAAACATGGAAAGCACAATGCTCTCCTAGACAGATCCTTGGACACAGGATAATCATGTCAGTTAATTCATCACAGTTTTGCGGCCTTAGCTCATCATACAAGGGCTCCCTTCAATGACCAAGTGCAAGTGTCACAATTATTTTTCCCATCACCTTGTGAATATCAAAATGAAGTTGGGGAAAACAACACTAGCCCTGCACCTTTCTGAAGTATTACATGCCCAATCTCTCTTCAGAAGATTAAGATCCACAGAGACACCAGGGAAGGTGGCTTTACACAGACTGGAAAGCTTCCGGGAAACAAACTCTCTAATTGCATCAAAGAACACACAAAAATGCCCTGGCTAAGAGCTTTGATCAAACAACCCAAGGGAGTTGTTAAATAAACACCAGAAATCACTGAGCTTCCACATTTTTACTTCCTTTAGGTCACACGGCGCTATTTACTTCTTCAGGAAGCTCAAAAAATAACTCGTACATTTTTTTTTTTTAAACTCATTTACCTTGCTGCTAATTTTTTCTTCCAAAGAAAAAGTGGAAAAGCAATGAAAGAAAATGAAACATAGGCCACAAGAAAGAAAGAGAAAGTAGCCATCCAGCCCCCAATAGAATGAAAGGAGGACCATAGCATTACATATCATTGTCATCTATCCATCAGAAAAATTGACTCTTACACATATGCTGCGAGTGGAAGCCTAGCAATCAAACTAGCTCATCTTTGTAACTGGTATTGGTCTCCATCAAGAATCTAAGCCAGCAGGTACAAGCAACCTACAGCCTAACTTATCAAAAAGATGAGTCATCTGGCCCCCGATCATTCGTTTGTACGTAGTACAACCAATAGAAGGAAAAGTTTGAAACGGCATGCGAATTTATTTGGGTGAGTATTCCTACTTTGGTACGTTGAAGACTACTGATTAAATTTTGTTAGTGTGAGTTAAACTGAAAAATGAGTTGGAAAAAAAAAAACACAAAAACATGCGCACAACTGGCCACTTCTCAAATTCTACTTACCGACAATTGAAACCCGAAGTAGTAATGAACCAACCTACCAACACATATATGACATGTCATATCACGTGTCCCAACTCCCAAATACGCTTTACCCAACCCACCAACCCTCTCCGAGGGCCCGCCCAAAATCAAATACGCAATCATTTTTTATTTTTTCTTTTTAAAAAAAATAAAAATTGGTCCGGCCACTTAACTGGGGGCAGTTGCAGTTATCCTCCCGCCCGTTCCCCGAAGAGGGAAGGGAAGAGAGTAGAGAGAACCATTCTTGCCATGGCCCACAGTGACCAAATTGCTAGTAATAGAAAACGTTGATCGGCGGATCATCACCATCACCATCGTCGTACAGTCAGTATGTGTCCTTCCTTTCCCGGTCTTCATCTCCGACTCTGACACAAAACTTCAAAGAGTAGGACCCACAATTAGGGTTTGTTGGCGGCTTCAAAAGACGGCAAACCCTTTTCATCTAGTCTTTTTTTTTTTAAAACTTTTTTCCTCCCTTTTAACCTCTCGAGTCCTAACTCCTAACAACCAAGAAACTTGCTATTTCCCCAACCACCACTGCCGCCGCGTTGGGTAAGTAGCATTTCCTCACATCTCTCGTTCTCTCAGGTTTGTCTCTGCTACTTCTGGAGCAGTACTAAATTTCAAGGGGATAACAATTGGACCGGCAGAATTTAACTCGATTATTGACAAAAAAAAATGAAGAAGATATTTGAGCTATAGAAAACAAGATGCCGGTGAATGCAATATAATATAATTATTTTAAAAAAAAAAGGAGGAAAGAAAAGAAAAGACGAATGGAGATGAAGGGGTCACCTGGACAATGCCCAAGAAAGAGCTGCTCCAGCCGTGTTGAGCGGCTAATGGGACAATGGCGACCGACATGACAACTCTATCAGCATTGCATAGGCACATGATGGAAGCCACCAAAGCCACCACCTTGAACCTCTCTGCCACCATCAGTCCCCCCTCAACTTCTTGACTCCTCCCCCCTCCTCCTCCTCCTCCTCCTCCTCCCCCCACCAGCAGTCCCCTCTCTATCCCCTCTGCCGTACACCTCACCACCCCACCGCATCCTCCTCCTCTCTGCTTCTTAGTGTTGTTGTGTATATGGCTGATGCTAATACTATTGTTGATTTCCAAAGAACAGGTGCCTCTGATTCCTCTTCTTCTAAACTCTTGCTCTTCTCTTCCGTCCTCTAACGAGAGTTTTCTCCATGTTGGATTTCTTTGGAATCGCAATGGGGTTTTGCTGTAATTGATGAAGCCGGAATGAGAATGGGCTGACGTAGAGAACTTCGGATTGGAGTAATGCTGCAGACAAGATTTAGTAGGTTTAACGGATGCCATTAGCCTGTGTTTATGCGAGAGAGAGAGAGTGAGAAATCTCTGCGCTAGAGTTATGGCTAATAATAAAATGACTACCATATACTACTTCTAGCTTAGGTATGGGATAATTCTACGGCACCCCTCCTAATATGCATCTAATTGCTACGTTCCGTGAGATGAGGTTGAGGGGGGCTGAATGTTATGCATTCATTTAAGCAGACCATTTATGAAATTACTTTGCAAAATGAAAACGGGTTGGTGGGCTGTGAGAAACGCGAAAGAGTGGTAAGTAGATGGGCCTCCAAATGGTCTTCGGAGTCGTATATGATGTGAATCATAATACTAGCATATAAGGGATGAACAAAGGCAGGACGAAGATGGTTTCGCGGTTGGTGAGATGGTGAGAACACAGAACATGGCGTGGAAAATGTCCAATTTCCTCCGCGTCCGTCATTAATATATTAATATAAGAAAAGTTCAAACCTTACCTATCTTCTTTATTTACTGCCGGGCGCCGGCTACAGGGATGCGGCAACCAACCGCATGTTGCGAGTTAGTGAAACAGGTACATAACAGGCTAAAATGAGTTTCAGTGTGTGTAAATATGGTAAAATCCCCCTGAACTTTCATTTTGTTCTCCCAGTCCCAGCTTATTCTTTCAATTGCACCGTTTGTCTCCCTTATTTGTTTTTAATAGGTCTTTCTTGTTGCAGTTGACCTTTAAGCGGTAAACTTTTTTTTTTTTTTTGGCAACTATTTTACTAAACATCCATTTTTTGATACATATATAAAAGAAAAGTTTATGCTTCCGCGGCCACTCGTCGAGGGTTGAGCAAAGAGCTCCTGTAATAGCGGATGTGCGTGCTCTTTCTTTCATTGGCTCTTTCTTTCATTGGCTAGATCTTTAATGACAATTAATGTGACTGACCAATGGGGAGGGTAATTTTTTAAGTAAGTAGCACATTAGCTTCAAGTAAAATTTTAGCAGCATGGATCAGCCTCTCTCAATTAATTAGCTAGCTGAAAACTAACAAAATGAAGCGCATCAAATGAAACATAAGAGAAGCCTGTGTTTCAATTGAACTAAAGAAAAAAGAAAAAGAAAAGAAAAGAGAGCAGGAAGAGGAAAAAACTTGGGTGAATTTACTGTATTTTATCCTTTGGTATCTTCATATTGTTGCTCATCAGTTTGCCTTCCAAACATTGGGTCGCCTGATGTGGCAACATCGTGTCTTTCTTTCTTTCTTTTTTTGTTAAAGGAAATCCGGTAAGCCAACACTGATCCAGACTGATGTTTACGCACTCGCTGGCAAAAAAAAATTTCAGAAAAATTTAAATAATAGAATATATTTTCAAAAAATTTTGAATAGTAAAATACAAATTAAGGAATTTAATTCCTCAACTTGCATTTAGATAGAGAGTTTTACAACTCTGTTGATAGCAACTTAGTGGTTGGTTGTGGCAACATCGTGTCCAAACGGATCATTTGTGCTAAATACTCGTCCATGGCCAGTCCTTGGGTGTTTGGTCCTCACCAGCTCAAGTGGGCGGGTAGCTGTCAAGTATCAAGTTTCAACTACCCAGGAAACGAATTTAGCTTAGAATTTGGCTTCGGATCAGGGACGGCAGTTTTTTTTTTTTGTTTTTTTGTTATGGAAGCAAAGAATCAGGGAGAGTAGTTTAGCGCCTTTAGCCTGCGTGAAGCGTTACCAGCCCTGTGCTCGTCCGCCTAATCCCGTTATTTCATTCAACCATCCTCTCAATCCCCGATTCTCCGTGCACTAATTGTACTTGCAAAGTAATAAAATTAAATTATACTTGAAAATCAAGTGGATATGGACTGTTCCATATCCCTTAAACTATTAACCTCTTTTTATTAATAGAATAATTCATATTTTTATAAATAAAAATAAAACTTTAGTTGATTAAATGAGTGTCTCTTTTAATTGTAAGTACATTCAATAAATTAATAAATTATTAATTAATACCTCTTTAAATTAATAAAATTTATATGATCCCCACGTTATTAATGTATAGAGGTTTTACCGTATAATTTTTTTTTTAGATCTTGTATATGTGCATATTTTCGAGAAACTTCAACTCAAATTAACCAACGTCATCGGCTCTTAATGGTCCAAATTTGGCTACATAAATTCAATCCAATCTGAATAGCTCATTTTATTATTTAATTTTTTTAATTTTAAATTTAACGATCCAAGTCGATGGGAAGTGACGTGGCCTGATCCAAACCATTCATTGCATCGTGCAACTCGCACTAGTCGAGGAGGACAAGGATGTCGTGGTGACGTGGCATCCGGATAATCAGGTTTGGTGAGGGGTTTATTGCATAATAATATCACTAAACGGGCTTCAACGCTTATTTGCGGTGGTCGATTTTGGTAGATGGATTTTCTGTCCATTTTTTCTGTCTAATGCAAAATTACGTAATTCCACTTATTAATAATGGTGATATAGCACGTAACATTGAATGCACATTTAAGGGTGTTTGATAAATGACCCGATTCACTCATTTTATATTTTAACTTTTTAAATTTTAAATTTAACTATCCAAGTCGAAGTGAAGTGACGTGGCCTGATCCAAACCATTCATTGCACCGTGCGACTTGCACTAAGTCGAGGTGGACAAGGATATCGTGGTGACGTGGCATCCGGATAATCAGGTTTGGTGAGGGGTTTGTTGCATAATAAAATCACTAAATGGGCTTCAACGCTTATTAGCGGTGGTCGGTTTTGGTGGGCTGGGTGACCGACCAGGTCAGGTGGGGAAGAGAAAGAGGGAGTATACAAATATGAAATGGGAACTGGGGTGACAAATATACAAGGATAGCTACTGTCACTTTCGATATTTATTTCAGCAAAATGCACACGATATCAGCAAAATTTACAAGGAACCAGAAAAGAAAAGAAAGACGGGGAAGGGCATTGACATGGTCATCGAAGTCCCCACCATGACCATGGATTGGGTTGCTACATCACTTTGATTTACGTCTACGACATACTTATCTAATATCTGACAGTGGTTGGGAGATAAAAGAACTCCGAATGCCCACATTAGACGTAACAAGAGAGCAACGAGTGAATTGCTTTCTTGTCTTGGGTTAGACTGAATCCATTGATATGGTAGTAGTCAAACGGCTTCAAAAACTTATTGGGCTTAGACCATACGGATGCAGCATAATTGGGCCTAGGTAACTCTGCTTTGTTAAAGCTTGGGCCTCAAATACTGTGATGCCATTTGGTTCTCACCTCTTCATTTCTCTTATTTTCTTTTTTTAATTGTTGTACATTTCCACCTCTCCTTCGTGTTCATTCCTAACCAAATTTGGCATCTCTTCCAGTGGAGTATAAGTTTAATTTACTGTTCTTGGATTAATTTAATATGGCATCAAGAAATTAGTTACTTTCCTCTGGCCTCTTTTTAGGTACTCACAATTTTATCGTAGTTGTGCTGTTTTCACAATTTTATCGTAGGGAGGGGGGGGGGGGGGGGGTCATCAGTCATCAGCAAGGAAAGGTCACTTGGGACGGTTTCTTGCGCGGAAGGTTTCTTTCGTGGTCAGACGCTTCTTGGGTTTGAATTGATGCTCGAGTGTTACGTATATTCAATTGGGAGAAAGCAAGTACTGGTCATGAATGATCATCTCAGCCATCTTTCCATGAAGTCTGATCAATCCTCAGCGTTATTGTTATTGTAGCACCATGATGTGGGCTTTTGGGAGCCCGTGGGTATAACGAACCCGCGTTTGAATGCGATTTGTCCACAGCTGCGCACCGGAGGGGGAGGGGGAGGGGGAGCTGTGTTTGTGTTTCGATCATTGAGATGATTTTCCAGCGATCAATTTCACTGAATTGGGCTCCATCTGGATAGAAAATTGAAGATCAGGTCTCGAGTGCAAGTAAAGACTTGCTTGCTTTTATCTCACAGACATCCTTTACAACCCATTGGTCTCACTTTAGCTTGAAAAAGAAAAAGGAAAAAGGAAAGCAAATGACCCCCTCTGCTTCTCCTGCTCTCTCCGCTTTTTGAAAACTATAAGCTCAGGCTGATGATTTAGATGCGCTAGGTGATACATTTATAACTGCAGAAAAAGCCCTTTTTTTTTTTTTAAATCAAAAGCATGTCAGTGAATCATGTTTACACTCCAAAAATTTATGATCCGCTAGCTAGGGAATATCATGAAATCCCTAAGAAGGTATGCCTAGGAATTTACCCATTTGTGTGTTTCTTTTTGTGCCTTTTGTCTGGCTTTAGTAACATGCCAAACTTTAAATCCTTTCTTGGGATTCCCTCAAAGACGCGTATCATTAACTGTGCAGATAAGGAACAGGTTATTTATGTGAGAAGCTATTATGTATCATTTCCGAAGGGATACATATATATATATAGTCTACAAACAGCAGAGCAGTTTCATTCATATGACAGAGGGCTAGCAGCAGCATCGTTGTCAACATAAATAAAAAATTTGTCGTCCGCCATGTACAATTAACACGGTGCATGATTACCTTAAAGAACTCTTTAGCATCAATGGTTCATGAATCCTGCTTCGACCTTGGCCTTACTTACTTAGGTTGCAGGCCTGCAGAATAATTCAACAAACAGGCGAGGCGCGGCGCGGCGCTGCGCTTTATACCAAATTCCATTTGGCTGCTCCTTTTTGCCATCTATTATCATCTTTTCTTTTTCGAGTCTTCTTTTGTACAAGGAGATCGATCGCCAGGACATCGAGAAAAAGCTGTCGGGACGCTACCGTCTACAGACCATTTTGTTCTGGTTTTCACTCTTTTTTTTTTTTTTGACAAATAAGAAAGCTTTAAAATTGGGCTTCTTGTGTGTGTACCCTGAGGACCTTGTAAACTAGGAATATTTCCCGTATGTAATTATGGCTCATGATTATTTAGCAAGTCATAATAAGACAGCATTATTGGGCAGCAGCGTAATTTGTGGAATCTTTCCTTCACGCGTGCGTGCGGTTGATCCCTTAATTGATTCTAAGGCACTTGCATCCATCGCAATTCGCAATCAATTATAGTTTGGTTTAAGTTAAGACATCAAAAACTTAGGTCCGTTTGGATTGCATTTTCCGTCATTTTTCATGGAAATATTACTGTAGCGATTTGATGTATGTGAGAAAAAAATGTAATAAACAAATGTGTTCACGAAAAATGACGAAATTTTTCTACGGAAAACAGCAATCCAAGAGCAAGGGCTTAACTTTCAATTGCAAAATTCGAGGACGTTTTATCTTTTCGTTTATGCCAAAACTAGACGTCTATTGTTCCTTCTTTTTCTTTTTCTTTTTCTTCCCCCTTTTCCTATGCTTCTTATACCATACCATTGCAAACGTGGAAAAATGATGCTTTTTACTGATTTGATCGATGATTAATCAAAAATTCGAAGAAGTATATATGTAAAGAGTAATCATAAACCATAAACTCTTATTTTACCTTCCAATGATTCTTTCCAAGTTCTTGTCTGAATTGAAAGAATTTAATAAGCCTTTTTATTTTTATTTTTTAATGTGTAAATACAATTATAACACCTCTTACATTTAAATACTTTTTCAAATTAACTACAAATTTTCAAAATTTAACACTTAGGCCCCGAATGCCTATTGCCAAACCAATCCCTTAAAACGGTGCAGCGGACCTGAGACTGTTTGAGTGATACCATGTCTAATGCCAATGCGCTATACGCTCCAATGAACACAGAAAGATCCCTTTTGAAACTTTAACCTACAAAAGTTTTTCTTTGACTTGTGTACGTTGATAACAAACATCCATTAACAATTAAAACTGCAATTTTCCCCCATGCATGATGCATGTACGTTGTTAAAAACATCCATTTGTTTGGATTGTAAATTTTTTGAGATAATTTTGTGGAAAAAAAAAAAGAACTGTAGCACTTTTTTCATATGATGTATGTGAGATAAAAAGGTGATTGAAAAATGTGTTGATGATGCAAATAAATTAGTGTATGTAAATAAAGCATTGCATATAGTTTCTCTCTCCTTTTCTTTGTCTCAACTTTAGCACTATAATTTAGTGAAAGGCAGACAAAGATAGACTGCCAGAATCGAATATCACATTTGTCTGGGTCCCACGACCAAGCTGAAGACAAGTGAATTTCTTAAAAGAGCAAAATTATCCCAAAAATGTTACTTACTTTGCTTATGTCACAAACATATTAATTTTGTTTTGAGAATTTTGATAGTACGAGTTCTGCTTAGACCCAAAAATTCTAGTTTAGGAGGAAGTATCATCAAAGATATAATAGGAAAAAAATAAGTTCTATAACAAATAAAAGCATATTAAATGTAAAATAAAAATTCAATAGATTAAAATTGCGGATAAGAAAAATTTAAAAATAAAGAAAAATATATACAAAAAAAATGGTGAAATTAAACTGCACCATTCTATTTACTAACAATATGAGGCATTCAAAATAATGGTTAAAATTTTTTAATTTGTATCATATATATACATAATCATTTAAAATTATGTAACATATACCGTGTTACCTTAGTTGCTTTTTAAAGTTATAATAATTAAATCAATTAATAGTTGGTTTGTTACAAGAAATTTGATTAAAAGACAACTTAATGTTTTCATAATTGTTATTCAAAAGTAGTGCTGATTGTATGGTAAAGTAGATACTAATAGAAACTTTTGTAGGGAAACTACTTGTTAATTTGGTATAGGACACTTTATCAAAAAGAAATTATACAAAACAACATAAAGAACCACTGATAATTATGCTTAGGAGGAATCAAAGTAATATAATTCTAATTTGACAACTAAAATTATAGGAAAGATTTTAAAAACATTTAGGAGGCGGCTGCCATTGCCCATCTTTCCTATGTCCGCCCCCGTCTGTTCATCCCCTTGCCCTTGTTTTCTTATGATAGATTCGGATATCTGCCATTTCCAATTTTGTTGCCACCGCATATTATGCACACTAAAATAGTAAGTATAGATGCTAAAATAACAAATATAAGGCTCTGTTTAGATCATTGAGTTTTTTAAAAATTAGTTTTTTAAATACTATAAAAAATTATAAAAAGTACTTTAAAAAGTAGTCTTAATTTTTTTAATATTTAAAAAATATCACAAACTATATTCTAAAAACTCTGCTACTCTTAAATATTCCAAAATATACTCTAAAAACTCTGTTACAATAAACTTTTAAAAACACCCTAAAAAACTGCTAATTCAAACAGAGCCTAAGGCATCAACGTACAACGATAGAACTAATAATTATTGAAAATTAGTGTGTTTGGATTGTAAATTATTTGAGATAATTTTGTGAAAAAAGTACTGTAGCACTTTTTTGACATGATGTATGTGAGATAAAAAAGATAATTAAAAAATATATTGATGATTCAAGTAAATCAGTATATATAAATAAGAAGGTTTAAATAAAGTGAAATAGAAGGCAATCCAAACACACCAGACTCTGTCATCAATTGTGTGATGTAAGCGCTTTACGAATTGAGACGAGAAAAAGAACCTTTGACACCCCCAGTCCAACTAGGCAAGATGATGACATGACGTGTAACATGGAGGTGGGATTGAATTGGATAACAAAAGTTTTTGTCAAAAAGAAAAATGGTTAACACAACAAACAAGCAAACATGGAAAGACAAAATCCCACTTCAGATGCCCCATGGAGAGCATAAGAGATAGAGAGAGACAAATGTGGATGCTTTGTTTATATTGGCGACGCCATGAACAAGGATGTGCGAAGGAAAAGGGAAGGATTGAAGACAGGGGATCACTTTTACGCCTCATTGTCCCGTCCTCAGATACATACTACATTGCTCTGTAATATTTTTTTTAAAATATATATTTCAAATGAAATTTCTATGCTAATAAAATTGTAGAAGATGTGTCCTCTGATTATATGTATGCGGGGGCGTGCGTGTGAATATACATTTTTTTAATAAATTTTCAAATGAGGAAAGACAGCGGAAAAACACAGCCGCGCAGGTTCAGACGTGAATCTAGAGCCTAAGCAATGTGTATTATTTGAAATAATTACTGTAATACTTTTTATGATGTGATGTATGTGAGATAAAATGGTAATTAAAAATATAAAATAATTGATTTAAAAAATGTGTTTATGATGCAAACGAAATATTACTTAAAAAAATTTAGCCATTTGAGCGTGTTTGAATTGTATTTTTTTTTGGCAAAAAAAAAATTTGCTTATGTGCATTACAAACATATTTTTTAACACACTTTTTATTTTTTCAATTATTTTTTTATTTTATATGCTTCATCACTCACAACATAAAAAAAAAAAGTGCTACGTTAATCATTTCCAATAATGTCTTAACCAAAAGACACCCATGTAATTAATCATGTGCGACAAGCATTACTACAGTGGTAGTTTGGTCATTAGGGGTAGTACATGTCATTGAATGATAATTTCCACCCTGGTGCCCCCACCAACACACCACCACGCAGCATCCAGCAGCTATGGTTGCTTTCTCTCTTTTTCTCTCTCTCTCTCTCGCTGACTGTCGCACGCCATGTGAATAAATGAGAGTTAATGGGCCCGCGTGATTTTTAACCGAAAGAATGTGGGCCCCGACGAAATCCAAGACGACCGAGCAGCGAGGAGGACCGGAAGAAGCCGGCGAGCTCATCTATCTCGTGAATCAGCGGCGGGTGGGTCTCGTCTCAAGTCTCAAAACTCTCCTTCCAGTTCCAGGCTCGTATCACCTTTCCTCCCACTGTGTGCTCAAGGCAAGGCCCATCATTTCATTAATCCATCCCGCACTCAGGTTCCAACCCTCATTTTTTCCGTATGCTCAAGACAGAATTTTGTAACTCACACGGTTAATTAACTTTGTACAACTTCGTAACAACAACCGCGAAAATTAGGTTTGTTTGGATTGTAAGTTATTTGAGATATTTTTATTGAATTGTTCGTAATGATCTCATGTAATGATATCGGTTTCTGTTTAGTAGAGATTATAATTTTACAAAGTAGCTAACGGTGAGTTATATATATATATATATATACACACAAATACAAAGAATCTAAGGCGCTAGAGAGGCTATGCGGTCTAAAGTCTATTCCTATTCCTCCATGAACGAACACATTCATGACAGGACGAGACAGTACTGGACACCCGCACGCACGCACGCACACATGGCAGCGTAGGTAAAGTGCAGGTCTCAGGCGGGCGGGGAAGTGGGTGTACCCTGGCCTTTTCCCCTGACCTGAGAAAGATGTTGTTAGATAACGTAAACCATACGCAGCAGACACGAGTGGCACTCAACTCAACTCATCTCATGTAGTCGTAGTAGTAGTTACTATATGGTAGTTAGTAATCACCATGGAGCAGGAGCAGTATTTAGTACGGACTGCCATCCGCCTCCGCCTTTCAAGAAGCCCATGACGCGGTATTGAAGAAGCCATGGAGATGAGATTTGGAGGGGTGAATTTGGATTTGGGTACGGGAACCGGGAAGCGAAAATTACCAATACGGTCTCTCACATTCTCGGAAAAAACTTTTTTTAGCCGCTCATATTTAAAATCAATCAAAATAGTCTTTCATATATAAAATTTTGACCGTTTGATCCCAAAGCTTTTTTTTTTTTTCTTAATTTTTCTGCCAAACAAAATGTATTGTTAAGACAAAATAGAAATAAAATTCATTACTCTTCACCCAAAAAAAAAAAATTCCAACCCCTCTCTCCATTTTCAATCTCAATAAGCCTATTTCTAATTAAAAATAACCAAACCCCAAATCCCAATAACAAAACTTTGGCAAATGCACCTTCATAAAAGGTTATGATGAAAATGTCACAGGGATCAAATTGAAAAAGGGTAACAATGATCGAGAAGTACCAATGAATTATCACACACGATAAAGTTTTATCTAAATAACGTAATGCTGTGATTGTTGCGTGTGCTATGTAATATTAGGGTAAGACTACAACTTGCTTAAAGTTTTGTTGTTGGTAAATTGGGTTTAATAGGGTTTGGTGGATAAAAATTGAGGGAAATGGGAGGTCCTTTTTTAAAAAAAAAAATTTTGATGAAAGGAAATGAATTTTGTTTCCATTTTGCTCTTAAAATTATGAGTACATGAGATAGTCGTGCATTTTTTGGCCGACAACACTATGCAAAAATGAGTTTTCGAACTAAATGCGCAAAATTTTTATTTATGAGAAATAATTTTTGCTGATTTTAAATGTGAGGAACCGGAAAAAATTTTCTAAAAATATGATGGACCAATTTGACAATTTTTCTTTTGCTAAATACCAATTAAATGACTAGCCACCGCCACGAGCCTACGGTAAATTAAAGAGGTTGGGAGCCCAAGTGTTACTTCTGTAGCACTCTAACACTTACGGTGTTATAGTACAAAAAAGTGTCAAAGAATAGTACTTTCAAAACTTTTTTTCCAATTATTTTTAATCTAAATGGACATACAAGTATATATATAACTATGTATTCTCCTTTTCGATATTATCACTTTCATGTTGGCTTATATGCTAGGGGAATGCAGTAGGGTTTTTTTTTTTTTTTTTTTAAATACTCCTCCACTATGGAGTATAGCTGTCAAACAAACCCATTTAACTAAATTTATCCATACCTGCCCATGAATAGATGAGTATGGGTATCTTAAATTTTTGCATATGAGTATAAATGAATTACTCAATAATACCTATTTATTAAATAGATATCATTGGGTAACCCATCAAACCCAATTAACCCATTTAAAATTGTCTTCCCCCAAACCTCCTCTCTTCCCCCCCTCCCATTTTTTTTTTCAAATTTTTTATTTTGTCATAATGTTAACTACTTTTGTTTCATTATTATTATTATTATTATTACTATTTGTTGATTTTATCTTATCATTTTATTTTCTTTTAGTTTGTTAACTTACTCATTTTTTAGCATTACCAATTTATGACAAGTTTTAGCTTTTTTTCATACTTTTCCAAAATGAAAATTTAAATTTACACACGAAGAAATACTAGAGGTTCAAAATTTTTGGATTAAACTTTTATGTTAATTTTTATAGTACTTAGTTCAAATTTTTATATTCTTATTGTTTAATTATTAAATAGTATGTAATTTTGCGACATAGAGTACAGATGGAAAAAAATTTGATAATTAGGTTTATTGAGCATTATAAGTAAATATTTAAAATTAATGATGGGTGTAAAGAATGGTATAAATTGATAACTTAGTTAACAAAAATGAATTTACAAAAATTTAAAATAAATGGGTTATAAATGAATAATTGGGTTACCCAATTCATTTTTTGACTTACCCATTTATACCCATCTAATTAAATGAGTATAAATGATTGACTCATTTATATCTATTATCCATTTTATCCAATCCAAATCCGCTCAAATCATCCATTTTAACACCTCTACTATGGAGGAAGGAAAAGAACCCAAAAGGATCACACGGGAAGTAAAAGAGGAAGACGCCACCTCCAATCCAAACTACTGGCTGGAGCGGTGGACAAACTCCAGGGGCTTATATGAGGGCATGGAATAGCTCAGAAAATGTACAAGGAGGTAAAATACGTGACCTGTGGTGTTTGATCCATTAAATTGTCGCTTTACTTTCTTGGTCATGAGGCCGATTTGAGGCATGCATGCAGGAGGGGGATGTAATGTTGGGATTGGCAGGACTCGGGACCATAGTCATATCCTTTTCTTAGCGACTCCCCAGGAGACACAGTTTGGACCAACCCCTCCCACTTCTCTTCATTATTCCTTTTCCCTTGTTTTTTCACTCTTTACTATAATTTTTGAACTTTGAACCATCCTTTGTTTGTTTTTCACCCAAACTTTCGCCAACAACTTGATAGGTAGGAAGAGCATTTTACCCCGACTTTTACTTGAGCCCATCCAATAATTCATTCGAGTACAAAAAAGCGGTTTGTTTTAACCGTTTGCGGTGATGGATCAGCTCATCAAATCTCCTGCTTTCCGTGGACAGAGCTGGAAGCTTGCACCCCAGTTACCTGTACTTGGAACAGCAATCGAGGGCGAGGGGGGGAGCATTTCCTTTCTCTTCCCTAAGTTTGAGAGCCGTTAATCGGCCATAGCCATGATATGGTGGTATGTGATGATGGGATTGACGTTGTTTGAAATCATAATAATGTATGGTATTCTAAGCGAAGAAGAGACGTTCTACCAAGAAGTTAGACAACTCGAAATTTTAATCTTTTCATCAATTACCATCAAAAAGTGACCTTGTTTGGATTGAAGCTTTTCAAATAAAAATTATTACATTTTTTATTGATCACAATTTTTAATTATTTTTCTTATTTTATATACATCAGATCAGATTGCTGTAATATATATATATATATATATTTACAAAAGCTTTAGAAAATATTTATCTAGAATTTTTAAGCCCCAAATTGGCATAATTTTATCCATCGCTTTTCTTTTAGATACCATGCCACTAGGATAAAAATTTTCCTAGTAGTAAAAACCGTGAGGAGTCAAGTCGTTGGACTGTGGATCCAGTGCTCATGCCCCACCCCCGCACGCTAGGTGCACCATGAGGACATATATTTTGTCTTTTTTTTTTTGGTGTTTTTTTGGTTGGTCGGAGGATAACCTAAAAATGGAAACATTAGCCGAGCTGAGCCGAAGAATCCTAAATTCCCATTTGTCTTTGCCTAATCGAACCAAGCCAAGCTGTGGGAATGGAAGCGTGTTCCCGCAGGGAGGCACTACTGTGTGAAAACTGAAAAGAGGCAGGTGGTGGAATATCGGTACCCACAAAATGATGGTAAATCCGTATGAAAACCCCACAAATGATGGAACTCAAAAATTTGGGTGAAAAATAACAAAAGAGACGAAAAAAGAAACCTGAAAAACAAAAAGGAAAGCAGACGCCTCCAGAAAAACCCAAAAAATAAAAAGGTAAAAAAATAAAAAAGATAAAAAGCAAAGAAAGCGAAATGAGATTATTGTGATTTGTGAGGGAGAGAGAGTGACAGAAACAACAGAGGAGGGGAGACATCTCTAAACACAAATGGAAAGAGAAAGCAGGGAGAGTGACATCCATCTCCCCAGTCTTAGTGATGGCGTGATTTACTTTTGCTTTTTCCCTCGACAGGAATCTTTGAAAATCGAAAGCACCCCCCAAAAAACAAAAGATGGACCCAAAAAAAAAAAAAGAAAAAAAAAACATTTGCTACCTCAGATTTCAGAACTAAAGTGAAAGAGGTTGTTTGCTTTTGATTTGAGCGCTCCGCCAAAGTGGTACTACTACTGGCAAAAGACTCTGAGTACCCGCCAAGAGAAAAAAGAAAAGCAAAATCAATTGTCACGCAGCAATGGTGGTAACAGTCTACGCACTTTGGATCTAGGAGTTTTTTAAATACATTAAAATTTTTAAAAAAGTAGTATAAAAGGTATCCTAAAAATAGTCTAAATTTTTTTTAATATTTAAAAAATATTTCAAAAAATATTTTAAAAACTTTATTACTCTTAAATATTCTAAAATATTTTTTAAAAATATCTCAAAATATACTCTAAAAACTCTACTACAGTAAAATTTTTCAAAAACACCCCAAAAAACAGGTAATCCAAACGGAAGTATATTTTTATGGATTTAGAGAGAATGATATTTGCATGGTCTTTTCAGAAAAATTTTAACTTTTTTTTATGAAGATATTTTTACCTTACATGTATCAAATTATTATAGTATATTTTTTTACAAAAAATTGCTAAAATAAAAATCCAAACAGGAGTAGTTAACACTAGTGTGTTTGGATAGGAGATTATATGAAATAATTATTGTACTACTTTTTATGATTTAATATATGTGAAATAAAATGGTGATTGAAAAAAATAAAATTTAAAATTATGTTTGTGATATGAGCAAATAATTTTTTTGCCAAATCATGATTATCTAAACACACTCGCTCAGTTAAACCAAATTATGGCGTTACAGTTTGCGTATTGTTTGTGAAAGTCAACTTCGTTTCTCCATTTCCAACCGTTTTGAATTACATTAAGCAATTGCTGAAAAGACTACCATTCTTTAAAAAGTATACCAATATAATGAACTTAATACATTTTAAGCAGTAAATATTGAAGAACTTTCAGTTTAAGGCAAAAGATTAGTTCCACAAAAACGAAATATAAATGCTTTATTATCACACGAATAACAAAGGGAGTGTTTATATATCAAAATTATCTCAAATAATATTTCGCTTGCATCACAAACACATTTCCCAACCTATCTTTTTATATTCCCAACTACTTTTTATTTCACATATATCACATCAAAAAAAATGTTACAGTAATTATTCCAAATAATATTTCAAATAATACAGTATCCAAACAAACTAAAAGTCATTACGTGAATGGTTTATCTTTATGGGTTTGGTTGACTGGTGCCCATGAAATGCGCATTAAGAGGGATTTTATGTGTGCATTATTTTGGTTGACAAGTGAGTTTGAGGAAATATCTACATGGCAATAAGAATGTGTTTTAAGTTAAATATAACTTAGATTGACCAAATGTTTGGGTTGTCAATTGGGTTATATGAGCCAAATTTTAGTAAGCTTGAACTCAACTAATGAAAAGGTAAAGTATTAGGGCTTTTTATGTCCCATTTGGATTGTTATTTTTTGAAATTTTAACAGAAAAGTAGACTATATTGATTTGATGCATATAATATAAAAATGTATTCACGAAAAAAGGTAAAAAAAAAATTTCTTTGAAAAGCTACAATCCAAACAAGGTTTCGAGCTCACATTACAATACTCATGCTCGGCTCACATATACATTGGGACTTTGAGCTTAATTTGAGCTTGGTCCAAATTTACCATCAATATATAATAACTATGTGTTTAATATTTATATTTTGTTGTGAAAAAATTATAACATTATTATTATTAAATTAAACACATTATTATTTATATATACATGATATATGTAATTATATAACTTAATTTCACAAGTTGGCTTCAATCGAGCTAACTCTTAATTAAATCGGGTATCATATTTAGGCTAAATTTTTGCTTGGCTTACTTATATAAAAAGTATTGATTCCAAAATTTTCGGTCCAAATGGGCAAATTCATTCATTTAAATACCGGTAATTATTATTATATATATGTTTTTGTAACGATAACATTTGTATAATCTAATTCATCATATTTTAAGAGGAGGAGTTTAAAGAGAACGTATAAAGGACTAACAGGTTTATGGATTCGACTAGATTAAAAAAATGTTCTGACACTTGTTTTGAATTTTTTCATTATAGAAGGGGTTTAAACCCTCCTGACCAATAGGTGGCACGGAGTCAAAACTCGATAGTTAAATACTTGTTAATGAAGTATTATTAGTCGCTTCTTATTTACTCTCTCTGTCATATTTTGATGGTCATAGTTTTTTTTCACATAATTTAAGAAAAAGTAGTTAACTTTGTTGAGAAAATAAATTTAGATTGTTATTTTTCTAAAACACCCTTACATTAAATAAAGTACAACTTTATATTAATCATTCATGGAAACTTGAATTAATGGTTTATGGGAATTTGAATTGATGATCAAGAAAGAATCAATCATCGTTTTATATTAAATGGGATAGGTTATATTCAATAATAATTTATATTAAATAAGGTAGTTTATATTTTAAAAATTTTTAAAAAATTATATTCTTTAATTGAGAAGTAAATTATAATTTGAGACAAATGAAAAAGAAAAACAGGACTGAGGGAATAATTATTACAAAATAAATGGACTATCAAAATGTACTAGCAGTCTAGCACTACAAATCTCTCTGTCTTTGGATAAATAAATGGATTGATACGTAGTACTATTTTGGTGGGCGGTGGAATGGGGAAGTAATTAATACGGTCCTGTGTCCAAGAAAAGAAGCCTCCCGAGCGGGCCGCAGGCATTGACACTTGTGCCTACTGCTCAAATGAAATGCGAGTGAAAGAGGAACAGTGGTGGAATGCACATTGAATGCAGCAAAAGGGATAAGAAAGTCTATTCACGGCTGGAGGAGTGTCCGTAGCCAAGAAAAAGCATCCTAAGGGAAAAGTAGAATTTGTTAGAGAGAGAGAAGGGTGAAGAAAAGGAAAAGAAAAGCAGCCTACTAATTAGTGAGTGAGATTTTCCCTTTGATTCTTCTTCTTCTTTAATTTCGTCCTCTCTCTTCTCTTCTGTTGAAGCCTAATTTAATTAGAGAGTCTCGAGTGTCGAGTCCTGTCCTGTCCTGTCGTCCTCCTTTCCCTTTCCCTTTCCCTTTCCCTTGGGGGAGTTTTGTTTTGTTTTTGGGCCTTTGACCTCTCTCCCTTCAATTCTCTCCGTCTCCTCTCTAGACTCCTCGTTCCCTCGCTCTACTCTACTGGCCGTTAGAAAAGAAAAAAAAAAAAGGAAGAAAAGAAGGAAGGGAAAAACACACAAAATCACATTCACACGCACAAATACACGCACAGACCCAAGAATCCTAACCAAAAACGTTCTCTTAAATTCCAGAGTTAGATGTAGCGAATTTATGTGAATGTAAGCAGTTACAAATAGTAGTATGAGCAGCACTAGACTGGGCGGCATTTCGCACTACCACCACCGGTTATGAATCCCACTGCTGCTGACCCAGCACCTCCGCCTCCTCCTCCGCCGCAGCCTCCGCGTTCCTCCTTCAGCTGTGACCGCCACCCTCAGGAACAATTTACCGGTTTCTGCCCCTCCTGCCTCTGCGAGCGCCTCACCACTCTCGACCAATCCTCTTCCAATCCTTCTTCCTCTTCTCGCCGCCCTTCCACCTCCTCTTCCTCCGCTGCCGCCGCCCTTAAATCCCTCTTCTCCTCCTCTTCCTCCAAGCCCTCCACCTCCTTTACCACCACCACTACTAACCCCCCGCCACAGCCCCCTCCTAAACCCTCCAAACCAGCCTCATTTTTCCCGGAGCTCCGCCGCACCAAGTCCTTCTCCGCCTCCAAGCACGAGGGCCTAGGCTTGAGCTTCTCCGGCGCTTTCGAGCCTCAACGCAAGTCCTGCGATGTTCGTGTCCGCAACACGCTTTGGTCCCTTTTCACTCTCGACAACGAGTCTAAAGTCACCACCTCCGCCAAACCCTCTACCTCTTCCTCTTCTTTAAATCCTCAACATTCCATCCTCACCAAAGATACCCATGATGATTTTGTGAACAAACCCGTTTTTGAGTCCAAAGAAGAAGGAGAAGGAGAGGAGGAGCCTCAAAACGACGAAAGTGAATGCAGTTACGATAGCAGCAGCAGCAGCAGCAACAACAACAACAACAACAACAACAATAACAACAACATCGGGTCTGATGAAATCACCCCTGTAGCTGCAATTCAGGAAGCTCCTGTTGTGGAAGAAAGAGGAGACATCAATTTGGAGATCGTGGAAGAAGAAGACGAAGAGGTGGTGGATTTTAGTACCATAAAGCCCATGAAAGATCATATAGATCTCGATTCTCAGGCGAAGAAGCCTTCTGGAGGAGGCGGAGTGAGAGAAATTGCGGGGAGTTTCTGGTCAGCTGCCTCAGTTTTCAGTAAGAAATGGCATAACTGGAGGCGCAAGCAGAAGATGAAGAAGCGAAGCAACGGCGAGTTATCGGCTACATTGCCTGTGGAGAAGCCCATTTCCAGGCAGTACAGAGAGACTCAGTCCGAGATTGCGGATTATGGGTTTGGGCGGCGTTCTTGTGATACTGATCCTCGGTTCTCTCTTGACGCCGGGAGGATTAGCTTTGATGATCCCAGGTACTCGTTCGACGAGCCTCGGGCTTCTTGGGACGGGTACTTGATTGGGAGGAGTTTTCCGAGGATGCCACCCATGCTGTCCGTCGTGGAAGATGCCCCAGCTGTTCACGTTTCGAGGTCTGATTCTCAGATTCCGGTGGAGGAGCCCAATGTCCTTGGGATGAATTGCCCCGTTAATGACGATGAGGCTGTGCCGGGAGGGTCTGCTCAGACTAGGGAGTATTATTCGGATTCTTCTTCCAGGAGGAGGAAGAGCCTGGATAGGTCTAGTTCTATTAGGAAGACTGCGGCTGATGTGGTGGCGGAGATCGATGAGATGAAGGGGGCTTCTAATGCTACGGTATTGCCTGCTAATCTGGACTATATGAATGGGACAAAGGTTATAGTTGCCGAAAGGGATTCCAAGGATGCAAACTCAAGTTCTTTGAGGGATGACTACTCCGAGGCTTTTGAATTACGTAGTCTGAGAGATAATGCTTCGGTGGTTGGGAATGGAGAAGGAAAGGGGCCAAAGAAATCAAGGAGATGGAGTTGGAAAATATGGGGTTTTATACACCGGAGAAATGGTGGAAACAAGGATGAGGATGATGACAGGGATAGTAAAGCAAATGGGGTGGAAAGGTCATATTCAGAGTCTTGGCAGGAGTTAAGGCGGGAGGGTAATGGTGAAGTGAAAGATGGGATCAATAGAAAGGTGTTTCGGAGTAACAGTAGTGTGAGCTGGAGGAATTCAAGTTATATTGGGGGATCATTTGGAAGTGTGAGGAGATTGGGGATGGAGATGAATGGAAATGGCAAGAAGAGGAGAGACGACTTCATCTTGGAGAGGAATAGGAGTGCCAGATATTCGCCGAACAATGTGGATCATGGCCTCCTGCGCTTTTACTTGACGCCCCTGAGAAGCAGCAGCCGCAGAGGTGCCCCGGCAAAGAACAGGCAAAATGGCTCTCATACAATTGCAAGAAGTGTACTTCGGCTATACTGAGACTAAGGTCCTGAAGTTGTTTCTTTGGTTCCTTGTTCTTGTTTTGTCGTCTGATCTCTACTTATGTTGTCCATCATTTTTGGCTTTATTACTGCATTATAAATTATCTTGGTCATGCTAAATCTAACAATCTGGCGTCCAGAATACTTTATACCAGTGAGCATTCTATCCTGATACTGTCTTTAGAAATTCCTTATCATGAATGTTACCCTTAACGTCCATACTTCGTCATGCTTGTTCTGGTCCCAAGTGGTCACCTTTCACTGTTATCTGTACGGTTGCTGATTGGTCAACCCCATCGGGCATTTTTTTGTTAGGAAGTAATCATTCTGTGTGAATTTTAAACCACTTATAGGGTGTTGTAGCGTCACAATATTGGAACAAATTATATCAGTCATCCCTTGTTGATGTGGAATTCGTAAAAATATGGTGATCAGCAGAGAATTTTCATAGCTCATGGTGGTCCATTTTCTAATTTCCAAGTTGTTCTTTGCTTAATTTAAATCTTTGTGCTTTGCATATTACCAAGAAGACACAATGAATCAATGTGCGTATTCCAAGTTGGGTGATGTTAATGTGCTGAAGGCATCAATTGATAAACAAGAACTGGTCAAGGAAAACATAAAGGGAACTTGTGAATAAAGACCAAGAACACCGGTCCAAGTTCAACCTTCAATAACCACTTTAGAGACAAACTCGGCCCTTCACGTAAGTGAAGGTCTTCTTTTGCATAGACGGGTCTCCAAATCTAGAGTGAGCTTGAGGAACAGCTCGTTTTGGGAATAACTTTTCTAAAAGGTCCTTGAATAATTTGCACTTCAATATCCTGTACTCTACTTGTTTTGGGAAACTACTGAAGCCGGTTTCTGGGTCCATGCAACTTGGACAAGGTTAATTAATTTAATCTAAATCCTTATGCTGTGTTTCTGTAGTATGTGGATCTTAGAACTGTCTGTTGCGTTTTTCATCATTGCAATTGGTTTCTAAGGCAAATTAATATTTGTTTCTTACTCCATTCAAAACAATAAATAGTGGACATCAACCCAAAATATAAAATCTTTTTATGTATCGTGTCAAGGCAGTTAACTTCTTGTCAATGGACATGGATCATGATGAATGTGTGTTTTGGACTTTATTTAATGCCGTGATAAATTCTCACACACACACTCTCTCTCTTAACGTATGTTTGATTTTTCCCAATATGTTACAGGAAGGCTGGTTTAACCTTGTCCTGCGTTTAAGGGAAGTCGGTGCATTCTTCTTGATAGCAAAGTTGCGGGCGGACATGAAGTTGGGCATGCTTAAAGGCTGAAGATCGTCACTCCAGTCTTCCCTGTATCTGTGGTAAGAGGGTGTCAAGGTGAATGAAGGTGGTGAATAGCTATGAGGAACAGAGCATATGAGGAACTCGGAAGGCAAAACTGGTTGAAAAGAGACTACTTAGTTGAATCAGGCATGTAGGCGGATCAGAGGGAGAGGGGGTCCACAAGGCATCTCTTCTTCGCTTGATTTCTGTTATCCTTTGACATGTTTGTTTAATTGTTTTTGGGGTTGGGCGGGGTATATGCGTTTTAGTTGCAATTACAAGTTGATGAGGGGATATATTGGAGGATTTGTTGAAAAATGTGATATACAAGTATTTTAGCGCTGATTCCTCTTTCTTTTTTTTTTTTTTGTTTTTTTTTGGGTTCTTTAGGATGTAAATATCCACCCACCTTAATGTTGCATATTCTCTGCTTACTTTGATCTCTTTAGCAAAGGCATTCCTTAATTGCACTAATAGTTGGAGGAGTTCTATACGAGAATTTTGGAGTTGGAGAGTTATACGGTAAAGGACTTTTGATGCTATGCATAAAAACTCGTTTCCATGTTTGGTGAAAATTTCAGAAAAGCAAAGCTGTAAATTTGTTTATGCTTTATGGCTCTATTGTGATGAGGGGATGCTACTATTCCAGGACTGTAATTCCACTTCCTGCATGAGCAACTGTTTCCTGGAAATTTTTTTTTTTTTTTTTTTTGTTTCATGTATATGCCGAGGGTGTGCTAGTCTCTTTATAATTCTTGAGATGGGAAGTGATATTTGTACTCTTAAACTAATTTTTCTCACGCCTTGCTATCGTGCCATGGAGTGAATGGATTAGAGTGGAGCAAGTTGAAATAGGGGTGTGAATATCACACTTCCCTTTGAGATTATACCTCACTATTAATTTTTAATCAAGATATCCTTTGAAGGCAAGTTGATCATAAAGTGCTATAAAGATGCGAGCATTATTTAGATAGGATAGAGTATTATTTGAAATAATTGTTATAGTACTGTATAATATATATTCTATGATTTAGATAGGATAGAGTATTATTTAAAATAATTGTTATAGTACTGTATAATATATATTCTATGATGTGATACATGTGAATTGAGCTTAAAAAGATGATTAAAATTATCAAAAAAATATTGAAAAAAACAAATATCATCTCAAATAATAATAATATTTGTATCCAAACACTCCCCTAGTAACACACCCCATGCATAAAAATTCCTCCCATAGAAAGGTTAACAAAAAGTGAAGATGTGTCTAAAATGGGACATGAATACATGACGATATTTTAGCTTCACAAACACCTTTCAGATGAAAATGTTATGTTAATCAAAATAGTAGGCAGCTAAGAGGGATGTTTTGAGTATTATCATTCTCCATCTACATTAACGGGAAATGCCTTGTACATCTGTAACACTTTTATGGCCCATTTTCTCCCTCTCTCAGAGCAAGGTTTTAGCTGGTTCTTGCATTACATTTAAGTACTACAATCGAGTTGTGAGTAATAGTACTGTACCATTTGCCACTAAATGTGGCAGGTCACTTCCACCGGACGAGTGCACTGTACACTCGTATGATCCGGTAAGTAGTTCAGCCCCTCAATTTTTTTCTGGCCCCTCCTCCCATAGTATTGAATAGGATAGAATAAATGTAATAAAAAAAAAGAGTAGTAAGTAATAGTTTTGTACTGGTAAAAGTTGTCTTTGATAGGCCTTTCCCGGAATAGAAAGACGACGGTGGAGTCCATCCATCCCACCAATTGTGAGGGAAAGCTACAAGCTTTTGACCTAAAAGAAGATAAAAAAAAAAAAAAGGGGTGCTAGTCAAAAATAAGAATCAGATCAATGAAAAAAGGAGGAACAAAAATCAAAGCCAGCAATTATCACTTGCCTAAAATCAACCGAGAATTTTGTTCCTGCTTAGCGCAAAATCAGAGGGAGCAAAAGTAATGAGCAAAGAGTATCGTCTTACGATTGAGATCATGATCATGTTCTTCTGTCGAGAAAAGCTCTCGCGATCAGAGTGTAAACTCGCCATTAAAAGTCAAAAAAAGTGGCAATTGAAAACATCCCAACATGATCCGTGATGGCGGTGGGGGGTGCTGCATAAGGCATACGTCTGCTAAAGAAAAGGAAAAGAGGAGAGAGATGGGAGGAAAAGAAAGAAAAGTCGCAAAAGAAACGAGATAAGAAAAAGAAAAAGAGAGAGGCTCGTTATCCGATGGAATGTCTAGTTCCTCTCCTTCTGCTGCTGCCTTCTTCGGTCTGGTGGCTACTGCTCTCTTTTTTTCACTCTCAGGTCCTTTCCGCATTGAATTTGATGGCAACGTATTTTTTCCGGACGCGGGCCAGCAACTAAATAAATAAATCATTCGCCATTTTAATGTTCTGTTCTCAACATTTCACACACTCTCCTTCGGCCGGCCTATTGGCTTCTTCTTCTTGGTTCGAGAGATCTTTTCTTTTCAACTGCTGCTATTATTGCAAATTCAGGATGACCCATGCCTGTTGTTCCTAGCACTGCATTTCGCGATCGTCTCAGGCTCACACTCGTTTGTGAATTACACTACCATATCATATATAGCTCACAGCCATTTTCATTTTCTTTTTCCTTCTTATTTTGTACCATGAATAACTTTGGAAACAACCTCAACCCATCCCCAAACCAACAACATTAAACGAAACACTCTTCTGTTCTGTTCTTTTTATCTTTATCATTTTTCTTTTAATCAATCAAACCACAGCCCCAACCCAACCCCCGACCACCCTTTCTCTTCCTTTGGGTCTCTCTCTTCTACCCCTCTTATCAAAATACTTCTCCTCCCGAGTTAAGTCGATGACCCTTTTTTCCCCTTTTCTTTTGAATTTACAAACGTCAACGCTTGTGCATTCCTAGCTAAGCGGAAGGGGATTTCACTCCTCAGAAAGAAATGTCAATCTTGATCAGAAACAGTGCAATAACACACGCTACGTATGTTTTTAACCATAAGTGCAGGGCTTGTACTCTCGATCAATAATAGTTTACATAAAAATTTTAAAATCCTTTTGGATGCCCCGCTTGATTACTAGAGCTCTGACAAAAGTTGGAACACGCAAGACCAGTGACAAAACGAGGAATGTAGGATTTCTAATGCTTAAATAGAGTTATATTCATACCGTTTATCAGACTATTTTGCCTAATTTTCGTTTTGTAAAAACTCTAAACCTTTCAAGCAGGATAGAGAAAAGGAAAAGATTGAGCAAAGGTGCTCATTAGATTCCTTTCTGTCTTGCTTATTGTGGATAAGATTGATGAGCAAAATTTTTTTTTCTTCCCCTATAGATGAATAACTTTAGTATCGAGGTTATTTTCTCAACTTTGGGCTATTTTACGGCCGGCAATAAAGTTGGACGGTACTGTTTCACAGGTCATGGTAAGGATTCCAGTTTCGGTTTCATGGGGCTCTCGATAGCCATTTTACCGATTCCGGGGGCTCATTATCCATCTAAACTCCCGGTTATGATTTATTATGATCATTGAAGGCCTAGTTAGTTATACAAACTTTAAAAAACTCATCCATTGTCTCCTCCTTTTGACAGTCGAGGGAATTAGTTGATCTCATCTTTGATTCAAGGACATAATGGGAGCAAATCTAGTAGGACTTTCAAGTCTTTTTTCAACTTTGCAACTGCAGGACGTTCCTGCGGAAGAATCATATGATCAACTACTACTGCACTCGTGACAATCGATCCTCATGTAAAAGCCAACTCTATGCCAAAACTAGCAACTAGTCAAGTTGGCCTATGTATGGAAATTAAATTGGGGAGTTTAGGTGCTGATATCTGTCAAACCCATGGAAAATTCTACTGATCGCCTGGATATAAAGGGAGCCCAAAAAGTTGGGTTGCAACATCAGGTTGTTGCGCAGCCAACTGCTCCATGAATATACACATACGTCCACTCTTTAGTAACTTCAGAAGGCTAAAAGTGGAGTGGCTACGAAGGGTGACGCAGGAATCGAGCTTTCACGTTTTTGCAACCGCCGATAGGAGCGTTGCCTTCAGATTTTCGCTGAAATCCCAGGTAATTAGAGTCTTCCACCTCATCCTCATCAGTGTCGACTTGGCTGAAAGTCGACCTCGTCTGCAGGCTCATCCGTCGAGGAATGAAAACGTTCAAATAATAACTAATAATTGCTCTTCGTGATTTCGAGGGAAAGCACTTCAAAGCATGCTTCAAGAAGTCCTTTCCAGTTGAGTTTAATTTTGTTTTAGCAAGTAATTCAAAATCACGCTGTTCCTCTGATGTCCATGATTTTGAAACTGCTTCCCCCGCCTCGTCAAGTTTCCAGCTGAAAAATGCAGGACCAGCATCACATAGCAGGAGTAGCCTTTCCTCGAGAATATGGCGTCGAACACACTCGACCGAAGCAGGGGACAAACAAGAGCAAGATTCAGGTCTCCCTTTACCAGCAACTCGAGTAGTGATTTTCATTTCTCTGCCTTCAATTGGCCAAATTCGGGTACCCAACCACCTTGAGCTATCAGAATCACAATCTTCATCACAGCAAGGGCCAGTCCAATTTGGAACCTCAGCCTGGAATCGAGGCCCAACAGGGACAACCATTTTTTGAAGATTGTCGCCAATGAAGTTCAACAACCTAATTGATCGCCAAGTTGGCTGAAGATGTTTTTGATTGCGATCATCAAAAGCGCCTAATTTTGAGCGCTGACCAATGTCATCCATATTCAGAGGAGGAACTTCAAGGAATGTCAGGTTTGCAGGACTTGCTGGGTTTGAACAATTCACTGATTCATCAGAATCGACTAAAGAAAACACATCCTTCCAAAAGGGACTGCAGTTTATAGGTTCACACATTAAGGAAGATTCTGAATATATCTGCTTCTCCAGAAAATCATCCTCAAAGGTCAATAAACTGTTTGAACTATTTGACTCCAAGAGAACTTTTGGGTCAAAACTTTCAGCAGATTCAACTGAACTCAAGAAGCATGAAGCGGAAGATGCATGCGAGACCTGCCCTCTGCTCAGTTTTGTCCAACATTGTTGGTTAGATAACTCTGAACCATAACCAGGAAGAGCTTTTAACAACTGCTGCAGTTTCCGCTTTCTCTGCAAATGAGTAGATAGGTGCTAAATTCCATCAGTGAAATCAAATAAAGAAACTACCCTAAAAGAGAGGAATATGTACTGAAAATTATGAAAGAAGAAACTTCACTTGTGAAGGATCTTAATCATGCACAAGCAAATTATAAAATGAAATGTCATAGAATCTATGCCTGGATAAAGTTTTCTACTGCTTTGGGAATGGGAAATACATTCATGTTGCTATTTAAAAGTTTATCATCCTTGGCAAATTTCAGAATAGGTAGCTTATTGGAACTCTTGAACAAGCTACATGTACAAAGTAAAAATCATTAAAATTAGTCCATGCTTTAAGGCAGAAAAGGAAGTTAAAAAGACATTATCTCATAAATCAGAAGTATCATCTCATATATAAAATATTAATAATCTCCTCCTGCACCCCTAACCCCGCTGGGCGGCCCCCGGGGGGGAGCCAAAAAACAAAACTTAAATTACAACAGTAACTGATCCATTTTAAGGATCAATGCAAGAAACAACTTGGAAATTTGACTTATGTCCAATAGCTCATGAAATAAATTTAAAAAGGATGCCTTAAAATAGCAAATCCTTCTACTTTAGAAGCTCTGCTAGATAGATTGAAGGGGATTCCTGTTATAATAGCAGGAACCTAGGCCAGCTTTGCACTTTAAGTGAAGGCGTTTAATAGCTAGACTTCAAAGGTTGTGTGGCA
Organism: Coffea arabica; assembly: GCF_036785885.1. Classification (NCBI taxonomy): domain Eukaryota; kingdom Viridiplantae; phylum Streptophyta; class Magnoliopsida; order Gentianales; family Rubiaceae; genus Coffea; species Coffea arabica. Next base: position 1,348,267 of record NC_092321.1, on the reverse strand, counting down.
GCTACATATTTCATAGCCATCTCAATAAATGAATCCTTTATACAGTGCACTGAGACCACAGCAGTGTAAATTGGGGCATTCTCCATCTCACAAGTCAGAAGATGAAGGGATAAACCAATATAATTTTGAGCAAAATCTAAAATAGATGTTAAAAAAAGCCAAGTTGGCATTACAGTCATGAATGCAGGTACTACCTAAGGCCTATGCCAAAATGACAAGGGCAGACTCTACAAATTCCCAAATTTGGGAAAAAAACACAATGCTTTGTCAGTAAGTGTGACCATCTTACAGCAATCTCTGCTGTATTAAGGGATGAAGGTTATCTCATATAAAAAGTACCATCACACACCAACCACAGCCCCACTCCCCCCCCCCCCCCCCCACACACCAACACCAAAAAAAAAAAAGGTCACTGGGCATATTGTAGTAATAAAATTCACAGAAATCCAAATTAAAACCAAATTTCTGACACGTGAAAAGGCATTAGTTTATAATCAACACACTAATGCAAAAGTTTTCTTCAAACCACATTCTCCCAACAACTAAAAAGTCTTGCAGCGATTGCATAACACTTACCAATAGCATCCTGTACTGTAAATATGGATAGAGAATTTCATGTGAAGTTGCATTAACAAAGCAGCTTATAATGGCAGTAAGACACCCCCAAGATTTTGTGAAATCAAATCGTGAAACAAAATGTAAACACCTTAAGACAGAACTAATGATTCTAAAAACTATTGAAGACTCTACAAAGTATATTTCTATTGTTTGGACCAGGTATCGGAAAACTTTTGCCTTTATGCAAACAAAAACATGTGAAGTCAATCAGCGAAAAAGAAAAAAAGGTTATAACCTTACAATCTTAAATTGGAGAAAGCAATAGAAATAGAAAAGCACCTTCAAGAAACCATAAACATTGTGTTTGTTTGCAAGGAAAAGTGTGGAAAAGTTAGTTACTTCCTTCATGCATGTTTGGTTAACATGAAAGTTGAAAAATTTTCTTTCATTTTCCTTCACTTTCCTACATTTTGTGTCCTGCAAAATTTGTAGGATTTTGAAGTAAAAAGGTTGGTTAGATACAAAAATTATATAACTGCCAATAACTGTCACTAACTTCCCATCTTCCCTCAAACTTTTTCTTGACAACCAAGCGTAAACTGGAAAACAACTTTCATTTTCTTTTACTTCACTTTCCCACCTCTATTCAAACAGATATTCTTCATAAGGGAGGGACAAAAAGAATTAACCTCACACTTTTTAAGAGAAATTTTATTTTGTTCTTGTATAACACAAAAAACCCTGTTCAATATATAGTTTATTACTAAACCAATATATTGTTGCTTGCATGAATAGAAAATTGCACCTAAATTTTATTAATGAAACCGTGCCAAAAGATTCATTTTTCAGGCCATAACTTTAGCATTTTCTGAAATCAATCCTCGTAGGCACAGGCAAAAATAACTTTTGCTGATGGCTCCATGTGCAACAAATCCTTCGACACGCAATCAGTTACAGCAACAAGAGAGTATAGAGAGGAATTAACACAAGTAACTATACTGGTAGCAATATGATAAAAGCATTTACAGTACTTTGTTCCTTAACAAAAGAGTTAGGCTATGAGAAACTTAGAAGAATGGGCTAAAGATCGTTAACGACCCGAGAGACCAAAAGGAATAATAAGAGTGGATGAAGGGTCCAGTTAGAAGTGCCAAAGTCATCTTATAAAATGACGGCTCGTCTTTCTCTTTACAGAATTAGGTTCCCCTGTGGCCCCTTCGCCATTGGCAAACCATCATCGTTTGGGTTAGAGACACGGTTATGAAAAAAGATTTCGGAGGAACAGTTATGTGAAGAAAAAAGTTGTCAACCAACTTTCCAATTGTACAAAACCGCACAAACAAAAAGGTATCGAGGAAATATTCTTGAAAAAGTAGCAGAGTTCAAATCTCACCCGAGGAAATTCCGTACCAGCCATAGCCATAGCCTTGCGCACTCTAATAGTCTGATTCCACAAGGGTCGAATTTTGCTCTGTGAATATTCTGAATTACAAGGATCCAGAGCCAGTCCTTTCAGCTGAGCTACCAATTCTGCATCCGAGTATTGTCCGAAAACTGAGCTTTCTTTCATAACCTTGCCAGCTTCCCGTAAAGAATCTTCACTGTTGCTGTTTCTTCCCTCCCTCCTGGCCGACAATTTTCCAGTCATCTTAGTCTCGTCGACCAAGACGTTGTCGGACTTATATACTATCTCCTAAATCCAACCCTGAAATTATAGAAAAAAATATACCCAGCATTGTCATAGCCCAGCAGTGTTTTGGGTTCACCTCGTATACAACAGATCTCAACCTAGGAAGGAAACATATCCCAGAAAATACATAATTAATGTAATGCAGTTCAGCCCATTAAATATTCGATTTGACTCAACGTTAAGCTCATGTTTTCCCAGTTAAAAAGGAAAAAAGGCTTTCCCAGTAAAGTGATGTTAAGGAGTTGCAATGTTTTATTCTTCACAGCACCCAATCTGTCCACTGCACAAAAAATCATAAAAACAAAAACAATAAAAACAAATTATAAAATCAATTAAAACAAAACCGCATTTAGCCATTTAACCCAAGGGAAAAAAATGCTAATAAACAAGAACCACAGCCCAAAAAAAAAAAATAATAATAATAAAGCAAAGAAAAAAAGAAGAAAAAAAAGAGTCCCCCCACACACACAGAGAGACGGGATAAACTATCAGGTTGGATTAATGAAACCCTAACCCTAACGTCGGAAAACAATGGTCACCCGACAAATGCAATTACACATAGACTAAAGAGCCCTATTTTTCTAATAATTGAAGCTACCAAGAACAATTAATAAATCTATATTTATACATGCATATAACCGCGTAATCTTCTATACTTCAACGTGTGGGTGTTTGGGTATATTTATGATGCAGGGAGAAAAATTGAAGATGGGATCTAGTAAAGAATACGGGGCTACTGCAGACACAGTAATTGAAGTTATGTTTTGGTTGATTAGAGCTACACAAATATACTCTATCATCTACTTGTATGCTTTATTGTAGTACATCTTAATTATGCATCATATATATATATATCTATATAAAGAAATAAACTATGGAGTATACAAGTTTGGGATATCAATGGTGGCCTCGCTGGATTTGCAGCGAGGCACCGAGCGGGCGTGTGTGGAGGGCACGGGAATAATAAAACTAAAGAGAAAAAGAAAAGGTCGGACCTCAGGCGGATTAATTGCGACTTTTCTTACGGCACTGTCCTCCATTTGTTAGACGCTCGAATTCCATCCAACCAGGTAATACTTTATCGGATAAGTTAAAAAGTGAAAATCATATATAAATACTCCAATACATATTAGCTTGATCCCTTTTACGCCTCTCATCATATGTATAAAAGAGTTAATTACAATTAGTAAACTTCATTTTTCAATTTATTCTTTAATTTTTTTTATCTCATTTTATCCCCTGTCGGATAAAATTAGTCCTCTATCATTCTAATTTTTTTCTCTCTTTTGTATTTATTTTCTTTTCCCTTCATTTCTCCTTTATTTTCTTGTCTCTTTCTTTTTTGTTTACTTCTTCCTCTTTCTTATAAGGAATTTCATCTCCATGATTGAAACTAAAAAACATAGGTTACAGAGATTTGTGTTTTTCTCAAATGATTACAAAAATATTCAAACCCCTTCCCTGAAATACCATTTTTTGACCGTGCAATTCTTCTACTTTTTCCCCTTCCTATTCCAATTTTTCATTTTATTATCAAGAGAAGATCACAAGATGAATCTATAACTTGATTAACGATCATTGATTGTAATTTACAACATATGACATAATATAAAAATCAAAATTAGCTTTTAATGCCTTTCAAACCTTCATCCCAAAAATTTAATTACAAACTTCAGATAAAATTTTCTGTTCCAAAAAACCTAATTACAAACTTTAGATAAATTTTTCTGTTAAAATGAAGTTTTTTGTTTAGAGGGATGAAAGAGAGAAGAAAGAACAAAGAGAAAAAGAAATAAATGAAGGGAAAAGGGGGACAAAAGATAAATAAAAAGTCAAAATAATGAAAGAATATTTTTATCCTATAGGAACACAAGTGATAGAATTTAAAGATTATGAGGTAAAGTGAGAAATGGAATATAATTTAAGGAATTAATTATAATTAATCCTATATAAAACCATAACTTTCGCTTCTTACATATTGATTTTGTACCTTTTATAGTCCTCACACGTGATATGAAATGATGATCTCTCACAATTGAACTTATTTGGCAGATAAGTTTTTTACCAAGTTTATTTGTTACAAGTTTTTTAAAAACTTTAACTACAGTAACTTCAAAAAACTTCTCAAAGTTTTTAAATTATACACTTCAAAATATTCAAAAAAAAAATACACTTCAAATATTTTTTAAAAAACTTCTACAGTATGTTATAGTAAAATTTTAGATAAACACCTAAAAAACTCACTTAACAAATGGGCCGAAAAGTGCATATGTCTTGCAAACTTTAAGGGCAAAATAAAAAAATCGCAAGGGAAAAAGGAAAAATTTTATATCGCATTTCTTTCTTCTTCGTTCTATCTTTTTAGCCAAGAATGTAACTGTAGCCATGACAGCCTAATATATGACACCTAATATATTACCATATGATCACGGTTAGACAGATAACTATAGATATATATTAGGGTTAATCGCACTTTATCCCCTTTAAGTATAGGTCATTTCTCACTTTACCCCACAATGTTTGTTTTTTCTCAGTTTACTCCCTCCGTCAGCAATTGCACGTTAAAAACTTCAAGATGCCGAAATTGCCATTGGGTAGTTAATAGGGCTCCGTAGTTATTGCAAATTGATTTTGAGTTGGATGTGTGCATTTTTCATGAGCAGTTCAAGGTGGTGCATGGTTTTCTAATTGATAATATTTCTGTTGAATTGTCACTTTCATAGTCTCTTAAGTATTTCCTTCCTCCAGCACCTAGTTACCCTCACTTTTTCAATTTCATCAGTTGAACACTTAAAAAGTTGCTTAGCACTTTTTCCTCTTTAAAAGAGATTTTTTTCTTCCAAAGATTCAGACTATCACTTTTTGAATAAACATAAAAAGTTTGATTTCAAAGAACAGCAGAGTGAATTAGCTATCTGACATACTGTGAATTTTAACTAATCCTCAGGCTAACATAATCCTCAGGCTAACATGACAGATCAAAGCCTTCAGAAACAGTTTGGATTATTCTAACAGACCCACGAGTACTAATCCAACAGAGCAAAGCAGAATATGAGCAAAAAAGTTACAGAGGAGGAAATTATCCATTAGGAAATCACAGATGTTTCAAACTAACCTAAGCATCAGCCAGTAAACGTGCAAGAAGCTTTCTCACCAACATAAAATTCAAAAAATTATATGCTTCTTCTTTTTCCTCCTCTGCTTCTTCTGCTAAGAAGCGCAAATTCAAATTCCACTCCAATAGTAAGGCCTACGTCCAGTACCACACCCTCGTCGCCGATGAGGGCTCCAATGTCCCTCTCCGCGAGTACATCAATGCCGAATTCCTCAACCCTGTGCCTCCTCCTGACCCTCTTTCTTCTGAACCCTATTTCGGCCTAGGCGACGTCGTCGCCTGCCTACTATAGGGACGGCTGGTGGACTGGTATCGTCACCGCTCTTCTTCTTCAGCACCACGACGCCGACCGCCACTACCACTACAAGCAGCCCCAGTCCTCCTCTCTTCTGAGGTTCGTCGTCACCTTTCACAATCCACCCAACGAACTTCACTTTCCTCCTTCCCAATTGAGATTTCACCACCGATGGGTCAATTGCACCTGGGTCCGACCCGCAAAGCAGGTGCCGTTTCTATTTCTGGTGTCGTTTCATGTTTTTTAATGGAGGTTTTGCTAGGAATACAGAAGAAGAAAGAGGCTGATAGAGGGGAGAGAGACTTGACCGACAATGACAAAAAGGAAGGAAACCTTTTGTCTTCTGGTTTCCCTTTTCTTGTCCCATGTGCCCGATGGAGGGAAATTTCCTCCTCCATTGTCCCAGGGCAATTTTGGAAATTTGTTTTTATCCGTTTCATAAACCTTTGACATATGGGTATTTTGGGTTGTTCATTATTTTCTTAAGGGTATTACTGTCTTTTTATTATTCTGTTAATCTCCGTTAGAGTTGACTGTTAGTATTTGGGATAAACTGAAGAAAAACAAACGTTGGGGGGTAAAGTGAAAAATGACCCATACTTAAAGGGGATAAATTGCGATTAACCCTATATATTAGCCTCAACCATTCCCATCGTCCCTGGCGCACGATTACGGATATGGAGACTTAGAACTCGGGATGTGTTTATGTCAGAAGAATCTCAGCCGGCACTGGAGTTACCCCGTCCTCGTCATATCGCACAGGCGCTAATCTTCAACAGCAAATTAAAGAAGAAACGACCATGCTATGATGAGACCACGCAATCCTATTGGTAACCCTTCAGTTCTCTATGGCTCAACTGCCCAAAAACCTCACTTCCAAACATCTCTTAAAGCTCCTCAAATCCGAAAAGAATCTCAACTCAGCGCTCTCTCTTTTCGACTCTGCTAGTCAACACCCGGGTTATACCCACACCGCCGTCGTCTTCCACCACATCCTTCGCCGCCTCTGCCTTTCCAACTCGAATGGGAAACTTCCGCCTCGCATTGGCGAAATCGTTGATATGATCCAAACCCAGAAATTCCAGTGCTCTGAGGACGTTGCATTGACTGTGATCAAAGCGTATTCCAAGAACTTACTCGTCGACAAAGCAGTTGAAACTTTTCAAAACATGGTGGAAATCTTTGGGTGCGGACCCGGTATTAGGTCGTACAATACTCTGCTCAACGCTTTTGTGGTGTCAAATCAACTGAGCAAAGCGGAGTTGTTTTTTAGATCCTTTGAGACAATGGGGGTGGCGCCAAATTTAGAAACCTACAACATTTTGATCAAGCTTTCATGTAGAAGGAGGAAATTTGATAACGCTAAAGAGCTGCTGAATTGGTTGTGGGACAACGGTTTCAAGCCTGATGTGTATGGTTACGGGACATTGATTGATGGGCTTGCTAAAGTTGGGGATTTGCGCAGCGCCTTGAAACTGCTCGACGAAATGTCTGAGAGGGGTGTGATTCCGGACGTGACATGTTACAATATCCTAATTAATGGTTTTTTCAAGAAAGGGGATTTAGCGGGAGCTAATGAGACGTGGGAGAGGATGATAAGGGGATCAAGTGTCTATCCAAGTGTGATTAGCTATAATGTTATGATTAGTGGGTTGTGCAAATGCCGAAGGTTTACTGAGGCTCTGGAGTTGTGGAGCAGAATGAGGAAAAATGAGCGGAAAATGGATTTGTTTACATGTAGCTCGTTGATTCATGGGCTGTGTGAGTTAGGGAATATAGATGGGGCAGAGGCAGTTTTTGCAGAAATGATTGACACTAAGGTGTTTCCTGACGTTGTTGTTTATAATGCAATGCTTAATGGATATGGCCGGGCTGGGGATATTAGGAGGAGCTTTGAGTTGTGGGAGTTGATGGGAAGGGAGGGTTGTCGCAATATTGTTAGCTTCAACATTTTTATGAGAACTTTATTTGAGAATGGAAAGGTGGATGAAGCAAGTGCACTTTGGAAGCTCTTGGTGGAGACTGAACTATCTGCTGATTCTGCAACTTATGGAACTTTAGTTTATGGGTTTTGTCAGAATGGACTCCTTTTCAGGGCTTTGTTGGTTTTGGAAGAGGCAAAAGATAAAGGAAATGTTCTTGATGCTTTTGCATATTCAGCAATGATTTCTGGGTTATGCAGAGAAGGTACACTAGACAAAGCAGTTAGGGTGCTTGCTCAGATGATCAAATGCGGCTGTAAACCAAATTCCCAGTTGTGCAATGCACTTATTGATGGATTTGTCCAAGCTTCTAAGATGAAGGATGCTCTCAAGCTTTTACACAAAATGAACAGCATAAACTGTTCCCCAAATATTGTCACTTATAACACGATTATAGATGGACTGTGCAAAGGTGAAAGGTTTGCTGAAGCATATGAGCTTGTGAAGGAAATGCTGGAAAAAGGATGGAAGCCGGATATGATTACATATAGCTTGTTAATGAGAGGTCTTTGTCAAGGCTATAAGATTAACTTGGCCCTTAACTTGTGGAGCCAAGTTGTCAGCAAGGGTTTGACGCCAGATGTTACCATGCACAATATAATGATTCATGGCCTCTGTTTGGCTGGCAAAATTGACGTTGCTTTACATCTGTATCTCAACATGAGTCAGTTGAACTGTGTGCCAAACCTTGTTACTCATAATTCTCTAATGGAGGGCTTTTATAAAGCCAGGGACTGCAAAAATGCATTAGTCATCTGGGCTCGCATTTTGAGAGGTTGGCTTCAGCCAGACATCATTTCATATAATATCACCCTCAAAGGACTTTGTTCTTGCAATAGAATGTCGTATGCAATGTCATTCTTGAATGATGCTTTGAGTAAGAAAATTGTTCCTACCATAATCACTTGGAACATACTTGTCAGAGCAGTTCTTATTGAACGGGCTTCAACATGATCTTGGTTCTAGATCTTGAAAAGTTAGATTTCTAAATCTTACTGACTCTTATTGGCTTAGCCTCCTTGTTTTGCTTCTTTTATTGATTGATTAGATTTAATAGATCACCATTTCGATTGCAGCTTGAGTCTCATATGGTTAAACGTTGGTGTTCGAATTTATGTGAACTCCACTCAAGCAAGACAAGTTCCTGCTATCGGTATGCAATAGTTTGAAGTTCATATTGCAAGTCAACTCTCTCAGGTTCTCAAGTTACCTCCTGGATGTGAAATGACAGATATTACAGACTATATGAGCATTACTTTCTTTCTTCAAAGAAGTGATATTTGAATAGTGTTTCCCAAGATTAAGGATCTACTGCTTTTCGTGTTCTGCATCCTAAGATTATTTTGGTCTTGCAGGTTAGTTGCAAAAAGCATTGGTCATGTCAACTGTGAAGGCACATTTGCGTTCGAAGTTCCTAGAATCTTGGTATCCAAGTCACCAAACCCTTATTCCTGTCATAAATGCATATAATTCTGGACTTCTTGTCCACGTGAAAGTTGCTTTGAGAGTTTGTAAGGCATAAGCCATTATATGGTAACTGTGGTGAATTTTTGGTTCAGGTACGGATGGATTGAATAGATGAATCATGTCTACTTACAGCATTGGGCTTAAGGTTTGAGTAGGTTGATAATTTTTCCTGGAAGTTTTGTTAGCAAACTGATTTGCACTTAATTTTGCAGCTTCTTTGCTGAACCAGAGTTTAGCTGGCCTAAGTGATAGTAGTACATGCAGCAATTTTAAGTGATTTGTTACAGGTCTGGAAGCTTCCGCTTTTAGTCTTTTTCAATTCACATATCCTTCATGTGTCTTGGTTGTATTCTCATTGGTAAATTTCCATTGGAAAGCATCAAAAAAGAAGGTTTGGTGGTCGTAGTGGGATCTCCAGAACCTAGCAATGATGCAAAACTAAATTTGCTTGATGTATTAGCCCCAAATGGTAAGACCTTATTTGGGGTTATAACTCATGCGACACTCAAATTGTTTTCTCTTAAACTGCTATAGTGAAATCAAATATCTCAGTGGTGTGGGGAGAAAAAAAATCACTCTTTATCTATTTTGCTTTTGTTTTGTTCTGTTTTTTCTGTCTCTGACAACATCATTTGCTCGTAGAGGAGTTGAGAAAGCAAACCCACCAAGATTGCTCCAAGAACTGCTACCTTACGCCAGTCAGATGATGAAGTGATCGACGCATCACAAATTCCAATAAGTACCAAGCCTATTAGTGCAAGGTAAATGTTCCTCCTAGTTTTAGACCCAGCATTTTCCTTGGTAAGCTCTCTAAGCTTCATTCTCTCCTCCTCAGCTCTCTCTTTTCCAGGGGGTGTTTTCTGGCGCAAGTTCTTGAAGAACAGACCTTCGTTTCTGTCCTCCTCAATTTGGCCTTCGAAATCTGCCAACTTCTTCTCACTTTCTTCAATCTCCTGCTTATTCAATTCTGCCGATTCTTCAAAGGCTTGCATCTGGCTCTCTATGTTTTCCATTATCTGCTCAAGAAAATTAGTTGAAGTGGTTATAAGTTAATTTCCTAGTAGAAATTATGTTCTTGATAAAGAAGAGATCAAACAGACCCTGGAGCCAGCTTCATCAAGTTCTTTGAGAGCATTTTCACCTATTTGATCAATTTCAGCATTGGCTTCTTCTGCAAACTGGGTCAGATATGCGGACCTTTCATCTAAGTAATCAGTAAGACGTAGTTTTTGGGCTTGCAGCATTGCTATTCGGGCAAGCAATTCCTGCTTTCTTCTATCTCCTTCAGGTGGCGGTGTTCCCGAATCTGATTCGTTTGCCTTGCATAGGAGGAGGTTGGTGTACTTCCTCTTGGAGTAATCTCTTCCTCGGAGTAAAGCGTGCTTGTTTGGAGTAAAAGGGGATTGAAATGCTTTTAGGGACATCATATTTGCTGTCATCCAAGTAAGAGAGGAAGAGAGAGAGAGAGGGAGGGGGCAATTGTGCAAGAGCTGCGGAGGCGTTTTGAACCTCTCATTAAGTTGCATTATCTCGTCGGCAAGACCTCTGTCTGACTTGTATGGATTTGTTTTTATTGGTTTAAAAAGCAAATTTGATGCTACTCCCTTTGAACAACGGCTCGTTTATTGGTCATGACAAAAGAATTGAGACTTTGTAGGGCAACGGTTCAACTATTGTCTCTCATCTTGATTCTTGTTCGTTGAACATCAAGAAAAAGTGAGGTGTGCTCAAAATATTGTGCTGACAAAATTACCGAAGTTTACTGCTGGTGATTGCTTAATTGAAGTTAATGGAGTTTTGTGGTAGGGTTCAGGTGTTGCAAATCTAAGCTGAGGCAGCAGTCAAGTCGTTTGGGAAACATGAAGATTACGTGGAATTTTTGAGTCATTTGAGAAAAGGGACTTTTGAGTCGTCCAATTTGGAGATCCAAAAAATTAAAAAAAAAAAAAAAAAGAATTAGACAGACAGCTTTTGAATGTATATATGTTTTCGACAATATTGCTTTTAAATATATAACTGCAGTTAAATGGCGATGAAGCAATTGATAGACCGAGGAAATTGTGATAGAAAATACACACTATATATTTTTATTCAAAGCAGATTTATTTCATATTGATGCTGCGGTGGCGACCCCTGTGTAGGAACAGCAGGCCGCCGTCTTCCCATTAGGAAAAGGTAAACCAGTCATAAAGCCATAAACTTGAGTGTACGCGCATGCATGGCAGGGCAGGTAGCCCACTGTTCAATTCAGACCTATGTTTTGAAATTCGGACCATGACTCGGACAAGTTCAGTGATTAAGGATCAGTGTATTCGGCCGAGGTCGGATCGGTATGAACCGATGACGTAATCATGATATTATAAATAAATAAATATATTAATTTTATTTAAGTAAATAACATTAAAAATTGACTATAAGTGTAGTGAAAATTCATTTTCACCATCATATTCCTTGCCCATCAAGTTCATAAAAAAATAACTTAATTGTAAACTCAACAAATGATAATTAACATCAACTAGTTAACAAGACTTTCAAATAAAACACAAAAATCAAAATTTTAAATTTATTGGCTAATGTTCTTAAGATTCAAATGCATATTGTATATTTTTTCAAGAGAATGAACAAATTGAGCCTCATTTGTAAAAATATAAAGTCAAATTTGCACATAGAAGTTTGAGAGTGTATTTACGATTATTTAAAACATCGAGGGATTAAAATCAAATATTTAAAAAGTTGAAAAGCACCTTTTTTGAGAGTGTATTTACGATTAATGTTGCAAATGAAAATCAAGAAATATCACAGGAACTTGTATAATTATCCAAAATGTTCAGGGAGAAAAATAAGATACTGAAAAACTTAGGGGGTCTAACTCTAATTCATTCTCTTGTGGCCTTTATGTCTCAGCCGTCTGACTCTGTGTCATGAGTTTCATCTTCCAATTTCAACTTTGGTCTTTTCCTCCGCTTCTTTTTGTGTCAAATTTTTCTTCCTATCTAGTTCCATGGTTGACTGTCTTGTCTTTATCTAATCAAACAAAAACTGCAAAGTTCTTGTTCTTTTACTTTCCCTTCTATCTCTTTGTTCTTTTTATTTTCTTTTTAGATTTGTTTCTTCTTTTCCTTATTAGTTTTCTTTAAGGAGTGTGGATGGAGCAACTTCTCCATTGCAGATTCGTTCCGCCATTGATTCTTTTGAAGATTTGGGGAGTGAAAGGCTGAAAATTTTTTTTTTTTGCCTAGAAAAAATTTACAAACTTGGGAAAATAGAACCGGGCTTTTTGGTAGATTTGGTTTTCCAGTTTAACCTCGATTGGACCCGGTTCTTGACCGGTTTTGACCAGATCTCTGCCACCCGATTTTTTACATTTACTCGGATCGAATACTCATCCAAATCTTGATTTAGCCGATCGGTCCAATCCAAGCTTTAAAACACTGTTTAACACCATCATTGACGGCTCACTCAATGTCTATTTTTTTTTTTTTTTTTTTTTGACGGGAGATTGGGTTAGGTCAGCATGATTGAGGAGGAGCGTTTCCATCGCCCTCTTGAGGTGCCATGAACACGGCTATTTGATCAAACTGGTCTTTAGCCACAATCACGTCCAAGGAAACGGAGATCAAATACATACTCACATTCATATTTCATGCAGAAAACAGGGAAAAGAAAAAGAAGAGAGAGTACGGACCGTGTTTTGTAGCTTTGGTAAAATTCACCAATAAATTACCTTCTTCCACTTCAAGATGGTTTGTAACGTTTTCTGGTATTTAGTTTGTTCTGTAGATGTACCCATTTAGTTGGCCGGGCTAGTGTTAATTGCAAGGCCCACTCATACATCTTCAAGCCTTATGCAATAATGAAATCCAAAAGAGGACTCAGATGGAAGTTTATGTCATTCTTTCCGTGAGTAGTTAAGGCTCAAAATTGGAATTACTGGGGTCATCTCAGCGAGATTTTTAGAGTTTTCATCGCTATAAAATTCAGGAAAAGATATGAGAAGGGATGGAAGGGTTAAAAGAAAAAAGGGAACAATTCAAGATGGGGATGAAAAGGGATAGGAGGGTTAAAAAAAAAAAAGAAACAACCAAAAACGAGTAATTTCAATGGGGTTGGGAAGGGATAAAAGAAAGAAACAACTCAAAATCAAGTACTAATTTCGAAGTGAGAAACAGAAAACCAAGCATTTTTAGCATTTTACTGGTTTATTAATTAGGTTCGTGGCTTTGTTCGGCACATCTCCGCAGTAAGGGAAAGTCAATCTGCCACCTTAATTAAACTGTGGAAACTAAAACATGGTAATGATGGCATCACCACTAAGAAGGGACGATAAAGTCCGCCACCAGCTCATGCGAAAACAGTAAGAATCAGTTTCAAACGCTAAAACTCAACCACAAATAAAAATATTTTAGGATTTAGTACAAGTACCAATCATCATTGTGTTCAAGGATCCATCAATCAACCGGGAAGGAGGTAGATAAAATGGGCTGATGAGACAATAATGAGTGAGTGAGTTAACCAAGTAATCTGATGCTAGTTGGCTTAGCCTTAGCGTTCAAACTATGTACATATGATGTCCTCATGGCGGTGGGAGCTACAAGAAACTGACTGATGCATACCTGAAAGGAATTTGACAACCATGTAGCAACTAAATCTAGGTGTTGCTTAGGAAGGGTATGCTACCATTCTCCCTTTTTGCTTTCATCTCCCAAGCTGTCAATAATCGTATCATACGTACTTGGAATTCCCAAATAAAAATTACTAGCACGTTATTAACAAGTTTAGTTTTTAATATTGATTTTTTCCCCCCCTCAAAGCATAGGATGCCAAATTTAATCATTAAGCATTATTGCTGGTTTCATCCGTCGAGGATGGGGATATTTAAAGCCGATCAAGATAGAAGCATTAACGAATTCTCACCTGATGATTTCAACTAGGGTTATCTGCAACATAATGCATGTTAATTTCACAACAGAGCATCTGCAGGATTTGTATCTCGTTTAAATGAAGGTGTTAAATTTCCATCATCTTGAGTTCACCCTTCCACATCTTTCTTTCTCATTTCCTTCTTAAACTATAAATAAATAAATAGTTTATATAGACAATCACGCATTAACAGGCTGGCAAGCATAATCTTTCTAAAAGTTCGAGGGAAAAATTAAGATAAAAGAGAAATGGTGCAGGGATTCTGGTTTTGTGAAGGGGACGGACTGGCAATTTATATATTTTCCGGACTTCTGGAAGAGACATTCTGTAGTTCATTTTAATCGTCCCCATTTTTCTTTTTTACTATTTTTTTTATAGGGTTGTCTCGGGGTGTTGGGGTGTCGAAACCGTTTGAAAAAGGGCCGAAGTAGGAGCACTTTTGAAAATGTAATTGCGAAGTCATGCAAGAAAAACAGGGATTAAAACCAACCTGAATGAAGTGACGAATTTGATTCTAGAAATGAAAGGGGACTATTTGCGGACTAACTTTTGAATCTCTGTTACCATGAATGCGTAAGCAAGCACTTTTAGACTTTGGCAATGTTTCACCAACCAATTGAGATGGTCCCTCGGACCAGATCACCAGCTGATTTCTGGATTGTTTTGCTGGTCACCCTAGCTTAATGCAATTTGAAGAAACATATTAAACTAGTCAAAAATCAAAATTAGTGACTGGTTTACTAGGGACGTTTTAGCTCCCGCACCCCAACCCCCCCAACAAAACAAAACCAGAGCCCAAAAGAAAAATAGAAATCTTTTGAAAAGTGAATTTCAGGATGCTTCGTCAAAGTAGAACTAATCGTAGGGTAGAAAAGTTTATATGTTAAAAAAAGAAAAGAAAAGAAAAGAAAAGAATGGTGTGTGTTTAATTTGTGATTTGCATGAAATAACAACCACGAAAAGCAAAAAAAATAAAATAAAAATAGAGGGGAACAAATATATCCACAAGATTTAGAGCAAGCTAAAGCAATTGAGTTGAATGGTTCATATGTCCAAGTCATTAGATGAATAAGGGTGGGTGAAAGGATGGCAGTAAGATTAATTTATGAAATGGAATTGGTGCAGTAGATAAAAATACTTTATGTAATATGCAAGAAACGATAGGCAAACGTTAGTTTTCTGAAGAAAAGCTTGTATTTCAAGGATCCACGAATGATCCATCCATTCACCTACTGAAGATAGAGGACCGGGCAGCAGGCAATGAGGCAATGACCTTTATCACCTATATAAGGTTGGTTAGCCAGTCATGGCTGACAGCCCGAGCGCAACCGCAACGACGCTAAAAACCACTGAAGTTACACAGAGACAAGACAGCAAAGAAGACGTAGATGGGTGGCTACTCCTCCTCCTGGGTTCAAATTTTGATCCTGGCATTTTTCTTATTTCCTGCACTCGTCCACTGCAGAGTTCGCCACTACAAATTCGATGTAAGATAACATTTTTTTAAAAAAAAATGCCCACACACACACACACTAAACCAGTACTTCAATTTGATGTAGATCATACTTATTGCTGCATGCCCATGCAAAAATGTAGTTTTTTTTTTCTTTAAATGCATATTATCCACATGAATTTTAGACTGAAGAAATCAAATTGGGCAAATGTACTTCAGCATTAGTTATCGAACTTGTATTTGAATTTTTGAAATAAATCCCGCCGGGGTGGAGGGAATGATGAAGCTTTGTTTTCCCACTTCTGGTAACGAATTTTCAGAAAAACGATAGTATTTGGTAGTGAGAGCGTAGGGTGGTGCAAATTGGGTATTTAGTAGTCTCTCCAGCGTAGGCCTTTGCAGCTGTAATTTGGTTGGGATTACTTCTGTGAGCAGGTGGTGCTGAAGAACTTCACCCGCTTGTGTTCAAGTAAGCCCATTGTCACCGTGAATGGAAAGTCCCCAGGACCAGTTTATATGCCCGGGAAGATGACACTGTTCTCGTCAGGGTCGTCAACCATGTCAAGTATAACGTATCAATCCACTGGTAATTAAATCAAGAATCTTGTTTTAGTTGGATCAGTAATGTATATATTATAGTGGTAAATGTTTTGGGATGTCGTATATTTGTTGGAAAAACATGGCAGGCACGGTGTCAGGCAGCTTCGGACAGGATGGGCAGATGGACCTGCATACATTACACAATGCCCAATCCAGCCAGGGCAAAGCTACGTATACAACTTCACAATCACAGGCCAAAGGGGTACCCTACTTTGGCACGCTCATATCTTATGGCTGAGGGCCACCGTACACGGTGCTGTGGTCATTTTGCCTAAGCGTGGTGTGTTGTATCCATTTCCCAAGCCCCATCACGAAAACGTTGTCGTATTAGGTGAGAGAGCTATGTCAATTATCACCATTTTTTTTCTTTTCATTTTTTGTTTTTACTTCACCCCTGACTATACTCAGTCTGAGGAGAAGAACTCTAAAAACCCTCCTCTAATACAGTACCCTACGTTATATTCAGTAAATGTAATGTACACTGAATTCTAAGCATGCAGTCCGGTTGCACTAAAATCAGGGATGGTGGAACTCACCAGTTAAACTTCGAAACTACTGCAGGTGAATGGTGGAAATCAGACACCGAAGCAGTGATCAATGAGGCACTAAAATCAGGGATGGCTCCCAATGTCTCTGACGCTCATACCATCAACGGTCATCCTGGAGCTGTCGCAAACTGTTCATCAGACCAAGGTGGGTTCACGTTGAGCGTGGAACCAGGGAAGAGCTACTTGCTCCGAGTTATCAATGCTGCACTCAATGAGGAACTCTTCTTCAAGATCGCAGGACACACATTGACAGTGGTAGAAGTCGATGCCACCTACGTAAAACCCTTCAAAACCGACACCATCCTAGTCGCCCCTGGCCAAACTACCAACGTCATCGTAACAGCTGACCAGTCCGCTGGCAAATACATGGTTTCTGCCTCTACCTTCATGGACTCTACCATCGCCGTCGACAACACCTCAGCCACAGCCACCTTACATTATTCAGGAACACTTTCCAGTTCCCCTACCACCTTTACCACTGCACCAGCACTGAATGCTACCCCGGTCGCTAACAAATTCACTAATTCCCTCCGAAGCCTTAATTCCAAAAAATACCCTGCCCAGGTTCCGCAGACCGTGGATCACTCCCTTTTCTTCGTGGTGGGTTTGGGGATTAACCCGTGTCCTACTTGCAAAGCCGCCAACGGTAGCCGGGTGGTGGCCAGCGTAAACAACGTCACCTTCGTGATGCCAACCGTAGCGCTCCTCCAGGCGCATTTCTTCAATATAAATGGAGTCTTTACCACCGACTTTCCAGGGAATCCGCCCAGTCCCTTCAATTATACGGGAACGCCTCCAGCAAACCTACAGACTAAGAATGGAACAAAGGTTTACAGACTGCCTTACAATGCCACGGTCCAGGTGGTTTTGCAGGACACTGGAATCGTTGCCCCTGAGAACCATCCAGTCCATCTCCACGGCTTCAACTTTTTTGCTGTTGGCAGGGGTCTAGGGAATTTCAATCCCAAGACAGATCCCAAGAAATTTAATCTCGTTGACCCCGTCGAGAGGAACACCATCGGAGTACCAACTGGTGGATGGGTGGCTATTCGATTCCGAGCAGACAATCCAGGTAATGTTGAACCACCATCTATGTATTTATTTGTTAGTCTTCTAGATATATAATTTTTTTTAATTTACATCATCGTTTTATTTTGTATTGAAATATTGCTTTAATTGTGCGTATTCTCAGGCGTCTGGTTTATGCATTGCCACCTAGAGGTGCACACGACATGGGGGCTGAAAATGGCATTCCTGGTTGACAATGGCAAGGGACCTAACGAGTCTCTTCTACCACCTCCCAGTGATCTTCCTAAATGCTGAGATATCAGTAGTACATCGCGAAGACCAAGTCAGAACATGAATAAGAAGAACACAAGAGGAGGCGCAAGATGAGTTAATTAATACAGATTTTCTTTCGAGATCCCCTGGGTGTACATGTCTTTTGAGTAGAGGAATTTTTTACTCAAGAGATTTTGGTAATTATGCTAAAGGGATTGTATCCAAGTGCTTTTTAAATTTAATCCATGCAAATCATAGCAATGATTTTATTTTATTTTTCACAGCAATGATTATTCCCACGGTGTGCATTAACTATTCTTTAACCGGAAATACTAATAAAAAAAAAAAAAAAAGAAGCCAATCAACAACACCAATTTATTATTGTCTTGATTCATATTAATGATTGAAACGGGCAAAATATATTCGTGTCTTGATTCATAACATTGATTGAATGGGGTTATATCTCTCTCTCTCTCTTCTCTAATGGGAACTGCTGACCATATAAAGGAAAGGAGGATTGAGAATCAAACTAGAGGCGCAAGTCTTTTAAGGTTTTTTCTTTTGTTTGTTTGTTTGTTGGATTAATTTGACTTTCTGTGTGACTTGGGATGGAGTTCTGGGTCTAGGCCTTGGCAGATGGTTGTTGGGCCAGGGTGGTTTGATGTATGGGGTCCGGAGTCCAAAACACTTGTCTGGGTTTAGGTGTGGTTTAATTCAGTGTATCATAAGAGCCCAAGCAGATTTTCGGCACAAATTGCGTCTATTTACTAAGTTGACCACGGGAACGGAATATAATTACAGAGAACACGGGATATTTGCGGAAAGAACGCATTGTAGAATTCACCCTCTTGCAAATCCTCTTGGCATCAAATTCCATCAAAATGTTTGCGAAGTGCGACAGCCCCGATATTCATCATGTAAATATTGAATACCTTTTCCAGTGCATACGTACATATTTTATCATTGTTCGCATTTAAGCATTTCCTTAGTTTAAATTTAGCACCTTTTTTTTTTTACAAGAAAAATGCAACTTTTATTAAGAGGTTTGAACTTTCCTAAGTTTAAATTTACCACCTTACTGCATTTTAATATTAACGTAGAAGTCTTTCCAGAATATTTTTCGCTTAATTGATGAGTGGTGGGTTTATTCGACTCACCCATTTATACCTACTTAAAAATAATTATACATTTAAACTCAATTTTTATTGAGTATTAAGCAAATAAATTTGAGTTTCTTATCAATCTAATAACAATAAAATATCATTATTTCCTGTCAAACAATATTTAAAAAAAAATAAGTAGAATTTTAAGTGAATAAATAGGTAATTGGGTATATCTATACTCATTTATTAAAATAACATAAATGGGTGCCCATTTATATCCATTTAATTGAATTGATCTAATTATTCGATTATGAGCCGTTCAAAATCGTTCACGCATTTCAAACATTTTTCACCGCACAAAAAAACCGGAAAAAGGAGAAGCTAATCAAAAGTTGGATTTCGATTGGAGAGTTGAAATTGATACCATCAAGTTCTTCAACCTTTGTGACGGTACGTAATAGTATATTGACATCTCACATTTCCTATGAGAGCAACTCCAATAGCATGTTATGGGAAGTATAACACCTCCCATGACACAAACTTATTACACGGCTATCCATTGTTGCCGTGGAACGAGCATTACATGCATCATCAAAATGATGGGTGTAAATGCTATTAAAAAGGAGGAAATAGTGAGTCATTTTTTTGCAACGGATAAATTTGTTAAACATAAACAACAGTTAAAATTTCATAGAGCTAGTTAACATTCAATTTTTTTTTCAATGGTCATTTTTGGTTCCCTTTATATAAACACACAAGACACCCAATTTTTTTTTTCATATTTTACTATCTTATTATATTATTTCTCTTACTCTCTCCCTCAACCTCTTTGCACAATTTTCTAAAATTTTAATATTTTTGTGATTATGGATGAAAATTTTAGTAGTTTTAGAAATACGTTGAATACTCTAAATATATAAAATTCATCTTCAGCACAAAAACCACCAAAATTTTCCAAATTACCCAAATCAACTTCGATCCGACTAGGTCGAGCATATTTGGGAACGGTTCGGACTTCGGAGGCAATAACAATGAAAACTAGTATTCATTATGTTATTATTTGTATTTTATTTTTTGAAATTATGTAATATTATGTTATGGAGTTCAATTAATTACATAAAGAATTATTAATTAAGTATGAATTATTATGATATTCTCACATTTGAGGTATTCCATTGTTGTTTAATAATTACATAATTATTTTTTAGAAAATAACGATATATTATTTTTTGAGAGATAGAAAAAGATATATTGTTTAAACTCAGAAATTAATAATATTATTTTTTAGAAAATAAAAAATCCAAAAAGTAAAAAAAATTTAATGAAAGATAATAATTTATTTTTAAAAAAATAATGAAATTATTTTTAAAAAATTATTTATTTATTTACAAGATATGAATTGTGCATTATTAAAATAAATATTTAATTTGATTGTGAATTCATACTATTATAATGTGTAAAATGTAATTCATTATAAATAAAAATATAATAAAAAAGAGTGAAATACTACGTGGTTACACTCTGTAACTGCCCTGAAGACTAGGCAACCACTCCTTAGTAGGTAGACCGTAAGCGTGGTAGAAGCCGTGGGAGGTGAGTAATAAATAAATTAATGAAAACGCCAAGCTGTACGAACCAAGCGGGGGCCCGCATGACCTCATCACCTAACCACATGCCTTTTTTTTTGGAAACGCGGTAGTAGTAGGAATCTTTCCGTTTTTGGAAATTCTGGCCGAGCTCTTATACTTACTATAGTAGTATGCTGCTGCTCCTCACTTTCAGTCCCAGACAACGCCACTGGGTCAATGTTTCAGATTTTTTGCAGAATTTGCTCCAGCTTAGAGGTCAGGAGTAGCATTGGTAAAAGTAAACACAAAGGCTTAAGTTATTATTTTGTTTGGATTGTAAGTTATCTGAGATATTTTTACTGTAACATTTTTTGTGATGTGATGTATGTGAGATAAAAAGGTAATTAGGAAGGTAAAAAGGTGTATTGAAAATTGTAATGATGATGTAAGCAAATATATTTGGAAAAATAAAGGCCAATCCAAACAAACCCAATTATTATTATTGTTTTATCAATTTCCTTTAATTGTAGTACCGGTTAGTAGTGGGGATAATATCAGAAACCTCCCCTGAGATTTTTTGAAATATCACTAAGCTCCCTCCATATTTTGGAAATCTCTCTTACCACCCCTCGAGTGATTGTGGGGTCAGAAGTCACTAGTTGACTTCATCAGTTGCCAATAATACCCTTGTTTCTGCTGTTACCTTATTTAGCTGATAAAAAGGAAAAAAAATTAAAGTAAAGAAATTAAAACAATTAAATATTTTACTCTTAAAGCTTTTTGTGGACATTTTACTCTCAAACAGTCAATTTATAATAAATATATAAATATTTTTAAGTAAAATTCAAAAAGTGTTATAGTAATTTCTTACGAAAAAAACTAGTAAGTTATCTATTTAACATAAATTAAATATTTTTAAAAAAAGAAATATCCCATAAAGTACCAACTCTTTATGGCTTTTCTCTATTACATGAACCAAGTATCAGGTTTGTATGATTATTTTATTCTGAATCATTTAATTTATGTTGAATACATAAATATTTGCAAATAAAATTCAAAAGCCATTACACAAATATTTTTACAGAAATAGCAGTAACCTCCTTTAAATATAAATGAAGTATTTGAAAGTAAAAAAAAATTGTCCATAACATACCAGTTCTTTACGAGTTTCTTCCATTATATGAATAAAGTACTAGCTATTTATGAGCACTTTACTTTAAATCATTTAATTTATATTAAATACATAAATGTTTATAAGTGAAATTCAAAAAGTGTTTCACTAATATTATTATGAAAGGGAAACTAGTAGGTTTTGTATTTAACATAAATTAAATATGTGAAAGTAAAAAAAGAAATTACCCACTTTTTACTAGCTCTTTACGGGTTTCTTCTATTATATGAATAAAGTACTAGCTATTTATAGGCATTTTACTCTGAATCATATAATTTATGTTAAATACATAAATGTTTGTAAGTAAAATTTAAAAAGTGATATACTAATATTTTTACGAAAGGAAAACTAGTAGGTTTTGTATTTAACATAAATTAAATACGTGAAAGTAAAAAAGAAAAAAGAAATTGCCCATAACATATCAACTCTTTATGGGTTTCCTTTATTACACGAACAAAGTAATAGCTATTTATGAGCATTTTGCTCTGAATCATTTAATTTATATTTAATATACAAATGGTTGTAAGTAAAATTCAAAAAGTCTTACACTCATATTTTTACGAAAGAGAAACTGATAGATTTTGTATTTAACATAAATTAATTATGTGAAAGTAATACTCGCAGGTAATTTAATTAGTTTAATTAGTTACTTAATTAAATGCATTCATTTCATAAACCCTAAAGGATGAGTTTAATTAGTTTAATTGTATGAGTGTCCTAATTAAAGGATGAACTAGCCATTTCTTTGCCCAGTTACCTCTCCATCTGCGCAGCTATTTCAAGCGGTAGTTTCACCTTTTAAAGGAGAAACTGGAAGCACTCAAAGTAGCCGTTGCATGTCCAACGGTCATGCAACAGTGCTCATGCCAGAAAAATACTCTCCAATTCACATTTTCCACCTACTGCAACTTTCTTATATCATTGTATCAGTCAACCTAAGGGTATTAAGGGAACTAAAATACTCTCCCTCCTCCAAAATGCATTTTTTATTGTTACTTTTGTTTAGAGGGGCTGACATTGTTAAGAAAATGTCAATTCAAAGGGTGGTAAGAGAGATTTCCAAAATGTGGGGGGAACTAGTGATATTTCAAGAAACCTCAGGGGAGGTTTCTGATATTATCCCTTAGTAGTGTAACAAGTTTCAACAGCTGGATTGAAAGTAACATGATTTCATTTCCAAATACGTATCATCATTCATTAGAAAATTTAAGATGGCAGATGAGCAGACCATAGAGACTACTGCAGAATAATAATAATAGTAATATAAAGCTACAGTTTCACTGCATTCCAGAGTATTGAATTAGTGTATCTATATATATATATTTTTTTTTTCGAAAACGATAACAATTGTATAACCTATTTTATCCTAAATTACAGGAGAGAGGGAGTCTAGAGAAGCTTGTGTTAGGAGTTAGCAGGTACACACAGACTTTACTAAATCAAAGATATGCTTTTCGGACCACTCTTAAATTTTTTTCATTATAGATGGAATTTGAACCCTACTTCCTTGGTGGCCACTGAGCTAATCTCAGTGACTGAATTAGTATATCTATATATTACTCCTACTTTATCATCTAAGCTTTATTTCGTACGCACGGCAAGTACATTGAATCCCACCATAGTGACTGTTTTGTTGATTGTGCTATATTCTTATTGTCTTCGGGCGTTGCACATTTAGAAGTTTGGGCGAGTTTGCGATCGTACACTTATTTATGCATATACCCAATCCTCTTGACTAACGCTAATATCGAATTTACGTAATTTGGAGAGCCCATCATCCTCTGTCTCCAAATAATTTGGAGACAGATCCATCGTAATTCCAAAAAAAAAAAATAAAACCCGGGAGAAGCAAACATTCCTATTTCATTTCTATTTTTTTTTCCCTTTGAGATGAGTCATATTTCATCTCATTTCATGTATAGCTCTCCTTTTGATTGTTATATTTGTTTTTTTTAATAGACTTTTTAGTAGCGTTCGTTTGATATATGAAAGATCTAACGTATTTTTTTTTTGCATTTTGCACTTTATTCCAACCATCAGCCATAAGTGTACGTCCCTGTTACCATCCCTAGTTTAATCCGATGAAATGAAAGGTACGAGTGAGACCCAATAATAAGATAGAACTTTGACCTCGAGGGTAATTCTGTCCCAAGCAGCAAATTTTCTGTGACATTATAGGAAGTGCACTGGCAATAGCAACGCCCCAATTTTATAGTAAAGAAATTGGAAGGAAACCGCCCAGCACTTACTCCATCATTTTTACAAAGCTTTCCTTGAATCGTTTTTAATTTTATGGCTACACAGGAAGAGATGAATAAGCTAAAACATGGGGCAGATCAGGAGCTTCAGCCGTACAAAAAAGGGGATAAGAATACCTACAATTACACCACCGCCATTCCCAAGCCACTTCCAACTTTCTCATTAAGTAAGTATATATATATATATTTTTTTTTCAGCCTTTCAATCACAATGAAAATTCGCTATTTTGCTGCATCCGTTTCAGCAAATGACAGAATTGTCTCTTCGGGCTTTTGATTGGCCAGCTTGCTTCTTTGCCTCCTCTTCACCTTCTCCCTCTTTCTTTTACCTTTTCTAAATTGAGATTTTAGTTGATGAGAACAATTTTGCATTCTTTTTGGGTTGGGCAGCAGTCCCAACCAATTCAGCCAATCACACCTCGACGACCTCCATCTCCCTGCGTCTCCCACCGCCCCATTTCCTTAATACTAGCATAGGTGCTCTGGTATCACTTGTCAGCTGTGGATCACTACGTTTGGTCGCAGAAAGTACAATTACAAGTTGCTGGATCTCTGCGCTCCCAAGTGCTTTTGCTTTCACTTCCCGTCCCTTGAGCACCTTGTGGAACTTTCGTAGCTAGCTAGCAGAGTGCTAGTTTTTCTTGGTTCCTGTCCATCTACGACATACAACTCGAGGGAGAAGGAAACCTTCTACCCAGAAAGAAAAATATAAAGGGAGAAGAAACCCTTTTTCACTTTTTACTGCTCCAAGTCTTTTGGGAATTGGGATCTCCTTGCTTCTTGTCAAGTATAGGTATAGAACTAGCATCTCTTTTCCTCCATTATGCCTTTCTTATCTAAGCATCCAAATTGCAGCTCTATGAATGAACTCATAGGATGTTTTTTCGACTTTTTGGTTTCTTCAGATAGCTTGCTCTTTTGCCTATTCTCTGATTCTGTTCTTGGAGCTTAAACGCTCTCCCTTTCTGTTCTCAGGTGTTAAGGAGTCTTAGGACTAACGTTGAAAATGGGGTTTTATTGAGGGGTGCCCTATCTTTCTTGCCTTTAGGATCTCATAAAGTGCCCTGATGTTTGCCATTGACAATTTACTAACATCTACTTTTTCCAAAGCATATTGAATTCTCCTTGGGCTTTGGAGAATTGAGGGCCCTTTTCAAGATTCCCTCACCTCGTATAACCGTGTCCAAAAGGTATTCAGATTCTTTTCACATAATGCCTGTTGATTAAATGCTCATCTGGCCCTAGAACCAGAAACCACTACTTCCTCCGCATTTCCTCTCTGGGTTCTCCCGAGGGATTGTTTCCTCGGCTAAATTTTCCATCGATTCTCTCTTCCAGCCTTTTTGTCGCCAAAATCTTTTTTTTTTAGCTCTGATGAGCCGAGGGATGGAAATTCTCTCTCCCTCGCCCTATCTCGGGAACTCCAGTTGGTTGTTTGAGGAAAGCAAAGGAGCAAAATGGACACCAGAAGAGAACAAGAGGTTTGAGAATGCGCTGGCTTTATTTGACAAGGATACCCCGGATAGATGGTTCAATGTGGCCACTATGATCCCGGGTAAGACCGTGAGTGACGTGATCAAACAATACAGAGAATTGGTTGACGATGTTGGTGACATTGAGGCTGGTTTAATACCCATTCCTGGGTACACAGGTGACTCTTTCACGTTAGAGTGGGTAAACGATCACGACTATGACGGCCTGAAGCAATTCTACGGCCCAGGGGGAAAGCGAAACTCATCCAATCGCTATTCTGATCATGAAAGAAAGAAAGGTGTGCCCTGGACAGAGGAAGAACACAGGTGATTTAGCTCCAACGCCATATAGCCTCGTCTCCCAGTCTTTATTTTCAAACTGCAGCTTAAACATGCCCAGATTCTATGGCTTATAGCTTCTTTGTAGCGCTTAATTGAAATGGATTTGATTTTGAAACCGGATCATCAAACATAACTCGTCGAAGTATAGAGTCAACTAGCTACAAGATTTGGAAAACCATGACCACCAGTCAGTCTCTTCGTGCCGAAATTTTGTTTAAGATTGTTTTCAAAACCTCAAGTTGTTGATTTTAGATATTCTTTCTTCCCCTCCTCCTGGCTAATAGTAATACACGAATTAATCTATTGATTTTGAACCGTCAGGCAATTTCTTTTGGGTCTCAAGAAATATGGTAAAGGTGACTGGCGAAATATATCTCGCAACTTCGTGACCACTAGGACGCCGACTCAGGTCGCCAGTCATGCCCAGAAGTACTTTATCAGGCAGCTTTCTGGGGGAAAAGATAAAAGGAGATCAAGCATTCATGATATCACAACCGTAAATCTTGCTGAAAAGAAGTCTCCCTCCCCTGATGATGACAGACCTCCATCGACAGATGAATCGTCCCCAGTTCTTCAGCCATCAGCCAATTCCGATATGAATGGTATCTCCAAAGCATTTTACGACTATAACCCACCAAATCAAGGAGCAACCATGGCATTCCACCTTTCAAACAGCAGCACAACATCAACACCTCATCAGATAATTTCATATGGACAAAGGCCTAGTGATCGTAACACGCATGGCATTGCTTTGCATGGATTCCAGTTTGGAGATGACAATTCATTTTTCCAAAGTTAAGTGCCGCAATACATCATTGAGTCGATGCAGAATGGAAGCCTATTTTACAAGGTTTTGTTTGTCAAAAAGGATGTAAATAGCGTGCATGGACGGTAGTTTGTGTAGCAGACAGAGATAATCAGAGGCCACACTGGATTTTTAATTAGGTCATTTAAAAGGGTCGTAGCTTGAAGGGAAGTTCATCTTCGTCTGCTATCCTCCCTACTTTCTGGCTTCGTCCTCTCCGGACGTTCGCATACATAGCTAAGACTGCGGCATGGAAAAAAAAGGCGTTGCTGTGCTTCGCTTTTTTAATTAGCAGGTGTACACGTTCCAATTCCAAACAACGTTGACCTGACCGAATGTCATCTAGATGATGAACCTTCCACCACATGATTCAAGGCTTTAGAAGCTGTTGGAATTGGAGTACTTCAATTAAAACTTGTCCATACGATTTTTCAATCTAGGATGACATTCGGAACTCAAACTAGATTTTCTCTGCCGACTTCTGGTAGGTGTCTGTGGAACAACATTTGTTATCCACAAACAATTCATCAGCACCCCAATAAAATGAACTAAATCTAGCCGGTCTTGGTCTTATCTTATCACTTATGTGTGAAAGTGAAAGGTCCATTTGCGCGTCAAACTCCACGTTGTCGTCTAAACAGGAAGAAATCAATAAAATGCATACAATTATTAAGGAAACAGTACAAGGGCCTGGTTGGGTTGGGAACGGGGAACGCTATTCAAATCTCTGGCCTCGGTGCCTATCCATCCATCCATGAAGAGAACCCAACTGCTTCTCCTGCTGTTGTTATGACGAGGCAAGAGCGGACTTAAGCATCCATACCCATAATTATAAGAATAGAATCAAGTCTGAGAACCACTTCTGATCTGACCATTTTCCCCGGTCACCGACCCGACAAAGACAAACATCTAATGCTTTCCATCCTCATCTCTTTTTTGGTGTTGTCTTGCTGGCGATGATTCTCTCTTTTGCAAAAAAGAAAGCAAAAAAAGATTAAGAGCCAAGCAGAAGATTCAACTCAAGTCAATTGTTAAAATAAGAAACTGCAAATCCACATGAGTGTACTGTGAACAATACACAACTTTTTATACCCCTATATATATATATATATATATTTTTTGGCAAATGTTTACGATAATTCTGGCCATGAATCCAATTCTATAGCAACACCACCGTCCATGGCAATGATTCCCTTTTTTTTTTTTTGACATGGTATTAATATATATAAATTCTCACGCAAAAGATAATCTAAATGCTAACTAAAGATTCTTGCTTTGCAAAAGTTAGCAAGCATCGTGTTACCAAGACGTCCTGATATGCATTTGGCCCAGAACCTCTCCTTTCGGGGAGTGAATTTGGAGCTATGAATTCATCAGAAAGTGAGTAAGTAATACATATACATATAGTCCCTAACAAGCCCTTATTACTACTATTCTGAATCAGAAGGAAAGAGGAAGCGTTTTGTGATAATCTGGCAGGCAGTAAACGAAACATGTTCGATGTCCTTTGAGTCCCTAGCCTACCATGTTCTTTTAATTTTAGCTTCCAGCCAAACCACCACTACCATGCCTTGCACAACGTTGAGCTATGCAATTTATGAATTGAGAGTCGGTTTCCAAGAACTTTCAATCGCCAAAAAGCTTCATGATTTGTGCTTTACTGCAGCAATTATTGGTTTGCATGCATGGTTTTTTCGCTATTAAAGTCCGCTGTTTCTGATGGTAATGTCGCCTAAAGCAACTTGCACTTGACAATTCCAGGCACTAGCCAAAGCCAAAGAAACTAGCCGAAGAATTGAGCCCTGCATCAACAAACAATAATGTGACCACTCCTACAAACCTTTTCAGCAAATGACACAACTGCCCACTCTTTCCTCTCTAAACTAAAGATGCACTTTCAGCAACTTGTTGCTTTGGAAAAGCACTTATTAGGCACTTTATTCTAAATTGATATACGCCTGTGAAGCATATTACGACCAAATCCTGAGCCTCACAGCCCAAATATTTCTGTGATCCAAATTCCTTTACCTCATTTCCTTCTTTCTTTCTTTCTTTTTCTTTTAACAAGAGATTCTGATACCTTGCTTCAAAATGATAATGGTATCCCATAAAAACAATACATCAGCAGAGCTTCTAACGTACGACGTATCGCATGCATCATTGCAAATAAAGATTACAGACAAGGGAAAGAGCACTTTTTGGACTTCTCCATTATGCCTCTTTCTCGGCCCACAGATGCACGAGGACAGACAGACACAACAACAGTAGGAGATTTTGTCACATTCTAAGGAAAAGGTACGAAGAAGACTTCGAAGTGCATGGGAGATGCCACAGCCCATGTTTGAATAGGTAAGAAGGATTTTAGTATTAGTTTTTTAGAAAAAAGTTTAGTTAATTTGAAAAAAATATGTTTAAATACAAAGAGTATAATAATTGTGTATATTCACGAAATATATTAAACGTATTTTAAGTGCGCCAACGAGGAAGTCCTTTCAAAGTATATATATGCTATAATACTGCAAGACTGGGAGTTCAAACGATTATTTATTAGCTTCGTAAAGAATGAAGGTATTCTGCTTCCTTCACCGTGGAGGCCAGCAAT
This sequence comes from Coffea arabica, assembly GCF_036785885.1. Lineage (NCBI taxonomy): Eukaryota > Viridiplantae > Streptophyta > Magnoliopsida > Gentianales > Rubiaceae > Coffea > Coffea arabica. The sequence continues at coordinate 1,319,037 of NC_092321.1, read as the reverse complement.
ATCACTTTTGACCTTAAGCCACTCTCAATTAGTAATACCATAAACAAAAAAGAAGTGTTTGACTGTTATTTTGGATCAGGAACAAGTATGATTGGGATTTTGATCATATGCGTTCCGTTCCATAATTTGGTTTGTCATCGTATTAAATCTTTTTTTTTTTTTTTATTTTACGCGTAAGTTTTATTCCTCCATGCCGATTCGATGTATAAACATAACTTAATTTATAAACATTACACAAAGAAAATTGTTGTTAAAAAAAATCAAAATTTCAGAGAAATACACACAGCTGCACCAAACTAAACAATACCTGCCGTAATCACTAATTGTTGTTTAGTGTTATATAATCAATACAGACTGAGACCAGTAGAATTATCAGAAGGTGAAACAGAGTTACACTACTATTAAACAGGGGGGTTAATCGGCCACATTTAAACAGGCAACTTGAAAAGAATCCAACTGAAGTAAGAGGATGGCTTTCCCTAAAAAAAAAAAAGAAAAAAAACTAAGGATGGCTAGAGGAAGAAAAGCTCACCTCTAAACCAGAGGCGTATTATTGCAAACCTTTTGAATTTATTAATTACAAATCCAACTTAGGTACAGAGTAGGCATGAAGGAGTTTTCTGCATACAGTCAACGGGGAGAGAGTACCTTTAATAGTGGTGGGTGACTTTTCTTTTGGGGATTCATAATTTGATCCAAAAGTCGCCTGTTTGGGCCAACCAGACAACAAAGGCGAAATTCTTCGTGCGTATGCGTATGCGTATGCGCGTGTGCGTCTTTCTTTTTTTTTTTTAAATTAAAAATAAATACTAATAAAGAATAAAGAATAAAGGTCTCAAGACTCAAGAGGAGGATGGTGCCTTCACCAATAAAACTTTGAATCGAGCCAAGCAAAAGGAACCAGAAAGTATAATCATAGGTTAAAAGGAAAAAAGATAAGTGAGACCCCGGCCTGCAAGGTAAATGGGCCAACTTTCAACAAATAAAAGGTATTAATTATTGGAATAAAGTAAGGATTAATCTTTCTTATAACAGTATACACACTGTCGTTGTAATTGGATGAATGATAACTATATAAAATATGAATTTTAAATTCAATTTTTATACACATATTTTGAATCAAACGGTGATAGTGTATACACTGTCATACAGTATGCACGTTCTTTTGTTTATGTGCAATCGGCTGAAGCCACGACCGCTTATCATCTCATATCATAGTTATGTCGGTATAAGTTGACATACATCCAAATTATGAAAAGTGATTTTATGCATCTGTTCCAAACTTTCCCTCGAGAGAAGGACGAAGATTTGAAGGAATTGTACTGCTAAAGAGCATCAAGTTATACGGGCTCAAAATATTGGACCAGGGCTGGCCCATTTTTGTGCCAATTTAACTTGGGAACTCTCTTGCCCAAAGCATCCTGGCGGATTTCTGAGTGCTCTTGTCCTGTGTCCACTCTCCCACGGCAAAAATTAACCAGAAAAAAAAAAAAAAAAGAGTAAAATTCACCTAAAGAAAGAAAGCGAAAGGTGAAAGTGTGCTTGAGGTTTGGAACGAGTGTCAGCAATAATTAAGAATGATATTTCAAGTCAAACAAGCAGTTTAGTCATAAATCACGCAAGGTTCTTTTTCATCTTTCCAACTCCTTCATGATTAAGGGAGTCAAAAAACGCATCATAATTAAGTTCATTATTAAGTTAATGAGGTTGATAAGTTGGTAAACTTTGTCTGCTTTGTTGGGTCGAAAAGACAAAAGCACGACCCATTCGACCCGACAAACAAACAAAACAATAACTTTTTTTAACCCACAAAAAATAATTATAATAGCCGTTATGACCACGACAACATTTATCATTTATGCACAGGACTTTGATTCCACTTTTAGAATGATATAAACTGAATGTTGTCTTGACAATGATACAGTATGACGGAAAAGGAGTCAAGAACTAGAGATGTATCTGATGAATTTATGCTGTTAGTCGTTTTTGTCTGCAACTCCTGATACATTGTATGTGAGGTAAAACAACTTTTCAAATAATAAAGAAACACTGAGATTTTAATTAAAGGTCTTTTTATTTAGATATTTTAATCAATGAGCTGAAAAAAAATCAAGAAATGCCGTTAACAGGGGGCTTCCTACTCCTAGCTAGGGGATGGCGGGGTGAGGAGGGCCGCCCACTCTCCAACATTCTCAAAATCCAATAGAAAAAAAAAACTTTTCAATTAGTTTCTTAGCAAAATTTGATCATGCCCGGCCCCCTCAATATTTGTATCAAAATCATACTCAGCCCTGCTCATTCTCCTGCTTGCTTAAATTTTGCCCGCAACCCTTTAATTCTTTGACCTCCGAACAGCAGCCAGCTGAATTGACCGAGTCGGTTTCTGCATCCACAGAAATTAAATAAAGCACAGGAGAAAGACACCTTATCCAAACAATTGGTGCCCCCATGCTCATTTTAGAGTGGGATGACATTGACAACTGCCGATGTCTGCAACCAACTAGAACAGGACGGGATCTGGATGACTGTTTACTTTTTGGGTTATCCGGATTCGGAAGTTGTCCGATTGGCGAGTTGGATTTGTTTTTATTGAATCTCAAGGCCCCAGCCCTGCATTTTCTTTTTTGTTTTCTTTTCACAATTATAGCCATTGCAAAGCAGCAATGCTATGAGAAAAGCCAGGCTGCTTTGCCTCAATGAAACAATGGCCTTGTAGTAGTAGACTGTTACTTCTGGCCGACATTTTAGTCCTCCTTAAATTGGAAACGGTACAGGCCAACGGTTACCTCCTACCATTCCTCATCCGTTCCTCTCCTTAGATTTTGGAAAAAAAAACACGAGTACAGACCTCAATATTGAAAAGATCCAAAAAAAAAAAAAAAGAAAGAAAGAAAACAGTGTGGAATTAGGGCATGCAAAGCCAGAACAGTAAAAGTGCAAACTTGTGTTGAATCTGACTCCGATCTTTGGTGCATGCAACTGGAATGGGTGAAGAGTAGGGACCGTTATCAATCATGCGTGACTGACTGCTCACATACATGATACCACTCCCTTCAGGATTCATCAATTTTGGTCCGGTACATCTGTACGTGTTCAATGCGGATTTTGCGGCTTCAATGATTGTCAATTCCAATCCTACTAGACGCCGTGGTTGTGGCTGTGGTCGTGGTCGTGTTCTAATCATGGCATAATGACAGTTTGCTGTATTTATCTTATTTTCAATTTTTCCCCAAACTTTTACTAATATTTCACCCCATAAAATTCAGTAATCTTTATAATAATCCTACAAACTCCTTATACGTGTTGCCCAATTGATGTTAAGTCTCGATTGGTATCGAACAATGAAAACATTAAGGGTCCGTTTGTTTCGGGTGAAAATATTTTCCTAATTTCCCGTGTTTGGTTGCACAAAAGTTACTGAAAACATTTTCCTATGTAAAATATTTTCACTCATCTTATGGAAAACAACTTCCCTTCCCAACTTCCTGAAGTTGTTTTCCGAAATGCATGCATCTTACCTGTAGTATGTTCCAAACTTACTGAAATCATCTTGCAGTATGTTCTTTTTTTTTTTAAGTGTAAATAGGAAGACTCGAACTCAAGACCTCTTCCTTACACTCCCTCCCCCGTACCACCCAACCCTCCCCCTAGTATATTCAAAAAAAAAAAAAAAAAACCTCATCCTGCTCATCCTATGCTAGTAATTAATTATGTATAATAGGGACATTCTTTTCTAGAGAAACTTTCAGCAGTGAGAGTGCAAGATATATGTCACAATAAGCATTGCATGTGATTGATATTTGACACTAAATGGCCAGCAATTTATTTATTTGCTTAAGAAAATATTTTTATTCATATATACCTTTTTTCAAGATTTTTTAAAGTTAAACAATGAGATAAATTTTCTTATTTTGCATGGGAAGAAGTATGTAGTTATAATGTGTAGAAAGTAAAGATAGAGATAAAAGTGAAAATATTTCAAAAGTTAAACAAACATCAGAAAAATGAAGTAAGAAAATATTTTCAATAAGCTAACCAAACACCTGAAAATGATAAAAGGGAAATGATTTTCATGGAAAATTACTTCCACGGAAAATATTTTCCCAAGGAAAACATTTTACTTCCAACCAAACAGACCCTAAAATGTGAATGAACTTAATGCCTTCTTTTTCTCGTCACTAAACAAAAATTAATGAACGTGAATGATACATTTGATTGAACAAGCAACCCACTGACTCATCTCATCCTTTTGGGTGGATTTTCGTCCGGCCAAATTTGATAACACTTACGATCGTTTCACGGAAAAGAAAAAAGAAGCAGGTCTATGTAACATTAGAAGTTCGAATTCCACACTTGTAATTACACTGGACCACATTTCGCCTTTCGTGCATGTACCCAACTCACCTAACGATGCGTCTGCAATTGTTTGGATTGTGATTTTTTTACCCAAAAAAAATTGTTATTTTTTTTCGTGAATATAATTTTTAATTATCTTTTTATCTCACATGTATCAAATCTCTATAACACTTTTTTTTTAACAAAAAACTCATGAAAATAGCAATTCAAACTAACCCTTAGAGTTGCAGATAGAGCTCCTGAGACATGAAATCAGTTGAATGCTTCTGTTTCTATTGCTTTTGGCCAACCATGAAACTATTTTTTTTTTTTGTCGCAACGATAACAATTGTAAAACCTATTCTAATCTAGTCCAAAGGGAGGGGAAGTCGACGGAAAACTCCGTCGAAAGAAGCCACCCGAAGGTGGCAGCCACAATTAAGTGACAACAGTTGAACACCTTCCCAAGACTTAAAGAGGCTATTGGCAACCATGATTTGTTTGGATTGTAAGTTATTTGGGATTATTTGAGATATTTTTACTGTTGCACTCTTTGTGATGTGATGTATGTGAAATAAAAAAATAATTGGGAAGATAAAAAGGTGTATTGGAAATTGTAATGATGATGTAAGCAAATAAAATTGGGTAAATAATGCTCAATCCAAACAAACCAGCATGCATGTTTGCGTCGTTTTGCTTAAAGAATAATTTGAACAGCAATTTATCAGAATGTGCTTTCTAACTTGGCGAGCAATAAGTACTCTATATGCCAATTGCTTAAATAATTTATTTTTGATAATTCGAGGAATTGTTATGTAGCAGTATTAGATTACTTTGTGTCGTTTTGATTAGATACTCTGAAACAGGCAGAAGGTTTGTTTGTACAGACGCAACCACGTATGCACTGGATAAAGATGCGGGACGAAAGTTGCTGATCAGATGTACGTCTCCGGCAGCTGAAGCTAGACGGTTAGTTGATCGGGATAGTTTTCAGATTCGGTTGAACCTGTATCCTTGCCAAAAATGATAATTAGATGGAAGAAAATACAACAACAAGCTGATGAGATGGAGCCGTCCGCCTCTTTTGCCCTAATCTCAATCTCACAAAAACAAAATGCCACTAAAATCAAAATACTACTAGTAGCCGCCTTATCTAATTTGTACTGAAAGTAAATATTTGTTTTGCCCATAATTTGGCGCCAGATATCAGAGCGGCCAAAGTGTGCCAAATATTATATGTGTGAATCACAACCTAATTACGTTGATATATTCAAGCAAGTCCATTAATTTGAAATAGATATTCAATTAAACTCATTTAATTGGTGGGCAGTGGATTGACTCGATTCATCTATTTCTACTCATTTAAAAATAACTATATATTTAAACTCAATTTTTAGTGAATGTTAAGCAAATAAATTTTAATTTCTTACTAATGTAATAACAACAAAATACCATTATTTCTTGTCAAACAACATGCAAAAAAATAAAATAAAAAATAGAATTTTAAGTGACTCATAAATGGATAATTAAATATACACATATCCATCTAAATAAATGGAGATTCATTTATACCTATTTATTTAAATGGATATAAATTGAATGATCTAATTATACCCATTATCTGGTTATGACCCATCTGAATCACCAATTTTGACACATCTACCGAATACCTAATGTAACACCAAAAACATTAAAACTGGTCATCGCATTAATATCTGAACGCATTAATTTCTTATTCCGCCAACGATTGATGCGAAAAATGTTGTCAAGACCAGTCTCGCAAGATCTTTTGAAGGTAGGCCAAGATAAGAGGAAGTCCAAAACTAATCTGGCATTTTATCTTTCCAGTTTCCTAAGGTCTCTTTTTTTTTATTTTTTTCCTTAACGAATAATAACTTGGAGTATCTAGATATTTAAATGCTCGTCTCCTTAAAATTAGCACAACTCCTCAAAGTGTCTATAATCTACTACTCCCAGAATTCTTGATCGGCAAATTTTATACATAACAAGTAGACAACGTGGGGGGCATCCACGCACGAATTAGGCGACTCAGGGGTGGATTGTTGGGAGTGGCCAGCACCCGGCGACGTAAACAAATTTATGACGTCGAACCGAACCCAACCATCCTCCGGCTGTTCAGGTTCATGAACGTGGACAAAATGTTGGCTTCCGCATCATCTCATCGCTGATCACTGAAGCCGGCACAAAAATCCTAAATTTATTGGCTCTGAAGGTCTTCATATTTTCTGGAAATATGACTGCGGACGCTTGGGTGCGTGATGCTATTGAATTGTTTATCTTCAGCAGATGGCCGGTGACTTTGGCTCCCCAATCGATCCAGGACATCTTAGTTGACAGGTCTGGTTGATTTTGTTGCTTGTCTAATCAATCACCAGTTCCGGCCGTTGGTGATTCTTTTTTGGCTCGTGTCTAATCTCTAAGCAATCTCTGCCCCCCATCTTCTTCGAAGGAGTGGCAGATGTTTGTGGAAACTTCACTTTGACGTGGACTTGCACTCGACTAACTAACTTTCCCAGGTAAAAATAATAATAATAATAAAATAAACTCTCACGTGTTTCATAAAACTCTGTCGATGTATGTGCCGTCTCTTTCAGTTGCGGCTCACGAAGTGAGACTAGCACTAGTACTTTCTTTTGAAGAGTTTAATTAGAAGCTATTTCTTCGTAATTTCGTCTGGTTTGTAATGAAAAAATGTGTGTATATATGGACGGTTCATCTAAAATATGGGTTATACGATTTGTCTTTTAAAGAAAGAAATCAAAATATCACTGTTTGCAAATTTTTGACCGGGTCCAACTGGGATGGATACATGCGCCTCACTCTCTTTCATTTTATTGATATTTCAAAATAAGAATGAATTCTGGAGTGTCTGGATAGAATATTAATTAAAATAATTATTTTAATATTTTTTATGATGTGATGTATATGAGATAAAAAAATAATTAAAAAATATAAAAAGATGAGTTGAGAAATGTGTTTATGATGCAAGCGAAATATTATGTGAAATAATTTAGCTATCCGAACACACTAGCATGCTCTTTTTGTAATGTGATATATGTACAATGAAAATGTAGTTGAAAATATAAACATATGAGTTGAAAAATATGTTTATGATACAAGAGAAATATTATTTGAAAAAAAAAAGGTAACTATATTTGGATTAGTAAATTATCTCAAATAATAATTCGTTTACATCATAAACACATTTTCAATCCACCTTTTTATATTTTCAACTACTTTTTTATCTCATATACATCACATCACAAAAAGTGTTATAGTAATTATTTCAAATAATACTCTATCCAAACACACTCTATGTTTTCTAATTTAATATTTAAAAAAGTAATTTTTTAAAATCTTAATACATATTTATCAAGTAAATATTTTGAATTTAAAAATATATGTGTAAATTCTTCAATGTCATATCATTTAGGCATAATGATTAATATATTTTCATAAAAAGTTGAATTCCCCTAAAAGCGACTCTGATTCTGATATAAGAGTAGCCACTGGAGCAGGTCCTTTTGTAAGAATAGTAAACCATGACGCGACTTATTCTGGATATGGACAATTAATTGCAAGAATACACGTGGGCACACCAAGGAGTGAAAAGTGAAAACACATGCGTTGAAGGCACTTGCTTATATTCAGCGTTGCGGTAGAAAGCCGAAAGATATCACATGGTCTAGTTTCCACTTTCTGGGACATTTCTTCTTTCTTTTTTTCTTTTTTTTTTTTCCTTTTTCACGGGCACAAGAACGTCCACCAACATAGCATCGAACACCAAAACGTTTTAGCTTAACACATGTTAACGTTTTAGCCCCCCACGGTTTGCTCGGGCGGTCCTTGTAGCTCCATTGAGTGAGAAGGGCCTGGGTTCGATTCCGAGCTCGGGCAGCCGGGGTAAATTCCTGATGATTCGGTGGGGCCCGCTCTCTCAGGCGCAGTGGGATTAGTTGGGGTTAATGGCGGTGTCAGGTATCCAGTCCCAGACCGCTACCCCCAGATACCCCTGTGTTGACAAAAAAAAAAAAAAAAAAAAAAAACACATGTTAACTGTTGATCTCAAATGCAGCGGCCAGTTTGTCCTTCAACCACAGTTTCTCTTCTTTCGTTAGAAAGTATTGCTCCGACTTTTGTGGATAAAGTGTCGAGTAACTCTTATATACACTGAAAGTGTATATATAATTATCATTGAATTCATAATACATGTGCAAAAATTGAATTTTAAATTCAAATTTTGCGTAATTTTCGTTCATCTAACCCTGACAGTGTATACACTGTCAATGGATGAAATATTAATTCTAAAGTATTTAGAAGCCCTACTAATATTTACCTGAGAATTGATCTCAGCATGCGAAAATGATAGTGATTTACAATCTAATTTTATGTTAATTCAAATTTAAAATTTAAAATTTTTCCATGTCAAATGAGTGCTTAATAAATCTTTTATAGTTTGTTTTCAGACTTTATCCCTTTTTTCCTGTCATAATTAAAGAAAATAAATTTAAAAAATTTGATTAGCCCCATATTAAAATCATTCACTCCATTGCAACTTTATCACTTTATCCCATTTTACTCCTTGATTAATAAATATTGATTTGTCAAATTTGAGAAATAATGTGATGATTTCTATTTTTTAATCATTTACATAGTGATATTTTTATCATTTTCTTTCTAGGTATATACATAGATTTGTTAACACATTCAAATGATATATCCAATTATAATCACTTTTTAACCATTTAACCTATTGCAACTCAATCAAAATTTTTAGCCTTAAACTTATCCTATTAAACAATTATTCCAACCAATGAAATAAACATTCCGACATACAACGTTATCTAGATAATTTTTTACATGCTCAAAACTTCATTTGGATAATTTTTCATATAACATGTATATCAAAAAATGCACATAAAATAAAATTTTTCTATGAATTTTAAATTAATAAAGGGGGTATTTAGATAATTTTATTTTTTGGAATTTTTATCAAAAATTTTAAAAGAAATATTTGTTTAAACAATTATTTTGGGTGGTCATCACAAAAAATAGTAGTATTTTACCAAAATTATACTCAATTATTTTTCCATTACGACCATAATTCTAACTTTTTATTTGATAAAAGAAGCACACTTGAAAAGTGAGACAATGAATCCTAAATAATAAAAGGAATAGAAATATAGGAATGTAGGGTTGGGAAGGGTAAAGGTGAGATAACGAATCCTAAATAGTAAAAGGGGTATAAAGATAAGAATATATGGTTGAAAAGGGTAAAGTCAAGGGATCTGTAACTGTGAGTTGGGATGAAACTATCAAAATGAGTGATTTATGTGAATTAAATGGATATAGTTTTACATGAATTTGGTTATTTTACCCATTTACATCCGCTGCAAGTTTTATTTATTTTTTCTCCCATATTCTTTGAGCAACAAAATAAAATATCATTGTAATCAATAAAAATAAAACACATTATATTAATAAATATATTTTTAACTAAAAAAGGTTACACAGAAGAATCAATGGTGGTGAGTTTCAAATTTCACACTTTACAAGAATTTCAAAATAATTTGGGTGTGAAAGCAAGAAATCAATTAGCACTTAATTAGTTAATTAAAACTTTGATGGAAAGTATGGAGGAAGTATGATGAAATTTAACAAAAATTTTTTTAAAAAAAACTTTAAAGAATAGGAAAAGAACGTTAAATATGGCTTTGCAAAAAGTATAATATAATTATTGTATTGGTAGTAATTTAAATTTACTTACTAATGAATTTGAATCTATGTCTAATTTAATTAGTTCTAAATAGGTAGTCCCAATCTATCCATTTAATAGCTACTAGTTAATCGGTTTAATTGGATTGTCCACTTGAAACTAATAAAATTGCACACCCATACTCATTTGTTGAAGAACAAGTTGAAAATTTGGTCATTATTTATAACTATAAATGGATGAAAAGAGTAGTAGAATAGTAGGTAAATAAGTTGCAAAATAAGATAAGAAATCGCATAATTGCATGGAAGCAAGGTAAGGTGAAGAGAAGGTAGAGTTTGTCGAAGGGAGAAGAGTTAAACGGATATGGGAAGCTTGGGTTATGAAAGTGAAGATGCGGATAATGAAGAATAGGAAAATGTTGAGAGAAAATGACGCAAAAAGAGAGAGCGTGGAAAATAGGGGTAATAATATTGTATTGGGTGTGCTTTTAGTATTTCTTTAGGTATTTTTGTAATCTTTATTTATATTTTTTAATATACTTTAAGGTCTTAAATAAGGTACATAAATACAATATAAATTAGATACTAAAATATATTTCTTTTGATTTTTTAAACCTTTTTTCATTTAACTAATATAAATAATTTATTTACTATTATTATTATATTAGACGTAAATCCGTGCATAGCACGGGTTACAATGCTAGTTTAATCTAAACATGAACATACATCGAAACATAAAAGAGAGTACGCCTTCTCCGGTTAATTTAACTAATTTAGTATTCTTGAAATGCACGCGTAATTGGTCTTATCAATCATACCAACAAACTAGTAAGTACATCATTTTTATACACAGTATTATCATTCATATATGTAAGCACAAACATTTGTTTTTTTCTTAATTATATCGTCAAGAAAAAATATGATTCAAGTGTTAATTTTTAAAAAAATAAAATCAATCGAGTAAGTGTATAAATACAATGAGAGGTGAATAATTATACATGTGTGAACATAAATTGTAAATAGATTTCAATCAAGCACACTAACAAGTGTCATCACCAAATTGGAAAACCCATATAAATATGCTGTTGATGATCGAGAAAGGGATAAAGAACTTGAGTGCTAATATTGTTGTTCATCAAGCTAGAGAAAATCAAGGTCTCGTTCGGATTGCTATTTTTAAGAGCTTTTATTTAAAAAAAATTTATTGTAGTAATTTGATATATATAAAATAAAAAAGTAATTAAAAAATCTGTTTACAGAAAATATAAATATATATATATATTTTTGGAAAAATTGGCTTTCCAATTAAACTGAAACCACCAGCAGGGAACACGGAAACATATATGAACAGACACATCAGGTAGATGGCTAGATCTACTTTATCCCCTTACCATGAAATAGACAGACTTTTGTACCCGCGAGCAAGTCACATGGCAATTCAAGAAAGCGCATTAAACTCGAGTCCCATGACAAAATTGCTAGCGAAAAATAATTACAGTATCCGCAACCACCACACAGTGGCCTGCCCGCAGCTTGGACCTTCCTTTTCTTTTCTGCTAATAATCGGATGACAAAATAATTCAAGTATCACAAATGATGATGTCCCAACAAAGAAAGAGAAGGAAGATAGGTACAGACGACTTGCGTCGACTAACCACCCCGTCTATCTTCTTAACTGCCAAAATGCATGAACCCTTCCACGCCCGTACACAAACTGCCTCTCTCTATATATATATAATCCCCTCTCAGGCCCCAAAATGTTCCATCCTGCGCTTCTAGTAAAAAATTCTCATCACTCACTCGCTAGTCGCTGCTCACTACCACTTGGGATTCCATTCCCGGGAAGAACATAATCACTGGAAAAAAGGGAGAGATAAGATGCCAACAACTGCAGTTCATGTAGTTTCCAAATGCACAGTCTACCCGGAATCCAAATCAGCCCTATTCCCGTCTTTAAAGCTCTCCGTCTCTGACCTTCCCATGCTCTCTTGCCAATATATCCAAAAGGGCGTTTTACTATCCCAGCCTCCCCTTGACGCCGCCTCTCTTCTCTCTCTGCTCAAGCTCTCCCTCTCCAAAGCTCTCTCCCACTTCCCTCCCCTCGCCGGCCGCCTTCATACCGACCCTCACGGTCACGTCCACATCCTATGCAACGATGCCGGCGTCGACTTCGTCCATGCAAAAGCCTTGCACCTCTCCCTCCCCACCCTCGTCCCTTCTGATCAACTTCATCTTCATGACATCCCGCCTTGTTTCCGAAAGTTCTTCCAGTTCGACCACACTCTCAGCTACGCCGGTCACCACAAACCTCTCCTGGCTGTGCAGGTCACCGAGCTCAACGGCGGCCTTTTCATTGGTTGCACCATGAACCACGCCGTCGTGGACGGGACCTCCTTCTGGAACTTCTTCAACGCCTTCGCTGAGGCCTGTAAGGGGGCCAAAAGGATCTCCAAGTCCCCCAACTTCTGCCGCGAAACCGTGTTCACCTCCCCGGCGGTTCTCCAGCTCCCGGCAGGCGGGCCTTCGGCGACATTTTCCGGTGACGAGCCTTTGCGGGAAAAGATATTCCATTTCAGCAGAGAGGCAGTCTTGCAGCTGAAATTGAGAACCAACAAGACTTGCAAAATGGGGAGTTGGGTGGCGGGTGACGGAGAAAAAGGCGTCAGAACTAACGGAAAGGTAACGCGCAAGTCTTTGAAGCCCGCGACCGATGAGATCTCGTCTTTTCAGTCCCTGTGCGCGCAGCTGTGGAGATCCGTGACACGTGCGAGGAATTTGGATGGGAACAGAAGGACGACATTCAGGATGGCGGTGAACTGCAGACACCGGCTGGAGCCGCGGGTGGACCCTCTCTACTTTGGTAACTTGATCCAGAGCATCCCAACTGTGGCTTGCGTGGAGGAGCTGCTGGGCAACGACCTATCCTGGGGTGCGGATCGGCTGCATCGGAATGTGTTGGCGCATGACGATTCCACGGTGCGGCGGGGCGTCGAGGAATGGGAGAGTAATCCAAGGCTGTTTCCGCTGGGGAACTTTGACGGCGCGATGATCACCATGGGAAGCTCCCCAAGGTTTCCAATGTACGATAATGATTTTGGGTGGGGACGACCCATTGCAGTGCGAAGCGGTAGGGCCAATAAATTTGACGGCAAGATCTCGGCATTCCCAGGGCGTGAAGGAAATGGGAGCGTCGATCTGGAAGTTGTTTTAGCACCAGAGACTATGGCTGGACTTGAGAAGGATGTGGAATTTATGCAATATGTATCCTGAATCCTGACCGACTCAATGCTAGCGTACTGTACTCCTCCAGAGGCGCGTCTCCTTCTACTCCGTCCACCTGCATCATGATTATTGGACAAAATTTTAACGGACGCAGGATTGCAGCCAAATTTCCTTCTCCAAAAAAGAAAACAAAAAAACAAACCTCAGTCGAGAAGGAGAGAAGAAATAAAAGATTTTTTTTTTTTTTTTAGTGTTTGAAAAAAAAAAATACCGAAGTAAGGATCTTGAAAAAGACGTACTACAATATAGATATAACATCTGCAAATGGGTGTGATAAATCATAAACATCTGCAAATGGGTCCAAACAAGTTAAGGATCGCCAAGAAAGAAATCTGCAATTGAGCTAGCCATGTAAATACAATATTTATATTAGCCTATATTTTGCTGATGATTAAGTTGGATTATATTGCTACGACTGTGCTTTTATCTCATCCTCGTCCTGTTCAGTCTTGGTACATTTTTGTTCTGGAGTTGCCTTGACTTCTAATTTTCGGGTGTGTTCTTCTTCATCATGCTGCTTCCTATTTTATTATACCTCTCTCTCTCTGTTCTCAAGTGTTCTTCATCTTTGCCATATTCTCGGTTTTCTGGAGGGCTGGCGGAGAATTTCAAGTCAACATTTCATTGTTTTGGAATCAACTCTAAAACATCGGTAATCTTGTTTAGGGTTTGTTCTTTATGAATACCAAATTTAGCGCAGTTTAGATGTTATGACTAAATCTTTCTTAAACACACTAACATTGGAGGACACCTGGAATGGTGCCCACCATCCTATAGTATCAACTAGGTAGCACAACTAGTGAAGAAGATAAACGGAGGACACTTAGAAATTAATTGGTCTGGTAATGGTTGGACCCGATTCAGAAGACGAGGCTGCTGAAGAGATTATAAGCCTGAATGAGTTGGCACTGAAAGTTTCAGACGGATCTACCCTAAAAAATAGGGAGTCAAAGTTTCAGATCAATCCTGGCTTCTTTAATCCAATAGGAGGCCTCCAACGCTCATTTTTCTTGTAATAGAGTCACAGGGCAATATTATATACTTTGTTTCACCTTCTTTTCATCACAAACTAAATTGAGGGAGCGGTCATGGAAATGCTGCTCCCACGTTAAACACTTATTATCTTCCAAGGAAATTAAAATTGCTAGCACACATTAAAAATTCTGCCTTCCTACGTTCATCACACTGAGCTTACATCTACTTAAAATCATCATATATTTAATCAATGACAGCAGAATTGACCAAATTTTCCAGCCAATATTGTACAACTCAATACACAGCCGCAATCAGTCACGCATTTATCCCCAATGTCTTTTCGATTACACCAAATAATACCAACTTTTTCAAGAATATCTTGTGTCTGAACTTCACGAATCATGCGGATCACCTGTAGTCAACCTCTGGTGCTTGAAAAATACGCTTAAATAACCATTGAAATGGCCTTAGTAACTGTGCTCTCTTCTTCCTCCAAAACCAAATTGCAGCATTGTACTGCTCATTGCGTATCTTTCGAGTTGCAGCCCTCCAATCAAACTTCTCCATCTCTAGTCTTGCAGCATTTCCAATAGTTTCTCTCAATTCGAGATCATGTAACAGGGGCTTCAGCTTGCTCAAACAATCATCGACATCTCCAGGATTAAATAGATACCCAATTTTACCTTGCTGATCCTCAGGAATTATGTCTGGAATTCCTCCCGCACGAGCAGCCACCACAGGAAGTCCTGATGACATTGCCTCCAAAACAACGAGCCCAAGTGTCTCTGATTCTGAAGGCATAATAAAAACATCTCCGCTAGCATATGCCTGAGAAAGCTCCTCACCATGTAACATTCCCATGAATACAGCAGGCATGCCTCTGAACATGTTCTCTAGCTCCTCTCTGGTACAAAATAAACGAAAAGAAAGCATTTTAACCATTCCTAACTTCCATACTTCAGGTGTTCATATAAAGTTCAGTATAAAGTTTTAGGTGTTCGGTATAAAGTGTTCATATATATGTATGGCGAGCATAAGAGCAAGAACTGTTAAGACAGCCATTTATTAACTCTTTATTTTTATTTAGTGGGCAGGTTAAAGAAATAAGCATGTCTCGATATTTACAAGCAACATTTCAAACAGAAATTTCAGAATTTACAAGTGTGACATATCAAACGTGAACTTTTTAACAAACATTACTGCAATGGCTCCCAATCGGGGAGTCCTTCCATCTCCTGAACCACCAAGACCTACAAATTTCCACAAGGTAAAGTGGGACATAGGACAAAGATATAGCAATTATCTGCCTATAATCAGATATGGGATCCCATATGTTCTGGCAGACAAGCAGCAGACATCACTTATTGACTCTTAAGTCTCTGCTAGTATGTGCTCTGAAATGTGACAACAACATTTTGTTCACAGAAGATGCACCTATAACATTTTTGGGAGATCAAGCAGAGATCATAGTAACTCACCTGTATGGCCCGTCTCCAATAAAAGCTATTCGTGCTTCTGGAAGCTTGTCCATGATCCTGTTTCCAACGTGTTTATTTCAAATGCCAAAATTTGAGCACATAATCTAGGTTTTGAAAAAGCTAATAATTATAAAAAGAGTGAATAGGTACTCAGTAATCTCGAACTTTTTGATCTTGGTGCATGATACAGATGCACAAAGCACGAAACCAGGATATAGTAGGTGAACTTGGAAGATGCAAGGAAAAGTTAACAATCAGAAAAAACAAAAGAAAATGATGAGCCCCATTTTTGTTATGCAACCAAGCAATTTTTCAGGGCCTTGTTTAGTTTAGTCTTCCCCTTTACAATTTTGGGATGTCACTAAAGATATACATATTGAGTTACTTTCCCTGCCCAAGGTATCAAAGGGTACCAAGACAGATCACTTCCTTTGTTTGGGGAGGGGTGGGGGGAAAGAAAAAGAGGGAAAGTCATCATCTTTCCCAGAAGACGCAATCACCTGAAGCTTCATGGAGTACAAGTGGAGTACCTTTTTAGGAAATCCAAGCTCTTCTCATATCCAAGTCGGCCAACATGAATTATCAATGGTTTCTGAGGTTCTCCACCACTGATTCATGAAAATACAGTAATTAATACTAAGTTGAAAATCACCACTAGTCATTAACATCAAACTAAGTTTACCTTAGTTTTAATCGCATCTCATCAGAATGGTACCGCGGATGAAAGCTCTCCGAATCCACACCCTTAGTCCACAGACGAATTCTATTTGCTGAAAATTAGAAAATACGTGAATTTCCATTTGAAATATAGTAAATAAAGAAGAGGATGAGCCTTTATACTCGTATGAGCAACTGGGCACTCCAGTTAAGTAGAGTGGTAGTAGTATCAATATTCATAACAAAATACAAAGTAAATAATGTTTCAGGAGAAAATGGAATAGGGTGAACATATCTGCATAAAGAACCATCAGCCAATCTGAACATGTGAAACTTTACCTGCTGTCACCTGAGCAGCTTCAAGATCCTTTCCAATTGCAGCAGATGGTACCAAAGTAAGATCAGCAGCTCTATGAAGAAATTCTGAATCAAGGAACAGAATTGTAGAGGAGATGTTCAGATTTTACAATTATTAAAAGTATATAATTCATTAAATATAGCAAGAAAGAGAGGCGACGTACTTATTATTAACCACATAGGTTTTACCAGCCAACTAAAGGTGTATCTTGGTATGTACCTGCAAACAACATTTTATTCAGCCCAACGCACCAAACTTGGAAGCGCAGTATATTGACAAAAACGAACCTGCAATTTGTTGTAGATTCTCCCCGCGCCCCAGCCCCCTTCTCCCAACAAAAAGAAAAAGAAAAAGAAAGTTTTGCTCTCTACCCGTGTACGTGTGCATGTATGCCTGTAATGCTATAACTTATCAATGTTTTTCCCATCTCAGCCCAACACCTACTCTGGGAATCAAATTTATAAAAATGACCCAGATGCAACTTACACCGGAACATGAGTGTGGTAAGACATCACTATGGGCACGCATAGTAGTTTTGCTATGGCAAGAGCACCAAATACCTATCATAAGAAAAGAAATGTCAGGTATCTGAACAAGCTAGATGGTAGATATCGGACAAAAGTCAAGCAGCAATATCCAGCGTAGCAAATTAAGAAAAAGAAAATTACCATGACACCAGGAGATGATGCATGTATAATGTCTGGCTTAAACCTGGCAACTTCTGAGATAATTCTAGGGCTCAGAGCAAGTGAAAGGGGCACCTTTTTGTACCAGGGACATGGAAAGCTGAAAAAAGAATTAATCACCATCAATAAATGACAATTTCTAGGGAAGAAAAGCCATTGAACTACTAGTAAAGCGAAGTGCTTCAATATCGATATAATTGCATCACTCACTAAAACCAAAACACATGAAACTAATAATTACTACCTCCTTGATCCAATCAATTTTGCTCCATAAAATTCCTGGGGTACTCCTTCATGCGTTGTCACAACCATCACCTGCATCATGTGTCGAGTCATTTCAGTACAATATGAACTCTGCACATCAAAACTTCCACAGAAACTTTGCCAATATCTCTATTTTATACATAATGTTGTGTGCAAAGAGCCAAATGGGAATTACGGCAGAGTTATGGATTAGAGGAACCCCATTTCTAGTGAGTATTATACCCAGATTATATGAGCAATTAATTTAACAGCTGACACCTAGCTCCTACTCCAACTGAGCTTGACTGGTCAAGTTATAGGGCCTGCTCTGAGATGATATGCGGGCTTCTATATATGAAAAGGCAAAGTTGCGCAGAAATACCAAGCATCAGAAAAATGTTAAGAACATACCTCATCTCCCAATTCGCGTAGATATTTGATGAAATTCTGGAACCGGTTTTTATAGCCAGAAACATAACTGCATATACAACAACAAGAAGATGGTCATTTCATAGCTCCATAAGCTAAAAAGCAGGAGATACAGAAGCCCCATCCATTAGCAGTATACTAACAACTTTTATGCATAGATGGACACATACACAGTGTGGAGTCTAACTTTGTGATATGCTTCGTGCACTAACAGAGCAGAATAAAAAATTCAAAAGAATTTTACCAAACTTAAGATGCTCATTGTCATGCCAAGAACTCAATCAGACTCCATGAGAATGTGCATTATTACCCATATCTCTATAATAATTAGCATAAACTGCAATTCACATCTTCAAGCAGTCAAGTCTGTGGAGTGACTTTTAGTCGTTATGAAACAATACTGATCCCTTTTTTCATCTTAAGTTGATTGTAACTATGAGATTTTAATGAATCTAGAAAGCGTTCAACTATCAGGAGCTGAAACTTCTTGATCAGCAAGAAACATTGGAAGAATGTGGGAGATATAGGGAGTTCCAAAATAGTGAAGCAGGCTAGTTCCCCATAGCACATCAAGAACTGTATGTTCAATATGCTCTCAGCACATGTAGAAGGAAAAATAAATTAAAACTTAAGGTGAAGGCAGTATTTGGTAATGAATGCATCGAATGGAATTCACATATGAGTTAGCTTCCAAAAAAATATTCAAGGCAGAACAGCCAAATAACTAGGAAATGCCGAGTAGGATGGCTGTATGTCAAGGACAAATTGTTATGCCTAATTTGCACAATTAATGGAACAATTAGTGTCTAGCACATTGCGGTATGAACCAATTGATATGCATAGAAGTTTTCTCAAGGCAGCTCCCAAAGCAAGTGAAATGCAATGTCAGCACAGAAATGCTAAAATCAATAGTCCTAGATAACAATGAGGTACAAGAAATAACCCAAAATTACAGCAGTTAACCTAAGCCATCAAGTCATCAACTAGTCATGACATTATTGAACGGATCAAGAATCTAGAACGAGTCCATATTAGTAATAGCTGGCAGTAAATGAGTAGCATGCCATATGCCATAAACGACAAAACGGAGTGAGCAGCTCATTTGTGTCTGATTCCTTCTTCATTTTCATCAATCAAGCTTCAGCTCCTAAACAACTATGCATAAGTATACGTACGACCTAGATCACTCCACAGACATGGAACTTAATAAAGCCATAGAAATTTGCCATAGCCTTGTGAAAATTCGAATTAAATACGTCATAACAACCGGCATTTAGACACTCTCTCCTATTGCCAAAGTAAACACCATTCTCCGCAAAAGCATCAAATGAAGCACTAGCAGCTGCATACTTTAATCTCGCAATCAAAGTCAACGTACTATCAAAAAAAAAAATTTAAAGGAATCTTTAGTTGATACTACTAGCACAACTCAAAGTCAACAAAGAACAACACAGCAACATTTCCCTAATGTGAAAGAATTGATGCTCCAAGAATTGCAAGAGACTCACGAAAAGGGAGAGGGCTCAATAAAAAGCGCAATTCGCCTGGGCCTTGAATTCATCTCAGATTCGAGCAAGGGAGGGGGACTCTCCTCCTCTTCCTCCATGTACTCTGTAATGGTCATGTTGCTGTTAGCTGCAAAAAAGGGCTTCCTCTGCCTAGCCCTTTTTAGCCTTGCAGCAGCTGCGCCTTTCTTGTGGGCTTTAGTAGCACACTGCAAAGATTGCGTCTTTATGCAAAGTAGCACAACGGGTTGTGCTCTTGAGGTAGAAAAGCAAGAAACTTTAACAAAATTTTTAGGTGGGTACGTTGATGCTGAGGTAGAAGGTAAAGAGCAAGAAGAAAACAAGTAGGACGACGACAAAGTAGAAGAAGAGGAGGAAGCAGGAGTTGAGAAGCGACGAGGAGAGAGAGGGGAACTTATAGAGAGAGAAGAAGGGGACATGATTTTGATTAGAAGAATAAGAATATAAATAAATATACGGCAAAAAGAGGGGGGACGGGCTGTAATAGCGTAATGTATTGTGCTGGTGATGACTTGGAAGGAAGAAAGAATTTTTGGGGTTGGTGTGTAGGTTTGGTTTTGAGCATGATTAATAGTGCGTGTAGTGTGTGAAG
The DNA here is from genome assembly GCF_036785885.1 of Coffea arabica. Classification (NCBI taxonomy): domain Eukaryota; kingdom Viridiplantae; phylum Streptophyta; class Magnoliopsida; order Gentianales; family Rubiaceae; genus Coffea; species Coffea arabica. The sequence goes on along the minus strand of NC_092321.1, from coordinate 1,298,740 downwards.
TGTAGTAGAGATGGAGAGAGAATATGGGGGGCCTCCATGGGGACCGGGGGATTCTTTCCGATGGATATTCTCTTTCGGGGTGGGGGGTTCTGGCGGCAATACAGAATAATTGCGAGGTATTCCAGAGCATATGCTACCTTTGCCCATTCACAATTTGAGAGGATCACCATATCCTAAAATTTCATCTGAATTATATAGCATACGTACCTTCCTGTTTGTGGGGTCATTTTGACATCTCATGACTCATCTTGATTAGTAAGAAGCTGCCCTGCCTCCCGGTGTATCATTTGTCGACTGTATTTTTTGAGGGGAAACAAAAAAAAGAGTGCCGTATCAGTATATTGAAGGGTAGTTTGGACCAATTACAAAGGAATTTGTCACCAAATGGCTCGTCACATCATGCGCCAGAAGCGGAAAAGATGAAACATTTTTTTTTTTCTAAACGATAACAAAGGAAAAGATGAAACGTTTTGATTGTACATTTAAGAGTGTGTTTGGATGGCAGAATTATCTCGCGTGATGTTTTCTTTGTATTATAAACATATTTTTATAATTTATTTTTTTATGTTATATATTATATTATAAAAAATATTAGAGTAATTATTTCAAATAATACTCTATCAAAACACAGCGTCATTGTAGATGATTGTGTTGAACCCGATATATTTTTGGATTGTCTCATGATTGTATAGTTTGTTTTTCAATATCTCAATTTTTTTTCACTTTTTTTTTCATTTTTCAAATTTCTTTCTACCATTTTGAACCTGTAATAACTTGTAAACATTTTTAAAATTAAGCTTAGTCTTTCAGTGCCAATATATTATAATTTAATTAACCTATACTTTATAAGATATTCATGGAGATCCTTTTTAAACTCTGAGCATATTAAGATTTACTCATTTATGATTAATCTTTCCTACACTGACAGTGTATACACTGTAAATGTTTGATGAATGACAACTATACAAATTTTGAATTTAAAATTCATCTTTTACACACATATCACAAATCAAACGGTGATAGTGTATACACTGTCAGTGTATATAAGATTTACTCATTTATTTATTTTAGATTTGACATGTAACGAAAGTCAATATGACACCAAATAAAATATAAAGGGAAGTTACTAATATGGAAAATTGGGGTAATTTGCCATTTTAAAATATACCAGTGCAAGCTTTAAAATTAAAAGTACTTGTCATTACTAAATTCTACCAATTCTTTTAATATTAACGTAAAATAGATTTTGAGTTGAGACAACTTCCTATATTTTATTAGTAGTCCAAAATTAAAAAGAATTAGTAGCGTGATATCAAAAAGAATTAGACAGGAGATTATTTGCCCAAATATATAGTTGCTTACATCACCATTACAAGTTCTAATACATCTTTTTATCTTTTCAATTACCTTTTTATCTCACATACATCACATCACATCACAAAAGGTGCTACAGTCAAAAATATCTCAAATAATTTACAATCCAAACACACTTGATCCCCTAAGGTTTGGTTTAATATCACCTAGCACCCCTTTAGTTTTAAAAATGGTCTCTTACCCTTCCTTGATTGACATGTAGTGTAACAATGTTAGGTCATTTGGGTTAAATTAGCATTAAAAATGCATGATGGATGAGAGATAATAATATTTTAGTTTTAGTAACACACTTATGTTGTCCTTGACGCAAGTATTATACCAATAATGAAAACCAAAATAAGATCAAAGGCATAAGCTGAAACAAGAAAGGGTATAAGCCCAATTTAAAATCAAAATTGCAGCAGTTCAAAAGTTCTATAATTATGGCTGCGACGATTAGTATTCCAATTTTGAACAACATAAAAGCAGCAAGACAATAATAAAAAAACACAAATTCAATAGCAAAAGAGAAAAGTTAAAATAAAATTGGAAGAAGATATTCTTGTAAATAAACATTGCACGTTCTAACCTTGGAGGATGCTTTTATAATTCAACAAAATATCATTCACTATAAAGAATCGTTTATTATGGATGCAACAAGAAGGCGACAATCTAAATTTGGAGAGTGGAATATAGACAAGTTTTATTTTAGCTATTTAAAATGCAATTTTTTTCCAAATGGAGTTATTCATTATTCATTTTTTCCCCCATAAAAAAATTTTTTGGAATGTATTTTTAGTTAATCAATTAGAGCTTTTGACCAGGGTTAATATTATCAATTCACTGCGTCTAATTATAAAACATCTCGTCTCACTCAAAGTGACACGAGAGGTAAGAGAGAGCTTTGAAATCGAAAAGGTGTCAGGTGATATTAAGCAAAACCTTTGAATAGCCTTTCAAAAATTCTCTATTAAGTATGAATAGACCTTTATGTGCCTTTCAAACATCTAAATTGTAGGGACAGCTATTGATTTCTACATAAAAATAGAAACGAAGAAGAATAATAATAATAATAATTCTTTGCATCTGGCTCGTACTAGTGATTTGCAAGTTGCGTAGGTAGATTAAGTCACTAAAGACGGATCAGAACGTGCTACCACCACACCAGGTATTGCACAAAAACCCTCCTCAAAGGAAAGGAAAAAAAAAAAAAAAAAAAAGGTATTGCACAAAACGTTGAGAATTTAGACGTAATTGACACTAGTTCATTTGAGCCCCTCCATTTAAAAAAAAAAAAAAAGAAAGTCAAAGAAATCTGCATTTTGAGAAAAAAATAAACTTGAGATCAATGATCAATGGTGAATTTACGTCAAACGCTGTCCAGTCTGGGCCACTGGTAGTTGTTTTTTACCAATTGCAGACGGTCCACTCCAGATCTTGACAGTCTACTCCAGATCAAGATGCAGGAAAAAAACAGAAGTGGAGCCGGCTTACTGAACTCGTCTAGCACGTGATCATTTAGGCCACTGCCAACCCCAAAATTGTCGCGTTTGATGGCAATAATTCGACCCTGTGGGGTTAAGTTCCCACATCGCTTGGGGGGGTTTGGGGGGTTTAGTAGTTAAGTGCTGCGGAGCACTTCAAAAGTTGCCGGCTTTTGAAGTGTCTTCGCAGAGTCCATTTATCGAAACACTCATACAAAAAACTGTGAGTTATGAAAGGGAAAAACCTGTCTCGGAGTCTGGGGGGTCTTTATCTCTTAGCAGCGGGGCACCCTGTGGGGTTAAGTTCCCACATCGCTTGGGGGGGTTTGGGGGGTTTAGTAGTTAAGTGCTGCGGAGCACTTCAAAAGTTGCTCGTCCCCACCGAAGTACGCACTTTAGCCTAAAATGGGTAAAAAAGTCAATCAGATAAATAATTACTATAAGGCTTCACTTTTTTAATTTTTATATGTTCATATTTCTAAAGAGATTACATGGAATGCATAAATTATTTGAGATAATTTTGTGAAAAAAATATTGTAACACTTTTTTAATGTGATGTATATAAGATAAAAAAGTAATTTAAAAATGAATTAATGATACAACTAAATCAGCGTATGTAAATAAGGTTAAAATAATGTGAAATCCAAATACGCTCATATAATTTTTTTATAAATACATCCAAGCAAAACCGCTTACATGACAAAATTTTCCACAAGTGGTAAACATCAACTTGCGTGTATAGGTTTTACTATTTTTTTTTTCTGACATTTTCTTACAGAAGTAAGAAGTAAGAATACATCCAAGTATAGGTTTTACTATTTGATTGATCTCAGATTTGCTGTAAAAAGTTGCATATTGACTGTGGATCACAACTTTTTCTTTCTTTTGTCCTTTTTTGGGAAGAGTGGGGGATTTTAGTGTTGACTACCACAACCGAACTCTACCTGGCAATGGTTTGCGCCTCATATCCACTTTACACAGATGAGGGGCAGGAGCGGTCATCATCTAACCGCTTCTGAGCTGTTTACGATCAAGATTTGATCCAAAAAAATTATATGGTTCAAATTATTTCTTATATTTCATTTTTAATAATATGTGTGAAATTCACAAAAATTTGTTCTAAAGGTACACGTTGTACAAATAAAGTTACGTCGCGTACAAATAAAGTTACACGGTGTATAAAATGCACAAAATCGCTAAGAACGGTTGCACCATAGCTGTTGGAAACAATTTAGATAGCATAAACTATTTATGCAGTTGCTCTGAAACTTGTTTCGGAGCTTTAAATTTTCTATAATGATTGGAGATTCTGCACAGTCTACTACTTGTGCATAACAAAATTGCGAATTAATTTAGCATATAATTTCCATTTCTAAAGTGTCTAGTGTGTTTGTACCACCCAAAAAAAAAAAAAAAGGGCATCTAATCTAATGAGTAATGTCTACAGCTCTACGTCTTCCATGTAAATATGTACAGTGCACGCAAACTTTACGCGGGTTGCGGAATTGGCAGGTGTAGGTTATTATTATTATTTTTTTTAAAAAAAAAGAGTAATGTGCCAAGTAGTTTTTCTTCTAGCATCGGATCCATCCTCCAACTCATCTGATGGGCATATTGTAATCACATGTATAACAGTCTCCCCTCTAGTTTCCCACCGATAGCCTTGGATTCATCCTCCCTCCGTAGAATAGAGTAGGCGTACGGGTAGAATAAAAATTATCCTATCAACCAAGAAAAAATACATACATAATAGTCTCCTTTATTTTAGTGTTGAAAAAACGTTTCCACGGCTCCACTAACTTGCACTTAGTAAGATATTTTTCCAAAATGTGTGATTTGTTTATTACGGATATAGTATGGATTAATCTTCTATATATTGACTGTGTATATGAATTTTATCATTAGATATATGATACATAATTTAAAATTAAAATTAAAATTAAAATTTTATACATATATTATATATCTAATATATATATTATTAGTGTATATAAGATTTAATTATACAATGTTAGGCGTGGAATCATTAAAAGCATTATTCAAGGTTTGGTGAGCCACATATTCTACCGATGGAATATAGGCTCTGTTTGGCATTTGAGTTTTTTGCTAAGATTGTCTGCTACAAGTTGTTTTAAAAACTTTAACTACAGTAATCTAAAAAAATTTTTATCAAAATTTTTAAACTATACATTTCAAAATATTCAAAAATTACACACTTCAAAAATTTTTTTAAAAACTTCTACTGTAAACAACAGTAAAATTTTAGACAAACATCCAAAAAATTCACTTGTCAAATGAGGCATAGTCTCGTTGCCGATGGGCCGTACTATCATAACAGCTCACAGGGCCCTCTTGTAATTTCGAATAAGCTGTTGTTCAGATCAACGTAACCTACACTCTATTCCAGGCCCAAGGCCCCAAGCACTGAGTTAACTAATAAATGTAGGAGAAGAGTATTTCTTATTCCCATTTTTATGGTAAAGTATTGCAGGAGAGTGAGTCTACTGATATTATTAGGGATGGCAATAGGGACGGGCACCCGCCCCGCGGGGGGTCATTGGGGTGGGGGGTGGGGCGGGGGCGGGGGAGAATTTTTTTTCCCCGTTTAGAAATGGGGCGGGGGGCGGGAGTATACTCCCCCGTCCCGCCACCTGTTTGAAAAACTATACATATATATATATATATATATATGTACATAATTATATATATAATGATATTTTTAATTATACTATTAATTATACATGTCTATTAATAAAAATTATTAATTATTTATACTAAATTTATTAATATATTTATGTTAAATTCCTAACTATACTTAATATAATAACACTTTTTTCTAAAAAAAATACAATAATAATTTAGTGATTGTATTTGTATCAAAAGTGAAAACTTGATTATTTTGGTTATATTTGTTTTATCATATTATATTGCATTCAAATAACCTTTGTTTAATTATTTTTATGAGTTTCAATAGTGAAGTTATAATGAATAATAATTTGGTGATGTGTTAATATTTTAGTACTTGATTATTTGCTCAAATTTAATTATAATGAAATTATATAATAAAATTTAATTTTAGTACCCGTGGGGGAAGCCGAGGGCGGGGGATGGGGCTGGGGCGGGGGGAATTAAAATGCAACGGGCCGGGGGCGGGGCAACCCCCGCCCCGCCCCACCCCGGCTCCATTGCCACCCCTAGATATTATCACAGATCAGGAGGATTTGTCTGTATTCCCGTCCACACCCGCTCAACGCCCCACTGGTCCTCCCAAAAGGGAAGAGGAAAAACAAAGAAAAGAGATTGTCTGTAAAATGTTTTCACCTTACAAAACATTTACTGTTAGATTTCGTTCTCCTCTTAGTGATTTGTTCTTTGCACTCAGTCAAGAATTGATGAGCCCTTTCGTGGTTAGTTGACGACTAATTTGAAGATTCAATCTTCTGAATAATGGCCTTCTCTCAGATACCTTCCTATATCTTACGTTAGAGGTGTCAAATAAAATCATTTAACTAATTTTACCCATACCCGCCCATTAATAAATGAATATGGGTACATTAAATTTTTATATATAGATATAAATAGGTTACCCAATTATACCCATTTATTAAATGGATATAATTGGGTAACCCATCTAACCCATTTAACTTACATTCCCAAACCTTTTGTATTTCCCGTTTTCACCGTCATCTTCTTCTCCGCCTCACCAGCAAGCCCACTGCTTCCCACCCCCCTTCTTCCTCCAGTGTTTGTTTTCCCCATCTCATCTCCCCGTCTTTGCTTAATAGAAGGTTTTTTCCCCTTCCATGTCCGATTCCTGAGCTGATCTCTGAATAAACCCGCGGTGTCTTGAAGATTTTCCCGGAGAATGTTAAGAGTCTGATGCCCACTTGGACTGCGTTTTCGCTCTAATAAAAAAGCCTGAGCTGAGTTGATCCAAGGCTCTTTTGGTATTGACATTTTTGGTATGCTGTACCATTCTTTTGTTTCTTATATAGGCCTTATATAACTGTTTGTAATAGCGTATGCAAATTTTTATTTAGTTAAGCTTGATTTTTCAGAGCTATATTACTTTGTTTGGTAACCAGTTAAGGTAATCTTTGCGTTACTAGTTGTTGTGCCTTCTCTCTGAATTGGGCTAAGTTCACCCGGTAATCTGGTATGTGGTTTTGACAGTCAAGAATTTGATGTAGTTAAGCTTAACTTTGGAAGGCTACTAATGGTATAATTAATTTCAGGATTATCTAATTAAGTTCAGTTTTGCAGATTGCTGAATCTAATTAAATATTGCACCGTAGTATGTTACCATTCTTAAGTTTTGGACATCTTGGACTGGTTAAATGATTGTTTCGCTTACCTTTGTTTGCAGATTGCATGAGATCTTATTTAGTAGAAAGCTCTGTAGATTTATGGCTGGACGACATACTTGGTAAAAAAAAAGAAGGCAATAATTGTTAAGTGTGCTTGTCTAGCAAAAACAATCACTGTATTGGTTCTACCACTATCGTGATTGTGATCAATATTTTCATCCTAAGTGCATTTGCCTGCTTGACCAATATCCAAATGTCAAATTTGGGGATTCCCTTCAAGTTGAAATTCACCCTCATGATCCTGCGGCAAATGTCTGGATGGTTATAGAGTCTTCAAATGTATCCCATGTAATTTTCATCTGTGTCTGCAATGCATACGTGATATAATATATAAGTCCTAGCTCTGTTATTTTTGCTCATCATGTTGGCGGGGCCATATGATAAAAAGTTTTTCCACAGCTACACTTAATACTTCCAATTCTATTATAAGCATATTTTTGAAATTGCTTACCGTCAAATTTTTTTTTTCTCTCATCTCAGTTGAAGACTAGTGAAAACATATAGTTCTTGGGATCAATGTTGCAGAAATATCAGATCAGATGTACAAAATTGGAAGGCTGAGAGTCTTAGACAGGAAAATATCAGATGAGATGTACAAAGTTGGTAGTATAGATAACAGAAATGCTATCCCATCATGATCCAACAGATGAGTTGTCAGAGCACATTCAGGAACAATGTTCTTATACAAGCCATGAGCCTACCAATACAGATGAGTTGATCCAAGGTTCTTCTAAGCGTTCGAGACAACTCACGTCATTGATTTGGAAGGAATTTGAAATATTATGTGTTGAACCAGATGGTTCACAAAGAGCACAATGTAAATGGTGCAAGCGTGATTATGCATGCGGTGGAACAACCGGAACAAGCAACTTATGGCGTCATCTTTAAAATTGTACTAAGCGTGGACAATTTGATTTTGAAGAACGGTCTCCAATTGACCAAGGAATTTATCGGGAAAAGATGGGAATTGCTATTGTGAAGCATAACCATCCTTATAGACTGGTGGAGCAAGAAGGAATTCGAGACTTGTGTGTATACTTAAATTCAGATGCTTTACCCATTTCGAGAAACACGATAAAGGCTGATATTGAAAAGATGTACAAAAGAGAAAAAGAGAGAGTAAAGACATAATTAAATTCAATTTAAAGTCGAATTTTCTTTGATAGCACGGGATATTTTAAGTATTTCTATCACTACAGTGGCCTCAGAATCAGCTTTCAGTATTGGTGGTAGAATTGTGGGTAAATATCGTACTTCGCTCCTACCAGAAAATGTGGAGGTCTTGTTATGTGCTAGGGACTGGTTATATGGAGTAACAGGTATGTTATACTTAACCTTTCAGTGCATATGATCTTGTATTTTACTTTTTTGGTCACTTATTGAACTTTACTTTTGATTTCAGCTTCTGAAGATGAAGAAGATAAAGAAAGACTGAGTATTGACTTTGCACCTTTAGTTGCTAAACTTACTAACCTTCATGTTTAGGTAAGTTGTATTCTTATGATCATGGAGATTGTTCGAAATGTGGTGAAAAGAATTTTATCTTTCTGTCTAGATGAAATTTAATTATCAAAAAATAGAACTTTGAATTTGGTTTTGGTTTTGGTTGCCAGGAATCTTCTCTGTTTTGTGTTGAGCCAGCAGCAAACTTTTAGGTTGCTATCTTTGTACTGTCACTGGCACTCCTTCAAGCTGCTTACTATAGGCGTTTGAAATGGTCGGTTTTGAAGTCACGTAAACTAGTCCTCGATGTTGTCAACTAAACTTGGTTTATTCTTCTCCTTGATGTTTATCAGAGGATTCAAATCAGGGAATAATATTTGTTTCTTGCTACAATATGTGTCTCTCTGCTGTGTTAAGTTTGTTCAACCTGCTTGGTTGTAATTTGTGCTAGCAGAGCAACCTGCAGTTATTATGCAAAATTGACACTGGAATTTTTGTAATGTAAGAGTACCTTTTTCTTCATTCACGTTCTTTTTCTTCATTCACTAGTGAGCTAGAGGAGTTTTATCATTTATGCTATGCAGTTGTACGAAGCTTGAAAAGCTGAATGCTTGTTATTCGTATTTATTGAAAAATTGTCTTTATTTGTATGCTAAATGAAGTGATTGCTAGTCTTCATCAGGATTTTTAACTATTTTTTATGTTAAGTATTTTTGTTTTATTTATTATATTTATTTGTTGGTTTTATCTTATCGCTTTATTTCCTTGTAATTTATTAATTTGATCATTTTTTAGCATCATCAATTTATGACAAATTTTAGCTTCCTTTCTTACTTTTTCAAATGAAATTTTAAATTTATAAACGAAAAAATACTAGGGGTTCAAAGTTTTGGATTAAATTTTTTTGTTAACTTTCATATTATTTAGTCCAAATTTTTAGATTCCCATTGTTCAATTATTAAATAATATGTAATTTTGCGACATGGCATGCAGATGGAAAAAAAATTGATAATTAGACTTATTTGGCATAATAAGTAAATATTTAAAATTAATGATGTGTGTAAAATGGTATAAATTGATAATTTAGTTTACAAAATGAATTTATATGAGCTTGTAAAAAATTAGAATAAATGGGTTATAAATGGATAATTGGGTTACCCAACTCATTTTTTGACTTACCCAGTTATATCCATCTAATTAAATGGATATAAATGGGTTGACTCACTTATACCCATTATCCATTTTATCCAACCCAAACCCGTCCAAATCACCCATTTTGCGACCTCTATCTTACGTAACGGTGAGGTTTGTTTACCTTCCGGGGAAATTTTGATGGGTCAAATAACAGGTTAGGGGTAACCCTCTGATCCTTTTTGTCTCCCACTGTATGGGTATGTACAACTGCAACAGCCAGGAACATTTTAGTCTAGTGCATGACCAAAATTAGATAGCTAAGTGAGCGCCCGGTCCCTTTTTGGGATATCTTTCACTTTTAATTGGGGGCTAATAAAAGAGATTCTGGAGATGGAGGATGAATTTTAATTTTTGGTGTGGATTGGAAATTGGAATTAATTACAGGCTCCAGCAACCCTCATCGACAAGCATATTCAAATCCAACCCTTGTTGCCTGGGGACCAGCAAAAGCCCCTTCTCTTTCTCAAGAATGCAGGCAGGCAGGCAGGCCCAGGGGAACAGGGAGGCGGTGGTTGTCGGTGATGCTATCTGGTTCAATTTTCTTTGAGAATCTTATTGTGAATGGCTCCTTGTTAACTTCAAGAATCGTCCATGGAACAATTCCTTACAATCAATTTCCCCGTCAGTTATAACATTCAAGTGCATGATGTCGAGCGAAAGCGAAATCCCGGATACTTATTCGAGTAATCACATTGATAGATAGATAGTTTCAATTTTTTTTTCCGGACACATAGATAGAATTTAGTCTAAACCTACTTCTATTACGAGGGGAAGAGAGCCTAAAGAGATCTTGGAGGAATTGAAGGGAACTAAATAATCAACGATCCAAACAGAAGACTACCACCCATTGCCAAACCTTTTCGGGACTGATGGATAGTTTCAAATTTCAATAGGTCACGAAATTTTTTCCCTCGTCTTGTTGGTATTTCTTTCACCCATTACTAATTCAATACGATATATGTGTGGTATGGTATGCCTTCTTCGACAGTAGTTAGTTTGTGGCCTAGCCCTTCGCCCACCTACTGTATTGGAAGCTACTGCCTTCGCTTCTCTAGGCTTCGCTGGCGTTCGCCAGAAGTGACTAGTCGCTCCTCGAATGCCTTACATGATCTCTAATTTATATAGTATCTTTTTTTTTTTTTTTTTTGTTTTTGGAGGTGTCAGGACTCAGGAGGGAATCCGAATTTCTTTATGAGATGCTTTTAATTGGGACCTTGCAACCTAACGACAGTTAACAGGCCAGGTCGCTGCAGGCTTTTTGGGCTGCATTCGTCCGGTGAACTTGTCAATTAAGGTTGGCCCCTCCTCCTGAGACAGAAAGACAACAAAGCCCAATGTCTCATGTCTTGTAAGTTACTCCAGAAAAAGGGAAGCAGATCAAGCCCAGTTGCTAGCGTTCTTCCCGTTATGGATAGTTAATACTAATAGAAAGAGGGGTACTCTGATTGCGGTTTGCAGCCCGTAAAACTTTGAATGATGCCTTATCGAATTTTTGGCGTTTGATCTTCCACCTCGTCTTTGGGCGAGTCAGAACTCGTACGCATAAATCCATCCGCTAAGCATAGGGTGATGTGAAGCTAAGGCCTAAGGCGTCAGGTAGAAAACTAAAACAGACCAAAAAAAAGGAAAAAAGCTTCAAGTTGAAGCTGCCTATATTAAGCAAAGGCTCCATCTCACTCGTCGGACTAGCCGCCCATAAATCATCTTTTACCTTCATTCTGTTGGGTAACAACAACCCTTTCGGGGTCCAACACTGTAAACCTCCCCACCAAAATAGGGAAATTTTGTGCCCTTTAACATTAGATACCAAAGCCAAAAAAAAATAAAAATGACATTAATAAAACTGGCACTTGTTTTTCTTTCTTTCCTTTTTTTTTTGGGGCCCCGTTAGGATAAAACTTGGACTGCTTCAAGTTGAGAAGATTTACTCCGACTACAGTATCGCTTTTGGAGTTAAAAAAGAATAAAAGAGAGAGAAGAGGAGGGGGGAGGGGGGAAGAAGGATAATTAAATTTTATCCATCCAAGAGAACATCAGAAACCAGATATCTGCTGCTGCTGAGTTTAGTGTTAAAGACGAATAGAAGAAGAAGATGATGATGATGAGGCAAGGGCTTGTGGCATGGAGCCCTTATCCTCGGTCTATGTGTTCTCCCTCATCTTTGCAGACAACTAAAGCCCACCGTTTGCAGCCTACTTTCTTGACTGTCTCAGCAAGATTGCAAGATGGGGTTGCCCAGCACCAAATCACCTGCAAGTACGACATCAACATTGCTCGCCAGCTGCTCACTATCAGTCACAGGGTAGTTATCCCTTTTTTAATCCCAATAAAACTCTTCATTTAGGAGCCATTGATGAGCATTTCTTACCCTGGACCAGTCTTTACTTAGTATTAGCAGCTCAAGCACACAAACACACTGCCAGAATCATTACCGGAACCTCGCCGAGTCCGAATTGCTGATATAGCGTAAAGGAACCAAGAAAGATTTAAGGGATTACAAGTACTAGCACTATATGGTGCAGATACCATCCAAATTTAAGCGACAATATTTTTATTTCTAGAGTTGAGACCCACTCTGTTGTGCGAAAATCTTTAGGTTCCGTACGAAAGATCGGTTCTTGGGAAACATTTCCTTGTACTACTAGATTGCATACCACAGGGCAGAGAGGTCTTGTGATATTTAATACGGTATAATTGGTCGCAGGACTTCCTCTGAATCCACTTTTTTACTACTTGTGTTGGATTATGCGCTTTCACCTTTTTGTATATTCACAATTCTTATGTTCTCTAGGAATTGATAAGTTTCCCCGAGCAAATACTGCAAGCTCACATTCTTTGTTAACGAAAAAAATTCACATTATGACCCACATCTGTAAAAATGCAAAAGGTTTCATCGCCTATTCAGTTTCTTGAGTAAATCTGCCGTCTTTCCTCAGACTTGTGGCGTGAAGCTCTGATCCCAACATTTTAGGTTTGGTTCAATATTGTGGAGAACTCATAATGAAAATGACTCAGTCTTCTTCAAGAGACTGCATATAAACGGTTGCAGCATCAGATTGTGCAATCTCTACCATATAAGGAACTCATTGCCTTTTTTGCCTTTAGGGATGAAATGCAAATCAATGTGCACCTTGCTGAACATGGTATTACCCTGGTGTTCCCTGCTTAGTCTCACCAAGCTGCAATTTGCAATTTGAAATTGTAGATGCGAATCATAAGAAAGAGCCTTCTTTGGCAATGATGATTTTCTAAACGTACTCATTTGTTATCGATTTGGCAGGAAATGATGTCTCTAAGAGTCCCAGTGATGGCCCTTATTGCCACTGATGCCTTGATGTACTTTGCACCTTTGGAAGCTATCGCAGAAACTTGTGAGGCAGACAATTCAATACTCAATATGAATATGCCCTTGCTGCTTTTTGTTGCCCTTATCGGTGCCACAGTTGGAGGTAAGTTGCCCTTGCTGCTTTTTGTTGCAGATTCTAGTTTTATCCTTCACTTGATTACCTGTTAGGTGGAAATTTTTATGGTCTTAGGAATCTCTGCAGTACTTCTCTTAACATCTACACTTCCAAACTGTAAGCATTTTTTAGGCACTCAAACTTGAGGTCTAAAACTGTGGCTATGTTGATTAAAATGGGCTTAGGATTCTAGAATAGCATCCGAAAAGCATGGAAATGGGCTGCTAGGTGAGCGCCAAGGGAGGCTTTGGAGACTGCTAATTTCCTAACCTGCCCAGTCCTCATCACAGTTCCACACATAATTTGTTGATTTGGAAGTTCTTTTAGTTCATTCTGCATAATTTTCCAGGATTACTTGCGCGACAAAGGAGAGGAGAATTACAGCGCCTGAACGAACAGCTCCGGCAGATTAATGCAGCTTTAAGAAGGCAGGCTAAGATTGAATCATATGCGCCCAATTTGAGTTATGCTCCTGTTGGTGGAAGGATACCAGAGAGTGAAGTTATTGTTGACTCAAGGAAGCAGGAGCTGATCGCCTGCCTGAAAAATGGGAAGAATTTTTTGAGAAATCAAGATCCAGATAAGGCATTTGCAGAGTTTAAGTCTGCTCTTGAGCTTGCTCAGAATCTGAAGGACCCAATAGAGGAAAAGAAGGCTGCTAGAGGCTTAGGTATACCATCTTCATATTTTTTTGAATCAATATTTTGTCCCAAGAATGATTAGTGGCAAGACATTCCATGGGATAACATACAGGTATATATACTGTTTGTCTTGCATCTTAACTGAAACTAACACAGCATGCATGGATGCACCTCATCCCTTTGGCTGAGAATTCAGTGTAGGCATTCAATTAATGCATATACTTCGTGCATGTATGGTAATAATTCTATGCCAAAATTTTACCTTTAATCTTCCATTAATCTGGATTACCCATTTCAGACATGGGCTGATTAGTGATCTTTTGATGTGACAATTGGTTTATATCCCAACATCTCCCACCCCCAAAGGAAAAAGTCATTTGAGGCCTGTCCAAATGGAATGCTGCTCGTGTTCTTCACATTTTCTTGTATGTGTTTTTTAGGGGCATCATTGCAAAGGCAGGGTAAGTACCGGGAAGCAATCAAATATCATTCTATGGTTCTGGCCATTTCGCACAGAGAAGGTGAGGAATCTGGAAACACAGAAGCTTATGGAGCCATAGCTGATTGTTACACTGAGCTTGGTGATTTGGAGAGAGCCGCAAAATTCTATGACCAATACATAGCGAGGCTAGAAACGGACTGAATGCCCGCATTTATCAGATGATGTTGGATATTCATTCAGTGATCACCATTTTCCTAGTAGCGTGATCCTTTGAAATTTACATAGAATTTATGGCTAGGCAATTGATGGTGAGAAAAAATGGTTAGCCAAGGTGACTTTGTTTTAGACATCTACCGACTCTAGAGGTTGAAAAACAGACTGGAGTAAAATCACCCAACAAATAATGATGCAGGTAGAGAAAAGTATCTCGTAAATTGTAATCCTTCCCTGATGAGGATTGGTGAAATAATTTTGTATCTATGTTCATCATTCCTGTCCACTGATAGACCCCTCTCCCGCCGGAATTGGCAAATTAAACACTTTTGGTAAAGATCTCTTTATAAAGTATTCCAGAAAAAATTAAATTTTTCAAAAAGGTCTTGTCATTAATCAAAATTGGTCTTCATGCGAAAACTTGATTCTACGAAGTCCCCCTCGTGTCAGTTGTAGACAGCAGAATTCCGCTTGTTTTGTGGACTTGTTTATTCAAGCCCGGACCAAAATAATGATTGGCAATGAAATTCGGATTGAAAAATAATTTTGCTCAACAAATTTAGATTTTTCATAAACACCTTACTGAACGAACTTGTTAGACTCCATAGATAATTGGCGACTTTAAATAAAATTAGCTGTAAATGGAAAATCCTTCAGTATAAAGCTACGGGTCTGCCTCGTTGATCTCAAACCCAAACCAAGAAAACGAGAGAGAGAGAGAGAGAGTCCAGTGGTCGGATGCATGGTTTCGGCTATTGGGCTATGTGACCATTGTGATTGTTACGCGGTCAGAAACGCCAACCAGGTGAACGCAACTGCCTGAAGAAAGATTTTTTTCCCATGCTCGCGTGATTTTTTTTTTTTTTTGTTGACACGATAGTTTCTATATCATACTTACTCCTACTCTATTCTAAAGGGGAGGGGTGGGCTTAAATGGACCAAGAAAGATTCTAAAAGGAATTGAACCACTATTGAATCCAATCGGTGTCTTTGCACCCGTTGATAAAATTTTTAGAAAATTAATGTAAGTCAAGGGATTTGATGTCTTGACCTGCATTTGAGGGGTGGCCAACTACTCTAAGGATCCGTTTGGTTGGACTGAAAATATTTTCCCTAGGAAAATATTTTCCATCGAAGTCATTTTTCTGGAAAATCACTTCCTTCCCCATAATTTTCCAGTGTTCGGTTATTAAGTGAAAATATTTTCCGAATTCCTTTTTTTATAATTTTCCGGTGGTTGGTTTGCCAATGAAAATATTTTTTGATATGTTTGTTGATATATTGCAAATATTTTTCTACTCTCAAAACATTCATTTCATTACATTACAATTTAATTTTAGTTTCTATCCATTATAATCATATTATCATTTTTATAAAATATTTATTCATATTACACTATGAATTCTTAAATTTTCCAACTCGAATTGGTAATAATCTGGAACAATTCAATATATACAGAGGCAAATATATGCCAAAATATAAAATACTGCTCAACAAAAACGAAAATCACATCTCCAAATGGAAAACGGTCCCAAAAATAGCAAAAGAACCAATTTTTCTCCAAAAAAACTTCTAAAAAGCAAGACTCACTGTATATCTAGATTTTTCTGTATCTTCATAGATGTTTTTGTGTGAGAATGTAGAGAAAAGGAATAAGATAGCAAAAGATAAAAAAGAGGGGAAGGTCGCCAACCATTATTACTTAAATTCTTGGCGGTTCACCGTTCACGCAAGGCATTATACGATTCATACTCCAGAAATATCAGTAGACTTGTGCCAAAGGAAAATCCTTCGTCGTTACATGATGCTTCCTGCTGATGATGGCATTGATGCAAAGGAGCAAACTGATCACCTGTTGGTAGAGCTGTTAATCGAGCCGAGTCGAGCCGAGTATTTGGCTGCCGAGCTCGACTCGAGTTTAATTCGAGCCGAGCTCGACTCGAGCTCGTTAGGAAAACGAGCTTTAAAATGTGTTCGAACTCGGCTCGTTAAATGTACATGTGGCTCGAGCTCGAGCTCGAGCTCGACTCGTTTATCACAAACGAGTCGAGCTTCACGAGCTCGAGCTCGAGCTCGTGCAAATTAACCTTAATAAAAACCTATAATTTTTAATTTTTATAATTTTAATTTCTAAAATGACAAATATGCCCTTCATTAACGAGCTCTAACGAGCTACTCGAGTATCAAACGAGCCGAGCTTACTCAGCTCGTTAACTAAACGAGCATGTTTCGAGCTCGAGCCTTAACGAGTCGAGCTCTAACGAGCTTTCGAGCTACTTGATTGACTTAACAGCTCTACCTGTTGGCTTCCCGAATGTGGAAGCATGGAAAGAAGCAACGAAACAAATGAGCCCCGAAGGCAAACATGCATCCAAAAGTTCCACCCCTCATTTCTCTTCGAACTTGAGGTAGAAGTGGAACACCGTAAGCAGGATTTGGCACCATGTATTGCTGATAGGAAGTAGTGCTAGCAGCAGCTAGAATTGTAGGATCTTGCGGTCTGGGTTGTGGAACCGAATCGAAGTCTTGTGAACCAAATGTGGGATCTTGAACTTGAGCTGGGTTTGATGAGGTAAATGAGATAAACTCAGAGTTTGCATAGACGGTGTCTTGAGCGTCGTGATCGTACTCAACCCATGATGATGAAGATGATGATGTTGGTAATAGTGGGGCAGAGGGCTCATACGGCGGACAGTAATATTGGTACTGACAATGGCATGGTGGTGGTGGTGGTGGGTTATCAATGAACAATGCCTTCTTCTTCTTCTTCTGCTTTCTTGACCAGAACTTGAGCTTCTTCACGGCCTTCATCATCTTCATGGCTGGCCTTCTTGTTTTTCGTGGAGAAAATGAAAAAAGTCCACTGGTGCTGTATTGTTCAGCGGAATCTTGTAAGTTGATTTATTCAAATAGAAGAGATAATTTGGCTGTGGCAAAGTACGGATCTGGAAGTGGAAGCGAGATTTGATAGTCACTTGACAAAGCATTCAAAGACAGAGAAGTTAAAAAACTTCTACAACTCTCACCAGCTCCTTTTTCATGAGTCATGAAGCCGTCGGAAATTAACTTCAGGAAAATTGTTGTGGAACTCATTTTCCACCCGGTGGCGTGAAAACATTTTCCAGCTGAAATAATTTTCCAACCTCTTTTGCTTCCAAACACCAGAAATTCTGGAAAACTTTTTCAAGAAAATATTTTCAGTCTAAACAAACATACCCTAAAAGTAGTTGGTTTTCCATACTCGAGTGATCAATCAAGGAGGGTTGTCAAGTCTTCTTTACTGTCAAAGTACAAATTTAAGTTGAGAGTGGAAACAGTGCGAAAGGATAAAAAGAAAAAAGAGAAATAGTTCAAGATCTATATTAATTAATTCAACCAGTCTTGATTAATCAATAATGAGATTAGTATCTTTAACGATTGTATTGTAGCCATAGCGCAAAGGTACTGATATTGGATACAGTTTTAATATAGATGCAGCATTCGAAAATGAACAAGTATCTAAAATATTGTGAGCATACATGCATTTCAAGTCAACCATTTACCTTAAATGGCCATTTCAAGATTTTTCAAGTCTGACAGCAATTTACCTGACAAATGATGAATTACAAGGCTTTGGGGCAGGGTTACAACGTCCTGAGCGAATATTAATGTGCTGGTTGTCCTTTTCCGCATTAATTCTACATTGACTATAACGGGTGAGTTATTTATCGATTTTGATAAAAAAAGACTATAACCCGGGGGGAGGGGGTGTTCGGCTCTGGCATCAACCGTTGATCGTTTCATCTGTGTCCATTCTATACAGAAGGTCAAAATTGGAGTTCTCTACCGGGTTCCGACCCACAACGGATCTTCTGTCCCACATTTTGTGCCACTTTTTATTATATTGTTGTTTCTCCTACATAAACATCATGTTTTAGTTCTTTTTGTTTCCTAAAAATCCAATAACTATTAATTGAGTAATATACAAAATTTAACAAATTCAAAATATCAAAATGCATAAAAAAATGAGATTTTTTATGAATTTTCTGCTGTATTTTTAAATTTTCTATTATATATTGCTTTTTGAAGGTGTTGTATTTATTTTTTACTTAATTAATAGTTATTGGATCTTTAGGAAACAAAAAGGAACTAAAACATGATGTTTATGTTGGAGAAATAGCAATATAATAAAAGGTGGCACAGAGTGTGAGACAGAAGATCCGTTGCGATCCCGATCCGCGACCGCAGAGGATTGGTTGATAGATCCCGATCCTTAATTTCATACCCTCAAGTTTCATTTTGTCAAACTGTACATAATGAGTAGTAACTTTTACAGAAGTGGGGAAAAAAAAGAAAAAAGAAAAGAAAACTTAGTACATAAAATAAAAGTAAAAGGAAGAGATCCAGCCCCCACGCCATATCCCTCCAGGGCCTCCACTCAAATTCAAAGCAGATTCTCTCACACAGACGCAAATAACAAAAATTAAGATTCCTGAATGAAATTAAAAGATGGTCAAGGCTAGCGAATAAAAGACGTACGAGCACCTCTCTAAAGAAAACCAGAGAAAGCAAAAGCTGATAAGAAGAGTATCTGTTTTGGTCTCTTTTATGTTCCCCCTCCTCTTATGCATTTGGGTCTCAATTAATGTCTTGTTCCCTTTTTTTTTTTTTTTTTTTTGTTTATTTCTTTCTTTGTTTTTTCACCACGGTATCAGTTACCACCTCCATATGGGCCTACCACTTCCGTCTCCCCTTTTGACTGAAAACAATCGCTGAATTTTGGTACAGCAGTAGTATGTATGTATCTGGTTCTGGTCTCATTTTAAAACTCTCTAAGCCAGGGTCCCACTGTCCCGTACGTTTTTTCAGGTTAATTCATATTTGCCTCGTACCATGACAGCTGAAAATGTGAACGGCAGACATTCCTACTTCACTTTATGTTGTGGCTTTTTCTGCTTCTGCATCCGTTACAGAGTACATAATTTGGGCACCACAGGATTGGTGATTTGCTTATATGACTGGTGAAGACTGAAGAGGAGGAGCAGAAGAAAATTATTACAGGATCTGCTTGAACTGAAAGCCTTCTTGGTCACCACGGTCAATTTGGTTGAACCAACCAAGGCGAGCATGTGGGCATGGTATTGGTAGGAAAAGATCATTTCCCCCAACGCCTGATGTATTGCTAGCATAAGAGTAGTATGGTATGACCAAAGGGGAAAAAGTGTAAAACGGAAGTCCCAGAACCATCTCTTTCTCTTGGTCTTGCTTACCTTTTCTTTTTCCGTCTCCTCAATAAATAATCAGCAACTGCCTTTTCTCTGTCTTCCTGCTCTTTCTGTCTCTCTCTCTCTCTCTCTCTCCTCGTCGAGCGATCCATGTCAATCGGGAACATGAATAAGAGAGTTGGTTTCAGCCCTGATGTCAACGATAAGCAACCGGTAATCAGGAAGCAGTACTCTAACAAAGAACGCTCTGGATACGGCAGTATTAAAGTTAGCGGGGGGAGCAAGGAGAGAGTCCATGCTGCTACTCAGGGGACCTGGACTAGTTTCAGAGTTCCCGAAAGCTCTTCGTCATCAGGATTCTCAGCCGTGAGATTTGCAAAGCGCGTTGGAGCCAACGTTGCCCAGGCTCTTCGTTTCATCTCCTGCCGGAAGAAGTGTTCGTGCAAAGTGTCTTCGGCGGCTAGTTTAACTTTAGCAAGATCACGGTCCTATGCAGAGACACTTGATGATTCTCAGCGGGCTGAAGCTATTGAGGACTGCATTGAGTTCTTGAATTCATCATCCTCCTTGCAAAGATCCAATTCAGTTGCAAGCTCTTGCTAAATACTTTTGTCTGCTTTAATTGCGCGCGCTCTAGTATTGTGGATGAAACTGATTTGTTTGAATGAGTAGGAAAGCTGCCCGTTTTACCAGTTACCACCTGAAAAGGGTTAATGTATAGAAAAACCAGGACATAGTCATAGAAAGATCATCCTCACATCGACTAGTGCCAATTCCAGTGTTCTTGTTGTAAACAGATTTTCCAGCTAGAAATGGCTCAGATGATGGTTCGTTTGCGCACAGGCCACAGGTAACGAGCTAGAGCCTAGAGGTAGGAGGTAGGAGGTAGGAGATATATTTGTCAGATACATACGTGCATTTACTGAAAACCATGATTGTCATCAGGCGAACTTTCCTCTGCTTTTGTCTTATAAATTCTTCGTCTTTGATGAAACCTTTTCCCAGATTTTAATGCTTATTTGTTCATCTTTCACCTTAAATGTACGGATAAACCCCATATCTAGGCCAATTGAGATCCTCCATTTTCTTCTTAGTGGTAACTCAGTGCCGCTCGTAAAATTATATTAAGTATCTAATTAATTTAAATTATCACGTAATATTTAATTTCAACTTAAATTAATTGAACACTTTCATCGAATGAAAGAGTGACACCTAATGAGCTGACGCTGATTAAGTGGCACCGAGCATCTAATTTGTATCTAGGCAGCTTTGATGAATATTTGCATCCGGTGGGGAATGCAAACATTCCTCCGGAGCAACTTTCTCAGGAGTCCCCTAAGCTGTCTCATATTCAGCAATAATTTAGTCCAGTTGCCCAGACACATATCCTCCATATATTCATCCCAAAAGGAAAAGGAATCACTCGATTGCTGCAATTGCCTATCCCACGGCTGGTACGTCGGTTAATCTTCGCTATGTTCCTCGTTACTCTTTAGTTGTAGGATGCCTTCAGTAAAGGTCAAGACTGCAATTTACAAATCCATTCTGGGAAATGCGGCAGCCCACTGACGATGACAAATCTGGTCCGGTTAAAAATTGACGTATCACTGGTGGTATTAAATTATTAGTTTTAGCTATTGAAAAGTTAAACTGGAAAATCGAATCAACCTTCTGAGTCCCGACCCAGCAGAAGAAAAAGAAATAATCAAATAAATCATCCGCAGCCAGTCAAAATTAAAAAGGGAGAAGAACTAAACAAACCCATATTTCACCATTTACCCACTACCACCATACTTGCCAATACCTCGATAAACAATCTCAAACCGATGCGCATCTTACTGACTTTTGTTTAGACTCTGAAGCAGGAATACGTATAATTTCCAACAGAAGTCTTCAATTATCTCGCTGCAGTAGACACATCTCCAGATCAAAACAGTACTTTTTTTTTGGGAGGGGGGCAAAAAAATTGAGCTTACACAAGAATTCCGTAAATTCCTATAACCTACTTGTTAAACAAGTTTGAGTTTAACAGTCATGCATCACGTTGAGTTTCTCCATGTCTCGAATTCCCTGACTTAAAGCTTTCTTCATGTCAAGCGCTCTCTTGTATGGTGGTGCTATGGGAGGTTGTACAGGATCCAAACTCCGATACTTTCCATCTGCAACTTTGGGAAGTGGATAAGAACGATCCGAGTCGTACCCATTTAGGTCTCCACATGCCAGAAACGGGATGTACACCTTGTTTGGACCTTCCAACCATCCACTGCTGCAATCTGTAAAGCAACATGCATTAATAAAAGAATCTGTAATACCCACAAAATCGCATTTGCAACCAGCATTTCCATCTAGGGCCGAGACAAGGGGATGTTTAAGGAGGCATCTACTATTCCTGAAACAATAGAGAGTTTGCCACAAGGAATAACGTCCTTCAGCCCGCTTTCAGTTAAAAGCACCCCAACTACATTTAGAGTAACAAAACTAGCAGCAACATATGGAAAAGAACAAGACGAAAATATTCACTCCCACACACACAGATCCACAAATGCCCAAGTGCACACAAATGGCCAAGCCAATTGATTATATACTCTTTTTTTTTTTTTTTTTCATTTTGAGCAATTGATTTGATACAGGAGCTCTGTAACAGCTCAAGTACATGTACACAGACAGAATAGTAAGCAAAAATGGTTATGTTAATCAAGTCATGATTACCTAGATCATCCGCACCAGATGGACTCCCAACCTTTTCAAGGAGGCGATGCAGATCCTTCTCATTAAATCCTTCAGGAGGAGAGTAATTCTCACAAACAGCAAATGCCTCTGCGTTCAACCAAACACAAGCACAATTCAGTTCTTTTCTTCACACAGCTTTTGTCTTGTGAATTTAACCTCATAAATACTACCTTCCCTGTAACCGTTGATTGCTTGGACAACACTTAATAACTGATAAACCACCAAATCTTAAGATACATGACAAAACCCACATAATGAAAGGTCCCAAAAAATCACAAGGACCATAAAAGTTGACAGCACGAATGTTTGCCAGAGAACATATATTGGAAGGCTAACTGTTTGAAATTCTAACCAAATGGTATAGTTTATCAAGCTACAGCTTATATTGTCTATAAAGCTTGTGACGATATTTTCACAAAATATTTGAAAGTTATCTGCTCTCACCAACAGTGATCATAACTCTATGGTGGTACATGCTGATACAGAATATCAAAGAAATACAAAAGAACAAAGTTAAATATCTACCTATACTTGAGTTCCGGCTACTTTTTGGTTTTGCAAAGGTCACTTCAGTGAAAAAAAGTTTTAACTGACAATAGAGCAGGCTTGTGTCCTTTCCTCGAAATATCTTGGCAATGAACTTTCCACCTTCCTTCAGTATGTGGGTTACAATTGTCAGACCCTGCAAACAAGTTTTGACACCTCTTGTTGTCACTGTGAACACAAAGTGAGAAACAAAAGAAAAAGAGAAAAGCATCTGCAAATATCCACAAATAATGGTCAAAACAACTAATTGTTAGTATAGTAATACAACAAACCAAAGTTTCAAAATTTTTCAGTAAGGATAAAAGTAAAGATCCATAGTCTGGAAAAGCAATTCAAGACTAACTGCAAGTATGAGTTGAGACTGAACGAATTCATCCATGTCGTGAAGACCAGTAACTGCAACATATGAAACAGAACACTTAGATATATGACAATACACGACATAGCAAAGAAGACAGCAGCCCACAAGTTAAAATTGCTTTTTTATGCTCACCATCAGGGGCACCATCACAGACAACCAGGTCAGCTTTGCATCCATCAAAATGTCTGATAACCTAAAGAGAAAAAATAAATGTTGTTGGTGATGCCTGCCTACCTTAACTCTCTTCATAAATAATATAACAAAGGATCAGATGCTAGCATTCAAAGAGACTGAATAAACACATCTTGCCGTGAATGGACAATGACAGCAAGCAAGAAAAAATTGACTCTCTATTCAATTAAAATTATAAAAACACATTTATTTAAGACAACTGTGAAGTTAACACAACCAGAAAGGGGTGGACAGAGGATTAGAATATTAATCCAGGTCACAGGTGTATTTACTTGAGAAGACTCTGAACTTAACACTGTCGGAAGGAGATCAAAGAGGAGATCTGTAATGACAAGATGTGGACTTTCTTGGCATGTTCAGATATCATTTTCAATCAATGGTCAAACATACACAAGATAAGAAGCCAGTGCACAAAATTATACCACTTCAGCTGTTCTTGCATTTGTTATATCACCCTGAACTTGAATAACACCCTCGATTGGAGCCATAGGCTGCAAATCAATTGCCACAATAAGTGGAAGGTCGCTATCCCTACCAATTATAACTTGAATATGGTTAATATGCAGCAGGGAAGCACCATAACTGGGAAAATGCTAACGAAAGCTCATACAGAAAATTAAGCAAAAAGTAAAATACTTTACGCCACAGGCAGTTTGAAGCTAGCAAATCTGTGATTAGATTCTACTCCTACACATAACATTCTCTATCTCTATAATCTGCAAATTTAATTGTTCATATTCCTTGAACTAAATAATGCAGTCTTTCAAATTCCATGTGATCCCAATGCAATACTGCCAATAATGCAAAAAACAACAGATAAGATCTTTCCTATTTCATCAGCTGCCTTCCTTCCAAGTATGCAAGTCTGAAAAATTAATCAACAGCTAATATTCAAATAGCTCAGAAGCATCAAGATATAGATTGCCAAGATTATGGGCCATTAGAAAACTCAAGTCTTTTGTAAAATAGATTTATAAAAAAACAACTTGAAAATGAAGGAAAACTTTGTTAAGGGAGATAAATTTGTAATAAAACAACACCAATGTACAGCATGAATAAATGAAGGAAAATTGACGGTTGGTAGCAAACTAGCAATACAGGTTTTAACATGATTCTCAGAAAAATATGTTAAGACAGAACATCAAAAGTGAAGTTGTGGGAGGCAGCGGTCATGGCAGCTATACTAGAGGGAACTAAACAAGCACACATACTTTGCATTAGGATCCAGCTTGACAGGGAGGTACAATTTGCGACTCAAAACCTGTGCAGAAGATAGAAAACAACTGAAACATAAGAGAATGGCGCATCAGCAATCAATTGAAGATTAAGGCGAAAATATACTCTGCTTAGAAATCTATTTTGTCTCCCATGTAGTCAATTTCTCCTATCTTCATTTCATTTAAGGGTATGTAACATGTATAATCGTGGTCCAGCAAGAAGCAACAAAAGCTTTCCAGGTTAAAACAATGTCAACAAGGTTAAAAGAATAGAGCCGATATTACAGGAAGTAATATTATGAACTCCAGAAGTGACGCTGACTCCAACCATTCAGTATAATTTGCTTGTGGGAAGCAAAATGCAACTAACTACTGAAATGAGATCTATTATATCTCTGATTACAGATTCTTATTCACATTTAATTAGTTATCCTATAAAGATCGAAAAACATTTACATAGGGTTGAGTGAAACAAACCTTTTTGCAGGTATAAAAATCTAACTTAACGGAAGATAGATAAAACCACAGTGTGGTGTTATGTGTATTTATATGCAGGAACTGACCTAATCATCTACTTTTCTAGAAACAATGAATAAGCAACCAATACCTGACTCCAGCTACCAGGAGCTGCACATAAATCAACCACACGCCTCACTCCTACAAGGAATTTAAAAAAAAAAAAAAATTATCAGCAATTGATGATTATGAGAAAGGCAGTCTTGCTCTGACATTAAACTTGAAGATGCAGCAGCAACAGCAGAACCTTCAAAAATGTTGAATTCTTCATCAATCTGGAGGAGCTTGAAGGCACTTCGAGCACGCCATCCTTCCTCCTTCGCTTTCCGATAGTAGATATCCTGTGAGTGAGTGAGAGATCAAATAGGGAAAGGGACGATACTGCTACATGCTCAATGTAGCCAACCAAAAAAAAAAAGAGAAGCAAAATCTAGCAAGTCAGGAGATCAAAACCCGTTTATCTCTTGAAGCCTTTCCCATTTCTCAGAAAAAAGGAAAGAAAAAGGGAAAACTCCTGCTTGTTCTGTGGAAATAAACTGGTAGATAGGTGGATTCCCTCGGCTGGTTGGGGACACCAGAGAGGGGCGAAACAACGGCGGTTAGGGAGACCCAGAGGCCGGCGTCCTAAGGAGATTTTGGTTGGCGGTACAGATGCGAGTGCGAGGACCAGACTTGCCTCTAATTGGGCTTTTTCCCAATTAAAATTATTTTAAAAAAAATTCCTTTTTGAGGTCTTGGTTATAATTTCCATGCACTAATTAACCCGCACAACGTCAGAATTGTAATTTGAATGGCCCGTTTTTAATTGTTGTTGGGCTCCAGTTCATTACCCAATGGGCCGCCTATTCCATTTACCTTTTTTTTTTTTAAACCTGCTCCGGAGCTGGGGCCTGGAAGCAAAGAAATTGGAAAAAAAAAGAAAAGAAAAGTCCTATTCCATTTAACTTTTTTTTTTGGATTAATTTTTTCTACGCTGACAATAATATATACATTATCAGTGTTAAATGAATGATAATTATGCAAAATTTGAATTTAAAATTCAGCTTTTGCACATATGTAATAAATCAAACGGTGATTATGTATACATTGTCAGTGTATAGGATTTACTCTTTTTTTTTTTTTTTTTTACGCAGGAAGCAAGAGCAAGAGAACAGAGAGCAAGAACGAAAAAAGTCTTCAAACGAATATAGTACAGTACATACAATCAATCATCTAACAACAGCAGCAACAACAACTAGAATCCTCGGAATCATCTTGGTCTTGTGCATCTGTACTCCTCCAGGCATACCAAAACCTCATTACCACATACATGACGAGGTTTATGGCGCAGAGGCAGCACAGAAACCAGTAGTAATTATCGAGCCTACTCTTATTGAGGGTATCCTGGAACCAACTCGGCATTCCTCCCCTTTCACTCACCTTACCCACTGCGTAGACCGAAAGTATACTGCCTATGCATCCCAGCCCATGCACAACACAGCCAAAAAGGAGCATGTACCTGTTCAAGGCGGGAGTGAAATAAAGATCGAAGAAAGCAGCTGCACTGATTTCAAACATGCCCTCTACAGCACCAAGGAGGATAAACTGAGGAAGTAACCAGAAGACGGACAAAGGAATTCTCTCATCGGGCTTATCCAGTAAACCATGGCTTTTAACCACATGAAGCCTATGGGATTCGACCTTTGCAGCAGTAACACAGCATAGTGCACCTAGTACCATTGATACCATAATTCCAATTACGGGAGCCACAGTTCGAGTATTAAATCCACAAAACAACCCGGAAACACCGAAGTACAATGCTGGAAAATACATTTTTGCTTGAATATAGAACCAAAAAAAGATTGTTAATGGTATTGTAAGGCTTCCAACCTTGTGGTTCATATTTTTTGCTTGCTCAATAAAGTAGGTATACCCTAGTGAAGACAGCAAACCCAAAAAAATAAAAGATATTGCCATCGGAATCAAGTCTATTATGAGTTTGGTAGCTTCGACTTCTGTGACGGTGCAAAGCCTCCATCTATTATTTTGTTGTTGTTCCAATGACTGATCCGGCAGTACAAGCGCAGCCTTGTCTAGGCACCTGCATCTCAGGAAGCCATGCATGTGAGGAAAAGCTATCTAAATTGATAGCTTAACAATGCAATTTCCATGTGCTATCATTCTTAAAAGGCAAAAGTAAACAAACTTTTTGGATCAGATTTCACAGCCAAAATGCCGTTTTCTGCACTGACTTGAACATGGTGGTAACATCAAAACAGGCAACTTGCTAAAGAACAATCGACTAAACCATCAATTTGGTTGCTGGCTTTTTTACTTTCTAAAAGCTTAAAAACATGAAAGAAACCAAAAAAGATATGAAACTAAATCAGCCATTATTGAGGATCTCTGATATCAATAATCTTCACTTTTATGTGAAACATATCATCATTTTTCTTATTCTTTTTGGTAGTAACCTCAACATTAGGAATGAAAGAGGATAAGTGCTTATTCCTTTTTTTTTTTTGGTTTCATTAATACCTTTTGCACTTGACAATGCAATCATGGTATAGAGTAAATATTTTATCATGAAGAGTTAACAAATGGACAAGGACAAGAGGCCAAAACCTGAGAAAACGTGTGCGAGGGAGAGGACAATCACTCATTCCATGGAGCTGATATCTATCCGCTGGGTGTCTTCTGAATAACTTGGATGCAGCAGCTACAAGGACCCTAAGCACCATTGTTAGATGGCTACCTTGGGGTCCAACATATGCATATGTACGAGATCCGCTAAGGAATATTATTGTTGCAACCAGGATACATATGGTTGGAATCCCAAAATGAAGTGACCATGGCTTTATATATGGTAATCCAAGAACTGCAACCACGCTGACAAAAAATGTTACAATATTTCCAATATAAGCAGAGATGATTGATCTGGTGGAGATATTCTCAATGGCATCCATTAATTGTTCACCAAGGAAACTAGCTAAAGAAGTCACATGTCCAGCTGTTCCCACAGCTATTAGAGCTAGTGCAGCGTAAAAGAGTATATGTTGAGTGTCACCAATGCATTCAGGCTCATAGGAACCACATGTTCCGGTAAGCTTAGAAAGTACGGGTGGTGTTGACATTGTCAAGAAGCCCATTCCCTGCTCACAGAATAAGTGTTAGAAGAGGGCTTTTATTTTCTTGTCAGGTGTTCTTCTTGCTTAACAAGAAAAATAGACTATTTACTCGTGACAGGTCAGATGGAAACAGAATCATATATAGCTTGCGGGGGAACATATACAATGTAAAGACGAAGGGTTTTGCAAGGTAAAAAGTGCAAAAGATTTGGAGTGTTTAAAGATGCAATCACCAATTTTGCAAATTGATATAATGAGTATTTAATCAGTGTGATGTAGGAGTAATTCAAGATCCGGTACGTTCACAAGTCGTCAAGAGATACATTGTTTTCAACAAGCTATTTCCATTAACTCTTGACGTAATAGCATGCTTATCCTGATTGTCCCGGACTACTAAGACTAAAAATCCATTCAAGCCATCCTCGAGTAGTTTCTAGTTTCTTATCAACCTGATTATCCTGAATTTGTGGCGAGACAGCACGAAAATAGCAAAAGTCTGACCTGCATTCATTCAAGCCATCCTCGAGTAGTTTCTAGTTTCTTATCAACCTAGCATGCGGCAAAGTTTAATATTGTATTCACTCAGGCTTCAGTTTAATCTTCAATAATAATCCAAGTAAAGATGCAAATACATAGCTCAATCTACAGCAACAGTAATAGCACAAATGAAGACATCTGCAACGCTTCTGATCAGAATACTGTCAAGGTAAATAAAGAAGAATCCGGAAGAGGAAATACCGCGCAATATGCAAGAGAGGAAAACAGGAGCATCCAATAGTTCCCCATTACTGTATCGGCAATGAATTGCATAAATAGGGGCATAATGCCAGTTAGACCCATGTATACATTGATAATGCCAGCAGAGTATGTGAAAGCAAGCTTCCATACATCTGTTAAATAGATCATGAGCATCCACATGGCGTACGCAATTAATATGTCTGCCCATGCCAGAGCTACAAGATTCAAAACACTTCTGATCAGTGGATTTAACACCATCATTCAGACAAAACAATGTCTCTTAATCTCAACATAGCATCCCCAATTTAGTAAAGAGAAACAGGAAAAAAAGGGAGGTGGAATGGCTAAAACCGGTGCTTTATGGATGCTCATTCCCAAATAATAATGAAAACTCTTTTACCAAAGAACTAGGGAAATAGAGGAATCTTTGCAGCGAAATGAAAAATTAGCAAAATCAGCAGATTAATAGTCAAAGGGAAAAGCATAATTACTTTGGATTCTCGTGAACATCGTTTCAGGTGAACTGTTCGTTGCCCCAGGGGAATGCAAATAAATGCAAAACAAATGTAGAAAATGAAAAGCAATATATATCTACAGATAAAGAGAGAAAGGGACGAGGGGGAAAGATGCAGCTGCAATGTGAGAACAAGAAATTGGCTTCTAGCTATGTAAATAAATATCTAGTTAGTTGACCGAGTATAGTGCCAGCCTGC
The DNA here is from genome assembly GCF_036785885.1 of Coffea arabica. NCBI lineage: Eukaryota > Viridiplantae > Streptophyta > Magnoliopsida > Gentianales > Rubiaceae > Coffea > Coffea arabica. Next base: position 1,268,818 of record NC_092321.1, on the reverse strand, counting down.
TTAAAAGACAACCCCATGTACGTGTTTTCTGAGTTTGAAACTTGAGCAAAGTCCAACTCTGCAACTCTGGGACAAGATTTCTATAAACTAAAAGGAAGGCCATTGACCTGGAAGCTAGGAGGTAGGGAAAAAATGGAAAAAAAAAAAAACTCAATAAGAAATGCATAAGAAACTTAGCTGTAATTCAAGCGGAAATCTCAGTGACCAACTTGTCAAAGCTCAATAAGAATAAGATGGGGATTGACTATTTCCATAAAATAATTATTGGCACATTCTCTTTGCATTTAACATCCAGTTTCTGAGCAGCTGCGAATAAGCATTAGGTAGAGGTAAACCCCGGTTGCGAAGCCGCCGAGCTACATGTAGCATCGAATGTCAACTAGTCCAGATTTATGCACACAGGTTTATTCGCTGAGTCGAAGATTGAGAGAATCAAGTTACGATGGCCAAAGTCAACCTTGTTCGCAGGACCTAATGATAATCCTTAAATTAAAATGGGAGTGTTTCACGAAAGCGATGGTTCTGTATCACTATCACCCGATTTTCGTCTCATTCCGTAACGTACGTCAACTCTGTCGGTTGACCACTTCCCACGTTGACACTATGAACTCTGATTACACCAAAACTTCCCAGCTCCTGAACAAGGTATGATTATTTTATATTATTTTGTGGAATAGAAATACCATCTCACTCGATGAAAATACTATTTTAATGGCCATTGGACTGAATAGTTATCAAAAATACAAAATAAAAGGAGGTCGGTGTAATTTTTGAAACCTTTAAAGGATGTATCTGAAATTATCCCTAAATCAGGAGTCTAAAATTCGCTAGCATGATACTTCGAAGATCATCTTAACCTTAAGAATTGGTGGTAAAGATGTGATAAACACACCAAGACTTTCGTCAAGTGTTTTTACATCAACCGAATTCTAAAACTTGGTTGCCAAAAGATAGTTAAAGTTTAGGGAGTATTTCCTCCTGTCCCTTTATTTTGAGAAATAAAAAAAAAAAATTGTGCCTTTTCCTTTCTCACTTGAAAACTACTTTACAAAAAAAAAAAAAAAAAAAAGCAGGAAAAGGTTATGTGTTTGAAGAATCACACTGCTGCTGATTTAATAGACCATCTGTATAATCGAAGTCGAATTTATCCAAACTTTTATCTACCAATTAAAAAAAAAAACTAAGGTGCAACTTTGAAAGTGAAACTTTGAAGAAGGTGCAATCAAGCAAAATGATAGAATCGATAATATTGGGCTATGAAGTGATATAATTTGGGCTTCAATCCAAAGAGCAACTCAGCAGGTGGTTGTTAAACCGAAACTCCCCTGAGCATCTCAAGTCTCAACATTCGTCAGCGTATGTTCTTTGGGCATTTGGATGCCAATAGGCCCATTATACATTCCAAAGATTTTGTCCCCTGAGTGTCTTCGCATTTGAACGGCTGTGCAAGTTGTAAAGGAAGGCGATGCTTCATTCATCTGGTAAGGTGTGATTTTGCGGACCCATTTTAGTCCTTTGAATAAATCGAATTAAGATGAAAACGTACAATTTGCTCTACGTCTAGACTCTCTCTATCGATCGAGGGATGGATCGACTCATATTCTTCTTAAATCCAAAAATAGAGACATGCCACCTATACAAAAACAGATCACCATTGCGGTTACCATTTTAAGCAAAAATAGAAATTTTAACTGGATGGATTAACATTATTCATAACCTAAATTAAAAAAAAAAAAAAAGGAACGTGAGAAACAAATAAGAAGCACAATAGAGTAAGAAGGAATAAATTACATGATACGAGACGAGAGAGAACGTAAGTAACAAGTTCTGAATTTGAAATTTTTCACCTGCGCGGTAAAAGAAAAAAACAAAAACCTAAAAAAGCACAAGAGCCGGTACAATTTTGCACGTGGCTATCTTTAACTTAGCTATTTCCTAAAGGAGACTTCCATTAGTTAGTGTAGGACGACTGACAAATGCAACCAGTACAGCTGTCGTCTGAGGGGGAGTCTTTATCCTGAAGCTGGGCTAGAAGGCCCAGAACTCGACAAATCTTTAATTTTTTTTAACCCACAATTAGCACGCCGCAAATGTGGTTCAGACATTGAGAATTGTCATCAGTTGGTATAATCAGGTAAGAATAGCGTCTCTCCTAAGTCAAAACGCAGTATTAATTGTCAATGTGTTCTTTTTAAAAAAAAAAAAAAAAAAAAAAGTTTCCCTCTTTAGGTTATGAAACAAAATGATATTGCTTGTAAAATATCCTTTTTCAACGAGCATTGAGTTTCTTTTGTTTTCAATTTAGAAAATGATCATTCGATAATAAGATTCAGATGCACATGGCTGAACAAGAAACCCTCTCCCTCTCTCTAATTTTCTAGTTGCCGGAATCTTTTAATCTTTGACTATAAAGATGAATATACCCTCAAATCTATATTTGCAAATAACTCGATTTGCATTTGGTAAAGAAGAAACCTCAACAATTCTCTTTCTTTTTTTCTTTTTTTCAATTATTTCTCGAATAAGTTACAGGAGATCCTAAGATGGCAATCAATGAATGCCCTCAAATCACGATTTCTAAATCACTCGAAACACGCTTGCCATGGAAAACCATTGACTTGAGATTACATCCCCAGTCTAACTCTACCCGAGAAGCTTTATGGCGTAAATTGTACTAAAAAAAGACCAATGACCATGAGACTTCCTCCGTTATTAATTGCTTCCATGTGATTCACGCACCATACAACTGTCAAATGGCCATAACAATAGTATCATTTAATTTGTACGCTGGAAGTTTTTTTTTTTTTTTTTTTTTTTGTCCTTTTGGGGCACAGTTGAAGTAGTTAAAAACATTGAAAATCTGCAGCTTGATGAAAAAAAATAATTTTTTTTTTGCATGACTAGATAATTCCCGTTGTTTCTTCCCCCTTTTTCTTAACATAATAGGGTTAAAAATAAAAAAAAAAATATCCCTTGTGGTATATCTAATATACAGAAAAGCCCCCGTGGTTTCAAAACATACAAAACGACACTTTATGTTTTGAATTAAATTGTAAACTAACAGAATTCGTTAGTTTTAACGGAATCCGATAAATTTAATGAAAAACTTAATGGAATCTGGTAAACTTAACGAAATCCGACAAGTTTAACAGTCGAGACCGTCATTTTCGTTAAGTTTAACGAATTCTATTAGTTTACAATTTAGTTCAAACATGAGATATCGTTTTGTATGTTTTGAAACTATAGGAGATTTTTCTGTATATTAGATATATCACATGGAATTTTTTTGTTTTTAATCCAATATAATATGACAAAAAGGATATGAAGAAGTCTAAGGCACTGCATGCTAAGCAAGACTGGGACGTAGACTTTATGCATGTAATGTAATCCAGAAAGCATATACGTGGTGCGTTATACCATATGAAGATCTTAATCATAACGATCAACAATTATTTTGTTCTCGTTTTTCTTTTCCCCTCTTTTGCTTGAATACGACGAAAAAGGTTCGAAAACATTATACTACTTGGGGAAACAAATGGAGGACTCAGGACTGCTCATTTCTTTTCATGGGAATTGTCCTCCTTGTTTTCAACACGGCCATCTGTTCCGGCCATCATGGCATACTTGTCTTTCCTGGTCAAGCTAGTGCACTCGAAGCCTAGCGTGCCGGCGAGCACCCTTTGGATGTAGTTGGCAACTTCAATAGCAGATTTTCCACCACCTCGGCGAGTCAGTTCCGGGGGCAGTTGATTCAAGAAGGTGATCTCGTAGGTGGGCCTGGGATTCATGAAAACGAAGTAGGGATCCAAAAACTTGTGCCCACGCACAGTTGTCCCATAAAATACGGACTGTTTAGTGTTAATGGCGACGGGGACAATTCTGTCTGTCAACTCGGCAAAGAGTGCGCTAAATCTCAACAGAAATGGCTCCCTGCACGTAGTCCCCTCGGGGCAGATAACCAAGTCACCTTCTTGAAGCAAACGCTTGATGTTCTCTGCATCCCTTTCTCGTTCTCGAGATAATGCCACGGCTTTGATCGGTGAAATCAGTTCTGAGAATTTACTTATGCTGTATGTCACGCAACTGATCTTCCTTCTCAGTGCCACCGCCGTAACAACGGGGTCTAGGATCGTGCGGTGGTTGCAGACGAATAGGACCCCGCTATGGCCTTCCTTCGGAGGTGGGGGTGGGTTGCCCTTCACAACGAGTTTGATTCCCAGAATCATGTAGTTGTACCGAACAATTCTTTCGGGCAGGGGAATGTTGAGGTAAACACGAAGGATGGAGAGGACAATCCCAATCGGCATCCACAAGAAGGTCAACAGGGCCACAAGAGGTGTAGGCCTTTGTACCAGACGACCTTCGTGAAAAATGACTGGCCTTAGCAGCTTATTTCTTGGTAGGGGTTCGCATTTTGCTCCTGGTGCCATGTAACCTTCCTGCACGATCAGTAAAGACGTAATTCTTCATGCACAACCCAAACCCCCCCCCCCCCCCCCCCCCCAAAAAAAACTTTATGCATATATGTCAGTATTTGCATGGAAAACTGCCTGTCACCCATAAGCCAAAAAAAGAAGAAGAAGAAGAAGAAGAAGAACTGCCTATCACCAAATATTGCATTTATTATTCTTCCAAGTTTTGTTTTTTCGTGAATTTTATTTGAGATAAGACGGGAGTTTGTTACGAGAGTACAGTGCCGGCAGCTGTAACATTCTAATGAGAAGCGGATATCATATCTACTCTGGTACTTGGTAGCGTCCAAGCAATGAATAGCATTGACTCTTGCCAGATTGGACCTTCCTGGAACTTGCTATTTACTGAGAAAATGAAAGGCCCATGTCCTTTTTTTTCTTTCTCTCTCTCTCTCTCTCTCTATCTATATATATACACACACACACGTATAAAGTGCGAGAGGGGTTTGATTTTTTTTTAAAAAAAAAAAGTTTCATTTTTTTTGAATTACCAATTTTATCCTTATCATTTAGGGTAAAATGATCGCAATAATATTTACAATTAAAAACTTAGAACCACGCTGTCCTCTTCCCATGTCAATACAATTGCTTTGATTTGAATTCTCCATGTTTATCTAAACCTTGGTGCCGATATACTTGCCTTTGGTATTTATAGTTTTCCTAAAATATGCACACTCATATGCCTCACCCACTAGTATATATAAAGTATGAGGCATGATTTAGGTGTTAAAATATTTTATTTTTTTAAATTTTACTCTCATAAAAAATAAAAATATACTAAAGATAACTTCTAAACTCCATAACTTCCACTATTTTAACATTCAATAACTTCTTTTTTTTTTTTACAACAAAAAAAATTCTAATAACTTTCATTTGTTTGAATAAAAAAAACATAATCTGCATACTCATAGGGTGCGTGCATCTCCCATTAGTATTTAATATTTGAGTTTATCTACAAAAACAATTAAAATGATGAGATGCATGAGTAATAGACACAAATGTAGGAATTTTTAAAATTAAAGAGGTGGGTCATCTTTACTGCAACCATAATTGGATCCCACCACAGCTGGTAATGAAACAAATAAAACAATTTTACGTAGAAATGGTTTGGAAATATTCAAACGTGGAACATGCCCATCAAAATATAGAGATATCGTTCATTTTCCATTTGGAATATAAATTCGTTTCCGTTGCTTAGATGTCAGCTGAGCAGGATCACTTTACGGGAGTAAAGGTTTACTACTTTACCAAAAGATGCATGGTGCGTGGATGTGTACTGTGTACGGTCTTGGATGTCTGTTCACCTTCTCCTTGAAAACCAAATTTCACGCTTTTACAAATTTTCAGGATTTTATAGAAGAAACTCGAGGATTTTCAAGTAATATGAGACGAGAATGCTAACTAAAAGGACAATAAAAGTAAAAAAAAAAAAAATATTACCATAGCAAACGAGATAAGGAAAAAAAAAACTGATCCATACGACATAGATACTAGTGGGATTTTAGCTGAGAGACACGTAGAAAAAAGTTTTCTCACACCATGAAAAAGCGAGTGGCTATTGCAGTTAATCATGATATAGGAACTAATAACAATAGAAACCAACCCCCTATGAAACTGTTGCCTTCAGCTACAGAAAAAGTGAATCGATAAGCAAAGGCAAGGACGCTCATGAGGAGGGAATTATATATATATATATATATATATATTAAAAAAAACAATCAAAGTATAGGAAAAAAAAAAGAAGAAGTTGAAGTTTACCTTGCATATGGACATGAAATCATGGTCTGTCTCTCGATCTCCTAGACCTAAATCAGGCACGTCAGTACCAAACTCTTGAATGAGTGCTGCTTTCTTGCGTTCGCCGACAAGGACACCAGGCTTCTTCAAGAATCCCGTAGCACGTCCAGATTTTGACACTTGCAGCTCTGTCCCCAGAACCTTGTCGGCCCCAAGGAAATTCTTGGCAAAAGGTTCCACCATGATTCTGGGAGTTGCGGTTATAATGTATCTCCTTCCAAAAGCATTGAACACCCTCCAGGTCTCGGGGTGCACATCTTCCGCATAAAACTTGGGCAATACGGACTTCGAAACGAGTTCGATATCCCGCAGTTTGAGTCCAGCAAGGGCGATGTATGCCCAAGTATGGATGGCTGCAGATTCGGATAGGAAAATGTATGTGAAGTACACAAAGGGAACAGAGGCCAGGAGGAGTAATGCCCTTGGAAGGCTGCCGGCTTCTAAAGCAACAAGCATGTAGTAGGGAAAAGCACTTGTGGATACCAAAAGGGTGCCATCTAGGTCTGCTGCCACGGTCTGATTCGACCGTCCCTCCGAGCTACATTTCGAGATTGGTTCAAAGTGCGGATGAGCACCCATTGATCAGAGCGTGGGAGAGGATATGTATATGACTGTGTAATTACGATGAGATGGATGGAGTGGGATTTTAGTAGTTGTACTACATATATGTGTTCCGAGTTTCTTGCTGTTTTTTCTATCGCTATGTACAAATAGATGCTGCGGGAGGAGGTGAAGAGGAGGGAGACCGGGGGGGTTTAAAAAGAAAGGAGAAAGTGGGGGAGGGACACGAATATGAAGTCTAGCTGCTACTAGTCTACACGTTAAGTATTTGCGGAGTAGTCTTTACAACCAAAATTTTGTGTGGCTGAGAAGGCAAGTCAGGAGTGGAGGGAGGAAGAATTATTATATTGGTCAGTATAATGGTAGTATTTGTTATTGAGAATTTGAGAAAAATACAAGTATAGATACCATAGAGACAGAGGGAAAGGGGATTGATTTCCTAAGCTTAAATTAGGGCGGTTGTGAAGACGGGTCTGGGTGGTTGGAAAGTCCATACCCAGCGCCAACGTTAACATTCAATTAGCCTACTTTATAGTTTTTAGCTGCCGTCTTCGCCGCGCCATTATAATTTCAGCCGCCGTGACTCCCCGTTCCCCTGAACTTGGCTAAAAGGTCTTTCTTCTTCTTGAGGTTTGATCAAGTTATAGAACGAACCTTATAGTTTAACTAAATTATAGTTATCCATTTATGAGTGATGATGTCCAAACCCAATTAACTGAAATACAAAATGACAAAGCAGCCCTTCGCAATAAAATTACAATTATCTTCCTTAAAAATTATCTAAATTGTAAAAAAGGACCGTATAATTTGACCCGTAATATAATTCAACCTTTGGATAACCAATTATTTATATGAAATTTCCTTAACATGATCCGAGAAAAAATGAGACCCATATTAGAAGAAAACAGTGAAAAAAATAGAGTTTGATTATTCTTTAACCAGTTGAAAATAGAGTTTGATTATTTGCACATTGACATGGAAAATGTTTTTTATCTAAAAAAAAAAAATGTAACCATGGTGGTTAAAGAAACTACACCAATGAGCAAAAAACTATTGTGTGTGCTGGTTACATTAATTGTATTCTATAAGGAGACAAAAGAATAACTGGGAAAGAGATTAGTCATTAATGCTCTATCTTGACTAGTGAAAATGTTGATTTGATAGGAGTTGCTTTAATTAAAGTATTGAACTAATTTGGACAAACTATGAAGTTGATATTGTCATTTGGACAAACTTCAGGAGAGATAAATATAATGCACACAAACCTTAAGCGATGCAAATGTAATGAACTCAATTTACAAATAGGTATTTTGGGGGCTTTTATGCATGTATTTCGCTGATACATGCATTATTTCTAACGGCAATTAATTTAAAGAGGGTATTTGATAAAAGTCTTGGCATTCAATGGGTTTGATTGTAATATAGCCAAATCACTGAGTAAATTTTATAATTTGATCAAAACTCAGATGAGGTAAATGTAATTAACCCTTCTAGTTATTAGTTATTTGCGAGCAAAGATGCGAAGTAAACCCACTGAAGCAGCTTAGGTAGTTATAAGGCAAACAATAATTGTGTTAATAGCAAGAGGCTTAATTATCTGTCCTCACAAACTTTTCAAAGAGCAAATCGAAAAAAGAAAAAAGAAAGCCATCCTTTGAATGGTAAGAAAGCTATCCTCAATAAGAGTAAGGTTCCGTTTGATAAAACTGAATTTGAATTCTGAAATCTGAATACTAAAATAATTAATTTGCTGAATTTTAAGCATTGAAAAGAAACATATGAATGTCTGAATTTTAATGCTAAATTTATTTATACTGTTTGATAAACATTTATAACTGAATACTTAATAAGTTAAATTTGATAATTTTGCCCTTATATCTTTTCATCCAAAAAAGAAATAGAACATATGATTTAATTAGTTAAAAATGTTAGGTATGAAAATGACAATATTTATTTTTAAGTCAAATTAATATAAAAGATGAATTATATTATATGAGGAATATGGAGAAGAAATGAAAGTCATTCAAAAGGGAGAAAAGAGAAATAGAAAATCATTAGATAGAGAATATTAGGTTGTTTAATTATATAAGAATTTTGAACATAATTAATAAACAAGGGTAGATTTGGTAGATAAGATAAGGTAGTTGAAATAATTCTATTGATTCTTATCAGAATTAAGCATTCAGTTAGGATTCTTGTGCTGAAAAAAATACAAACAAGTTCAGCATTACTTAACAAGTTCAGCAAATGAATTTTCATTTATCAAACACTCAAAACATCTGAATGTCTGAAAAAGTTCAGATTCAGCACTTTTTTATGTTATCAAATAGACCCTAACTCTTCAACTAGTGCACTGTTACGTAGCTTTGTGGTACTAAGGTCCATACAACTACAAAATGTCCGCTCGATGCCGACAGAACAGTAAATAGTAAATACTAAAATCAGCACTCAAAGTCGAGGACGGACGTACATCACATGCAACTCTTAACCGGTACCCGTATAGGGGGGAAAATCTCTGACGCTACCGCTACTTTTTCCGATGACTGAGAAACTCAGACTTTTTCGTTACTAAAGTTGACCTGCGAGAAACCTTCAAAAGCCGGCAACTTTTGAAGGCTCCCGCAGACCTTAATAAACCCAAACCCCAAACCCCCCCGAACCGATGTGGGATAGAAACCCCACAGGGGTGCCCCGCTGCTAAGAAGTAAAGACCCCCCAGACACCCACTGAAATGGAGAGATCACCTCCCCGAGGTTTCTGTCTTTTTCCGATGACTGAGAAACTCAGACTTTTTCGTTACTAAAGTTGACCTGCGAGAAACCTTCAAAAGCCGGCAACTTTTGAAGGCTCCCGCAGACCTTAATAAACCCAAACCCCAAACCCCCCCGAACCGATGTGGGATAGAAACCCCACAGGGGCTGACGCTACCGCTACTGCATTCAATAAAAGAGTTAAAAGCTCCACCACGACGTAGTACTACTACTACTGCGTAGCATCAGACCCTCCCCCCTCGTATGGACTATTTTGGCTATGATTACTTACTGGCAGTGTTGGTGTAATTATTTTTTGTCTCTTCTGCTTTTATCTATTTTGGGATAACGCCATAGAGAATTTTTAACTTCAACCACCGGCTTAAACGAGAGAAAAAAAAAAAAAAAAAAACAATCACCGACTCTTCCCCGGGGTTGCCTTTTGTCCTAATTGTCCAACCTACGGCCTTGCTTAACTCCTATGGCGTCGAGTCTAGGGGTGGCAATGGGCGAGGATGGGGCGGGGGTGTTGCCTATTAATTCCCTCCACCCCGCCCCCGTCCCGCCTCGCTTCCTTTGCGGGAGTACTCGTGGGGATTAAAAAAATTTGTTATATAATTTTATTATAATTAAATTTTAGTAAATAATCAAGTACTAAAATATCAACACATTATCAAATTATTATTCATTGTAACTTCACAATTGAAACTCATAAAAATAATTAAATAAAAGTTATTTGAATACAATCTAATACGATATAACAAATATAACTAAAATAATCAAATTTTCACTTTTGATACAAATGCAATCACTAAATTATTATTATATTTTTTTAGAAAAAATATTATTGTATTAAGTGTAATTAGAAATTTAATATAAATATATTAATATATTTAATATAAATAATTAATAATTTTTATTAATAGATATGTATAATTAGTAGTATAATTGATAATATCAATTATATTCATATACTAATATACATTAAATGATACATATAACTAATAATATCATTATTATAAAATTATAACTAATTAAATTAAATATTATATATATTTATGTATATATATATATTTATTTTTTTTAAACGGGTGTCCCCTGCCCCTGTCCCATTTCTAAACGGGGGAAAAATTTCCCCCGTCCCCATTGCCATCCTTAGACTCGAGTTGATTAGCACACCCTGTTTTGGATTTTTACTCACAATTTCGAAAATGCTTCCAAAATCGGCTACGACTTTTGCGTTTCCTCGGGTTTCCTTCTATTATCACTGAAAATCGAAATCTTTTGGCTTCCCAAACAGGGAATGAAGATTCAAGAAATATCTTTTATACCAACATTTTAATTTTGTAATTTGCTATTCCAGTCCAAGAAAGAAACAATAATGTTGTGGATTCTTTGTTTTCTAATCTTGCCCAGTTACCCCTCTCATTTGTCAATGCACCACCCACATGGTCAAACAAAAAGGTACCTTTTCTAGTTCTTCTTTAGCTCCGTGTGTGTGTGTGTGGGTGGTTTTTTTTTTTTGGTAAACGTCCTACGAAGTTGGACGGGAGTTGTAAAAACTTAATTAATAGTATAGGTGGACATTTACTACAGTAGCAACCACATTGGACCATCTCCCTCGACGTCATCGAAGTTCAATGGGAAAATACAAAAAATAAATAAATTAATTAATTAAATTTCATCAAACTCTCCATGCTGTCGTGAGATAAAGCAAATCGACGCTCAACTAAAAGTTGAAGGATATAAAGTTGGCCCAAAGCAAAGCCACAAACTGTCCATCTCTCATTGCCAATTCCATCCGCTCCTTGGCTTCCAATTGCTTCACTTTTATTTACTTTTGCCACCAAATCGAGATTTACGGATAAAACAATTTTGCCGGCTCAAGTTTTAAAATAGAGATAATTTTAGAAACCTCTCTTAACTTAAGTGGTAAATAGAGCTGTTAATCGAACAGGATAACTCACGAGCCGAGCTCGACTCGGCTGGATAAGGGCTCGACTCGTTTAGGCTCGAATAGTAGCGTCATTAGCGTCATTTCATTGTGTATTTGATACTTTTACCTAATTCATTCTCCCGTTTCTAGCCCTAATTTTTTCTTTCCTCTTTCGGTCTTGCCCTAATGTTCATCACCCAAACGAACTCGAGCTCGATAAGCTCGGCTCGATTTTGAACTCGAACTCGAGCTCGAGTTTTCGATGGAGTACATTGAGTTGATCTCGAACAGCTTGTGAATCTCGAATTACTAATTGAGCGAGTTCGAGTTAGCTCGAGTTCGACTCGGCTCGATTAACAGTTATAGTGGTAAATACATGACAGTTTCATCCCAATATCGTTCTTGTTTCGTTCAAATATTACACATACCTCTCCTACTTTTATTGTTTGAGTAACAAAACCTTTTGCTAAAGAATAAAGAAAAAGAAGAACAAAACAAGCTATTCTAATGTGTTTTTGTCTAAATGTCGTAAAAAACCAGCACCATCACCAAAACCACAAATGCCACTGTTGCCAATTTTGTTGCCACCATACTAATTATGGACCATAACTTGAAAGCAAAATTAAGAGGAGCATTAGGCGGAATTATCATAAATCTCCGGGGAAGCATCTAAAATTACTCCTCGAAGACATCACATCAGTTGAGAAGAACTAAAGACAAAACGTTCGTTTTCTTTTACTACCTGTTACGAAAGTCGGGCGGTCGTCATACGGGAACACTTTCTGCCAACTGAAATAGTTGTACGGAATGGGCAGGGTGACATTTGCATACATGAATATTAATTATTAATATTTAATTCCGTGAACTACAGATTTCCCAGTAGTTTGAATTGTGGATACATTCGCTTAATTAGTGCACGTGTATCGGTTAAAGTTTTAGATCATCACAAAGCGCTTTTGAAGCATCCAGAAATTGGTTAAGAAAGTTTTACAGGCAGGAAAAAAAAAAAAAGCTAACTTTAATTTAATCCGTGGTTAGCTCGCCAAACACCGACAGGCCTTGTCGCTCAGCCAAAATCAACCATGAAATTTTGGCTTTGCTTCTTGTACAAGGAAACTTAAATAGGGTTTGTTTCTTGGACCAAAAAGAAATTGTACCTGTACCATATTACCATCGTGACAACAAAATTTTAAAAAGAAAAAATTAATACTATCCCAAGGAATACGTATATAAAGTGAAGCCTGCCCCAGATGGGGAGTTTGGTTTTAAATTAAATGATCGATATGTATTTCCAAATTCCCATATACTACGTGAGATTGGGATATATAGAGACCCGTGACTTTGAAGATTGCTGAATATCATTGTACCTTACAGAAAATGGCAGTACTTAGTACCTGGTTGTAGCACCAAAAAAGTGCATGCGCTGCATCTGTCTAATCCATCACACAAATTCAGTTGATTGACTGGACGCCATAGGCATGGTGGCTTCATCACGTACGTATTTGTTCTGCTATCATCATGTAATACTACTAGACAATTTCTTTTCTTTTCTTTTCTGTCGTTGATAATTACTCCACATGGTGGTACGACTGCAATTAAGATTTGTATGGGGGGGGGGGGTTTCGGTTTCCAGCTTTAGTGTGTTTGAGATCCCAGCTGGATTGAGAGGTGTACATATTAATGAACCTGAGAATAGTTACTCTCCTTTTGGTAATTGGTAGTAGTACTACTACTACTACTCGGTTTACTTGCCAGCCCTATGGCTTTTGGCTCGTTTAGCCAGCCAGCCGCTTCTAAAATAACTTGGTGCTGGACAAACTAATTAAACTCGAAAGTACCACTAGTTTTGATTAACAAGCTGCAGAGGAGAGGAGTGCCACTTCCTTCTTCAAGTTATATTATTGATTATTATATATCTGTGGACTGCTGCGTTGACTTGAACTTGATTGTGGTAGGAAATTTAACTCGTTCGTTTGACCGGTTGCCGAATTAACTCGGACGTGCTCGTTTGCTGATTAGAAGAAAGAAGAAGAAACCGGTAGCTGAGCCATGAATGATGATGAAACCTTCAGAATCTACCTCTCGATCTTCCCACGCTTTCCCTCTGTATAATGCAGTAGGCACACCGCTTTTGAGAAAAACAGAGAGATAACTAGCTTAGCTAGCTGTGGGTTCCATGAGAATGGGGGGAGAGGAAAGAAGAAATCTAAATGGTTGGTTGGATATTAAAATGATCGTGGTATGGGTCCACATTATTATTGCAAGTGATTATGTCGACAGAGAGAGTTTTTGACATTCATGTCAAAGCCAATCAGCAATAATGCCACCAATTTCTTTATCCATTCCTTAATAGGGAGGGACCTCATATTTTAGACTTTGAGATTAGTAGTCTCTCATACTTTATTATTTTTATTTTAGTGAAGGAATTGGAAGGCAAGAAGAGATTGAGATTATTTTGGACAGGCGAATGTCATTTCCCTTCAATAAATGGTGTCCGTAATAAAAAAAAAAAAAAAAATACTACTACTACTACTTGATGATAACCAAAAATGTGGATACGTTTTTAATTAGTAGGAAAGGAAGGGAGAGCATTGAATAGATAGATGCAAAGATTGCAATTTTAATGTGAAAGTGATGCCGGGATGCAGGGGAGTCTGTGACGTCGCTTTAGCGAAAGAGTAAAAACCAACCATTGGGACGTTGCCTAACGTAACAGCACATGGGTTTGCCGTCGGTCTCTCACCTACTTTGACGGTTTTGTCTCTCAGACTTTCTGCAATCCAACCATTTCGTCATAGTATACTAGTAATAATCTTCATCCGAAGGTTTTATTTTCTTCGCCTTTATTAAAAGAAATTCAGACAAAAAATAATAACAAGAAAGAGAGAAAGAGTGGTTTTTTTTTTTTTTTTTTGAGATTTAGTGAGTGGGTCCTTCAAAACGGATTGCATTTAATCACTTGATTTCACGGCTAATAAATAACCGATTGGCACCATTATCAGCCGCCACTAATATCATGTCCTCATGTTCTCTCTCTCTCTCTATCTATCTCATGTCCTCCTCGTTGGAGATGGAAACTTAAATACTACCACTAATAAATAACATTGGGGTGGCAAGTAGTTTACGAAGCTTTTTATGTTTTTATGTGTTTGGCAAACCATTTTTTTAATTTGTTTTCTCTGCCAATGCGGCGTTGCATGATTTCATCCCCTTTCGAAGAGATGTTTTAGTCGTTTGACTGAAATTTTCAATGACAAAATTATTTGATTCACTTCTAGTTGAACCGTCAGATTTCACCCACGAGTTAGTTAGTTAGCACAAACTTGCTCAATTCAATTTTACGTCGACAGAGTGAAGTGCACGGCAGAAGCATATAATAAGAAGACTATAGACATCCGTACAATAAGTTACTGGCAAAGATCAAATATTTTTATCACTAGAGAAGCAAACGAATCGAGTCGAGTCGAATTTTGACTTAATCGAATCGAGCCTTTAGTTAATTTTATGAAACTCAAAGTCGAGCTCGAACTTGACAAGTTCAAAATGTCAAGCTCGAGTTCGAGTATAAAAAAAAAAAAATAATTATTATTTTATTTTTTTTAAAAAAAATATATATGTAATTTTACATATATATTAGAGATAATAAAAATAAATAAAATAATAAATTTTTATCAAATAATGAAATATTAGAGATATATATGTAATTTTACTATTAAAATAAAAAATATATATATAATCGAGCTCGCGAGCAATGTTTTTGAGCTCGAGCTCGACTCGAGCTCAATATTGACCGAGCTTGAGTCGAGTCGCTCGCGATCCGATTCGTGAACAGCCCTAATAATCACATTCATATGTCAAAGGTAAAATGAGTTTTAAGAAAATATGGTAGTACTACTACACTACTGTTGTTGCCAATAATAATAATAGAGCATTGATACATTTTAAATTGATAACTTAAGGAGAATTTTCATCAACTAACTAATGAAATTTATAGATCATAACCCATAACCATCATTTGAAGGGAGCATAAACCTTTTTTTTGTTTTTTTTTGGAGATATTCCGAGTTGTGACGAAATCTACCCACCTCTTCCACTTTTCCGGTAGGGAAAACAACAAATAATCATATTAGAAGGAACATCTAATCCTTTTGGAATAACCTAGTAAATTTCTAGAGGGCCATGAATGTTTTACTATATTTTTTTCTACAAATAAGGTAAGACCTTGGGAATTAACATGACCACTATCCAAAACCATATACCGATGTTTTTAAAGTCGAATCGAAAATGAACCAGAAGAGCTTTCAATTTGCAATTCGATCGTTCAATCTCGATTCAAAGGTTTAATAATTTTTTATTTACTTTAATATTAAATAATGCGAGTAAAGCTGAAATATTTATTCTAAAAAAAAAAAGTTTGTATATCTGATTGAATCATCCAATTTTTACTGGTTCAACCAATTTTTGATCTGTTCAATTGAACTATTGAATGGGACCAGAGATATGGTCAGTTAACGATTTGATCGCTGGAATCAGACAATTCGATCTAGTTTTCAAAACACTGCCATATACTACACGTTTACTTTTTCCAAAGCTTGGAATTTTCTTCTTATTCTATAAAGGATCGGAGAGGTTAGATGACCAACGCGAGAAAGTTCAGCCTATGCCGAACTCAAACGGTTGGCTATTCCAATGATAAATCTTCAATAATCACATCCATATTCTTTTGCCAAATATTTATATTTGTGAAACCAGAATTTTTCTGTCCGACACATGCACTGACTCTGGTTGCGTATTCTAGCATG